>NC_082617.1:5004474-6498414 GCF_030936135.1 Gavia stellata | reverse complement strand
TGGGACAAGGCACTGCTGTCCCCTGCAGAGCCGCTGTCCCACCGGAGGGGACGATTTGGCCGGACGTCAGCGGAGGGCCAGACCCTGCCACCCAGCTCGTACCTTGTTGCCGCAGACGGGCAGGTACCCGCTTTTCACCCCCCCACTTCTTGAGGTCGGGGGGCCGGCGGGCTCTGCCCCGCAGGCGGCTGTAGGGGAAGACCTCGCTCCCGCTGCCGGAGCTGTAGATGATCAGCAACATGATCAGGGCAAAGAGGACACCCAGGGCGGCGGCGCGCTGGCTCTGCGGGCAGGGGGAGAGCGTCAGCCGCTGCCCCCACCCCACGGGCGTCAGCATCCGGCCCCGCTCCTGGTGGCATCTCCAGCGGGATGGCCGGTGTCCCCAGGGAGATGCCCGCTGTCCCCAGGGAGATGCCCCGGCACTCACCGTGCTGCCACTCATGTCTTCGTGCTGTCCTCAGTGTGCAGCGATCACCGGCATCCCGCAAGCACCTGCAAGGCACGCGGTCACCCCCAGCACCGGCCCCTTGCCACCGCGCTTGGGCTTCCGTCCCCAGACTGCCGGGCCGGCGGGATATGGGATGAGCTGCTGGGCAGCCTGGCTCGGCTGTTGCCGGCGTGAAGCCCCAGAGGGTGGGTGCCCAGCTGGACCCCCGGGTCCCCGTTCAAGGGGGAGGACAAACCTCCAGCACTGGCACGGGGAAGGGGAAACGCCGTGGGCAGAGGTCCGAGCGGGCTCTGTGGCGCAGAGGAGCCAAACCCGGCCGTGGCTCGTGCCGGGGAGATCCCCACAGCGGGCTGGGCTCCAGGGAGGGATTAGCCCCCGCCGGTGGGGCTGAAGCCGCTCAAGCCCGCAGGGTCAGGGAGGGTAAACCTGCCACTCGTGCGGTAAAATCCCATTAAAACAACCGGCTTGGACTGCGGAGAGAGGAACTGAGACCTGTGCAACTCAGCTCAGGCATGGACTCAAACTCAGCCGGAGCCAGCATGGACCTCTCCAGCCCTGCGGCCCGAGGGGAGTGGGGTGCACCGCGGGTGCTCACCCCCGGGGGGGATCTGCTCTAACCTCCACTCACTCCGGCTTGCAGAAATGAATTGACCCAATTTCTTTTTTAAAGTCCTCATCAGTCAGTCACCGCCGCTCCCGGAGCACTGGGAGCAACTGGAAATTTAAAAACCCCCTGATTGCCCTGGGGGGGGGAGCAGGGATGGAAAATTACGCAGCAGCCTGGGTCCAACCCCTGGGGGGGCCGGGGGCCCCGAGGGGCTCTCAGGGCCCGTGTCGATGGCTGCGACGGTGCCAACCCCCCCGGGGAGCCCCGGCACGTCGGGGCAAAGGGGCCCCCCCGTGCCCAGCCCGGGGCGCAGGGTCGGCACCCCCCGCTCCCTCCACCGCGCCTCGGACAGGGGGGGACCCCCACGGCGGGGACCCCGCGGGCCGTACCGGGGGGGGCTCTCACCTGCAGCGGGCGGCGGGCGGCGCGGGGGGGGGCCCTCATCTCCTCCTCCGCCCCGCGGGCTGCGGGGGGGCTGCCAGGCCCCTCCCGCCAGCACGGCCATGGCGGCGCCCCGGGGGGGTCACATCGCGGCTCTGCCGGGGAAGGGCTGCTCCGGACCCGCTCCCCCCCGCTCCCCCCTCCCTGCGGCCCCGTCTGCCGGTGCTCCCCCAGCCCCCGGATGCAAACCCTCCTGCATCCCGGGAAGTGAAAACCCTCCCCCGGCCCCCGGGGGGGGCAAACCTTCCTCCACTCCTACGTGCAAATCTTCCCCCACCCCGGCATGCAGCCCCCCCCCCGCTCCCGGCATGCAAACACACCCGCTCCCGGGGCGCACCCCCCCTGCTCCCGGGGTGCAGACCCCCCCGCATGCACCCCCCCCGCTCCCGGGGTGCAGCCCCCCCCCCATGCACCCCCCCTGCTCCCGGGGTGCAGACCCCCCCATGCACCCCCCCTGCTCCCGGGGTGCAGCCCCCCCCCCATGCACCCCCCCTGCTCCCGGGGTGCAGACCCCCCCCCATGCACCCCCCCCCGCTCCCGGGGTGCACCCCCCCTGCTCCCGGGGTGCAGACCCCCTCCATGCACCCCCCCCGCTCCCGGGGTGCACCCCCCTTGCTCCCGGGGTGCAGACCCCCCCATGCACCCCCCCTGCTCCCGGGGTGCACCCCCCCCTGCTCCCGGGGTGCAGCCCCCCCCGTGCACCCCCCCTGCTCCCGGGGTGCACCGCCCCCCCCGCATGCATCCCCCTGCTCCCGGGGTGCACCCCCCCTGCTCCCAGGGGTGCAAACCCCCCCTCATGCACCCCCCTGCTCCCGGGGTGCACCCCCCCTGCTCCCGGGGTGCAGACCCCCCCCTCATGCACCCCCCTGCTCCCAGGGTGCACCCCCCCCCCGCATGCACCCCCCTGCTCCCGGGGTGCAGCCCCCCCCCCGTGAACCCCCCCCGCTCGCGGGGTGCACCCCTCATCCCCCCCCGGGATGCAGCCCCCCACCCCCTGGAAGCGCCAGCCCTTCCCCGGCAGCCCCGCTTTGCAGGAGCCGGGCAGGCCGGAGCCCGGCCGCGTCCAGGCGGGGCGCGCCCCCCCCCCCCCCTCCCCTGTGCACCGGAGCCGCGGGGCGGCGGCCGCTCCTCCGGTCGGCCACGGCGCCGTTCCGCCCCCCGCACCGGCTAAACGGGCCCGGAGGGGACGCGCCCGCTCCACCGACCGCTCCGCTCCGCAGTGCGCCGCGCTGCTGCTGCTGACACCGCCGGTACCGCTGACACCGCCGGTACCGCTGACACCGCCACTGCCGCCCCGGTCCGGGGCCGCCGCCGCGCGCCCACGGAGCCCCGGGAGCCGCGCGCCGCCCGGGGCCGGGGAAAGCCGCGGGGGGTCCTAGCGCCGCCCGCCCGGGATGGCGAGCGCCGCGAGGGTCCTAGCGCCGCCCTCCCCGCGCCGGTCCCCGACGGGGCAGGCCGGGGCTGTCCCCGCCGCTGCGGCCCGTCCCCCTCCCACCCCCGAGGGCACCGGTGCGGGTAGCGGGGGCGGCAGCGCTGCCCGCGGGTGCCAGGGGGCAGCACGTGGTGCCTGAGCCGCTCTGCCGGGCGCAGGGCCACATTGCTGGGATGGCGCGGCCTCCCCCGCGCTGCCCGGGGCCCCCTCTCCGGGGGATTTCGTGGAGCGGGGACGGGACTCCACCGCTGACGGCGACCTGCATCCCCGCTGCGGCAACCGACGCCTGTCCAGAGGGATTTTGGCTCTGCTGTGCTAGCGACGGCCTTCCCTGCGCGGGGTTGTGGCAGCTGAGCACCCGACGACGAGCTCCAGGGGCTCTTCTGTTCCCGCTCCCGGGAAGCTGTCCCGGCAGCATCCCCAGGTCCCAGCCGACTCGCTCCTCACTTCACCCCAGCACTTGGCCTCAGCTGAAACCGGAGGGAACACACCTCCATCCGCCCCCCCCTGCCGCCCCTGGCCCCCCGGACACTGCCGGCATCTGGTATGGGTTGAAAGACCCACTGGGGCAACTGCGTGCAGCGGGGCTCAGGGCCCACGCCGTCCCCGTCTCTCCGGGATGCAGGAGCTGGTAGCCATCCTGCCTGCAGCCCAGCGGCGCCAAGTCCTGCGGGGCCAAGGATCACCCCGGACCCAGCACGAAATCCATGCCGGAGCCAGCACCCGTTCTGTGGAGACACAGATGCTGGTTCCAAAATAATCTTGACCATCGGCTTTCAGCACTCTCCGTGCTCAGGCTCAGCTCTACCCCTCATCACCTCCTTATTTATAGCCTGGCAGGAGAATGGGACACCACAGCCCTGGGACCAGCTGCCATCCCCTGTCCCCACATCCCGCAGCCGCAAGGGGCACAGCACGGGGCACCACCGAGTTAAAAACGCTTTTAATGGCCACGTTTGCTTTGGTCTGAATCCAAGGGCACTTTTGACAAGGCAACTCGGAGCCCCTGGGGCACACGTGGCCCCTGGGCTTCCCAGCTGGGGGGATACAGGGGACTGCAGGGACCTGCCCAGGCGTGGAGCAGCAGAAGGCAGCAGGATAGGGGAGCCCAGACCCGGCTCCCTGCACCCCACACCCAGTGCTGGGTCTCGGGGAGCAAGTGGGGCAAGGACCACGGTGGAGCTTCATCCCTGGGAGAGGCATCAGCTCGTGGCCCTGGAAGAGCCAAGCTCTCCTGCCCCATGTCGTGCTGGAGCCCAGTGGTATGAATGTTTAATCCGGCATTAAATATTCATCCTGGTAGAGCAGGCGGAAAACATTCGTGGTTGCCCTGAGTCCGTCCAGGCAGATGTTCGTAGCCGATATGGCTCCATGGGTCCAGCTCATGCCCCCTGTGCACCGTGGGTCCATCCAGGCAGATGTTCGTAGCCGATGGGGCTCCGTGGGTCCAGCTCATGCCCCCTGTGCACCGACTTGGGAGGGGGGGGGCCCAGCACACCCACCAGCTGGGGGAACTGTCACTGTCACTGCGGAGACTCCCCGCTCCGGGCCTTGGCAAAAGGCTTTCAACTATGGCACCAGGAGAGCCGAGACACATCATTGCAGGATCAGAGCCGCCCCACTGCCAGGGTCCCCACCGCCTCACCCCACAGCTGGCATCCTTACCCGCCTGCCCAGGACGGGTGGTTGAAGATGATGTTCCTCCTCTTGGCCCAGCGGGAGAAGATGGCTTTCTCAGTGATGAAGCGGTGCCCGGCACGGTGGGCTCGCTCGTGCACCAGGTACATCCTGCACTCATCCAGCTGGCCCTTCTCGAAGTAGTGGTAGGGCACACTCGAGTGGTTCTTCTCCCTGGTGGGAGAGGGACGGGGTGGGCGTGGGACTTGGCGGGACACCGGACCACCCCACGCCCGGCCCCACCACCCCCCCATTCACCTGCAGTAGCTGTCGCTGACCATGCCGAAGACGCAGATCTGCTCGCACAGCTCCATGGCCAGGATCATGGTGAACCAGCCCGTGCTCAGGAAGGAGCCGGACTTCATCCTGCAAAGCACCATGGCTGCGCTGGAGCGGGTGGCACGGTGCTGCCGTCCCAGCTGGGCTATGGGCGCCCGATGGGGGGGACGAGTACTATGTCGGGGGCACCCGATGGGGGCTCCTTGGCCGCCAGTGGTACCTGTTCTTCCCCGTCTCGTTCTGGAAGACGTCGTCGCAATACATCATCTTCTCCTCGGTCAGGGTGTAGATCTGCAGGTGGGGGTATGTCTCCATCACCTTCAGCAGCGCTCGGTAGGTCAAACCCACCTTCTCCCGGTTCATCTTCTTCGCTGGCCCCCAGATGATGTAGAGGGTCTCCTGGGACTGCTGGAAGAAGTAGGGCTGATTCCTCAGCAGCAGCGGGACGCTGGTGTGTGACACCACCCGGATGGTGCTCCGTGCCCCCACGTCCTCCTCATAGCCGGCGGTGGGGGCATGGTTCATGCGCAGGACACACTCCTGCCTGTCGATGGCCTCTCCCAGGCGCGAGCCCAGCATCTGCCCCGAGCTGGAGACGACGGCACAGCGGCGGCACAGTGCTCGCTCCAGCGGCTGTGGGGAGATGCACCATCAGCCATCAGCTCCCCCTTCCCTCCTGCAGCGGCTGGACACACTGCAGCCCCATCCGCCCTTCCCTAAGGAAGGGGAAACTGAGGCACGGGCAGGTTGAGCTGCCCCACCAGCCCCAGTGCTGCCCTGTCCCCACGCACCTTCCCGTCTGGAACGCGGCTGTACCCCTGGAAGCTGAGGATGGTGGGTGCCATGGGGCTGCCCTGCTCCCCCGGGGCCCAGCAGCAGGGCCGCAGGCAGGCGTGGGAGCACAGCAGGATGTACAGCACAGCAACCGCCGCCATGCACACCAGTGTTAGGAAAAGCCGGACCTGGAAGCAGAGCGGGGAGGTTTCTCCGGGCCTGGCCACGTGCACCAGCCCCGCGTCAGATGCCGGCAGCCCTGCGGTGCCATGTGGCACGAGCAGCCCCTGGGAAGAGGGTGTTCGGGCGTGGGTGCGTTGGCCGGGGTGCAGCGAGGAGCCGCAGCGGGGAGCGCTGGGTGCCTGCGCCTCGCTCACTTCCTGCAGGCAGCAATGGCCCGCGCGCCGTATGGCCCACGCATCGTATGGCCGCGCTCACGGGGGCCGGGGCTCCGCAGCTGCCTGTGGGGCCGTGCAGCTGCCGGGCTGCGCCCTCCCCGAGCACCGCTTTCGGGGCGAGGTGCCCCTCCGGTGCTGGTGGGGTCCCCCCGACCCCCCCCCCCCCCCGCCAGCCAGGGCCCCACGCCCTCCATCCCAACAGGTACTCACCAGCGTCCTCATCCTCGGGGGGCTGGGGGGTCGCCCGGCGGGGTCCGGGGGTCACCTGGAGGGTGGGGGCTCGCACCCTGCACGCAGAGTGGGCTCAGCGGTGGCACCGGGACAGTAGGGTGCAGGGGACCCCCGAGGGTGGGGACCTCCCCGTCCCCAGTACCCCAATACCCAGGGTCCCCCTCCAACACCTTGTGCCGGGACCTCCCCACGCCCCCCCCATGTCCCGGATCCCCCGGACCCCCCCCGTGCCCATCTCCCCCCCGTGCCCCCGTCCCACCGCGGGGGCCCCGCGGGTGCAGCCCCCCCCCCCCCCGGGCAGGGGTCGGGGCCGAGGCCGCACCCCCGGTACCGGTCCCACTCACCGCGCCGGGAGCCCCCGCGGCGGCGCCGCTCCCCGGCCCCCAGGGCCGCCGCCACCGGGTCCCGCATCCCGGCCGGCCGGCGCGGGGCTGGGGCTGGCGGGGCCGCGGCGGGGCGGGGCGGGGCGGAGCGGGCACTGCCGGGACCGGGACCGCCCCCCGCCCGCCACGACTCCTCCGGGGACGCGCCCGCAGCCCGGTACCGCCCGCCCGCGCCTGTGGCTCCGGGACCCGCCCCGGTACCCACCCCCTGTGTCCTGGGACCAACCGGACCGGTACCGACCCCGGCACCCACCCCCTGTGTCCTGGGACCAACCGGACCGGTACCGGCCCCGGCACCCACCCCATGTGTCCTGGGACCAACTGTACCGGTACCGACCCAGGCACCCACCCTTTGTGTCTCTGCACCAAGCCCAGCACCCATCCCATGTGCCCCGGTACCGACCCCGGCACCCACCCCATGTGTCCTGGGACCAACCGTACCGGTACCGACCCCGGCACCCACCCCCTGTGTCCTGGGACCAACCGTACCGGTACCGACCCCGGCACCCACCCCCTGTGTCCTGGGACCAACCGGACCGGTACCGGCCCCGGCACCCACCCCATGTGTCCTGGGACCAACTGTACCGGTACCGACCCAGGCACCCACCCCTTGTGTCTCTGCACCAAGCCCAGCACCCATCCCATGTGCCCCGGTACCGACCCCGGCACCCACCCCCTGTGTCCTGGGACCAACCGTACCGGTACCGACCCCGGCACCCACCCCCTGTGTCCTGGGACCAACCGGACCGGTACCGGCCCCGGCACCCACCCCATGTGTCCTGGGACCAACTGTACCGGTACCGACCCAGGCACCCACCCCTTGTGTCTCTGCACCAAGCCCAGCACCCATCCCATGTGCCCCGGTACCGACCCCGGCACCCACCCCCTGTGTCCTGGGACCAACCGTACCGGTACCGACCCCGGCACCCACCCCCTGTGTCCTGGGACCAACCGTACCGGTACCGACCCCGGCGCCCACCCCCTGTGTCCTGGGACCAACCGGACTGGTACCGACCCCGGCACCCACCCCCTGTGTCCTGGGACCAACCGTACCGGTACCGACCCCGGCACCCACCCCCTGTGTCCTGGGACCAACCGTACCGGTACCGACCCCGGCACCCACCCCCTGTGTCCTGGGACCAACCGGACCGGTACCGACCCCGGCACCCACCCCCTGTGTCCTGGGACCAACCGTACCGGTACCGACCCCGGCACCCACCCCCTGTGTCCTGGGACCAACCGGACCGGTACCGACCCCGGCACCCACCCCCTGTGTCCTGGGACCAACCGGACCGGTACCGACCCCGGCACCCACCCCCTGTGTCCTGGGACCAACCGTATCGGTACCGACCCCGGCGCCCACCCCATGTGTCCTGGGACCAACCGTACCAGTACAGACCCTGGCACCCACCCTGCGTGCCCCAGGACCGACCCCAGCGCCCATTACTCTCTACACCCCCTGCTCTGCCCCCTCAGGCTTCCCTCCAGCCCGGGGGGGTCCCCGCAGCCGACCCCCCTGTCCCAAACCCCCTTCCTCACCTCCATGCACCACTAGCTCCCAGCCAGGCCGGACACCGGTGAGCTCAGGGTGGTGGGAACAGCCCAGGGAACCCAAAATGATCCAAAATGGCTCAGGAGCAGGGCCGGGACAGGCAGGCCTCTCGGTACCTCCGGACCTCACCCCATGGCCCCCGCGGGGCCACCCATCACCCGCAGCCACTCATGCCAGGGCCAAGCCATAGAGCAAGCTGCCTGCTGCCCAGGGAGGGGTACTGGACTTTGTTTTCCCCCACTGTTGACAAAAAAACACGAGAAGTAACCTTGAAACTGGTGCCAATCCTGTCTCCCGCAGGCTTCTGCTGTGAGCAAAGAGGTAACAGGGACACTGCCGGGCTCCCGCGCAGGAAGCAGTGCCTGGGTGGCACACCCAGAGTTGCTCAGAGACATGACTGATTTTTTCCTCCTTCCGCCTCTCCCTGCCCCAGCCCAAACCCACCTTCACGGGGTGGGCTGAGCCGTGTCCAGCAGGCGAGGGACTGGGGAGCAAGGGATTCCTCACCGGGAGAAGCGGCAGCAGCAAAACACAGGCAAAGGACAATGGGGGGATGGAGGACGCGGCCTCAGGGAGGGTGCAACAACAGGCAAGTGGGGCGGGTGCGCGGGCCTGCACAGCCAGGCAGCCTCCGCAAGAGCTGGAAACAAACCACCAGCCGGAGCCTCGCCTCCGGGCCACCCACTGGCTTCAGCCAGGCAGCGGGTAAAACCGCAGCCAGGTTCAGCCCAAGACCTGCAGCACCCAGGATGCCCCCGAGCCACCAGCATCAGCCCCGGGCAGGACAGGAGACAATGGGACACACTGCTGTCTGCTGGGGAAGTTCACAGTACATGCAAGAAGGATCAGAGCGCCCCAAATCTGCCCTTGTTTTGCTGGAGCTACCCCAGGCAGGGTCAAACTGCCCCCAGCACGGCAGGGCCAGCACAAGCCTGGGTATGCCCAGCCCCATCAGGTTCTCCCCGGCACTTCCCTGCCTGGCCCCACTGGCAGGGCACGGCCCACGGAGAGCCCAGCGCAGAACCTTCCCCAGCACGGCGTGGGGCACTGCCAGGGACACGCAGCGGAAACCATCCCAGGAGGCCTGCGGCACCCCCTCGGCGCGGGCAGAGGACAGGGACGGAGACATTGTGGACCTTTATTGAGGGTGATCCCACTCGCTGCAGTCTGGGGGAGCTGCCAGGGCACCACACCTCGGGGCAGCAACCGCTGCCAGGAGAGGAAACCGCACGGGGGGAAGGACGGGGTGCCACCACGCCTGCCCTCTCAGCCCCAGCCCGGCTGGCACACGAGCCTTGTCCAGGGACAGGACCCCCGCCAGCAGCTGGGAGCTGTGGTGGGAGCTGCACCCGTCAGTGGCAGAGCCGTACGCTTCCTTGTGACCCAGGGCATCTCCTCGCTGCCCCCTCAGCTGGATGACCACAGAAGGGGACGCAGAGGGCAGCAGTGGCACTGTCCCTGCACCCTCTGTGTGCCCGGCCTCACGGGGCTCCCTCTTCAGAAAGGTAAGAGCCCACCAGCACCACGATTAGTCCTTCCAGCAGGCAGATGGAGAATGCAAGCCTGCCCTCTTCCAAACTCAGTCTCATTTCTTTCCTCTCAATCTTGAATCTGATTAAAAAAACAAACAAAACCCCACAAACCATATGTAAACATTAAAAAAAAAAACCAGAAGGAACTAAGTACTGGACACAGCAAGAGTAAAGGTTGAAGGATTACCCAGAGGCCGAGCAGTGGGCAGGGATCAGGGCTCAACTCGCACTCTGGCTGTTACAGCTGCTCTACCCAACAGCCCCTCCAGCCAGCACGGGCTGAAGCACAGCTGGTACAGGCAGCCCCAGCTGGGGAGCAGGTCCCAGGGCTCTGGTCCCTCTCTCGATGAGCCCCGGAGGTCAGTTCTGCTTCTCTTTGGTCAGTAAGTTGTAAACCACAGAAGGCTTTGTCTCCACAGGAAGGAATGTGGGAGAGCGCAGCCAGCTTGGCGCTGAGCGCTCGGGAGGAGGTGCTGCTCAGTGCTGCAGGCAAAGTCTTTTCCTGGCTATGACACCGCAGGGTGGGCGCCTTCTCATCTCTCTCAGCTGGGCCTTCAGTCCGATTTCTTGGCAGGTTTCCTGCTCTTCCACATCACGACCATTATAAAAACACCTACCATGAGAGAGAGAACAGATTCAGCCAGAAAACTTCCAATTATGGGCACTTGTAAAACACATTGTAGTGAGAAACGGAACCTCAGCAGAGTGAGTGAGAAACAATTCCACTCTCCAGAGGCTCAAACAGCCAAAGTTACACACAAACAAATGCCCCGAGAACCCGTGGCAGGCTGAGCTGCCGCAGGAGCCACAGAGAATGTGTCACGAGTGTCACATGTTAGCTACGCCCCCAGCAACCCTCTTCTCTCTTCCTAATTTAGAAGCTTCTAATTAAAACAACAGAAATAACACTCACCTATAAATAGCAGCAGCAGCAGCCCAGCCACCACAGGGATGATAACTGCATACTCCCTAGGCAAGAAGTAGCGGTGGATCCCATGGTCGCTGTCGATGAAGGGCTGCAGGAGACATAGAGAGGCATCAGCAGGTGGGCACAACACCCGGGCAAGTCCCCGACACCTGCAGCCTTGTGGTTTCAAAAGCAAAACGGACCTATCAGGTGTGAGGAGACTGCTAAAAAAAAAAAAAAAAAAAAAAAGGGTGCCCAGACCCACAGGTGGCTCTGCCCACAGCTGCAGGGATGCGACAGTGCGCAGGTGGCGAACGCTTCAGCGTTTAGCAGACAAGGAGCAGCTACACGAGGCCAGCACAGGGGTCCCACAGCCCCGGGGTCTCAGGGCGGGCACAGCTGCCCGCCCGCTTGGCACTGAACACAGCGAATGCCCGGACTCTCTGCCCTGCAGAAGGGAGAGGCTGATCCCAGCTCTGCTTCATGGCGATCCCATCAAGATCCCTCTGCGGAGATCAGTGGAAGGCTTTGGACACTAGAGAGCAGTGTAAGGATTCCTACACAGCAGCGAGCACACCTGCGCGCTCCCGGGACTACGGACCATATAAACACACATCAGACAGCAGAGTAAGCAGACACAAGAGGGGAATTCAAAACTCTCAGAGGTCAGAGAGGAAGCTGCCAGGAGTTCAGACGTCAGCCCAGGGCTAAACCAGGCCTCTTGTACCTGGAAAGCTCAGGAGGAGACGTTCCTTTCCAGGAAGAAAACCACTAATGACCCTAGCTGATGTGTCCCCAGAAGTGGGCAAACTACCAGGCTCACAATCACTTTTCCAGAGCTCTGCATTCCCTAAACTCTTCTCCCTATCAGGCTCCGCGTTTATCAAGAGTTGTTTATGTTTCCCACCAGTACCAGGAATCTGGAGGACTGCAAATGTGAACACCAGTGACAACACCTCCAGAGGGACCATGATTCAGCTCTCGCTGACAGTTTGAGTGAGCCTCAGATTTTACACCAGCTGTGTCAGCCTGTCTGAGAGCAGCAGGGCAGGCGGCACAATCAGAGCTTGGTCTCACCCAGGCAAAGGTGGGTGCACCCAGAAGGGGCAAGGACTGTGCCAGCAAACAGAGGAAGCTCTGCCCTGAAATTTTAACCAGGAAGCCAGCAAGGCAGAGTCCTGCAGGCACATGGACACATCAGCACCTAAACAAGGCCTAGTGTGAACACCTGAGTGTGAAGTTACTGGGATCATAACAGCCAGAGACCCGTACCAGTATGATGATCCACAGGGTGTAGTAAACAAAGAGAACGAGGCTGAAGGCAACCAAGCCGAATCCAACCACCTGGTCTGTTGCTGTGGCCTGCAAAGGGAGAGAGAGTCAGAGCAGGATCTGCATGCTGCGGCGACTGCACCGGGAGGGCTAATGGCCACCTGCTGTTTATTCAGCCCCAGGGTGTGCAAACGCACTGCTGCGGCTCCGAAACAAGAAGGGAAGGGGAGAGCCTCTGCAGCAGAAATAACCCACCGCGAGGGCAGCCGGGAGAACGGCCCGGCCCTGCTGCTGGGAGCGCTCCCGGAGCTCCCGCCCGGCCGCCAGCCGCACCAGTTCACACCCCCGCAGCTCTGGCCCAGTCCTCCCAAGTACCGACCCCGCCGTCACCGGTGCTGCCCCAGAAAGGCCCCAGGAGGCGGCCGGGGCCCAGCCTGCCCCGCCGGGACAGGCAGCCAGCAGGCCCCGCGCTGGCCCCCGGCCATGATTCAGTCCAAGCCCACCCGGACCCCCCACGTTAATGGGCCGAGCAGGGACACGCCGCAGGCCGCCGCCTCCGGAGGAGCCCAGGGGCCGCTGGGCCGGGCCCCCTCAGCCCTCACGGCGTACCGGGGCGGGGGGCGCACCCGACCCCACTCACCATGGCGACCAGCGGCCCCGGCCTCCCTCCGCCAGCCCCACCCTTCCGGGAGTAACCACCAATCAGCACGCCTCATGCCAGCCCCGCTCTCCCCTCGGCCGGAGACGGCCAATCAGCGGAGGCGGCCAGAGGCCCGCGGCATTGTGGGAAGCGTGGGCGCAGCCCGCCCGGAGCATGACGGGAGGTGTAGTCCCGGGGCGGCAGCTCCGGCCCGGCCGCAGCACAGGGCCGCCTTCTCCGCCGGGGTAGCGGAGGGGCCGAGCGGCGCAGGGGCTGTGTCGGGCTGCATCAACGCTCCCCCCGCCCCGGGGAAGGGACAGGGCGGCCAGTGCAGCCCTCAGCCCCTACGTTAGCTCCCACCGGGGTGCATCGGCCGGGGGAGGCCGGTGCGTTGTGAAGCAGGTGAAATTCCCAGAATCGCCGCTGGGAGATGTGCGTTGTTAGGGAGCCCTCGGCTGCCTGGGCCCTGGCACAGGGGGAACGCCTGACAGGCTGCGAGGCCAGGCCGGCAGCCCCTGCCGCAGGCCCCAGGCCCACAGCCCTTTCAGTGCCTCACCCACAGCACTAAGATCCTTTTTTACAGCTTGAAACAAGCTTGTCCCGGAGGGAAAGAGGAGGAGTGAAGCTCTTCTCCTGAAGCATCCCCTCTCCTGTGCCTTCGGTGCCATTGCTTGGTGACAGGAGAGGACGGTCTCCTTGGGCAGCAGGGCGCTCTGGGTTCATCTGCCACCTGATGTCTGTGGGCTCTGATGGAAGTGACTCATCTTGAAACCAACCAGCTCACAACCAGCTCCCACACCAGAGACGCTCGCATCCTGCACCCCAGCCATTTCTCCACACACACTGCAACTGGAGGAAAGGGAAAAGCAAGACCGAAGGGCCAAGGGACACAAGGGATCAGGAGTGCCTGAGGAAGGGCAGGCAGCCAAGGGAAAGGCGAAGACCCTGCATGGGACTCACAGGTGTAGCTAATCAGTACACATGGCTGAAGCTTCAGGAGGGTGGGAAGAGCAAAGCTGCTTCCTCCCAGGGGCCCTGGTCCCCTCCAGCCTTTGCATACATCAGCAGCAAGTACCAGGGCACCAAATTTGGCTCAAACCTCCATTAATGGGATTCTCAGCCTGTGGTGGAAGAAGCACAGGCACTGCCACAAGGGCCCACAGGTGTTCCCTGTAGCTCCACAGGGCTGTGGCACCTTCCCCCAGGCCAGCCTGGCGAGATGGCCCCGGGCAGGGCCCAGGGGTGCCCGGTCCTGCTCTGCAGCAGGGCAGGATGGGGCTGCTCAAGCACAGGCTCGATGAGGACGCAGTGCTGTGGTACACGAGGCATTGCCAGCAACTCAATACCAGTTCACCTTCCCCCTGGATGGCAGGCTGTTGCTGCCCCTGGACTTGAGCTGTGCTGCTAGCTCCCCTCTCCAGCCCTTCTCCCATCTGCCAGGAAGGGCTGGCAGGGATCTCCACCCCCAGGTGCCACAGAAATCCAGGAGGGCAAAACCAAATCCTGTTCCAGGGCCCTGCATGCCAGCAGGCCCTGTCTCACCCTTCTGCTTCCGTAGCAGGTATTTTTGAACCAAAGATACGTTTAAAATGGGAAACAAAGCAAGAAGAATCAGTGTGAAGTACCAAAAACCTTTATTTTTCCCCCAAACCATAACAACATTTGACATTATATTGATTTCCTCATATATTTGTTATTTCTCTACGTTAGGAACCAGATACAGAAAATACAAACACGATCTGTTGAATCAAAGACGGCACAGCATTCCGTTAGAAAAAGAAACAGAAAACTAGAGGAGCAAGATAAAAATGGTGAAAAATAGTCATTCCCTCCAGCCCAAACTTTCCAAGAATCATCATCAAAATAGAGCAGTGGAAGTAGCTTCTCTTTCTAAACACACTTCTGCTTTAAGAAAAAAGTTAGATTTATCTTTAGATTTTAAAGTAAAAAAATGTTAAACTATCTTTCAAGCAATTTTGGAAGTTTGCATAGACCCATTCCCTTTCCAAAAATATCAGCGATCTCTCTATAGAATCTGATATAAATCAAGTGCGCGCCTCATCTGAAGATCACCAAGCTCAATTAACTTTCAAGAAAATAAAACATGATCTCCCCTTTCCCTCCCTCCCCCCACAAAAATACGGGCTCTACCATTATTCCTTGTGTTTGAGGCAAGTCACGAGGCGCAGCCACACCTCCCGCTCACAGCTTCATCCAAATTCCTTTTTTATTTCCCAGGTTTCCACATCCACTCCCTCCCGATGGGGCAGGGGTGACACAACGTGGAGCTGCGGAGGGCATCGGGCTCGGATGGCGCAGGTGGGCTGATGGATGATGCAGCTCTCGGGAGGGAAGCAGGGTGTGGCGGGGGGAATTTTGCGCTCATCAACCCCCCCAGCGAGGAAGTGGCTTTTCAAGGACAAACACCTGCGACCAGGCAGTGTTTGTCGGAACTTGCCCCCGGGGACCAGCCTTGTCCACAGGGCTCAGTCACCAGAGCAAGAACTCAGCTAGAGACTAGGTGGGGTGGCAGGGGATGGGGCAGGAGGGGCGGAGGGTGAATTTGCAGCTCCCGGGTAAGGCAGCGAGGAGGGGAGCGGGGGGCCCCTCTCCAGGAGGGGTGTTTAACCTAGGTGCTCTAGCGTACCTGGAGTGAGATTTTCCCAGAGGTTCACAACAGCGCTTGCAGAGTCCAGCTGCACAGCCACCAGTTTAAAAAGAAACAGCAACAACAAAATAAATAAAAAGTCAACCCCTCCTATTAAGATGGGAATGAAATACGTCTTTCTTCAGGTCTTGGCCCGGTTCGGAACCCTCTAAAAACTGAAGCAAACATTTAAAAGGGCTTATTAACTTTCTGCAGGGGGCAAAGTGATGTGGCTATAAGGGGGGGGAGAGATCACATGCCCGCCGCCCATCGCACAGAAGGTCAGGACAGCACGAAGGCCCCTATTTAAAGTGCCAACCATACAAAAGAAGAAGATGGAGGAGCAACATCCTTCTCCCCCTTTTTCCATCACAATTTCCAATTGAAACCCGTCTCCTTCACCAAGTCACAACTAAGCCTATTCTTTTGGACATTCACTCAGTTTATACTGGTTTTAAAAAAAAAGTTAGTAAAAAAGTTACACTGAATTTCCCAACTCTTTGCAATGGGCTTCCACCAGCTAAAGGTCCAGAAACCAGGAGAGCAGAGCCCACACATTTCGCCTGGCCCCAAGACTGGAGCAGAGAGCCAGCTCTGCTCTCCAGGGTCAGCCAGGCGTGAGCAGCTCTGCTCGCCAGCATCAGAGACCCAGGGGATGCAGAGTCTTGCCAATAAGGTCCTTTCACTTGTTTAAGCCACCTCTGAATCCCCCCCGAGAAGGGGAACAATGTGGGGAAGAACATCCCCGCTTAGCCCCCCCAGGAATAAAATATCAATGAAACAATAATGCAGTCAAAAAAAACACCAGCCTGCTGGGTTTATAAAAAAAAGAAAATTCAATAAACTTCACGACAAAAAAAAACCCAAAGGAAACTAGCCAGCGGTTTGGGTCTGGAAATTGATTCACTTCTTAAATGTTCAAAGTTCAACAAGGAACAGACGGCAGGGATGCCACAAGGAAAAAAGTGCTCACAAGACGCAGCTTCCCGAGAGACGGCAGCAAGTCTGCGGGACAAGCAACCCCACTTCCATCGCCACCGCCTCGTACACCCACCACCGGCCAGGGACCGTTGAGCATCGCTCGTGATGGACATGCAGCGGGAGCTCTGCATGGGATCTAGAAATAGGAACAGACTGCTCCTTCCTCCCTCCAGGTCTGCTCTGGGTGCTCCAGCCCTGTCTGCGCTGCACCACCCTGAATGACTAGGGCTGCTTTCTTACTCAAAACGAGGGGTAGGAGAGTTAAAAAGCTACGTAAAGGCCAGGATCTGTGGAGTCAATAATAACGTGGAGACAAGGAAGAGATACCCTATGAGACACAGTTATCAAAAATGCAAGCAGTGATGTGCCAAGCCGCTGTAAGAGAAACCAGAGACATGCCCAGGTTGGCCTCAGCTATGCGATGGGGCAGGTTATGCCTCTGCCAGCCTGGGAAGATGAGCCCAGCTTTCTAAAAAGTTCAACTGCTTCTCCTCTTGCTTCACTGGGAAGAGATTCCTCCCTCTGTCCCACTGGGGATTTCGTGACATGCCGAGCTGCCAGCACCTTGGAGCAGCCGACTCTTGCCAATGGGAACCCAGAAGAAAACCCTGGGTTCCCAACTGCTCTGACAGTGACTGCCATTGTTTTTTTTCATGGGAACAGAAGCAAAGCAGCAGAAGTGAGCTGGGTTTTGGCTTCTTTCCTAGCTTATATTTGCTTCTTTCAAGTCCTGGTTGGACTCGATTTTCCCGAGGGGCTTCGCCGGCCCCTGGGGAGCAGCAGGTGCTGGGGAGCAGCCTGACCCTCAGCTCTGCGCAGCCACCCGCAGACAGGGCAGGAACACCCATTGCTGCCTGAGCCTGCTGTTGCCCTCACCCTGACCTGAGCAGAGGGTCAGGCCAGGCCTGGCTTTCTGGCAGAGCCCCAGGGAGAGAGAAAAGCAAGCAGTTCTCCCCTTCCTGCAGACACACAGCATCCCAGGAACAAGGCAGGATGCTCACCAGCCTGCTAGCGAGTGCCAAACCTACCCAGACTGAATGAAGAAGAGATCACCATTAAAAAACACCAGCAAGTGTGAAAGAGCTTTTGTTCTAGACAGACTCAAAAGATCCAGTACTTTTTCCCTACATTAAACCAAACCAAGGTGTTGTCCGTACACCTTCTCACCCTAGTCCAAATTTAATTCCTTTTGAAGGGAAAGGGTGAAAAAGATCCATATCCTATATGTGGTCTGTCCAAATACAAAAAGAAACCTCTTGACTCAAAGAGAGAAACCGTCGAAAGAGAGTAAGCAGCTGTATAGCTTTGCCACACTGCCTAGCACCCTCCCCATGCAGCCATCCTTAGCTAGCAGGGCAAAAAAAAAAAAAAAAAGATATAAATCAAGGCCCTTTCATTCCTTGTTTCTCATTCTGCCAAATTCCCTTTTCTAGTAGCTCATCTGCATGCATTCTGGCCACAGGGACCACAATTAATCCTTTTTTTTTTTCTCCTTTAAAAAAAGGCTTTACAATAACTAAGAATTTGAACAACAACATGATCAGTTACAAGTCTTTCCTTGCTGAATGGGACAAGTGTGTGCCTGTGTGTGTGTACGCACACGTGTGTCAGAGGAGGGCACGTTCCCAGTCATGCCCGGGAGCGTGCCATTGCTCCGAGTGCAGGGTCGCTGACTGCTACTACAGTACACCGGCAAAAGAGGAAAGGGCACTACACAGAAATAGCTTATCAGCTGAGAGTCTCTGTACAGGAAGGGCTGCAAGCACAGCCTGCTGACGGCCCACAGCTGGAGTCTGCATAGATCCTCGTTTGCAATTCAGCTGCCGGGAGAATCTATAAGTGGGAGCTGAAAGGGACCGACATCTCTGCCACACACTGCAAGGAAAAGAGGCAGCTAAAGTGTCAAACAACTGCAGAAACCAAACCCAAAGAACAGCAATTGAAAGATCAACCAGAAAACAGTTTGAAGCCTTGTCAGAAGAGTTTACTCGCCACGGAGCAGGTAAGAACGGCTGCTGTGGCTAACGCAGCAGAAAACACCCGTTCTACCTTTGAAGGCAGAAACAGTGGCTTCTCCCCAGCCCCAAAAGGAACCAGCTCAGGCATAGATCTCTGCTAACAGGGCAAGAAAGGCCAACCAACACCAATCCCCTTACTAGCCCAGGCCAAGAGAGGCAATTGTTAATCGCTACCACAACGGAGAGACCACTGCAGTCAACTGCATCCTGCTCTGGCCCAGGGGAGGGCTATCAGATAACCAGATTCTTTTCACAGTCCAAGATGGGCAGTTCCCTTCCTGCACCAAAAAAAAAAAAGAGGCTTTGTATTCCAAGCTCCAACAGTGACTATTTGCTGAATCAGTCCAGCGAACAGGGATTATGGTCCTGGAACAGCAAGTAGAAGCCTCCTCCAGGTAAAATCTGGAACCTCTAAAGTGCTCCTGCTAACCGTAATAGATGAACACTGCCCTTCCATGCCCAGCAGTGGAAGGGCGTAATGCAGTTAGTGGTATAACAAGCACTAGCATTTAACCGTTTATCAACTCCCATCTGGATTGTGGTAGTTTTCTGAAATGCACTTTTGGGAGATATTTCCTATGAGAAGAGGATGTTTGGGGATTTGAGGGTAGGAAGGTGAAGTGCACACCATAGCATACCTTGTTCAGTACAACCGTTGCCTTGGAAGGTGATGTTCCCTTGCAGAGTCAATGGAATAAAGCATCCTGCAAGTGGCCATTTCACCGTGTCACCAACGAGCAGCTCTCGGTTTGGTTAGAATGGTTTCCCCCTCCCCCAGTGGTTTAAAGAGTTCACAGTGGTATAACCCAATGTTTTGGGGAGAAAGAAGCTGAGAAGTCCCCTGTTGCAAGTGAATGGGTGGAGTGAGGGATGCAGATGAGCAACATCCTGTAGGACTAAGAATAAGCCCAACAGACACTTTGTGTCTGATCAGGAACAGGGGGAAGGCAGGCACTGGAAGAACCGGGAAGTGGAGAAGGGTAATGCCAACGCAGGGAAAGTGCATGATCTGGAGTGGTCTCGGAGTAGTTCTGCAGTGCAAACGTATGGGGAGGGGCGTGGAGAAATCCCTTCTGGAATGCTGCATGAAGAGAGGTAAAGGTTGGCATCCATGTGGCAGCAGACTGGGTAGGGGACCTGTTTCCAGCAGCTCTACCCTGTTCTTCACATTTAGTGGGTTTCAATCACCACTGGCTCGTAAACTCCAGATGAGACCCTGGGGAGGCAGAGGAGAAGGTGATGAGAAAGCCAAGTTATTTTCCTCAGTCACTTAGAGCAAGCACGTTCTTATTCAGAGCTCTCCACTCACAAACATCGCCCTCTAACCCCACACAAAATATTGAAAATAACGAGTCATTCTGGCGAGAAGTCAACCCTCATAACACAAAACAGACAGCTACGTGGCAAGCTAACAGTAGAACACTTGAAAGAGCCGGGTGTAACACATGAATCCTTCTAAAGGACAGAGGAAAGGGGGGAGTATCCTGCGCAAAGAGCCAGTGTTCTTGGCTTTGCTTTTCTCCCAACTTTGTCACTGACTTGACACATCTTTGCATTACCATTATTGCCTTTTTTTTTTAACCGCAAAAGGTGCTATAAAGGCTCAAACGCAACTAGCCAAGACACTGTACTAAGAGCTATTGTGGCAAGAAAAAGTTTTATTCGTTCAGAAATCTTTCATGGGAGAACAAGCCCTCGCCAAAGACGGAGGTGGCAGGGAAAAGGGGACAATAAACCAGGCTGCTGCAGTTTTGCTGCAGGCCAGCAGGAGGCAAAGCTCCCTGCTTTCAGTCGGGCACGGGAGCAAACGGGAACCAACCTCTACCATTTTGTCCTTTTACTCCTTACTTCTGTTCCTGGATCTAACAACTAGGACCACATTATCCCTCTGAGCTCCTGCTGAGAACTGCATTCATACTCCAGTGCAGCTGTAGCCTGTCACCAGAGAGATCCCAGGGGTGTTAATGTGGGAATAAATCCCCCACGTAGCACATGATGTTTAGAAATCTCTCCTGTAGCAAAAGGTGACGTTTCCCAAGTACAAAGAGCTAACTAATCTCCCTGGAGCGCCTCTGCCTGCCAGCCTTTCAGGAAGCCTACCTGTTTCCCAGTTGAATACCACTCAATGTAGTTGTTCCGTCTCTGCTCACAAACAACCTCAGGTTACTGTCTGCAGATAGAAAAGGAAGTAAGACATCAAAATCCAGAACTACCGACGGCTGCCAGGTGCTCCCCTCCCAGCCGCACTAAACAACGGTCAGCACAGGAACAAGTGCGTTTCTGGGCATGCATGTGCACGCTTTCTGGTGTTCTCACAGTAATAGAGACCCCGGGAACTGCTCTTCTTGCTCTGAAAGGGAGCCTCATGTACAAATTAACCACAGCATTAAGCTTTGGAAGAGTAAACGGAGAGAAATTAATTCAGTGATACTCCTCCAGCTGCTTCTCTTAAGGCTATTCCATTGATGCAAGTTCTTGGTCAGCTTAAACACATCTGAACGGATGAGATGTGGGGCCTCATGCTGCTTTTGTAGGCTCACTGGAGGAGAAACTCAGCCTGTTCTGCTGGTGAGAGGTGGCTACATTCAGTCTAGTTTTAATCCATGCTGAGCAAGGTGTAAATCCCCATGTAATAAGAATGTTGCCATATGCGATGATTTAAGGTGATTAACTATAAAAGTACTACTAACAAGCTAGGCTCAGGTTTAAAACTTATCTGAAAAGCCTCAGCTAGATGAAAAAGACTGATTTCTAGGCTAAACTGGAAAATTAAAACAAATGCAGTGATATTATTAGTTTTCTCTTAACAGATGCTGCGATTGCAATGGAGAAAACCCCTTCTTAGGCTCTCAGACCTGAATGCCAGCACACTGTGACATGTCTTTTCTTCCCATCTTTTTGCAGAGACATGCTGTTTCCCCTCCAGCTGTGCTCTCCTACTTTAATAACTACCCTTGGGCTGACCCTGGACGAAGGCTGCTAAAGCAGTGCAGATAGCTGATGTCACTGCACTGAAGAATCAGTATTTTTCCCCTCTCATCCTGTATGTTTGAGCTACTGTTCAACCTCTGCTGTAGTATGTAGAACAGCAGCAAGCGCTATTTGCTAATGGATGTGCAGCTCTCAAATCCACATGGTTTGTTTACCTACCATAGAAACACCCAGCAAGCACTGAAAGCAAATTGCTGTCAAAAGGAGAAGGGAGTCCATGGCAGATCAGATCTGACTGTAAAAGCTTGGGAGCCTTGCTAAAAGAACAACCAAGACCTCCCCTTTGAGACTCATCCTCTCACCTTCAGTATTGCTGACATCTGTGAAGTCCTGACTCTGCATTATTTTCTCCACTATATCATCAGCATCGATTCTCGTGTCATCCACTCGGGTTGGGTGACTCTCCACTGAATCTTTTTTCCTCCTGGGGAGAGGAAATAAAGGGAAAACTTACTCAGCTTTTCAAGGCACAGACTTTCAGATACTCTTCTGCTTTCCTTGGCAATAGCCTCCTTCTCAGCAGCTACAATCCAATCTACCACTGCACAAAGACAAAAGGAGTAGATTCTGTCTCACCTTCCCAGAGAAGGCACTTTGCTCCTCAGTTACCTACCGGGAGGGTCTATCCAGCAGAAGGGCAGGTCTGGGGGGGCGAGGTGGCTTCTCTAGTTTGTGGTCCCGCTCTCCCTCAGGACACTCCACTGTCATACTCAGCCCTCCGGACGCACTGCTGCTGGTGGAGGTATTGCGGCGATGGGTCAAGTCAGACATACTAGACGAACGGGAGTGCTCTGTGCTGTAACCTGCAAAAGCAGAGTGATTACAAACCAGACCTTCTCCCCTTCCTGGCAGCGCAGTTAACAGGCAGGGCAGCTTCAGACGAGCGTTTCTGCTCTCATATACAGAGGTTCAGACATACATCTATGAGCGCATCTGCAGAGACTAAACAGGAGACTCTGGTATTAAAGAGCAGGGTGAGAGAGGTGGATGCAAATCACTCTCACAAGAGCTTGTTGCAGGAAAGAAACAGGGATGGGGCTGGTGCTGGCAAAGCTGGGTGGATCAATGGTTACCGGAGATCTTGGACTGCTGGCTGGCGTAGCTTGAGTTCCGCGAGTGTCCCGAGTGGAAGACTTCCTCCGGGCTGGACAGGTTCTGATCCGGTTCTTCTGGAACACCTGCCAAGGAACAACAGGACACTCCACTTACACCGTACCCAAGCCAGCACATTGCCTGCTGATCACCTTGGACCTGAGGCTGATCTTGGGACGCTAGATGAAGGAAAGGGCAAGTCTGTTGGCAGAGCCCTGCTGTACAGGCCAGCACAGAGCTTAGAAGCAGCTGGGGAGTAGGGGAGACAACAATGAGCTTCTCTGTCAAGCTTATCACTACTTCTAGCATCCAGTGCCTGAATTTACAAGCATCTGTGGAGGCTTGAAGGATCTAGGACAGGTAGTATCTGAAGCTACCCACAGTTAAAAGCATTAAATGAAGACCAAGAAAGCATCAAATGGCCACTGGCAGTAAAAGTATTACAACCTCCGTTTGGGTGCTTCTCCTGTTACTACCTTTCCCCTTCTATTACTTGTGAGAGAGCCCATGCCATTTAAATCACAACTGAATTTGATACAGAAACCTCAGCATAACCTCTGCTCCTTTGCTATCGCCCCTGCTTGTCTCTCTTGCAGTAAACTTATCCAAAAGTGCACAAGTGTAATACGTTAGCCAGCTTTTTAAGAAGAGCACTTGCACACTGTGCTAAGTCACTGAGGCAATGAGACTAGAGTGCTATTTTGGTGCAGTGTATCTGCCTGCACATTTGGAGTGTGCTGGGAAGAAAAAAAAGGCTATGGGAAAATGCAGTGCCCTTGAAAACGGGCTCATAGAGAAGCCAAAGAACTCCGCATCAGCAGCTGGAACAAGGCCATTAGACCTCAAACCAACCTCTAAAATCTTCAGAGGAACTTTTCTAAAAGACAAGTCTGAGCAACAGAATAGCTGAGTGGAGAACAATGTTAAGTGTCATTGAACACAATGGAAAGCAGGGATGAGTGCAATACATGAATTATTAAATCCCTAGCAAAAAGAATAAATTGCTTTATTTCCACTAACAGAAACATGTGGCAAAGATTCATGCTTCCTCTCCTCAGTGGCACTTAATAGATGGTTTTGTTTTTCTCAATTTTCTTAATGAGCAGAGGGGTGAGGATGCGTGCGAGAAAACATGAAAAATTAAAAGAGTTTCTGTGCTTGCAACTGCTGGGAAAAACAAGAGTGTCCAGGCGCAGCCAAGTGGTGCATGGCTCCAGGATCGACATTCATACCCGAGCTGAGAATGGCAGTTCTTGGCTTGGTCTGACGCAGAGAGCCAATCGTGGCTGAACTGCTGCTGCTGCTGCTTGTGGTTCCCTCGCCCTTACAGGTCAGCTGCAGGGTAGAGTCCTGTCCTGGTATGGTGATGGATTTGGCGGTGGAAGGAGGCCTGAAATCAGAAGCAAAGAAGGTGACAAACTGCCAGGCAGGGACCGGGAATCACCCCACTGCACTGGCAATTCCCACTCTGCTCTATCAAGAGGGTCCCGCTGCCTGCACCCACCCTTTGCGGGGAGGGGGAAAGCTGGCAGCCCTCCGTCACTAGCGACGCAGTGTGACATTGGATTTTGCTTTCCTGCATGCGAGACTCGCGTCTTCCCTACCTCATACTGCATCTGGACTGCATTACAATGAAAAGCAAGTTTCTGAGGTAAATTAAGGCAAAAAGGGACCATTCAATCATTTATACAGGACAACAGGCTCAGAGCCTGCACTATCCTCCACAAGACCATCCAGAGCTGCCCTTTTCCCCCAACACGTGTCCAGCGGCCAGCTGGCCTCATAAACGGGAGCCGGTTTGCTGTTGTCCAGCTCTAAATTCCAGCACCCTTTTGTTACACCTTTCTGGCTCAGGTAAGAAAGAAACCTTTCATCCCAGCAACCTTGTCCCCCTATGAGAGTGTTTTTACAACGATCAAATAACATTTCCACTTTTTAACTGACGATTAAACTCCTTTTCAGCGAGACTAAAGTGTTTTTCCAGCTGTCGAAATTATTTTTCTGACTATTCTGTGTGCTCCCAACATCCCTTTGTAAATGCTGACTGCAGGGCAGAACGGCGAGTGCCTGGAACCCCCTCCCTTCCTCCAGGAGTGTTTTTGGGTGGAAGCCATGGCATGTGCAGCGTGGCAAAGTGAAAATTCTTGCTCAAGCCCTAACCTCCCTGTAGCCCCAAGTCTGAACTGGAACTAATGGATCATATTACGCTTTTTAAGTGAGGAGTGAGAAAGAAAAACTTTTAGTTGTCTCCCGTGGAGCTCTGAGGGAAGATGCTACATGAGAGGACCTTTGCTGTATTTTGGGAGAAAAAGTAAAGTGCTGAAAATATTTTATATGGGCAGCCAAACAGCCATAAAGGTTTCAGGAAACCCACAGCATGCCTTTCCCGAGGGGAAAAAACCAAACCCTCCCTAATCACGTTATCAGTGATTTACACGCACCCGGGTACTTTGGGGACTCTGCTTCGCAGGTTAATAAGGCCTTTACAACCTTAATCAAACAAACTGTTCCTGCAGCAGCTGTCGGAGCAGCCCGTGGGTCTGTCAGCTCAGGCACACAGCCTGCTCTGCCCTCCTGCACGACAGCCAGGAGGAGAAGGCTCAACTGCGTGCTGCAGAAAGTCAGTGCTTGGAAGTGATTTCCCAGCACAGTTTAATTCCTGCCTAATCCCCTAATGAGTCCCATTTCTCAAAAGCTCTACTGATCAAGGACTATTCTACATGCAAAGCTACCATTTTTAGACATTTGTACATCATCAACTTATAAGGAAAAAATGGGAATGACTGCAAAAATCCTTTAAGAAAATTAGGAGGTTTGACTTTCAGACTGACCCTACTTATATTAAATGGATATATATATATCCAATTATATATCATTTTCAGGCACTATAACAGTGGGACTTGCTTCCACCGTGAAGGAGCAACAGGTATTTTTGTCAGACGTATTATTGCTAGACATCCTAGTACCCTAGATTTAAAACATCTGTTACTCTTACAAAGTTATGGTTTAAGATACCCAAAACTTCTTTATTACACTTCCTTCTGAAGTAGAAATATTTCAGAATCAGACGACGCTGCATTTAGGGTTTGAAAGTCTCACAAAACACTGCAGCACTGTGAAAAGCCATTCACAAATAAAGCGACCAAAAATTATGCAGCATTTTATAATAAGAATGCAAGCAAATTTATACACTTCAAGCTAGCCCCTTTTAGCCCAGAATACCACTGCTACAAGAGATGGCCTCAAGGTAAAGCTTTCTTCTCCCATACTGTTGGGAGTCAACACAGAATATTTATATCAGCACATGGCAGTCCTGTATAGTCACACACCTTACAGCACACTAAGGCAGGTTGGCTTGGACTGCAGAGTCTTGCAATACTATACTGCAGTATGAAGGTATATGTTGCCAGTATATTTGTTAGTTGACCCCCAACAATTATTTAAGCAACAAAACTGCTTCATAGCTTAAATGTACTTATTTTTTCCTATCATGATGCATTAAAAAGAAGGACATGATTGCAATTTCTCTACTAATTAATACAAATTGTGAACCTGGGACGCTGTGGAAGAAAAGGAGAACTAAAATGTTTCAGCCTTGCAGTATTTTTGCTGCTGTTTCAATTCAAGATCTTTATCCTGCGTGGTATGTGCTGAAGCACGTCCATTTCCACGACTGTTTTCTTCATTGACCTTTCCCTCCTCGGAGGTCAGTGAAACCAACACCAGAGCTATGAGAAATTCTATCCTTCATGCAAAACATGCAGTTTGTTATCAACATCCATTAGTTTCCAAAACCTAACTGACACTAGCAGGGAAAATACTGGCACAACCAATAACCAAGCTGGGAAAACCAGAGCAGAGAACAAACCAACCAACAGCACAGGCTGGCTTAGCTATTCTGGCTGATTCAACAATCCAGACCACCAGTTTCAAGCTTTCCCCTGTACTTTGCAATATCAAGGGCATCTTTTCCCCCTCCCCATCAATTTTAGTCTCCAGAAGAGAATGACAAATGAACCATGTGTCCTGGTCTGCCTAGAATAGGGTGAGCACCCAGAAACTCACGTTTTGAAGCAGGGGTCCCCCGAGAGCAGGGACATTCCAATCGTGACCTGGAAAGGGGGAACAAGGCACATAGTTAGCCATGCTGTGGCAAGCTCCTCACTTCACAACAGCCAGGAGGCCAAGGGCTAGGTATAAAGATTAGCAAGACCTAGTTCCTTCCAAAAGGAAATCAGCTTCAGGGATTTAGCAAGGTTATTTCCCTCCCTGCCCCGAATCACTGGCATCAGTAACTCCAAGCTGCAGTGGCTCAGCAGGACACCAGCCTGGCCACCCTGACAATGCACTTAGAACTTTTCTACCCTCTCCTGTTCACGCTTTCTTTGATTATAAAGAATGCTATCGAGGGTCATCGTTTGGGCAAATGGATGCCAAGATATCAAAGGGCAACTCTGATAATGGGAAACTTCTCAAGTCAGACTAGCAGCATAAAAGCTAAGTCCTGTCTCTGTACGTAACAGGACCTTCTCTCAGGCCTAGCACTGCACTCTGGCTGGGATCTTTCTGAATTCAATAGTAGGATTTCCACTGTGGCAGTACCAGCTGCCGTACCTTTAGGATGGAGTTGTCCTGTCGGGTGTTCTTAGTATCATATCCTTCCAGCAAGCAGCAACGGACAGTGGATCCAGAGCCCGCAAATTCTGCCAGATTTAGATCAGCAAAGCCCAGCTGTAGCCAAGAAAACAATGGAGGGGAAGGAGAGAGAACAAAAAAATATCACTCAATAAAGGGATGTGCGGTGTCACACAGACCAAAGGAAGAGAGTTCACGTGTGAGTGAGGGCAGAAACAGGAGCCAGTACACCCACAGTTGTGGCTGTCAAGACCCCCTACTCTCGAGGATGGGCAAGGTCACATTCCTAATCCCAAGTCAGGTAGACGCTCGGAGGCCATCAGGAAGCCAGCCCCACGTGGAGGACGGATGTACAGCAGCGGTGCTGGCCAGGACAGTGTTAACCAGCCTGCAGCCGTTGCATAACCGAGGACATGGAAGGCACTAGGTCAACGATGTGGAAAAAACAGAATCACACATACACAAACATAATAACGCGCTCTTTGTATCGAGCCATCCCAGAATGCAGTGGAGCATGTGAACCGGGAGACGAAAGGATATTGTTACAGAGGAAAGTGACACTGTCCTGAAAAACAACACTGAGACTTTCAGCACAGCAGGCTGGAAGTCCAGAGCCACGCAGCAGTGCATGTGCCTCACCCCGCCAGATGCAGCCGCTGAGCTGGGGAACTCCTGGAGCAAAGCATCCTCAACACTGCTAAGAATTAACTAGCAAGTGGTATGTTTGACAGGCAGAAGGGAAGAGAAATATTTGGAGAGATTAGTTGTGAGCTCTCTAAACCTTCTCTAACAAAGGGGAAGCAAATAGGGAAGGTGACAGAAAGTTGAAGGTCACAGGCAAATTCAAAGAGGGTACTGATGCCTCTAACGACAAACACAATGAAGAGTACTTCTGTTTTTCTGCCCTAATTCCTGGTGTCTGAATACAGTGTTTTCCTCAAAGAAAAAGTTACAGCTTCTTTTACGCAGAGCTTCAGCAATAAAAGTCAGTCGTGTCTCATCTAATCTCATCAGGAAGAGATGCTGTACCCCATATTTGGCCAAACCGTCCAAGCATGGAAAATTTGTGTCACTTCAACATACAGGTCAGCTTCCATGAGAACACAAGAGAGAAGGTGGAGAAGCAGCAGCTCAGACCTAGCTGTTATTCCGTGCATTGCAGTACATTTCTCCAGCCCTGGTGTTGACAGCTGGATGATACAGCTGAACTGGGAACCTCAACCAGAAGCACCATCCTAAGAAAATGTGGTGCTCTGTCAATTGTGGAAGCTGATAGGGAGTCATAGCACAAACCACAGTCACTGCCATATGAACTCTGACTCCCACTGTTCCAAATCAAGAGCCTAAACCACAGTCTGCACAAGATGTATGATTCAGGGGAATACAGCAGCAAGATTAGCATAGCTGCTTCCTCCATCCCATTCTCATAGAGGGGAACAAGAGCTGATGGCACAGGGGAAAAAAAAAAGTGTGGGACAGAGCAGGAACCTTTCTTCAACAAAAAAGAACTTTTCTCCCTTCTTAAAAATTCCCTTAACTCAAGTGTTTCTCCAGCCCTTGCTGTAGATGTTCCTCTGTCTCTTCTAGCCAAGGGCTATGCTGCTTGCTGAATAGTCACTGATAAGAAAAAAAAAAGTGAATTTTTATCTCTCAGAGATAAACAGGACAGGAGAAAGCCACAGAAGGAGCTGCAATCCATCAGTGTGACAAAACTGGAGGACAGAGGAGACATGGCACGACCATACCAGCAGAACAACACAGCACAGGAGTGGCCCAGACCCAGATCCCCCTTCCTCCACCACAGCACTAACTTCTCCGAGAAGATAGACATCAGAGGACAGAGTGTGGGAGAACTCTCCAGCGACCCATACAGTGTGCTGAGGTCAGAAGCTCTTCTCAGGATGCAGACTCCCAGTATATAGAGGAAGGATCCCTTAACAAAAGGATGTTTTCAGATATAACCTTTCAGAATAGTTTCCTCAGTTTTCCAGCCAGCTGATGGTGTTTCTTCCAGCTCAGGGAAAGATTTTCTGCTTTATCAGTCCTTCCTGTTGGCTTCCGCTCTATAACCCCTGACACTGAAGTGACATTAACGTCAAACCAAAAGGTGCGCGAGTCCATGGAAACTCTGCCTTGAGCACAAACAGCTCCGTCACTCTCAGTCCCTGCTGAAGAGGGACCAGGTGAAAGAGGGCGTTCACAAGTTGCGTTTTCTTCTACATCTGCTGCCACAGTTGGGACGAGTTTTCAGCTGAATGAATATAGTTTAAAAAGGTGAGGTCTTATTGTTTAGAATGGGAAAATAGTTGCATGAACATACACCACAGACTTCTGGAAACGTCAGGAATCCCAAGTCAGTCAGTTCTGCCATGAGGACCTGCCTGGAACAAGCCTGGTCCATAAGGCAAGACTGCAAGGCTTAATCACCCTGTCTGGTGTGAATCCCTTGTCTCTGAGCTGCCGAAATGCTCAGGTCATCTTCTGTTGAATCCTAGGAGAACGCGTCTGTCTTCTTCACAAGAGACCAAGCACGATGCCAGCCCAAGAGATGACAAGTACTTGACATCTGGTCTCCAGTTCTGGGCTGGAACAATTAGGTCTCTTCCAAAATGTCACTAAACACAACTGGAGACTGAGTAAAAAGGAAGTAGGTTAGGACATGGCCTGAATAAGAGCCCAGGTTAATTCCACCATGGAGACATGCCTTCAGGCTTCCTTCAATTCTGCATTTCCAAATACTGTGGGAAGCTTGAGGATGGACACTGCGGGAGGAACAGGCTGATGCATTTACTTTGTCTCAGAGGCATGTCTCTTCCTCCAGCTATGCTGCTCTCCCTAGAGACGCAGCTCTGCAGAACAGAGGAATAACCTCCCTCCCAGTGTGAATTTAGTGAAAGAGAAACTGATGGCCCTAGAGACCATGTCCTAATTAGCAACCAAAAAGGAACCATGTGGGTAGCAACTTGCCCTTTATCACAGCAGCACATAGGAGTGAGTGCAGTTCACCCTTCAAAGCCAGTTGCCTCCATGGCCTCAGGAAGGATATCGATTAGAAGAAATTCTTACAAGATTGTGCGTGACCTGAACATCTGTTTATTAGAAACTAGCAGCAGTGACTCATTTTCAAACAGACATGGTTTCAGGCTCTGTGCGAGCTCAGCTTCTAAGCCAACATTGTCTCTTGATCCAGCAAAAAGAGGAGAAGGGGGTGGCCCATTGTCTCTCCCGTAGCACAGGCAAGAAAATGGGGGGGAACAAACCCAAACTAACATCCCTGCTGATCCGTTTGGTCTTTGCCTCAGTGACTCCCGTGCTTTGGAAGGCAGTGATTTCTGCTGTAGGTTTCTGCCTGCACTCGCAAGGCAGCGAGGTGCCTACCGCAGCCACAGCTGGCTGCTGTGTTCTGGAGAACAGAACTGCAGTCTGTGTTTCTTTATTAGCAAGATGTTGCCAGAAGCCAGAGAGTTCACGTCTGACTCAGAACTTCCCCAAAGTTTGAGGACATGCAGATCATCTTCCCAACCCCCTTCTCAAATCCTCATCCAGTGCAATCTGGATCCTGTCCCAGCAAGTCGATTTTTTTGGGAAATCACTTAACTCAGGCTTAAACTAAGAACTAATGACAGTGTCTCCAGATTGCTTCATGCAGCAGCCATGGGTTTCTAATGGGTGTAAAGCACTAACAGAAGACAAGACCATCATCACTCTGACAGATTTGCCCTTTCTGTCCTCTTACCTTTGAGTACGTTTTTCCGCCCTTCAGCTCCTATAATGGGAGACAAAACAAACAGGAAAACCAGCTATTATATGCGCTGGGGAAACAGGGGGAAAGTCATTACTCAATCCTGGAATTTGCTCTCAGGATTTCAGACCTCTGTCTCTCAAGGGTTACCACCACCCTGGTCATCCCACCCTCCATCAAGCACCCTTGCTGGAGGGAGAGGCTCTGTTTGAGTCACGTCCTGGCCAAAACAATCTTTCCTTCCCACCACTGTCCATGCAATTCTTCTCGCTGCCAAAAAAGCAGCTAGTAACCAACACTGGTACACTGGTGGGACTACCTGCCAGAAGCAGAAGCTAGGTGCTCACCTTACGGACAGATACTCGGCAGATGCAGGGGTCCAGGAGGCCCGTGGCTGGGTTGGCACTCATTTTACACACAAAGGTGAATTTCTTTTTCCAGCGGACACAGTTTTCCTGAACTTCCTCTCTATGAGAATGCAAAAGAAAAAAAAACAGTCTTCAAATAAAGGTACAAAGCCAAATCAATCCTGACTATTAAGTATCTTTTTTAACGACTGGCAACCTGGCTTGTAAAGATCCTCTACAACACAGCTTGGTCCACACCACCTGAAACTGCACAACACAAGGTTTTCTGTTAGCATTAAGTTTTTCACTAGTCAATACAGGTAAAAGCCACCTAGGTTACAGGGAAGGCTGTATTCAACAACAAATTCAACAGAATTTGCCTTTAAAACTCTCACAAGCTCTCCAGCATTTCCTGCTCAGCCGGTTTAGCTCATTCATTGTCCGGCCCGGGCAGAGCCAACCTCCGTAACTGAATTGGGCTGAAGGTTCACAAGCTTATCTTCCTACAATGTGCCTGTTTTGTACAGCCCCTGTACAGCAAGTGTGCTGTGTGTCCTGGACGGCTTGTCCTTCCCAGGCAGCCATCCTGCTTCTTATGCTGGGACCAAGCCAGTGAAGATGGCCAGCTTGAAGGAGGACAAAAATGCGTGTGGAAATGCTCCTGGGTGCATGCAGACAGGACCACGCCAAGCAAACACTGTGCTTCAAATCATGCAGGGGTTTCAGACTGTAAAGCCGTCCCAGCCAGGGAGGAGGTGGTTTTCCTTGCACAGCCTCTCACCAGCCTACCCTGATCTCCAGGGCAAGTGGAGAAGCGCATGATTCCAGCATAGCCTGAGCCAGAAGAGGAAAAGAAGAAACCTCCCCGAGCACAGGAATCGCTTCAGGTATAGCTTTGGCTTCTGCAGAGCCCTTGGAGGAAGGTGGATTTCACCCTCCAAAAAGAGGCGAGTTCAAAGGAGCCTGGAAACGCGGTGTGTGGGTCCTTCCACGGGGCTCTGGTTCCCCGCTGATCCTCTGCAGGACCTGATCCGTTTATGGCTCAGAGGCTGGCCCTCAGCCAATTAAGTTCTCAAAGTAATGAGGCTGGGGAGGATGGGATGGGGGGGTGGAGGGAAGGCACTTTTAACAGCTATGAGCTAGCGAGTTTGCATCTCGCTTTTATCTCTCTTCTTAGCACAGGACAAAGGGGCAAGGGCACTCGATAAACTGTTTGCTTTAGCAGGGAAAGGGAGGCTTCCCACCATCTGACCCCAGCACAGCGTGAGCCACAGAGATCGGTGGCAAAGGGGAGAATGATCACTCTTGGTACTGCCTCAACTCTCCTCCTGGGAAGGAAGGGGCAGAAGCCGGCACACAGCCCAACAAGCCCTTCTGCAACCTTGAGGCGAGCCCAACAGGACAGATACCAGAGACTGGATCCTGACCCAGGAGGTCCCTGCAGTCCTCTGAGCTATTTTATGGGACCTGAATGCACTGGCCAAGGCAAACAGAGAACAGAAAAAGGGTAGCTGACAAATAACTGAAACCTGTAATCCTCTGTAATGCAGATAAAGGCTGATCATCCCTGTTTAAAACGTGGGAAAACAGAAAGCAGTAATTCCTTCAAGGCAGTGAACTTAAACTCCTTCCAGACAGAACTAAAGCTAGCTATAGATGTCTCACTTCTCAATGACTTCAAAGTGCCGAAAGTACCTCTGAATCCGGGATTAATTCAAGATGAGATCTGGTTCTCATTGCTGCACTCAACTCACTCCAGCTCCTGCAGACAGGAGAAGAAACACTTCCAGAGGGATTAAAAAGGCTTTGCCTATAATAAATATTCACGGAGCCAGCCAAATTAGGCAAGTTAAATTTCAGATGTGAGGTGCCTTAAACCTGACTTAATAGTAGGTATCTCCAATGACCTAAAGGAAGGAAGGCTCAGATACAGATGAAAAAAGGAATTCAACAGAATAGAAAAATGCTTGTGAACACATGTGCTTCAGAAGCGCAAGGAAGGTACGGGGGATGCAGAAAACACCGACTATTTTAGCAGCATTAGTTGTCTTTAAAAAGGAACTGCTATTTTTCAGAGAGCAAGGCTAATGCTAATTCTGCTAATGACACCAAAGCTTCCAGCTGAATCCTGGAAGGCAGCTACAAGCAAACGATCTTCAGATCAGACAGGTACAACAGCTCATTGCTGCAAATCTCTTTCACAAATGCCTCTCAGAGCTCTAACTCCTGTCACAAGTGAATATTTAAGTGACTAAGATCCAGCTCCTGAACGCCCATCGCGTACGCCTGGCTCCCCAGCTGCTTTGTCAGTAGGACCGGCAAGAACTGCTCTAGCACGCGAGTTTCCTTACTCATGAGTTCTCACTCGTATTACAATGCAGCTATGATGAAGCATCTGCTAGATGCTGCTAAGTCCAATGTAGGCTAATTACTTCAAAACGTGGCAAAAAGTACTGATAAGTAATAAAGAGCTCCTTCACAGCTAATTTGCTGTTAGCACAAGCTCTGCTAACAGACATTCTGCTTCTTATTAAGGATGTATGTTGGCTTTCCAAAACTGCTGTAGATACCACACGGGGCAAGGGATTAGGAAAAGGAGTTGGGGGGGTTATGTTACCCACAGCACCGCGAACACAAACCCAAGCTGCAGGTGCATGCATAGCTTGGGGCTTTTTACGTCTTCGGAATAGTCTGCACAGGGTGGAAAGGAGCTTACAAGATAAAATGCAGAGCTGCTTTCCAGTCACAAGTTTCACAGTCATTCAGCAATGACTTTCAACTTTATTTTTTACTTTAAAGAGTGTCTTTTAAAGGTGGGGGCTGGGTCTGTATTGTTAGACAAGCAAGCGACAGCACTATTGTTTCAAGCCACTCTAAAAAATTAGTTCCACATTTCCAGAAGATGGCATGTGGGGAAGCGATGGGCTTTGTCTATCCACCTCCCACTGAGCTATCGTTAGGCTGGTAATTAGAGAACACTAAAATAGAGAAAAAAGTGGACTCAGATGAGGAGCAGTTTTGTATTTAGCCCTAGAATATTCTCTGATGTACAATTAGGAACCATCACACAGAAACCAAAAACACACAAGAAGTGTGGTGAGGGCTGCACTGAGAGAGGCGTTTCCTTCCATCCTAATCACAAGGCACCTAAAAGCAAAGCAGAAACTAACAGCTTAAAACCAGAAGTGCCTAATTTTAAAGTTTTACTCTGTATTTGGTGAGCCAGAAATAGATCAGAGCAATGCCTGATACTAGGTGCCAATTCAACGGGTCTTCAGAAGTTTTATTTTAAAAAAGTCGTCTGTACCATTTTGCAGAAAGACTCCCAGAAGGTTGAACCCCTGCCAAGCTAAGCTTTGCCCTCTTCTGACTTGGGACTTACTCAAAGCTGTGTAATTACTCTTCCAGACCTATATATACCTCCTCAGAATAAACCAGTGCAACCCTGTGGCAGCTTTTTTGAAAAGTGGAGTTCCAGAAAGAGCTTCTTGGGGTCTTCCAACCCTGGAGCTGCTCACCCACCTCCAGCTCCTTGACCAGCCAGAAGGGACAGTTTACTGCATCCCCCAGCCACCATCCTACCCCTTGAGAGAAGATTTACCAGAAAAAGAGCAGTTAGAAGATGTTTCAGCATAGCATGGTAAGAATCCAAGTAACGGGAACGATGCACAGCAGCAACCCACTGGTTTATCTACTTTTACAGAAGTAGCAGTGTGCTCGGTGAAGCCACCCAGGCCTCTTTGGGTTGGGATCTCACGCACAGCCTTATTGCAGCTCTGGAGACAGGCGGAGGAACATGCAACGAACATATTTTAGAGAAGAAATGTTTACCAACTGTGATTTTAGTGCCACGGACAAAGTAGCACTGTTGCAGAAAGCCACAAAGCTCACTGTGAATGCAAGTTAGCTAAAGCAAACACTTCTAGGAAAAGGCCATGTATACGACCCATGCTATCTTGGGCTACTGTGGGCCTCTATCCCACATGAAAACCTAGCTAATGAAACACCAGAACAGAGATTAAAACTTCTATTTACAGACTGAAAGCTGAGTTGCGCCCAAATGGCTATCACGCTTCAAACACACAACCCGCTGAAACAGTTTTGCCTTGCTGAAACGTTTAAAAAAAGCAGATGTTTCGCTCTTACTTTATGGCAGTAGTCACACGTAAGACAGTTAAAAGTACGAAACATCATAAAAAGGCCACAGGCTTACTGGGAGGGCAACGACAACAAAAAAATAGCTTTCTAATGCCAAACATTTCAGTAGAGCAATGTGTCTCACTCTGATGTTTCATGCACGGGAGCAGATGTGGGAAAACCTCAGGCTAAATGAGACAATATATAGATAAGAGCACACAAAGAGCTTCTTATTCAGATTTCCTCCTCCTCATCTACACAAAGGGGAAGGGCAAGCTTTCCTATTTCTGATGCCCAATCCACATGCTCACTGTCTTCCCTCTCGGAGATGTGGACCTGCATCAGACCCGTCAAGCTGAACTAATCCTCCTGCCTGCTCACAGCAGACTGTACTCTGCATCCTCCTCGCTGGTTCACCACTGCATGCAGAAGGGCAACATCGCTGAAGCAGCATCTTGATCTGATAAGGCACAAGAAAGATAACACCCTTTTAAAGAGGCCAATGAGACAAGTCCCAACTCAGATTCATTTAAGCGTGATGAATTGAAATGCAGCCCTCGAAGGGGCCCCGACACAGCCAGCAGTGGGTCTTTTGGAGAGGAAGGTTAACAAAACCTCAGCAATGCAGGTACAATCCCCTCAATCACGGGGGGGGTGAGGGGGGGAAGAAAAAAAAAAAAAAATCGAGTTATTTCAGGAGATTGCACCTGAAGGGCAACATCATGTATCTTCTACAACATTTCTTTACATGGCTCTGCTTTCAGCTGCAGACACCCACCATTAAGACAGCCTCATCTATTCCCCAGCACTTCCGAAGGCTGAATTAGAACAGGACCACTGGCACTCCCTTAGCTTGGCAAAGTCTGGAACAATCCTGTGTTATGCTCTGGAGAAAACAGTGACTATTTTAACCAGGTTATCTACTGCAAAGCTGTAGGGGAGACCTTTGGTAAGGGCAAGAAAAAGTCCCTGAAAAACCTGTTTCAAAACTGACTTTCTAAGATGCCCATGTCAGTAAACAGTATTCACACCACGGCGTTCACAGCACACCAAAATTTATACCATCCTACAGACAGAGCAGGTCCTGCTACAGAGGGCCTAATCACTGCCTATAAAGCATAGAAAATACAAAGGTGGGTGAACACATATATACACACCCAATAGAAAGTGACCCTTCATTCAGCCATTAGCTGGTTTAGTTATATAACCCAGAACCTGTAGGTATCCCCAAATAATGGGCTTAGGACAGGGCACTTCACTGCAGCACATGCATTATTAAAGAAAACTGCAGCTCTGAGGCTTTGCCATCCAGATGCCTGGCAAGGAAAAGGAGAGAAATCAACAGCAAACGAGATGCGCCATCGGCAGACAGCACACCAAACAGCAGCGTGGGAATGTATCACATTAGTAAAGGCTAAGGGCTGCTGGTTTTTTTTTATCTTATTGTCAAGCTCATGCAGGCCAAACACAGTTAGAAAGCAGAAGCAAACACGATGCAGCAAATCGGTGCTGGGAAGCTCATTGGAAACATATCCCAAGAACGGGAGATGACACACCATATTCCTTGGGGAACACCATACAGGATAATAAAAACAGCTGGATACACAATGCATGGAAATCCAAGACAGTTTAACCTGGAGGTGTACAAATGCTTTACGGCAAGTTATTTACATGGAGGGGTTTTGCCTTCCCTGAGCAGGACAGAAAGGGCTGCAAGTAGCTCTCAACAATAAAGTTACTCTGTTTTGACCGGGCTTACATCATGGACCAGAACAACTGCCAACCCAAAGAGCTGGACGTCTCCCCCACTGCAAACAACCCCGTATTCTCCAGCTGACAAGTGCTGGTTGTTGTGCAGTAGACATTAACAGTTATGATGGAAAAATGGCTCAGAGACAGATGATGCAGACTGCGTTACTAAGAACTAAGCAAGCCTTTGTTATGTGAAACAAGTCTTATTTGGAGGTTTCACTGCAAGTGTTTTAAACAAGGGTTCAGCAGTAAGGTCATCACATCTACCACCTACTCGCAAAATTCACTGCTGAATTCCCAGGAAATCATTTCATTGACCCATGGTGGAAAAGGACACCTACCCGCATCCCCCTCCTGGCATCAGCTTACACCTATTAATTCAGTTCTTCATTCGCACCAGAGGGGAGATGCGTATGGGCTCTCCAAATGCCAAATTTGAACACCAATGCTTTTAGAATGAAGCGTTCGCGCAACCCAGCGTTTTTGGGGGGGTACAAGGCAAGGTCCAACACTTCTGGAGGACTTCACCACGCTTGCTCAAGTTCTGCCTCACACCAGGAGATGAACGTACATCCACTCCTGCTGTTCACTGGCACATGGGGAGGTGGGGGAAAAGCGAACAGGGACGGAGGAGTAGGGGAAAAGTCAGCTCAGGAAACTACATTCCACTTGCGCAGTTAAGGGATATGCACAGCTTGCATAATCCCTATTTGATTGCAGAAGAGACAAATACAGGAAAAAGGATTAACAGCAACTGTACAGGAAAGAAAAAAGCTAATGGAAGGAACTTCAGCCACAGCTGAGACACCAAGGTAAGGAACAGTCAAGAACGTTTCACTGGGAGACAGGGGACAACGACGACAGCATCAAGTATGTGAAAGACAGGCCAGAAAAGAACTGGAGCAAAAACAACGAGGCAAGCATGAAATAAAAACAGGATACAAAGAATGATTCAGAAATCCTCCTTAGGAATAAGCTGGTATCTAGCAGGGAAGTGATTGACTTTTTATGGCTTTAACCTTATTTCCAGAAGAAGCCTATTTCCGCAGAAGCGCAGCTTTTGAACTGTGTATTACAGTTCCCTCCAAGGCAGTGATCAATCTTGATAAAGGTCCACCAGTACAAGCCAGAGAGTGATAATACCTACTGGAGAATGGGGGTGACAGTCAATCACCAGTAGAAAACCCTCCAGCATCAGCATTCCTCATTGTGTATTAACAGCTTCTTTGAAAGGCAGTAATTCAGTTATGTCTGGACTCCAGGCACATGCATCCAGACATCTGTCTTTTATAAGTGACAGACATGAAATCCTGCACCTCATGCAGAATGTCCCATAGGCAAGAGCTTTCCAGTACAGTCCATCTCATGTACACCAGATCGCTGCACTGGGTAGCCACACTCTCCAGTACATCCGCGGCTTCTAAAACCTAGCATTGGGGGTTATTTTAGAAAAAGGTATTTCCAACTGTGTCTTGTATCTAAACCTTAAAACCTTTAAGCTCCTCCTAACATGAACTATATTAAAAATACTATGAGAAACAATGGAAGTTATTAAAAAATAGCATGCAGCTGGTGACCAAGTGCTACAGCAGAAGTTGCATAATGAAATAAAAATTGTGCCAAATGGAGAAAGTCACAGGATAATGACCCTTTAAAACTTAAGCTATAGAACAAGTCAGATGAGTTTTGGACGGGTAAGCAAGGGTGGAGCAGGGAGAAGGCAAGGGGAAATAATCCTAACAGACTCAGCGGCAGAGCAGCAAGGGACATGTACACGGCACTTTACAGACAGGACATGCCCAGCACAGCCAGTCTGCTTTGAGGGATTTATCATTTACATTCTGTCATCTCGAAGCAGAGGAGAAAAGCTGGACATCAGGAGAACAAGGACAAGAAGGGACTGTAACAGTAAATGCTGTTACACACTGTACTGAAGACAGACCAACCTGAAGCAGCACATATCCAAGGACTTCTTGCCACATCTACAGAACACAAGCTCTTTTTGGTCAGAGGCCAGGGACATGTGCCAGGAGCAAAAACATCACAAGCAAAGAAGAACCAAACTCTTAACTGTAAAGAAAGGAATAACTGGATAAATGACTCAGTTACTGAAACACAAGTCTGTAATAACGTGCGTATTGAACACTGAAAGACGCACTTGCTTTTTTTGAACTCTTATCACGCGCTGAGTCACCACACCAACTCCTACTTCTATTGTTCTGATAGATTACGTTGGAGCTGGATTAGCCAAGAACGAACCATGTGCCAGGCTGCCAAGCGCACCACCAGTGCTTTCCTCTCACAAGCAAATTCACAAGGATTTCAGTTATAGAAGAAACAAAAACAGGTCTGCACTGCAGATTTCCCTTGGGTCTACCCAGGTCAACCATGAGCTACTACAGTCAGGTTGCTGTACGTTGGTGCTGCGTTCTCGAGCCTGTCTGAGGGGTGTTGTTCCTCTTGCTCCCGGGGTTGCAGATGCGTTGTTCCTCTTGCTCCAGGGGTTGCTCTGTGCTGCAGAAGACCGGGCTACCTTGCAGTTCACACCCAGCACACTCTGAAGAACTTATCCAACTCTGGGCACAAATACCTTTCAGATCTGATTTTCTACAACTATGACCACCGAACAATCAAATGTGCTCTATGCATAAAACAGGCGTGGGAACAACTTAACTAAAGAAGGGCTCCTCAACTCTTACCTACGCCTCCGGCCAAGTCAGCCGGAGTTACAGGGGATGAGCAAACCCAAGCTAAGAGACCTCCATGTGACTAGGGGATGGAGGGCACAGAGGGCAGGGGTGTTCAGGCTCATTACCAAGTCGATTGCACAGTAAAACCACAAAAGTTAAAAAAGGGAAAAAAAATAATCTTGACTCTCCCAGGGCCCATTCGCCCTTTGCACAAATCACAATTCAAATTTCTTCCATGATTCACTAGAATAGGTAGAGGAAGTAAAGCTTCAGAAGGTCACAAATGCTTCAGAAAAAACTCTGAAGTTTGTTCTGTACAGATTCTTACAAGATTAAGGTAGATTAACCGACCGTATTTCAGAGTCAATACACGTTTCTGTAACACGCTGTAGTTTGGAAAGCCTTTTCACTTGTGGCAGACTGTAGATGTAAAATGAAGATTCACTGATTACCCGTTGCTGATATATTTATAAACTTTCTTCATCCCCTAAGTGTTAGCTGTCGTTCTGAGAGATTCCAGATTTGCCTTTTGCTGACTAAATTTAAACTCCTAGTGAAGAAAGACAGCAATGTAAACTCCAGCAAGGAGAACTCTGATAATATCCCTTCCACACAGGGTACAAGAGATGGCTGCAACTCCATGATGCAAGAAAGCTGCATTTGTAAACAAGATGCTTTTACAAAGAAAAAAGAAAGCTGCCTTTCAAAACACAAAAAATCCACACATGTCCCCCAAGATGAGAAAAATCAATACATGGGTCAATATTCTAGGGCTTTGCCAGGATAGTAAATCTGGAAAATGAAAACCCTGAAACACAAGACTAGGAATAACATCCCTGACTCAAGTGATGTACACCGAGACAATACTTTTTGCCTCTAAGGCAGATTTATGGCACATGAAGACATACTGATGCCAGGATAGTTATGTGACTTTTTTTGCCAATATCAACCCTGTTTCAACCAGGAGAGTTTGCCAATAAAGCTGTACCCAAGGAGTCTTTATAGTGGAAATTAACCTGCACATGAGGCTAAGTTCATTTCTGGAATAATTTCATTAATACCGTGTGATGTAACATCACTATAATTTGGCTCGAGTACGCTGAAGAGCCCTTCAGTAAATAAGCTGCCTGAAGTCAACCCTGGTGCTAAAAGTAGGTTTAGTTACCCAAGAGGTAACACCCTACTGTGCTCAGACGTGTTTCCCTATGAGTCACTTCTACACAGTATACATTTAGTCAAAACCAATACAATAGTCCAGGAGAAAGCCCTTTATATATTAACAGCAGCTTTTTCATTCCACGATGAATATAGGTGCTTTATGATGGTTCCTTTATAAAGGAAGTTCAGCAGTACAAACCAGGTCACTGGTTTTAAGGACAAGGCACAAAGACATTCTCCCTGAACCTCCATCCCATCCATCAATATCTATCGCTGTGAGGGTTTATCAGCAAAAAGGCTACTCAGCAGAAGAGGTTTGCAAATTAGAAGAGGCTGCTGAGTAAAGCCTGCTGCCCCCTGACTTGTCACCATACTGGTGGTGACGGGCTGGGATTTCTAGACCCTGCCTGCCCCGACTCTCCCTTCTCGCCTGCCCCGATTCTGGAGCGTGTCAGAGCCTGTGTTATGCCGGAGTGCCAGAGCCAGCAAGAGAGGAGAGAAGGTGGTCCACGACAGAGCAGTTGGAGCTGCTTTTGCTTCTCTGGAGCCACAGCTCCAGACAAACGCAATTCTCTAAGACAGACCAGTATCTCATGATGCAACTTGTCCTAATCAGAGAAAGGTAATTTCATGAATTACATCTTGGTTAAAAGCAGAATACAGGACAGCTCTGCATTTTGCAACAGCAGTCGGTGCTGGTTAAGCCCCTGGGAGATGTTAGCATGGCTCCCACTGCTACGCTGCCAGGAGCAGGTTTCTGAGGATCAGAGAGTTTTTACCTCCTCTGGGGCTGTCACTACCAGCTGTATTCAGACACATTCCCTTGATTCTCCCCTGCGGAGAGCGAATGACATTGGAGATGTCTTCCCTCCAGAAGTGATGCATACACAGCATGCAGACTTGTTTTGAAAGAACAGACATACTTGCACAGAAAGCAGGAAAAGCCACTACTATAAACCTACATCAGAAACTGACAGTGGCCAAACAGTATGATCAGCTACTCCCAGTACAGCAGAAAAAGGGTATTCAACAAAGCAGAAAGGCAGCAAACGTAAGGAACAGTTATAGGAAATACACTCTTCCACAACACAGAATTTCCCTTGCGGCAAGGAGCTCTGCAGGCTACTGAAGGCAGATGATGAGCAGCACTGTACTCGAAAGGAATTCAACATTTATGCAGATGCAATTGCCTGGTGTTACCAAGTATGAGATAAAACATAGCAGGCTGTGGACAGAAGCCAGGAAAAGAGCTTTCCTACAGAGGGGTTAATCTGTAACAGAGGCAAGCAGACTACCTCCGAACAGCCCTTATTGCTTAGTTTGGACACAGAACACTGCACTAGTTGGGGCTGACCTGGTACAGCAAGTCTACGTCAAAGTGTGAATGCTAAAACTATTCCTCTGTTCCAGGGGAATGGAGCATTAAGAGATCTGAAAGATTGCTGAATTATAAATATCCTAGATTCCTCCCTCATATTCTGTGACACGCAGACACAGCCTAGGCGATGATGGAAAGAACAGGAACTACAAAGAGAAACAGAAAAAGCATGATGAAAACACAACCAAGCTGGCAACCCTCTTCCCAGCCTATACACACGTGAACAAAAATCCACTGAAAACCACGATACCACATTCAACCTCACCTTTGCTGTTTCAAGCATGGATAATGCCTGAAAGAGTCTGATACAAGGCTAGGAAAAAAACAAATAATTCTTTAAGCCTGAGTTTTTCCAGACAAGCCTTTCCTTCCCCCTCTCCTGGCCATTTGCAGTTTTATTTTGATGAGCAGTATTACCCCTTAAGGACTGGAAATCAAAAGGACTGGACAGAGAACAAGGCAATCGGAAACCTTCGGCAGGTTCACTCTGACCTCCCCACTCTGTACTCCTCACATTCACCACGTGCATTTCGGGAGGAACGAAAACCCCAGCTGCAGTGCGGGAGCACAGGTAGGCATGTGCTGACCAGTCTTTCATGTGGCAGCTGGCTGAGGGAGCCTCTGTTGATTATTAACCCAATAACCATTAGTGAAATATCTTGCCGCAGTCATTTCAGGCAAAGTTTTATTCTGGAAGCAAAATGGATGTATGTGACTACCCTAAAGTGAAACCCTGAGGCCACAACCCTTTCACAGGGCTTCGTATTATGGTTTCCTTGATCGGCTTTTCCATTGCAAAGCCAGACTGGAGCATAACGCTTGGGTATTTCTGAAAGGCACTAAGCAAGACCTTAAATTTCATTTTCTACATTTGGTACACTGAATGGCAAGAGAAGGACTTGCCTCCTTTAGGCCAATGTGCAGCTCCAGGAAGCTGTAATCCTAAAATAAAGTTTTCTAGCTTTCATTGTTTATTTCAGAGAGCACATTTCAGGCTGGTTACCAACCACACGCAGGGGTGATGGTCTCTGTAGGGCTCTAAAGCTGCATTGCTAATTAGTGCTGCAGCTTTCTAGCCCTTCCAGGACAGTAAATCCATACACTCTCTTCCTTCCTCCCATGTAAGCACCCTCAGTGCTTTCAGGCTCAACAGACAGTGTTCATTTCTTATTTAAAGTACAGCATATGGCAGTAAAAGTATTTTTAGCTTCAGTCCCATCTCCTACTACAACATGGGACCTCCTTCAAGGCCTCTCACCAGTGAAATATGATAAATTCAGTCAAAGGAGATGCATAATCCTGCTCTCGACAGCTCAGCTACTTTCTGTCTGCAGGGAAAGCATCCATTATACAGACTCTATATGCTATTGCTTATCTAGAACATCCTGTCTCTTCCACATGTGCCTCCTTCCAATCCTCTAGTCTCCATATGCTTCCTCTTCATCTTCTTCCTCATTCCCATAACCCCATCCCATTTCTTCGATCTTCTCCTCATCTCAGCCTTATCAATTGAGCTGCCCAGGAGACTCACGAGAAGCACGTGAAAATGACCTCCATGAAGATCGGCAATTTCGAATCCTGCAGAACAATTCCCTTTCTTGCTCATCAGATTAAAAACACACCAAACAAGAAGGCTGTTCATCCAGTGAACACAGGCACAACTGTTTGTCTAGTGGGAAGTGCCTTTCAAACCAAGGCACTAAAATGGGATGCCGAGTCGCACTGTATGGTACCAGAGAGATCATGACGCCAAGTCTGAAGTTACGATAGCGATGTGTGTCATGTCTCCCAGCAAGTGCACTTGGCATAACATGAATAAACTGCAAGGAAAAAAAAAAGCTTCTCATCCTGCAGGGTAAGCAGCTGGTACTGGGGTGGGGTAACACATCCAGCCACCTGAAATAACACCTGAAATAATCACCTTTACAGCACGGATTACTGATACAAGGTCACAGGCCATTACAGAAGAAACAAGCAGATCCAAATGTTGGTCCAGGGCACACCTAAAGGCTTCTGTTTTATTATACAATGAGCCACAGCTACAAAATAATTCCCGACCCATTTCAGAGCAGGCTGCAAGCCCAGCGCAGAGCCGACAGCCCACAGAGGATGCAGAACATATCCTGTTTGAAAAAGGGAGGCCGCACACAGAGCCACATCCGTCTGCCCTTGCACGGATGAGACCTTACAGAGCCAAGCGCAGGTGGACGCTGCGAGAGCTCACCATCCCGCTCTGTCAGGCTTGCGAGCATGCAGACTTGCCCTGAAGTGAGAGAGGTTTCTGATCCAAGGGAGACGCTGGGTTCTTTCCCGAAACACTACCAGATGTAACTTCCTGCAATAAAATAATAAGAAATAAATCTGTACCTACCTCATTTATCTAGAAACTGGTACCAGAACAACTTGCCATTGGCAACTTATGGCCTATTAAAATACCAACAACTGTGCAGCGAGACCACAGGCTCCTGAAGGCATGCATGAATTCCTCCGAAATGCAGCTACAAAGCTAGAGTCAACACTGATGGCAGCTCAAGAGCACAAAGAATAAACAAACTGGAAGCCATTTAGAATTTCCCCTGTATTTCAGAAATAAATACATGTCTTAAGGGCGAGGGGGGCACCCTCTCCTACCTCCCCTTGTCCCCGGCCAGAGCTGATAGTGTTGCCACCCTGTAAATCAAGCGGGGCATAGGGCCCCAGTCTCAAAGTAGAACATTAATTTCCAATGAGTAATTTTTTTGAGCCAAGGGCTACTTAAGTCACACACATAAGGCTGTTGCTAAGAGTTAGCTGCTGAAGCAATGCCAGTTCAGAATTGGTGATGAGGGGGAAGTTTGAAAGCCAGCTGTATCCGAACATATTTACTGATGCTGTACACACAGCATATCAGTTACAGGGCTTTAGATTAAAGCTTCTGGTCAACAAAGCAGCCCCTGCCTAAGCAACAGCAGGCGGAACAGGAGTCAGAGCATGAACAGAGACTGTTCTTTACTCAACAGGATACAACCCCCATGGCAGGAAAGTTTTAACGTAACTCTGCCTGTCTTGCGACAGGCTCCAATGCCGTGACCGGTGACAGGAAGGGGCAAGTCCAGCACAAAACAAATCGGCCCACCCCAAAGCCTCTGCAGTTGGACCCTGCAGGTGCAGCAGCAAGAGCCCAGAAAAGGTGAAAGAAATGCTCTGCAAATTTGAAGTGCAGCTTAAGATGGTTTGTGCCGGGGACCTTGTGGTGCTGTATCACTTCTGCACTTTTTCCAACACCCTCAACTTGCCAGAGGTTAAACCTCATCCACTGCTTCTGCTCTCACGACTTTCACCTACATTTAGCTACACTGCTGGAATGAAACCCCTTTTTCTCATCTTTGCTGTCTAGTTTCTCTGTATTTGTTTCAGAATGCAAGCAGTGCAGGTACCATGCCTTAATACTACCCTGAACTAGGTAATATTTCATTGCAAATTATTTCTAGAGGCTGTAATTCAAATGCCACCTCCACTAACACCCTCAGCCCACTCCTGAGGCCACAGCCAGGAAAGAAGGATTTTAGCATGTGAAACTGCTCTGGAGCATGAAAACTCACTCTCTCAATCTGCATATTAGGAATATATTTATAGATAGGGAAGGGTCTACGTTTTCAGACATGTTTGCAACAAAAGCGCTTTTAAAATACGTTATCACACCATACGCTCTAGGATAGGATAGAGCCAAGCACACATCGTCCTAAAATATGGAACTGGGAGAACGGTTTAGAGCCACAACCGAGTTCCTTCCTCTCCTACACCCTGGCAATACTGCTCAAATCAAGATGCAGAACTCAGCCAGTGATCCTCTCCCTTCACTACAGCTAGTTTTCTTCCCCCCTTGGGGACACTGACTCTAGAAGAAACTATTTAGTTATCTAACCTTTGTTTTCAGGCAGTGGTGAAGATTTAGGTCTCAACTGGGCTGAGTCAGTCCTTTAGTCTCTGATTAACCAGTTAACAATTTCTGAAAGAGCCAAACATGGTGAACCTGAAGGATCCTGTAACGTCAGGCACAATGACTATTTACGTAAAGACAGTGAATTAGTTGATTTCCAACTCTCACTACTGAGACACAGCTGCATTTCAGAGGTGGGATGACTTACACCTCCCTTCACAAAGGTTTCTGAACCCGGAACACCAGCCAAGTGTTAGCAGGGCAATGCTTCTCCCCTTTTATTTATGTCCAACAGAAATGAAAAAGTTGTGTATACCACTAAGACATAACAATGCTTTGCATCCCGCCAGCTGAGGAAAGCAAATAGCTTTAGGTCTGTACCTACATAAGGATGACAAAGCCACACTTAGACAAAAGCTGACCTCATTCCACAGGGAGCTATCGGTATGAGGTGCCTCCCCAAATAGCCAAAGGAAATACTGATTTCTGGATGCAGCCTTACACCAAAAAAAAAAAGCATGCACTGCAGGAAGTGGCCTTTCACTCTTACTCAATTAAAAATTGCAAGGCTAAGAACATTCTCGATTCAGGATACAGCACTGAAATACTTAGAAGCCAGACCACCCTAACAGGCTCAGCTCTCCCCAGATCGAGCCTGCATGCAAAGAGCTGCTGGGCTGCAGGAGACAGTGTTCCCTGCTTCATATGGGTGCAGGAGCGCCAGGATCAGAAAACCAAACTGAAATGCTGCACATGCTTGGGAATGCACGGTCCTGAAGAAAATACAGTCTGAGATGCCTTCAGAAGACAATGAGGAAGGTGGGAAATGCCCTCAAAGTTGCTCAACTCATGCAAAACAGTCTTACCTCTAGAGTCAGCCAGGGGCTTTCAGAGTACTACAAATCCAGAAATACCAGAGTGAAACTGTTGGCACGCTAACAGAACGAGGCAGGATGAAGTGTCAGGAGCCTGTGGATAACACCTGGCTTTCCACTTCCTTCACATCACACACCGGCAACGCTCACTGCCAACACACAGCCAGAAATCAGTCAGCACCGGGGTAAAGAGCATCTGGCTGTCACTCAACATTAACTAACACTGTAAGCAGAAAAGGGGGGGGAATTCCTCTTCTATGATACCCAAAGATGTACATGTATGAACTACATCAGCCTGTAGCTTTAGGCACTCATTTGGACATCCAGGCTCCTGCCTGCGCTGATCCACAGATCCGAAACCTCCCAACAAGCTTATCGTATCATCTCTCTAGGAACAAAGACACGCACACCCCCCCAAAATGCTTCAAACTGGTACAAAACGCAGCAGCCCATCTGCTTCACAAAAATGGTTGCCATGAATACATCCCTCCTGCTCTGTGCCTGCTATTTTTAAAGATACTTGGGAGGTAACTGAATTCACTGGCGGTTGTGCTATTTAAGTATCTGGATTAATACTATTCAAGGAATATACCGGTACTTCTCCGTGGGGAAATACAGCACCTGCCGGGCCTACACCTGGCTCAGATTCATTTACAGAAGACCAACTTCTATAATCCAACAGGAGGGCGATAAAGCCACAGACAATAGATGCTTTTCACACAGAGCTCTAAACTGAAACGGGTGAGTCTTATCCTCAGAAGCCCCGCCAGAGCGTAAGGAGACTTTGTAAAGGGAGGGGAAAGGACAAGCAAAAGGAAATTTACAGCTGCAGCTTTAGTCACTAAAACACTCATGGTTTAATAAAAGGCGTGAGCACAGCAAGTGTGGAAAAAGGGTACCTGCCTGCAAGAAAAAAAAACCAAAAACCAAACCCAAGAGAGGCAGATCCCCAAAGCTGAATGTGCTCACAGGACCTGGACCTTTTCCAGAGCGCCCTGAATTCCTAAGAGCGTTAAGTCTTAATGCATTTCAGACAGGTTCCCCTCCAGCTGGGCTGCTTTGCCCTTGCCTGGGCAGAGGAGGTGTGAGTGGTTCACGGCCCAGGAGCGGGGTCCCAGCCCGGGGCGTACCCCACCGGAGCCACAGCACCAGGCTGCAGCAGGTACCTGCAACCCGGGCTGGAGTGGACTTGGGGCTGGGACGGGCCGACGGGAGCTGGCAGCACAGCCTCCCACTTCTGCTCCGCTCACAGGTCAATTTAACCCGGTGCCACCTAGCACCTTATTGGGTATATCGCATCCCCACCTCTCGCCACAGACATGCACAAGTTGCCAAGTAAGTCTACTGTAAATAACCAGAAAAATCTGTCTCTGGAGATTCTCATCTTCCCTGACAACACTCTTCTTTCCACATCGTAGGTCATTTAATCAAGAAAAAAAGAAAATTGATTTAGTGTGTCCTATGAAGGGTTCCTATACCTACTTTCCCTGCTGTTTACAGACTCCAAATGACATGGGACACCTTGTTCAGATCAATTCTCTGAAAACTCACAGGCAGAAAGAGCTACTGGTCTGCTCAATCATAGCTGCATACCTCCTATTGCCACAGACCACAGAAGAAGCCCAAACTGATTGCAGTGCAAACACCAGACTTTTTTTTACCATAAGCAGCTTACCCAAGATGACCTGACAGACATTGCAACCCCAAGTGCAATCATTTTTGGAAGTGGTTGATTTCAGAGAAACAATCACAAATCCTAAATAATGTACAGACTTCAAACACAACACGGACACACCGTCTCCTTCCCCTTAATCTTTCCCTAGATCCAAAGAGCATCAAAATGTGATGGAAATGACTAGAGGAACACAGAGCAGAGCCAAGGCATAATCTAGGAGCATGGTAACTCTTCTCACCGTTCCTGGAAATTCATCCCTCCTGAAGTTTCTCTAACTGAAACGGGAAAATATTTGGAAAAGGTCAAATGACTCAATACCACTGAGACCCGTAACTTTTCAAGCAGGAACAGTTTTCCATGTGCTTTCAGTTAGAGTACAGACAGATCAGGGGAAAGGCGGCAAACCTAACAGCCTATTTCCCCTTTGCTCATTTATAAGCAATCACGCCGGTTGAGAGTAATGTGTGTGTTTGGTATAAATTACAGATGATTTCGCTGCTGGAACACATCTGCAACGCACCGCGCTGAGCGAACTGCTGAACCCCAGCCAGCTCAGAAAACAACCCAATGCAACCCAAACGGCTGGCAGCATCAGCAAACCCCAGCAACGGCTCCTAGAAGCTGCTTTCAGGGATGACAAGGAGAGGGAGACAGACATTTCTCAGCATAGGCTTTTCCTGAGACATGCTCCACTTCAACTCATTTTATTATGACTCCAGGAAGCAGAGGGGTTAATTTCTTTCCAAGTTCACATACTGTTTGAATTCCTTAGATAAGCTGCTTCCACCAAACCCAAGGATCTAGCCTCAGGGGAGAACACTGTAAGGAAAAGCTCTTTTGATAGATTTTCTTCAAAAGAGAAATTAATTCAAAGTCCATTTTCAGAGGTGTTCCACGCTCACGGCTTCTACAGACTTCAGATGAGGTTGCACCATGCCTCTGGAAGAAAAACCAAGCTTTGAGCAATGCCCTACCACTTCTACTTGCAAGACAGAAATGTTTTATGCTTGCCCAGTAAAATCTTCTCTCCTGAAATGAGAAAGCTCAGTGTGCAGCACCACAAAGAGGAAAACCAGACCAGACCAGGCTTTAGCTCTGGGATAAAGCAGTTAACAGCTAGCACAAACTAATCCTGTACCTTTAAAACTCAGCAGTCACTCAGGAAAGCAAAAAAACAAGTTTTGAAAGCCACTGTAGGCTTCCTTCACATCTTGAGGCAGAAAGAAAGCAAGTCCGGGCTGTAATGGAATTCACATTTGCATACTGCTGGTGATAATCTATGTGCCTAGTTGGAAACAAAGCAAGTTTTTATTAGCAATTAGTAGCAGGAGTGGGGACAGACCTGCCTGAAGGAGTCAGAGAAATGCCAATACACGACGGCAGAACAACCTTATAAGATGTGCAGCAGAATGATCTCAATATGACAGATCACACAAAAAAGAAAATACTGCAGCTATGATCTTAGAGATGTAATGGCATCAGTTCTAGGAGATAAACTGTGTCTTTAACACTGACAACTTTGACTCGGGCAGCAGTTTTCCCTTGCACAGCAATTTGCAATGCAAAGCAAGCTACTTCCACTCTTACCAAGAACAGTAATTCGGAAGCAAAGGGGGAGAGCAAAGTTGGGAAGGGTTGATTTGCTTAGATACTGTTTTCTGCAGAGTTGAGTTTCAAGTCAGGCATGAAAGCAATATAGCATAGGGTCTGAAATAGCATGTGAGAACTTCGGGGGGGTGGGGGTGGTGGAATAAGAGAAGATTTAATCCACAAACCCCAGTCCTTTTCAGAGGAGTGATCTCCCGCTCCCTCCCCACATCTCTGAAAAATTCAATGCAGCTCTGATCAGCCAACACCACCCAGGTTCAGAGCTCTCCAGCTATGTTCTTCCCCCGCTCTGGAGAATGATGTGGCATGTGGGGCCCTACAACAGAACTATTAAAATCCCATCAAGGGGTAGGCAAGTGGTAGCCATATGCTAAACTGCTCAAGTGAAGAATAACCAGGGAAAGAAGCACCGCCAGGAAGCAAGTCTGCAAGCAGCTTCTTACCTGGTAGATAAGCTAGCAAAGTCTCCTCCATCTAGCAGCCTGATTTTGCAGAAGAGAACCCCGTTCACAAAGGGGACAGCAGTCAGCTCTTCCAGAGTGAAACTTGTCTGAAACTTGAATTTCTTCTTTTTCATCAGGAAAGCCATGGGCAAATTCAGTGTTGAAAGCCCAGGAATTCCAAACAAGATCAGGGAGGAGCGGCTCAAAACACACACACGCAAGCAGAGGAACAGCACTCGTTCCAGGAGCGCAAGCAGGGAGTAAATTCCAGTTCAGTTACAACGACGGCCCAGCTTCAAACGCACAATTCTCTTCTCTTTGGTGGTCGGATCTGGCTGCGGGATCATCGCCACGGCAGGCTTCAGGTGAGGAGGAAGAGGTCAGATTAAATCTCTGCAACATCTCCAAGGGAAAAGGGAGGGAGAGAAGTTGGTCTCAGCTCCAGACCAGCAGGAGCTGTCCCAGTTAGAGGCTGCAGTTCTAGTCTTCAGCACAACCCCTCCAGAAAGCATCTCTCCTGGGAAGTCATCTTGAATCTCTGAAGAAGCCTTAAGTCTGCAGGCAGCACATTCAGAGAGCTTCCAGTTTCTATCTCCTCCTCTTGTGCAACTCCTTGATACAGGTCTTCGGGTCAGCCTTTGGGAGGGAAATGAGTAAATTAGTCCCAGACGGTCTTGGGCTCCTCCTCCTCCTATAAAACCTGTTTGGATGGGTAATATTCAGTCCAGACTCATACCAGTCTTAAGAGGTATGGCCCCAATTAGCCTGGCCCCAACATCCTCTTTCCCCTTTTTGCCTAGAGCAAGCTTCACTGTTGTCATCCCCCTCCTAATTTCTGTTTTGCAAAGCAGCTAATAAAAATCTGCTCTATTTTTACCCATCATCTTTAGAAGCAGTTTACAGAGCAAGATCCATCTAACATGTAGTCTAACAAGAGTAAGCAGAGCTGCCTCAAGAAATGCAAAAATCTGCTTCTTTTCTGTTTTTCCAACCAGCCCTAAGTGTTAGCACCTGTATCTTATAAACGGAGAAAGCAGCACAGAGGAAAAAAAAGCAGTCTGCTCCAGATTACACAGCCTAACAACCGAATCAGGTCATCTGCCTCTCCAATAGCCAGGCCCACTGAGTATGCTGCCTTCCCCCGGCATGAGGTCCACACCAAGCCGAGCCCCACACACTTCAGTTTTGGGGCTGGAGACAGTAATTTCATTACACATTTACGCAACACCTAAGGCAGGGAGGCCAAGAGCTGATTAGCATCTAAAAGGGATGAGGTTATGAACACCGGGCAGTAAACAATCCTCACCGATACTGAGAATTAATGACTACAAGCCAACGCAGGCAAAGCTCTGCTGCCTGCACAGGTGTGCGGTTAAAGCCCCTCTCCCGCTGGGGCAGGAGCAGGCAAATCCAACCGGCTCTGCCCGCTGCGCCGGGGCCTGGGCACCTCTGCAGGGGCACCGCTCTGCTGCAGCCGCCTCGGAGCGGAGCGAGGGGGCAGATTGGTGACTGCTCCGCACCACCAGCCCCGCCACGAGCCATAGCTGCCCCCTCTGCCCCTGCGCCGAGCTGCAGCTAGGTCTCAGCCTGCCTTCCAGCCCCCTGGACTGCGCACTGAGATGCAGACAGGTCTCAACACACCTCTGGGCCCCGCGGACCACGCACCAGGCTGCAGTGAGGTCACAGCCTGTCCCCTGGCACCCCTGGGCCATGCACTAAGCTGTGGTCAGGTCTCAGCTCGCTTTCTGAGCCGTGCACTGAATGGTGGCCAGGTCTCAGCCTGCCTCCCAGCCCTGTGAACCACAGAGGGAACTGCAGCCAGGTCTCAGTCCCTCTCCCAGCCCCAAGGGTCATGCACTGGGCCACGGCCGGGCCACAGCCCAGCTCTGGCCCCATGAACCGTGCACCAAGCTGCAGCCAGGTCTCAGCCCCCCTCCTGCCCCCCCCCCAGTCACGAGCTGACCTACGGGAGGTCTCTGCCCGCTTCCTGGCCCCCTCCACCGACCTGCGGCCCGGTCCCGGCCCGGTCCCTGCCCGGCCCGGCCCTGCTCGCACCTCCTGCCCTCTCCTCGCACGGCCGCCACAGCCACCGCTGCTCCCCGCCACAGCCGCCTCTGCTAGCGCTACGCCAACTGCGGCCGCTACGCCAACGCCGCAGGCAGCCACAAGGCAGAGCAACGCTACCACCACGCTTCAGGAATACCAACCCGACACTACGTAACCCCCCTCCCACCGCCCTCCTCCCCGGAGAGGGGGGAGGGGAGCACGAGAACGGCGCCGCCCGATTGGGCAAGCAGCAAGGAGGCGGGCCGAGTAGACAAGACTTTGATTGGTTGCTCCGGCACGGGGCGGGGCAGAAAGCACAGGGATTGGAGGCAAAGGCTGTCGGTTTGGGCAAGACCCGCCCCCTGGCTGAAGGGGTGGGTGGGAAGCGGGGGGCTCTGTGGTGGACCCGGTGTTGCGTCGCCTCAGCGGGGAGGGTGGCGGGAGCGCGGCCCAGCGTGGCTGCCTGGTCGGTCAGTCGTGTGGCTGCCGGGCAGGGGGTTTTCCTGCCCCCCCCCGGATGTCCCATAGCCCTTCCGCAGGCCGAGCAGCCCCGAGCTGGCACTGGAGTGTGTGGGGCTGGAGCGGGCTGGCTGAGGGGATGGCAGGCCTCGGTCCCTGGAGCCTGCAGTCGAAGTGTCCCTGCCTGGGCTGAGGTGATGGGAGAGGCAGCTCCGACAGACGTCGTCTCTCTTTGTCCTCTTCAGTGCTGCCCGTTGACAGCCAGGACCCCGTGCCCTGTCCTTGTCCCAATGCCTTCCCTGCCCAAGCAGCTCCTGGTGACATCTCTTCCAATGGTGTTGTCACACGTGCTGCAGGCATGCTGCTCTTCAGGCAGCGCTGCCTGACAAACGCAGTGGTGCGGCCACCCTGTCCTTACTCTGCGCCTCCAGGTACCACAGAGCGGGCCGTGGGTCAGGCTGACCAGTAGCATCTGGCCTGGCTGTCCTGCAGTGGGAAGGAGGCCCTGGCACCGCACATCACTGCGGGCAGCTCGAGGCAGGGCCAGGAGCTGGAGTCTCACCCTCCGTGTGTGAGATGTGGCAACCAGTTAAACTTCATCAAAATGGCTCCTTGTTATTACGTGCTGCTGCCGTGTCCTGTGCTGTGGCTGGCATCCCTGGTTAGGCAGGATTCCATCGTTTAAGGGCAAGCAGAACAAAATGTCTCTCCTTGTCCTGAAGGAGACTGCAATCATCAACATGATTTGCCTATTTTTTAAAGTTAGGGATGTGCCTAAGAGTCTCTATCGCACAGAAGTTGAGGCTTATATGGGAGGGACTTTTCCCAAGGCTGATTTGCATGTCTAGCAGAGCTTGGATGAAAGCCTGGGAGTTCTCGCTCTCTTTGCCAGGCTTTGATGCCCAGACTCCTTGCCTTTAATCTTTGCCATCTATGCAGACAATATCAGAGCTATCAAACAATTCTACCACAATGTGAGTCTTTAAAAAAAAAATCTGCTAGGAAAAGTACACAGCAACGTACTTGGATAAAAGTTAAAAGCTGGATTAAGCCAAATACGTTGTCACGATTCTTGCTTACCAGGTTAAGCAGATAGACAGACTTTGGGCTGGGAAAGCATTTCATATTGGGACAGTGAAACCATTGCCGGAGATACCAGTCTCCGACAGGGCAGGGTTTGTGGAGGCTGCTCTTAAAGGCAGGGCTTGAATCATCCCATCAATGGATATCTGGTGTTTTCAAGGCCTCAAGACATTGCTAGAGATGGGCTGGGTTTTTTTGCTTTCTGTTTCTCAGTTTACTGGGAAAGAGCTCAGCCTGCTAAATATTTAATATTTGCCAAGGTGGGATGCTCGAATGCTGGAAGCATCTGAAGAATCCAGCCCAATTCCTCACACTTCTCATTCCCTGAGCGTACTGCTGACAGACATGTCGATCTTTTGCCTCCATCACAAGGTAAAGGACAAACGATCTCTCTGTCGTGTGGGAGGAGGCCGTGTGTTATCTGGTATGATTCATTCTGATAAATAACCTCCTTGGAGGACTTTTCTTGTTTATAGCAACAGCCCCAAATGCTAAGGTTTACAGAGATTATAATCCTCGCTCTTCTCACGCATATTTACTCTGCAGTTTTATCAGAAACATCTCCTGAAAACCTCAGTGTTTTTGTAATTAATTGAATAATGTGACTGATGTTAAAAATAAACAGATTTGGAAAAATGCCCAGTGAGCTGCTGAACAGTGTGTAATATAGCAACCGTAGCTGGATTCTCAGGGGTATGTATATTTTCTTAACAAATGCAGTCTTATGACTTAGAGATTAAATCTTTATTAGTTCGAAATTCACCCTGTTGATTTTTCTGTGTTTATGCTGCATAATTGTTTCTGGCCAAATTCACATTTTTTAAAGGGACAGTGCTTCTCTGAACACGTGCCCTGCTGGGAGAGGTGTCAGTGTGGGTGAGTCTGAGCCCCACGGAGGGGATGTGGCCATAGGGTCTCTGTCCATCCACCATCCTGCTGGCTTTATATTATTTTCTGATCCAGGTCCAACCCATTCACTAAGGGGCTGTGTGTGTGTGAACAGGGAGCTCTGATATATATTGATTCTGCTTACCCCAGACTCAAATGCTGTTGATTCCTCTTCTACAACCTCGGCCCTGCCATGCCCGCCTCACTTCTGCTCCGTGAACCTCAGCCACATCCCTGCCCCATGCTCTCCCTGACCTAAGCCTTTCCTGATGCCGCTTCCCGGTGCCGCCACTGCTTCCTCAACTTTTGCTGGCTCAGGGCATGGTCTTATCAGTCTGGGATAATTTATCAGCTTGGGCTCTGCAGTTAAGCCTGGGCCTCACCTCTGCTGTCACTGGAGGTGTGTCTCGCCGGCCAGGGGCTGGGATCTCCACGGTCTGCTCACCTTGGGACTGTGAGTGAGCAGGAGCAGAGGTGGCTTTTCTTGCCTCCTCCCTCCCCACTTTAAGGACTGAGATAAAGCAGCAGGGAAGAAAAAAGGCAAGATAAATTCAGAAGGGACAAAACTCAGTGAGGTGAAGCGAGATAGATTCTGTAATGTGTTTGGTGAGCCATCAGATCCTATCTCCTGTCCCATGGGAATCCCAGATACGTGAGCAAATCATCAAGCCCTGTAAACTACATCATTGGCGTCTTCCTCTGGAAAACATCACCACGCTAATCCGTTTGTTCTAGCAGCCAAATGATTAAAGTTTGAAAACTAAATTATACACGTTGCTGCAACAGCATAAACACAATAATGGCTCTCCTCTGTTACACCTGTAACCTCTGTTATAATAGCTTTAATGAGCTTTCAGCCTCGTCATCCAAAAAGAAAAGATTATCACATGACGCTTTATGCTATAAATGTGGTCTTCACGCTGCTGGTGGCCGAGCACCTGCAATGCACCCGCTCTGAGGAGCTGCACAGGAGCTGCGGGCCGAGCACCTGTGGTGGGTGGGAGTCTTCCCCAGAGTGGAGGGGCAGACCCAGGCTGGGGACCTCCTGAAATGGGGCAGAGGGTGCAGGCCCCCGGGGTAGGACACCGTGGTGGTGTGAGCCCCGTCTGTAGCGTGCAGGCTGCTGGAAACCCTCTGAGGGGAATGGGTATCTATCCCCATTACATAGGATTATCCTATGGCATGGAGTTATTCCAAGCTTGTGTCTTCTCAGCTTAATTTAATAACAGGCTGCGAGCTCTACTTTGATCTGCTTGTGTTTTTCACTGGTTCCATATTTAACCGAACTCATCATCATAAAGGCCAGAACTGTTTCACTTTCAGTGCCAGGCTGGGTTTCCTGCTGGACGTGCAAAGGGCACAACTGCACAGTGGGTTTCTGGCCTGCCAGGATGGGGCATCCTGTTATCCAGAGACACGGGGAGCACAGGAATCTGGAGTCGGTGGATTCCTTTCCACAAGCATGTGGCCAGACCTGAAAATCCAGCTGCCTGGCTTTTTTTGTTTACTGGTTTCCATATCTGCTCCAGTGTGCCCTGGGAATGTGTGGCAGGACACTCCGCTTTTTTCTGGGAGGCCTGTTGGTGGTATGGCAGCTGGTTTGCCCCTTCCAAAATCTGCCAACTGGAACCCGGTTTGCCTGGAGGCTTGTTGTGTTTATTAAGCATTATCCTGTGCCTGTATCCCAGGTGCCACCTTCAGCACTCTTCCGGACAAGAGACTTGCTGGCCGTGGGCTCTCCCACTGGGTCTGTCCTTCTGGCCGCAGCCCCACAAATGCCGCTGTTACCCCAAATGCAGCAGAAGCAACTGTAAGTCTGTACTTCTCACTTGACACGGCAACCTCTAATTTGGGATCCCAGGCAGTACGGGTAGCAGAAACCATCCCTGCTGCGGCTGGTCTTCAGCCTGGCGTTAATCACCTTGCGGGGCTGGGACCCAAGGGCTCATGAGCCCAGTTTGCCGGCAATGTGGGCTTCATTCCTGCTCGCAAAACGCAGCCTGGAAGCTGTGCTGATCATTCGTGTGAAGCTTCTTGTCAGATGCTTTCAAGAAAGACAAAAAATCTTAAATGCTTCAATTTTCATACTTAATAGACCACGCTTACGCTGACAGTACCTGCTGGCAATAACCTCTCAGATGGCAATAGGAAAAAAACATTAAAAAAACAGAAGAATACTTTGCCAGAACAGGCTTGGCAAACTTTAAAAACACGCTGGAGGAGGTAAAGGTAATTTAGGTGAGCATGCAGATGATATCATTCTGTCCTTTGGCGAGGATCTGCTCCCACAACTCCAACGTAGCTATGGCAGCAGTGTACTGTGGGATACTGATGTATTCATGTGTCTTCTAAAAATCTTAAAACCTGTCCCTTTGCTTATAATTAAAGAATTTGTGTCGTTTTTTTTATTTTGTGCCTGCCCATTCGGTTCTGCAGTGAACTCACCCCAAAAAGAGCCGTGAGCTCCCGACAACTTAATGTCCTCTGCCCGTGTTTGCGGGAAGCAGAGGGAGCTGGTTTGTGTTCCCAGGCATCCGGACTTTTCCAGGGGTACCGGTGTTCCTCATCACTGAGCTTTGCCCATTGAATTTCTTCCTCTCCGGGCTGTCAGTCCTGAAAAGATTCACCAGTGAGAGGAGCAAGCAGAATCACAAAAGGTCTGAATGACAAGGGTCATTTCTGGGGCCATCCTGCCAGGGCTGGACACTGGGCGGTACTTTGCCGCAGCTCAGGATCCCCACGCCTTGCCCCGTTGTGCAGTGCCATCTCCTGGAAAGCCGTGCCTGAGCTGCACACATCACAACCAGAGTTTTGCTCCTGAAGCAGCTAGTGGTGCTGCAGGCAGCTTGGCCACTGCCGCTAACTGCCACAAAGTTCATCTTCTGACCCACCAAGAGTCCCTCACCAAACTTCTCTTCCTCCAGCAGGTACAAAGGATGCTGCTCGCTGCCCGGCTGCTTGCCCTCACCTCCGAGGTACCCTGCGGCAGAACATCCCTGTGTGGCTCTTTCCCACTCTGGATGCTGAATACAAATCTCTAGGTACAAAAAGAACAGTAGAGGAGCACAAATGAACATCTATAGATGTTACTTCTCAGCTTTTGCTCTGTTTAGGCACCAGTCCCCTGTTCAGTTGAGTGCCCTGCGTATACATTCACCCTGTAAGTGCCCTGTTCTCCTGGTTTTGACTTTAAGTGAGAATTTTCTCTCTCCCTCCCTAAGTTTGATGACCTCGTCATGAGCAACAACCAAGCCCCTCATCACAGTGCTCACCCTGTATTTAAAATGTTGCTACATCTTTTTAATGAGACAAAAATGTGTGTGTGGAACTTATACCTGAATGCTGCTGGCTTGACTAAGTTCTATATTTACCCTGAAAAGGCAAGAAAAATGGGTGGTTCCAAGGGCAACACGTTTACTCCTATGAAACAGTAACACAGCTTAAGCGCTTAGTCACTGAAAAAATGCACACTGCAATTTAAAGCCAAAGGCTGGCACTTCATCCATCATTTTCGGCTATTGTGGTATCTTCTGAGCAGTTGGGAGATTAGTATACTTCAGTGTTCCTGTCATACAAAATGAAATAACTCGTGCTCCAAGGTAAGGCTGTAAACACTGTTATTTGAAAAAATCCCAAACCCATAATTACGTAAATACAAGGCCACAAAGTTCACGAACAAGAGAAAAAGCTACCGTGACACGTGGCTGCTCACTGCTTTCTTTGGCCCTTTCTCAGCGAGGATTCTGTTTTGCACACTTGTAGTCATTAACTCATTTTTGCCCTAGAGCATGCCGATGAACTGAAACAGCCTGTTTACCAAAAATGTATTTTTTATTAAAATTCATATTTGTAAAGGAGAGATCATTACACAAATGAGGTAAACCAACACATGACATAGTCTTCACTTCAAAAATAAATCTCAGTTGAGCAATTAATTTGATTCCACGAAGTCTGAGAGGAAGAGTCAGGTGAGCGTTACTCATGTGGTGAGATGCCGGACAAGGCGGGAAGACTCAGTTGATGCCGCCCTGACTCAGCACACAGATGTCAGTGCCAAAGGGTGAGGAGACTTCCAGGGGCTGAAGCCTTGTCCCGGCACTGTCCTTTTCTCCCCCGTCAGACTTGCAGACGAGAGATGAGTAAAGGCCAGAGACAGGCAGCGGTAGCCTCTTCACCTACGGCTCTAACCAGGGGTCCCCCATCAGCATCCCCCCATAAACGGCTAGGTAAAGGTTTAATTTGATTGTGCAAATTCACTCCCTCATCAGTTCTTGCTCACCACGCCTCAGCCCTAAAGGAGACTTAACAGCAAGCAAACACCAGCTCTGAAAAAGTTCCATTTCAAAATACTACCTGGCAAGCAACAAGCCTGTTAAATGCGCCACCCTTTGCCAGGTACGGGGAGAAGAAGAGTTATGCGTCCTTCTTTTTTTTTTTTTAAGTTTGCTACCATGCATGTACAAGTGGAGCTTTTAATCTAAAAATTTATGAAGTTACTGCAAGTCTGTGAGAATCACGTTCACCATCCTGTGAAATTAAGCTTTCTCATTGAGGACCAAGCCCGACGGCCTGAACACCTCACAGAAGAGAAAATGTTGTTTTACCCTGTATAATGGTAAGGAAACAGTGAGGTGAACCTCAGACCCATCTCTCAGAATGACACTCGAAGCCAGCTAGTAGACCAACAAAGAACGGCTGTACTCGCTTCCAGCTCCTAAAAAGTATAGAACAAATACCACTGCCACTAGCAGAACCAAACACGCTCTGAGATTCACTCAGTTAAATCAGTGGCTGACAAACACCTAAATGTTGGGAATTACTGCGTGGCTGAAGCTCTGTAGTCCAGGTCCACTTTGATGGATGAGGGTATTACGGAGGTGACAAACTATGCAGAGGAGACAGAGATGGAGTGTCACTTGTTACAGCCAAGTGAAAGTCATCCAGGCCCTTGTGTATTAACTACACTGAGACAGGTAAGACATTGCTCCAATATATATCCCAGGACAGTACCTGGTAACCAAGACATGAAATTTCCATCCCACCTGCCAAGTTTATAGTGAAATTTCATGACGGCACACAGATAGAGCATGAGGTGAATGCGCTATTTTAATCCCATTTATATTCTCAGGGGATGTGGGTGGAATTTAAACAGCATGTAAGCTTGGCGCTGGTCTGCACAAGCTGGATGTCACGCTCCAAGAGCAGTATTTGTAAGTCTGGGTGCAGAGAGAAGGTTGTACCACAGCCGGCCCCACATTTCCAGTAAATGCTTTCAGCAAGAAACAGAAATGAGTTCACTACCATGCACTACAGTTTATGTTAACTGTACCTTGGCAGCTGCAGTACTGTGATATCGCAACAAGACTCTCCACGTCAGAAGTCAGTTAAAGGCTACAGATCTTGAGACAGAGAGAAAGAGAGAGGTGTCATACTTAGGAGAATTTTTTCCAAATGGAAATAAAAAAATAACTGTCATTTTTTTTTAATAAATCTATTGTTTGAGGAACTAAAGCAACCACTGTTAAGTTCCTGGTTTATTACACATCCTGCTACGGCTCTGCGTGAAGAGTCTGAAAAGGCAGATTAGCACGAGATTAGCAGAGAAAGAGCACTGTTTAGGCTCAGCAAGACTCCAAGGTGAGCCATTTCACATTGGCAAGAGCTAGCATCCCTCGCTCCCTGTGTCCAGGGGCAGCACAGGCAGGTTTTTTTTCCAAGATGTCCCATCACTGTTTCTTTCACTGGATCATGCCGTCTTGCTGTCCTGCCTGGCTGGGGTCAGCAGTGACCGATGGACTGGGTGTATTGCTCTGCAAAAATCGACGGAAGTCCTTAATCATGGGTCGGAGGACCTGGATGAGGGCACTCAGTGCCGCCTGTGTTCCCTCCATGGCTTGTGCCTGTCGCTCCTGGGCGCAGGCCTGCACCTCCTGAGAGCGACGAATCATCTGAAGCAAGTCATTCTGCTGCTCCAGGTGCTGGGCAATCTCCTTCACGTGCAAGTTGGTGACTCGCTGCTCCTGCAAGAGCTTGGCTGAGTTCAGGGCAATTCGGCTTTTCAGCTCCTGGGGTTTCGCAGACACTTCGTGTTGATGCGCCATCATCTCCAATGGTGCTTCGGCGGTCACTGTGGTGGGGGCTTCTGTTGTGCAGTACTCCACGACTCCATCCTCCAGACTGTGGTAGGTCGTCTCTGCAGGAACTGAGAACAAAGGACAGAAAGGGGGTAAGAAGTAGCTGTGATACGGGGATTTTTATCTACGGGACTATTCAATGAATTATCACAGGAATACTGCCTGTTCAGTGAGATAACATACAATGAACAGCAATGCACAAAATGACCTATTTAAGTCTACTCCACCCTCATTTAAGCTTCCGTCTAGGCTGTACAGTCCAAAGGAATAGGGCAAGCCTTATCTGTCTAGACAAAATAATTTCTCAACCTCCAGTTCAGAACAGTCTTTCCAAGCGGCATTAACCAACTGACATCAGGGCAAAAACAAGACCCAGAATGGCACTTGTCAGAAGGACAGCTGCTCTTTGGGGCAGACTGGGAAATCAGCCTTGGAGATGTTTCTCCCCCGATTTTTGTCACCAGAGAGGGGGACTGAACAATCTGCAAGGTGCAAAGGATACTGGCTTCCCTTGTTCTTAAGGCCAAGCCCAGCTATCAAAGCTGACTTTCAGTACGTGCGTATCTTGCAGCCACTGCCCTACAGCATGAGGACATATTGGGAACGGCATTTTCATTACAGAGACGTGGGGTTTTCTTTTTGCTGGGCCTTTCCCTGTACAGGGCTCAGGGCCTCCTCATGGGCAGGTGCTAGGGCCCCCCATATGACCTTCCAAATTCAGCACACAGCATCTTCAGCAGGCGCAGCACTCACTCTGGGTCAGGGTGACCGTGGTGGCTGACGCGGTGATGGGTATCTCGGTCCCGTCACCTGCGCTGCAGTCCCCACTTGGCAAACTGATGATGGTGGCTTCTCCCAGCAGGTTGCAGATGCGTTGCTGCATGGGGGTGAGGATAACCGGGGTGGTTGCAGCGCCCGTCGGGTCTTCGCTCTCTGGCCCGTTGCCGCTGCCGTTCTGGCTCTCGCCTCCCCCTTCCATGGCAGCCCGGACCTGGGCCACTTTGCGTCGCACCTCGGTCTTGAGGTCGGACCATTTCTTCTTGACCTCGGGCAGCTCGCGGTGGCAGGTGGCGACGGCGTTGACGCGGCGCAGGATGTCGTGCCAGGCGGCGGCCTTGGCGGCCAGGGGCACGCCCGCGTTGAAGTGGTTGATGAGGAGGTGCTTGCCTCGCTCCAGCTCCTCCACGATGATCTCCACCTCCCGCTCCGAGAAGTTCATCTTCCGCTTCTTGGCTGGGGGTGCCGGGGGCGACGCCATGGCCATGAGGGGCACCGAGGAGGGGGCACTGGGGGACACCTGCAGGCCAGGGGGGTCTGGCCAGGCCCAGGGGGCCCTGGGGGAGGCTGGGCAGGACCGAGGGGCGGCAGGGCCCCCCCAGGCCTGCTCACCCCCGGGGCCGGGGACAACAGGGGGGCCCCAAGGCCCCTCAGGGCCCGGAGGTGTCCGTCCCCCCCCGCTCCCCCCTTGGCACCGCCAACGATACGCAAATTGCGTACCGCAACCACCCAGCAAACCCCGCTCAACGGCCTCCACCCTGCGACACTGGCGTAATGGCTTCCAGAATCAGCCCCCTTTCCTGCATCGCATGATTGGGCAGCCCGCCTGCCCGTCAGGCGGAGGTCTCGCCTCCCACCGGCAGCTCTTCGCTGTCATTGGTCAGCGGCGCTGCCCATCGGGGGGGGCAAGAGACGGCCCCGCCTCGTCGCTTGTCTCAGGCCACTGGGCCTGCGTGAGGCCTGTGAGGGGCTGGGCCCGCCCATGAATTTCCCCGCTCTAATTCCATTGGGTACTGCTCCCGTCCATCAACACAGAGCGCCCCCTGCTTTGGAAGCTACCGGATACACGCCACGTCCGTCAAGCTCAAACTGACGCCGTTTCCGATCTGATTGGAGATATTGTGGCTTTATCCCCGCCTTCCCCCAGGGGCTTAACCAATGGGGGTTTGGTCCAGGCCCTTGTACCGCCCCCTTGCGCTCCGGGCGGTGTTTCCTTCCGATTGGTGAAGGGGAAGGCGTCGCTCTGACGTCAGCGCCCGCCCACCTCGCGGGAGCGCGTGGAGGCCGGGGGTGTGGGCGGGGGCGTGTTGGCCGATGGCGGCGCGCGGGCCGCTGCCATTGGTCGGCGCGGAGCGTCACGTGGCGGACGCGGCGTGTGGCGCGAAGGCGGAAGCGTTCCGTGTCCGTTCCTCGCGGCGGAAGCGCCGCCATTTGCCGGCATCGGCGCGCGTGAGGAGCGGGCGGGCGGCGGGACGATGCCGGGGGCGCGGCGCTCGCTGACCTCCCCGGTGGTGAGCGGCGTGCTCTGCCCCTGCGGATCCCCGCGGGCCGCTGGCGCCGCGCCCGGCCCGGGGGCGGAGGGCGGCGGCGGCAGCGCGGGCCCCTGCGGGCGGTCTCTGTGCGAGGCCTCCGAGCAGGACCGGCGCCTCCGCGCCCTCTTCCAGAAGCTCGACGTGAACCGCGACGGCGCGCTCTGCATCCACGACCTGGCTGTGGGCCTGGGCCGCCTCGGGCTGCACCGCACCGAGCTGGACCTTCTGGTGAGTGGCGGCGGGGGGCAGGCGGGCGGCGGGGTTTGGCCCGGCGGGGCTGAGCCGGGCTGGGCTCCCGACGCGCGTTCGTGGCGGGTGAGGGAGCGCCTGGCCGCCCTCCTCATCCCGCGCCCTGCCCGTGTCCGCCCCGCAGCGCTAGTCTCTCTCCGGAGCCCGGCTCCGTGCCGCCGAGCTCGCCTGGCTCCGCCGTTCCGGGGAGCGGGACGTGGGCTCTGAAGACCCTTTAACCGTGCCTCGGCCGCGGGAGAAGACCCGCCAGGTCAGTGGTGGCAGTAGGCGCCTGCTTGTTGCATGGCAGCGCTCGCATCCCGTTGCCTTCCCGGTGCGGAGCCGGGCGGACCCCGAGTGCCAACAGGCGCTTCCGTGGGGGGAGACGCCGCTGCTCCGCTCCGCAGAGCGCGCCTGGGCTCTTCCAGGTGCTGCCCTGAAAGCAGCCCTGCTGACTTGAACGCTAAACCCGGAGGAATCGGCTTGCTTACTACCTGTAGACATGTACCGTTTTAACTGGAGACATTTAAGATTGAAAACTTACTGCTTGGACAGGAGGAACCATAAAAGAAAATCCTCTTTCTCCAGGTCCGAGGACCAGGAAGGTTGCGTGCTTACTTAAATTTGTAAAAGAGTTTTTGAAAGGGATAGGTGCAGTCAGGTTGTGCAGTTTTAATTGCATCATTGCGTTTCCTCACACTAGTCTGTTTGGCACCATGTTGCTACTCAGGTTTCCTGCCCAAGATGGCTTATACACACCAAACTCGCTTGTCTATTTTAAAGGGTTTGAAATATCTTAAAATGTAGGAAGGCTGCTGTATTTGTACAGTTTGCACATGGAGTGTATAAAATGTGCAGCGCTGACTTCAGTATTGGGAGCTGTGCCTTTTTGTGGTCACGCAGCTCTGCGTGATGCTGTACGCTGATGATTCTAGGCTTCAAGGTACAAGATGATGTTGCTCTATTTAACTGTAATTAGTGTAATTTACATCTGTATGAATCAGAGTAATGGGTTTGTCCTCAGTGCACAGGTTGTCCCTGCCTAGTCTCCTGTATTTTATATGCAGGACCATAAAACAGCCCGGTATCTTGGGAGGATAGCAGATAAACACACAGGCGCAGTCCGGGATGTGCCATTTCAGAGTGCCTCAATCCTGCAGGAAGGAAGAAGAGTTTAAGGATAACTTCTGAGTCACTGAAAACACATCTAATTCAAGTGACAGTTCTTATTCTCTCCCTGTTCTGGGAGTGGTGCCCCAATTTGTTTGAGTGCTTTAATTGCATGTATCCATCCTTTGCAGAGTTGCTAGTTTCTTTTTAACTTTGAATTTCCAACATCTTAACTTCTAACATTTCTTTTTGCTTGGTCCTTGCTGCTGTAAAGTATGAGAATTCTTTGGCAGTGTGAGGATCTTGTGAGTGGTTTAGTTGTGCTGTTTCTAAAAATAACGTTAGTGCCATGGTGATTTTCTACAGTGTGCATTTTGATAATGAAATCTGATTAAACCATATAAATCACCTGTGCATGGCCTGTGAAATGCTGACCTGCTGTCGCCCGTGGGTGCCGAATCCTTTGCATCTGGCAAAAGCCTCTCATCCACGAGAACGTTCTGTGCTTACGCCTGCATGCCTGTCTCGGTTTGCATTACCTTTTCTTCCTGTGCATGTTATTCAATACAGCCGGACATTCTCCAGGCTCGGAGGATGCACCGTAAAACAAAATGAGTTTTTACTTCCCAGCAGATAGTTTCTTTGCTTGCCACACTGCAGGAGCGTCTGAGAGGAGCCGTTCTGCAGGGACTGCAACTGCTCTGTCGGAGGAAAGCACTGTCTGGATGCTGCTTAACAACCCTGTCTTTCTGCTGAAGCCCTTGTCTGTCAGTATTGTTCCTCAGCCCTTTGCTTCCTCTGCCTTCTCTTCCGCCGCTCAGGAAGCGGCTGGTTAGATGAATAGAGTTTGTAAAGCATTGTTGGTATTGCAAAGCATCCCCTTCAGCACTGTAAAAAGCATCCGTTAAGAACGAGGATGCAGAGTTCAAAACTCTGAAGTTCCAGTTAAACATGTGGGAAGAGTCCTCCGCGAGCTGGCTAGAAAACTTCTGCATTGTGTAATTTTTAGGAAATAAACTTCCTGTTTCCCAGGCAGTTCTATTAATAAGTCATTCTTTTTTCTGCCCCATCCTTAGCTAATAATGGCACCTTGACGCTTGCGATAACTAATGTGAAGTCACACTCAAGATAAGTGCTTAAGCATCAAGATGAAAACCTCTTTGATGTATCGGACGTGTTGTTTGGAGACCGATTTAGGCATAAATCATACGGATTGCTTGTGATTAGTAAATTACTTGGTGACTTTGGTGTGTTTTATTTTTCCTTCCGTGCAACAGTATGTTTGATATGGGAGTTACCTTCTAACGTTTGGGAGACAGATGCAGAAAATATTAGGCTCGTAATGTGAGGTTATCGCCAATCTAAACTGAGTTGCTAATCTCTTTGCGTCAGTAGACTGAAAGTCCTTGTGGTAACAATAATAGTTTTGGTCTGCGACTTGAAAAGAAAATGAGCAATATTTTGGCTCCGTCAATGCTTCAGAGTTCTTACTGAGATAAAACCCTTTGTAGCATTCTTGGAAAATTGCTGCCTTCTGTTTTAGAGGTGGCCTTCTGTGGTGGGGAGAGAAGGGGTTGTACTTAAATGTCCTTTGAGGTGGAATTTGCTTATGTAAACGATGCATTTTTTTAACCCATGCTGTTATCTTTAAACCATTTGACAAATACAGCGTGCCAAATCAGTGAGCCTTCTAAAGAAACGCTTGTTTGCACTGGTTAGCGTGAAGCAATTCACATACTTCACTTTGCTTGAGCAGTAAAGTGATAACCACATGAAGAATTTTTTAGAGACTTTCTTGTTCTACTGTGTAAAGGCATAGTCTTTTACTGCTAAATCACATCTGCCTCTGGGATAGTCAATCTCCTGTTACTACTATTTTCTGACTTCCCTCGTGAAAATATTTATACAGGATCTGGAAATATGCCCTTAATGAAAATATGAAACCGGAACTATGTTTTCTACTTTGTATCTCGAGATGATGTATTCTTGAAAGGATGTGTAATGGTAGTATTTGTGTATTTGCTAATATAACTGTTTTCCTACTGATCCCAATTAACTGCAGGGCTGGAGTGCTATTCTAAAACCTCATCTCTGCTGCTGAAGTTCCAGACAGTTTGAACTGGTGGAATTCATCCCAGATGCCTACAGACAGACTGAAGTGGTGAACTTTGTCTGCAGCTACCTCTTCTGTGGTGGTGCTGAGCATCTTCTAGTGGACTAATTCTCTCAGCTTTAAGAAACAGAGCAAACATAACCCTTGTCTCTTTTCAGTTACAACTGTCCGGTTGCCTCTGCTGTAATGATGATGTCCTCCTTGGCCTTGTGATGCTTTCTTCTCCCAGGTTCATATATGTGACTGCCTATTGCTGCCTCGGTATCAGCTTCCCCATATGAAACTACATCAGCTCCTATTCTGCTGAAATCTTCACATTTGCTTTCATCACCTCTTTCTTTGCCTGGTATCTCCTCTGATCTCCAAGTTCTGGCTGTCCAAACTCCCACACAAGTTCTGTTGTTCACTTTTCACGTATGTGTACTGAAGAAGCGTAACTGTGCTGCTGCAGCCGGACTCTGCAGCGTTCTGTTTGCTTCAGGCCTCTCCTCTGAATGCCTTTGCTTTTTAAGTACGTGTCTCGGACTCTTCCAGCTGTCGGAGAACGCTGTATCCATGCTATTCTGACATAGCTGATCAGTCAGCTCTTTCGCAAGTGACTCCATGGATGGATTGAGAAACTCTTTCTATTGTAGCAGTTGCAATCATAAAAAAGTGTAATCTTATTTCTGATCAATACTCTATCTTCTGTCATGATGTCATTTAATTCTTCCTTTCAGACTCTTTATTTCTGTAACTATTTTACTCTCCAAGACTTTTGAATACTCTGTATTATACTATGCGTAATGTACTAAAATTCTCAGCAACTGTGAGGGGCAGAGGAAGCAGGGAATCTTTTTGGTGTGATGCTTTCACCTGTTTTCCATTCTCAATCATCTGGAAAGGAAGACCTGGGTTTTTATGGCTTTACAGAAGTCTGTTTATGGTAAAAAGAGCAAAATTCTAATACTGTTCTGTAATCTAGACTGAATTATCTCTCCAAACCTATATATGTTTAGATACAACATCTTTATGGTTTGTGTGTCTTGAATCCTGCTGGGGCAGTCGTGGAACTTTTAGCCAGGCCTTCGTAATTCATCATGAAGGGTTAAGCAACACAAGGCTGTATCAAACAAATGAAGCAGTGTTACAGTTTGAAATTCCAGTTGATACCCTTCCTTCTGCTGAAACATATTTGCCAACAGCTTCTCAACTACCCATCTAAAGGACAAATGTGGATACCCTGGACCAGTTTAAGACAAGGTGAAACTGCTTTCAATAACATGTTAAATAACTCCACACATTTTTTTATATGTGTATATATATTTATATAATGTGCATTAAAATAGCAAGCAAAAAAGATAGTATTTGCTGGGTCCGTCAGGAGTGGAGGCCTGTTCTTGCTCTTTGTAAATTATGAAATGCGTGGTTTGAAGGCCCTGTTCTCATGCAGTTGGGAAACCTGGTGCAAGAGCAGAACTGTAGGTCAATGATTTAGTAGATAAAGCCTTTAAATCTGTGGTAAGTGGATGAGTTTGTGTGAATTCTGGGTTCTGTTTCCTTCTCTGATTTAGGCATGCTAAAGACGCAAACGTCTTCGTAATCAATCAAATGAGTTCTTGACAGCTGCTGCAAAGACTTTGAGAAGAAATATAGGGATTGGCTTTGGCACAAGGAAACTTCTCAGCGCAGTGTCGGTTATTAATAGACTTGGCCAGCAGCCTCCTAAAGCGAGAGCTTTGCTGGGCTGGAGGGTGTGCTGTGACAATGAATGTCAGGGGAGACTGGCTGGCGCGCTGGCTGCCTGCCTTCGTCACTCTGCCTGGGCCCAGAGGTCTTACGGGGAGGGCAGGAGGAGAGGGATGCTGGAGACCAGGGAATCTCGCACCGTAATGGTGAAAGTCTTTACTCAGACTTGGTCTCTGGTCATCAGACATGCCGTAGTGTGATTAATGTATTAAACTGGCAGTGCATGTCCACTCAGTGTTCAAAGGGGTAGATTGGAAGTGAGATTTTAGATGCAAATACAAACAAGAGAAACTCACTCTTGCATAAGTTTACCTTGCATATAAACAAACAATTGTGGATTAGGCAAGTGTTGCTTTATGTTCATGTATGTACAGGACTATGTATATCATTCTTGAGAGATGCAATCTCGGGACATTCTTCTGGGATCGTTTTTTGTCCTACCTTGCAGCACATTGGAGAAGCCTGGTGGTTCTCAGGTTTATTTAGCTGAGAACTTTGTCCTATTTGCAGAGCGATAATGAATGAAGGATACTGGCTGACCTTTGTGAGAAGGAGATGCAACTTTGACTTGAGCATACCAATTTTAAATGTCGATGTTCTGAGAGCCCCTCTTGCAGAAAGGCGTCCTGCATGTCACTCACATGCCTCGCAGCGTTAAGTTTCCTGCAGGATGGTGCATATTCTAAACTCTGTAGTGAAGTGAATGCCTGCCTGTCGGATCCCCAGAGCCCCAGTGAAACAAAACAACAAAACTGATCCAAAGCAACTGATTGTGTCTGTGTAGAATATGCAGGAGGGTTTTGATCTTTCAGCATGTGCTCTGTGGGGCGTTATTTAGTGACCAGGGCTAGATGCTTTGGTAAGTAGTGGCAAATGTATCCTTATCCTCATCCGCGTTAGGTTATTAGTCAGATTACTGAGAGAAGGGCAGTATACTTTAGTATACTTACTGTTTCTTTTAACCTAGTGATTAATCTGGCTGAATATTGACCAGAACCCTTAAATGGTTGACAAGTGTTAATAAAATGACATCAAAACCATAATAAGGACTTGGTCTCCTGTTTGAGAGCCCTACAAAATGGTGATGCTGCAGTTCCGTGCTCTCTGTTGTATATATTATAACATGATACGGTGTTGGGAGGAGGAGAAGGGGGAGGGATGTTTTTTCTTTGAGACCTACTTGTAGCAAATGGTAAATGAGTCTTTGTTCTTGTTCATGTCCTATCGCTATATTTGTCGCTCTGAATGTGGGACATGAGCGCACTTCAATGATGCCCCAGACCTTGTCTCCGGTGGAGAAGCGTAGCTGTGATAACTAGCGTCAAAGTAGAAAGGCAACGGAGACGTCTTAGTTTTTCCTAAGTTACGTGCAGCGAGCTGCAGGGGAGTTCCTGGCAGTTAAAGTGGCTTACAGCAGAGAATTCTGCTCTAAGAGAAATTGTTGAAATTTTTAGATGATGAGTTGCTTGGAAAGGCAAAGCTGTTTGGTATGTGAATCTACATCGTTTAGCTTGAGGAGAACAGGGGCTGTGTGAGACCAAGCCTGGGCCTGGGCTGCCACAGGACCATCGTTTCTCACTGGCTATTTTCCTGGTTAACTTGCTAGAGCAGCGAGAAGCTGACTTTCTAATTTCTGCGTACTAAGGATGCCCTTTCTCTTGGTCAATCCCCGGTTCTTCATGTGATATGCTATGACCTCGGTGGAACTTGCTGTTCTGGGCAATGGCTGCATATTCCCCCCTCCCTGGCCAGCTCTCTCTGTATTTGGCACTGGCCCCCGGTTGCCTTAATATATCAAAGAGAATAGCTAATCACTTGTGCCAGGGTTCTGTAACGAGGTAACCTGGGTTTCTTTGTAGTGTTCAGTGAACTATGCTGTGTCACCTTAATATATTAATGTAGCTGAATGTTTAAGCAGCAGTGGCCAAGACGTTTAGATTTTATGGCGTGGTGCAAGAAGCACCGTGCAGGGTTAACTTTGGCTTTCTAAAAAGTGGGAAGTATGTTTTGTCTTTCAGAAATTACATTTGAAGAGATAAGAGGTAACGGAAAGAGTCGCGGTGGCCCGTCCCAGCTGGGGCGGGCTGGGTGCTATCTCTGGGTGGCACGCGTGTAGGCAGAGCTCCTCGGGGTGCTTCCAGGAGAGCTCCCAAAGGAGATGAATCATGGCTGATTCCTGCGGGGTCACCCAAGGAACCGGAGACGGCAACTGCAGTGGCAGCTCTTCCTGCGCTGGAGGAGGAGAAGGGTCATTGCTCTGAGCATAGCTCCCTTCCCTCTGCCCCCCTTTCTTTTCACCCTCCCTCCCACATTTTTTACGCGTTAGCTAGTTGTCTGGTGACGAGGCGCAGATTCTTTTTGGAAAACACTGCGCGTTGACTCAAAAGTCTTCTAGAAGCCATCTTAAGGCAAATGGTCTGAGTCTAAATTTCTGCCTGGTACTACCAGGCTGGAAAGGGGAAGTGCCTCTTCTCAAACTGAGCAGGTACTAAGATGTGGCTGAAGAGGCTACAAGATACCTTGGGTTTGGGGCTTAAAACAGAACCTCCCTCTGACAGCTTGCAGTACTGAGGAAAATACTGTTTTAATTAAGCAAAATACGTCACACCCTTGCTCTTTCCTTTCTCCTTTGTCTCCCTTTGGTTAGATTACGCAACTTTATTGTCGGCTTCTCTTCTGGCTATCTAATGACTATCCATTTTGGTGGTGTAGGACTCTGAGGCCAGCTGCCACAGGCGCCTTCTGTCCCCAGTGACTGGGGTGCTGGCCGAGAGCCGGCTTTCAGATCAGTCCTGGTGCTTTTCTGCCTTCACATTCCTGGGCTTGGTTCATAGAAACAGCTGGAATTGGAGGGCTGTCTCCTAATGTAGCCTAGGTTGGGAAAGCTGTTGCCGTGCAGTTTATGTGTTTGTTCATGATTTCTAGAAAAAGTGAATTTTTGTTCCTCATCTGTTTCTTTGTGTAAGCGTTCAGGCTGGACTCATAGTATTTATTGCATCTTTTCTTATGTGTGAATGATTGGCTTCGTGGTGGTGTTGGTAGGGTAATACTTCCCTACAAATTTCCCGTAGGAGAGCAGTTGTCTTGCCTCTAGCTATAATCATCTTGCTGTTACTAGGTTTATTATTCTGACCTAATAAAATTCCCCACTTGGTAAAAGAAATGCTTTTTTTTCTAAATATGATTAGAAAAATCTGCCTGTTCTCAAGGAGCTGTGTGGATTAGTGCGGTGGCAGAATTCCTCTGAGGTTTCCTTTAGTGAGGACAAAGGCCAAGGAAGCATTGCTGAGTTTCTGCTTTAATTGCACCCCAGGCATGTGATTTCTTGCACAAATTATTAGTTTACTATGCAATCTCTGCATGAACAAAGGAAGATGGGGTCCCTGCCATGCACACAACACTAAAGCTAATACTATGCAGAGAAACTGTAAGAAATAGTGTCAGGTAATGTCAGCTGGTTTAATGGGTCCTTGTGAATAGCAGCCCAGCATTAAGTGACCGCTGAGGACAAATCCAAAGTCCCACTCGGGTGCTTTGCCTTCCGTTATCGTGGCCTGTAGCTCTGTGAGTGGCAGAGCCAGTCCGCCTGCTGCTGCTGCAGGCAGCTCTAATGCCCTTTCCACAGGCAGTCGGGCTTTTTTGGACCCCGTCCGTGAGTAGCCTCAACTGGTTAGCCCAGCAGAAAGCTCTGTAATGTCTCACTGGGTCACTGAGGCTGTCGGAGGAGCACGGGAGCAAGGTAAGTGCAGAGCTGATGCGGGTGTGTGAGATGACTTCTTAGTGGCAGTAAGCTTCAGATCAGTTCACTGCTTCATGTAAAATGACAGCCTTAGGCTAATAGAAGCTGATTTTGAAGAACTGGGCACAGTTCAGAAAATCCGCTTTGTTCCTCCTCTGGTTTGAGAGCATTAGAAACTTTTAAGTGCCATCTTGAAGGATCTGAATCACTGCGTTTCAGAAAGTAGTTTAACTTTTGTGCTTGTAGTTGTGGTGACTGGCAGCAGCTCAAGGTAACCGAGGCATGACAAAAATTCCTCACCTCTTCTGCCTGTGCCTGAGTATACCCCAGCTAGAACTGGCCTGTGCCATTCCTCAGAGAGGGACAGGGCTTTCCCTGCACCCTCACCAGTGTTACTGCCCCTGAATTTTGTATTTTTTCTGTTTTGTGTGTGTGTCACATTTTAAGGTAAAAAAACTGTTGTTGTGTACTGTATGTAGACCTTATGATTAAACAGCATTTTTTTCTTCTTCAAGTAATTCTGAAGAGTAGTTGCAGAAGAATTCTTTATTGTGATGTCTTCTATGTGCTTGTCTCTCACTTTTTCCATTTCTTAGGTTGGTTAAAGGAATTCAACGTTAACAAGTTCCCAAAAGTGTGATGGTTTGTGTTCCTCCTCTAACATTTATTTGCAAACTGGCTACTGAAAGCTTGCAGTCCTTCCAGGTTTTGGATTGTATTTTCGTATCTAATATCTGTAAAACAAAAGTTTCCTACAGCCTGTCACTCTCAAAAGTTAAAAGCTGAAAACGCAGGTCTTCTGCTCGTCGTGGGCCTTGCTGTGCCGCTGTGGGTAGGGAGCCTCAGGTGATGGAAGCTGTGGTCTGTACTTACTGTGTTCAAAAACCCAAACTGTTCTCTTAGGGAAAAGTCGTAATACTTTGGAAAGTAAGGCATGCAGTGCCCTCTGTCTGCAGATGCAAAAGGCAGGCAAGAGTCTAGGACTACAAAGTAAGTTGTTGCTACTTTAAAACAGAAAATGAGCCCTTACTGTCTCCAGCCGGCTGTTGTGCCTGCCAGAGGTGGGCTGCTCGCTTCCACCGCCGCGGGTTGACTTTTCTGGTGGTGCCCTGGTCGGGAGGCCGATAGCCCCAGCCTTAGGAGCGATTGCTGCTGTGGACATTCAGGGAATGTCATGTGTTCTGGGCTTCTATATTGATATATACTTGTAGTCCTGCTCTGGCTAATCCTACCCTTGACTGTACAGTTAAAGGCTCCTTCAGCAGAACTCGGCCTGTTTGACTAATTGGCAATAGTTTAACCACAGCGTATTAGATCTTGCATAGATGAATAGCCATAAATGCTGTGCAAGCGTGTCGCTGTGTTGTGCTGAAAGCCAAATGGCAGAAGCACAATGCAGCACCAAAGAGCTATTGTGATGACGGATGAGACTATAATAGACCAGGGAGAGCGGGTGCAGTTAGAGGTTAATTCAGCCATGGCTGGGAAAAGCCGGCTTCTCTCTGGAGAACCATCTGCTCCTCTAACAAAGAGCTGCTGCCGAGCCCCAGAAGCGGGTGCGTACACGCCTGGGATAACCCTGCGCTGGTGAATTGCCTCGGGCCCGTGGTTTCTGCGCTCCGGACGCTGCCCTGCTGCCCTCCCTGCCCATACCTGCCCGACGGAGCTGGCAGGCGCGCTCCGCTGCGGGGTGCCTCCTGCGTGGAGGGCGCGCTCCCGCCCGGCTGCGCGCGCTGCCTTGCTCCGGAGCACCGCAGTGTTGGGAGCGAGGATTGGCTGGGCACTGCTGCAGTGGGGACGCAGCCTGGGTGTTCAGCCTCGCTGCTCGCCTGATGTGCCGTTAGGATGAGCCGAGAGGTGTGGGTTAATTGGCAGCTCTGAGAAGCTTCTCTCGGAGAGGTTCATTTTTAGCTTTCCTCTTAAGTGCAGCGTCTTGGCTTCTCTGTCCAAGCAGTCTCCAAAGCTCAGCGTCTCGGCTTCTCCGTGCCAGGGGTCTTGCGCTTTGTCTGTTGCCATCAGATTTCAGAGGCTCTGGTACAATGAGCTGCTTGTCAGGCCAGGCACGACTGCAGTAGCAGCAATTTCAAAAGGCAGGAAGCGTCCGCAGGAGCGGTCTGTAAAGAATCTGAGCCCGTGGAGTCGCTGGGTTGAACCTCCCGCTGGCTGCCGTGCCGATTCTCGTCTTGGGGGTGCTTGGTAGTGCAGTCACATCATCCTTGGCAGCGGGCAGCTCCTGAGCGCGCAGGGTTTCCCTGCCTGGGACGCTCGCTGGAGCAGCAATGCTGCAGACCCTTTGGCATTTTCTGTCTAGCTTCCTTCCCAGGGCCATATGCCAAGGTCCTGCAGATGAAAAAGAGGATGAGGCCAGAAACACCACCCCACTTCCAGGCCCCGGGGAGAAAGGGCCAAAGATGTTGGGGAAGCCACAGGACAGAGGGACTGATCCCACTGAAAGGAGACCAACTATCCTACTGGTGGTTGGACCCGCAGAGCATTTTCCAAAGGTAACGGGATGTCCAGGGGCCTGAGGAGGGGTTGGCGCACATGGCAGCGGAGTGTGTGGTCTGCTGGGAGCAGGGGTGTTGCAGGTGGAGTGCGTGAGTAGCTGGGGGTGTACGCGTGTTTGGGGAGGGGGGAGAGAAGCAGGAAAAGGGAGCAGGGTCGCGGGTGCTTGCTAGAAGGGAAATGTGGGGGGACCAGGGGAATGACTGGTGATCTAACCTTTCAGACACGATGTTCAAAGGGGGAGAAAAATGCTCTTTAGGGGGCAAGGGGGAATACGGGGGTCTCGAAGGTTCCTGGGCAACTTGTAAGAAACATGACTGAGAGGGCAGGGAATGATAATGCAGGTTAGTGGCGAGTCCCACCCCTGCACTGGAGACCGGCAAAGGATGAAGTAGATCCTAAAATTTTCCGGAGTCAGTCTCTGGTAATTTGGCAAGCCCCTGGAAAAGCTAGCTTGTCTTGAGCAAATGAGTAACTGGCTGTATTATTTGAATGGCACAGCCCGGAAGAGAGGAAAGCCTGTCCCTGGGGAGCGGGTGGCATAAGGGAGAGACTAAAATCTGCGTGAGGATGGGAACTTCCCGGGGGAGGGGATGGGAGAGCAGGGAGGTGGTGGGTGCGCACAATTGGCGGAGAATTAATGGTGAGGCTTTGTCTGGGGGGAGGCGAACAAAAGCTGCTTAGTTTAGTGCCTGGGCTCCTAGCACAGTGCTGGCTGATGGCAATTCTGGTTTATTTTTGATGGAGAGGGAATGCTGTCTGTCTCTCCTGAGGATGGTGCAGTCAGCTCTGACTACATGTGCTTTAAGACCAAGGGAGTGACCTGGGATTAGGGGAGAAGGAGTCTGGTATAACCCCTGCGAGTGGTGGGAGCTTGGGATAATACTGAAGGGCTGCAGCAGGGGTAGGGGTGCGTGACTTGCAGGATCCAGCTTATTTGACAGGGAATCGGGCATGGTTGTTGCTGTAAGCTTTCTCTCTAAAATGGGGGACAAACAGGTTCAGGTTGTAGAGGGCATGAATATCTGTTCCGCTGCCGTTTTGGATGGAAACAGGCAGGGTGGCATTTTGCATTTTGGGGAGCAGAAGCCACTCCCTGCTTGAATCAGACTGAAGAAATCTGCAGGGACTTTTGCCTTCGTCCTTATTGTTAGCACTGTGCATCCTCTTGAAAGAGAGGAGCGTGCGCATTTTGAGAAGAGGAGGACTTTTGTGCACAGAGGTTGAAGAAGGACAGAGGCTCAGAACTGAAGGAGGTTGTGATGAAAACCTTCAAAGCGTAGGGCTGAAAATCTCTGGCGTCTTCCAGGGGAACAATGGTCCCTCAGTCAGGGAGAGTCCATCTGTTCACACCTGCAAATGAAGCTTTCTCTGAAAGCTGATACCAATCTCCTCTTTCCTGTGTGACCCTGGGAAGTTTTGCTGCATAGGAACCCTAAAATTGGCTAATGGAGATATACCTAAAGGATAGGGACGTGGTAAAATGGAGTTACTGCAGCTTAGGAAGTAACTGTCCATCTGCTAGGAGGTTGTGACTGTATAATTTTAGCCTGCCCTGATTGTAAAGTAAAACGCAACGTAAAGCTCTTCTGTTGAGGATTATGCAGATATGTTTTACCTTGCAATTCAGGCCGGCTAATACTGCACCCAGCCATTGTGGCTCAGCTGATGGACAGTAACTTGTTAAAGCTGCAGTGACTTGTTTGTGCTTGATCAGAATCTGTGTTCTAATTACCTGTCTGAAGGAGAAGTGTTGCAAAAAGTCTCATACAGCCTTAGGGAAAGATTATAAACCACTGTGAACAAACAGTATTACTTGGTGTTTAAAGAAAATGTGGGGGACACACAGCTTTTGTTCTCTGACACTGAATGTCTGTGACCTTGGGAGAAATCTCTTGACTTGGTATGCCACTTTGTTTTGTAAAAACACCTGTAACTACATATCTGCTAAAAACACACAAAATATCACGCCCAATACTTGGGTTCCTGTAAGGAATTTGCATGTATTGATAAATGTGACCTGAGGTGTTTCCCAGCCCTGGCTCTTCAATATTCACGTTGTAGCTGGCGTCTTTCTGCTCGGATCCTTGCTTGAAGGTAATGATTTCAACATGAGGCTATTTCTGCAAATGTGAGAGAAAATACTGATTGCAAATGTGATGCGTTGGCCTCTGGGTGTGCGTACACGCGAGAGGGGTATGATCTGCCCCTGATGTCACCATTTGGACTTTTAACTTTGGATCTGTGTGTTGTCAGTGGAACAGATCACCATTCCTCGTTACCTTTATGTCAAATACCATGTAGTGTTGTCTGCCTTCCCTGGTCTCTATCCTTCCCCTTTCACAGCCTTGGCTGGCTGCAGCTCTTTACTCTGCTGGGGTCTCTTAAATGATTAACTCCCTGCCTTCATATGCTTTACACTCTTTGTTTGTGCTTTGTGAGGACTTTCTGTACTGTACAATTAATTACAAGCTAGTTTCCAGAAATTAAAAAACACCAAGTCAGCAGAACCTAGTGAAAACTTCGAGCAATAGCGGTTCTCTCTGTGGCCCACGGTGTACTCACCCAGAAAGCTGTTTTGCCTGTGAAGGAGGATGTTAGTTATGTGCCTGTGACGCTCGCTGGCACTTGATATTTTTAGAGACTTTTTTTTAGCAAAGTAAATTCAAAATTAAACAGCATACTTTCCTGCTCCTTGTATGGCTGCATCTTCCCATCCTTTGGGAGGTACTTTGTGGAGCTGATGTAGTAAACCGGTGATGAAGCAGATGCCTAGAAGAGTACAAATGACTCGGAAAGGTTAGCGTTGGAATGGCAGGGTGTTGAAACTGGTAACTCGTGCAGCATTTAAATAAGAACCAAATCCTATAAATAAAATGGACAATGAGTTTGCAGCTTCCGTGACGGCAAGAAAAGCGAGCCTTCTGTAGAAGGAAGATGGACCTGTCTAGTTCTCCCTTTAGCAGAGGAGGACCTTAGCTACCTAATCGACCAAAAACGTGCAGGTCCAGCTCTGGCTTCATTGGCAGAATTGGTGGATGGAAGAAATATCAGGGAGGAGTGACTTGAAAGGACTGACTTTATTTGGTGCTCTGTGCCCTGTCCTTGGTTTGATCAGGAATAGACGGTGCTAATGAGGGATGTACTGTCCGTAGCACATGTCTGAAGCCCTGGGGTGGGTGCGCTGCTGCCTGCAGTGGTGCAGCCACACGCACGCTGCAGCGGCTGGGGGAGCGGGACCGGCTGCGTGTGCTGAGACTTGGGCGGTGACCCCCTGCTAGTTGTGTTACAGCAGCACTGATCCTGCAGCTCTGGAGAGCTGTCGTGCTTTTGAGTACTTCTAGGTTTACCAGGATTCTTTTAGGTGAAATCTAAATGCTTGTTAATGCCTGTTTAAGTTCCCTTTGTCATTATAACCAGAATTGCTGATACACACTTCATTTGTAATGTCTCTCCTTCTCAGCTCGCTGTCCTGTAATTAATACCCTGCTTAAAATCAGCTTTCTTAACCTCATTACCTTTTTCCTTTCCTCTGAGGTAGGTTGTAGCACTTTTTTTTCCCCTAAAATGTGGGGATTTTGCCTTTTGTCTCTAGCTGCCAGCTCCAGACAGAGTTTATGAGGAAAATCTGCATCATGTTGGCATAGCAACTGAGCTGCCAAGCAGCTATAATAGTGATGCTTGGCAACTTGTGGGAAGAACTACGGAGGATCTTAAGGCCTGGTGGGGCAAAGCTGAGTTACATTTGTTCACTTACTACCTGGAGCTGGGCAGGGGGGAGCTGCTCGCCTTGGTCAGGCTGCTGAAGGCGTTTGCTTTTGGCCGGTGGCGTGTAGCATTAGGGTGCTGCTTGAAGTGAGGCTCAGCTTGGTGGGAAGGCTGGGGTGTGCTGTTGGCGTGCATGTAGTGAGCTGCTGCAGCTGATCTTTAAGAGGATCTGGAGGCCCTGAGAAGATCCTGTTTTCGTGCAGAGAGACGTCAGCAGGGAGTAGGTTAAGCCTGGTTAGGTAACGCGGCAGTAGTGCCGTGGTAGGTGAGGTGACAGGGGGAGGGCATGGTTGTAGGTCAGCCGTTGTAGGAAACTGTTGTAGGTCACGATTCTCAAGGGTACTGAATTGCTGCGAGTCGTGATCTATTAAGCTTTTTTAAAAAAAAGAAAAAAAAATCTTTGAAATAAAGCCCCAGATTAAATTTTCCCAATGCCTGTGATTGACATGCAGCTCCACATACAGCTCATTACAGACCTTGGCTTTTCTTTAAATCTAAAGAGCAAAATACCACAGTAAAGATGTAAAGGCCCCTTGTGCATTAGGATCTGAGGAGGGGAGTGCTTATTGGACTTTGCGCTGGCCAGGCAGTCTGTTTAAACAGAGCAAGCACAAGAAAATGTTGCTGTGTCCGCAGCGGTGGGGAAAGCTGTCGGCTGGGCTGGCTTAAACCAGGGCAGCAAACATGCCGTGTTACTTCAAGTGCAGGCAGGATTCTAGCGTTTTGGTTATTGGCTATGGGTTTTTGCATCTTCCTTGTGTGAGAGCTTCTCTTTGAATATCAAGACTATATTTTAAAATCCATGTTAGCAGTCGGTAATTCTGTACTGAGCAGTATTGTTACCTGCTGCGCTTCTTTGGTACTCTTGCTGTAGTGCTAGGTGTTATCCTATACATCAAACTCCACTAAATGCTCAGAAGCCTGTAATTATATCAGCATTAAATGATGCATGTGCCACACTCCCTCTTCAGCCTGGCTTGCTCCTGATGAAAGCTGAGGAACTCGCTTACAAAGCGGTTAAATTGTAAATGGTAGAAACTGGAAAATGTTGTTCTGCCCGGGCCACTTCTCATTATAGCACATATCCGACTGCAATGTTTAATTGTTGTTGGGAGAGGAGGAAAAACTAGTAAGCTGTTGTAACTGCTGTGTGGATGCTTAGCTAGGAGGCTCTGAAGCAGCTGGGTCTGTTTTGAAGCCTGCCCTTGATTTTGGTGGTTTTCTGGGTATTTGGCACTGGCAAACCTTCTCCACAGGCTTTATTGCTGCCTATACTGGTAACTCCTGAGTGCTTCAGAGGAGAGAGGTCTTGGTATGCAGGGGTTGCCTGCTGCTAGCTGCCACAAGTGTTTTTTGGGAGGATTTCCAACCAAAGCCAATCAACTCTGGCATGGCAAAGTAACCTTATAAAAGTGGAATTTCAAGGCTTTTGCTTCATCTGGATATCCCAAACATGTATGAAAGCACTAAGTGGCTGGCATCCTGCTCTTAGTGTGTTTTAGAGGAAGAATTTTGGGAAGAGGAAGACAGTGAGAGCCCTCCTGTGTTGTTATGAGCAAGACTGGTCCCTACTGTGCTGCATGTGTAAATCCCTGGAGGGGTGAGCACAGGATCGGAAAGGACCGATCGGATGTAAGCGGAAAGGACCGATCGGATGTAAGGAACAGCAAGTGAGCATCTTGGATTTTGGCCAAAGCCTCTTGGGTTAAATGAGACGCCCAGTAAGAGTTAACTTGCGGTGAGCGTGATGTAAGGTCTTAATGGGAGCCTGGTGTTGAGCAATGGGAGGCAGCTCACATGCCTCCTCTGGATCTGGGATCTGGTGTCTCACTGGCAGCTGGGTGGGACTGTACAGCCGGCTTCCCTTTTAAGTAGAAGGGCAGGGCTCGAACAGCCAATCCCACCAGAGCCGGGTTTGCTCATAGGCGTGTGTCATGAGACTTGCTGGCATTTCCTTTCCACTACGCACTGAAATTAGCTCAGGGGAATCATTCAGTTTTACTTCCCTTCCCGGCTGGTCTGAGCAGGGCAGCTGAGTGTCCGGCTCAGAAAAATGCTCTGCCTCTGTCTGTACGTGCCAGTGTTTGGGGAGTCGCAGACGGAGTTTGAATACTTTGAGTCGAAGGGGCTGCCGGCTGAACTCAAATCGATCTTCCGACTCAGTCTCTTCATTCCTTCCCAGGAGTTCTCCACCTACCGCCAGTGGAAGCAGGTATGGCCCCGAGGGAGGAACGGGAGGGAGCGAGCTACAGAAGGGTGGTCTCCAGCACCCTGAGCATGGCTGATCGGAGGGGGAGAAGTTCATGACAGTTGTAATAGCTGGGTACAGCATGGCCATGTTTCTCTTGCCCCTTGGCAGGGATTGCTGAAGCAGCATGGAATGGACTTTTTTCTTTTTGATTCTTTTGGTTTGAATTGGATGAAATCTTGGTGCCTCTAGGACTGTTTAAACCAGTTGATTTGATGCAAGTTAAATAGAAAAAGGGGGTTTTCTAAACTATAGATTCTTCTGCTTTAACTGGTCTGCTCAAATACAACGTTTCACATCCTCTTCCTTTTCCTTCTTCTTACACCCTTCCGCTGCCCCCCTTCTGACCAGAGGTGTGTAATCTAATGTCGGCTTAAGCTGATGCAGGTCTCACCCCGGTGAAGGTGAGCAGGTTAGTGCTGAGCCGGAGAGCTGCTCAGCAGCGGTGGGTGGGCTGAACTGGGGGAGGTTGTGCAACAGCGTTTCCCTTCGCTGCAGGAGGGAGATGCGCTAAATCCGCGGAGCCCTCCGTCCGACTCTGTATCACAGCCCTTGCTTTCAGCTTGCTGCTACTGGTGTGATTTTCATCACCAGGCTGTCAAGAGCCCAGACAGCTGACTATTGAACAGCAAAGCTGGGTAGGCTTTTTATACCTTTGTGCAGACACACTAACAGGGGATGTAGCAGGCTTTAAGACGTGTGGGGTCCCAAAAGCATGCTGCAGGGGCTGCGTGTTATGCAGGTGACCATAGAAACGTCTGCAACAAGCATAGTTGTTAATGAGCACTTCTGTCTATGGAGATTTCATATTTGCTGTTAAAGGCGAAGAGCTGCAGGCAGATACTTGTTCGTATCTCTGGAGAAGATGCTGGGAGGTTGGCTTTCTCACCCTTCACACGTGTGTTGCAGGTTACTGTTTGACAGGCTTGCAGCATTTTTGCTTTGTGATCGTCGAGGAAGAAGGCTAGCAAAGCAAGGCAGCTTTTATTACCTGCGGTCTCTGATCACTTATTGCGCATCTCTGTGGTTGTTAGGGGCGTGCTGAGAGAACGGGAGCAGTTGCACAGTCACCTCTCTCTTACAGTGCTTCCAAATTATTAGTGCCTGTCAACTGGTTGGGGGTTGCCAGGCAGAGGGAAGCCCTGATTCAGCTGTTCAAGGCCAATCTGCTGACATGCGAGGGGTCTATCTTTAGCCTACGAGTTGAATGTGGGGTCATATCTGAACTTTACAATAGTCATATGATAAATTGCAGGTTAAGAATAGTGGGCAAACCTCAAAGGTCAGGGCAGCTGGGACAGCACTTTCTTATTTAAGGTTTGTAAAATGATTAGGAATAATCCTCATAGCATTAGGGCTAAAGTGACATCACTTGGTGGGGCAAGAGAGAATTTTAATAGTGAAGTATTTAGTATTGTAGTAATTTAAAATGGCATTGAAACAAAGACTTAAGGCTTATGAAGGGGACTGGTGCTCATAGGCTGAGGAAATATCACAATGAGTTTAGGTTTGCCTGTTACCTTTGAAGCCTAAATATTGAACAAAATACTGGTGAACAGAGGGTTAGCCTAGTGTTTGATCTCAGCTCAGAGCTTCCTTAACCCACCTGCTGTTCACATAAATGTTACAAGAATTAAAACAAAAATGTAGGTGGTGTAGTAGGCTGAATCACACATCATTTAGTGTTGCTCCCTGATTCATCCTGAAAAAGACTTACAGGCTGTCAAAGGCAAGTGACTGAACAAGAAGGGGAATAGGAACTCCCTGAGCCACATTCTTGCAGTCCGGAGATCACCTCTCCTGTCAACAAGTAGCCATGTGCCCTTAGATAGGACAGTCCATCTGCTATTGCCCCATGCTGGAGTGAGTTAATTAGTCATTTACCTTGTCCTAGATGTCTGGCACAGAGTCTGATCTTGATTTTAGCTTTGTCCTACTAAGAACCTTTTCTTGTTCTATATGCATCCCATGGAAACATGTATAATTAAAGCACATAGCTCCAGGGTGCCTAAACCAGTTCATAGGGGTTTTTATCTTTGGCTGTGTCCACTAGAGCTGGACAGGCTTTTTCTGGTTGGAGTTAGTTATTGCCAGAGGGAGCTTACTTCTCTAAGGATCGTAGCAGCATGAAATTCCTTCTCCTGTTCAAGGCTTTTTATTACCTGAAGTTTTGACATTCACTTTTTATGCAAATCTGTTGCCTCATACTTAGTTCAAGAACCTCCACAAGGGCTTTGTAAGGTGTTAATCAAGATACAGGACTGAGATTAGACACATGATACTAGCAGAATATCCCTGATAAAAAGCATGAGGCATTTCATCTGCGTAACTAATTTTGGGATACAGTTGCATGGAATCATGTGACTTTTCTACACTACTGCTTTGCTCAGATTTCTTTGAGGAATTGCCATAATTCTGTTGGCTACTTTCTGGAGGAAAAGTCAAAGTCGTGTAGGAAATGATCTTTAAATATGGTAGAAGAGGAGGCAGATCTGCCTGAATGAACAAAGGAACTGACAGTTTTTGATTGTTTTCTGAACAGAAAATTGTGAAGGCTGGAGACAAGGACCTGGATGGACAGCTGGATTTTGAGGAATTTGTTCACTATCTCCAAGATCATGAAAAGAAGCTGAGACTGGTCTTCAAGAGTTTGGATAAGAAGAACGATGGTAAACACCTTTCTCATGCTCATGAATAGACTACTGCATGCGTTAGCTTGTAATACCTATACTTGAGCTCACTGGCTTATCTTTGCAGGCCGTATTGATGCCCAGGAGATTGTACAGTCTCTTCGGGACCTGGGAGTCAAGATCTCTGAACAGCAGGCTGAGAAAATACTGAAGAGGTGAGGATTCAGCTGGTTTTTCTGGTTTACTGTTGAGGGGGTTAGAAAGAAGTGTAGGGACATGGAACCCATCTCCTCTTTCTACCCTGTACACACTTTCCAAAGACTTCAGCTCCTCCCTTTTTGCCTATTACTCCTCATTTTGATCCCCCCCCCCCCCCCCCCCCCCCGTGAATTAACACTTACAAGGTTGTAATGCATTATGGAAAGTTATTGTCAGAATCTCTTATCTTCCTGACTTGTTGTGGGGAAGTGCTTGCACCTGAGCTGATTTGCATCCCTGTCTGATTGTCCTGCTGCCCTGAACTTGCTGCTTTGGAGAGGGACTGTGCCGTTGTTCTTCGGAAATGCTGAGTGCTTTATGCATGTGGCACTAACGTGTTAACTACCACTTATTTGTGCTGTTTTTTCCTCTTTCTTTCCTCTGCTACCTTCCCTCTGTCTGTTTGCCTGTGTGTCAGAATAAGGACGGGACACTTCTGGGGTCCTGTCACCTAGTAAGTATTATTTTCCCTTCAGTGTCAGTTATGTCCTTAAGTTTGGTAGGACGGGGTGCAGCTACTCCTGTGGGTCAGTTAAAGGGGAGAGAGAGGGGAGGAAAAAGGGAGCCCACTTCTACCTCTGCAGTGTTTGGTGAATAGAAGATTTCCTAGCTTTGTCTTGTGTCTCTTTAGAAATCTTTTAGTAGTTGCTTTGCAAAGCTTTTTTGGTGTAGGCCTGAATAATCAAAGGGAAGGGGGGGAGGAATTTGTCACCCAGTGGGAGTCTGTACTCATCTAATGATAAATCTTTTTAGCATGGATAAAAATGGGACAATGACAATTGACTGGAACGAGTGGCGAGACTATCACCTGCTGCACCCAGTGGAGAACATTCCTGAAATCATCCTGTACTGGAAGCACTCCACGGTAAGAAATGGTTCCTCTGCAACAGGTCTTGGTCTTTCCCCAGCTTCTCAGTCGGAGTCCTGACCCCCAGGAGCTGCTATCGGCAGTCTCTATCTTTCTCTTCATGGTTCAATAGCTGCCTTGTAGCCCTAGAAGCCCAATCGCTTCCTGTCCTGTCCTGTTATCTTGCCACTATCACTGGCACGGCTTCTGAAACCAGTGGCACAGGTGATAACAACTGCATGTTCTGCAAGAAGATGAGGGTGTTCACTTGGCTGGCACCTCTGAGAGCCCATACCGGTGGCCAGCCCCTGCTGGTTCCAGACCTGTTCAGACTAGAAACTGATTTGACAGGCAGCCGTCCTTCCTGGAGATATTTTAGTGCGTGTAAATAGCATGTAACAAGATTAAACTGGCTGCGAGCTTGGAAGGTTCCAGAGAGGTCCAGCTTTTTTGCCATTCAGCTGCCCACAGTTGGTCATTTTGTTCCTTACTACGATCCACAATATTTTAATGCAGACAAATGTTCAGCAGTTGCCAGCTTCTTGGACAGAAATCTCTAAATGTGAAGGTTCCCCCTGTGATGTGCTATAGCAGTGGCTGTTGCTGTGGCCAGACAGCAGTTAATGGCTATAGATAAGCTGCTGACTTGGAATAAGCATATCCAGTACTGCAACACTTCGCGCTGATAAAGAGCAATAACACTTTGGCAAGACCACTAGCTAATGAAACATTTCTCAACACCTTATACTTTTGCAGATCTTTGATGTAGGAGAAAATTTGACCGTCCCTGATGAGTTCACAGTGGAAGAGAGGCAGACAGGGATGTGGTGGAGACATCTGGTTGCAGGTGGGGGTGCAGGTGCTGTGTCCAGAACCTGTACAGCTCCCTTGGACCGCTTGAAAGTGCTCATGCAGGTATGATGGAGCAGTTCTGGTTTGTTTGAATACCCAGGCAGATTCCTTTATTATTCTTGGATATCTAGGAGATGATAACATTCATTGACATAGTACAGCACTCTCACCAGGATTAATCTCATTGCTCTTATATTGCTATTTTGGAAAGCTTTTTGGATTATTCGAGTGATCAAAGTCATGTTAAAAAGTTATTCTTCATCGACTAGGAAAAAATAGAATCTTTTGGGAGGTAGACATCCGAAAGCTGTCAATAGTTAGAGAGCTTTGTGGTTTAGAGCACTGGAAAACTTGGGTTTTGATGAAACAGGTTCAAGCCTTGTGTTCCTGTGAGAGACCCTGAGGCTGTGAGAGTTGAAGTGGTTGTGGTGGTCAGTGGGCAAAGCTTGTACTCAGTATCAGTATTACCAGTGTTAGAAAGGAGTTATAAAAACTTCATTTTAGCCTGCTTTGTGGCTGTACCTGCTCTTGAGCCAGCAGCATGGTTTATCCTGGGTAGCTGATCCTACATTAGGTATGGGAGTTGCCTATTTAACCTTTCCTCCCATTCCAGAGGGAGATATTGATTAGATTCATTAGTTAACACTAGAGTTGGCAAAAAAGAAAATAAGCTTGCTTTCCTATTGTAGAAGTTATCTGGAAGGGATTAAAGCCTTGGCAAATCTCTGAGTAAATAAAAAAGCGCCCTTTTGTCCCTGGATTACGGAAAAACGTAGCACTGTCGTAATCAGGACTGGAACTAATCCAAGCTCGCTCTCTCCCCCCAGGTTCATGCCTCCCGCAGTAACAACATGTGCATCGTTGGAGGTTTTACTCAAATGATCCGAGAGGGTGGACCAAGGTCACTGTGGCGAGGGAATGGCATCAATGTGTTGAAGATTGCGCCGGAATCTGCCATTAAGTTCATGGCCTATGAGCAGGTGAGTAAAAGGACACAGAGAAGTCTGGCTACAGAAGGGTTTGCCGGGGGACAAGCTGAAAAAAAAACAGCTGAGATAAGTCAGTGACCCTCAATGTCTGTCTGTTTTGGCTTCTACAGATCAAGCGGTTCATTGGTACTGACCAAGAAATGCTGAGGATTCATGAGCGGCTGTTAGCTGGTTCTCTGGCTGGGGCCATTGCGCAGAGCAGCATCTACCCGATGGAGGTGAGGCAGGTGGCTGATAGTCCAGCCCATGAGGGGTCATGGCAAGGTGCTGAGATGGGAAAATGTGGGTAGAACACCAACGCTATTATAGCTCTAATTAATGAGTTCTTGGAGATGATACCAAGTACTACTGCTCGCATGACACTTGCTGTAGTCCTGACCATGTTCTTAAGAATGGCATTGTCTATACATTTTTCTCCTATTGGTTCTCCTGTAAGCCTTTCTGGTATTTATTCATGTCTTCTAGGTTCTGAAAACACGGATGGCTCTAAGAAAGACAGGACAATATTCAGGCATGTTGGATTGTGCCAAAAACATCCTTTCGAAGGAAGGAATGGCTGCCTTCTACAAAGGCTACATCCCCAACATGCTGGGAATCATTCCGTATGCTGGTATTGACCTGGCAGTCTATGAGGTATGAAGCCTTTAATCTGTTGTAGGGCTGTGCTGTTTGTGTAGCTTTATCACTGTCAGACCTGTCAGTTACTACAGGAGTTTAGGTAATTTATCAAAGCTTTCCTGATCAGCCTTGTGGGGCACAAATGGATTTTTAGCCAAAATGGCCTAAAAGGTAATACAATACAATGATTCTCCTTTCCTAGTCAACATCATGTATGCTTCCTTGTTTCTTTTTTTAATGAGAAAATTGCAGCAGAAAATTAAAGAAGGGATTTTCCCCAGGCACTGCAGTAGCAGTAGCTCAAAAAGATGTGAGAAGCCTGGTGCTTCTGGCTGAATTTGCACATAGGTTTCTGGGCCTTTACGCTAGATCTTTTATGTAATGTGATAGTCTTTTGATTGTCTCTTCACTGCTAACATCTGGCTTGTTCCTTCCAGACATTAAAAAATGCCTGGTTGCAACGCTATGCTGTCAACAGCGCTGACCCTGGAGTCTTTGTTCTGCTGGCTTGTGGCACCATCTCCAGTACCTGTGGACAGCTTGCCAGTTACCCACTGGCTCTTGTGAGGACACGCATGCAGGCCCAAGGTGAGAACTTCTGGGAACTGTGGGAGCTCCTGTCATGGTCTCTGAGCAGGGTAAAGGTCCTCTGGTGTAAACATTGCAACAACAGCCTTAACTGGCCTGTGCAGCTGAGCAGTAGGCTATTTGCCATGCTGCAAGAGGACAGTGGACTTTGTGCTGCCCTTAGCATCTGGGGCGAAGGACCTCCAGGACAGAGGTTCTGTTTTGCTTGGATCTGGAGTTCTGGGCTAAGAGCGTCTGCAGAGCGGTTTGGGAAAATGGCTGCGATGTGCAGCACGGCTATGGCTTGCTGAGAACTTAGATGCCGTGCCCCGTGAAGCACCTTTGCTCTGTGAACATGCACAGGAAGCACATGAATCAGAACTGCCCTTTGAGACAGGTGTTACCTTAAAGTGTTTTCACCATGTAGGCTGCATTATTTATTGTGGCTTTCCCTATTGCAGCTTCAGTGGAGGGTGCTCCCGAAGTGACGATGAGGGGACTGTTTAAACACATTCTGAAGACAGAGGGAGCATTTGGTCTTTACCGGGGTCTGGCGCCGAACTTTATGAAGGTGATCCCAGCTGTAAGCATCAGCTACGTGGTTTATGAAAACTTGAAGATGACCTTGGGCGTGCAGTCACGGTGACCAGGAGATGCCGGGGACTTTGAACTCTGAAATCTTGGGGTGCAATCCCAAGACGTATAGCCATCTCTCATTCTGTGAATGTGTTGACACTAAGCTGACTAAGCAAAGCTGTGAAATCTCAGATCGGAGTCAGTAAGGGGGAGGGGAGGATCTGGTGTCCTTTGCCATCTTGCTACTCAGAGCTCCACATAAACCATCACGTGGTCCTTTTTGTTGGGCCTTTTGGGAGACCAGGAGGCGAACTCCTGGGAGAATCTTAAGGCACAAGTTGCTGAGGTCAGTTCCCAGCAGTATGGCAGAGTAGCAAAGGTTTGGGTAACAGGTCTGCTTTCAGCGTATTGCATGTACAGAGCTGTTTGCCTGCAGATGAGCACCTTCTGACTTGCTGAAAGAGCTTCTTTTTCCATTCAGAGAGCTTCTTTTTCCATTCAGTTGTTTATCTTCCTACCTGTTGTTTAAATTTGTACAAACCTCGTGTAGGAGCTGCTGCCACACCAGGCTTGTTATTATGTTTACATATATTCCTTTGGGTAGGAGACATTCATGTTCTGCTTCCAAGACTTGACATGAAACGTAACTTTGACCTATACTGGTTTTGAGGGCTGGTGGGCAGTGGTTTATCCAGTCAGGCTGAAGGTTACTTAGGCCAGCCTGATGAAGAATTAGGATTATTTATTTTTTATAGGTTTAAGTGTGTCTCATAAATCCACTAACAAGATGCACTTACTAACAGAAGCAGCAGACTAGAGCCTGCATGCCTGTATCCTTTGCATGCCGGGATTGGCTTGTCTTATACTCAGCAGGGGCTTGGAAAGGGGAAGGCAGGAGAGCCCTGGATGGACTGGCACCTTGATGCATGGCTTTAGTGAACAAAAGACAATATTTCACAGCTCCTGTGCAGTTGTGCTCCCAGCACGACACGAGAGCCCCTGTGCAGCGTTGCATGGACCTCTGAATTCCATTCTGCCTGGTGCCAAGGATAGCTGGTGAACCTTTTCCAAACCCCGTGCCTACGCTGCTATCTATCTCTTTAGACCTCTGTAGATTGACGTTCAGGTTTGCATTAGCAGGATGGAGTCCCCAAGCTGGGATTATGTCTGCTGTGGGAAGGGGTGTTAGGGAGAGGGGCTGGTTGTCACTGGGAGAGGTGAGCTTTCAGTCCTGAAGACACGCTTGCTTTTCTTTCAAAGGGTGCTTTTCGTAAGGCTAAGGGAAAGAGATGGCTTTACAATTTCTCTGACTGCATTATGGGCTACTTTAGTTGATAGGATCTGGCTTCTGAGGCCTGGGAGATCCTCATCCAACTCTTCATTTTCAGCAAAATGGACCAGCGTTGCATTCCACTGTTTTACTGCTTAAAGCATATTTATTTTGTATTTATTTGAACAGAGTTATGTCAGACTATTTTTATAGACTTGTTTAAATATTGTTACTGTGCTTGTAATTTCTCCTGTTTTAAAAAGTTCTCTATTTGTTCTCTTACATCACACAGCTGAGTCATAGGGAGGCACGCTAAAGTCTCTTGCTTACCTTCCCTTTGGGGCTTGAGCTGTCTTTCCCACGTCTGGGGTTGTTGCTGGAGGACCTCAGCCCAGAGAAATTCTGTAGCAAGAAGCCATAGGAGAGAAGGGAGCTGGTGAGGAAGCAGTACCTTGGGAGGAGGGGAGAGGGTGCACTGTGAGGCTTGCCTTACTTCGGAATTGCCTCTGTGCATGGCTGAAAGGCTTTCAGGTGGATGGCTGAAGTTGGGAAGTAGAAGGTCTGTGTATGTTGGATGTCACGTTGGCTAATTGAGAGCGATCTTGGGGAGTTTTTAGGTAAGGGGGGAGGGGAGAAATCTCAGGGACTAAAGGAAATACAAGTTTCCAGAGAGACGGAAGGAAACTTGCACTCGGACACAAGCTGCTGCAGTTGTGCTTTGAGGCTGAGCCAGCAGACCCTGCTGCTGCGCCAGTGCTCTTCACATGCAAACAGGCACTGTGGAGAAGTGTGTGAGAAATCGGAAAAGGATTTGCTAGCACTCAGCAGCTGCTTTTTTGCTGACAGGTTTTGGTGGTTCATGGAGAGTCTTCCAGGTGAGGCTCTGCCTTGACTACCCAGAACTGTCAGTAGTTAGCCGTGTGGGAATCTAACCAATGTGGATTAGTGATATGATTTTTTTCCACCCCCGGCCCTTCTTGAGACCTGTCATAAATTCTGCAGTGGCTCCTTCCTACCAGTGTGGCCTAATGGGAATATGAATATCAGAATGCAAAAATCAATGCAAAATGACAACCATCTTTGTAGCTGTAACCACAAATTGTTATAATGCAAATCTAACTTGGATTCTTCATGTAGGGAACAGTCTGCTAATAAAGGTCTGTCAAAGAGATACCACGGGTCTGCATCTCTTTCTCGATATGGTTTATTGGTGCTGTTTGTGGCCAGACTCTTCCTGGGATGATCCTCACCAAGGATACTGACACTGGGAAGGACTTTACAGGATTCTTAAAGGCAAAACCAGCAAACTCGAGATCGAGGCTAGTGATGGTAGTGATGAGTTAGGGATGTTCAGATACTGTTAACCTGTCTCTGAGTGCTGCTGGACTTTGATCATCTGTGCTGTATCCATAGCTCTGTCCAGAGAAGCTCGTTTCCCAGAAAAGCTGGAAACTGCAGTCCAGTTATGCCCTCGAAGGAACCTGGCTTATAGGGTTTTCAAAAGAAAGGCTTTGTACAATTGTTTCTTCAACAAAAAAAACCAACAGGAACTATCCTTGAAGGTCATTCATGAACCATAGCTGGTAGGCAAGTGGCTTCCGATTTGGTTAATAAAACTTGCCGCGGGGGCCAGGCTGGGTTTGTTGGTTCCTTACGTCTTTGACTGTAATTCAAGGCTTTTCTTCAGCTATAAATCTACTCATAAAGTCTGGGTCCTTGTAATCTGAGCCACTGCTTTCCAGCGGTGTCAGCTTCAGTCAGCTGAGACCCTTATCGACGCTCTCTGGACAGCAGCACTCAAGGCCGCTGGCAGCATCCCCACTCGCACCGCTGCCCTCTCCTACCCTTTAAGTGTCTCGCTTCTCGAGGTGGGGGTTATGTTTCGTGTCACAAGCTGATAAAGGTGTGTCTGACGCAAGGGCTGGCCAGGTACCTGCGCCCTGAGACCAGGAGGGAATCAGCTGTACTTGACCTTGTAAACTTGGTTTTTACTACAGGAATCGGACCAAAGGCTCTACACTGAAATGCTGCCCAGTAAACGGTGCCATACAGGGACAGGGCACCCTGCTGCCGCAGAGGGAGGAGCAGGGCTCTCTTCTTCGCTGTGTTCCCTCCAGCTTTTCTCCTTTTCTTCCTTTTTAAGGAAGAGAGATATTTTCAGTGCTTAATTACTAGGTTAGAGCTGAGACTGCATTACTTTCTAGACGGGCAGCAAAAGCAGTCTTTTTTTAAACTCCCCCCACTTTCACAAACACAGAGTGACAGTGCTTTCCTCCCTTTGGGGTTGGGGGTGTGATAAGGGATGCATGAGGTGCCCAACGAGTGCAGGGGTGCACCAGAGGCACGGAGAGCGATGTGAATCTTGGCTCTTGAGCCTTCTCCCCTCCAGGGTGCCGAGCTTACAGGGAAAGGAGGAAACAGGACCTTTTTCTCTGGGAAGTAAAAATCCAGCCTGGGTTGGGTGAGCACCCTCTCCCTCTCTGGCAGGAGGATAACTTGTCAGTGTTGTCATATTATGTTGCAAACCCTGCTGTGGATGAACATTGTTAGGAAGCTCTCGCCTGGTCCAAAGGGTTTGGGCAGGAACATCGGCCCCAGCTGGGCTACTTCTGGCAGTCAAGCTGCTGTCATGAGAATTGTGTGGTTGCTTCTAGCTAAGCACCCTCTTCCTCTCGGACCGTACAGTTAAAGATAAGTTTCTAGCCTTCTATATATTCGAGTTACTCATCAAATGCTTGGCACACCTTTAAAATAGTTAATGATTGCCCTCTTCTGGTTAGCATCTATTACTGCTTCATTTAAGTACTGCTTTTTTAGTAGAGCTCTCTTGCAAGCTTGGTGTGAAGCTGAGCGGACTGAGTCAGCACTGAAAAAACTTCCCCGTGTCACCTTGTCTTGCATCCCTGATTGCTTAAGGTTGACTTTTCCCAACTATTAGTTGAATGACACATAAGGTGAATTGGGTGTTCAACTCCTTTTTGCAATCCCTGCTTCTGATCTCTTCAGAACCCCTGTTCTCCAGCATCCTGGCAGCAAAATGCATTGAATTTGAGAAAAACATTTATTGCCTAACGTGGCATCAGTTACCCGCGCTCCCAGGCTGGTGGGTGCCCAGAGGAGGTGATGCTGTGACCGCAGCCGCAGGCTCCATGCGTGGGCTGTTTCCTTTTTCAGTTTCTTTTGTTTGACACAGCTCCTTCCAAAACAACAATAACAGGATAAGTGGAACTGCCAATGCACCAGCAGGAGAGAATTTACCAAAGAAAGAAGTATTTTTCTTTTCCTTTTTATCTAATTATAAGTCTAAGAGGGCCTAGAGAAGCTACGGACTTCCCCACGCTGCCCCAATCACAGACAGTGCTTGCCTGGGTGCTGAGCTGCTTCTGGTTCCATTTTCCACACCTGTGCTGTAAAGAGGAAACCAGGTTCCTGGAGCAAAGTCGTGCTATGCTGGCAGGTCAGTAAGTGTGCTCTGAAGGAAAGGGGGATTCAATCTTTTTGAGAAATCAAAAGCTCGTGCTACCCAGGCACTCAGAACTAGTGTGGTTTCAGCTCTGCTAATGCCTTGGACTGACACAGGGGTACGTGAGTCTCTGCACTGGTGCTCTACTCATGTCCATCTCTTTCAGCCTGATGACAAAGGTCCCCAAAATCTATTCTGCATTTGTTTAACTGATGTAATTTTACTCCTCAGATGCGGTCTCCTGCCTCTTGGCTGGGCACAAAACCCTTCTCTGCTAACAGTGATCACACCAGGGCTTGTAAGGACAAACAGGTCTGGCTGATTCCACTCACCTTGCCTTTCTCTAAATGTAATTTGTCTTGCCCAAATTTAAATGTGATCCAGCTGTTAATTTGGAGGAGCTGGGTCTGGCCTCCCAGGTGCTGCCCATTGACTAATGGGGAGAGGAGACCTGCCCCTGCCCCACCACGAGGGTTTCAACCTGTGCCTGGGTCCCTGTCCCCAGTTCCTCTGAACCTGTGGGAGATAGTTCTAAAAGAAGCATCTTGAGGCTGGTGGGTGTCAGGGGCTATGTTGGGTCCAGCTTGGCAGCTCCGAGTGGGATTTTGGGCACCTCCGGAAGCTCAAGAGTCTCCTGCCGTGGACAAGCAGATCGCCAGAACAGGAGAGGAAAAGGTAAGATATTTTTTGACTCCCCCCCACTTTGCGAAAGGGAGCCCCGTCAAGCTGGCTTGGGGACTGGGTCATTTGCAGGATAAAATGTCCTAAATCAGGTGGCAGAGGGCAGGGCTAGGGCTGGGTCCCGTTAAAATTTGGATGGAAAAACTAAAGGAAAAGGTCTGTTGCTGCGGGTGACGTTAGTAAATGGCACTTGTGACTTTGGTTTGGTGGCAGGAGTGGTGTTACCTCTTTCCTGATGTCCCCTGGGGCCGGGAGATCAGGGCTGGACCCCAGCCCAAAAAGGAGCCACAGTGCTGGACCCCCCCGGGGCGGGAGGATGACTGGCTTGTGCGATCTTCCCAAACCGCATTTACAGCCAGTCTGTGAACCCGCTCCTCGTGCAGCACCTCGGGGTGCCAGAAAAGCAAGTCCCAATCTCAAAACAACTCGAGGTTTTTAGGGGTTTGAATGGTTGTGGTTTCGGCTGAAGCGGGGCTGTGCAGCGCCCCGGGGCCCCGGCCCCTCCTGCCCCTTGCTGCAGCTCCTGGGGGCAGCTGGCCTCTGCTGGGGGGGCAAAATGAGGAATTTCAGGGCAAAAATGCCATGCTTTAGCTATCTCCCCCCTGGCAGGGGGAGGCAGGCGGTTACCAGGTTTCCCACTGGAGGTGCTTGGGTGCTTTGGGGAGTCACGTATCTGCAGGGGTGTGTTATTTTAAACCGCCGTTGCGTCGAAGCAAGCCTGCCTTTACTTAATCCCCTAAATCATTTCCACCACCTTGAAAAAGCTCTCTCCAAGACCCTGGTTTGGTGGCTGGAGCTACAGCCCGGGGTCTTGGCACCCTCACCCACGTGTGAACAGCCACGTACTGTTTTCCATGGTGCATATACAATCTCCTCTTCGCTCAGCCCCAGGCACGTGGCGTGGTGCTCGAACTCTTCCCAGTGGGCTGTGCTCACACTCAGGTTTCGGGCTGTGAAAGGAGAAGTATTTGCTGGGTGTTAAATACAGACCAGTGGCCTCGGCACGGACCTTCGTGCCGCCTCTCTGCCGTTGCTGCCTCCCTTCTGTGTGCTCCCACCAGCGCTTGCTGCGGAGGTGGTCTCTGCTGGGGTCCTCTCCCCGCCATGGTGAACACACCTGAACAAAACCAACCTTGGGCATCACTATTTTAACCCTCTCCCCAGCTGGCCCTTGTCCTGTCTGCTCTAAGGGGTTGCAGGATAGTCTGACACTCCTGGGGCATCAGGGGGGACCAAGGCTGAGTACGGAGGCAGCTTTCTATCCGTGTCTTCAAACTCTCTTAAGCAACTGCTTTGCAGCTTGGAAGGGCAACGAGAAGCCTTATCAAGGTCTAAAATGCTGCTTTATGGGGTTGTGGGTAGATCTGATCGGCATTGCCTGTGCCGGTACTGCAAAGCCACGTGCTCAGCCCTGGGAGGTAAGTACTGAAAAATCATGGCTGGCTTGAAAATACTGAGATTTTACGATGATACCGATGCTGAATTGTATTTGCTTCCTGTTCTTTGAACGTTTATGGCGTAAGTGGGTTTTGTCTTTAACTTGCTCTTTCTGCTCTGCCAAGAGATTTAGGTTTTAATGGGATTTGTAAATACTCCCGTGACCCCTGGAGCGGCGGTCTCGGAAAAATCACTGACTGTTGGTGAAACCAAGTTCCTGCATGGCTGTAGCTGGTAATTTTATGTGCGTGTTTTGGTGTCCCATGATAGCTTTAAGGTACTTTAGGATGGAGTTTGCATACCGTAAAGATACAGTCCCAAATACGTCCTTTCCCGCTGCAGTTGGTACTGGATGAGTAAAACATCTTCAGAGCTGAGGTTCATCAGCATCCCCACGGTTTGATGGGTCTTGGCTTTGAGAGAACAGAGTCAAGGTTGGGAACAGCCACAATATTCAGATTTTCAGTGCTGCTGCTGCAGCAGTGATAAACTGTGGCCTGGGGAGGGGCAATGCCTGCAACCCCCCGGGATCCAGCCCAGAGCAGCGGGTGAGGACAAATGTCCTGATGTGGGGCGAGTTGTTTGGCTCTTGGTTTATTTGAATTGTATTTCTTAAATGTGGGTTTGGGCTGTGAAGAAGCCAAAGCCACCCGGCTCCTGTCCTACCGTCGCGATGTGCTGGACGGCGTGGCTCGCTGGCGCTCAGGGTATGAGTGGGTCTGCTCGGCCCCGAGCGCCCGACCTCACAGCTTGGGGGGCTGTAAAAATGGGGAGAAACTGTTCCCTGCTTGCAGCAACGCTGACTTGGCCGAGTTGGTGCAAACTGTGGCTGTGGGGTTTGCAATTCCCACCCCAAATGGCTCACCCCCTTTCCTCAGTGACGAGGAAACGGTTCCAGAGCCGAAACCTGCCATAAATATTCCCCTCCTCTCCCACAGGCATTGCGAAATAACTTTACAAAGGAGGCGGTCTCCTTCCTTGTGATGGAAGGAGGTTTGCTCCTTGCTCCTTTGCTCCTTGCTCCCAGTATGGCATTGCTTTGTGGGGTTTAGACCCAGGGTGCCCCCGGCCCTGGGGAGCTGCTTGGAGTCCACCAAGGCTTCCAACAGACAAAGCGACCCGGGAATAAAATGCGTCAGCTGATGTAAAACATTGACACGGGCCCTTTGTGTGTCTCAGCCCGTCCAAAAAACAGACTGGGTGATAACCCCGAAGGCTGCGCCCGCCGGTGCTGCTCACCGTGCTTCACCAGCGTGCTGTTACCGACAGCGATTTCGAAGTAGGTGGAGTTGTTGGCGAGACACTGGTCCCCCCTGGAGACAGAGAGGGGAAGGGGGTGATGCGGGGAAGGAGAGTGGAGACCCCCCCCCGTGGTCTGGAAAGGACCCCCAAAGCCGTGGACCTGGCCCTGGCACAGCATGGGGCACGTGCTCCCTCCTGCGGGATGGGAACCCGGCTGTGCCAGCTCCTCCGCAGGGTTAACTGCTCTTGCTGTTAAAATTGAGCCATTTCTCCTGTGCATTTGTCTGACCTCCACCTGCAGCTCCTGCTCTCAGCCTTGCCCTTGCCCCAGCTCCTTGGTGCTGAGACGTTTTCCACCCCGAAATAACTGAAGCTCAAAGAGCTGCCTGCTTTGGTACAGAAAAATTTGTCCTCTTAAAGTCTGACAGCTTTTGGTGCCTGGCAGAGTTAGCAGCGCAGCACAGGGACCTCTGGAAAGGTCTTCTCCCCTGGAGAGGTCTTCTCCTTGCCTGCGTCCTCTACCCCCGCAGGGGTTGGTGCCTGCAAGACCTTTGTGCCCTGCAAGATTTGCCTAAACGTGGAGGGTGTTGAAATAAATAAATAAAAGAAGGGGTGAGGAAGAGGAGGGACGGGAGAGCATGCACAGAGCAGCCAGGAGAGACTCCTTGGGAAAACCAGTCTGAAACCGTGCTCGTATCTCATGTTGAAACGGCTGCGGGGGCTGCAGCACGTGGGAGGAGATGGGTTGGGGCAGAGACCCGAGGGCTGCGTCTTACACGGCCACGCGCTGGGTGATGAGCAGCTCCTGCTCGCCGGCGTGGGGCTCCACGTGGAGGTGGCCGTGGTCGATGAGCAGCATCTCCAGGAGGTGTTGGGGGAACTGGGCGGCCCCGGCCACGTACAGCCATGTCCCCAGTAGCTGTGGGGAGAGAGGGGCAGGGTGCTGAGAGCTTCTGGGTTTGCAAGCGGAGCTTTGGAGAAGAGATTTCCACCCTCCCGGTGGCAAAATTGTTATTTTTGACCTCTTTCCTCTGCTAGTTCCCCCTCCTGCACCGCACTGACAGCAACAAAATGAAACCTGTGCAAACGCACAGGAGAAAAAAAAAAAACAGCTGAAGGTGGGGATTGGGAAATGGTGCTGGCCTTGGCTCCGCTCCCCCTGCGTGGTGCCAGGACAGCCCTGCGCTGCCGCGGGGGATTTGCACCAAAAAATGCCCAGCCAGCCCCCTTGTTTCAAGGTCGTCTCTGGGACTTGCTGGGGGACCATGAGAAAACTGGGTAATTTGGGGTGTTTTGGAAAGCAAACGTTTCCCGTTCGTTTTGCTGATGTTTTGCTGAGGGTGCCTCGGCAGATGTGCCAGGGCTGAAGGGAGGGTTTCCCCCTTTCCCAGGGGACAGTGAGGCTTAGCAGAGCACCCACAAACTCGTTGCGGTAGTGGGGCAGCCCCTCGGGGCTCTCCTACCTTCAACGCCGTGGTGTTGTCCGGGCGCTGTGGGCGCGGGGCTCCGCAGGGGAAGGCGGCCGCGGGCAGCAGCACCACGAGGCTGAGGACGGCGGAGACCCTGACCACGGCCATGGCTGCCCGAGAGCGAGGAGTGAGCCAACACCGGGACAGACGGATGCGCTCGCTCGGCTGTTTGCTTTTGCAGCCCTGTGGGGGGGGACGGGACATGCCGGGGGCTGCCAGTTCCACGCTGGTGACGCAACCAGCACCCTTTGGGGACGTTGCCCAGAGAAGGTCTGCATGTGAGCTCGGCGCTTCTCTGGCTTCGGCTGCAGCTGCTGGTGGTGAGCATCGATAGCTGTGGACTATCAATGTGGTTGGAGGTGATGGGGGCGATACACTTGCTGCATTTAAAACTAAAATCTGCCCTAAATTTGCCTGTTTTGTTCCCCAAGAGCAGCCACTGTAGTTCCTCTGCAAATTTGCTCTGCAAACGAGGCGCCGTGCAGCCCCCCCACCCCGGTGCTGGCTGGGGTGCAGCCGCCCTCCACCTTGGGTGATGCCTGGGGGGCTTCAAAGAGCCACCTTCTTCCTGGGGAGGAGGTGTTTTCCTCCTCCTTGCCAAAACAGGCCATAAAAATGGGGCTGAAAGGGCCCCAGGCGGTCACCCCAGTCCTGTTGGACGCGTCCCCTGTGGTGGCTCCCCTGACCCCCCGTCCCGCCCCTGTCCCCGTGCCACTGGGCAGGGCAGGACCTGCTTTTCTGGCTTTATTTCTGTTTGCCCTTTCCTCTCCGGCAGCAGAGCATCCCTAAGTCCCTTGGTCTGGCCCTGGGTCATGGTTTTTCCTGTCTTCTCCCCCTTCCCTCATTCGGAGACACTCAGGGAAGGCATGATGTCACCCCAACCCGCTGTGACCCCTGGTGCGGGCAGAGCCCCATGGGATTTGGCTTGAAAATTCAGGGTGGGATGTTTGGGTGCTAAAACTGCTTTGGTTGGTTTGAGTCGCGGTGGAGGAAACCCAAAGGGGTCGGTGGGTTTGTGCGTATCCCTGTGGGGTCAGGGATGATGGGTGGGTGCTGACATCCCGATGCCCCACGGCTGGAGGGGACCTGCTGGGTGGCGTGGCCGGGAGGGTCCTGTGCCACTGCGGAGCTGGCCAGAGGGACGATCATCTCCGTGCCCACTGCCACGCTCAGCCCCGCTACGGTTTTGTCTGGGGCTTTTCATGCCTCCCAGCAGGTTCAGAGATGCGCCATCGTGGGCAGGGCAGGCAGGAGGGGTCCTGCCTGTGGTCCCGGCGAGGATGCAGCAGGAGCAGCAGGCGGTTGTAACACGGGGGTTTATTTCGGGTCCGGGTGAGAACGGGGAAACTGCACGTGTTATCCGGGAGGAAAAAACGAAACCTTGATAGAAAGTCCTGAGGCTGAGCCGAGCCCGGCTGGGGCTGGCAGGTGGGGATGTCCCCGCGGAGGGGCTGGAGGAGGATGAGGATGGAGTGGCCGACCTGGCCCGCGGCGGTTACCCCAGCTGCGGCTCCGCGTCGCCTTCGCCTGTCTTCTCTCCGGGCAGGGGACAGGCATCCTGTGGGAGAAAGGGGAGAGTGGCCGTCGGTGCCCCCTTGCCCCAAAACTGCCCCAAGAGCCGGGAACGACTGGGGAGGAGAGGGGCTGGGGGGGGTGAACTGATCTCACACCTCCCCGGACCCCTATCCCAGCCAGCGGCAGGAGCTGGCCCAGGCTGGGGCTCACCCACCCCCACGAGGGGTTCGGACCTTTTCGGATGTGAAGAACATCTCCTCCTCGGTGAAGCCCAGGCAGCGCAGGTGGGCTTTGAACTCCTCCAGGTGCTCCTTGCTCACGTTGGGCGTCCGCGCTGCCGGAGAAACGGGGCGGTAAGAGGAGAAGGGGGGAAAAAAAGGTGGTTTGGGGGGTGCTTTGCTCATTGGTGGTCCCCACGGTGTGGGTGGGGAGCTCGCTGCCTGCCCCCCCGTCTTCCCCCCTCTCCGTATAGGGGGAAAGGGGCTTTTTGCCCAGCCTGCGAGGGCTGGGTATGTCCGTGCCCATCGATGCGTCCCCGGGCGGGGACGTGCCCCACAGATCCAGGGCAGCACCCACTCACCTGAGAGGCTCAGACTGGGGAAGTTGGTGTTGAGGTGCTTCAGGATCAGCAGGTCCTTGTCGCTCTGGATTAGCTCGGCCGTGGAGGCCACCTGGTCATCGACTGGAAGGCACGGGGAGAGCAGGGTGCCCCGTTGACGAGCATCGCCCCGTGCCGGGGGCTGCTCATCCCGGTGGCGCCCGGTCGGGTCCCACAGCGCTGCCGTGCCCATTGCGTGGGGCGGGGAAAATTTTTTCCCCCATCTCCAGGCATGTTTTTGGGTGTGAAAGGGCCAGGGGCTCAGGGTGCCAAATACCAGGGGGCAGGAATGGGAGGGTGCAAGGTGCGGCTGCTCTTCCCCCACCCCCCCCATCCCGGTCCTGCGCTGCGGCTTTACCGTGTGCCAGGGTGGAGTTGTGCCGGAAGACTTGGATCTTGCTGGTGTTCCTCACCACACACGTCTCGTTCCTGTGGGGCAGAGAAGCCAAATGGGGCAAATACTGCCCCCCCCCAAACTGCCCCAACCAAACCTGAGGGATTCAGGACTTGAGCCGGGCTGCAGAGCTTAAATAAATTTGGCATAGCTGCTCCCCAGCCCCAAATTTGTGGGGGTGTCTCAGCCCAGAGGGTGGTACCAGCAGGTGGAAATGCCCCCAGGGATGGGGGAGCCGGGTGGGGGGTGAATCCCCATGCTTACAGTCTCATGATTTCGGTGACGTTGAGCTCGTCCTCGTGGCTGCCGGGAGAGAAGGAAAAAACCGCGTGTTTCACCGCCTTCAGCTCTTCCAGGTGAGGCGGGTACCTGGAGGCGCCGATGATGTAGATCCACTGTCCCAGGAGCTGTGGAGAGGAGGGGAGCGGGGAAGGGTTGGGGGGGTCCATGCTGGGTTCACTCGCAGGCGCCGTGTGGGTAAAAGCAGACGCTGTGCCCTGCCATCCCATGGCCATGAGTGCTCCTGGTAGGTGACCACCCTGGGCAGGATCCGGGCTGGGTGAAGGGGTATTGGTTTTGTCCCCTCCCCGCTAAGGCGATGCTCCAGCTCCCGGGACGGCCAGATTGTGCGCGGCTCTCATTGCTTTCCTCCCATTAAACATCTCCAAGGAATTAAATACTGTTTATGCAGTGAAGGGTTTTGCGGATGGAGACTCGTGACCTGAGTCCCCGTCGCTTGAAGGGCTTAAAATAGAGCTGTGAAGCACTGGGGACGGTGCTGCCCAGCCTGGTTTGCACGAGGAGGTGGAAGCAGGAGCCCCCCAAAAGCGCTTGTTCTTGAGTTTATGGGTTCAGAGCTGCAAGGCTTCATCCCATCCCCATGCTGCTGTGCAGCAGTCTTGAATTTTTTTTAGGAGAGTAAGTATGGACAGGCAGCGAGATAAGAGTCAAGCTGCCGATTGGGTTCATAACCTCTTCTTGGACCCGTAACGGCTAGTGATGCTGATTGATAGGAAAGGAGAGGACGGGTGCCCCGATTGAGGGCCGGGCTTACCCCAGGGACGGTGGCATTGTCGAAGGTGACGGAGATGAGCGGGGCGCAGCTGGGGGACTCGGTGGCGAGGGCGAGCGGCAGCCCCAGGAGGAGGGTGAGGGTGGCCAGCATCGCCTGGCCGGCTGAGAGGAGGCTCCTTCTCTGATGGGCAGTAGCTCATCTCAGTCTCTTATATACGGCCGCCTGCAAGGCTGGACGTCCCCAGCCCCGATGTGCTTGTTCAGCCGCTGGGCTGTTTGCTCAGGCATGAAGCAATAGTAGGTGGAGGAACTTAAACTTGCAAAAGCTTGGATTTCTCCAGCAAAAAAGATATTAAAAAAAAAAAAAAAAGCAGCACCCAAACCAAAACCCACCCCCTCCCCCATGTTTCACCACTGCAGGCGTTTGTTCTCGGAAACCGCAATTAATTTCGCAGGTGCCTGGCGAAGCGCTCGGCCGGCTCCAGGTGTGTTTGCGCGTGGAGCCTCGGGGGCAGCGAATGGCACCTGGACGTGACTTTCCTCCGCAGGGCAAATAAATCCCCCCGGCGATGGCTGGGTGGTGGCTGCTCATCCGCGGGGCTGTAAGGGCTTCGGGTCTGCACCGGCCTCGCTCCTCACCGGGGCACGGGGCTGGTGCTGGGGTTCGCCTGTGGTCTCGACTGGGGGGAAATGGGGGCGAGGAGCGCATGGATGCTGCTGGGGATGGGGCCATGAACTGGCTCTGCAGGTCAGTGTGCGCGGCAGGATTAGGACCCATACAAGCTGGGAGTCCTCAGCATAGGAAAGACGTGGACCTGGGGGAGCGGGTCCGGAGGAGGCTACAAAAATGGTGCGAGGGCTGGAACAGCTCCGCTGTAAGGGCAGGGTGAGAGAGTTGGGATCGTTCAGCCTGGAGAGGAGAAGGCTCCGGGGAGACCTTATTGTGGCCTTTCAGTACTTTAAGGGGGTGTGTAAGAAAGATGGGGGACAGACTTTTTAACAGAGCCTGTAGCGATAGGAAGAGGGGTAATGGTTTTTAAACTAAAAGAGAGAGGGTAGATTCAGACTAGATATAAGGAAGACGTTTTTTACCCTAAGGGTGGTGAGACACTGGCCCAGGTTGCCCAGAGAGGTGGTAGATGCCCCATCCCTGGAGACATCCCAGGTCAGGTTGGACGTGGCTCTCAGCAACCTGATCTAGTTGAAGCTGTCCCTGCTCATTGCAGGGGGGGGTCGGACTAGATGACCTTTAAAGATCCCTTCCAACCCAAACCATTCTGTGTTTCAATTATAAGCTGCACCACTTAAAAAAAAACCAAAAAAAAAATCCAACATCTCCTTCCCCTCCCGAGCGGTGCCACTTTCCTGAGCCGTCCCTGCCCCAGCAGCCCGGTGGGATCCCGTAAGCCGTGAATGCGGCTGGATTTTGCCCTGTCCAGCTGGGCTCCCTGTCGCCTGCCGGTGGCCCTGGGGCACTTGCTGCTTGTGGCTTGTCTCAGGCCAGCCTTGCAGTGATGAAGTGGCCTTTGGGCTGTGGGTGCTGATAAGATACATATAACTGATTATTTTAAGTAATCTAAAATAATTGGTGGAGTCAGGGACTTGTTTAATAAATCCTGGCTGGGGGGGCGGGGAGCATGAGGCAGGGGAAAAACCAGAATCTCCCTATTTAACAGCATCTTATATCTCCTCCAACTTTGGCCTCATAATTAGGTGCATTGATTTATTTATTAAATGTGTTTGCTTTTTCCCTGACCACAAGCAATGTGTTTCAGGAGCGGCTGGCTCACATGACAGACGGTCAGCCCCAAACGAGCCGGTTATTAATGTGCTGCCAAAGCTTTCCTGGCATTGCTGCCCAGCAGCAACCCCCCACCCCATGCCTGGGGGGGTCCCTCGACTTCTCCGGCTGCAGGAGCGCTGCCGGGAATGGGCACAGCACGGGATAAGCAAACAGAGTGTGGCCCCTTCCCGCTGCCCCTGACGCAACCTGGGACCAGCCGGAGCAGCTCCCGTGGCGCGGTGTGACGGGGGGGGGTTGTGTGTGTGTGTCACCCCTATGTCCCCCTCCCCTGGCTCGAGCCCAGAGAGCTTCGCCGGTCTCCACTGTGAGCGCAGGCTGTGCCGGCAGAGGCAGCCACGGGGTTTTAGCCCGTCAGCTGGGCTGGGGCCAGGCGACCGCCTAAGCGAGAAGTTGGGTTTCAAAGTCAGCTTGGAGCAATTGAGATGTGATTTGGGCTTCAGCAATGAAAACCATCAGGTCAGCTCTTTTTTTTTTTTTTTAATGTAATTTTTCTTTCTTCTTGCTCCCCAGCACTGTCTCAGGATGGGGACGTGGAGGAGGAATGGTGGCGGTGGTGGGGTGACGCTCAGCAGCGGGGAGCCATCGGGATCCCAGCCTTGTTGTGCGTTCAGCGTCATGCTGAAGACTGGGCAGGTGATGCTGTGACCGGCACCAGAGGAAGGGTTTTGGGGTGTGGGTTGGGCTCCCTGGGGGTCTCTGGGCTTTGCACTAACGTTCACACCCATGGGCTATTTCTGCACCTCTTGCCCACTTAGTTTCCCATGAAGAAGCAAAAAAAACCCATACCAGTCCAATTTCATTGCCTCAGTTTTAAATATTTATTTAAAGTCCAAAAAGAAACCCAAGAAGAAGAAAAGAAACAAAAGCTTTAATGAGAACAAACGGTAACTCCAGCCTTGAGAAAACACACAAAACCGATGGCGAGAGGACACGAGAGGGAGAAATCCGGGAGCATGGGAGTGTGTGTGCACGGGAAGGCAGCAAGCGGGCGATGAGCGATGGTGATTTTGGCCTGGGGGTGCCGGGGCGAGCCGGCCCCACGCCGGGGTGAGGTATTTCTGAGCGGAGGCAAGGCTGCGTGGAGGGTGAGGTATTTGGGACAGATGTTGTTAACCTTTTCCGACGGTTGTTGGAAACCAACCAGCAGGCAGTAGTAAAAAAAAGACTACACAAAGAGAGACTCACATATAATTTTTTTTTTCCTCAAAAAAATAAAATCCATAGTCCATATGAGACATGAAAACTCCAAACAGGCACTGAAGCATTTCTGATACAGTACAGCTCCGATTACATCAATATTATTCCTTATATAGAATTAAAGATTACCATAATTATCCTCTTTAAAAAAAAAAAAAAAATCCTCCAAATTTACATATAGAGACTAAATTTCTACAAAACTTAACAAAACAAAACCCCTCCAAGCCCGGCTGGGTTCTGAAACAAGGTACCATCACATCAGTCTTGACAGAGGGGCCAGACAGAAGGGTTGCAGAGCTGGGGTTTAAATACGAGCTTAGACCAGGGAATCACTGCACGCGTGAGCCGGCATGGACGCGTGGCCAACGCGACTACAGCAAAACTAGTTACATGACAACCGACTCAAAAATAGCTCTCTCTGAGGCTCAATGCTTCCAGACGAGCTGTATCCCTCACTCCCTTCCCAAAGCAGTGAAGTGCTGATTAATTAAAAAAAAAAAAAGAAACAAATTTGCTTTTAAAATGTCCTGTAAGTTATTTTGGACACGCTTTGAGTTGTTGCGTGCACTTGACATCCATGGCGATTAAAGGGTCCCTTTAAAGGTGACTGTTTCTCTGATTTAGCTGTAGATTGTAACCACCTCTCTTTCTAGCGAGATGGTCCTATTGGCTTTTTTTTGGGTCTGTGGCAAGACACTGTAGCACCTTCACAACCTTAAATAAAGTCATATATATAAAATAACACACTTTTTTAAGAGCACCAGAGATTTCACAGTGAGAGGTAGAAACAAATCAGACGAGCCCATCCTCTCTCTCTATTTTAGCACCAATCTCTTCCCCTCTCCTCCCTCCATTCCCCCCTCTCGGCTTTGGGACTCTCCCCTACCCCAAGACCACGCATGAGAAGGGACATTGATTAAACTCACCCATGGAAGGAGGAACTTAGTTTTTTTTTCTGTTTTTTTTTTTTTTTCTTTTTGCTTTAAATAATATAATATATATATTTTGTTTCTTCTAATATTGCACATCAAAATGCTTCCGGTACACAGAGCAGCCAGATTCAACTTGCAGCTCCGCCTGGGAGACCTGATGCAGCACGTGGCCATCCAGAAGGCGACAAGCTCTGAGAGGGAAGCTCTATCTTTTAATTACTTTTCAATGGAAAGAACATTTGGTAACTCAGGAACCAGGTAAGACAAAATGGGGGGGGTGGAGAAACAAAAAAAAAAAACCCCACACGCTGCAAGTTGCTTGAGGTTTCTCTCAACATTTTCTTTGGTCATGGAAAAAGCTTTGTGTGTGGAACCGTTTGCAACATCTAGTCCCCTGATCCCTTTTCACTGTTCACGTCCCGACTGATACCCGCTTCCCCTACGTCCGTGTTATTCCTCCTTTCCACAATCTGCTGAGTTCAGTAGATCGCGGGTTCTTTGAGACCTTGAGCCAAAGGCTAGAGCAAGAGTTGACCCAAAAGATACAGCCCAGCTGTCCTTGCTGCAGAGAGGTGGGAGAGCCTGTGTAAAGACATAGGCCAGACAGGGGGTCACAGCCTTGGAGCCCGCTTTCGATGGCTTTGTTCAAAGGAAGCACACGGGGCCGACCTCGAGGTGATATTGCTTTCCTGGCTCGGATGGGGGAAGGTTGTAGATGTTGACAATTGGCAGCTGCTGAGGGTCCTGTGTCCGAAACGAAAAGAGAGTCCGATGCCAGCGTCCATCCTTGGTCTGTGCAGGGAGGAGGGACAGAGAAAAAGCTATTTAACTGGGGGGTGAATCCTGCTGGAAAGGAACGCGTTTCACTAAGGTATAAGCTTGAAAAGCCCTGCATAAGACAGGGGGCTGCCCTTTGGGCTGAGCAGGTCTGGGGTGAGGCTTAGAAAGCATTTTGGGGAACACTTTATCCAGGTTGAGTTGGTGGAAATCGAGCTTGAAATGGCAGCAGCAAACACAAACTCCTAATGCAGTGAACCCGAAATGCAGAGATGTGGCTACCGACGTCATGTGCGACGTCATGGGCGACATCAGGCAAGAGCCGAGGCCCCCGCCTTCGGGTGGCAATTCCCCTTTCTGCCATTTAACTGCTGCTACACGTGGCACGTAAATTTGGAATTTAATTTTTTGCGTTCTATTTGAAGGTGATCTACTTAGCAGGAGCCACTATAGCACCCGGGACTGGAAAATTAAAGTGGTGAACAGGTAAACTAGACCCTTCTCCCCCCCTTTTTTTTGTAGAATAAGAAGCACAGGTATAACTCAAGCCTTGTCGTGTGCCCTGAGTGGGTTCAGCCTGGCATTTCTCTTCACCTCTCTCCTCTTTCACAGCAACGTACCTTGCAATCATCAGCTGCCACTTCTGGCCTGAGCTGCCCATCTGCTTCAAACATCTGTCCGTTCCAGGCCCTGAAGCGCACGGCTTTTTCCGAAGGTTTCTCGGATGAGCCTTCCCGCCAGACGGAGGTATTCAGGCAGTGGATGGTGATGTGCTGCACCACCTCTGAGCTCAGGAGGCGGAGGAAGTTCATCTGGACTCTACCGATGTCAAAATCCAGCTGTGAAGGTGACAGAGACGTTAGTGCAAGATGTGACAGCAAAGGTGGTCCCTGTACTCTGCTTAAGTCTGGAGGTGGCCACGCATGGATGTCCAGAACTGGATCTGGCGTGAGTATGGGCGTAAGGGCCAGATGCCAAGTCAACCTGGAAAGTTTTCATGGAGACACAGCAGGTCCTTTATTTTTCAGAACAAACTGGCAGGTCCTTAAGTAGGAGGAAAATAAAGTAAACTTTGAACTCAATACACGCTTCTGCAAAGAAGCAAAGCAGCAGCTTCTAGTTCATCTGCAGATGAACGCACATATTGTTACTGATATTTTTTGGTCTAGGTGCTTCCTCAAGAAAAACCCTGTAGCATTAATTTCACTGGAAACTTGTATATTTAAGCTGACCTCACCTTTTCAGGTGGTAGAAAACAAAATGCCAAGAGTGACCTGAACATAAGTTAATTAAACAAAGCATTTGGGAGCAGCGTGTTTGCAAAATTACTGGCCTTTGTTAAGGTTATGGGTTAATTAAACATTGCTGGAAACACACTGCTTTGTCTTGACAAGAGTCAACAACAGTCTTAGGTATATATTTTAACTGCATGAGAGCAGTCTTGAATGTTACAGCTACACTAACTCTGCCTCGAGGAGAAACCAGCATGTCATAGTGGTCACCGTCCAGTGTCCCGGGACAACACACCTCTGGGTAAACATTTAGTAATAGTAGTATGAGAAATGCCGTGCTGGGGTCGAGCTGTGTGTACCTTGGAGACGGTGATGGGGCTGAGACATGTCTGCCCACCATTGGTGAAGTTACAGGTGACCTGTATGGTGTCTGAGGAACAGCCAAGATTTGGGTCAATCCAGTAGGTACCTGAAGAAACGGAGGATTCGGGGATTAACAACGACACTTAAACTTTTCTGTGAATGAGAAAAGGAAAGTTTTGATTTCTGCATTACTGGTCCCAGGGAAGGAGACTTGTCTGGGCCATGTGAAACAGCCCTATGGGAGGAGGCAGCCTTTGCACTCTCAAGGCTTCCTACCATCGTTCATCTTCTGTTCACAGTTCATGAGGTCTCGACAGATGCGTGCAGGATTTTCCTTGGTTCCCAGGGGTCTTTTGATGCTCTGAATGAGGTTGCTGAGGTAGTGTAGAGTCTTAAAGATCTCCCCTCCATGGTCCAGCATGAGAAGGTCTGGATGTTGGTAACCCTGGAGAGAAAAGGAGGCAAAGTCAGGTGTGCCTTGGGGGACACCAGGTGCTGTAAGCACAAGGGTTTCTGCTTTATCTGTGGGAAAACTCAGTGGGTGAAAGACGCTGTGCTGGCTTGGGTCCGGTGAGCTACAGCCCTTGGACTGTCCTGAAGGGGACATCTCTGAAGCGCTGGCAAAGTCATGAGAACAATGTCATGAGGTCTGAAGCTTCAAAAACAAGTAACGCAACAGAACCACATCCTCTAACTGGATCTTTGCATGCATAAGCCCCAGTTATTCCACGAGAAGAGCAGACAAACCAGAGCTTTGTGTATATAAACTTTAGGCACGCAGAATGAACAAGAACACTGTGACTGTTCCCAGCCTACAGCTCCAGCAAAGACCAGTGAGTTCAAAAGTACCCCCGTACCTCTGTCTTGAGCGCGGTGTTCGAGTCGATTAGCGTCCGGAAAGCTGTCCCAAAGTCATCTTGTTGCTAGTGTGGGGTGAAAAAAATTGAGATTGTTAGAAGCTGAACATGCCCTGATGCAAGCAAATGCTTCTCGGTCTAGGGCTGCGTTTCAAGCATTGCTTTGCTAACACAGCATCTCTTGCTGGACCTGAGTGTGTGTCTCCAGGGTCCCAGCAGCTCTTTCTGGATGTCCCATCAGCACCTTGGCTCTGCATGACTTATTATCATCATTAACAAACGTACAGAAAACAGCAACTTACAAATGAGGCTGGAATTCCTGGCAGTCCCTAGAAATCAAAGCAAAAAAGGGGCATCAGCCAGAAAGATGGGCAGTCACTATTGCAAAGATATTAATTCATGTCCTTTTGAAATCCTCTTTCCCCTGGAGTCCCTCAATGCAGACGAGTGAGAGAGGCAACAATGCTGTCTCTATAAAATACTTGGAGATGGTTTGGACTAAAGCACAAGAAACACTAGTCCATTCACAAACACAGTTTTGCATACGAGGAATGGGGCTAAGCTATAATTTCCAGTGAGTGAACAGTCCCTCTGGAGAGTATCAAGGCAATAATTTAGCTTGTTTCAATAATGTCTTTGAACTCTTTCCACACATACGTACCGGAGGGCCAGGGTGTCCTCGTGGGCCTGGAGGACCCTAAAGACAGAGTGGCATCGGTTAGTGAAATGTCTTCAGTTTGTATTTCCATTTCTCATGGTTGTCACCAGCATGGATCTGTTCCCTGCTGAAATCCTCCAGATTTTTGACATTTTACAGCATCTTCTCCCTCAAACCCTTCAGGAGATGGGGGGTGGCCCCATTTCCTCCATCTCTCAACTCCAAATGCATCTGTCTGCAGCTGGTCCATTCCTACTGCATCCCTTGTTCCCAGCTCTTAGCTCCTTAACTATCATTAATGCCATGTCCCCAGGTACTTATGACATTCCCCATGTGCAAAATTACCCACCCTGCAGCTTTACATTTGCTAAAAGAAACTGTTTTATTTAAATACAAGATATTAGTCAGAAAAAGTGATTTCAAATACTTACCCTTGGACCTTGCAGACCCTGCAGGGGAAAAAAAAAAAAACAAAAAAAAAGGAAGATGCTGTCAGAAGATGCTCATTAATAAACCAAAATCTCCCTGTATAGCCATGTGCTGTTCCCAAGGTGACTGCACAAGGGCTGGGTGCTGCACTGGAAGGACAGTGAAAACAGGGGCCCAATGGTGTCTGGCAATGGCAGAGAGAGGTTATTGCAGCAAAGGATGCTGATGGCCCTGACACCGGCAAATACTTGCGCTGGGGCTCCAGTCCCCACCAGCACACTGTCATCTGCTGTGCCCACGGAGCTGGGAATTGGTGGGCAAGAAGAAACAGAGGCAGCACCCTGGCTTGTTAGAAATGTGCCCTGGGATTTCGGGTATCTGTGGGGCATTTGCTTATAAGAGGCCTCATTTGAAAAAGGCATGGAACAGCCTTCTGCACTAGCCACACAGCCGTGTTTGCTGGGCTCTGATGCCTGGACCAAACCCCCGCATGCAGGAACAACCACTGGTCGCTAAAGGAAGCAACACGGAGAGCACGGGGACCCGTGTTATGTGTAACAAGGAGGATGAACAACACGTATCCAGTATACCCAACACATGCCCTGTATGGTGAGAACACCCAGGAGCTATAAGAAGGCATAGAAGTCCATCAGAGATGCAAGAAGCTGACCAGAGGAAGAGCAGAAGGAGAGAAGGTGCCCTGGCACTGTTCCCCCAGCTATGGGGGCTGCACTGGGGCAACGCTGCTACTTAGACAGGTCCTGTGCCCCTGGCAGGGACAGCCTGTGGCTTTTTGAGCTGCCATTCACTGCGGTTTGTTCCTGGAGACACCACGGTCATCTGGAAAGTGTTAGCTTTTGCTGTGTGAAGTAAATGGGAATTTTAACAGCAGAGTGGGCGTATAAGTGCACACGTGGATGTGTGTGCCCATACGTGTGTATGCATGTGGAGATGTGTATGTCTTGCCCTCACGGGAGCTTGATGCCACCACACTGAGCCAGAGCTCAGGCGGGTGCAGTGGAGCCCAGCGTGACTCTCGGTTGCTCAAAGAGAGGGACCCTCTTACCGGCAGGACGCACCCAGGGGTGCGGACCAGCACTTACCATTTCTCCGCGGCCGCCTTTGTCCCCCTTGGGTCCCTGTTAAAGCACACGAGGTGGCTGTCAGTGACTGTTAGCAAGCTGCACTGCCTGGATGAGTTGCCACCCAGAAGCTCCTTGCGAGGACCCAAGTGCATCTCTAAACAAATCAGCTCAGGTTGGTGTACTGGCCCACCCATCCCGAGGCAAAAAAAATAGCCATTACTGGATGTTTTGGCAAATTCCGAGTTCATCTTACTGGTTTTCACCTCTGCCAGTAGCAGTGTCTGTACCGAACTCTGAGTAACTTCATGCTCATGTTTTTGCGAAGCACTGACCTGAACTTTAGTCTGTGTTCGGCGCCTTTGGCATTTTGGGGCAGACAAAGGTTTCCAACGCTTGCCAGAATCAAGCTGTTCCCAGTTTACATTTATCAGTTTTTTGGGTTTTTTTTCCCGTGTTTTTTTGCTCCACCCAGGCCAAATTCTTTGGAAAATCTGGCAGCTTGCTTTTGAAAAACTGCAATAACATTCTTGTCTTCTAGTCACAGCCAATCTATCGAAAAACTTGCACTTAGGTAGAGTTGCTCCTCACTGTGAAGCTAATAATCTCCCTGCAACTATATTTGCAGCCAGAGACTAAACCTGCACTTCTCTCAAGCTGCTCAGCTTAAAGACCACTTTGTTTCCCTCGTCACAGCAGGACTTGGGATTTACTTATGCTGGCCTCAAGGATCTTGGATCTCGAACACTATGCTCTTCTAAAAAATACAGGCAGAAAAAAAGCAGATACTTACTGGACTTCCCGTGGGACCCTGAATGCCAAGCGGACCAATAATTCCTTCTTTTCCCTAGAAAAGAAAAGATATGCGTGAATCATCGCATGGGAACTGATGTTTGCTTTTACCACGGCAGACTCAGTAAAGACACTGACTCTCTTTGCCGCTTTTCAGCAACACGATCGTGGTATTCGCTGTAGCCGAAATAAAAAACTGTTTCAAAATGCAAGTCCAAAGACACAAGCCCTCACAGTATGGTTGTCACAACCCATGTAAAACCTCAGAAATTCCAGAAATAGAAAGATTTCAGTGTAGGTGGAGTGGTCTGTGCGGTGGTCACAGCAGCATGACTGTCTCCAAGGCAGAAGACACCCATGCACACGTGGGTATCTACAGATGTATTTGGGTGGCTCAGAGGTGGTACCACGGCTGTGGCTGGTCTGGCAAGCACACGGTGAACAGTGCACTGTGCTCCTTATAGCACCCTGTAGCCTCACAGAAATAGATGGAGGAAAGAGGAAAATCCTCCCAAACCAAACTGAAAAACCACTCACCATGAGACCAGGCGGCCCACGTGGTCCCTGAATGCCTTTGAAACCAAGGTCTCCTGGGGGGCCCTGCAAGCAAAAATGAGATGCCAGGTCCCCTTAATAAACATAATCCATGTTTATGTCTCGCTTACAGCTCTGTTGCAAGGACAGAGGTCCTGCCTCTTGTATATGGGAATGGGAAGGTCCAATTTTTTTAAAATTCTTTTCCCACTCGTGTTTTGCAAGCCCTTTACTTTCTACAGAAAACAAACTGGTCCCCCTTCACCGGGAAAATTATATGCTGATAAAATGAGCCTAAATTTCAAATTAAGGCTCTCAACACTAGGAATGCATATCGGTGTCTCAGGTACAGACTGATGACTGATACTGGAAATACAAGTGTCTGAAAGACGTTCAGGTGGGGAAAACAGCTCCGCGGTCTATAGGACAGCCCTTTTCCCTCTACTGTCTACCCATTTAAACAGGAGTAAGCTCCAACAAAGTATATGTGAATGCCCACTCATTTAACAAATGAAGATGCATAAACTAAAGAAAGCTGGAATCACGATTCAATTTATTTCTGCAGAGCTGCTAATAAAGTCTTTGCAATAAGTATTGCATTGTCTGTCCCCAGTAGAGACTAGAAAGCCAACTGGTCACAAGACAGCCTCTTACCTTTGGCCCAAACATGCCCGCAATCCCTGGAAATCCTGCCTCGCCAAAGTCTCCCTGCAAATAACGGCCAAGACAAATACAAGAACAAAGAACAACAGTTAAGTTCATATTGAAGGCTGGTCACTCAAAGACACGCCAAGAGTTCAGCAGCTTCAGAGAAAGAGAAATCCATTAGCGTTCTTTGCTCTAAGCAGGACTGATGAGAAAGAAGTATGAAAGAAATCTGAAGGAGGAATTACACAAACATCAGGCTAGAAGCAACAACTCCAGAAGATCTCATAGACTCGTAGATTCTCTCACAGACTCGTAGATTCTCTCATAGACTAAGCCTTTTTGTTCCCCAAAATGGGAGGCATACGTACACTATTTCTAGCAGATGCTTGTCTAGCTTGGACCACAGTCAGCAGAAGCAGGATGGAGACCATCTACTCTGAGATTGATCTTGGAAGATCATGCTGCAAAAAACCAGCCTCAAAGCCCTTTAAAACAAGCTCTTCTTCTAATACCAACTGGACTGACCTACTAAAGGCTGATTTCAAACTATGCTCATTCAAGCTGCAAAAAAAGTGCATGTTCCTGCAACATAACCTCCCACTTAAACCCAGGAAAACTGTGCATATCCCCTAATTCTTTTCCTATTCGACCCTGCAGGGATTTTTGCTCAATTTCTTAAGAAAAATAATAATAAAATATTTGGAAGGCCATCCAGCTTGGATTAGCACATAGCATGCACTCTGAGAATTAAAAAAACACACTGGGTAGCATGTCCTTATATAAACACCCTCATTTCACCACATTTGAGATGTATGTCCTTTGATATTTCTGGGCTTCTCAGATATCAAAATGTGAAATGATTCAACACGAAAAAAAAAAGGGTCAGAAATACACACCAGATGATTCATCTACAGTCTTAGGAACATCAGAGATGGAAAAGGCTTGTTTGGACTCTCGGCAGGACTATGTGACCCATGCTGGATTGTACTTTACGGGCTGTTTTACAATGTCTTGTTCAGCCCAGTTGTAAATGACTCAAGCGATGGGGTTTCCACCACCTCTGTTACAAGGCTGTTCCAGACTCAGTCCAGAGACCTCACCATTAGGAAGTTTTTCCTGCCGCAACAGTGAGAAACTGCTTGGCAAGAAAGGACTTGGTTGGACTCGGTGGAGTGTAAGAAACTTTCCAAGGATACAAATTGATTTAACTGCCCATTTATGGATCCTGGAAAGGAAAACTGCTACTAACAGAGGACTAAGGTCTTTCATGCGTTAGGAGAACAAACCAAGCCCTCTTTCTAGAGGAATTTTGGGCAAAAGTAAATAGGAAGTCAGAACAGTTTAAATGCCACGGAGTCATCTCAGCTAAGGGGACCTGCTCACTAGTTATGCAGCAAGGTAGGCAATGGCAACACTGGGCAAATGAACCTGCCACTTGTGGACACAAAAGGCAAAATGATATTGTCATTATCTTGTTGGCTACTATCTTTCAGCTTGAATACTGCCGTCACAGGCTTTTATATAAAGTATACAATCAAGTCTATTTTAATTGAGGTAGTTGGGGTTCATCTTGTCCCTTCTTTTGTATTAGTCTTAAGCTCTCTTTTCCTCATGTTAGTTTTACATCTGTGGCCTAACTAGACCCTCTGATGGTGGTCTCAATCTAAATAGCTTACGTATTCTCAATATAGCCTCAGGCTGACAAAGCATGACACATCAGTGCTAAACTGGGCAATCCCATCAGCACCATAAATAAAAGCAGTAAGGATTAGGAGCCTGCCTTGGAGACAGGTGTGGGAATTTAACTTCTGCTTTGACCGAGGGCTCTCGGTGTTTCTCCCACAACGTGCTCGCCATTCGCAGCTCCACCTCCCTCAAAACTGCACCGATGACGCCCGCTCCTGCACCATGTCCCAGCGGAGCTGCAGACCCTCCTTTGTACCTTTTGGATGGCTTGGAGTGCATAGTTCACCTCCTACACTCAACACCTCCCACAGGCTCCATGCACTGCTCTCATAGAAGACACTGCCGAGGGGTGTTTGAGACGGCTCTGCAGCCCGGCTGCCAGCACACACCACGGCCTTGTAACCACAGGCATGAGGATGGTGAACAGTCACGTTGCCTTGAGGAACGCAGGTGTGGATTAGACATCTCTGTGCACAAGCGAGCGGTGAAGAGCAGGGAAGTGTTCATGCTGGAGAGAGCTGTGCTGATGCTCCTGCACTCACACGCAAGCTGGTTATGGGTTCCCTGTAAAAGACCCTCCCAGGGTCCACCCTGCTATCCCAGCCTGTGGGTCTGCACCCTCTCCTGCAGGAGACAGCTTGGAGTCAGGTCTGATCAGCTCCATTCATCACTAACCGGCTGTCCTTTGGGTCCCGGATCGCCGGGGCTCCCTGGAAGGCCCGTTCCTCCCGATGATCCTCGTTTCCCTGTTTGGCCAGTCTGTCCAGGCAATCCTCTTTCACCCTAAAAATAACAGAATTCAAGTAATTCCAAAGGACAGGAGCTAAATATAACAACACTCAGCCGAAATAGCCGTAGATGGAAAGCTGGAAAAGAGTGGCTCATCAGGATAAGGAATGTGGTTTCATCAGGAGATGCCTCAGGTCTGCTAAGGCGGATTGTTGCAGGGTGCACAGTGTGAGACCAGCGATGGGCATGGCTGCGTCCCCTCCTGAGCTTCATGCAGAGGAGGAGCTTCGGCAGAGCTGTACTGCCCACATCGGGTCTAAGGACAGCAAGGGGGTGAAATGTCTTCTGTTTGTACTTCTGTATGTTGTCTGTCCTGAAGTTTCTCATAATATCTTCCCCCCTGCAGGTTAGCAAATGATGATTAATCCATCTAAAATGTTGAAGACATACCACGACTTCAGCTGGAGGACTTCAATCCTGAGGCTGCAAAGACAAGATTTTCCCCGGCACCAACTCCACAACTTTGCTCCCCACCTCTTCCCCTTGGGAAGAGCCAGGAGCAGCACAAGCCCCAGCTACTCGATCTGGGGCGGACTGGGAGAGAGGAGCAAAGGCAGCAAGAACCTAGGATGGTCGAGCAGCTGGAAAAGGGGCAACAGATTTCCCCAGAGCCAGGGTATAAGCCTGTCATAACGACACAAGGGTCTTTCAGTCATTTCTGGCAACAGCCTGTTATTCTACCCAAGGCAGCTGGAGGGCAGCAAGTGACAGTTTAAGAGTGATGTGTTATGGGAGGCATAATTTAAATCAGACCTGATAGCCTCCCCAAACCCAGCTGGAGTCTTCCTATTTACAGAGTCTTTCTACAAATGGCTGAATTGCTGTTGGTCCAGTTTAGATCCTGTAGCCAACCGGACCAGGGCAAGGACCAGGAAGAAACCCCACGGTCCCTAAAGCAGCTTGTCCCTCCTTCCACTCAGAGCGATGCCCAAGCCTATCCTGGTTCCAGCTGTTCCACTCCAGTAAATATATGCCAAAAAACCAGTGGCACAAATTTCCCTTCAGCAGTTCAGGCCTCGCAGGGCAGCAGCTAGAGGACACCTGAATTTCCCATGGAGTCGTCCATCCTGGACATCCTACAGTTCCTTTGCAACTTCCTCAAGGCCATGGTTTTTTAGGAGGTCTCTAATGGAAGAAGGCTAAAGTGTTCGTAGTGCGGGTATGTGTATCTGTAGGCTACTGAGCTCAGGGAACTTTGACAAAGGAGGAAAGTTCTCTGGGACATTCAGCTGCTGTGAACATCATGAAAATGGATGGATGGATGGATGGGTGGATGGATGGGGAGAAAGATTACATTTATCCTGGTTATCCTGTGAGTCGTACTCCAATAAGATCTACTGAGCCTCCATCTAAGTGGAAGATGGCAGCAGGAGTTAAGACTTTATTAGACTTTGGAGAATCCAAGCTCTAGAGACAACAGGCTCACAGACTGGATTGCTTGTAGCAGTATCTTAAGGAGTCAGAAACTCACCTTGAATCCTGGTGGTCCCTGTGCCCCAGGGAGTCCCGGTATGCCAGGGTTCCCTCTTTTGCCTGAGATCCCTGTCACACCTTCTTCCCCATCGTCACCCTGCTCTCCCTAGAAAAGAAATCCAGAAGAGGTTATGAAACAAGACGCTCTTTCGACCTCTGCACAGCTTCTGGGGGGACAGGGGAGTGGTGTGATTCTGCCCTCAGCAAGCACCATGCATCTGGGCATGGGTGGATTTGCAGAGATGTATATAGAAGTCTGTGCACGCAAGTACCTGCCAGGCTAGAAACACTGGTTTATTTACAGACTTGGCCTTGCAAAGGCAGCTGCTGCCCCTATGTACATGTGAGATATGAAGAGGAGCGTATGATCCACTCTGGGTACATGTAAACTGGAATATCTATAGCTGGGCTACATCCATCTCTCCTGTGCTACCTTTTAGTTTTCCAGCTCCTAAGTTGTGTTTGCTGTTGATGCTATAAGGTTACCATTGCAAACTCACCAGCATCCCAGGCACGCCATCCTTCCCAGGAACTCCATCCACTCCAGGAGCACCCTCTTGACCCTGCCTTCCCACCACTCCTCGAGGACCTGGTAGCCCAAGGATGCCCTAAAATCACAAAGGTGTTAGTGATGGAGCTCCCGGACAGCATTTGCTGCATCAGAAAATGGAATTTTTACCTACCGGTGAGCCTCTGCTCCCTGCATTGCCCTGTGCTCCTTGCTTTCCTTTTTGACCCTGCAAGGAGAAAAAGAAAGACATTTAAAATTGTGGCAGTTCTAGCACAGCTCCACTTGGGAGCCTGACTTCAGGGTGTGCTTTTGGATAATGGTTGGAAAGAGTTTCATAAAAAGGAGATTTATAAAGTCAGTTACTCCAACACTGGGGAATGAACTGCTATTTCATTTTATTACAAGTGATTCTTCGTATGTCTTGAGTGTTCTAGGGCAGGAATGAATAGCTAGAAGGCAAGGACCTACATTTTTCCTAATACAGAGCAGATGAGGACAAATAAAGCAGGATGAATTCGAGGGAGGACTCAGTGCACTGGCAAACATTAGAACAAGATGCTTAAAACCCACGTCCTCTGTCAGTTCACTGATAGCACAGTGCTGAACCAAGGACCTGACAAGTCTTCTGCAGAGCATTCAGTAAGAGCTATTCTCTGCGAGGTAGCTCCCTCTATTTTGGAAAGTTAATGTAAATGAAAAGGTTATCTTGTGTCTAAAATTTGCAATGCTGCTTTGTGAATAAAGACGTAAAAGAAATACTCCTGAGGTTTATTAGCTGTAAAAAGGATTGGTTTCTGCAGAATGAATGGAAAACTCAACCTCATCACCTTCACTAGGGGTGTCTTAGTGAGGTCATGTACAAAAGCACTTTTAAATTGAAGCACTGCATTTTCTGTGCATTGTTTCTCCATCTGCAGAGGACCAGGCAGGCCAGCTACATGAAAGAAATACTCCTGGGGGTGCTTTCTCTGCTATTCATTAGACCCAAAGGCAGTTCCAGATTGTCCATCGATGGTAGAGTTTATTTATCTTATCGCCTGGTACGCTTTTTGCCAAGAACACCTACTGTAGGTTAAACTATCTTCTGGCATTACCCCAGCAGGGTCAGATTAAAAATCCCGGTATCTGCCAAAAGGGAGCAGGAATTTGCTGAGTATTGAGATCACATACTTATGTTTTAGCAAATAAAGTCCCTGATCTGTGAGAATAGTTAGCAAGCTGTCATTACAGCCAGATGTGGAGGTAGGAGTAGGTATGAGGTACCCCAATGAACCTTGAAGGACCCATGTGTGGTGTGTTTCCTTGCTCAATAAGGACAAGAAGGTAGAGGGAGTCTTCCAAGAAACATAAGAACTGCATGGATAAATGGACTCCAAATTTGGAAGGTTTCAAGCCAGAAAAGTTTACAGTTCAAGTGAAAGAGAGGGACACTTGCCTGGCTCAGACCTCCTTAGGGACAGACAAGCCAGCTGTAGCTGGAGGCACCACAAACAGGGGTATGGGAAAGAGACACAACCCATGGCAGTGACTAAAGACCTGCCCAAGATTCACCCGTCATGCTGGAGCTGTAATTGTCTTGATCTTCTCCAGCTCCACAAAGCCAACAAACTATTGGGCTTTGACACTCAAATACATGTTTACAGCCCTCCCACTAAGTTCTCCACAGTCTTTCAAGGCATAGACCATAGGCTAAATCACACATGCTGGGGAAAAACATGAGAGTCATTTCAATTAGACATTTTCTTTAAACTTGGGACACTATAAATCCACCCTGCTGAAACCTACCACATCACCTTTGGATCCCTTTGCTCCTGGCTGGCCTGGTGGTCCAGGATCCCCCTACAAAACATAAGCAAGAAAAATCTGCTTGAAATTCTCTTCTGGCAGTATCTTGCATGAAGTGCAACGGACAGCATTTTTTTGTGCCCTAACAACGCTGACCGTATGGAAACAATTCAGGGGAACAATCTGTGCTCAGACAGGCCTCCTGGGGAAAAAGGAGCAAGGAACTGTCTCCAGAGAGCATTTAACAGGGTGTCAATTGGAGAAGAAGCAATGCCACCCCCTCACTTGGGTGGTGTTTGTATTCGTGGAAATCATTCACTAAATTCCAGATGGCGCCTGGAAAACAGTGCTGAGAAGTGGGCAGAAAGGAGCCGGTTTTGAGAAAGGTACTGCAGAAGCTATGTGCAGAATGAGTAGTTTATCCAGTGACTACAACTTTAGTGTTGGTACTATCTCCCTTTTGCATGCTGCAGCCCTTTCCTTGGTTTCGCCTGGATGCCAGATATTAGAGAGCTACTTATGGAGGAGTAAAGCAGAGAGGATATTTCACTACTCTCTTACTGGTCTTTTCACCATCACACACATCTCCATCTTTTCTTCTGGCCATCCAGGGTTTTTTGGTGTCTATTTGTGTCAGGGGCAATTTCTGGACTAATATCAAAGAAATGGTAAGTAAGGACACACCTGCAGAGCTGTGCTTCTTCAGCTTGTTTCTGATCCACGTGTTTCTAACGGTTCTTTACTAAAGACAATCCAAAGCTCCTGCTTCCGTCTGAAATACTGACATCTGAGGGGTTACCATCCCTCAGAATAAACTACATCCACTGGGGAATGCAGCAGCTCTACCCATTTCTAGGCCATCTGACAAAGCACGAAGATTTTACCCCAAAATAGAATCTGTCGTTCTTCCCAGCAGCCCTACAAAGAATGGGAATTGACTCGACTTTATTTCCCAATACAAACTACTTTTAATATGCCACTGCACTCACAGTTGCAATAGTCACATATACAAATTAGACGCTGCCGTATATAGCAAGGGAATAAAAAGTTCTTCCCTTAAATTTGGATTTAATTTAGTCTTTCATAAATGCACTGGTTTGAGAGGAAACACCACTCAGGCAGAATAATAAGGTCTCACCTCACACTGGACCAGATCTCACCAGCGGCATGCCAAATGTATAATTTCTAAGCGGACCCTTCCACCGTCATTGTCATCTCGCACTGTCCATCTCCTAAGCTTCCTAGTCCCTCTTGGATCGTTCAGAAAAGACAGTTTTGGAGGCAGGCTTCTGGGGGTGCACCCTGTTCTGTCACCCATTTATTGGTCTCAACACAAGACTCAAAATGCCCATTCTATAGGCCTGGCTTATGGAAATGTCCATGTTGCATTCCAGAGCTCACCACACATTCCTTAGAGCAGCCCTTTCTACTTTCCTTCCTTTTTGCATCTGTTTTTCACATGCATGTGACATTGGGTAGCTTACAATAAAGCAGCATCTCTTACAGGTAGGCCTTGCTGTCCAGGTTTTCCTCTTTCTCCATCAAGCCCTTCTTGACCCTTAAATAAAAAACAGAGAGGGAACATGTGTTTGTTCTTGGGTACTTTTGTGGCAATGGGAAACAAAAATGGATGTAACATCCTGTACGGGGCAGGAAAAGATATACATATCTGCATTCTGCTAATACAGAAATGTTGAAGCTTGTGGGTCATGTACATGCCCCCATGGATATGCACTGGAAAGAAATAGCTAAGAGGAACTGCTAATCACCAGCTAAACAGGAAAGAAGGCTTTCTGATGCGCCCCTAAATACACACAGCATTAATGTAAGTGAACAGTTGGAGACTGCTGTCCTACAAAATAAGGCAGCAGCACTGCTACCCTGGTGAATTGAAACTCTTCTGTACATTACTGTAATGGGTCGCTCTGACCAGCTGCTTTTGGATGGAGATAAGACTTAGTCCATAGAGCCTTTGCAGTTCAACACCAATTAGCTGGAGATGTCCCCCAGAGAGGGCATCAGGAGTACATGGGAATCATTCATAACCCTGGTCTTGCTTTTGAGAGAAATCTCTGTAAGATCTTGGAAGCTTCCAAACCTCCAAGTTAACAGAGATCATGAAAGTCTACAGCCACAGGCACAACAGTCTTGAATTTTGTCTAACATTGACATGACCTCTCTTGTACACGTCTTCCCCAGGATAGTTCCTTGATAATCACAAATACCTCTGATGAGATGGTCCTGTTCGTTCTTTCAGTCTAGTGTGCTCAGGCAGGTGCACGGCACTGTAAGATGCTGACCTGCAGGACCTACATTTGCCTTCAGCAAAATTTTTGCCACTTTAGGTAGAGATATGTGAATTACTCCTTGTTTGAAACACAGCCATGTGCAGCGGTTGACAAGGGACAACAGTAGGTTATGAATAGTGACCACTGGGCAAAGGGTAGACCTTCTGTGGGCTGATACAGGTTGGAAGCACTTCCCCAAGACAAACATTTCTGAATCATATATTTGGAATAAGACTCACAGGGTAACCAGGGTCTCCAGGCTCTCCTCGATCACCTCTGTCACCAACGGGGCCCTACAACAACACAATAAAGACTTAAGGCAGATGTAAACAATCTGTAATCTGCAATATCTCAGTGGCTTGTGCATGTTCTACAAGTAAGGAAGCAACCCAACTAATCCACCTGCAAAAATCAGGCCAGGATTGATTAGAGAAGGGATTTAACATCTTACTCTGTCTCCAGGTGGTCCCTGTGGGCCTTCTACCTTCCCGTCATCCCCTTGTTCTCCCTGTGAATAAAAAGGCTAGTATTAATACAGACAGCAGATTATATGGCAGATGCTTCTGTACAGACCCAATCCAGTCCTCCCATATCATGGGCTTCTAAGTCAAAGCCTCTGTTGAATTTACTAACTTTTAATCCAAAGAAAGTCTAAACAATATTTTTGTTTGTTTGTTTCACAACCTGGAGTACACTGACTCTTCACATTGCTTTCCTGTTTTCTTTGGTGGTTGTTTCTGCCTGGTCTAACCGTCCTCCCTAAGGAACCAGGTGCAAAGGGTTATTTTCAACAATTCCTAAAACTAAGCAAGAAGCACTTTATTAGGACAATATGGGAAATAGTTCTCTGCCTCTGAATTTTATTGCCAACAGTCAAACCAAATTCTTTAATCAAGGATTTCCCCACCCTCATTGAGTGCTGCCTGGGCTGTCATGGGAACAAGGGTGGTCTGGATGGGCTCCCTGGTTGTGTGCCACCATTGTGGACTTGTCTTACAACTGATCAGGTGAGAGGGTCAGCCCCTTACACACTCGCTGTGTGAGCAGCTCCACTCATTGATGGGATGCTCCATAGCAAGAGCTCAGAGCCTGTGGTTCGGCTGGTAGATAACATCACTTGAACTATTTATAACCGAGGTCTCTCTAAAACATCCACAGAGAGATCCCTCAAGACTTAACACAGACAGTATCTTTTTTAATTCTGTTGTATAAGTCACTTGGGGTCATGGTGTCCTATTTTCTCTGGAGTCTAGCTCAGAGACGGCTGTTTGTTTGCTCCCCATAGAAGATAGCTACATTCCAGCTCCTCCAGTTTTTGGCTACTTCATATCACTGAGTCTCTGGCACTCTGGCTCCTTTGGATGAACATGTCTCAGAGCTCCTTTGATGTTGCAGCTACTGGAGAGAGGTCTCGGGGGTTCTGGCACAGTGGAGCTGCTGTGTTTGTAGTGCTTGGGGTGCTCCTAGAGCCTTGAACATCCAAATCTCCATAGCTATGCAGAGCCAAGTTTTCCACAGACTTCTGTAATTCTCAGTGGTTGCATCAGTCCTTTCTGGTGTATTTGCGACTGTCTTTGACTTTCTCTCTGGGCTACTCTCATCTTCTGTTTGACTTGCAGCTGCTGATAGTAAGGGTGCTTGGGAAATTTCTCAGTGATCCTGCCTCTGGGAGAAGGCATTTGGAGTGCTTTGCTTGCATGTGATGTTTGGTAATGACACACCTGGAGCAGTGAATAACCCTCAGTGAAAAAACTCAGTGGAGCCCATAGCTTCTTTTCTGTAGGAGCTGGGTCACCGCTTGGAATCAGGGCTGTGCCACTGCTGAGAGAGACACGCTGACCCACACTGGCTTGTCACAGGCTGAGCACCAGTATTGATATTTACAGCTTGGTAGAACGAGGCTCAAGATTTGGCAAAATCTCTTGCAGTTAACCTCAGCAGGTAGCAAAGAGCTCAGTGCATCTCTCTCCATTACATGTTTTGATGACAGTGGCATTTTCTTTCTCTGCTGCTGTGACATGTGTTGGATAAATGTTGCCAGGATTTCATATATACTCACAGGTTAAGGTTATACTGTTCTTAAGAGATCATGTGCTGGGTGGGAAACTCCAGCATAGTTGTCTGGGGTTTTGGGGAGGTATTGTGGTCGAAGAAATATATAGGGAGAAACTGTGCTAGGATGGCTTGAGAATATAGTACTGAGCAATATGGATGGAAAAATGGGTGGAAGAGTAGCGAGAAAAGAAAGTAATGCCTAACAGGCTCTGCCAACAGTTTCCAGCGCTACTGAACTTGCTGGTTGAAGTCAGCAGCAGAATACCTGGCAACTAGTTTGCCTCTAGCCACTATCAAAGGAATGCAGGCTAGAAGGGAAACAAAGCCACCATTTCTCAAGTCTCAGGGGAAAAAAAAAATCCCAGTACATGCGTTACTATGCAGAAGTCTTGGCACCGATCGCTTCTTCCCAAACAGGATGTGAACACCTTGCCATTTGGGAGCTGTGACAAGCGTGATGAACTCAAAGAAAGCTCATAATTCTGGGGACCCTTGAAGAGCATCAAGACTCACAGACTTTCTCCCCAAAGCTGAGTTGTGGCTTTGTGTCCCCTTGAGTCTAATTCCCACCTTGTCCTTTGTCTTCTGACTGAGAAAATCCTGCAGCCTCCTCAGCTCTAGGACTGCGAGACTGAGCTCCTCCAGGACTTCCTGATGCCTCAGCTGCTCAAGAGGGAGATGAAAGGTCTGTGCTAATTCTTCGGAAAGTTGCAGTGAAAAAAAGTTAGAGTAAAGGGCAGCAAAGTAAACATGTTGGGATACAAATGGAAAATGCATGGAGAAGAAGGGAAGTCTTGTTGTTGTTGGCTCCTGTCCCAAAATGAGATACACCAGTTTGTAATTTTTAAAAGGATCCCATCTGGACTGCTTTAAGCAGCTGCCAAGTGCAGGCGTCTGCTCTGAGCAAGGCCTCTTTGAGGAGCTGTAAATGTATTAAACGCAGCGGAGTAGCTGGCTGGTATGGCACAAGGGAGCTGGATTCCACAATAATGCCTCTCACCAAGCCGCCTTCTTCTCTGGAAAAGGGAAGACCTTCCCCACCATTATATGTCCTCCTTCTGCAGCACAGCTATGTTTACCACGTTGTTTAAAGCTCACAGAGCAGTCATGGTTGCATTTTCATTTCCTCTTAATTTCTCAGATTCAGGTTTCCATTTTCATGTTCGCACACGTGTGTGAGGTTACAGATGTCTGGAGGGCAGGAATCTGTCTATCCTTAGGCTGCGATCCAGGCAACTCTTAGGAGATAAGAAGGAAGGATAGATAAGAAAGCTTAGATGCAAGACTTTTGTGGAGCACCTGGATGCTTCAGGAAATGGTGCTGGAGGCTCAGCACGCAATGCTGGGCTCCCTTTGCTCAGCTGGAGCTGCTCCTCAGCAAGGTGCCAGCAGACCCGCTGACCTTTGGGAAGATGTGAGTGAGATCAGGCTGTCAATGGTCATCAACAGATCTGACTCTTCTCAGCAGGATGCATTAGATGCTTTGGTGTCTTTGCCAGGCTTCAGCTTGGATACTTGCATGTAGAATTCATTTTATCATCCTTGGTTAAGGTATTACATAGCATTGCTGTGCTCTGATAACACAAGATCCATGTTACTTCTGAGCAAGTGCTCTTCTAGTGTCCATTTGCAGAAGAATATTTTGTCGGTGAAGGGGAGAGTGCTTCACTGAACACTTCCGATAAATAATTGGGGGACCATTTACCACTGAAATGATGGCAACTTTCAAGAAGATGGCAACTTTCAATGTTTTAAAATAAAGCAGCAGTCATAATTTAAACAAGAGAGATACATATATGCACATCTCTTACTCCTGCTGCAAAGCCAATGGCTGATTTTGATTTTGGTAGTCAAGACTCACAACTTTTTGCCAGGATGCTCAAGTTTCAACAGTGGGACTTTGAGAAATCTCTGGCCAGGCTCTCAACTGATAACGTGCTTGGTTGTGAGCTCTTGCATTACTATCCTGGGCTGGTTGTGCTTGGCTAACACTTGCCACGTCCCGCACGGCTACTCAGCAGAATACACCTGAGGAGGAATGCTGCTGAAGTCTGGAAGAGCAAGAGGTGCAGCTCAGGAAGCGGATGAGGCAGCGTTAGAAGGGCTGGGAGTGGAGAGGAAATTCAGCAAGGCAGCGATGGAGATGCGGAGCAGCAGGAACATCACCAACTGTTCTTGTGCCATAGATGTGTTTCAGCAGCAGGAAATGAGAGAAAAAGCAGCATGACCATTGTTCATCCCCGAAGCAAAATTTCTGAGGCATGTGAATATCTCAGTGGAACACAACAGTTCACCCTGCCCCACTGACTCCCGGCCACCAGCACAGAGATTCACTGCTGCAGCAGGAGTCTCTGGGCAGAGCACAGAGAGCAGCGTGAACAGGGTGTCCTGACACCCGGGAGCCTGAGCTGAAAGGTCACATTCAAAGCCCCAGCAAAGACATGCCCTTGGGATCTCTGTCGCACAAACTCCTTTTATAAGCAACGAAGCTCCTGCTTGCACACGTACAGCTGCAATCACATCTGTGTGCAGAGGGAATGCTGAAGCTCTCTCGGTGATGGGGAGGTAGAAAATGAGTGAAAACAGTTCACGCATCTTTCCTTTTCTTAGGGACCCCACGACTGACCAGCCCCTATTACCATCACTTCCCTTCCCACATGGAGCGAGGGAGCATCACTGCTGCTACTGGAGGCACGTGAGGTGCTCCAGCGGCACCGCGAGTACGGCCAACGCCAGCTGGGCCGTCCTCGGAGCACGGAGCAGCCAGCTCCGCCGACAGGAAACCATTAAAGTGTGAGTCACTTCTCCAGCCTGAACTGGTTACAGCCGTGCTGACTCAGCAAAAGGGGAAAAACACAAGGGGAAAGCCGTGGTGGAAAGAGGGCTCTGACTCAGGCCAGCTGCGGCAAGGGGCTCGGTGAGGGGTGGCGGGGAGACGAGTGAGGTAAAGGGGTGGCAGGCGATGAGGAAAATGGAGCAAGGGCAATGGAGAGACCAGTTCTGCCTCACTTACAAGACGCTATCAACTGATTTAAGCACGGATAGGCAGCTTGCTGAAGATCAGCCAGTTTGTGCAGGGTGTTATTCTGACTTGATCACAGAAAGCTACTGGTCTGATTTCTTTCGGCTTGGGGATTGAGCAGAATTTCTGCAGAGGCAGGAAAAACTTGTCCCCAGAACACATGCTGGCTGGCTCAGCCACTGGCACACGGGCACGTGGTGTCTGGAAAGCGTGTGCTAGCGGCACGGGTGTCCCGGCGCTGATTTGCAGAAGTAAAGCTGCAGCAGGAGTTATGTAGGTTGCCGTGCTGTAGAGGAGGCACCTCTGCCTCTGCTGCAGGTAGAGGAGGAGAGCACAGATGCACGGGCGTTATGGCAGTGGGGCAATCATCTCTATGTCAGCTCAGCTTCCGCGCCAATGGAAGAGGAGATGGCTAAACTCTGCGAACTCACCTTTTCCCCCTTTGGCCCTGGTGGTCCAATTGGCCCTGGTGGTCCTGCATGTCCCTGTGGAGAGCAGACAGCATGTGAGGGGACAAGAAAGAGCTGTTTGACTGAAGGTCTTCCCTGGTTTACTGTCAGATCTTACAAGCCCTGTGCTGTGCATCGCAGCTTTGGAGAGACACATGGGTCATGGCAGAGATGAACCAAATGCATCTGGAGAAGTTGTGATGGTGCAAATGGAGACTACAGAAAGAACTAAACCAAACTCAAGATCAGAAACACATCATAGCTGAAGATCGATTCTGCATCCTGGAGTGGCAGTTTTGTTGCATTCGAGAACAGATAGAAGCTGGAGGATGAAAATAAAATCCTTACCTGGTAACCCTTTAAGCCAGGTTCCCCTTGAGCACCCATCCTTCCTGGAGCACCCTGGAGAGGCAAGCACAGAAAGCACCATGAGAGTAACCCATGGGTATTACCCCACAAGAAGAGGATGCACTGGGCTCTGCAAAACAAAGCTCAGCACCACATGGGAGTGCAGCCACCCGTTCTCCGGGCCACTGGTGAGCTTCGCTGCAGCTGTCTCAAATGCTCGTGTTTGGCTTTAACCTTTTATACATGGAGAATGACGTTAGGAGTCCATTCTATGTCTTTGCCAGCCTGTAGCAATAGGTTCCCCACCTCATTCAGATTTGCTACCAGAAATGGCTGTGTAATGTGTGCTCTTCATCTGCCCTTCTGGACATCTTTCTATCCAAATTAGCTTTGTGCTAGAAGTCCACCAGCGAGACCATTCTCATGCATGACCTAATCCTAAACTGCTGAGAGGAAATCTATTGGCATGGGTTCTGAGGCCAAGAAAGGAATTTTCTGAGTTGCAATGAGGGCACTGCAACAGCTGTTTATTGCACCTTTAGCAGACGAACAAAAGGGTTTAAATCAGATCATTAGATTAAAGTGAATTGCAAACTTTCCATATAATCCCATTTAGTGTGGAAGAAAGCCTTTTCCACAAGACAGACATACTCAGTCCAATAGACTGCTACTCAGATATCGCTTTGCTTCCTTGTGAAATAATCCATGGAGGCTTTGCCAAAGAATATGAAGGGACGATATATGGGGAGGCCATAATTTTTAGTGCAGGAAAACACTATCAGTGGAACCGTTACTCCATCGCTCATTTGCTACTGTTCTGAAACATCACCGTGATTTCCGATGCATAAATAACTCCTGCTTTTCACTAAGTTCTAACAAATATACCGCAAGAAGTTTCCTTACCAACCTGCAATGCATGAGGAGGTACTTATTACTTACTGCTGCTGTCCCAATGCATTTGTCTCATGTGCCTAAAGCAAATTAACTTTCTTCCCTCTCCGCCATACTACTGTTGTTCTCTCTGAAAGCCTCACCTTCAGTCCCCAACTCAAACCCATTCCCATGTTATATTTCTTCTTGCTGTAAGTGTTTTAGATAAGTAGATCAAGAGTGGGTGTAGAAACAGGGCAGAAGTCCAAGGCAGAGTTCCTTATAACAACACAGTTTGACTTGGAAGCAGCTCTTGCCATGAGTGCACAGTCTCAACGGGAAAGATCTTAGCAAAAAATAGCTTATCAGCTCACTCCCTTTTCAAGAAAAATCCCCAATATTTCAGCCCATCTGGGGAGCTGTGAGGAACTACCATGATGCAACGTGAGCTGGGTTCACAGGGCACCAACACAACCACCACTATGGAGTCCCTCCTGCGCTGCTCAGAGCAAGTGTTAAGCTGTTTTGGTCAATTAAACCCATCTAACATCATTTCACGTTCTGTGCTCCGAAGCCTCTGTTGGGCTCTCTGCTTCATTCAGGCCTGTGCCCACCACTGCTAGTCACGTTTCTGCGTGCTGTGTTCAACCATTTGCAGAGCTCTTCTCACCATAGGTCCCAGGGTACCTCGGGATCCTTTAGGGCCTTGGTTCCCCTTTGGCCCCTCCTTCCCTGGAGAGCCTGTCTCGCCAAGCTGCCCCTGGTAGCCCTTGCTGCCCTGCAGAACAAAAGCACTGACATTAATGTAGGACAAAACTGCTTCTACAGATAAATATCAAAGATGAGCAAAGAAAGGAAGATCCAGAGAAGGAGATGTTATCAATGGGAGATGTTCCTACCTTCTGGCCAGGCTTGCCCTTTTCCCCCTGTTTTCCTGGTTTCCCTTCTGGTCCCTAGGAGAGCAAAAAAAAGCTGTTAGAATGGGAAAGCAAAGAAGACCCATCCCAACCAGCGACTCCCGGGCCACTTCCCTGGTGCACTCAACCCTGACAGTGTCCTCACCCATCCTAACCTATTCCCACGGGAGCCAACAAGGAGGCTAGGAAGTGATGCAGGTAAGGCCACGATTCACAGGTACTACCCTCGGAGCATGGCTGAGTTTGCTCTTGAGCTGCTTGGACACATGGAGGAGAAGGAAACCTCATTGTGTAAAGGTGGAAAGATCTCTGTGCCCAGGTGACTATAGGGCAACACGGCTGAAAGGTGATATTTTTCATCTTCAGATCACATGTCAAAGACAGGCAGGTGATGGAAAACTGCCATCTGATGTGGCCATCTGTCCTCAAGGATGCAAAAGAAGGATCTCAGCAGCGCTCCTTGAAGGCAGCACCCACTGAACTGAAAAATGGTACCTACCCAGCTACCACTACAGAAAGGGCTGAAATGTGGAAAACACGTTTCCTCCGGCCCCTGCAAAATGTTTTCTCTGGTCTGCAGACAGAGCTGCCATCTGTGCACCACCGCTTTACAAACAGAGTTATATCCTTCACCATCAACTACGGCAATACTTTATATATGGTTTTAGGAACCATTGCCTCAACAGCAATTCTTCTTATTTTTACCACGTAAAAACAGGCAGTGCTTTCATTTTCTGTCTACCTGCCACGCACAGCTTTCTGCTCACAGTGCAAAACCCTTCCCTCTATCTGTATTATTACTGCAACACACGGCACATAGAAATCACAATATACTGATCAACCCTCTAGAAATGGAGTGGGATGCAAAACTTCAGGTGGGAGCCACAGCAACGACAGACAGAAGCGCTGGCCTGGTTTGTGCACGGAGCATGGGTGACTCACAGGCAGCAGAACCTGCTGCCCCTCCTTGCACACACACAGCAGAAATTAGCTGTGACGAGCAACTAAGTATAGCACGCTCTCCTTAGGGAACCCGGGGAGTTCATTTTTTCAGTGTTTGACCCCGTTGGCTGCAAGGCAGACAACATATTTTGGATTTGACAGAGAGAAGCAAAAGTATCACTGAAGAAAATAACTCATGCTTCTTGGCAATTGCGACAAACTTTTCAACAGCATCTACACACCAGCACGGCATCTCTCCCTCTGCTCTCCTGCCTCCCAGTTAAGAAGGTATAATTTTCACCACCGTTGATGCTGCAGATAAGTATCAGTCTCAGCTGAACAAAAGCAACTTAGAAAGCTAGCCATATCGGACGGTTTTCACTCTGATCTGAACCGTGGGCCTCATAAGTGCCTGCTCTTAACACAAAGGAGCAATTCAGACTTATTATAGCCCTAAAAAATCGTGCCAGTTCTTCACTTCCCCAAAGGGAATAGCTCCATTTTACCTAAATCACACATTTCAAGAGCCCACCTTGCCAACACTTATTAGAGCTTCACAAAGGACAGGTCCCTGCCGAGGAGTACACGAGTCCTGTTCTGTTGTCTCTTCTATACTGCTCAGGGTTTTTGTTTGCTATTTTTTGCTGCCACTTTCCAAGAGATCACTTTTGGAATTATTTTCCCACAGATGCTGAGCAGACGCAATACATGATGAATTGTGGGTGCCAAGCCTCCAGCGTCACCCATGTAATTGACACCTTTGACAGGAGTACAGAGAAATCCTCACCAATGAAAGCATCAGCCTGGGAAATGGCCATCCCCATCCAGCTCTGCAGCTAGCTCACCACTGGACGTGCTACCAGGTCCCTCAACTTCCTCACGTATCGGTCGTGATGTGTGTAGTGAAGCAACAACAACGCTCGCAGACCCTGTTCTGCAGGAATACCATGGTGCTCAGTGGCTTGAAAATTTGGAGAGTGAAGAGTGGAATTGGTCACAAAAGTTTACTGTCAAAACAAGACATGAACGAATAAAGACAAAACTGGGATTTCTAATTAGTTGCATACTGTTTCTCCATCAATGGTCTTCGTGGACTGTGCACTAAGATCTTTTGGAAGCATGGGCAAGAGTTGTTTCTTGCAAATAGGAGAAAGACTGTTTTAAGCGAAATCTGTTCCTGGCCCCAGTGATGGCGAAGCCCTTGATCTTCTCCAGCAGAGTCATTTTGCACACTCAGATGTGCTCCAGAATTGCTGTGCTGTAACAGCTCTTGAAACAAGTACTTCCATGTTACCATTCCATCCCTGGGATGAGGGTGCGTTGCAGTGTCTGTAAAAATGCAGACACCAGTGCATTGATGAGATGTACTCTTTTATCATTGTGCAGGGCAGATAGACCCCGTTCACAGGGGAGGTCACGAGGATCTCACAGCTACTTCAGAAGAGTTTGAAGTACAGCCTGGTTCCCCCCACCTGGATACATCTCCCATGGAAGCAATAACTGAAACTTGCTTCTACCCTGCACTGGGAAATGTCTTTGCTTTTCGAGAAGACAGGTTCAGGCCTTAAATCCTCCCATCTGAGAATCAAAATTTCCACACTGCTCCTAAAATCTGCCAGCATTCAAATGCATGTTTGTACCTGCAATCATGAAGTACAGATATAGGGTTAGAGTCATCTGGGAGAGGGAAAAAACCAAAACATAAACCCAACTTTGACAGTCCAAGCCCTGCTCGCAACAATGAACTTGATCTACAGAAGATTGTGCCATGTTCAAACAGGGTCTCAACTTTCTCTGGGCTCCTTCAGCTTGTCTCTCCCTGTTGGGGGAGTCCGAACACAGATATGGGCTCCAATAAACTCCCTGAACTGACTTTTCTGCTTATGACGCATTGGCCTCATTGAGCAGGGATGTTCATTTACTCCAGAAGGCTCTCCTGGGTCCTCCAGCTGGGGTGCGGCTCCTTCTTCGTTGCTGGAGGAAAAAAAATTGGCAGCATCTCCAACTCTTGACAGTGATAGTGAGACCAGCTGTCACTCGCAGTAAACCATGGAGATCTTCCTTTGGGCCTCCCTCGCTGTTGTTAGCTCTCGTCTGCCGGTTAAAAGCTTTGCTGGTATAAATAAATGGGTCAAACTGTGCTGGCGACACCATCAGCAGAGACGTGGCTTGGATCTTGCAGCCTGAGCCACCTCCTCGAAGGGAGTAAGCTCTATCAGCAGAGGATATTTCTGTGCTCTACCAGCATGCTTTCTAGGACTTTGGCCAGCAGAGCTCTGCTGGTGAGTGGGAAGCCTACCATATGTCTGATTTTCCTGGATGCGCTTTCTCCAACCGCGCAGGAATTTTGCCCAGATGAATTTAGAGGCAGCTCAACACTTGTCTGGGGTTCCCAGATACGCGATATCTCTACTTGTGATGTTCCAGATGTGGTTGCTGTTTGTTGCAATCCCAGACGTTCAGAGGGCACATACGCCGTGGTTTGCAGAGTTCCCAGAAATCACCACACTGTCACATGCCACACGTTACACAGGCAATAACAAGCCCAGGAACAACTTTGGTAGCCTTCAAAAGAGGTCAGATTCCTTTTCTCTCCATTCTTCTGACTCATCTGTCCAGGGATGGAAAAATCAGGGCCAGAACAGGGGGGGGAAAAAAAAAAGGATAACAAAAAAATGCAGTGAGATAGTATCTTCAGCCAAGGTGTCCAAAGTACATCAGGAATCTAGCATCTTTCGGTACCTCTTTCACTGCAATGTGAAGTTCCTAGGGGTCCTACTCTCTTTAGCAGAGACATCAATGAGGGGGAGAAAATATACAAAAGCCTATAGATAACAATAATTAATTCCAAGTTCTTTTTGCGGGATTCAAATCAGTTGGGTTAGTGTGCCAAGGCACTAAACACTTGATGCTTTTATTCTTGGGGTTTGTACACGTTTTATTGTATGCTTTGTGTTACTGGTTTGCTGAGAAAACAAATCTTCCGTGAGCAGGATTATTTTTAAATGGTGATTTCTCTTTATATACTGCACTCTTCACTATAGTAGCATATTCAGTACCTCTGGAAGATGATGGTATTTGTGACCAGGGACAGTGGAAAGCAGCAGTTTTACAAAGTCACATGCCTTCAGGTATGCCAAAATGTCCAAGGAAAGCAAAAAATTATTATCTTAGGTCTAGCATGTGTAAAATCTCATTACCACCTTCAGTAAGGACCCAATTTTCTACGTTTTTTTAGTACGGCTGTAGATATTTCCCTAAGGGAAAAGCTGGATGGTTTATTTTCCAATGAAAACTGATTAGTTCGTAAGGAAAAAAGAGGCTTTCAGCTGCTGATGGCGTTGGCAGCAAAGTCAGGTCTCTTGCACAGCACGACAGTATCGTTATTGGGAGCAAATAGTTGAGCAGCCCGGCTTCAAATTCTCAAGGCATCAACAGTTGAAATCTATGTTACAACAACAACATCCAGAAACACAAAATAAGGAAGTTGAATGAACTGCAGAGAGATATGCCTCAAATGGAGCCAAACAACAAACAGTGTTAAAATCCAGACCCAAACTCCCCCCACATTTAGTGATGCTCTGCTACATGCACTAGATCCAGGGAAGTGGTTACTGAGACGTGACTCACCGTCCTGGTTTGACTCGGGGGGAACTGTGGCTCTTGGCACTTCAGAGGATAGTTATGTTTCTGCTTTGCTTGCAGACTTACAGCACGGCACAGGAGGGAAGCTCTACGAGGGCCCAGTACTGATGAGATAGCTTCCCAAAGCCTATCTCAGGCAGGTTCAGGATCGCTCAGTACCGTTGTGGAGCAGGAGCATATTTTCAAATTTTTTTGGGTGTCACTGAGTGAAGGTCTGAGGTCACTCCTCCCTACCGAAAATGAGGCAGGAAGAAATAGAAGAACCAGAATGCAGCTACTGAGTAAAGAAAAGAAAGTGCCAATGGTGACGGAAAAATAACGGTGATTGATAGTTTGAGGCACTGGAGGTAGAAAGGGCAGAAGAGCTAAAGCAGCAATGAAGGTAGGAAACATGAAACATAGGATGACCATGCCCATATTGTTCAAGGCCCAGCCAGCGAGTTCATTTAAAGGGAAATGAAAAAGCCCCATATAATTTCCTACCGCTCAGCACTGTCTCCATATGAGAACCTCTACTTAATAAACTTTGATCGAGAGAAGCCTCCCCCCATGGAGGACAGTTCACAAGCACTCAGGAAATGAGTGGGATTATCGGGGCCGGGCATTTGAAGACATAAATGTTTCGGATTTATAAGAAACACATTTCATAATCACTCTGCCTAGCAGTAGTTTGGAAGGGGAGGAGACAGGGCAGCAGCTCCTGAATGAGTATGGGGAAAGAAGAAAGACTCAACTGTTCTCGAGAAGAAAGACCTGATTGTACTGTGAAGTTCAGAGGGCTTCACTGGGATCACTGGGAAGTAATGGGCTCTTGGCCTGCTTGTGGAAACCCGAGTGGTGAGTGCAGGTAGAGCTGGCTGGCGGAATAAAAAGAAAAAGCGAGATGGGGAAATCCTATAAAAAGATCTCGGATGGAAAGACTACAGCTAGTGTCACTGTGACTTTCCTTTCAGCTGAGTTCCTCAGCTTAAAATGTAGAATCCAAACCAAAATCTTGTATCCCAAACTCTCTGCTTTAGAGCAAATTCTTATCTGCATGCAGATGTTGCTCTGAAATATGCCACTTTCGGTTTTGTGGATGAGGTCTATTTAATCTGTTTTTTCTAAGCAGTCACAGTGTAAGGCAGCAAAGAGAATCATGTAGAGAGCAGTGCTGTGTGCTCTGAGCTGGTCTGGTTTGGTCTGACAGCCTTGAACTGCCACTAATTTGTTGTTTCTGGGAAAATCCCTTTTCCCCCCCTCTTTGCCTCTATTTCCTCATCGCTAAGGAAGCGCAGGAGAAAAAAGTGCCATCAAAAGGCTTGATGGGCGGGTGGGAAGTGCAGGAAAATTGCAAGCTCTCATCCCCACTGAGCTGTGAAGCTTTCATAGACGATGACACCAAAATGCTCCAAAGAAATACCAGCGCTGGAAGCTGACAACCGGGAAGAAAGGAATGGAAGGAGCACTTGGGCAGTATAACTCCGATTTACACTAATGAGCACTACTTGTGCTCTTTTTTTCCCTCCCCCAAACACTAAGGGTTAATATCTTCCTTTTGAAGGACACAGATGCCCTGGGGTTGTGGAAGAGGAGGGGAATGAAATCCTCTCTTGCAATAAGGAGGGGAATCTTGGAGTAACTGCACAAAAAGTGTCTCCTCCATCTGAGTCAGGAAAGAAACTGTGCCAAGTCAATGGGATTTATTTCAAATTCTGGCTCATTTTGACTCCTATTAACTCTAAACGAAGACCAGCTGGGATCAGCCTGCCTTCCCGAGCAGCAGAGAGACGAGGCAGAGCCGGCCGACTCACCGCAAGGGCGAACAGCCCCTTGGCTGCAGGAGAGCAACCTCGGTCGCTGCAAGCAGCAGTTCCCTGGGGATTAGGAGAGCTCTGTGATTCCCTGCAGGATTCCCAGGGCTCACAGGCAGCCCTGGTCCACTCCAAAGGTTTCAATGGATTTGGTGGGCTGAGTCACAGATACCAGAGTAGCAGACAAGGCGGAAAAAAAACCCGACAATAAAATCTCATAAACCACAAAATCCAGCATGTACCTTGCCATAAAACGGGATGTTCAGACTTCCACAGAGGAGGCTGAACCTGCGGCCATCAGAGATGCACTGATTATTAAAGCAAAAGGAGGAGATGGTGGAGTCACCATCACTGGAGGTGTTAAAAAACTGTGTAGACATGGCACTGCAGGACACGGTTAAGTGGGCATGGTGGTGTTGAGTTGATGGTTGGACTTGATGATCTTAAAGGTCTTTTCTAACCTTAATGATTCTGTGATTCTGTTAGAAGCTGGTTGCAGCTAAGGGCAGAGTGGCCCGGGGATGACAGCATTGCTTCTAGAAGGGGAAGGAGAGAGACCTGCGGACTGCAGCTATGCAGAGAGTCACTCACCCTGACCCTTGCTCTCGCCCTATTCAAAGCAAAGAGTTTAAGCACGTTTGACTACATTCCTGAGCAAATTTATTCGCCTTTGATTTTTGATGCAAGGCAAATACCTGCTTATGGCTTTGCTGGATATTGGTCCACATGAGTTATGATACTCCAAGGCTGTTACACAATGACACACCGTGGCCAAGTGCAAGCACCTTCAGCTATAGAGATTGGACTCCAGTATAGGAACTGGCCCTGCTCACGTAGCAGCTCCTGGAAAGGACAGGAAAAGTATGTCCTCTTGTGTCCCCTCCTCCCATGCAGAAGGGGTAGCTGTGGCTCAGGATGTGGACCATGCACAAGCCCAGGAGAGAGCCGGCTCTGCAGGAAAGGGCCCATGCCCTTTGACAAGCACAGCTGTCTCAGGAAACATCTACTAAGATGTGTCTGGCCCGTGGGTCAACACAGCCCATACCGGGCCACTGCACAGGGGAGGGGCTGGGGAGCTCCTGGTCCCTCTCTGCCACCGACTGACCTCCTGCATGACCCAAGCAAGTCACTTTACTACTTTGTGCGTCTACTGTTAACGTGTTATTCAAGGGCAAGATTAGGAGTAACAATACTAATTTCCTAGATTAAGGGTGCGAGGAGCTTGCTGTTACCACTGACACACGGCCGGGGCGGTCACAGCCCTCCCCTGCACACCGAGCCCAGTATTCTCCATTCCTTCCATTGCTCAGTCAGAGGGTAACCCCATGCCCTCCTGTTGAGGATGTTTAAGAAACTTCTTTCAAGTAAGAGCTCCACAGACAGCCTGTAGACTAGGGCAAGAAAGACAGCTTTTCCAGGAAACAACAGCTCAGCACATTATCAAAAAAAGGACAGCCTCCTGCATGGACAGCAGAGATTAAAACCAGAAGTGACTCCAGGATTGTCCTTCAGCAGCCTCAGTGTCTTCAGGGAGCTGAATGCCATGTAACTGATGTGGCGTTGCCAGCTGTCACTGAGCTCATGTGTTCGGAGTGAATGGCTGGATTCAGCGACAGCAGAGCGAGGCGCTTTGTTGCAGAAAATCTTTGAATCACATTTTCAGTGGCAGGAAACAGAAAAGAACAAAGAGCAAAAACCCACTCTGGGACAAATTCTGCTATAAGTGATGTTTGGACAACTTTCTAATAGAGCAGTGTGTCGGATGAGAATGAGCTCCTGCTCTACCCTGGCGTTACAGAGCCCAGAAGCCAGCCCCATCTCAGCTGTGACCACAGCGTGCCGTTTCTGGAGCGACTCTGCTAGCTCAGAGCAGAAGGTCCATCCCGGTCAGCAAGTCCTCCTTCCACTTCAGGACTGTAGCCTGTAGATGATGAAGAAACAAGAACATGACGGGAAGGACGCTGTCCTCAGGACACCATCCAACACCGCGTGTGGAGTTGCTGCCGCCCTGGGGAGCGACATGGCTGAGACCACAGCGCTGGAGCCAAGAGCCATGAGTTCACCCAGTGCTCTGTACTGGGCTGGATAGTGGCTTCATCCTTTTCAAAGCACTGTGAGTTCCCTCAAAAAACCTTCTCAGATCTCCACCCCAGCCCAGCTCCGTCACTCTACCCTCTTGGAGAGCAAACAAAAGGACTTTGGACCTTGTTGTATCAGAGCAAAAGGATTTACCAGCCCTTAGAGCTCTTTTGGTCTGCTGGTGCACATCTGCATCACGCAGCAGGGCCGGCACACGCAGCCAGATCTTCTCTGATGTAATTGTTTATGGCGATTTATACCATTGGAGCGCCTGGCTCAAAGCTTTCCGAGTCCTGACGTGGCTTGAATGACACTGCAGATAGGATTTCAGGTTAAAAAGGAAGTGGAAAAAGAAAAGAACTCAGCTCCCGATTTTGCTGAACAACGAGGGATTTTCTTGTTTCAGAGCATGTTGTATTTCATTACCTACAGGCTCTCCAATTGCTTTCCTGGAACTGTAAAAACCTCGCTATCAGATGTCTGCCTTGTATGACAACCAGCACATTACGAAAACCACAGTGTACAGCTACGGAGCGCAGCTGGAAACCCACCACCTCCCTCCTGCCAACTGGCTTGGGCCTTTCGCACAGCCACCGGCAGATCAGTTGTCCTCCGAGGGAAGGGTTGAAATGCTGTATTTTCTGTAGGTGGAGAGGAGGAGCAGCAGAGAGGAGCACTTTCGCCGGGGGGGTTACTCTCAGGGACCACTTGCCTGTGTCCAGGTTGCTGGTTGCATACCGGTAACTTCAACCTTTGACTCTTATCATCCTCTGTTGCGAAGAGCAGGATCGACTGGTAGCCGGATCCTTTGTAAACGTACATTACTCTCCAACAACGTTCTTCGGATGTTTCAGGCTCCGTGGCACTATCCCCTCATACAATGACAGGTCGGCAAATAAATTAGCTTTTTATTTTGGCAAACTACACCGTGACGCTTGCATTGCTGATGGATGCCTTGCCAGGGTTTGACGGGCTGTTGTGTCTTCCAGTCTCCCCACAAACTGCAGAGACATATCCTCATCCTGCCTTGCCCATATGGCAAGTCTGGATCTCCAGTGGACAACTCCTGCTCCCTGCACCGTTGATCCCAGGATCAGCATCTCCAGCCAGCCTCTCTGAACAGAGATGTCCAAACAGTCCCTGCTGCTCTGCCAGGGGAAGAGATTATCAGCTGCTCACTGCTCAAACAAGCCAACCAGAGGTCAAATGGCCAAGTCCAAGAGAGTCAAGATCAAGTGAAAGCAACAAGTTTTTGTTAGAGGAAGATGGAAACCACTGGGAGGAGATAATATGCAAGACAGCAGCTCAGGAGAAGTGCACTACCTCTGATGCGATTTTTGAAATCTGAAGTGGATCCTGCATTCAGCTGTGTGTTAGTGTTTCAGGTGCTCTGGTTTCTCTCTTATGACCAGAGGGACAACTGGCCCATCCCTCTGCTGAGCAGGAACTGGAATTGAACGGAGCAGTGTGAACTTGGACAAAGTGACCAAAAGATACAGGATACTCATGTATCTCAGCTCCAGCTGCCTCAAGTCCTGCCAGCCACAGCTGTGAGACTCATGGACCATCTCAGTTGCCAGGTTTGTTTGCTGAAATCCACTGGCTTTGAAACATGTACAAACTACCCCTGGAGACTTGGCTGGGGCCTCCCTGCTGCTTTTGTTTGAGATTTAAAACCACAGTGGAAACCGGTTTTCAGATATGTTAATACTGGCAATGGCTGAACAAGTTAAAGCTAACGATCTTTGAAAAATGTTTCTTGAGCACTGAGGGACGCTTGGTTGCGCTCAGTCCGCAATGTTGTATCAGCGTCGGGATGGCTTTCTGGAAAATAAAACCTTGTCAGTAAAGCCAGACTTGTCCCTGCTGTAGGGATCGATCGCCGGGTGAACGTCTCTCTTCTGCATGACCCAGAAGAGCAGCACAAACTCTTTATGCTTCCTCCAGCTTTAGCACCTGTGAAGGTGCCCAGCATGTATGTCCCTTCATCGGCCATCTCCCAGGGAGCTCTACGACTGTGCAGACCGAAGAACTGCTAACCTCTTTCCATCCTTTGCACTGGTCCGTTGCCATGTGGTGTGCGAGCTTGTACGTGCCATACCAAGTTCCCCGGCTTCTACCTGCTCTGCGGCTACACGAGGCGTTGCCAGCGCCAGGCCTTTGCCCCAGGCCAGTATGTGCAAAATGGGCTGAAAACGTACCAGCAATAAAACGTACCATTTCAGAGCAATCAGGCGCCTCATTTCCTACCTCTGTCAAGAGGACACTTGACAGTGAAGTGTCACATTCCTTTAGGCATAAGCAAAATAAAGATTAAGACTAAACATGTCCTTGGTGTTAAGGAAAAATCTTCAAGAAGTGGTGTAGCTGCAGGGACTTGTGATGAAAAGGGTTTTTTTCCAGAGGCTGTCGCTGTTGGTGGAGGGCACGACTCTGCGGTCCCCTCTAGTACTGAGGCACAGGGCAACACAGGGCCAAGCCAAAGCGTAGGAGAAGCTTGTCTCTATGTCCACAACTGCAGATGGGCATCAGTTTCCTCGAGCTAATACAAATCTCTTCCAGAAGGAGAAGATGAGCTACACACTCCCAGATGGAGGTCAGCTTATTGGCATAGGTAACTAGACAGATCCTTGTGTATGTGTCTCTCCCACTAATGGCACAGACGCATTAACATCTCCCCTGTCCCCTTTGTAGATGAGCAGGGTATCTCAACAGTATTGGAGCAGAAGCAACCACTTCTAGTCCTGGGAAAAGACAGTGGATCCAGGCAGGAATGCAGTGGAGCACAGATGCTCCTGGGTGTCATGCCAGGAGAGACCAAATGAAGATGCAATAGCTAAAGATGAAGTTCTCTTTAAAACCATCTAAACTGAGTATTGGACAGCATAACACTATCACATCAGATGTATTAAAACCATATGCAACATGCGTAATGTGTAAACACAGAGTATCTGCAGCACACCCAAACCCAACATGCCTCCTCCCTGCAATGCGAGTGCCTCCTCAGCTTCCCCAGGCAATTTCCATGCCACCCTACAAACCCTGGCCAGGAGTTTGGCACCACTCAACCTTGGCATTTGCCCTTGGGTGAGTACCTTCAGGATGTTTTCCCTGACAAGATTTTTATCTTTCTCCAGCAGCCTTAAAAACCTCGGTCCGCTGTACAAGTCTGTGGTGGGCTGTGCCTGTGGTGGCTTTTGTGACCTGTCTTGCAGAGGATGGGTTGACTTGATATTCCAGCTTCCAATCCTCACTTGCAAAGGAGGGGGTTGCAGTTATCTCTAGCGGTTTGCATTTCTGATCTGTAAACTTTATCTTGGCAGAAGTCTAACGAAGATCCCACTAATATTTGTACATTTTCTCCATGGGAAGGTAGGATAAAAGTCTCAAAGGAAAAAGGGGAAGAGAAAAATTATTTGTACTTCTGTCAGAGGACTTTCATCTTTAAATTACCTCAGCGAGTACAGGAACACCAGCCTATACATTAGGTAACGGCCAGGCATTTGGCAGAGGAGGCTGTGCTATCTGGACTTTACGCGGGTCTCTGAAAGTCTGCTTGAGTTTAGACATAAGGATATACAAAGAAGCGTATTAAAATAGTAGATGGAAATATAGCACTCTGCAGTAAAAAAAAACAAAAGGGAGTGATTATGAGCAGGAATCTTGGCTCTATTGACTCTTTTTTTTTAAAAAATAAAACAGAAAACGGCATCATGTTCCCAGGGACATGCTGGCAAACAGCGGGGATGGAGTCTGAGAGAATCTATATTTTATACTTTATAACTTAATATGGCTTTTGCATGATTTTAGTATTTTTATTGGTTCTTAAAACATGCACAATATAAACACGTGAACCAGCCAGAAGTACAGCACATGGAGGGCTGGGCGCTGAGGGCGGCTGTCCAGTCATGCCAGCCTGCAGCCGGGAGGAAGCTGGGATATTGGGGACCAGCTCTCGCCCATGGTACGGTCCCAATCCTGCAAAGAGCTCCCTGTGGGTACAGGGGGCTGTGGCCAAGGACGGCCTTATCTGGGGCAGGACTACGGCCTTATTCTGCACATTTATGGTGCTGCACCGCAGTATTAAGCCAAGGTTTCCACTTTCTAGTTGAGTCAGTGCTCAAATCCCAACCCCAGCCCAAAAATAACACAAATCCAGCCCCTCTGCTGCTTCCATCCCCTCACACCCTTCTCCCTGCCCTCCTTTTAGCCAGCCACAACGTCACCAAAAGGAAAAACCACATTCTTCAACATCAAGCATCTACCCAGTGCTCAGAAGTACCTGCCTGCCCTGCTGCCTTCCACCCATCCTGGGCAGGGATTTCAGAGCTGCCATCAAACTTGGTCAAACTTGGTCTAATCGCTCTTTCTGACATGCCAGGGCTGCTCACATGCCTCCCGGAGACGCGTGGTGGGAGCTGGCGTGTTCTCCAGCTGCACGAGCAGCAAGACTTGTGCTACGGGCGAGCACGGCCACTCCGGCCAGGCTGGCTGCATCCGACTTGACCAGGCTATCGCTTGACAGAAGAGCCTTGGGAGTCCATGCTTTCTACAACTTTGATCCACAGCAATAATTACAATCAATAAATCATGTCGTCAAGCTGAGAAATTCCACGTTTCAAGCAGAAGGGCCTGACTTGGCTTGCAGAGCAGCCCACTGAGGCACTGGGCAGAGCTACCCTCCATCTGGCACCACCGAAGGAGCCCCAGACCAGACCCTGCCCAACTCCTCCAGCCCTGCAGCTCTCATCTCGGAGCCAGAGTCACATTTTTTCTTTTTATGGCACTGAGATCAGACCTCCAAGTGAATGAGACATGCCTAGGATATTCATTGAGGATTCAGGAATAATTTCCTGCTAATTTCTTCTATTTGTTTTCTATATTTAAGAGGGAAACCTTAGAAGGGAAAAGCAGAAGTAAGCAAGTCATCATCAAACAGAAGGGAGAGAAGGGAAAAGCTGGCCATTTCCAAACTGCAGGCCAAGGCCAGCTGTGGCAGCCAGGGGAACCTCAGCTCCTCACAGCCCTCCACACATCCCTCTCGAACACCCTGCGAGGTGGTCCATTTTACAGATGCAGTAAAGAGGCACAGTGTCCCAAAGCCTACGGCAGACCAGAGAAGTGACCCATATCTCAAGTGCATATCCTGATTGAAAGACCAAACTGTCTCCTGGGTGTAATTTTTTGCAAAAATAACATACTTCATGACAACATTTGCAACAAGTCATATCTCAGATGACTTCCTGCCCTAAACAGTGTCCTGGTTCACTGCCTGCATCTCCCTCTCAATCTGCTCCCAGGGGTTTTGCTGCAACATGGCATGCCCTGTTACAGTAGTATTAATGTCTACAGTAATTACTGCCCTTATAAAAAAAAAAAAAAGAAAAAAAAATTAAAAAAAAGAAAAAGCCTATATATTTCTTACTAGGGTTTAAATGCAATCCAGCCTCCCAGACACAAGACTGCAAACTCTCTTTTGTCCTCTTGTTGCAATAGGATCTCGTCTCTTCAGACGAGCTGGTTTGCCTTCTGCAGCCCAGAGCTTGGTGTGTGCCAGCTCTGCCCCGATCCCTGAGCTGGGGAGCACATGCTGCACCTCTGGGCTCCCGCTGCAGCCATCGGAAAGGTTAAAGTCATCTTGCACGCAGGGGTTTAGACAAGAGCAGGCAGCACTCTGCTGTTCCTTTTGGGGCTAGATGCAACTGCTGATTTGGAAACCAGAGTGCAGGTGGCCCTAATGGAGAGCGCAGGAGCTGTGTTGGGCCAACACCCGTACCCCGGCGATCCGAGATACACGCGGCTGCCCGCGCAGCTCGGGGAGGAGAGCACTAGTTACAGGAAACCCGCGGACCAGCTATGGGGGTGAGCGGGCTGGTTTTGCAGACTCACTCGGACACCTGTGATGCCGGGATATCCAGGAGGCCCTTCTTTTCCCTTCAGTCCTTCGATGCCTTTTTCTCCTTTCTCTCCTTCCAGGCCTTGCTCTCCTTTGTCTCCCTGTGGAAGAGAGGAGGGAGGGAGCTTTTCATACCCACACAACACATGGGTCACTGTACATGGCTCTTGCAAGGAAAAAACCCACCACATAATTAATATTTCAGGAGTCTGAGAGGAAGAGAGCCTGCAAGCAAAAGGATGAATGAGGATGAGTCATAATACACTTGACATTAAAAAAATGAGCAAAACCAGGTTTCTTTTTTTAAAAAATCTCTTGGCTGGAGGAGAAGGAACTCCCCCATTACACAGGGAAATCTGAACCTCTTTGCTTCTCCTGCAATAAGGCCTGAACCTCCCACGTGAATGAGACAGGCAGACAAGATCTGAAAGTCTCCCTTCCCTCACCCAGAAGCCCTGAGCTCGGGATGCTGAAAAATTTTTAATAGGATGGGTTTGTCTGGAGCAGCTGCTTGGCTTTTGCTGCCAAATGGGAATCAGCCCAGGGCTCAAATAAACACTCTGCGAAACAGTGTCATCTTGTCCCTGCGAAGGATTTGTGGTCTGAGCCGTAGGTATCATGTCAAATTACCATTCTTATAATTGATGGCGCAAAATTTTATGGGGACAATCAAAAAGGCCAATTCTGTACTGACAGCAGCACCTACACTTGTGCAACCAACCAGCCTTGACAGAGTCGTTTTGCTCTCATTAACGCAGGTGCAAGCGGACAGCAACATCTCTTCTTGATAAACAAATGCTCCTGCAGTGAGCAGTGGCTCTTCTGCTGTCCAGAGACACATTCAGGTTGAAAAGATCTGGTTTGGTTCAAGAGCTCTTGGGGACAGTTAGCGGTGGCAAGAGAATACAGAAGTCTTGACTGTCTTTAAGGAAGAGTCTTTTGGTCCAACGTTCAGAGATAAGCAGAAGTAGAGACACACGGCAAATAGTTGAACTAGAATGAAGCAATAAACTGCATTGTTGTGGGACCGGCTGCTTTTTCTTTCCATGGAACAAAACTGTTGGCCTGTTTGGAAAGGCTGGCTGTGCAGGGACAGAAATCAGAGTTCTGTTCCAAAGGCAAGGTAGCAAACTCACAGCAGCTAGATGAAGAGTGCAGTGCAAGCCCTGAGCGAGCACCTGGGGCTTTGCCAAGAGGAAGGCGATCTGGTTTCTTTACTTGCTGACAATGTTCTGGTTAGTGGTGCAGGGGAGAGCAATGGACAATTCTCGATTTCCCCTGCCAGGCCCAGGAATTCCTGATTAGTTGGAAATTTAATCTGTAAAGACTCAAATAAAACAGACAAATTGCTGGGAACTAGATTTTAAAGAAGTTGACCTTTTTGGAGATCTGATCAGATGCCAAAAATGTGGGTAGAGGAGTGAAACAGGAGGAGTCCATTATGTGTGCTTGCAGAGAAAAAATCCTTGGAGGGAGCAAGGCAGAGGCTTATTGCACAGAGGACCCAACAACCCCCTTGGCTTCAACCTGTCCCCGGGAACCACGGGGGCCTGAGTGCACGGAGATGTGTCTGAGAGCTGAAACATGCCATGACAGCGAGGTTTACCTTGACACCGTCCGGCCCAGGTGGCCCGCTGTCCCCTTCCAGCCCTGATTCTCCCTGCAAGACAGAAGAAAGCAACATAGGGCTGTGCCCAAATACGCTTTTTTCCCCATGCTTTCGGCAGTTGACTTGGGGCAGTGAGTTGGGCTGCAGTGACAGGAGCCCAGCCCTGCGCTTTGACACATGTCCTGTCTCATACCCTATTGCTGAACAAGCTCTTTCTGGAGCTAGAGTAGGAGTTCAGCCTCTTGCTTTATTCTAAGCCATAGTTTCTCCTCCACCGACCCCGCTGCTGGCCTGCGGGAAGACCTCCTTCCCCATTGAAAAGGGGGCTCAGTCTGTATTCATTTAACCTGGGGCTTCCCTATCCTGCTCCAACAACTGACCTTAGTCCTGAGAAGGGACAAGAGCCACTGCCAGCTTCAATCCGTGCATTCATCCCGCCCCTGGCTCCCTCCCACGCATGCATAGTGAGGCCAGTGTTTCCCTGCTTAATGCCCTCCTTCTGCTCCAGCATCTCCCTGCCCCGTGCGGACTGCATCCTCCCGGCTGCGCTCGGCCGGGGAACAGGACAGAGCTGTTCCCACACCGCCCCTTTCATAGGTTGTCACAGCACTGGGCAAAGCAGCCCTGTAGCATCGGAGAGGCTCACGCAGCTGTGAGCTGAAGCTGATAGGCTCTGTGAGGGAGGCGTTTCCACCACCCGCAGAAGAAACAAGGGCCGTAAGGGTTACGGGATGCCCCGAGCGGGATCTGTCTGCCCAGGCTGTGGGTGAAGAGGGAACGGAGCCTCTGGGGAACTGGTACAGCAGAGAAGTCCTATCAGAAGGTGACCATACTTACTCTTTGGCCAGCGAGGCCTTGCTCTCCAGGGACTCCCAACTGGCCAGGATCACCCTACAAAGAAGGAACCACAGACATGGAGACAACCGACAGCGAGTGAGCGTGAAGCACTTCCCATTGCACCCCTCATTTTGACTTTTTGTTTCCTTCTCCCACACAAACACCTTCACTTCAGTTTGCAAGGGGGTCCAAAGGACAGGTTGGCATCACCAGCACCTCTGCTCGCGGAGAGCCAGCGCACACCTCGCAGGCTCTGTTGCAACGATGCCCAACAGGACAGGGGTGCAGGAGTGGTTTGTGCTGCCTGCAGCTGCAGGGCCAGAAGATATTCCCTTGGCACAGCCCTTTGGCAGGAAAAGCAGCAATGCTGGGTGCAGTGCAGCGCTGCGCCAGACACAGCTGGAGCGAGGGAGAAGAACACTGACAGCTCTTTGAGCCCCACATGACTGAGGAGGGTGGAGAAGAACCTGAACCTTTGATGGCACCAAAATGAATAAACTGAAGGTGTTTGGAGCTGGCAAGAAAATGGATCTTGGCGACAGGCTGCGAGGTTGCACTGGAGGCAACATAGGGCAGTTACCTCCCATTTGTGCCCATCCAGGCTAACTGCTTTGCAAGGAAGAGAGTTCAGGAAACGCAGAGGGAGAAGGAGGAAAAGGTTTGACCTACCCATACATCTCGTCCTGCAGCAAACTGGTCTGCAAGCGACGACTGCCCAGAGCAACCCCAGCCTGTCCCAGCACCTCCCGGCTTTGGAGAAGGAGCAGCACTGGACTTTTACTCTCTGACCCCCCCAGCAAGGATGTGTTGCACTGACAGTGGGTAAAGGGGTGTTCCTGCAAATCATCATGTCCTGTTCCCGAGGAGGGCAGCCAGGAGTACGGGAGCTGAAACACTCGTGCAGCATCAGGACGCCAAAGACACGGTAGCTCCAGTGAAGTGTCAGAAGATTTGCCAAGGAAAACATGGCAAAGGATGGGGCCGGGGGTGGGGAGTGAAGAACAGCAAAGAGGAAATTGCATTTAATCCCCACATAGAGTCTGTTCAAAAGCTCTGCACACAGGAGCGAACCTTCAAACCAAGCAGAAAGGGGGTGAGGACAAAATAAAAACCCTTCTGAGCTGCTCAGCACTGGGATCTTATTCAAACAAAGAGATGGTTTTTATAGGCCTTTCCAAGCAGACAAGAAGGTGCATTCATGGCTCTGGAGCAGGGCACCCTTCCCCCATAACCATCAGAGGAGTTCAGTCCCCACAGAGCTGAGGCTTGGAAACTGCGGCAGGACCTTGTCTGAGGGTATTTTTAAGTTTGGGACCTTCCTAAGACTCTTCTTATTTCAAATTGGAAGCTGCCTGGATCTCTGAGTCTTGAGGACTCCCCTCTCCACTCAGATTTTGGATCTGTGAAAGAGCTGAGCTTCATTTCCAAGGCCCTTCACAGCTATTCAGGCAGAAGACCCTTGGGATGGTGCTTCTCCCCGGCACTGACAGCCTCCCCCTTGGGATGGGGCTCTGGAATTTGTAACTAAGGGCTTAAAAGTTAACCTGATTTTATTTTTTAAACTTTATCTTTTGTTGAATATGCTGTGGCGTTGGCTGCTGGAGGGTGAACATGCAACGTTACACAGTCCTGCAGGAACAGAAGTTGCTATTATTTCCCCAGTCTGACAGAGAAATTGCACTAAGGGTTTTTCTTACCTTCATGCCAGGTTCACCTGCAAGGCCAGGCTGTCCCATTGAGCCAGGCGGTCCCTGGGAAAAAAAAAAAAAAGATAATGAAAAAACTCATTGTAACCAAGTAGAAAGCAAGATCAAAGACATAATTCCTTTAGCAGAGCCCTCCCGGGACAGTGGAGCCCTGGTTGCAATGTAATTACCTCCCCAGAGCTGGCTCAGGGTACGCAGCATCAAAGAGGCCCAGTACCCCCTCGTGCCTGGTTCCTGGGAGGGCTCTGCTCGTCTCTCATGCCTCCCCTCTCTCCAGCCCTGTGGCAGCCCCCCAGCCTCCTCTGCCAAACACCTCTCTCTAGCTCCTTCCAACCCCTCTGCTTCCTTAGGTTAGTAACCACGCCGGGGAGCAGCACTGGGACGAGTTGGGAAAGAAGGGAAAAGGCTCAGAATTAGACTTGAACGCCCTTCACAAGGGTCCAGCAGGTTGGCTGATACAGCGGATAACAAAAATGCTCAGCTGCGCTCTTGCTCCCTTGCTCACTGCTTCCTGCAACCACACTTCTCCATTACCGCTGGTCTGAGCACATTCTCCACGCCACCAGTCTCATTTTGGTTAGGGTTACGTAGTTAACGCAGCCTCAGGGTTCGCAGGCGCAGTGACTTGCCCTGCCTTGGCAGGAGCAGCTGCCCCAGATGACACAGCCTCGAGCTGAGCCCTTGGCCCCACGCTCCCGGAGAGGCAGGGGCGCAACGCTGCTGCCAGCTGCAGGACAGCTAAAGGGAGCCAAGAACAGCACGGTTACACCAAACCCTCCGGCACAAACTTTGGCCAGATTAGCCTTGACATCCATCACCCACTTCCTCTGGCTGTAATGGGTCAGCAAACATCCTAATGCCAACGACTGGGCTCGGACCAGAAACCCAGAGCCCAGGGCTGCTGCCAGGCTGTACCACCTGAAAGAAAGTGGCTGGCAGAGGAGATAACGTGGCCCTATCCATCTGAGCATAGATCCTGGCAGAGACACTTGGCATCCCTCAGAGAACCAAAAATGAATGCCAGACCTGGAAAACTATGGGAATTAAGACAGAAAGAGGAAAGAAGAGAGAATGACCTTGCAAACTGTTACTTGGTGTCCAGCTGCCATGTGCAGCCTTGCAATAGAGGGGTCACAGTCATTTAGCACCAAGATCAACCGGGAGCTTTAATCTTTGTACATTCACTAGTACCTCTGGGAAGTACGGGGGATGAGAATCTGTAAAACAAGCCCAAAGATGGGACAGCAAAGCTTGTCTTTAAAGGATTTGAGTCGTTTATTTACTTATGATATTTGTTTTCCGGACAATCTCCCTTCTCTTTGCTGTTAGGAATAAAGGAAAAAAGAGCACATAGTCAAGGGAGCACTTGGCTGCCCAGGGAATAAAGCCAGTTCCTGGCTTGCTGAGATGGATTCAAGCAGAGGAGGGAGCAGGGCGCATGTTGGGTTTACGAACAAATGGTCAAGTCACGCAATGAGAAAACTCAAGCTCCAATGAAAGCAAATATTCTGCTTTGGTTTCTCCAGAGGTGCCAGTGCAGAGAAAGGCTCCTGGAAGAGTCACAGATTTGAATAAAGCTCTGTACTTTCTTGGTTGGCAACACCCAGCGTGGCTCGGTAGCAGCTTTCCAGCTCCCCAGTGTGGTTTACCACGCTGAGAGCTCGCTCCATCCAGACTAGCAGCCATGAGAATGGAAACTTTCATGACTCATACACTTTGCAGTAGACTGCATTAAAAGGCACCTTTGCTGCTGTTTTTACAACCAAGTGAAACATCCTATCTATATTACAGCTTGGGACCTACGGAAAGGAACTACCCAAGGGGAACTGGCACATCTGGTATAAACAGCCAAGACTATAATACTTCAAGGGGAGTGAAATCAAGCCAAGACTGCAGACGAGTCAGGGGAAAACCATGGAAGCATCTCCTGCGCTCCATCAGGGCACTGTTTGGCAGCTGCTGCGGCTTTGGTTACGGTGTGTTTGTGCCATTGCTTCATGGCAACGGCAACCTGAAAGCACAGTCAGCAGCAAAGGCATTTCTCTGAGCTTCTTCCACTGGCTGCAGCAGCTTGTGATGGGACTGCCACAGCAATCCAGGCTGGCTGACAAAACTGTGTCTTGTCAGCAATGGCACTGGTGAGGGGGAAAGCAACGACCAGTTTTCAGTTTGAATTGTTACTGTATTTGGTCCCTGACTCTGCACCCTGGTGTAGAAAAGGTGGTTCCTGGTGTGGTTGTAGAGTCATGCATGGGACATGCTCATTAGTGTGGTCAGCTTTGAAATGTTTCTTTGAATGTGAGAAACATTCTCTTGTCATCTTGTTGTGAAGATGGGTCTGCACATCTACCAACTGGGTGTCTATGGGCTGTGTGGAAAATGATGCTCAAATTTCTGATTTTCGCTGTTTGCTTTGGAAGTTGACTTTCAGACTTGAGGGAAATCCTTCCTGCTCGTGTCCCCAGGTGTGAAAGGATGCATCTCTGAACATTTACTCCTCTCTCAGTCCTGCCACTCTTGATGCAAGGGGAAAACAGAAGCAAAGATCAGACCTACCTTATGTCCAATTTCTCCCAAAGGCCCAGGTGGCCCCTGTGGTCCTTGTGGACCCTGAAAGACAGAGACACAAGGCTCTTTTCATACAACTGTTTTCATTTCTGAAGGGCCACCACTTCCATGGCCTGTAAGATAAAACACCAGTTCCCTCCCACATCACAGAGAGCTACACAGCGTGCAGGTGATGCCCAGTGAGATGGAGAAGCCAGCAATGGGTGTGCTGAGGCACCTGAACAGCCAAACAGTTCAGAAGGCCCTTCATCTTTCTGGCTCCCACCTAAAACAACTGTAGTTGGCAACCTGAAAATTCCTGGTTTACTCTCTCCCTTCACAGTCCAGGTCAGTCCTCACAGACACAGAGAGCAGGAGATAACCCCTCTTCCTGCTTCAGTGGTCCTGTTGGCCCTCCTTGAGGTCTGTGTCTTCACTTGTCGTCTCCCAGTGCCTCCCCCAAAGCTGTGGCCTCAGTTCTGACACCACCAGCCTCCCTCCTAGGCCCCCTTCCGCGCTACCTACCAGCCCAGTCCAATTCCTCCTGTTACATCTGACCCTGTCCCAGATCCAACCTTGCCCTTCTTTTCTCCCTTCCCTTCTGAAATCCATCCCAGGCTGTATCCTACACTCTCCCTGGTTGATCCATGGCCCCCTTTTGCTTTCCAGGGGTCTGACCTTGTCTTTCCTCATGCCTCCTAGGACTCTAGCCAAGTCTTTCACATCTCTGACCATGCTGGAGTTGGCAAGGACAGAGAAGCTGGGAATGGGAATGAGTGGTGGGGAAGAGACAGACAGACAAAGAAGTGAAGTGTCTGTATGTGTGCAAGGAAAGACAGATGAAGAGAGAGTGATAAGACACTTGCCGGGTCGCCTGGAGCCCCTTTTGCTCCTGGAGGTCCAGAAGGTCCTTGGATACCCTAGAAAAATTAAAAACACAAGGTCAGCTCCAACCCCATAGCAATCTTTCATGCCTGGTGGCAGCAACGTGCACCTCAAACACTCCAATAAAAGGAGTGACGAGGTGGCCCTGTAAGTGTGAGACACTGTCCAAGTTCTTCCTCCTGGACCAGAACTCAAAACTTACGGACTTGCGTGAAACCAAGATTATGAAAGGAAGCACAAGGGATGGACACTTACTGGGAAGCCACGTGCTCCTGTCTCCCCAGTCTCACCCATCTTCCCCTGTGAACACACAGTTACAGCAATTAGCAGCTGGGAATGTCCTGAGACACCCGCGGTGTTCCGGCCAGGAGAAGCTGCAGTTCCCTGGGCACTGTCTATGTGTGGGTACCCCTGTGGGGGTGTGACACCACGCCGGGTTTGGCAGACACTGGCTCTCACAGAGGACATACCTGCAGCCCATCTGGCCCCAGCTTGCCTGGCTCCCCTGGTCGGCCCTGCGAAGCAAAAAGACACAGACATGTTGGCAAGAGCGCAAACTGTATTGGCGATGCTCTTCCGCCCATCCCATCTGCTCTTGCATTTCTGTGTGTCAAATATCCCCTCCAGTTCCCTGCAGCTTTTGAGAGGCCAAGTGCCCAGCATCCTGCCCTGAGGAACACCCCACTCAGCAGGGAGTGTGGGCAATGGGCTGCATGACCTAAGGTTTTTTGAGCAAACACTGCTTTGGAGGAAGCTGGGATTCTCAGGAGACTCGGCACAGCCCTGTCTGGCAGGGCATGAAATAAGAGAGATTCCCCATCCCAGTTGCATTCACAGGGCCATGTGTGCCATGCAGAGGATGGAGTCTGTGACATTCAATGGTAGGACAAGGGTCCAGCTCTGCCACGTTACTCTCACTTCGGGCTGCTGCCAAAGGGAGAAACTCTCCCATGCACCCCTCTCAATGCCTGTTGTGGAGCAGGCTCACCGTGGATGACGGTCTGCCCAGGCAGGGTATCTGCCAGGCTGTCTTTGCACCAGGCATCCCCTGTCCTGTGTTTTTACTGTCCTGATCTAATTAACATGAAGTACATCGGAACAGATACATATTCCCTTAGGTCATATTTTATCAGTCATGTTAAATTGCTCTGATTTTTGTGCTACATTCAGATGTAACAGTCAAGCGCACTCACTGCCAGCTGAAGCTACTCCCATTCCTGCCAGGGACCCCATTATTTTAGCAGAGGCCCTTTTATGTTGGTGGACTGCCTCTGTATTTGGGGTCTCAGACCCCAGCAGCAAGGGCCCTGATGCCCACGTTGGACAGATTTTACTCTGGCTGCATGAAAGACTCATCCCTGCTGGTTGACCCTCATGGAGCAACTGAATGTCCTCTGTTCGTGGAGGAAGATGTGACCTTGATCCTGTCCAGGGCACTTCACAACACAGCTAAGAGCAGCCTTGGCCACCCACTGGCATTCACCTTGACACCTCGTGACCCTGGCTCGCCTACTGGTCCATCAGGCCCTCTGGCACCCTGGAAAAAGGCAAAAGAGAGGGAAAAATAAGAACACAGAGTATATGTCTCACTGGAAAATACAGCAGTCACCCTAGCTTTGGCCACCAGGAAAGTCCATGAGATCAGTCCTGGCTAAGCCAACTTATTGGTTGGGTTGAGCACAGCAGCTTGGAGCCCAGGACTCAAAAGATCCCTTCTGTGTTTTGTTGCTTCATTTCTCACCATTTACCAGCACACAGCACCAAAATACTTTTTATTCCTGTTAAACTGACTACCAACCGCAAACCAAAGCCAGAGGAGGAAGGCAGGCCAGGAACAGCCTTATTTTCATACAACAGTTACAGGACAAGGGTTTGGCAATGCACAGACTTGCAGTCTAGCCTTATTGATATCAAACCTCTAGAAACCCTGCTCTTCCATCTTCCCCTGCACTTAACCTGGGCATACTACACTCTCTGATGATCACAATCAGGGCAATAAAGCTACAAAATATACAGAGGCGCACAAGCCCCCACCATACAGTACCTTCACAACTGTCCTGGGCCTCATACTGCTCCCAAAGAGCAGGGTGTATTTGCTGGCAGCTGAACTCCAAGCCTTCAGCTACAGTTACCTGATATTTAAAGAACTGGCTGCTGTTAAGGATCAGGCAGGTGCTCATGCATATGCACGCTGGGAGGAGCGCAGCCAGCCGTGTCTGCTTTGGCACGTCTGGTCCTACGCCCAGCATCTGCTCCAGGGTGTGCGCGTGCGTGCAGCAGGCACGAGGACCTCGGGAGGTGTACGGGACACGCACACTGCTGCAAATGCTCATGGCACGTACAAGAGTCCAGACAGTGGGCGATCCTGGACACTATTAGCTAAAATTGAACAGCTCATGGTACAGCTCAGGCATTCTTGAGGAAGGGGTGTCCTCGTTCTTCCAGAGGGTGCTGGGCGAGGAGAGTACTGGTCTCAAAGAGGGGATAACTGTGTTCTATCTTTCAAGCTAATTTCAGAAGAGCTGAATGTGCAGCCCTCTGCACCATTCAAACCCCCGAAACCAGTGTGTCACACTGACAGAGAATAAACAGAGCCATGGTCAGGGAAAATAAAACAGTAAAAAAAAGGGCATGTCAAGAGACTATTAATGCATGTCATGCTCATCAAACCATGAGCTCAGCTGGGACTCTTAGGCGCTACTGCAATGTAAATAATAAATAAAAACACAGAGCGGTGCTAGAATGTAGTGGTAAGAGGAATCCTGAGAGCAGGCCAATGTGGAAATAGAGAAAATAGGAGCCAATGTGCTTAATCGGGATGCAAACCGAGTGCCAAAATAACAGGGCTAGGGAGCCAATGTGTTAGAAAAGCAACTCCAGTATGACAGGCAAGAGAGAGAGAGACTCACAAAGAAAGGCAGTGTAACAGCAGAAGATGTATAGGAAACTTAGCCAAATTATTACAGCAACCAAACATTGTCAATATAAAATAATGCAAAAACTTCTACTGCGCTTGGCAAAACCCTGTGCTGCTGAGTGTACCAGAGATCAAATAACCAACAGCCTGTATTGCATGCCAGTAAGACACAGCTCTAAAGAATGCTCAGCCTGGTCTCCAGGACAGACGGACAGAGGAGGACTGTGCACCAGATGGGAACACCACAACCAAATGGGGTGTTTCACAGATCGGCGCTTTGCTACGCTAATGTAATGGCAGCTCTCACCAGCCCTAGACCCCAAGTGCCCTGGCTCCTGCTGGCCACTAGATCAGAGAGCAGCGAAGACCAAAAGTTTTATTAATCCATGTCCCTATGAACCTCAAAGCACAATGACATAAACCAGAAGGTCATTTAAAAGCAGGGCTACTGACAGCTCAAGCCAGAGAGCGCTGTAAGTTGGAGTACTGGGAGAGCAAGGCTTGGAGGGATCTGGGGAGCTGCCTGGGGTGACCGGGACACCCAGAAACCCGGCAGAACACACAGACCTGTCCTGGGCTGGGTACTGGGCTGCCCAAAGAGAAGGGAGGTGTCAGCACGTGCTTGGCACTGGCACCCTGCGAAAACAGCCTGCCACCCAACTTCTCAACCTCCCTGGAAAACAAACTGTTCCCCTCCTCTTTGAGCAGCCATTCAGTTATTTTGTGCAATTACATCTTTACTACCTGAGATGGCGGGGTTACCTGCTTCTGAAGGAGTGCTGAGGGGAAAGATTCAGTAGCTCAGCCCTGGTGTTAGAGGAGGAGGGAGCAGGGATCAGAGGCAATTGGGACATGGAAACAGCAGCGATGACCCAGGTTAGAGGTCTCCATTCCAGGACAGGTGCTGTCGCGGAAGGAAAGTGGGGTGCATCTGGCCCCTCCAGATCCATCTCCTGTATCCTGTCCTGTCCAGCCCCTTTGCCAGTGCTGGGCTGCTCTGAGCTGGGTGGAGGCTGTTGGGTGCCCTCAGACCTCACTCAGCGCTGCAGCAAGGGCAGCGATGGCTGTGGTTCTCAGCGGTCCAAGCCGGCAGGGCTGGCTGGGGAAGTGTTTATGGTATCCTCCTTTCTTCCAGCAAAACCCTGTCACCAGCTTTGCAGGATCTGCCAGGGCAATCTCACTTCACAGCAGTCACCTGCCTAATCCCATCACAACACATCTCATCGGCGTCTGACCTAAAGAAGGAGGAAGTGACCCTGTATTCGCAAATGCATGTCGCAAGCTTCATCTTCTCCAGCCTCCTGGGCCAAAACCCAGGATAAAGGCTTCCCCTAATTTGCCCTGACAGGAAAGGCTACATTTAGTCAATTAGTTAAATCTTTAAAACTCTCTTTTACTGACAAAGCTGGTTAGAGATGAGTGAGTGAGGTGCTGGCAGCTCTCCAGGGAGCATCCCATGCCAAACGCCGCAAGGCACAGCACGGTGCCTTCGCCCTGCAGGCCTGGCAGCTTGGCCATGCAGGCAGGGCTGAGCACAGCTCCCCGGGCCCCCCTTGGACCCTCAGTGCTTCCAAATTAACTGAACAGCCAGGCATGCCTGCCCCGAGCATGGCAGGGCAGAGGGACCAGGGCGAGCGTGTAGAGAGGCACGTCGGGAACAACCTCCTAAGGGCATATGCAGCATGGTCCCGTCCTAAGAATGGGGTAAGGAGGGTGCATGGCTTTATGACTGGTGTCAGCGTCTTTAGGAAACCATGAAACAGAGAAGGAAGCTTTTCTTTAGTCTATATCAGTACTTATATGGCAGTACACAGCTCAGGAGAGGTCCTGCTGAGCCAGGGCTGTACAAACAGTGCAAGCTCCAAGTAGCTTTACAATGTAAACAGGAAAAAAAGGAGGGTTAAACCGAGATCTGTCCGCTCCTTTGCACACGGGCAGCCAAAGCACAGAGAGATACAGGTTCATGGCTGATGAAGCATTTGAAAACCTAGTCAACTGTTTCACCAAAGCCAGTTGGACACGAACATGTGGCTCAAAGATATTGCCATGTCCATCTCAAAGCAGCTCACCCGAGGTCACGCAGGGAGTCACAGCACAGGGACACGCCTGGGCAGTCCCCCTGAAGCACATGCGCCACAAGACCAAGTGTCATCACTCATTGCTACCTAAACAGATGAGTTTCCCCTTTTGGTTGTGTTTTCAGGCAAGAGAATCCGAATCAGTATTGTGCAGAAAATCACAGGTCTGTGACCCTGTGTCCAAACGCTGATGCACCGGTTGCAGTAAGTCACGCTTGTGCTGAGGTCCTGGATCTCAGCAGGCAGTGAACCACTCAGGGCTGGGCAGAGCCCAGCATTTTTTAAATTCTAGTTTCAATGCCTTATGTGGACACATTTCACACTGTAATCCCTGTGTAGGTCCCCACAGAGCTATGTAGTAGAAAGCTGGTGTTAAGTCCTTGCAAGTCTCACCTGCAGTCACATTCTGCCCCCTGCAATAATGAGTGTTTTTAAATGTAGGCTCCAGTGACAGTAGCAAAGCAGGTCACAGTGCCACACGCTCAGTGGGTGCACAGGACAAGACAGCATTTCCCTCAGAGATGTGCAATACTGAGCAGCACTATCAGCAATCCCAGACTAAACAAAGTGCTATGGTGTTGGCTAGATATGGACATCATCAGCTCCCGAGTGCAGGGGAATTCAGCTCCAGGCTTTGCATCTCAGGTTTATTGCTAGTCCATGTGAGGCAACAGAGATATGCCCTGCTGCTAGAGTAGACAATGTTCCTGCAGAACAGAGCTAAATACTCAACAAGATGTTTCTGCAAAGTAGTGCTGCATTTCCCCCTGTTTAAACAGATACTCAGAGCTCGAAGAGAGATGGTAACAGCCTTTGAATAGCAGAAGCAGAAACATGCAGTCAGTAGTAGCTCCTTTCCAGAAATCCAAAGCTTCTTCCTTACCCCTTTATCCAAATATTGATATTTCACTATCACAGTCCGGCCAAATGAAAAGCAAGCGGATGCCTTGACAGAAGCTGAAGGGAGACATCGCTGGCCATAGATCTGTAGCTAACTTTTCCTCAAACACTTCTAATGCTTTTTCAGCCAACTAGAAAGATCCCTGGGAGCAAAACAATATACCTCTGCTTTTTCTCCATGAACAACTTGTCAGCTGGGCCTGGAAAAAGCAACTATTTTCAGGTTTGCTTAGATAACACCACTTTACAAATCCCTAGCATTCACAAATTCCTGCAGTCAGTGATGCTGCGAAGCATCGGGTCTGCGTGGCAGAGAGATAGCGGTCCCCACCCGCACAGAGCGGCGGAGTGCTGGGGGTGCAGATGTGCACGCCTTATCTCGTCTTTGCAAGCTTCACCTGGGCAATAGTTAATGCAGGAGCTTGATGAATGAACGGCACAGTGGAAAAGAGAAATATGCTTCAGGATTTGAAAAGCTCCTCTGAGTCGCCTGAGCCGGCACCCAGCATCCCCTCCAGTGAGAGGATAAAATGCCAGAAATATTGACAGACACCTTGTCCAGAAGAATGGGGCAAGGTAAGTCACTTTACAGCAGGACCTCAGGTGCAGCTTTATGATCTGAGTTGCAAAGTCACGGCTCCAGTTGATATTTAGCCTTTTGTAGAGATTCTCAGTCAATACCTGGGCTTTTTGATATCGATATCCTTGACAGAGGATGCTGGAGAGCGCCGGTTTTCCTGCTGCGAGGAGCTGATTAACAGAAATGTGCTTTTGAATTTAGGTGAGATAGGGTGAGGGACTTGCTGAATCAGCAGCCTCCAAATTTAAACCTTGATTTGGTTAAATAATTAGCTTCAAACGTGTGCATAGCTGTCACTAGCTGAATGCTAAGCACATGTCTAAGCGCTACACTGAGTACAGATGAAGGGAAATAAGCCTGGGCTCACAGGTCCACGTTTCTTGTCCTTAGGGAAGAGGAGAGGGGAAACTGCATTTGTGGCAGATTGTTCAGTATCAGTTTGATGGGCTAAACAAAGACTTGGGAAGGAACAATAGCCCTGTCGTGACTAAAAAGAAGGTTACAGTTTTTAAAGAATTTTCTTCTTAAAATTTGTACTTATATCTTGACATTACACAAGCTATCATAACATAAATACAGGCCCCAAAAAGTCTCCATTGTTCTTTACAATCGAAACCATATTTGCTATTTACGTTTCCTTCAAAAGCAAAATTACTTTAATGAAGTATCCACAAACAGAGCTCATGGAATCCACAAACATCTGGCGGAGGCTGCATTCATGTTTCCACTCTGAATTGAATTACGTCTTTTTGTTAACTAGGATAGACAGACGGTAATGTCTGAAATTACAGTTGGGGGATCATTTCCCCATCCTGAGAAAACCAAGAGCCAGAATAGCAGGACAAACTAAGCAAACAAAGAATACTGTATGCCTGGAATATCTTCTGAGAGTATGAAGAGAAGGAAAACGTGAGAGAGAGATGTACAAACCAGAAATCCTCCAGGCAGGAGATCTGCTGGTCCTTACAGTACCGACTTCCCCACATCATATTCACTGAAATCTGCAGGATTTTAGAGCAAAGCCCAAGTTCCTCCTCTCTGCTGGAGATCTTAGAAAGGATGTCTGTCTGTCTTGCAAATTCTGTAGGGATTATATCATTGCAGTGCTCAAATGCACCAAATCTCCACCACACCACAGTCCAGCAGTGGGTGTTGAGGGCAGGATCAGCGCAGGGCATCAGCAGCAGATCCCGAAGCTCAGCGCCCGCTGGCAGAGGCTTACCCCTCTCTGACACCTTGCCAATACCCGTGTCTTCAGGGCAAGATTAAGACCTTAATGCTCCCTCTTCCCCGGGCACTGCCTCCTGTTCTACCTCCACGTTCTGCACTTCCTGGGGTGACTTTTTGCAGGGCTCTGCAGCCAGCCGGGATAGAGCCACTGCTGCGTTTCTGGTTTTCAGGGCTGGGATGCATTTTGAAGCCTGGGCTTCCTCAGTGGAGAAATGTCCAGGGGGAACGACTGGCACCAGGTCTGCTGGACTCAACATCTGGAGAGGAAACGCAACGCAAGGCCATGAAGCTGAATGTCTCCACCATGTGGTACATCATTTTGAGGATGGACAGTGCTGGCAGTAGTTGCTGTCCTGCAGGATGTCTCCTGAGGGTTTGGCACCCTTTCTCTGGATCCAGTTACACCCACAGGCAGGTCCCTGTTGTGCCAGCCAACCTCCTTTCTTCGGAGCTGAATCCAGCTTTGCTTTTGGTTTTACCTCATAGGATAATAAACATCCCCTTCGTCATTCCTGACAGCACAAGTGGAGCTGAAAATGGCCCGGTCAGCTGTACTCTCTTTGTGGGTTGAGGACTTTAGGCCAATGCAGAAGGAAGAAGCCAAAGAAGATTTACGCAAGTGAATCTCGCACAACCCAAGAGCGAAACACCGCAGTTGCACGCGGCTACCTGCCGTAAGGAGATGCTCAGTTGCAGATGGGGTTGCGGCTGGCATCCCCGGCTGGCATCTGGGGGAAGGCAGTGCTGGGACTCCTTCTCTGTCACTGCATACGTTAAAGACACTGGCAGAAATGTCAGATCCCCTCGGAGGACCCACCTTTCCAAGAGTCCGCACAGTCGGCAGCCTGGATTCATTCAGGAGGCGTTTCCCGTTCAACTCTGCATTGTAGGTTTTACCTTGAGATATTTTCCACCCTCCATTCAAAGCCTCCCGCGAAAGTTCCTCCAGTTTCCCATCCGTCATGATCATGGATGCCCCGGACAGCTCAGTTAATTGCTGCTATGTAGCACAGAGAAACCTCACTCCCCAGGGGACCCTCGGAGAGCGGAGCTGGGGAATGAGATCCATGGGCCTTCCCACCAAGGAGAACAGAGGCAAGGAAGCTGTTTGTCCCAACCACAAGTTAAAAGCTGAACCCTGATAGGCATCTGCTGGGCTCAGATGTTACTGGTGTCCTTCTAGCTGTGCTTTTAAAGCTTAAAGCAGTTCCAGGGTACATAACTCTGTGGTTATAAAGCTTTCCAGTTGGTTATTCCATTTCCTTTTGCCGGTCCCAGCTATTCGAAGAGAGTATTAGCTCTGGTGTAGGGAAACATATGCAATCCTTGGCTGTCCCGAATTCCCCAAGCAGGAGTTGCAGTAGAAGCAGAGACTGGGGGGTGGGTAAAATGTATAGTTTACTCCAGCCTACGTCTTTGAAAATGAAACATGGAAACAGATATCATAAGATCCTTGGAGGGAGAAATGCAAAATATGTTGTTGTTGGGGCCTTCAGCAGAACCCATGTGCACTCGCTATTAATACTTTGTAAAGCAGCTGGACAAGGAAAAACAACCCAAAGCAGGGATGCTCCTGCAATAAATGTCCCGTTGAAGAAGAAAGATTGAAGAGCTCAGTGGGACATGGGTTGGATGTCACAGGCAGGAAAACAAGCAGCTTTGGCAGGTCTAGAGGTCATTCTGCTGTCGGCTGTCACCCAAACAGAGACTGCTTGTGAAATATTTTTCCAGTGTAACACGTACTGGTAGCACTGTCAGTAATGCTAGCATTACCCAATACTAAGCTGGGATCTGCTCTTTCCAGGCAGAGCAAGGATTCACACATGCTTAAAGTGTGGTACTGCTTAGATACGTACAGATAAAATCAGGGCCTTGTGTTATGGGTTGGAAAAACCCACAGAAAGACACAGGACATGCTTATAATTTGCTCTACCGACAATGCAAAACACACCTTTCTCACAACCCTGCGAAACGCTGCCAGAAGATATTAATCCTGTGAGACTGAAAGGGAAGACGTGGGAAGAGTAGCCTGTTCAGCTCCTTGTCAGCTCTATTTCTGCCTGCCTTGTCTCTTAATTCCATTTAACGGCATAACATTTTGTGCTTTATCTGCCTTTGGTTAAATCACAACACTTCACATCTCAGCCGCTCTCTGTCCCTTGGCAGCAAAGGCACCTTCTACCTGCACCCTTTTCCCCAGCCCAGACACAGCTTCAGATGACTAAGTCTTCACCATCCTCACCAGAAGTGTCGGTAAACCCTGTTTTGACACTGCAGATGGTTGGAAAAGACAAGCTGGACCACTTCCATGATAAACTCTACACTGGGACACCCCTCTGCCCATACACATCACTTGCATTCGCAGCCCTGGTAAGACTTGCTTCAATGACCGCAGTCTATACGCACAGGAGAAACACGGCTGCGGAGGTGCTGCCCCCACCGCTGCTCACCTTCACCCCCCCAAACTAATCCACCAGATTACTATTCCAATGGCTGAAAGAGGAGAGGGATAAAAGCTGGTGGAAAGTGCTTACCCTGCGGCCTTTCATTCCTCTTATCCCTGGCGCACCACGGACTCCTGCCGGACCCTGGAAGGGGAAAAGGGAGACAAAATGAAGATGGAGGAGGAAGAAAGCAGCAGCTCTTGGTAAGACCCCACATCCCTATGTGATCTGCAGGGGCCTCAGATGCAGACCCTTGACCAGCAGGTTGGTTCGTTAAACTCTTGCCAAAGACATTACCAAATTTACTTGTCTATAAATGGTCTTTTTTTTAACTCACTGATTGTCTTTGGATTATGAACATTTAGGCCAAGGATCCTGGCTGAGGTTTGTATGCTTAAGTATCTGCAGCCTGTTGTCTGTGTAAGTGGTGTGATTTGAAGAGAAGTTGAACATCCAGAATTCCCTCTGAAGCTATTAAAAGCAGCTGTTGCTCAGTATCTGTACAAAAATAATAATAACCAGGATCTGTTTTTCAGTTGTCCAAATACAAAATCAGACACCTCATCTTAGGTATCCAAGTTTGACCTTTTCAGCCAAATACTGATTTTATCTTCAAGTAACTATTGCCCTGTTAGTGCTGCATAAATATTCATACTGGCAGATAGATGCTAATTTCATTTGGACTGTTGGTGTTGTGGAGGACTCTGTTCTTCTTACACTTACAGAAAGGTTTGAGGTTTTCTTTTAACCTGGATTTGCACACACTTGATTCATTAATGTGCATACAGAACATGCAGAAGAAAATTAAACAGCTTTTTTTCTGTTAGAATATTAATCAGTTTCAAAAATTAAAGGATATATTCAATTAACAAGACTTATTTCTATATTGTAACTTTAAAACCCCATATTTAAAGTTAGTGCCTTTCTGCTGTCAGAAAAGAAAGCCTCAAACTGACACATTCCATCCTTACTCTCTCAAACATTCCACATCAAGTTTTGCTATTTTTATATTAATAGCTTTTACCAAGTGTCAACCCTGCAAACTCCACCAAGGATCAGAACAAAATTGGACTGTGATCTTCCTACTGCTTGTACCACTGCCACTAATAAAGATTTTGCTTTTGGAACGGAGGTACCTTTCTGCATGGCATGTAAGTTCAGAATACAAGTGCTTAGCTGTTCTCACTCAAGATGGAAAAGTTAGTTGACTGTAACTATATTTGTAATCACAGTAAATCTCAGTTTTGCTAGTGAGGTCAGTAGCGACTGGCACAGACAAGCAGTAGATGTGTCAGATGCCTGTTTTATAGAGATTTTTTATGATAAACACATACTGAAATGAAATTCTTTGTTGGTACTTGGAATAGCCTCCTGGAAGTCTCAGCATATCCCAAACAGCTTATGAAAATACAAGCACAGAAACATTAGTTGTGATGGCAAAACGTTGAGGGAGCAACTAAGTACCATGCTGGGAATTTCAAGGAACTGTTTAGGAGAAGATGAGTGACCTTTAATATACCTATACATTATTTTCAAAGCTGTGTATTAACACAAAAGATGTACCATGATGGGAAGCAGGAAGAGGGAAAAGGAATTCACAAGCTTCGGTGAACTGAAATTGAGGGCAGAGCTTCCTACCATTGACTATACCTTTGCTCCCCATTCCCAATCACCCTCTGTTGAATTAATCAGCCATCAGAGCTGCTAAAGCTCACTGGACAGCTTAATCTCAAAGACTTTAACAGTTTAGGACAAACAACAACAGCATGCCTCAGGTCTGCCTTGAAAAGCCAATAATGAATGTTTGGTGGAGAAACAGGCAGAAACAGCTGGAATTAATGAGTGGGGATTTGATATTAGGAGATTATTTGATTTACTGGCTTTGTGGGGAAGTTGGACTTATTGAATTATGACTTTTTAAAATGCAGTCTCAGAGGAAACATTTTGCTTGGATGAACTTGTTAGTTATTTGCCTGCAGGAACAGGGAACTAAAGGAAGCGGAAGGACCTGGGGACGGTCTCAGCTCCCAGAGCTCTGCAGAGAGGTTTTGGCATCTCCAGTCAGAGCTGCTGTCTCTACTCACACTGTTGTCATGCCCCAGTGAACTAAGACAAAACTCAGCCTCAGCTAAAAGCAGTAGTTAGTGGTGCACTAGAGAGTGCTTCAGGACTGGGAGCTCTTCGCCACAGGGCCAGTGCAGACCCCCCCTCTGCCAAGGACGCCCTCGTGTCCTCCCCAGTGCCCGCAGCATGGAGCAAGCAGGGACCTGCCTAATGCTCCGGCCAGCCCCAAGTCACGCAGCAGGTAACGTGCTGGGAAAGTTGTTAAAAAAGGGACATCTAGAGATATCCAGCTGTCTCCTAGACTTCTGTCAACAGCAAGTGCTGCCCTGAGGGGCCACAGAGCAGCTCACTGCTGGGGGCTGCAGGCAGCATCACGCTCCTTTTATTATAAGGGCCTGGCCAGTGCCATGTTGCTGCTCGTCAGGTAGGGACAGGTCACTGTGAGGTGCTGCTTGACCTCAGACCTTTTCTTTCCCTTACCTCCATTGACTTGCAACTGTGAAATCTCTCCCCAGCCAGCAGCTGGCTGCAGCCGGTGGGCCCGGAGCATCCCCGAGCTCCCCGCGATGGGCAGAGCTGCTGCTGATCTGGAGGCCAAACCTTTGGCACCGCCCGGGCATTTCGCTACTGTGATCTTCCTCCCAATTAACAACACTGTGGGAATTCACACACTGAGCAAAATCCATTCCCTGTACCCGCCCTGAGCTGCCTTTCTGTTGGTTCCAGCAAAGACACGCAGCAGCATTTGTGCTGCTGGGAGAGCCGGTGCTCCGTCTAAACAACGGCTGTGGGAAACGGGAGCCACGCTAAAATCTACCTCCGCCCCAATTGCACGCTCCAGCCACAGCTGTACATGTACCAGACGAGCCCATCCCGACGGAAGGCGCATCTGGGGGCAGCTGCTCTGCTGCTCCCCTCACTCCACGGAGGGGCTCTGAAAATGCGTGATGCAGTCACTACACGAGACAGTCGCCGTATCGCATGATGTGATCACCGTACTGCCAATGATTCCCAGCAGAAACAGAGGGTCTTGCCATAACACCTTGAGCTAGTGAGCCTGTGTCTTACTAAAAGGTTGAGGATGGATTGTGAGTTTTGGATCTCCCATTAGGGAAACGGTCTACAAAAGTTTGGATTAAGCACCACTTTTTTTTTTTTAGCATCTCTTTCTGCGCTTCTCCCACCCATGCCCCATCCCTTTCCCCATATCCCTTGTTCATATCAAACTCAAATCAACTGGGACACAGTTGCTTGACTCAGCCCATGAATGCCCAGGATACGGAATGCTGATTTTTGGTGTGCAGTGTTACAAGGTGATGATAGCCTTTACTTACTGTTGGTCCAGGGATCCCAGGAAAACCCACTCCTCCTGGTGTCCCAGGGTGCCCCTAAAAGGGAAGGAAGAAGAACACGCCTGGTGTGAATTCCCAGGATCTGCTCAGCCCTTCTTCCTCCAAATGGGAAGACAGGAAAAAAGGCATCGTTGGTTGCTTGCAAGGTCAGGCAGGTCTGTTATTTGTCAGGGTAAAATTGCTCAGGGGCAGATGGAGAAGGCCAGGCTGCCAAAAGCCCAGCTCCAACCTTGCTAGCAGTATAAGCAGCTAGATTTTCTGAACAGCCCAGAAGAGAATGGGCTCAATTAAATGGAAAAATCTATCTTTGGGTCTTGCAGTATGGTACACAGGAGGTGAGTGTCAGAGCAAGACAAGATCTTGCTGAGGTCTGCTCTGTTAAACTCCTGGACGAGAATCCCCAAATGGTCATGCACACAGCACAGCAAAACACCACGAGCGTGCTGCCCAAGCAGCCCTGCATCTCCAGCTGCTCCTGGCAACTTGGTGGGATGTGAACAACAGATCCTTGTTCCTGGACGCTGCCTGTTCAGCTGCCAGGATGCTTGGAAACAGGCAGTCCTTCAGGAGCCGTAGCCTCCAGTTCCGAGTTATCTCTAGTTGACACAACAGGTCCTCAGCTGATGGAGCTGCAGAACACGTGTCGAAACTCAGTGTTTCTCTGAAGGGGAGGTTGCTGAAGACGAGTGTTGGGGAGAGGTTATACCTCGATATCCAGTTAGTCAAAAGGCCATTCCCATCCCCACACAGGCAGGAAGAATTTGCAGCTATTCTCATGTAACTGAAAGACCAGGAGAAGCTGCACCCTTCGCTAGGACGGAGAGAGAGGGGCAGCAGCAAGAGCGAGAGAATGCAGACTTACTCCTTACCATCGACCCCTTGACTCCTGGCGGGCCTGGGGGTCCCACTGAGCCACGGTCGCCCTAGGAGAGACACAGGTGCATGGGAAAGAGTGAGGACTTCTGCTAACAAACACTCTGAGCTGGTAGCAATGGGGATCTAGAGCAATGAAACAACTAAAAGATCCACAAATCGCAGTCTCTGCCAGCAGATTTCTACCAGAAAGGCTTCCAGTACAGAATAATCATCACCTTCTTTCAAGTATCCGTCTCATCAGAGTAGTTAAAGGACTACAGCAAGAATTAGCTAATCCTCCATATGCCAAGACAGAGGACTTTACTAGTGCCATCAAACCACTGAGGAACAAGAAACAAGCAATGCATTCACGACCACCTTCAACTCCAGACAGTGCTAGGACTGGATCCCAGGAGATCTCCAGCCCTTCCCACCCAAGGCACGACATCCCTCTCTGTTCTGCAGTATCGTAATCCCTACATATTTTGGCATTTTTAGAGACATGGATTTGAAAGCTGTGGTCATGAGGCCCTGCTGAGAGCAGGGAATCACACTAGAAAAAAACAGAGATGCTGCCTGGAATAGACGGATGGTGGTTTCAGGAGGAGACCATAGGCATTTTGGGGGGACTGCCTATCCTGTGGCTCATACTGAGACCACAGTGCAAACAACAGTGATCTGGAGGCCTGTGTTTACAAGGGGTTCGAGAGCCAGATGCCTCCATGACCCACCCTAAAGAAACTATCCCTTCTAAAACAAGCCACCATTTGGCATTAAAAATACTAATGTACCAAAAAAATAACTTATTAATTCCAAAAGTCTTACTTATCCCCACATGCAGAACATCTCACTTCCCCTGAGTACATCCTTGGCCCTACAGTTCAGCCAAGAACGTGAGACGAGGTGTAAGCCTCCGTGAACACCACCGCGACCCACGATGCAAGGGTGAGTCGAAGGCATGGTTCTAGCGATGGGAGGTCCACTGCTCCTTTTTGGAGACGGTGGCAATTCCCACCACGACTGCCTGTACTCTCCCTGGCAGCCCCAGTAATGCACCGGGAATTAGGTGTGTTACGTTTCTGTGCTTGGGGGGATGAGGAAGGAGGAGTTAGCAAATGCTGCCAAATAGTTTACGCCCAAAATCTGACCTACCTTCTTCTAACAGCTAAAGTGTAAGGGGAAATATTTTCTGGGATCTAAGCAGCTTATTAAAAACAAACCCCAGAGTTTGTGTTGTCATCAGTTGGCCCTTGTAAACCAGTGTAAGGATTTTTTTTTCCCCCTAAACGCATGGATTTTATTAAATATGCATTAACTGTATTGTCCTCTTTGATAATCTTAGGATTCTACTGGCTTCAGTCTTAAGTTTTGCAGCTCTCAGGATGGAGATTGCTGACTCAGCTATGTCTAATGAAAGCATATTTCCCACTTCATTTAGCTCACAACAGCATAGTAAGCTGTAGGATGCTATGCCAACTGGAGGCCTGGTTGAGGTTTTGATTTGATGATAGCTATTTCTGTCATCCCTAAGTTTGTCCTGGTAGAGAAGTCGTCTGATAGAAATCACAGCTGTGCTGAGGATCTCCTAGGGCAGATTTTCAAAGGACAGCCCGGGTTTGCCTGGACACTAACGTAACATCATCGTGTTACAGAGTTGATCGGCAAGATGAGGACAGCTCATGTGTTCAAGGCGTTGGCCCAGAAGTTGTAGGGCCAGACGTGAATTTACTGGAGTGGGAAAAAAGATCTTCCCACGTCTCCTGCATGGCAGACCCCTCATTCCCCATTCAATTCAGGGCTGCAGCTGCCATTGATACAGCTCACTCAGGCACCAGTTTTCTGCGTAACCACCTTGGACACATCACAGATTCTTTATTCCTCTGTTTTCCTTCCATAAAATGCAGCTCACATCACATCGTCCCTTTTACTTCTTGCGTGCCTTGACAGTTTGGACTGAGCCTGCTTCTGCTACTGCCCCACCAGAGACCATCAGTGCGACGGGCTTTCCAAAGGCTGCTGCAGACAAGCAATAAAATGCATTTGCAGCGAACACAGTGTAACTGTCACAGAGTCTTGACATCATTACCCAGAGGACAGAGCTTGAAGCAATAAAAGCGAGAGAGGGAACTGACGTGTGGAACGCATCATTTTATGCTCTTTACTATCTTTACAGCTGGACTGTGAATAATTAAACCACCAATGAAAACCAGCAGTCTGCAACTGAGATACAACGAATGACATAGATGATTTGCCTTTGGAAGCTACCCCTGAATAAAATTTTAAACTCTAACAGAAAACAAATTAATGTCCGTTTACATTTTTATGGAAAATAAAGCCATTTTTCTTCCTGAAAGAAGCATGTGTCTGTACTGTACACAAGAGGGCACCAGCCCTTAGTAGTGTGCCCCATGCAACCACAGGGGCAGCCAGATGGGATGGTCCTCATCAAATAAATAGGGAAATTTTTGGACCAGCCTTTGCTCGGATAAGTAGCTGCACTCCTGTACCTTCTCTGCACCTGAGAAATTGCTCAGCCCTCCTGTTCAGTGCAGGCTCAGCCCTGGTCCTGCGCAACCCCATCAGCAACTCAGCATGGGCTTGGGAGCACATCTCAGCACAAATCTGTCTGTACCCTGAACTCCTTGGACTCCTCCCTTCACCAGGAACACAGGGCTGATGGGACCCTCATTCCCAGAAAAAACAGGACAGGCTGTTAAATACAAGCTTTCTGTCACCAAGCTTTCTGGCAGATTATGAATGAATAAAGCTTAAATTTTCAGAGAATATTTGACAGCATCTCCTTAGAGGGCAAGCGCATGTTAATTCCTAAATTCGAAGTGGATGACTTTTGCCTGGCCCAAGACTAGCTCAGACACCCTGGATATGCTGCGTTCCCAGCTGGGTGTTGCACTCACATGACAACTTAAATCTCCACAATATTCCTCCCGCCCCAGTCTCCCTCATCCTGCAAACGTTACAACAACCAATTTGTTGCAAGCGATCTTACCTTTTCTCCCACTATTCCAGGCTCCCCCACTGGACCAATGAAACCCATTAGACCCTGAGGAAAGAGAAAAGCACAATTAATTTTCAGTGTTATTTGCTGAGAAAGTAAACAATATCTTTGGTCCACCTTGCTGGTTGAAATAGCACAGCATCCCTCGTATGCTGCTCAGTAATTCCTACTGGCTACCAGAGCGGACAGAGTTGCTCCCGGCCATGGGAACGTCTAACTCCACAGCTGGTTCTGCTTTAGGCGCCAGCTGGAACGGCAGCACTAGGATCTGCAAGAGCCACAACAGACAGTATAAGGGATGAGTTAAGCACGTTTTGTAGAAAGGCCGAGTCTATAGCGTGGCTTTGTTTTGCAAGCATTTCCCAAAACGTCAGCGCAGCTTCCCCAAGAGCATCGATAGCGGGAGCTCCCGGGTTGCACAGACTCTGAGAGTTGCCATCATTTTAACTGCTGTACTGGGTAGACTTCCTCTGGGTTAACTGAGCTGCCTCAAACCCTTGTGCAAACTAATTTTGCCCTGGATAGTGTCATGCTGTTGGGATGTCAGCAGGAAATAAAGGTCCGAGGACACAGCCAGAGGGGCCAGCAGGGCAGCAGATCTGTCACACTACTCAGAAACTATCTTGGAAAAAAACCCCAGTCTAAGCTCAGGATTTGTCAGGATTTAACAACGTTTGGGATAACGAAGAAACAAACAGAACTGCTTTTAATTAGGAAGATGGAAACAGATGCAATCTCAAGCTAAGATTCCTGAGGATTAATATACAGCAGCCTCCCTACCAACTTCAGTGGCTTCTGGCTCTAGAGATGCAAGGGACCATCCTCTCTGCCACGGTAGGCACGCTCTCTCTCACTGCATGATTCTCATGGCCTCGTCCCTAGTCCCAGCAAAGGTCACTGGGAGAGAGATATCTGTATTTAGTTCCTCCAATGAGTCTGTAACTAAAGGGATCCATCTCCTGTTGAAACACTTCATAACCTGCCCTCCGTTGGCATGGGTGGTGTCAAATGAAGCCATGCCCCAGCTTGTTTGATTTTAGGCAACAGTCTGATTGGTACTGGGAGATGGCTGCTGAGCAAGTCAGAGACAGGAGATGGATTCTCCAGTGGTAAAATCCTACTCTTCCTCTTTTTAAAAATAATTTGAAATCTTCATAACAAATTGTGAAGTTCCTCTATGCAAATGCATCTCACCTTTTCACTTCAACATCAAGGAGGTTTTCAAATGACACACTCAAGAAAACATGCAGCATGAACAAACGTAACAGGAAAAAAGCTACGCTAGCAAGGCAACTTCTGGATTGTGGTATCAGAAAAGGGAGAGCTTTTCACCCTGCTGTCTCCTTTCTGGGGAAACAGCAAGAAAAGCAGCAAAAGTTTCCTCTCTTCATTGCTTTCTCTGCTCCCAGCTGGCCTGACACGTGTGCAGTTCGTAGAGGAGCTCTCTGCAGTCTGTGCATCGCTACGGTTCTGTTTACATCTGTGCATTGACAGTGGGAAGTGATACCCGCCAGCTACAGAGGAGCATCCAGCACCACAGAGCAGCCTACTCACAGGTCGTGCAACTCCTCCCGCCACCAAAAGCCTCTCTCTCTCCCCATGAAGTTACACGCACAACATAAAGCTGTAGCACGAAATAACCAGCCTCATTGCTATTCTCATGTGTGTGAGGCTCAGCAGACTCATTCAGAGACATAAAATGCAACATGGGTCACTCTCCAATGACTTTTAGAGGGAATAGCTTCTGATGATGACTCCAAACACCGAGACTTCATGCATTAACATTCCTCACATGGTGCAATTAGATGCCATCCTTTGAACATCACTGGAAACAGGAGCTCCTCACTGAGGCATGCTGATGGGCTTAACAAAAACATCTCTCTCTCGGACGCTCAGCTGGCTTCGCCTCTTGCAGGGAGCAGCCACACTCCGCTCTGAGCAGCCCATGTCACACTCTGGCAGGGGAGCAGCATCCAGGTGAAAAGTGTTTGGAAAAAACTCATGACAGAAGGCAAAGAGCTCAGCAGGTATGTTGGAACCTGCAGTTAGATGCTCGCATTAGAAATTTATTCAGAGATGATGTTCCAGGAAAGCGGCATGCCACTGTGCCATAATGGAAATATCGATTAACCAGGGGAAGACAGCTACTACCAGGAAAGCTCTACTATCCCGTCAGGCGCTGGATGTCACCAACCCTTCTGACTTCAGCACTGAAATGGTCTTTGCTGTGTGCAAAGCTGAAACATTTCCAGCGCACAAGTGTGCCATTGCGGCCAGGCTGCATGGACAAGGCAAACACGGGAGCAAAGCAGCGCTGGACTCAGCAGCAGATCGCCCAACGCAGGAACCAAAGGGAGAGCAGGCAAATCTGCAATATCTGCATATGCAAGGTTGCCACTGGGTGGCATTGCTGAAGGCTCCTGAATCAATTATCCTTTCAATTAGACACAAGCGCAGATACAGAGTTGATAACTGTAGCCAGTTATTGAAGTCTTCCAGTAGCCCAAGGCCATGAAAGAGGCAAATGTTAAGGCAGAGGAGAGAATGGCAAAGCAATGAGATGAAACAAGGAAATGCATTGCTAGACAAAACTAAGATAATAAAGCAAGAAAGAATAAATCTGTTCCTTTATTTCCCATTTCTCAGAAAAACTGCAGAACTCTCTCTTTCCCCGGGAAGATGCTCTTTTTAAGATGTTTCTGCATCACTTAGGTCAGTCCCTGCAGAAGAAGAGAGATCCCTCCTCTTGTAGCAAATGCAGTTACCATTCAGAACAAGACTGAAACACTTCCGAGGGGCTTGGGGCGCGGCGTTGCTTCCAAACTCAGGCTGGAAGACTAATACTTCTGATACAACGTCCACAGCAGCATCAGCTCCCGCCCTAAAAAGTCTCTAAGGAATCTGGGTCGTGAAGTGAGATATTCTGGTTGTGCTTCCCAGCCAACCTGGTGGTGCTCTACAGATGGTTTGCAGAGCACCGATTGCAGCACGCCAAGCAGCCCAGAATCCCAGCGCCCTCCTGGGACCCCTCTCGCTGTCACAGATGTGCCGTTTGTTATCGCAGCTTGTGCAGAAACCTGCCGGCACTGCCAACACAAGCGGGGTGGAGGCAAACACCGCACGTGCTGCGCGGGTAAACGGCAGGATGGAGGGGGAGTGCAGCCAAAATTTCTGGCCTGGTTTTCACTCCAAAACCGGGAAAAATTCTGTCTGCGCTGGTACATCATGTTCCTGCTCAGGGGAAGATGTCACTGCTCGCGGTGTACCCAGGAAGAGGAACATCCCATGGTGTGACCATGGTGGAGCAGGGACTGAAGCGAGACGGCAGCGCAGGGACCCTGTGACACGGCCAGGCTTCCAGCACAGTAGCTCTGTAGCGTTTGCAGCCAATACTGTCTGCTCTGGGCTAAATTAACTAACATTGCTGTGCCTGCAAGCAGACACAAATCGAGATAGATATGTCTAGGCAAAATAAATCTCAGTAAATTATTGGGAGTATATGAAAGAGCTTGGGGAGGTTGGGCAACGATATTCTTCACTGGCCAAAATGGGATAGACACTAAAAAGAACACAAGCAGCAAAAGATTTAGGTTTTAAGAACCAGAAAAGCCACCGGTGGTAAATACTAAATCAAAACAGACATGAATTGTGGGCATTACACTAAAATGGCTGTGGCATAACATATTTTCCCCAGGTTCCCAGGGTTGAAAATAAGCCCTGCATCAAACACGACTCCAGGCAGTGTGTGTAATGATGCACGTGAAGTCCCAGCAGCGGTGGCTGCCCGGATAAAGGCCCACAGTATACAGGAAAGAATGTAAAACATTTATATTAGACGGGGAGTTCAGCATGTCGCTCATGATTCAGTCTGCTGTATTCCCCAGCCAAGGGCATGGCGGAAAAGGGATGGAGATTGTTAAAAAGTTGCTGGGGGCTTGAGGGGAAAGAAAGGGGGGGGGGGACTGGCGGGTTGTAATTCCTAACTCCTGTCTGGCTTTCCCCATTTATTGTCCAGCCCTGTCATAATTAAGCCCCCCCTCTTGGCTTCATCAACAGAGAGCAAGTCAGCAATGAAGCCTTGCATAAATCATAGCCCATTTGAGAGAAACAACCGAAAGGCGAGCCCAGCATGAGCAGGGTCTCCCAGGGACGGGACCGCCAGTCGCTCCCAGCAGGAACCGATCACGGCCTTTCTGTTTTACTGGTTCGCTAGAACTCAAAACAAAACAAACCAGGGACAAAGGACGGGAGGGAGTAAATGTACAATCCTCCCATTCAGATGAAAGAAAGGGAAAGTAAAACAGTAAATATCACAGTTTAAGGGAGGACGCTCTGACCCGCAAAGAAAAGCCACGCGGTTTAACCCCCTGCGCACCGGCGCTCAGCCGTAGCCTGGGGCCGGGTTGGGTTCCCACTGCCCTCTGGGGAGCGAGGGAAGGAAAGGTGGAGGCAGGCTGACAAAACACCTTGGCAGATCGAAGAGGCTGCGCACGCTACAGTGCCCACAGATCCCTGAATGAGAGATCTGCAGCTCGGAAAGATGCTCTGGAGGGGAAGATAAATGTATTGGGAAAGGCGGTGCTCTAAGATGTGGGAAATGCCGGTGCAATTCCCTGCTCGGTTCTCGGCGACTCATTTGACCTTGGACAAGTCAATCCGTATCTCCACATGTCAGACTGCACCTGCAAAACCGACATTACAGCACATCCCTCCTTTGTAAGAGCACCAAAAGGAAAATACATGAGGGAGACAACCGATGGTGCTGGTTTCCTTTGACAAATTATTTTAGAATAATATCTGATACTGGGACAACATGCTTTTCCCTGGAGGGCAGAGATACTTCCAGGGGCCGTGGGGTGACTGCCCTTCCCAGCACGGTGCGGTGGGTGCGTGGCTGACCCTAACATCCCCATGCGAGTGAGCAGGGCTGTCACTTCTTGTACAGGAGGAGGGATTCAGAAAGCTGTTCCTGCCATGACAGGACCTCCACATTCCCATTAAGGATGTAGGTCAACCTTAGCCTCTTCCAGCCAGCACAACCCTTCATGGATATTTTCAGTCTCTTGTGCAGAGCAGGGGGGGTCCATGGGCTTGCAGAACTCTTCCCCAGCTTGCTCTCCTGTCTGCTGCAGGGTGTTGCTTCTCCTGCAGGGCTGTCTGACCTTTGACAGGGACATTTTGGTGGCATCCTCCTGCTCTGCATTCCCAGCTCTGGAACGGGAAGGCTGGTGGCCTGGGCCAGAGGCCCCGTATTCTTCTCCATATTCTTCTGCCTCCATCTACTGGCAAGGAAGGGTTAAATCACACATTTCCAGGGTACAGGGGAGCCCAGCAGCTGGAGTCCTTCCAGCATATGAAGACAACAAGCATCTTATGAATGAACTTCCCGAGTCAGTGTCCTTGCAACGGAAAAACAACCCATCAGGGACTGCCCTGTGGCTTAAAACCTCATTTTTCCAATGAGAGCTCAAGTGTCACTGGAAACCTTACAGCAACTCCCATGTTTGCCTAAACAGATGTCCCTAAGAAAGGGAAGAGAACTCTGATGACATGGATGGCTCATCTTTTCTCATGCTGTTATGCTGAGGATTTCCACTCAGAGGGAACCCATATGGAGGGCAGAGCAGCAAGTTTGGAAAGCTTGACCCCTCCTATTGTGCCTGCGGAACAGAAAACATCAAGGCCTCCACAGCAGAAAACAGGGGTGAGGCGAAGGTGTCTTTTAGCGCCAAGTGAGCTTGATAGCCCGACCTCTCAGAGCCCTGCAAAAAACCAGCCCAGTCCCAACACCAAATGCTGAAGCTTAGGTGGAGGGAGGAATGAAAACCCAACACTCCAGCAAAGGTGTGATGGGAAAGGAGGTTATTTCTCACTAATCTGGTGCAACATTTTTGTTCTAATGACTTGACCGGTACAGAAATGGAAATTCTTTCTGGGTGATACTTCCAGACAGAGACTAATTGACTAAGAATAATACAGGCAGCTTTCATACCACTGTGCTGGTTTCAGTGTCAGCAGAGGCCAGCTGTGTTTTCTTTTTCGTGAACAGTGCCTACAGTTTTCATCCAAGGTCAGTCCAGAGGGACGTTAAAGAATAATAATCCTAATGATGCTTTGTCCTTCAAGGACAACATCTTGTTGGGGATCTCAAAGTACTTCTAAATAATTCATTTTTAACTGTAATACAACAGTATCTGTGTCACCTGAGAACAGGAGGCATTGTGCTAAGCACTGTTCAGAGCTGTCTCACGCCTTCCACAGAAGGGGAAACTGAGGCACAGAGCACTGGAAGGCATTGCCTGAGATCGTGCAGAATGTGATAAAGCTGCAACTAGAACTCAGATGTGTGGAACAACTTTGCTTCTTCAGTTGTTTTTTGGACTCGCTTGGTCAGAACCCCATGGAAGAAGCGACCCCCAGCTGTTGCACACAGGGGAAAGAAGAGCCAGAGAGGCTGACAAGCTAAACCAAACCAAACTTGCTGACCGTTCAGCAGGGAAAGCGCTGGGAAGGACAGCTGTACTGAGAAGCGACACCCTCTTTGCCAGGGCCAGCTGCTGCAGCCAGCGTGGTGTGGTCAAGTAGGAACGCACAGAACATGTTGGAGGCTCCGTGGCTGCATTTTCTGGGTTGGTGGTGGACAAGTTGGTTGGTTTCAATCACAGAGCCACGGGAACAATTGTTTCTTTTTCCTTGATGCCTGTGGTTCCCCTGAAGCCTACAGGGATGATGCACGTCCCCTGCTACCCCAGCAGAACGTTCTCTCTTGCGGTACAGCGAAACACAGCTCAGTGCCTCTCTCCCCCAGGGCCCGGTTTCTTCAGCTGCTGTCTCCTCTGCTCCCAAACAAATCCAGTGGGAGTCAAAGCAGCACAACACCCAAAGCAGAGGGTCCTACCCTTAAAACCTACATAGGCAAAGCCTGAAAATTGCCCTTTTAGGGATAAGAGGAATACACAGAAATTCATAATCTTTTCCTGAACAAGGCTTTGCCTCCTTGAGAAGCACAGTGGTCACACGTGCTGCACTGCTGCCAGTACTGACAGCACATCCACCTGAACTGGGACTTTATCAGAGCACTTTGCCTATGGAAAAACCTCCAGTTTAAAATAGACACCGTGGTTACTGTCAGAGCTGTTCACCAAGAGCTTCAGCCAGACTAAGAGCAACCCAGCTGGAGCACCGGGACTATGGACAGGTTTGAGGTGGCCAGAAGTCCCTGGCCACTGTCCTCTGCCTACACTCTGGTCATCTAGGAGACGTTGTACACAGGAGATCATCAAACAGACAAGGAAAACAAAGAGTTTACCTGCTCACCAACTTTCCCTGGTCGGCCACCGTTTCCTGGCTCACCCTGCAGGACAAGGGGAGACAGGGTACACAGGTTACTTGGTGCTCCCAGTCAGACCTTCAGCACAACGTGATCCTTTCTACACCCGTGATTTGGGCTGCTGTGTGTGAATTATGGAAAATCTGCAAGAAACAACATCTTAACAAAACCCACCGTGACTCGAAAGACAATCCAAAGCAAGAAACACAGCTGACACAAACATGGAGCAAAGAGTCACTGTTCTGGAGAGAAATGCCCCCAAAGCAGCTGGGTCCTGCTGTGGTAAAATAACCTTCACAAAACCAAACTCAGACTGAAACATAAACTGCCTGCTTTCCTGTAGCACAGCCTAGTCCTGGTTGCTTTATCCCCATGTTTAATAAGGCATGAGTTCTCACCAGGGATGTTCCTGAAGTTGGGGTGTTTCTAACCCATAACATTTCAATCTGAAAGACTACGTAAAACAGACAGATGAAGACAGAAACACATCATCAGCAGGAATAGTGTAGAAAAGGACCATGATTAACCAAAGGATTTGAGAGACGTCATGGGGAAGGAAGAGCACGAACACCATGGGAAGGTGTAGTTCCTGAATGACAGAGGAGAAGGGAACCAGAAAATTCACCTGCTGGTGGAAGTGTCAGAAGAATAAAAGACAACCCAAATATTCCCCGACAACGCTGCACCCTGATTCTGCTCTTGCAAAATCTCAAGCATAGGCACGTTACTGTCACATGGAGCATCCACACGAAAACCACAGAAAGAACCCACATAAGCTAAATCACAGTGCAGGATGAGAGAAATTCAGAGAATGAGAAAAATGAGGGGTGAAGAGAAAAGCAGGAGAAGGAGGAGAACTTCAAACCCACCAGGGCTAAGGGCAGCCGTGGCAGCACTCGAGGGCCGGCGGAGTGCCCCTGGACAGGCCATCCAGAGGCCACTCACTGCTAACCAGTATTGTCTCCGGGTGATGGCAGCTGTATTTTCTCAGTAGGCAGATACTCCAGATGTGCTGCCAGACCACATTTTTGCTATTTACTGTGTGAAGAGGTTGTTTTTGTTGGGTTTTCTCTTTTCTTTTGAGTGTGGGTTTGTAGAGCGGACTGCCCTGGGATGGCTCCTGCTGCTAATTAGGCAGCAAAGATAGGAATGATGTGCATTGTTTTAGAACAAAAACGTGGAGAAGCAATGGAAAATAAGATGAGATGATGGAGGGGGGGGTTGGTTAATATCAAGGGAGGAACACACTTGTTTATAATAAAGCACGTGGTTTAAAAAATGCACCATCGTTCTTTTTGCTGAAGAAACCAAGCAGAAGCAGAGACCCCAAAACTCAGAGAAAAAGAGAAATCCTCAGTTCCCTTTGTCCTCTCTGGAATGAATACCCTAGGCTTGAAGCATGATAAATTTGAGAAAAGATACTTCCCTCTCCCTTTCATCCCTTCTACCCACTGCTTCTCTGATCATGAACAAACTCTTTCCTCACCTTTGGACCATCGGGACCAGGTCTTCCCGGAAATCCCTTCCGGCCAGATCGACCCTGAAATACACGGAAGAACAATAAACATAAAAAGCTTGCAGCTGCCCTTGGTCACAGCAGTGTGTCCGTGAACCTATACGGTGCAGCTTACAAGCAATGCTCCCAGTGAATTCAGGGTGCCAGAGACGCAGCAGTCCGTACTGAGGCCAAGGCAACACAAGAGGAAAGCTCTTTGTCTCGAGCGACACCAGGTTTGATCCATGGGGAACATGCCTAGGCTGATCCAAGTTTCGGCCCATTTCTGACCCTCCAGCTTGATTCCATTACTTAAACGTCACATCAGAAACATTATGCATGGACTATAATCAACTAAGCCAAGGGCTTTGTTGCTGCCCTTTAGTTTATGATGTGCCGCATTCAGCTGCATTTATTCTCCTTCCAGCAGTTTTCCTGTAGCAATGCCAGCAAGGACACCAGCAGCCTGAGCATTCAAAGATGGTACCTTCCTAGTGTTGGACTCGGCCATGTGAGCTTCTTATGGGCTCCATCCCTGGCATCCAGAGAGGATTTGGGAGTAGGACTGTCCCTACAGTGGGGGAAGCCAGGCTACAGCCCAGAAAAGCAGAAATAAACCTGCAGACCAAAAGGTTCATGTTGAGCCTTCCCTTTGGCTAGAAGAACACTTATGGTGCTGTCCCAGGCACTGGAGTAACTGGATTTCTTGTGTTGCTCCAGAAAGGAATAAAAGTGTCTACCAGAATAGTGGAGGAAATGCAGGATAAAACATTTCTTTTCTGATCCACCTAGAAGCTCCAGCACAGTTACCAATTTTCAAGATATTTTACTATCCTGCAATGACAATTATGTGCATAAACATTAAAAAATCCTGAGCTGGCAAGCTCACAGACATGTTAATATTCTTTTTGCTTCTTCTGTGTTTCTGTGACACATCACTGTGTACAGAGTGATGCAGAGGTCAAAAAGGACTCTGTTTCACTGTCTGGTCTTTTTTCTCACTTCTCCCTCTACTCATTGAAAAATACTATAAATCAAGGAAGAAACATCAGAGCTGGTTACAGGGATGGTTTCCAGTCAATGTGTTTTATCTTGAGGATGAACTATTTAAATGTTAGAGGGTTTTTCAAAGGTCTGAGACTTTAAGCAAGTTATAAAATTAGAGTCCCACTCAACACCCTGTGCAAGACACTTCCGTGACTTTCAGCCATCCTGGATCAAGCAGCTGGACCAAGCCCTGGACAAGACAATATTTCTTAGAAGGGCAGTTCACTCCCCAAACCAGGAGGTTTGAAGCTTTATGTTGATTTAACTACAATTCCATTGCAAAGTTAACAGAGCTGGTAGTAACTGAGTAAATGACTGAAACCTACCTCTGGACCAGGGACTCCGGGTGGTCCTAAGGGTCCTTCATCTCCCTGAGGTGAAAAGAAATTAAAATAAAAGGCAATGTAGTGACAAAATTTGGACTCACCACACAGCAAGAAAGGTCTGCAGTATGAGCAGCAGTTAAACACAGGCTGTCTGCTCAGGTGTCACATTTTAACAACTGAATCCTTCTGAATCTTAGAGCAGGCAGCTCAGCATCTCTGGGGTTTCTCATCTCCCTTCCCCATCTCAGGAAAAAAATCTCAAGTCAAGTCCTGCCAGTAAAAGCCACCCAAAATTTGACCAAAGTCAACACCAGTTGATTGGGCCTATCGTGGGCTGGATTTGGCCCATAGGGTACCCCAGACATGCCTGCACAACTCTGCTTCATTTGATTTGGCAGGAATACGAATGCTGTAGAGCTCTCTACTCTTTTTTTGATTTCTTTCTTTTTTTTTTTCCCCTCCACAAAAAGGGTGTTGCAAAATTTCCCACAGAACCATTTGGCAACCGTATGAAGGTTTCCCTTTTGCTTTCAAATGGGACTACACATGCTGCAGGATGGAGCTATCTCAAAATCTCACACAGCAATTGGACTCGGTCCTCTCCCTTGGCTCTACACCAATTTCTAATGTGATAGGATCAGATCTACAGTTTCTAGGAGACCTTCAATTAAGCTTCACAAAAATTATCTCAAGTGTCTAAAACCAACTGCCAAGAGAGAAATTAAAAGCGCCCTTGGCAGCCACAGTTCTGGCTGTTCTCATTTAGGTGGTCAGCCGTGGTAATGAAGTGGCACGAGCTGGCGGGCTGAAGATGGGACTGGAAGTCAGGAACCCAGCTCAAAGGGTGCAGACAAACCACCCACAACGTGCCACATTTCTAAAGATGATGTAATCCACAGCCTTGACCTACCGCCTCGGGTAACAGCAGCGGCAAAGGCACAGTGGTGTGCTCTGGTGCACGTTCAAAGTCCTTCAGCACAGCCTATGTCAAAGTCCATGTCCATGTCTTCAGTCTTACTTTTACACTCACTAACTAGAGTAAATTGAAGGCAGCTTGGTCATGCCTGCCTGAACCTGGAATGCAGGGCTTCGATTCCCTTTGTAAATTGCCTAGAATACTTTTTTCTTTCCTATTTCAGTGCAAATAAATGAGCTAATTTACATTAATCCCATTTAGAGAGCAAGCAAAAGACTTCCCAGCAAAAGTTAAGAATTATTAGTGCTATTAAACTGAGCTCCTGCCCATGCGTGCACTGAGTATTATTTGCACAATGTCTCATGACTCTGGACAAACAGCTTACACCGGCCTAAATGAGGAGAAACTACACTGAAGTCACTGGAGTTACAACAGGATAAACAGAGGGCACTCAGGCCTTCTCTGCTGCTGCTGCTGTAAAGTATTTGCAGCTCCAGGACAAGTAAATCAATGACAGTTGTCCCTTCTTAGTGACTGTGAGTGGAATGAAGCGTCAGGTTTTCACATGAAGCGGTAAGTGAAAGGTACAAGCTCAGAGATGCCGGGGCAAATGAATCTTTGCAGAACAGCAATTGCAGTTTATGTGCTCTTTTTACAGAAGGATATTGCCCCGTGTGAGAGAGTGGAGTCTGCAGGTCTCACAGTTGAAAGAAAACACACTTAAAAGGAGCAGAAAGCAAAAGCCAGGTCAGGGCATGCCTGTGCAAGGGGATGTGCAGGGAAAAGGGCATTAACACCCATTCTGGCTGTGTGTGGGTGTCAGGGAACAGACTTTAGAAGAAAAGCCAATGCAGAGTTTAGGGTCAGCAGATGCCAGCAGTGACTGGAAGCGAAGATCACAGAACTGCAACTTAGTGGAAGCTCCTCTTCTGCAGGTCTCTGATCACTGAATATAAATAAGTATTTGCTTCCAGATTCAGAGGGACCGGAGGATTTCAAGTCGCAGGCACCATTTCAGCATGCATTAATCTTCACAATTCAACAGTATTCTTTAAATCCAATCTGCTTTGGTCTGAGGACACCCACCTCTTGTCCAGGCAGTCCTCTCGGCCCAGGTAAACCTCGTGCTCCTGGCTTTCCCTGAGAGAGAGCCAAAGGAAAAGATACTCAGAAAACAGAAACACAAGCTCAGAAGGGCAATTAAAATGAGAAAGTCTCTTTCACAGCCATGGGACATCATCCAATGTCAATTTTGTTACAGAAAAAAAATTGAAAAAAGAAAACCCCGCACTTGGAGGGACCTCAAACCAAACAGACCAAGCTGAAACACTGGCCAGGACAATCTTTAGGAATCTCCAGGGCTTTCTCTCTCCCCCCTTCCCACTACTTTGCTTTCCCTGGCTGCTTCCCACCCTGCACAGAGCTTCAATCTCTGCTCGACTCACCTTCAGGCCTTCAGGACCGTTTTCTCCTGGAGGGCCAATGTCACCTGGGAAGCCCTGAAGAAAATGAGAAATAATCAGAGTGCATAGGTGGACTTTTGCAGCCAGCTTCGGAAGACGGCCTCTGTCAGAGTTTTAATGAAAGGCTTAGAGCCGAGACATTTGTTATGTGCTGGCAGCGTCCACGTGTGGGCTACCGCCCGGCTTCTAGAGGCAATGAAACAAGAGAATGGGAGCAGCGCTATCGGTTTGATTCAAGAGCAGCCTTTCCCAGCAGTTCCCTTTAGGTCCATCTTCTTAGAAGATTTATTGCTGTGAGGGCCTCCCTGTCATCACACAGCTAAAAATGGCAATTTGGGTTTTAATTAATCTTTATGAGTCAGCGCATAATCTCACTGCTCCGAGAAACGAACTGCACGCCTCAGCGACAAAGGGAAGCAGGCGAGGAATTAGGAAAGGTGCTGACACGCTCATTAGCTGCTGCCTTCAGCCGGGCAGCGACTCCTTTCCACCCACCAGCCCTTCGCTGAGGAAACAAAGGAATCTGTGGTTATTTCCAATAGCAACAAAGAGGAACGATTGCTAAGTGGCAGCACTTGACCGAGAGCCCTTCCAGACCCAGCAAAATACCAGAACACTGATGAAGGGAAAACAGACCATCAGATGTGCTGGGAGTGGCTCTCCAGCATCTCACAGATGTTGTCTGGTTGCTTATGAAGGAGAAAACCAACGATGTGCTGGGGGAAGCTAGTCCTGCATTTAAGTATCACCATGGCAAATTTTTTGGTAAGGGCAGTAAAGGTCTTTTTCTACTTGAAATGGTATTTTGTGGGGGGAAAAAACTGAAAAAAACACTCCACGATATCTATGACAAAAAGTGGAAGGAAAAACCAGGAAACCATCAGATGCAGAATGGGCCATGAACCCATCTTGATCCCCCCTACCTCATCACCACTCATGTACCATCATACCCTAGCAGAGAAGTGAAGCCCTACACTCAAAAGAGGAGGGTAGGTGGAAAATGAGATGCAAGATTCAAGAAATGAGTGTTCTGCCCTGCAAAAGCAGTTGAAGAACAACTTCAAGGGCCAGAGAACAACATGGCGAGTAGAAAGACCAGTGTCCACAGAGTCTGGCCAGTGACTGGGCGACAGTCTGGGGCTCTTGCTAGGTTAGAGACAGTCTTTGGGGACTGACCTTCCTGAACAAGAACAGAACAAGCTGTTACATATAGGACTTGCGCAGAAAGATCAGGAAGAAAAAGGCTTGGAATGGCAGTTGGAAATCAGGAAATCTGAGTGCAGGGTGGTCAGAGGGTACCAGGTGGACAGTTTGCCCCATCTCTCACTTCGAACAAAAGTGGACCTCAATTCATTAAATAACAGTAAATCCTACAACACAGCAAAGCTCTTTCTGCCTTGACATTTTTGTGGAACCCTGGTGTGCCATTGTCCTAAAGTAATCCATCTGCCCATCATTAGCAAAGGCTATGACCCTGGCACACACCAGTTTTGGTTTGGTAAATGTATCAGAGCTCAGGTGTCACGCTGAGCGGTAGCAGCCATCCCCTCCCTCGGCCGGGCTGGGTGCCCACATGGGAGGCAGCGTTTGGCTCTTGCTTTCCATATGAATTAACAACAGCTATATGCATATGCCGCCTAATCAAAACCCTATGTGGGCCTGTCTATACACGCCTCCAGAGCTCAAAACCTCCAGTGGGGAAAGGAGATAGGCATCTCTAACAGTCTCTCAAATGCCACATGGGTGTTTATCAGAATGCTGATTCTCAGCGGGGCGGCAAGCTGCAGACATGGAATAACTACTGCTGCAGAGGCAAAACGAGACGGGAGAGAGGTGTTATCGTGAAAAAAGGATGATGCAGAAGTTACCGAAGAAAGGAAAGATGTGAGAAGGAGGTGGTGGGACATACCTCAGGGCCGGGTGGTCCTGGAAACCCAACTGGACCTTTGTCACCGACTTTTCCCTGCAGAAATCGGAAAAACATGGAGAAAAGTGAGCTGGCTCCTGGCGATTGGCTTTCCTGTTTAGAATAGCACACCCCTGCCAAGCTGGCTTTCCAGCTGGGCACTGAACCTTTAGAAGGGGAGATGAGGAAGCCGAGAACGCTTGGTTACTTACCAGGGGGCCTGCCTTCCCTCGTGCCCCAGGGACCCCAGGCAAACCCTGGCTGCCCTGAGAGAGAGACAGACACATTTTTTCAGAAAACAATGAAGCATCAAAAAATACCAATTCCCCAGGCTCCAGCTCCAAACTGTAGCAGAGAGAGAAGCACTTTCTAAGGGCTAAACTCAGCCTGCAAGGAGCTGGGACAGTTGCACTGATGTCAAGTGAGATGTTTCTGCTAAGCTGGGGCTGAATTTAGCCCTGAAGAACACATGAGCTGTTGCAGTTAGTTGTGGCTCAGAGCCATGTAGGCCCCAGTGCAGTGCTAAGTACAGCGTTAGTCAGCTGAAGTCAGTATCATATTGTAGTCACAGGGGAGAAGTCATTTGCTTAGAAGTTATGCATGGCATTAAGTGCTTCACTGGGTCAGGGTTTAAGTTGCTGCATTGAGCAGACAAAATCTCTGAGTCTGCAGCCGCTGGACCACACACATTCACACCCATCCCCATCAATCCCATCCATCACTTCCAGTTTCTGCATGAAGATACGGCCCCTTTTATAGAAAGTCCCTGGTAGAACTGCTTTTATTATGAGTAATAAGAAAATCCATATATTCACATGAATTTTAGAAAGGCACAGCATGCCCCAAATGAGAACTGTCTGAGCAGGGGAACCCGACAGCAGGATGCAGCTTGTTCCAGCTCATCGTGGCTTAAGATGAGCTGAGAAAGCTGGTGGCCACACATACTACTATGTAAGGGAAAAAAAATGGTGGAGAAAAGGAAAACAATTACCTTGTCTCCTTGGAAGCCGATATCTCCTGGAACACCTGCTCCTCCCTGATCACCCTGGATACACATCACCAGAGAGTTAAAATAGGCAACAGCAACGGCCAAAATGCCCAGGTAGATGCTAGACGGTGCATCGTACAGCAAAAGTCTCACCACTAGCTCCATTCAAAACTGAACTGCTGGCAAAGTGGAGATCATATTAACCGTAACAACAATTCTGAGCAAAGTATGTATTTCCCAACATTGATTCTAAAGTGAGAAATGAGACTGCAGGAGAGACAAAAATACGAATTCCCAAGCATTGTGTTTCTATAGAAGCTGCAAGAAGAGAGACTATGTTCCTCCAGCTAACAGCAACCGTGAAGGTGGTGAAGTGTTAAAATTCAGCTGAACAGAAGAGCTAGTTTAGTTTTCGATGAATGGACCTTTCCTCTCATAAGGCTCTATAGAAAAGAAAACAATACTCGGGGTTTCTGTGAGTGTGTCCTAGTGCTGGCATCAAAGATCAATCCTCTTCCATAAGAAAACAAGAGTAACTTCCAGTTATGCTTTAGTACCATCTCACTGCCAATATCTAGGGTGAGATTCCCTGGGAGGAGGAGGCTGCTGTTCATTGGGATGGGGATCCCATCTTTGAGCACACCACCATTGACAATATTTCCTAGCCAAGTTATCTTTCTTTCCCCTCTTTGGACCATCCTAACAGATTCTGACTCCCTGGGTAGAAAACAAGTATCCCTGAAGGTTTTCTTAGGAGCAGTGGTCTATCTTGCATTGCCTCTTAGCCCTGCTGTGAGCAGGCTGTTGGACCAGATGACCTCCTGATGTCCCTTCCAACCTCATTTATTTAGTGATTTACTTAAACAAAGGATGAGTCAATGACAGGGCAGAGAAAGGAAAATTCTACTTGGAAGTCAAAGGAGGAATGACTATAAAAACTTGGTACAATGACAAGACCCAACAGGAATAACCGTTAGAAGAACTCTGTCCCATGCACAGCATGTGCCTCTAAACTTGGCTTCCTAGTAACGGAACAAGCCATACAAGAGCAGCGAGCTATATGTTTAAACATCGTCCACATGGAAGACACATGGACTCCTGCTACAGAGCCAAAGTCTACAAAGAGATGACAGAGGAAGTCTACTTCTACTCAAGCAAAACCCACCCACTTGTTATCAGAGAGCTGAAATAATTCTAACTACTTCAGTAACATGCAGGGGATAATGAAATTGTGAACGGTTAAGGCTTGAGTTGGGAAAGACTTTTTGGAGACAACTTTTTCAGAAGAAAAATAATTAAGAACTATGCAGATTCAACGAGGGAAACATTTCATGGATTCATGCTAAATTTGCTTAAATGTTTTGGTAAATTTTCCCAGAACATTTCACTGAACCATCTTCAAAACAAATCTTTTATATAGCAAAATCGAAATACTGTTCTTAAAAAAAAGTTAAACTAATTTTACTCATTTAATTTTTAACCTAAAATATTTTAATTTGAGTCAAATAACCAACATTTTGCTTCATCTAAACTATTTTCCATCTATCCTTTTATTTTTTTTTTTTTTGGCAACGCGAGCAAATGGAAACAATCAGCTATTTACTCAGCTTCAGTTCGGATGGACCCCAATACAATAGAGATTGCAAAAAACCTACTGTATGACCCAGCTCATTTTCCTGCCATTGCCAGATTTCTCTCATCTTCTCTGAATTTTCTACTTATTTTATCTAGTCCAAGGCTTAAAACACTGAAATCAGCAGGCAGCTCTAATTCTGGCTCCTGCCAGAAGACAGCAGGAAAATAGTTTTTCTTGAAAGTGAGAGGTTTGCTCTGAAAACTCCTTGTCTTTATCACCTATGCTGAGGGTCAAAAAAAAAGATTATTTTTTTTTTATTAAGCAGTTTTATACCCAGACAGTATAAGTGGCCATTGAAATACTGTTTTGCAAGAAATACTTGGACATTAAGAAATGCCTACCGTAAGAAAAGAGTTTCCTGAGCATAGCAAAAGGCAGGAACAAATCTTTATCGCTGACCTTTAAGCAAAGTGGCATAGCGATTGCATGGCAGAGAAAACAGTTTTTAAACAACTCTGAGAAATGGGCCTTAGAGAGGGTAAAGAAGGAAATAGAAAAGACAAAACACATCTCTTCTCTTTAGCTGCGCTACACGCAAGATGTTCACGTGCTATTGCAATAGCACAACAAAATGTCACGATCCATCTGCAGTGGCCGTTAATATCTTAAACCAAAACTGAGGACCAGGACACCCCCTTTCACCTGCCTTGAGCTCAGTAAATCTGGAACTGTGACTCAGGGTGCGTGTCCTTAACACGAGGAAAAAAATAAGGAAGAAAGAGGAAAGGCATGTTTATTATTAAAAAAAGTGAGGCCAAGGTGATGAAAAGGGGCTGCAAGGACTTTGCTCATGGGAAGGAGGAGGAATGTACAATCTGAAATTACAAACAGGCTCTGCCCATGGGATATTGCCCATGCTTCATGTTTCACTATAAAAAGAAATGCAGCTTCAGAGACCCTGAGGCCCTTCTTAACATCACACTGCACAGAAAAGGGGCTATGAGGGAAGTGACAGATTTGCAAGAGTGAGGCGGGTTTGTGGTCTGTAGGACGCAGAGCTCTCTGTGCAAAAAACTCATTTTGCTCTCGATTGGACATCTCTTTTCCCAAGACTTTCTGCTTAGCAATACAAGGGGAGCTAACACTGCAAAACTACTAGAGGTATTTTACTGAGCCGTGTCCTTCACAAGTTACAGATGTCCTGATTCATAAAATTCCTTTATGTGAACAAGTAGCTAGGATTTCCTCCACTTCCTCCACCTTTCCTCCGTACTCATCACATCACATGGTCTTCTCAAGACTACTCTTTATTTCAGGGTTATACAGTAATTCCACTCCTCCCTATAGACCAGATGCAACCCTCTCAACATATAAATGGAAACAGAAGGATGACCCATTTTGTGGGAAAAACGAAGCTGTAAAAAACATCATTAACTTCTGTGGTACCAAGCTTTTATGGGGGATGCAGAAGGGGTTGGCTAGCATTGGTTGCTCTGTACTTGCCTGTCTAGCTGCTAGATACAAAGATGTGATTGCTGAAGGAGGAGTGGGATATTGCCCCTTATTCTAGCTCATGCCTGGTCTCCACCGTGTGATGCATGCATTTGGGATTAATGAGCTGCACCTTGGAGAATATTGACAACACAGGAAACAAAGTCCAAAAAACAGTGAAAACCACCTTCTCATGGAAGGGGAAAACCCTCTCAGTGTCAAAGCAGGTTCCTACTCCTGTCATGGCAAAGCAGAATGGTAGCAGCGTTTCTGAAAGGTGCAGCATTGCAGTGAGGACCTTCTCCCAGGTGGATCGAGGTGGCAGCCTCGGTTACATGCCTGCTGCCCACATGCACCACCCAGCCACCCTGTCATCATGCTTAGGTTTTACCGGCATCTGATCTGACTGCCGTTGAGTGAAGGGAATTTTCCTCAGCTACAAAAAGACAAACGGATACAAGGACACATGCTTGAATGCGATCAAGACAGATGGGTTTAACAGGAGATTTCAAGACATCTAATTAAATCTTCATCAACACATCCTCAGAAAGGGTGCAAAGGATGAAGGTTGGAGCTGACGGGGCAAGCCAGGCATGAGTGGTATGGGTTGTGCTCCTGGTACCCTGCGACACCAGCACCTATGGCTGCTCCCGCAGTCCCGTGGGGTCCCAGGGGAGTAACACAGGGCACAGCACAGGCAGCTCCACTTGGACATGCAGAAGAGGCCAAGTTCTGTAGAACTACAGCTGGAGGAAAATGACCGTCCCTTGCCAGGGAGGACATGGGACACTCTCAAAGTCCCTATTCCCGCTCAAACCTGGGCTAGTCCACGAGTGGCAGCAGATGGAAGGTGTGAAGTCCCCAAGGCTGCTCTCATCTGCCGTGAATTACTAATTACGCAAGTTTACGGATTACTGTCAGCATGGAGCAGTGAGGTTTGCTGCTCTCCCCCCCTGGTGACCCAGCATTTCAGATACTGCCAAATGTCTAGGGCTTTTTTTTTTTTTTTTTTTTAAATATGAAGTTTAACTCTATGTTTACCAGCGCTCTGAAAACCACAGTGGAGGAGCACAGGGTAGAGCCAGTACATTTATCCCCCTCCCCTCTGGCCATGTAATGGGAGACTACTGCACTTCTGTAATAATCCCTCACAACCCTTCGGGAAAAGCCTCCATTTCTAAAGGGTTTTATTAGAAACCACTTTCCAGAGAATCCTCCTGACATCTTCATACAAGATTCAGCCTTGTAGATGTAGCTCAGGTAGGCTGGGACTCTCTGGTGTAGGGTGTTGATTTGCTGCTGGAATGGGTATGCTTAGTAAGGCTGACAGCTACTGTTGGCTGAGCCCAGGTCTCGTCTGTGCGTGGTAGTACTTGGATTCATTCATCTTGCACGTTCAACACACTTAGCATATGGCTCAGGTCTTTCAGAGATGGACTAGCCATTTGAGGCGCCCACTGACAGTCTCAGGAAAGATGCTTGGACAGTTGGCAGATGGCAGCTCAACCCCTCTGGAAAATCATGCGTCTTCAACTGATTTCTGAACCCTGTTCACAAGCTGGGGTGTAAACAGAACTCCCGGGCTCTTAACACATCTTTCTGCTGTATGGGCAGTGCATTGGCTCTGCATGCTGGCTCCTTCTCCTGCAGCATTCTCAATGAAGGCATTGCAGGAAAGCAGCAACAGCTTGGAAGTCTGAAATAATTTGCTCTTCAGAGGGAACTCAGGGACCTCATAGGCTCGTAAAGTGGTACAGTGGGATGGGTGTGCTTGAGCCACACCAAAATGCAGGGAAAAGGTTGCTGCACGGTGGCTGGACTGTCATCGCCAACTAGTTAGCTAAATTCACCCTTGTAATTGCAGAGAGGGGAACTCTGCTACTTGGGAGGTGACCAAGATCTGAATAAGGATCTCTGCAGAGGCAGACTGCATACAACCGCGGTTTGGAAATGTTTCTAGAATGGCAAGAGGCAAACTTTCAGATCGACAGACATAGAGAATAAATACAAGATTCAGGGAGGTTGCTTATGCTTCTGGTCATAGCAGTAAGACAGTTTTGTCTAAAGAAGATGATGGAGAGTTATAATGAAGTCAAAATCTAATGGACAGAAAAAGAATAGTAAGCAACCAGAGAAAGCCTTTAAATAAGATGTCACAGCCTAAAAATAGCAATAGCAGCAGAAACTAGCAGTGACACGACTGGTGAGAGATTACAGAAGGGAGCCTCCAACACAAGTCAATCCCTCTGCTCCAGGCAGGGTCCTTCCTGTGACCCAAGCCCAACCGGGCACTAAGTGAACACAGAGATCCTGCCTCTACTTTCCTGTATGTGGGATGACCTTAAGTCAGATATTTCTAAGATCAGCTTCAATTAAAAACCATGTGGCAAAAACAAGGGTGGCAAAGAAAGATTTATGATGCACCTTCTTAATAAAGGCTGAGATAGAAAACCTTTTCATTGAAACAAGGCAGGCAGCAAGAGGAAAGATGATCCCAGCAAGGAGAGGGTCCAAGAGGCTACTTGGACTACTTCCCACCTCTAGCAACCTCCTCCTTGGTCACTTCTGCGACTCAGAAGCCCTCACATAACATGAAGAGCATAAATGTCCCTTCCTTCCACCACACGTGCATTTAGACCACGAGCTCTTTGAAGGTAGAGTTTTTCCCTTACTACAAACTGAGCAAAAGCAGCAAGACCAGATATCATTTGAATTTCTTAGTGGAACCAGGGCATAAACAATTAAAACACAAATGTAAACAAGCTGTAAGAAGGGATAAGTGTTTTTGCTCATGATGCCCAAATCAGAGTGAGAGAAAATAAAAAGGCTTAAAGGTGCCATTCACTAAAGAAACATGGGAGTAAACGAATGCAACAGCCTTTTGATCAGTTGGAGAAGGGATGTATTATAAACTGGGCCAACTAGTTGAACAGCAAGACCAACAAATCAGAAAACCAAATAACTGAAAAAACCACAAAGCTATTTCAGGCCAAATCCTCCCCCAAATGTAAGGAGCGCTGACGAACTTTGTCTATACTCATGCAAACAGGTGCAGCAAACTCAGATGCTTTGGCTAAAAACCGCAATGCCAGAGCTGCGTGCCTTCACCTGAGCAGATGAGAATTGTGGCCACCAATGCCTAAGTAGGTCTGAATTTCCTTTACCTTATATTTCCCAGCCCTTTGGCTGTTGGACTGCTGGGAAGGATACGTATAAGCTGTTTGGAAGCTTGCTCTGACTCAGAAATCATCATTGGTCTGATTTGAGTGTTTGATAGCACCCAGGATATTTGAACTAAAGTCAGCTCATTACGGACAGAGAAGGCTTGAGCAGGAGGGATGGTTTGTCCGTCTTGGATTAGGAAAGGGATGTAATGAAAGCCAGGAAGGAAGTCTGTCCTGTCCGAGGAAAATGCGGCGGGAGAGGTAGCTAGGGAGGGAGAGAAAAGGTTTCCTGCACCTCAGGAGAGAGGCTGCAAGACTGAGCATGGGATTATTGGGGGAAGATGGATAATTCTGCACTTGGGAGTATTGTAAAGATAACTCCAGGGAGAGCTGCAAGCCATTTGGTTACTGTGATAGCAGCGGCTGGACAAATACTGGAGATAAACAGAGCAATCTGTGTAAAGTGATGGAGACTATAACGTCCAGGAAGGTTAATTTTGCTAAGCAATGATTTAAATGTTGGTGATTCTTAAGATACTCAACCATTTTTTCCAAGGAGCAGACAGAAGAATCTGTGGGCTCTGGGAACTGGTGTTGAGCCAAGAAACCAGCTACAATTTCTTAATCTTGTCCTAAAGAAAACGTCCTTCTCTTGCCCTGCGCTTCCTCCCTACAAAAGTGAAAAGGCAGTAGAGGAGAGAAATGGAAACTGCAGACACAGGAGCCCTGGCAAAGAGCTGCTATAATATAAGGAGAGTGGCATCAACTGGCTTGACACTACTTCCCCCTGTGCAGTTTTGGGCTGCTAAATCATTCTCTAAAAGCAAACATCTAACAAGAGAATAAAGCATCAGACAGGAGGAGGAGAATACACTTAATGGTCATTTTCCATTGCCCTCCTGAGCAATCAGAGCCAACAATGAGTGATTGCACCTCCCACTCTTTCAGACTAAATAAATCCTACAGTCGAGTATCTGTAGGAGGATGGTTCTCATGACAGTGAGACATTTACACATACAGCTTCATGCTGATTTAGCTCAAGCTGCGTGTTTTTGTGCCAGCAGCACTAAATCATTGCAATCAATGCCTCTCTCCTCTTTTCTTTTTCTAAAGTGATTTATATCAGTTTGGCACAAGGCAATTTCCTCTCGGCAGGAAGCTGAACCGAGGTGAGCCTCTCTGAACAGGAGCAGAGGTATCTAACAGAGAGCAGTTTTTTCCCGGGGATCCAGCTGGTTTGTTTGATCCAGTGAGCTGTGCTGCTTTGTCACATGCTGTGTTTCTCCCAAATGCATTAATGCAAACCCACTGTCAGTGTTGTTAAGTCTTCACCCTCCTCCCCACCCCATCATGTCACCAATGTAAAAACATAAAAGCCCAGTGAAAGAGCAGACATCATCATCAGTGGGAAACAGAAGCTTCAAAGAGGATCTGAGCATAACTGGTCTATAACAGAGCTCTATGGAAATGGGGATGGGACAGATATCATAAAAGAAAGAAAAATCAAAACTGGAGTGCTCAAGAAAGGAGGGAGGATGGGAGCAAAGAGACAGCCGGAGTGGAACCAGTACCATGGTGCTGAATAAGAAAGAGAAGATAGAAAGGGGTTTCCACATGCAAAATTAAAACACAGTGCAATAAGGGAGTATTCAGATCACCTTATCACCTTTCAGTCCATGTTCTCCAGGGTTTCCCATCAGCCCCTGAAACAAAAGAAAGTCCAGAGTGAGACTGAGCCACTGTGAAGACATGCTCAGGTCTATGACATTGATGTCCCTGATGGACCTGGTGGCTCAGACCCACAGCATTGGCCTCGCACAGCCCCGAATTCAAACGCCAGGCTGCTCCCAAAGCGTGCTCCATCACACATTCTTTAAACACCCGTCATGGGCTGGAGGTGCACAGGGAAAATGCCCCTGGGATTCTCCAGTGACTTACACCTACTGCAGACTGCCAGTGGGATGTTGTGTTCAACAGTCCTGTGCCTGGGTCAATGGACAAGCATCAGTACTGCCCGTCCTTTCTCTCAGGACCATCACTGTCACCCAAGGGAGGAACAGAATAATCTTCAGCCCTGCCATGGAGGAACAAGAGCTCACACAGCTCAGTTATTCTCTCACCTTTAAGCCTTTTGGTCCCGGATAGCCTATCGGTCCAACAGAGCCCATGTCACCCTAGTAAGAGAACAAACATTACTAAAGTCATTAGGTGCAAAACCAACAGATAGCTGTATGTGGTGTGGAATTCCTCTCCTGTCTGGTCCCTCAGTATCCCTCAATTTATAGGACTTGCACCACTGAATTCAGCAGAAGCAGCATCCTGGCATGAGTCAAGAGGCTTTTAATGTGTAGACAGCCTCTAAGTAAAAAAAAGCGCAGGGTGTTTGCCTCGCAGTCACGTGAGGGGAGCACAGCAGCTCCTATTTGCATCCTGCTCTCGCCACAGACACCCCCAAAGCAGCTTGACACTAACTACTGGAGATGTGAGCTGTCCCCCATCATCAGCGCACCCGGCCCCACCGCGCTGCTGCCCTTGCGCGTGGCCACGGCACTTGGGCAGAGTGCGCTGGATGCCCGGATGACACAGGAGCACCCTGCTCCTGCGCCACAGGACGTGCGGGTGTCGGGCAGTGCCGTCAGACTCCAAAACCAGGAGCCGGCGTTCCTGGATTCACTTAAAAATTAGATGAGGAATTCAGGCTGGTAAATTAATGGAAAATCAATTAAGAGACTACTGTGAAGTCTGCAACTGTGAATCTGAGAATTTTTTTTTGTATGTTCCTCCTGAATTTTGAATGGATTAATTTCCCTCTTCCACTGTTTGCAACATTAAAATATTGAGCTGTTTTAAGACAACCCCAGAGTATATTTATTCTTGGTGAGGTTACTCATGTTCTCAAAAAGAATTTACCACAGTATTCCTGAGTTCTCTGGAGGGAGGTCTGACGGTGTGTTAAAAAGGGCATAGACCCAAAGGGCAAAAAAGGCAATAGTCAAGAAATTTGGGTTGCTACTGAGCTCTGAAATCTAAAAATGATATGGGGAGGAAAGAGGAGAAACAGGAGGAAAGGACAGAGGTGTCTCATCAGTGTGGCCACTCTGCTGCAGCGAGAAGTCAGCACGGCATCGCATGTCGGGACTTGTACGAGAAACTGCAGCAGAGGAGGACACCGGAGTTCACGGTTGCTGCGTGTACCTGCGTGTGCACGTATAAAAGAAACCCTTCAGTGGCCGGCATTTAAACAGGCTTTGACTGCTTTCTGCCCATGAAGGGAGTCAGTGATACGGTGCACCAGCCTTGCCTGCAATGTGTAAATAAACAGGGAAGGCTCTGCTGAAGGAGCGCTTCTCTGGTCGGCAGTCACGGGCCCGCAGCCACGCTGGGAGCGCTGGGCTGCAGCCGCCTGAACAGATGCCCTTTTCATACCTCCCAGCATAAAGGCTTCTTGTAGAAACGCATTTACTTAAAGCTTTGCCCCCACAGTTAATTAGAAGAGCAAGAGGCTTTAGTTACATCTAATTCTGCCCTTCAGCCTCTCTTAAAGAGCGAACCCAAACACCTGCCGGGTGCGTGGAGGCAGCCGGGAACCCGGCCGGTCCCCGGGGGTGGCTGTAGCCGGGAAGGAAGGAAGCGACTGAACGGGTGCCAGCCCGGAGCAAACACCCAGCCGCCCTCCCCATGCCCTGCAGCGTGAGGCCCACGCTGCAGACCCCCAGGAAGGAGGCTGGTGCTGTCCCGCAGAGAGGAGAAGGTGGGATGGATGTGCCTCCTTCTCCCCAGGAGGATGGGGGAGGCCACTCTTAGATCAATCCCACTAGAGATGCTCCCGCATCCTGAATTCAGGAGTTGCATATTACCCTGGGACATAAGACGTGACTCAGTTTGACCTGAATCTCAGTTTGAAATTTTTATCTGCTCAGAGTGGTACCAACAGGCTAACGGGGAAAGACAGCAGCCGGTTGCTACCGCTGCAGCAAGTGACTCCTGAAAAAACAGCATTGCAAAGGACTGACTTTCTGCCTTAAAAGTAAAGCTAGGAAGAAGCTCACAACAGGAATGATGATTTCTTCGTCTGGACAGGAAGGGAGAAGAAATTTAGAATTTAAGACAGACCAGGCTTAGGAGTAAAAGGAGAACTGCTGGTTTTGCCTTTTTCCAGCAAAAACATTAGAACTTGGGGTGTCAGTAGAAACCAACATAACAATGGATCAAGGCAGAGAAGGTGACAGACCCCAGATACCTGGTGATGGAGCTAAATCCTGGTCTAAGACATGCAATGCCAGATCTTGGGGCCAGTCAGGGAAAAAGCAATTTAGTTCTACCTCACATAGAATTTGGTGCCACTTGGGTTGCTGCAGCCAACATGAGACGAGAACATCATGATCACAAAGGCAGGTTAGAAACCACACACTGCCTGTCCTCACTGCAGATCATCTCCAGGCAAAACCCGTCCTTCCTGGCCCCTGCGATCTATCCCAAGCACATGACAGCATGGCACTGGCGGGGCCAGCTAGGAGGGGAGGACAGGCAGCCTCCTGACTCCATCATCTCTCAAAGGATCTTAATCACATTTACTGTATCGGACCTTTCGCCTTCCAACAAACAAATACCTGTGAGATAATAGCAACCAGGTTAAGAAAAATCTTGCCAAAAAGCTAGGAGATAGGATCCAATTTGGACAATACCTTCAATCATATTCTTTTCAATAGCAATCTTCCTCTTACAGCTCTTTGCCAGCACGTCCCTTCTGCTGCTATGGCTAAAGTAGCTACTTTCATCTCCACTAACAAGGGAAAACACAGACCTGATTGCTGGTTCCACAAAAACCTTTCCAAAGCCTCAATCCACCTTTGCCCCAATCCCCCATCTGCAAGACAGGTACGCTTGTTCCACCATGTTCTCTGCTTTTCCCCCATGGAGTCTAAGATTTCTGGGTTTGGTGCTCTATGTTTGTGCAATGTCTAGGGCAATCGAGGCCTTGATCTCAGCTGACGTACACACTCCTATAATTTAAGCTATGGAAAGGCAAAAGGGGAAGGGTTTTAACCATTCATTGCAAGTCAAGTTTTCAAGGATTATCATAGCCGAGGAGGAATCATTTTGAAAGAATGCTGTAGTACTAACAGACCCTACCACTTTTTGTGCATGGAAGGAAATAGCTTGAAACAAGTACCGAGACCTAAAAATAAACCATAATATGTTCAGCTGGGCATTCACTAACCCCCAGCACAGCTGCCAGAGGATGAGTTGCCACCCATCCTTACAGCCATTTATCTCCTGCTGGGAAAGAGTGTAATGAAGGGTGGAATTTGGCTGTGTACATAATTACCTGGATTAGTGATGGGATGGTGAGAGTGCACGTAAAATTCCTGTATACCCAGAGGACAGAGAGTTCCTGCCCACGGTCTCTCCAGCGAGCAAGAACTGTGTGTCCTCAGGTTACTGCTTACAGGCGCTTGCTTTTTAAAAGACGACAGATCCTAGTGTGGAATGAATATTGCATCTTTGAAGAAATACCCTGGTAAATGTTATCAAAAGGGCAAGTTATCTAGGAATAAGGGGACTAACAGCAAACCTTTAATCTGTCCCCTTTTGCTTAGAAAGGGTTTGCCCTCCTCCACCTCCCAGTCTACCAGGCAACCTCCTCTATCCCCAGGCGTCACGCCTCCCCCATACAAACAGTCCTCCTGTTCACTGCCCTGCCACAGGAAGAAGAAAATCTGTGTGTAGTTATGCAGGCTGGAAGGGTTAAAGCCCCAGAAGCCAGATCTCCATTTGTTTTTGTACTTACAATGAGTCCAAGGACTCCAGGAGGACCTGGGGCTCCCAATTCTCCCTAAAAGGAAAGACAAACCGACATGGTTACGGACACTTTGTAGACAAACAGAGGCTGAAAGGCAGCTCAGTGTTTCAAGAACTTGAGGGAAGGGAAAAGACCGTTCCTCCCCCTTCCGTCCCCCCCCAGCCCCTTCCCCAGCCAAACTGATCGAGAGCTTCCATCTTAGCGAGCGCGCTTGTGAGCACAGCCTCTCCAGACACAGGGCTGCTTGTTGTTGGGCAGTTATTTGCAGGGCTGCCCTCCCCTCCCAGGAGAAGGCTGGATAAAAGAAGCATTTCACTGTGCAGGCAGGGGAGCGGGTGGGAGCCTGCCCCAGGTGAGATGAAGGCATGGGCAGGGAGAGGGACCAGGGCAGGGAGCGGGCACGGGGGCAGCAGAGCTAAGGTGGGAAGGAGAGGAAAGCTGCTGCTCTGTAGTGGGAAAGGTGGGGGTTTTGGGAGTGGTTAAGGAACAATAAAACTCATAAGAAAGGGAGGACTTGGATGAAAATGAAACTGGATAATTTGGGGAGAGGCTGTGCCAGCTTCTGGTGCTGGCTGATGGGTCCTGGGAGCGTGTTTGGCACTCGGGGTGCTCCAAGGCTGCTCCTCCTGTATCTAAGAGCTGGTTTAAGGTGGGGAACCAGCAGCGTCTTCTGCACTCTGCCTCATCCAGCTGGGCTCCTGTCCAGACCATCAACTGGACATTTCTGTAATTTTCAGAAAAAGCCCCTAACCTTTGGGCTGCAGCTCATCTGCAGGGAGGTGGCTCAGCACCTCCGTCCCTGGAGCAGGGAGCTCTCTGCAGGGAACCCAGCACTTGCTTGGAGGACGAGTCACATTTAATCACACAGCAGAGAGCAGGAGATGAACTGCAGAGATTTCCTCTTGGGCTCTGTGCCCATTTGCCATCTCTTACTGCTCCCAAGCAGGGCATTTTGGAAAGCACCAGCTCCCCGTAGAGGCTTTTCAAGAGCACCTCAGAGCGCACCATTCCGAGGGACAGACTTCTATCTGGGTTTGTGGGGCTGGTTTGAATTCTCAGCTTCACCACAAACTCCCTCCGTGCCAGCTTTCCAAAGACGCGCAGGTGCCAGGAGTGCCGGCAGGTGCCTGATGGCATTTCCCGGAGAAGTGCAATAGAGAAGCTGTGTCAGACCCACACAAATCACCTATCCAGGTACCTAAGTACTGTAGCAATCCCTATGTGATGCTCAGCCTGTCCCCATGTCTCTGTCAGTGGATCACCCACTCTCTTGCCGCACTGACAGTGGGTTGCTTGTCAGGGCAAGGACCTGCTCTTACACACCTCCGTCTCCAACAAGGCCTCTCAAAACAAGTGCATTGGAAATACTAAACTTCCTGTTCATTCAGACAACCCTACCCCTGCTCTGGATCACGCTGGCTACTTTCTTTGACAGACCAGCTCGGTTTATGGCGCACATCTGGTGGAGTCCCCGTCAGTGCAATAAAGCTCCCCTTTTATGGAAAGGTTTGCCTAGTGAAGGAATGAAAGAGAAGGGGACACAACGTGACAAAATGTGCTCAGCCTCCTTGGGTAAAGGGTTACGTGTGTTTATTTTATGGGAAGTGGAGTAAAGGACTATTGGGCAAGCACACACAAAAAGCGTTTCATAATCTCAACCAGCCTAGCATTGCTTTTTTATGGCCGGTTCCTTTCCTGCATCACTGGGACATCTGTGGAGCAATTGCTCCTCACGGGTGGGATTTCTGCGTCCTCAGAGCTACTGTAATAAGGTCAGCTTTGAGCTTTCAGTCAAGGCCGGGCATTACTAGGCTCAGCAAGAAGAGGGAATATCCTCAGGAATGCTTCGCACAGGAGCTGCACGGTGGCCTGGGTTTCCCAGCAAGCTCTGCAGGCTCTGAGGCTGGCTGGGATGGAGACTGGGTGGATGGTCGGCTCTCGGTCCCACTAGTTGCAGGAGGGACTGCTTAGATTTCTGAGTTATGTCATGTGGATATTCCTCAGGAGAAAGGGTAAATGTGGAAATGCATGGCCTTATGTCTAACGCAAGAGGATTTCCTCTTGGAAGAAGAGGGGTGGACTCCCCTGGGAGAGGTGGAGGGGATTAGTTGTTAATTTGAGCCATTCCCTGGCTTGGGAAATGGAAGATTTACAGGTGCTCTTTCCTGGCTATCAGTAGTGACAGCCCAGTCCCTGACCTGAGAGGGAAATTGGGCTCTATTCTCCTTTTTTCAGTGCATGAACTGGGCACTGGGACAAGAGACAAGGAGATGAATCAACAGTCCTTTCCCATGTCTAATTCCTGTGATTAAGAGACTAATTGGAGTGGCTAAAGCGCTCCGGGAACGGGGATCTGGAATGTGATGGCTCAACAGTTCTCAGCAAGTTGGTAGGAGGCAAAAACGCCCCTGCGGTTGGAAGAGTCTTTGCTCTGTCTGGAGGGGATGGAAAGAAGATCAGAGACTGTCGGCTTCAGCCATCCCCATGCGACGGCAGAGACAGCAGCAGCGTAAGTGCTCAGTGGATCAAACAGAGGATGGGGCAGTTCAGGACCCGTGGCAGCCTCCCCGCCTGCCTACAATTTAGCTGCATACTCCACCTAGTAAACTCGGCATATTTGTGTGTTCCACAAACAGACTTTCTGGCTTTTTTCTGCGTCTGTGACTCCACTTGTGACCCTGTGAACCTCCACTTAAGTCAGCCGAAACAGTCTGTTTTCATTCTACAATCTCCAAGGCACATTAATATTTAAAAGCCGTTGATAAGATGAAAGAAGAGCAATCCTTCTGGATGAATTAACGGAAGGGACATTTGCTTCTCTGTGATGCTCTGGGAACTGGCATTCAGCTAACATTGAGCACATCTTCTGAATGAGGCTCAAACAACTTGCAAATGTAAAAGAAAACAAAACAAGTTCTTTGGAAAAAAAAGTCTTTCTGACCTCCAGGATTCCTGCTCTTCCTGGTGGGCTGGCTGGAAATAGCAATACAATCTAGAAAGTCTTCTACTTTGGACTACTGATTCCACTCTGACCCATGGCTTAAGTTGACCGAAGGATGGGAAAAGTCCTGCAGAAGTATTCCTTGGGAATCTAATTCTTTCAGTTCACTGCATTTGTGAGTCTTGTTTTGAATTCCCACAGAGGCTGGAGTGTAGCTGAGCTTGGCTTGCTGGTTAGAGTCGCTTGTGAAAATAAATTTTATGCTGCATATATGACGAATGGGAACTTGAAGACTCACACGGAGTGGGTTACGTCACACAAATCATTCCATCAAACACCAAGAGCAGCACTGTGATTATGTGTGAATAACCAAGACAGCAGGAATTTCAGAGATGAATCAGTACTGCTCACATGCTAATTGAGGGAGAACCAACAAAGTCACTCAGAAAATAATTCAGAACAATTAAAACATCTGAGAACTTTTTCAGTCCACAAGGGCCTGTATTGTGTGTAGTGGAAAACACAGCACATCCCCAACTGCTTGGTATTAAGTGCCCTGTAAGAGCAGAGCAAAATAAATCTTGTCAGCATCCAGCTGCTTAAATGGTCTCTGGGACCATCCTGACCCAATTCCCAGGAGACACATCCCATTCTTAGAAAGCCAGCAGGGGTCGGATGAAGACCGGAGAGAGGCCAAGAGCTCAGGAGCCTGGACACGTCTCCCACTGCAGGGTGGGGGCTGGCTGAGGCATGGGGCAGGGCAGCAGAAGCTGAGCTATGGTGTCTGTCCCTCAGCGCTCCCAGACACTGGAGTAGGGAGTCTGGCACTTTTTGCACCAGTATTAACATTCAGAGGAGAGAAGGCACTGAGCTTGGAGTACTTTAGAAGCTTACTTCTACAGGCTAATGAGATGCAAACCAAGTGGTACCAGCTTGCTAACCTGCATCAGAAAATGGAATGTGGTGAAAAGGAGAGGAGCATGGCTCTTCTCTACGTACCTCAGACCTCTACACAATTGAGCACATGGCCTATTCCTCTGAGGGTTCACATGCACGCCAGTAGCCATCTGCGGTGCCTTATGATGATAAATCCCTTTGTCTGTGGGCCTGTGTCTCCCTGCTATGTTCATACAAAGCTTCATCCAGAGCACACTAGTTAACAAGGTGATTCCTGTCACAGGCTTTGCATCAGGCCCTGTGGTATGGACAACACGCTCCAACCACTGCCTGCTCATCAGGAGCAACATCCCTACCTCTTCTCTCTTGATTTTTCTTCTAGTCGTATCCTCAGGATGAGAAAGCATCTATATCAAGACCAAGGTGCAAGAGGGGCAATAGATGGAGACAGAAAACAAATGGCAACATCATGACCTGGCAGTTACAGGATATTGAGTCGAACACGGGAATACACAGCATGCTTGAGCAGGGCAGGGACGTACATTTGTTTTTCAGGAGGGACAAAACCAGAATGCTAGCAGCTACCACCAAACTTAAAAACTTCTTTCAGCTCTAACTAGCATGATGCAGTACAGTGTGCTGTCTACTGGAGTAGAAAGAAAGAAGGGGAAAAGCTATCAACTTACGGGGTTCCCATCGATGCCTGGAGGTCCTCGTTCCCCAAAATCACCAGGAAAACCCTGAGGAGAGTAGGCAAACACAAGTATTAGTTATTGATGCGCCCTGGTGTAAAGACAGGCAGCTTAAAAATGGCTCCCCCTGCCCTCAGTGCAGCGCTTTGGTAGACAGCGGGTCACAAGGAAGTGTGGGCCATCCAGCCTGCTTGTCCTCATCCAAACCATTCCTGCTCCACCAGCACATCTGCTCAGTGAGAAGCTCTGCGAGGCCAAGAGCTTGGATTCACTGCTCTCTCCTGGGGCCAATGAAGGGTAACCAGAAGTACCGTTTACAAGGCTCAGCCATGAGCTGCACATTAACTAATGGGAGCCTTGAGAGGAAGAATCAGCGAGGAGACAGGAAGGTTTTTTCCTTGGCCATGCCATGAAAAGCACCCAATGCTGAGGCTGCTGGACCTGACTTGTTCACACCTTGTCTTGCAGGCTACGTCCAGCCCTCAATCAGCCGTGTCTTTTCTTAGCACCAGTTGTCAGCCCTGGGCACCCTTCATACGGCAGGCAAGGCTTTTGCAGCGCCATGTAGAAAGACAACGTGAGTGTGCATAGCAGAGAGAAGGGGTGGAAATCAGTGCTTCTGTCCTGCTTTTGGTTCCCCCAAGTACTCCAGTACGTCCAACAAGAAATATGCAGCCCTGAAGATTATGTGGTGTAGTTTACACATGAAATGAGAATCGCGCATTTGGAAAACAAACTCTGTATTTAAAGGTACAGTGCTTTCTATCCTCTTTCAGGAAGAAATATCCTACTAATAGGATACTTCCTTAAAAATCAATACTTCCTTAAAAGTCAATCCCAAATCTCTTATGTTCTGGAAGAATTCATGAACCTCACTGCAATGACTATCCTCAAAAATGGATTGTCAATCTGAATTATTTCATCTTGTCTACTAACACAATCATTTTAACAGTACCCCCTTCTCACAGGATAGCTGAATAGCGTAATGCCTGTTGGAGCCCATGCAGATGCTTAATGGAGCTGATCAAAGATGCCTAGTGAATTCACTCCAACGCATTCACGACCTTTCAGCTTGCCAGAGGAACAAACGGTTCCAAGCTCATTACGGTCCACACCCCAGAGCTGTGAAAGACCATGTTTACTACATGAAAAAGTCACCACAAAAGACTTCTTCATCATCTCGTTATATCCGATACAAATTTGGAAGACTTCAAACAATTATAGAAAAGGGAGCAGAGGTACTGAGCCAGAGCCAGAACATGGTGGTATGACACGTTCTCTCTCGCACTCTTAGACAGACCCTGTGCTCCCCTAATCCCCCCCAATTCCCTAGTACAAACAAATCATACAGCAGCTTGCTCTTCCCTGTCCTGTCGTGCTCCGTCTCCCTCAGAAAGAGCTCAGCAGCGGCGTACGTAACCTCTGTGGTTAGGAAACCCCCTTAGTCACTACACCTACATTTTCGAGGAGGAAGCAGTTGAGTTTAAGATGGATTGGACTCAATTTTCCCCCCAAGCTTGAACTTCATTCAGGAACGGACTGGCAGGGAGCAGGCTGCCAAGAGCTATCAGGGACCAGGTCAAACATCAACAGCTTCAGGGCTACTCTGAACTTCACCTGCAGTGGAGGGTGCTTTGGGAGGCTGTGACACTGAGGTAAGAGAGTGTTGTGACTCTCCACTTCTTTTTCTTGCATGTCCCTTAAGATGGAGTGAGATAGATAAAATATGACACAGCATCCATCTCCTTCAACTCTGAGACAAAAGGGAAACCGTTGTCTGCTAGAGGAGCTCCCCTTGGACAGAGCATACGCAGAGCCTAACCCCAGGCTCTGACTCCTAGACTCGGTTAATTCAGCCAGGGCTAAAATCCTGCTTTATTCTCCATGCTATTCTGACTGTGGGCATCAGGATGGAGAACTAAGGAATATATTTGCATGTAAAAGACTTCCCAGCCAGAGCATCCACCTTTGTGCTTCAGTTCAGAGCAGGAACTTGCAAAGCAAAGCTCCAGTCACCCCTGCTCCCTCTTCTGTTTATGGTGGAGCAGTCTTGGAGAGTAAGAAGTATTGCTTAGATGAGGCTACACCAGAAGGTGTGCTCCAGAGACACACCAACAAGCTGCAACTGCTAGTGTGTGTGTTACTTCTGACTCAAACTGGGAGTCACGGTAAAACTGCCTTCTCTGGCTCCACCAGACCGTGCGATACAAAGGACAACACAGAATCACAGAATCACTAAGGTTGGAAAAGACCTGTAAGATCATCAAGTCCAACCATCAACCAAAAAAAAACCCAGCACCATGCCCGTTAAGCCATGTCCCACAATGCCACGTCCACACGTTCCTTGAATACCTCCAGCGATGGTGACTCCACCACTTCCCTGGGCAGTTTATTCCAGTGTGTCACCACTCTCTCAGTAAAAAAATTTTTCCTAATATCCAGTCTGATGGATACACAACCATGTTCTGGACTAGCTAAAAGCTTAAGAGACAGGGATGGAGCAGACAGGGAGGGGATGGTCCTTGCTGAGCCAGAAGGATGCTCTCTCTTCTTGCCTGCTCCCCTGTATACTACCAGCACTGGTTACATTGGAAAAGCAAACCTGCGGGAAGCAAAATGTGACAGCCAACAGCAACACACTCTCTGGAAACCCATCAGCAACGCTGAAAATTGAAGGGATCACAGTGGACAGAACAGGAAAACTATAGTGGGAAACTCTGCAGTCAAAGATGTCATCCAAGACCTCCTTTTGCCTTTGAGGGTTTATAACTCCTGGTCAACACAACCAGGTAAAAAGATACTTGGTCAAACCTAAGGTGAGAGATGGGAGACCCGTTTAAGACAACCAAAATTTTGCCACTGACTTCAGAGCCAGCATTTCACCTCCCCTGTACCAATTCCCTACAGTATTCAGTACGCAGTCATGAACGGACACAAGCTATCACTTGCTTGCTTGGATTCAATACTTCTATTTTATGGACATCAGTGCGACTGGGAAAGTTGTCTGCCTTTTTCCAGCTGGGCACTACATCCCTCAAGCCTCTGCACACGCCAAGAAGCTGTGGTAAGCAACCACTGGAAACAGCCTTCTGCCATCTAGAGACAAAGACGTCAAATATAACAAGAAGGTGGGGGGGCTACAATTTTCTTTAATGAAAAAAAGGGGAAAAATAACTTTGCTACATGCTGAATCAATAAGATCAGAACAGAGATGTGTAGGGAAAACCCATTGCTCAGGCAAGACAAAAAAAAAAAAAGACGACTGCCTTGGAATATTTTGCTGTTTACAGTCATACAACTTGCCAAGGAAAATATGAGTGCGCATAGACTGATACTGTACTTACACTGCTGCAGATTTCAGTCACAGCCTTCAGCACTCCCCCAGCTGCATCTTTCCTATCTCGGAGCGCAGAGCTGAGCACAGAGTGACCCATGGATGCCACTGAGCAGCCTGGCCCTCGGGCTGCTGAGGTGTCTTCTGGCAAGCTAAGGTCTTGCCAGTGTGGGAAGGTTTTACTACTTTGAATAGTACAATTAAATCAATACTGCTACAGCAGCATAATAGCATCTAGAGGAATGCTTGCTCCAGACTAAAAGCATTTTCTAAATTTGATTTAAATCTCTTCCAACATGATATAAACAATGCAATCCTCTGCCAGAATAAAAGTGTCCAGATAAGGAACTATTTAAATTCATATGTTTACCACTAATCTCTTTTTATGCCTCAGTTGCTAGTACTAACCTTGCTGCTTAAAGATAAAGACATAGGAGATTTGAAGCACTTGGTAACAGAGTTAATAAAAATCTAGGTTTTACACAGGCTTTCCAACAGTAGAACTGCAAGCATTTAAAAAAGCAGATTATTCCTGTGTTTTGAAGGCAGAGAGCTGAGCACCTGAGGTCACTTGCCCAATGTTACCCAGTGAGCAAGAGATTTGACAATAAAACCCGTTCACAGCACTTTGTGACTCCCCGTGCAGAGCTAGGGTTTCTGCCCATCCTCAAGATGGGATGGAAAAGGGTCAAAGTGAGAGAAAACAGAGAAGAAAACCCAGAACATTGTGGGCTGGAATCATTGCTACAACAGCCAGGCCCAAGACAACACTCAGCAGCGAAGCCCCGTCCCTGCCAACACCTGATCGTCCTTAACACGCCATCTGCTCTGCTGGCATGAGCACCCCTCCCAGCCTAGGCTCCCAGATCCCTGGGGTGATGGGTGGTCCCCTGGTACTTTTTTGGCCTGAGCTGTAAAACAAACCCAGCGGAGGAGACAAATGGAAAGATCAGCTTCAATTCAACTAACTCCAGGCATCCTAGCCCAATATTTGGGCTTGGCAACACAAGCATTAACAGTCCTTTGCACATTCAATGAGACCAAGGCCGGTGGCTGTGGCATGAAGGAGGGTATTTCAGCATCCATACAGTCTCCAAAGACCCAAACCAGGTTGTGAAAGCTCTCCCAACACAGTCCTGTGCACAGCAGGAAACAATCACTTTTAATACCCTGATGAAAAAGAAAGCACTTTCTTTCCATGGGGTAAGCAGTAGCAATTTAAACCACAATAACAGTTCCAGCGACCACAGTGTCCTAATTTATTGGATCTCGCATGTCTGTAAAAGCTATTTTTTCAGTACCTCTCCCCTCCTGCCCGAGCCTAAAGGACAGAGATGTTCCCCAGAACAAAACTAGCACTATTCAACCGAAACAAGCAGCCTAGGAATTACAAGTGGACTTTGTTATGCCATTTGTTTCATTCCTGTAAGCAGCACTACCTCTCCTCTCCCCTGCACTGCTCCAGCAGCCTGAGGAGCCCAAACGGAGGGAGAACACATGGGGCAGGAAGCTCATTTTATGGTGCTGGCGGACAGGCAGGTCGCAACTGGCAGTCCATTACAGGAGACTTGTGAAAGAGATTAAAGAGCCCAGCACATTCAGAGTCTCCTGACCTTCCCAAAGTGAGTGCAGAGGTTTTTTTGGTACAGAAAATCCACCATTTTTCAGGGTGCAGCTGTTTTTCCAGGAAGACTGGACCCTGGAAACTATGCTCAAGAATTGGGACGGCAAAGAAAAACACCCTAATGAAAAATACCGAGCCCGTGCATCCTGCCTGCTGTATGGGAGGGAGAGGACATGCAGAGAAGGACCAGGAGTGGGAAGGGATGGCAAAAGGCAGCAGAGCTAGGAGGAAAATGCTTGACTAGCAAGTTCTGTTGGCCAAGAGCCAGCGGGGTGCTCCTGTGTGGTGGCTGAAGTCAGGTATGACAAAACTTTTGGCTCTATCTCACAGCTGGGAAATATAGAGAGGAGGTGGGGAAAAAAAGTCCAGCTGAATGGATTTCACATTGTCTGAAGAAGTTCAATGAAAGAAGCAAGATGAAGCTTGAAGAGGAGTTGGAGAAAAAGCATACAAGCAGATGCTTTGCACTAAGCAAGATCCAGCTGCTTCTGTGCTCTCCTGTCCCCATCCCAAGCAGAGCTTTACAGTGGTTGCACAGTGTCCTCCCTACACTCGCTGAAGCTGAGGAACCGCTATTAGAGAGGGAACTGAGACAGAGAGAGATGCAAACTGATTTATCCCAGGTAACACTGAGAAGTCCAAAGCTGAACCAGTAACTAAATCTCTACCTTTGAGATCCCACAATAGTGCCTTAATTCCTGTTCATCCACGCTCCCTGCAAAGGGCATCCTTTCATACGCCAGGAGACTCCTGCTGAGAACAACCAGACCCAGACGGACACTGGAACCAGCTCCTCCTGCATCAGGGGACTACATCCCCCTCCACCTCCCCTTCCTTTCTTCCTCTGCTTAAAACAAACAGAGCCGCTTGCTCTTTCTTGCTGTTGTCAGCCAAAGGGCTGCTCCTGGTCCGAGCAGATGCCACCACTTCTTGTCTCTTGTCCCGGGAAGCAGCCCTCCTCAGGGAAGCAGAGAGATGGCACTGGGTCCTTTGCTTCCCCAAGGCCCTTTCAGGTGTGCGCATGTGTGTGGGTATGTTATATGTATACGACATCTGATTCAGTTTAAAACACTTCCCCTGATGGAGTAAGGGAGGCAGTCTGGCAGCTGCTGCTCCGAGGAATCCTGGCAGGTCTTCACGCCAACAGAATCCTTCTCCAAAAATAGGATTTTATTTTCCTGTTGGCTGAAGGTGAAGCTGCTCAAACCAACCAGCCCTCCTGTCTTGTCTGCGAAAGACTCTATTTGCCAGTTGGCTCCGGCCAGGTGCATCTCTGCCCAGGAGTCTCCCCAGGGATGGAGCTTGCAAGTCAAACAATTTAAACAAAAACATAAAAAAGATGGTGGTGGGGAAGCAGAGCTGAGGGTGAGAGAAGGCATTCACTTGAAAAAAGGAGGAGAATAAAATAAACAAGTGTAGCTTATGTTGGCAGCTTATACCTCTGAGAGCATTCTTGGTGGAGAGAGCAGACATGAGCCCCTCCACAGGTGGGTGCGAAGGCAAGGGGGCTGGCGCAGACCCAGCGCTGGTTCCTAGAGTCACCCTAAAGGGAGCCTGGCAAACCCTGTGCTCCCGGCGTGCCTGCTCACTGGCTTTAATTCACACAGCTACGCAGGAGCCTTTGCCTCCTGCTCAGTCTAGACCTGGGACTGTGACAGCTTTCACCCCTGCCAAGAAGGGAGGTGCCGTCCTCAGCTGGGTACGGGACTGGTGGTCCTGCTGCAGTTGTGCTCCTTTGTCACGCGAAAGGGATGTTTGCTCTCTCTCCATGGGCTACTTCACAGCTCTGTGTCACATCCTCTTTGGATAAAGATTTCATGGCATTTTTTAACATAACTACCCCTCCAGCTGTGGGAGCACAGCCCTCCAGGACAGCCAGTTCCACCCGAACACGAGTAAAAGTCCTCTGAAGCCCCTTCGGCCAAACATTACTGAAGTTAACTGACAGACCCTCCACCCTCTTGCCCATCTGCTTTGCTCTTTTTATGCATGTATATGATCTCTTCCCCCGTCTGTGGGGCTCTAACAGAGTGCAGATTACACAGACCCAATTACCTAATGCTGAAGAGCACTGATTCTGCCAACGTTCCTCATGATTTATGGCCAAGATTTCCAAATCAAGCAGCCTCCTATTTAAGAAAGTCAAGCAGCTTTGGTGATCGAAATGTTTTCAGACCCAAAAGCGAGAGTTGCATTATTTTTTCCTTATAATTTCTAATGAAAATAATTTTTGGGCTTTTATCTGATTTATGAATTAACATTTCCCTGAAGGAAGAAAGATGCTCTTGAGCTTAGGAGACCTTGGTTCAATTCTTCACGAGCTTTTTGAATGACAATGGACAAGTCACTTAGGGACATTCTTGGAAACAAACCATCTTTGGGTTTGTTTCTTCTCTTTCAGCAGAGTTATGGCCTTGGCACCTTTCAAACCCTTTTCTCTGTGTTTTCAGAACTTTGTTTTGCCCATTCTTTAAAAAATTAAATACATGCTAATATTGCCCACCTTGCCAGGTTATTTGGATGGTGTAATCATGAATATAGGAACATGTGCTGATATTATAGTGATAAGTAACCATGCAAGCACTTCACCACAGAGATTTGGGAAACTCCAGCCATGTGGAACACAACTTGGGCCAAAACGAGATGGTGACTTTTGCTCTGGGCTCGTGCCTGCATTTCAGAGTGGTGAACCAGGCCCAGAGGGGAGGAGAGACCAGCTGCCAGTTTCAGTGTCCAATTTAAGCATTAAAAAAGTCACTGATTGCTCAAACCAAATCTATTTTAAAAATTTAGGTTAATAAAGAAAAATTATAGCAAATAATTGACTGAGATGGCTAACAGGAAAAATCCAACTCATGGGCTAAAACTCTCTCAGTAAGAGGAGTTTTGTCGATTACTAATTTTCAGGGCCTCCACTTGACTTCCCATGCAAACAGAATGATTAAAAGCATATTATTTTTTTAAAATCAATCAGTTCCTGGAAAAGGTGCCAAACTTTTTTGGCACAAGACAGAGCGAGCAACCCGAGTCCTGTCCATCAACTCCTACAGGCCATTTGTGCTCCTTCCTGCAGCTCATCTTGCGGATATACCTGTACAAATAGGTCCTCAGCCTACACATTTCTCCCCTAACTTTAGCTGGCCACACCTGAAAGTGCCCCTCTAGATGCACAGCTGAACCTGAACTGGGACACCAGTTGGGAAGGAATGCTTTATGGGTTGGAGGGTGAATTCACCAAGTGCTCAGGTGAATCCGGCTTGAGTAGTGAAGCTATGTGGAAGAGTAAATATTTATTTTCTGAGGATATATATTGATAACATAGCAGCCCACGTTAGCCATGATACTCAGTGCTGTAGGTGAGAGCTCTTAGGGTGTATGTCTGTGTCATGTTTCTTATGAGAAAAGCTGTAGGGATGCCTTTTGTGCCCCCAGGGAGCCCACTCAAGTCAGCTGGAGTTTGGCCATTATTCATTAAAGAGGTACTTTGAAATGCTGTTCCCAGTTTCCCAAATCTCAACTTGTGTGGTGCAGGAGACTCTTGCTTGGTTCACTCCAAATGCAAGGAAGGACCTCAGTTGCATCCAAAGCAGAGAAAAGATTGGAGCAAGGGAAGAGGAGTTGTTTATCGTCTTAGTCCCTACAGAGAGGAGCAGAATTTATTTTCTCAGTAATTTGCGGTTATGCCAGCCTTTCCAGACACATGGCAAAACATGTCCTCCCATTGTTTGCATGGACAACAGCTGAGACTGTGTAACTTGGCAAAGGCCCATGCACTTACGTTCACCACTAAGTTATCTCAGCCATATATCAAAAGGTTGAGTGGAGCTGTAAACCGAAACCTTCCTAACCCAAAGGCAGCCCTGCTTTTTGCTATCTGGTGTCTCCCACAAGGCAATGTCTTTTCATCTGATGCAACAGCCTACCCATATAGGTAGGGAGTGCAGGGGTATCACATGCACTTCTAACAACTTATCAGATGAGACTTGGTGTTCACTGGAGGCAGGAGTTAAGACGTTAACTTTATAAGTCAACACGGAAGAAGACAGCAGACGTGAAAAATAGCCTGGCAAGAAGGCACCGCCGCATTACAAGCTGAGAGCTGGCAAGGGGGACCCCGGCTGTGGTCAGCTCATGGAAGATGGATGCCAGATTCGGCAGCTTGCCACCGCGTTGATGCTCACAACAAATACTGAGGCTACGTTAGAGCGGCTGCCAGATCACTGCTGGCTCTCACAACCTCCATGCTGTGGCTGACAGGCAGAGGGAAGGGAGACTTCTGGACTCACCTATGCACTGATTGCTAATACTTAAAATCCACATGCCACTTCATAGCACCTCTTCCTTGACATCTAAGCAGGAATCCTTGGCATTTACAAGCTAAGTTTCAGCTACTGAGCTCAAAGGAGAGCTGAGTGTGTTATCCCTGTTTTGCACACTGCCGAGAACAGCCAAACAGCTTGTCTGAAGTCGCATGCCACAGGGAGAAACCAGGTCCCATACCCACTTCCTCCTCCTTTGCAGTCACCAAGCAATGCAGCATCTCCCTACCTTGCCTTGGCAGACTCCGACCATTCTCACAGGCAGAGGCATCAGCCTCCCTGGCCACACATCCCGCATGCAAACCCTCCCTCTGTGCCTGCTACTTACACGGTCTGCTCCACCTGTCAAGCTGCCTCCTCGGAGCAGCACGTTGGCAACATGCTGGCACTTGCCAAAGGCTGCGCGGAGGCTGATGGCAGAGCCTGTGCTGTCAGGAGGCATTTGCCTCCCTTGCCCGAGGTTAGCAGGCGGGCAGGAAGCCCCATCACGCCAGCCTACAGCTGGCAGGACACTGCTGCATCTCGCTCATAAACAAGAGCTACAGGAGGACAAAAGAACGAACAGTAACGACGAGCACAGCTAGACATTCAGGGAAGCCAAAATGCCTGCTTGTGGTATTAATGACTTGCGCATGCTACTGTTACCTAAACCTTCCAGCCCTGGGGATTGCCTGGTCCTGTGCTGTTTTGTAATCCAACTGATGGACCCCTTGGGCCAGGGCTTTTCTTTCGTGAGGCATTTGCACGGTACCTGACATGGTGAGGCTCTGAGCATTCAAATGATCTCCAGGTACAGGACCAGCAGCACCAACAGGTTCTCAGAAAAATATAAGGAAACCTCAGGCATGTTTGGCTAAATTGTGAATAGACCTCAGACAAACCCAAGAATTACTAAGTATGTCTTGGAACTAAACTTTACTCCTTCCTTTCTATTCCTTTTAGAATAATATTACTAATAAAACACATTGTAAGCAAAAATCAGGCATAAGATAGCACAGCTGGTGCAGTATTCATACTCTATGTGAAAAAAGAGATACAAGCACCCATCAATGACGAAGACGAACAAAAAAAAGAGCTCAAAGCTCTTTGGACACATTTTCTGAAAGTTCCCCTTTAAGTCTCTTTCTCTAACAGGGCTTGAGAAGTTCTGAAAATATTACACTCTGTTTGAAGTTTAATATAATCTGCAGTGCAGACGTTTCTGATCGTAGCTACCCATCTCCCACAGCATAAGAAAAGCGTATCACTTCCAGCTTTGCGCTTCTTGAATGATGACTAGCTAGATCTCCTCTTCCTGTGGGTTACCTCCTTCAGTGACAGTACATCTCCTTTCTAAAGATGAATTAGGACTGATATATCGCCTATGCATGCCAAAATAAAAGGTAACAACAGCTTCTCTCATTCCTTCCCCCCCAGCACAGTGCGGACCACAGCTCTGCTACCCTCACAGCAATAGGGCCTTTTTTTGTCTTTTTTTTTTTTTTTTGCCAGCTGCTCAACTGAACACCATAAAAATCACAAAAACACCATAAAAAGCCATTCCTTTCAGCCACTGCATTGGCAAGACGGAAGGTTTAAGCAACCAGTCGCTTCAGCAACAGACTTCCAGCCTCTAAACCAGGCAGCAGATCCAGAGACGTACAGACTCATGTTATTTCAGTCTCCCTAGTGCATTGTACTTTAATCATAATTCTTCCCCAAGCCCACCCCCTACCCTCTCCTCGTCCAAGAGTTTGCCAGGGCCCGTACGTTAGAAATGCACTCGTCTCCTACATTGCTGATGCACTGCAGAGAGAGCAGAGCAGGAGGTGGAGTCAGCTGTTTCCACGACAGATTCACCATGTCCCTCACAGCTCTGCAAAACTTAACTTCCCTGGAAAGGTTTCAAGATCTGACTCACGTCCAGTTCTTCTATTTTAATCATTCCCTCTTACATCATTCGCAGAGGCCCACGGTGTCACATGCAAATTCCTCCAGCCCCCCACTCCTCCTCTGGCGAGCGCTTAATCTGTTGCCGTCCCTCATCCCAAACAAAACTAGGTAGAGAAATATATTTGATAACAACTCCTTCCCTACTCTTCAGAGCATTTACCAGCTTTGGGTGGCAGCTAATAAGGGCTTCCAAGAGCTCTCCATTGCAATGACAGCACTGAACTAGAACAGGAACAGTAGCTGCGCCAGCAAATCTAGTGGCGCAGGGATGCGAGAGACCAGAAAAATCACAGCAAGCTCACAAACGCTGCAAACCAGCTGGGAGACGGCACAGGCCAGGAGGCAAGTGTTGGGAAGGGAACCAGGTCAGCTGGTTCCTACTTTCCATTCTCCCAGTGACTTCCTGAATAACTCTGGATGTCACTTAATCTTTTTGTTCGCGCTCGGAAGTACAAATCATCAGCATCAGTCCATTCAAGATTTCTTATTAAACCTGATATCATGAAATGGGGATGGAGCCAAGACTCTCTGAAAGAGCTGAAGAGAACAAAGGTGCTCACGCCCAGCTGTTTAATCCCCTCTCTAGATCCCAGCCTAAATGCCTCCATGGTTGAGAGATTCCCCGCTGATCTCAGGGGAGCCCCTTGTTTGTAACAGTGACCGCCAGACAAAAACTCTTGCCTGGAAGATTACAAATGCTAGCCAAACAACAGCCGGAACGCTTTGAGCCTCCAGCATGCTCTGTGCAGAAACAAGGCAGAGAGCAGAAACCCTGTACCTAACGACAGTTGCTTTGTTTGTTTTACTCTGGTCAATGAGTCACCCGTTACATCAACTGGCTCTCTGCAATTATTCATCACGGAGGTTTCTGGTGCAACCAGCAGCTTACAAAACCGTAAGATCTGGTACAGATTTCCACTACGCTCCTCAGAATATCTGCTTGACCTTCCCCCATCCCAGGGAGAGAAGAACAGCCAGCCAGGATGAATGTGGCACTGTCGGGATGTTTGCATGGCTCTTACTGTGAGAACACCAGCAAGCGGTAGGCGTGGGACTCCTGGAAAGCACGCATTCGCATGCAAGGGTGACAAGGGGAAAGCACTGGATTTTTCCGTGTGTGGGTGAGCGGACATTTTACAAGAAGCCTGTGAGTGTAATGATGTCAGGAGATCGAGAGAAGCTCAGGCTGACATTAAGGACAAGGTGCAAAGGCAATGAGACACACCAGAGCACGAACGTGCCTGATCTCTCTGCTGACGCCTGGAGCAAAAAAATACATTTTGCTAAAGGAAGCACGCAGAATTGCTTGGAAGAAGGCTGATATGGGAAAGGCTTTCCTTTCTGTCCTTTCCCTGTTTCCTCTACTCATTTCAGTACTTTTCCCACCTGCTTTTATTTTGCTTTTTGCTACAGTCAGCACAAACTCCCTTTTTCTTCTATGCAGCTCTCACAGTTTCCATCCTGTATTCAGCCGTACCTGCAAACACCTCTTCCTCCTGGCCAAGCTCTCAAATCTACCTGGTCTCTTTGCTCCTCAAACATGGCTTCATCTGATCCGTTACTGCTTTAACTCTGTACCACCACCAAAGGCAAAAAGGTTTCCATACAAAAGTGCACCTGCATTACACAAACCAGGATGGTACAAGGGTTGGAGAGAATCACAGAAAAAGAGGCAAATGTGATGAGAGTGGTGGGAGCACAGAGCAGCAAATGTAACAGAGCGAGCACAGACACCTGGGATGCTGCAATCATGGTGAGGAATTAAAAAATGCATTCAGGGAAGAGGCTGGCCAGAGGGAAAACAGAGGGGAAGATGTTGCAGAAGAGAATCAGAGAAGTGTAAGATCCAAGGGAGCACAGAGACAGTGCGAAAAAGAACAAAAATGCCTGTGAAGTGGGCAGAGCATGAAAGAAAGGAAAAGAACAATATTTGTATCTTCGGTTTTCTTCCTGCTTGAAAAGAGAGACATGGAAAGGTTTGTTTGATCTCCCCATTTAGTTCCCATCAGAAGATATGAAGGGACCCAGCCAAAAGCCAGATGTTTTGTTTCCAGTTTCATTCAACAAGGTCTGCATAATAGACGAGGAAAAACTTTACCGGCCTACCCATCTTGCCCCTCTTCCCAGGAACTCCAGGGATCCCCTGCAAGGAAAACACACAGAGAAAAAAAAATAATAGGTCTGGTTGAGAAAGCAAACAGCCAACCAACAATACAAAACAAAACTAGAAGAGAAAGGGGAATGCAAAACAGGCTAATGACTGCGGCATTGTTCAGGAATCAAAATGTCAGCTACTTGCAGTCAGCTGTGAGAGCAGAAGACAATTAACCTTCACCCACTAACTACGGCCCTCCCCGAGGACACACGCAGGCAGCATCCACAGCCAGGGCAACAGGCTGAAGCTGTGCTTAGCAGGAGCAGTCATTAAGCTACTGCTCTGGAACCGAATGAAGGCCACCACCAAGGCACTCGCTGGAGGACTACTGTTTATGTTTCTTATTTAGTTATACAAGCATTAAATCAGCGACTCTAGAGTGCGGGGTAGTCCCCTCCCAGGCAGGCACACACACACACACTCACTCCCACATGCTCCCGGGGCCTCTTGTTTCTGGAGCTTGCATTTGAGGGAGAAAAAGCTGGAATAAAACAGTCTTCATCTTACAGTGACCTTCCTTAAGAGCTCTTGCAGTGGGAAGTGGGGGTCCTTGGATGGGTAGAGATCAGGCAGGTGGGGGGACATGGGGGAGAAGAGCAAAAAAGCAAGGGAGGTCCTGCAAAGCTCTGAACACGTGGGTTTGGAGAAGGCACGATGAAAAGGATGCAGGGAAGGGAGCACACATGGGAACAGCAGCCACAGCTGCCCGTCCACAGGCCCCAGTCTTGACTACCCAACGCGATACGACTGGAAGGAAAGCCATTGTCAGAAAGCCCCAGGCACTGCCCCTTCCAAGAGCCAGGCTCTTTCCAGACACCTCCAGTTGGACACCCAAAGTGCTGGGACCCTGTGACTGGGATGTCACTCCTGTGGGAGCAGGGAACTTCCATGTACATCCTCCCCCCTGCCCCACCCCACTATGATGAACTGGTAAGGGGGAGGAGGAAGGCAGGTTTTGAATGAAGGGAAATATAGAAAAATTCCTTGCTCAACAGTGAGGTCTGAAGACCCTGTCTGAAGCCTAGGTTTTCCTGAGCTGCATATCAACATCATACAGGGACACAGGTCTTCATGCAAGGGCAGAAACAGGCTAAAGAAGGCATGGTTAAACATTAGGCATGCTCGCCTCTTTCGTCAGGTACAAGGGATAGAAAAGGTTACAACAGGCTCTGAAGAGCTCTATTTGAAAAATGACACATCAAGGTTTTCTTCACAAAATACTCACTCGTTCTCCATCAGCCCCTGGTAGCCCAAATAATCCTGGGAGACCAATATATCCCTAAAGAAAAGAGGAAACGTAGTCAAATACATTTCTCCATTAGCAACCAGTCAGTCTATCTTTCCTGAACAGCAGAGCATCCTCCAGCGTTGTTCCATAGCAGCCGAGATGAAATAAACCTTGAGGCAAGTGTATATGCCCATGGACTGCATGGTGCTGGCTTCCACGATGTAGTCCAAGGGCACATACCCTCACACCAGGGATCATGAGGACTCCAGGCAGGAAGAGGCCAGCAAGAAGAAACCTTACCTGGGCTGGCTCTGAGTGTTCCTGAGGGAAATGGAGCTTGGTTCAAGGTTAGCAAGAGTGATGGCAAAAGTAATCCATGTGCCTACACCTCCTTTCATCTCCCCAGGGGCTCTTTCCCTGCCTTTGGCATTCATTCCCAACTGTGTTGCAAAAATGTCCTGTTGTACGAAGCCCTTTCTGTTTGTCTTATGTCACATGGCGGTCGCACACTGCAGCCCCTTCTCACACAAACACCTTTTTCTGGCATGCAAGGCTGCCAATCACCCTGTTGCTGAGAGGAGCAAATTGGTAATGGTTCTGCCTAAAGCCTTTCCCTGCAAACTCTGTTGCACCACCAAGACGTTTCGCAAACACTTCTTCAACCCAAGCGCCATGGGCCTTGTCTGGGTAGGGAGAGGCTGAGCGTGCTATTTCAGGCTCTTTGGATCCATGTATGAGGCTCAACTTGTGCATACATACAGATCCTCTGACACCCAGCTGTAAAGAAGCCTCCTTTGCACGAACGTGTTTCACATAAAATCCGCTCCTTTCACACTTATCGGCAGGCGTTGCATTTTCAAGTACACGACGTTTCTCTACGGCCTTGGGATCCTGCTCAGACACTACATGCTGCATAAAATGCTACATTTCCCTTCCCTTGCAACAATTGAAGCCTTGTGTTTAATCCTCTTTGCTCAGCAGTTAGTACAAAGTCACCTTGTGTGCTGGTCCTTTGCAAAGGACTAATTTGTGCCAAACATGCAGAATCAAGAGGAAGTGAATTTCAGCAGGGAGCCCCCTCAGTGGCACCTCGCTGTTACAAGAGCCAAGTGTTAACACTGATTTTCTCTCATCTTTCTTTCTCCATCATCACTAAATCTCTTACTGTCAACCCCACCAAAGTTGTTCACCAGTCCATCGCTCCCTTTAGGTTGTGCTTGCTTTAGCGATAATACCTAGCCGGGAAACACAGCTACATTCAGACGATGCTGCCTGCCTTTGCCTCCTGAACCCCAAGACAAATCATGTAACTCCTGAACTACTTCCTGCGGAAGAAAAAAATAGAGATGGAGGATGGAAGAGTCCACAGCTGGCTCCCTCAATCCGCCAAATTCGGATATCTCACCTTAGTACCCAATTCTAATTGCAGTTGAACTGAGAAATGGCTTTCTTGGGTAACTAGAAATATTTCAGTCCTCAGCACTCAGGGGTGCAAAGTGGAAAATAACTTTCAAGTCTTACATTCTGCACATCTACCACATGATAATTAGACGAGGTCCTGGTTAGGCCAGTGAAACAGATGCACCAGGGAAGACTATATCACTTCCAGAAGTGAGGTGAGCAAGCTGTGCTCTCTCAGATCTTCCCCTCTCCTGCAGGACACTGAACATGCCATCTCCCTTCCCAGCTCAGGAATACAGCTAGCTACAGGGTCAGCATTTGTTTATTCCTTGCAGTTTTCCTAGTGATGAAAGCCAGCTGGTTGAATGTTCTGCATATAGAGAAAGTATCACATGTTAGGGAAATGGGGGATTTTATTGGCTCCAAAGCTCATTGTGAATTTATAATTGCAGGAAAAGAACAAAATGTGATTAACGAGAGCCTTAATTGGTAAAAAAAATAAAAATCCTTTGCAGTGAGAATGAACCCCCAGCAATTCAATTTGGTGAGCAAAACCATACAGAACAGAGATATTAATATTTGTATTTGCACGTGGTTTCATGATGCTGGCTTGCTATTCTCCATAACGATGTAAATCACTCCCAAACCCAGGACTATACCTAAAAGAGCCCATATTCAGCATGCTCGAAGACCACTGAACCACACTTATTGAAACTAAAGAGGTCTTTGGGAGATGGGGCTTGCAGAAAGTTCAGACTTTGGCCTTTGGTAGGAATTTGTATGCCATTCTTTCCTCTCCTGCAATGTCAGCTCTGAAGGGGTTGACTTTGTATCGTCAGCACTGTTGGTGAACTTTGATCTTGGTACATTCCATGTTTAATTTAAAAAATTTAACAGTGCTTCAATAAACATGCGGTGTGCAGTTCAAATCCCCTGAATCCAACAAATTAAAGCAACTAGTCTCAGGATTGCAAAATTAAGCATAAAGTTTCTTGAGAAGCCTTTGGTAAAAACAAGTAGAGAAAAGACAAATGAAAGGCTGCTTACCCGACTGCCTTTTGGGCCAGCTTCCCCTATGGGGCCAGGTAAACCCTAGAACAGAAGGGAAAAAACAAAGACAAATGTGGACAGGCTTTAACTTAACCTAATGAGCAGTGCCAAATCCCCAGCACCGTCTCTGCGTGGTTCTGCTTTCAGTGCTGAGTCCAAGGCGTATCAACAAAGGAGAAAAAAGGACAAAATGGTACAAATAACAAAACTCCCATTGTCGGGGAGCTGGGACTCTGCAGCACCTGAGACTGCTGCACATAGTGAGCCTTCCCCGGGGCTGAAGTAGAGCTTTCTGATCATAAAGACCAAAAAGGCGAATGCGGCAGGGTGCAAAGCGGTTGCGTTACACTTCAGATGCGACGTACAGTGATGCTCTGTACCCAACAGCTCTCCATTCATTTTCCTGCCTAACTGAACACATGCATAGCAAATGACAAATGTATTCAATACCTGTTTAGGGAACACGGGCGGGCCCTGATGCAGTGAGATAGCCCCTCTTAATTTCTACAACCCAGAAAGTCACTCAGCTGTGCAGGTACTGCAATATCTCTAACCCTTTGCAGCACCAACAGCTATGGAAAGAATTGAAAATACATTCCCCATTCTACTTCTATGCCTATTGCTGCTCACTTAAAGTACTGGGAAAAAGAACCCCGTAAAAATATATAATGAATTTTCATGTTTATTGTCTTCTAGCAAGTTTCCTGGTCAATTTTTTCTAGTTCCAAATGTTGTTGGGCATTTTTGGGGGAAAAAAAAAAAAAAAGGCTAAGTCCATATTTTCTTTAGTTAGCAGCACTGCGCACTCAGCCTGGGATCTGAAAGTCAGGTTGTGCTTTTTCCTGGCTCTTGCATCGTTGCCAAAGATTTCAGCCATTGGGGTGAAGTTAACAATTCTGCCTATGATGCGCAAATCAAAACAGAGCCAACTCTCTCCCCCATAGCGCTGCAGAGCCAGCACAGCTGACAGGAGTAACAAGTAGTAAAATCTCAGCAAAGTAAACAGCTCTGATGCTGGATACACACAGCATTCAGATACGCTGAAAAAAAGCTGCCTTAAAAAAAAAAGTCACTTTCCTGACCCAAACCACATTTTAAGAAAGCACTTTTATTCTTCGTATGTCAAGCACAAAGATTTCACGCAGTTTATCTGATGGGCAGAACACTGCTGTGAATTGATAAACAGCATTCATTAACCTTGTATGTCCAATATAGCTCGGACCGCTTCACATTAGTCACCTAACAGACATTCACACCTAGGAGATTCTTTGGCATGCAAATCTCTAAGAGCCTTTCAGAGTATGAATGGAGCATTTAGTCAGGTGCATAAAACTCTCATCCAGTTCTACCATCTGTGCTCTCCAGCGTGCATCTGTATATTCCACTTAGAATTTGCTAAGCGAGGTATCCATTTAATTTCAAATTTAAAATAGCCTGAGGCAGGGGGAATGCAGACTTGTTTGGCGTATCCAGTTCACATTTAGTCCAATAACCTACACATCTGGGTAAAAACTCACATACGAGCTCACGACAAGCCTGAAATGATCATGGCAGACTCCTTGGGGTCTTTGACATCTGCCTAGCCTCTTAGCTATGTAATTAAATATAAACGTGGCGGAATCCAACATTAATGTGTCAATTTTAGAAAACCATGACAAACTCAGTTCCCTGTAAAATGTTACAGGGCCAGGTCTTCTGCCCTCCAGCAGATTCCATTTTGGGTCTTACAAATTCTTCCTCTTAATTTTCTTCCTACGACTCAGCATCTTACATGAGTAAGACAATAAAGTGTCCGATCTTGATCCATATTCCTTTGCACACTCCTCCATTTCTAAGTCTTTGTACAACTTTTCCAGAATGAAAACAAAGACATGGTTTTCTTTCATCATCTTTTTTGCAGCTGCAAATAAGATTTATATGGTTCATGTATAATTTTATATGTATGTATATATAAGATTATGCTAGTGAATTTTACTAGTGAGAGGTCATCCATATCTTTTCTTTTGGTAATATGCTTTTTTTTTGTCCCAAATTTCTAACATGTTCAACATCAGATGTAAAACGTGCCTAAAAGTGAAGGGTTAGCAGCTTGTAGGTATGGTTCTCTGCTCTGTTGTTTTGGGGTTTTTTTCCCTGTTGTTATACTGAAGCAAGAATTTGTCAGATCTTGCTATAGAAACTCAGGGTTTATCCATCATAGGCATAAAATACTTTCTAACAACCTTAGTGTCCTCCGGAGTTGAAAGGCTGTGTTATTGATACAGCATCTTGGGGAGGGAAGAAGGAAAACATTCAGACATATTTTAGAGGTCTTGGCTGTCTTTAGCAGGGCATGTCTTTAGCTACCTGCACACCCAAATCCCTAGTCTGTGCACAGCACGATGAGATTTACTGCACCTGCCTGCCAGGATAACCTTTGGCACCTGGACTTCCATCTGGTCCTCGTTCGCCCTTTGGAAAGAAAAAAGGCACAGAAGGTAAGGTGAATGTTACACTTGGGAAGCCTTTTTAGCTGCTTCATTCTTTGAGCTGGGGGAAAAGGAGGGTGGAATGGATTAACCTGATGCAAACCCATAGAGAGGAAGAAAATATTAAGGGTAGACAGTGGAATAAATTAATGAGGGGGAAAACCACACAGAAGCCAAGTCAATAGGATCCATGCATTAAGCAAGTGTTGCTATTTCTCCTTCTCCCTCCATCTGCAGTGAAAGCAGCAGATAGTTTGAAACAAGGCGGCTAAGAGAAGGTGTAAGGCTGCATCTATATCTGGCATATGGAACCGTTTTACTGGTGGGGAAGCACTGCCAAAATTCTTCAAAACTAGATGGATTCATGTATAATATCCTTTAACATCATTGCTAACAGGGCCTGCTATTCATTGCCTTTATTTTTTTCTGAACTGCAAACATCAGACTTAACCAAATAAAGAGGGGGGAGGAAAAAGGGAGAGAGGGACTGGGCTTTGGGCGGGGAATTACATATTAGTACTTAATATGATGTGGTTAGTAAACTCCAGGTGAAATTAATGTAAAAGGAAAAATAAAGGGGGAGTGGGGCAAGCTGGTGTTTCTTCCACCACATAAACTTAACATGGTTGAGCAGTAAAAATTAGAAATTAAATTTAGAAACTCCAGGGCAGTCTCCTCCCACCAACCTGCTGATGCTCGGTCAGTGTATGTGCACAGCTGCCGGCAGTACGGGAGTTCCCTGCGCATCCCCGTGTGTGCCAAGCCGCCCCTGGAAGGAGCTGGCTGTCCACACTGAGCAGGCTGTGCAGGATCCAAACTAGCACCGGAGTCAGCAAATCCATCCCTCTTTAAAGGTTCAGTATTGGAAACCGGGAAGACTCACCTGGTCTCCAGGGTGACCTGGTGGTCCAGGGTAGCCTTTATATCCCTGTTGAAACAGGATGGAAGAGATTAAGAAGAAGAAAAAAAAAAAAAAGAATAATCTGGTTTTGGTTTGAATTTCTTTTTGTAGATGGGAGTCAAGCTCTGAAGAGAAGCAGGTCTTTAGATATGGGATAGCAGTGCACAATCACGCAAACTTTTAACGTACTGCTTTGTGCTTGCATCGCCCAAACCCTGCTGCTGTTCCCAGACTCTCCACCCACTGGGGTCTGGCCCGGTGGTTACTCAAGAAGGACTTGCTCCAGGAACAGACTTAGAGTTGCATCTACACTCACACCTATCTATTTGTAATCTACACCTTTAGCAAAGCTATCCCTAATCCTTAGGAAACCACAGGCTTGCAGGGTGAAATGTTGGCTTTGGGCAAGTTGCGGGACTACACAACCTGAGTCACTCGCATTTCAGAGCGCTCACTTTCGCTTTAGTACTTGAAATGCCATAGGAAACACCAAAACAACCATTTACTGTCATGGGAAACTTCAATTTTGTTTCTAGCTTGAATTTGTCTAGCTTCCAGCTTTTCTAATCTAATTATTACAAGGTATGAGAAGATCTGGAGTCCTTCATTATGAAGCTACCTAAAATGGTGAGCAAGCTGTCTCTTAACCTGCTTTCTGCTGAATTAATTAGAATGAGTTTCTTAATCCAGCTTGATAGCTGGCAAGCTTTGCAGGCTTTAAATCATTCTCACAGGTCTTTCATAAACCTGCTTCAGTTTTTCAGTCTTTTTTTTTTTTTTTGAGATGCAGACACTGGAGCAGGACAAAGCTAGCCTGTTCAACTGCAAACCGATCAGTATGTATTTTAAGAGAGTTTGCTTTCTCCAAGATTTACCTAGAGCTCTTTTCAAACACTGAGTAAATTCTGCAAGTGACAGGCACTTCAGATTTTTTTTTCTCCCTCTCCTTTATTATCTTGCTTCAGCTATTTAAAACAAACTCGTTTCCATCAAGTGGAGTCAGAGCAGATTAGAAGATTAAATTCAGTTACAGAGATGACTGTTTAGCTGGGCTACTAGCAAGATTTAAAAAAAGGGGCAGAAATTTAACTTGAAACAAATGGAGAGAGAAAATAAACAAGAAACAATCCTTGCACAAATACTACAAAAATAACAAAATGCTTTCAGGGTGTGCTAGTTGTAACTCAGTCTCTGCTACTCACCCTGTCCCCAGCCAGGGCTCCGGGCACGCACTGCCTCTCTGCGAAACCCACGGGGAGCATCCCCCTGCTCTGGAAGCCATAACCAAACCCTTGTTTGGCCGAGGACTTGGCCTTTTGCTTCACTCACCAGATGAACCCAGGCCTGTTTCTGCTCTCAGCTCCACACCTCTGCTTAACGGCTTTTTTATTCTTCCCATGGGCTATTCTAGACCTGCAGCCTAAGCCTTCGCTGGCGGAGGTATGCAATGCTCTCAGCCATCCTGGCTACTACCCACTCCCCTTTGCATTCCTCCTTGCTCGTTATTTCAGACATTTTGGCCTGGAATAACATTGATTCCGTTTTCACCAATTCTCTCCTGCTTGACCTTGCTGATGTATCACGGTCCGCTCTTTTGACTGAGCTGCACCCCCTGAGAGGGCGGTGGCTGACCTGAAAGATGATTTGGCTACCAGCTAGCCCTTACTTGAACCACCTAGAAGGTCGTTTTCCGACCTCTGTTAGTGCATTTCAGCCAGTGGCTCCTAATTGGAAGTGCCTCAGCAGCTCTTGGGGCAGGATCAGCAGACAGGACTCCCTGTTGCTCTCCAGGAATCTGCCCCATGAGATCCTCTCTTGCTTATCGTCTCCCTGGCTCCTCAACAGAGGCTCAGCATCAGCAGAAAGGAGGGAGGATGCTCCACCCTGGTTGCGTGTCTGGCCTGAAGGTGAAGGCACGTTGTGAAGGTCCAGACCCACCTGGGTGCGGAAGGCCCAGTACCGATATCACCCAACTCTGGAGTGTGGACCAGCAGACGGAGAGTGTCTGTTCTGGCCTCCCGCCTCGCCTCTTCCAGAGAGAGCTACCAACAGAAGCAGCCCTGGGTTCAGCATCTCCAGACGTACCCTGGGACTTAGCACGGAGCCCATGGGGTTTCCTCCTGGGGCCTCTGCCCAGCTCCTCCAGCCACAGCCTGGAGCAGGAACTGCCTTTGCCTCCAGACAGCTGAAGCACCTACTTCCATGGATACAAACACTCGGAGATGTCTTGCTCCCTCCACTGATAAGAAAGAGGTGCCTAGCTTGGCTGCTCCGAATGGGTTCCTGCAGGACAGGCGTTGCACGCCTGTGCTGTCCACCCAGAGCAGGCGGTGAGACGATAGCCCCTTGAGATGCTCAAGGCACATCCTGAGCTGAAGTCTGCACCAAGCATTGCATTGCTAGCTCTATAATGGTAAGTGAATGGCACTTCAGTTAAACATGTAGACACTCTACTACTGTTGCATCCTATTAAATCTCCTCCTCTCTATATTTAATGAGCTCTGGGAAGCTTCAGATGTGTATTTCTTTATAGTATACTGCAGTTATTTCTGTCTCAGGTTAATTATAGCGAGGAGAAAACAGAAAAGCTTGTGTATGCTAAAGTTGGCTGCAACGTGAAAGTATTTACCTGCTAAAATCCTCTTCAAATAGCACTAAAATGACAGGGCAGAGGGTATGAAACCCACTGCATTTGCTCTTTTATCCAAACACTTCCTGATGATTACAGGGTGCTCAACACAAAGGGCTGTGATTTAGAAAGGAAATTGCGCTCCAGTGAAGGATTTACTCATCTGTGATGATATTTATAATCCACGCTCTCCTAGCTAAAAAGGATCATCCTGCACTTTGATAGGAAATGTGAAGAGTAAAGAGGCCAGCGAATGAGAGCTGCATGACAGCATGTGTTTTGAAGCACTGACCAATTCCCAGCTCTGTCTTTACCCTCTGAGTGACTTTAACGAAGCTTTTTCTCTCTCACTGCCTCTGTCTTCTACAATCTTGCACTTTGCTACAACCATTTTCTCCTCCACAGCATTTGAGGCTGGCAGCAATGATGCAGTGCTCTGCTGAGATATATCTGCAAGGCAGCTGTAGTCTGCAGCCCAAACCAAAAAGCCAAAGTCCACAGACACCTCGTAGGCACCGGAGGGAAGGGCAGAGTGGACAGCCAAGTCCTACCACCCTTCCCGAGAACCGCTGGTCAGCAGAAGCAACACTTGCTCTGCATGGAGAGGATGAGAATTACATCGGCTGCTTGAAAGGCAGTTTCATATACTCATAGATGGGTGCAGGCAAAACGGCTTTGGGGGTGCTCTGAGATCAGACTCTCCAATCCTACAGAGAGCAAAGGTCTGCATTCACAAGGCAGGCACTGCCGTGTGAGCCACGCTGTCCAAAGCCATATGCTGCTCGGTTGTGGCTCCAGCTCACGCTGCTGAGTTTCATTTAGTGGGAAAAGTATTTTGTTTCCCCTGGTGAAATATTTTGCCTGTTTGAAAGTTTCTACATGGCGTTTTCAGATCAAAGCCCGTAGAGCTCTTTTCACAGTCCCTCCATGGAGTGAGCAGGAGGGATGTCCATTTCCAAGGTGTTGCTGTTTTCTGGTAGCCAAGATGTGCTGCCCACCTTCAGCCAAACACCAGCATATTTTCACAGGGAGAATGCCAGCAGGGAATCCAGATTAAAAAAAGGGTTTTTTCCAAACATTTCTCCAACAGCTGTAAGTTTTTTCTTAATGCAGGATGCTAATAAAAGCCAGTTTACACCAAAAACACCGCCAGACTAGTGCTACTGGGAGGTGGTTTTTAAAAGCTGCACCAAAGGAAAAATTTCAGCATCCAACTCGCTCATTACTTGAAGAAACAGAAGCATAGCCCTGCCTTCGCCCTGTCCTGAGGGAGCTGAAATCAGATGTGAAGGCCATGTGCTGGATGCAGGAATGTTTGTTCAATCTCCTGTTCCTTCTCTGCTTTTTCCACTATGAGTCCTTGCACTCCTGACATTGCGTTTTGCTGATCGTAACCACAAGGTTTTGTTTTATGAGCTGTTATACCAGGAAAATGGTATTCTTTGCACCCGATTTGTTAGAACTTGTTTGTGACAGCGAAAGATCGGTAATTAATCACTCTACTGCTCCTAGCTCCACACAGCACCCCAAGCATGACCAGCCTTGGGAGTAGAAAAATGAACGCAGCCCCTACTCTTGGCAATTTGATTCCAATATAAAGCACACAAACAAACAGTCATGGAGAGGGAGAGTTTCTTCCCGCCTCCTCCACACCTCCTTTCTCTCCCCAGGGTCTTAAAGCATACCTGAGTAGGTGTTTGTGTGCAGCTAATTGGCTGATGAACAGTCTATCTTCAACGGCCCATTGACTGATGAGGTGGTTGAAACAAGATGCTAATTTTAACTGTTCAGTTTAGCTATGTCAATATTGGCTTGCTGGGAAGGGGAGTCATGTCCGCTGAGCCCAACTATCAAACAGCTCCCTGCAACAGGTCCAGCTTCCAAAAAACCAAACCAACCTACCAACACAGCCTGGAACTGGAAGGCCAACTGAATAGTTCTTGATATATAAGAGACGTGAGCTCAAGGAATGGATTGCTGAAACTTTGCTGTGCAGACTTGCACGCATGAGTACAAGCACACACACTGCTGCAACATGAAGGCAGGGATGGATCTTATGCTCTATCCCTACATATCCTTTTCTAGGCATAGGTATGTTGTTGGTGATGTTAATGATGTTGAAACATCAACATGGAAGCAAACAAAATAAAACCTAACTAGTGCTGTCAGTCTCCAAGCAAAATAGAGGGAAGGCATGCAGATACTTTGAAACGTGCTTTACCAGGAGAGACAGTCAAGGTTTCCTTGGAATGTCTAAACCTGTTCTGCATTCAACCTTTGAGTATTGATGCCGGTTGTAGACCCATTTTGTTAAAATATTGGCTGAACCAGACCTAAATTCAGCTTGCTGGCGAAGACCCAGTGTCAGGGTGCAGAGAGATGATGCAGTGCAATGGGACATGGAATACAAAGAAGGAATAGAAATCTAGATCCAGAATTTCATTTCATACTCTTACACAGTCTTGCTGGTACAACATTTAGGCAGTTGCTTCAGCCCTATGTCCCAGTTTATACACCTGCGAAACAGGCATAAGACTTTTTTGTTGGGTACTGGGACTTAATTAAATTGTTCAGGCAGTTAGAGGAGAATATTTTAAAATAAAAGTAGTGATCTAATTCACTAAAAAAGAACATACTCCTACCTTTCTACCAGGTGGTCCAGGGAACCCAGTCAAACCAGGTAAGCCCACGTCTCCCTGTAGGAAGCAAGAAAGTTGCATTAATTTTCAGCAATGTTTTCCCTATGCCTAGCATACTGTTACTGAAATGATTTTGCCGACAGTAGCATCCAACTACTGATATTTGTGATTCTAATTGCAACTCTTCAAAAACCGACTGGATAAGAAGTGTAGATTTAGACATCATCTGTATTAACTGGCTCATATAAATAATAAACCCAGTTAATTAATGGCAGCTGCTGCTAGAGTCCAGCTTTTTGCCAGCAGGATGAATGCCTTTTTTTTTTTTCAATGATCTCATTCAGTCACATGCTTCGTTTGCCTTTTGATAGGCATCTAAATCACCAAGGCAAGAAAATTTTAGCTTTTAAATGCAACAAGAACAACAGGTACCTCCTGCCAAATCCTGTGACTGTGCTCATACTCTGCTACTACACTGGCTCAGCCCACGGCTCCAGTTCAGGTGGTGTTGATGGTATAATTATTTAACCTGCCGGTATGACACGGATTGAACCTTTGCAGGCTGCTGGTGAGAGGGTTTTTTCAGTGGCCTGTACTTTTGAAAAGGGATTGCATCACATCCCAGCTGGCGTACTCAAATCATCATAGGAACGGAGAAGCGCTTTGCTGTGAGACCTCTCTAACATCCAATCTGTTTGTACAAGCCCATTTTGGCCTCCTCTGATTAGGATCAAAAACCCCTTTAGAGTCTCTAACGCTGTGCTGTGCCTACTTACTGAAAATGCATTGGGAGTATCTAACTTGAAAATTAGGCATCACTCCAAACTCCTGCTGGAAACTCCTTGTTTCTATTACTGCTAACAGGAATAAAGCCTTGTTAACATGAGCTAAAAAAGATCTGGATCTCTCCCTTTCTTACACTGAGCATGCTTGCAAGAAAACGGTTCCAGACTCTGCGGGTGGATGATTTCCATGTGATGCAATTCCGATGTAGTATACCAGAAATTTCAAAAGGCATCTCGTGCTGTTAAGTTAAAAGCATCGTTTCAGACTTAGCCTTCTCAATGTTTTCTAGCGTCACCCTCCATCTTGCATTTGTGTGGCTTGCTGTGCTTCATGGATGCATCTGGTTTCAAATGAAGGGCCTAAGTTCTTTACGGCTGATGCTTTCTATTAGCTGTGCATTTATAGCAAGGCTTATGATGAAAGGAAGAGAACCAGGCTTCTTGCCCTGGACATGAGTTATGAAGTATTGTGCAGGCACCACCGAAAGAACTAACTGAGGTAGATGTTGTGGAGCCCTGATCGCTCTACTATTCATTTCTAGACTTCTGTGAGGCCTTGTTGCCTCAGTAGAAATTGTTCAGCTGCAAAACAGCAAAAATGGGAGTTGTAATTTATTGAAAAGAATTAGCAGAACTCTGATCCTTAGCAGTTGCTAAATCCAGAAACCAGCTACGCCTCCCAGTTGTGTGCTTTGCGTTGATTTGAGTAGACCTTGGTGGAAAGGCCTCTGGTTATCACGCAGCAGGGTCCATGCGTTGGCAATGCAATGGTCTGAGAAGCCTCCCTTCCTCCATCAGCGGGACAGCAAGGCTGCTCTCAGAGTAGTGATCTGCTGCCGGCTGCGTATGTGACGTGAGGCAAAGCACTGTTTCTCAGCTCCTTGGCAAGAGCATCCTTTCCTCTACCTTCAAGGGTTTTATTTCATACACTGGGATTGCCTCTTTTTACAGCTGCATGCCCAGAGCTGGCAAGGTGTGGCTGTATCTCACATGCACTAGTTTAAATATCTAGCTTAAGTAGCCACGTGGGACTTCAGTTTGGGCTGCAGATTGTGCATAAAATGGATATACATCTGGACAACAAAAAGCTGTGGCAGCACACACTTCAGTACACTGTGGTCAATACCTTAGCTAACTCTCTTTAGTCCTGAATCTGGGGTCTCAGTCTTAGTTTTCAGTCCTAAGTCTACTTGAGTAGCTGTGATGCTGTGGCTGCAGTATGGACTCCCTCCATGTGTGTGCGCAGGGCTTAAAGCGCACTGTGGTCTTGATGCCTGTGCACTCTGAGCAACATCTTACCTTCTGTCCATTGCGAGCTTTTCCAGGCGACAGCCCAGGATCACCTTTCTGACCCTGAAATGAAAAACTTACATTAATGACATAATCCAAGGACCCAGCCCATAGATGTGGTTCTGCTTCGCCCAAGCCTCCAAATTAGAAAAATATTTTGTTTTATCTCCGTCTTGCCCCAACATCCCCAATGTATTAAAAGTCCCTGGGTGTAGCTGTTTTGCTGGGGCTGGTTTTGGTGAGTGATTGCTGCTGTTAAAGTGTTGAGTTTTAAATAATATTTGACAGTATTAAATTGACTAAAGAAAGGATAACTGGAAGAAGGCAATGTCAGGACTTTTGATACTTATTAGACTAGACAGCTGTGATTTCTTCCTTGTCTACAACTACCATCACAAAAATAATTACCGAGCCTATTACTGTAGCTAAACCAGCCTTCTTAACAATTTGCTAGTTGCCGTTGCTTTTTTAACTGTTGGGAACAGATGAAACTGCAGAGAAAGTTACACTAATTAGACACTACCAACAGCCAGAGCGATTGTGAGGCTTTCAGGCTGGCAGAAGAAAGAGGCACACTTTATCTTAAGTGGCAGTATTCTTTATTTTCCTTTTTAACAACTGCGACGAGAGAAATTACAATTTAAGATTGTGATCTCCTGATGAACACAGGCTGGAATTTCAGCAGCATTTGAACATCTACTTCCAGTAGATTCCTTTGAAAATCCCAGTTCAATTTCTGAAAAGGTGGAAAGGTGATGCGTGCACCTAACGGGGTGAGAGATAGAAGTACGAAACATTAGAAGATATTTGAAGCATGCCAGATTCTTTGGGCAGGGGAGAGGTAAGGCTTCTCACACAAAGAAGCTTAGGTCTGTATAACATCTCTACTGGTCCAGCTAGGACACGGGTATCCCAGTATCAGGCACTGGCCATTTAACACCCCTGGGATCGTCAGTCGCAACCCCTGTGTGCCACATCAGCAGCACGGGATTCAAAACCAACCACCAAGCACGGGACAGTCGTGAGGGTTAATTAATGGTTGTCAAGTAAAGTGCTTGGAGGGAAGGTGAGACCCTACAAAGGAGTAATGCTGTTTATTAACTAGCATTTCTCATTAGCAGCACAAAGGTCTAGTTATAGCTAGCTGAGCAGCTTTTCCACGCAGCCTCACTGCGACTACATTCGACACGTGCTTCCCACCTTGCACGGAGTGTAAATCTCCCCTTCTCCTCCTCCACCATCCACCACAAGCTGCAAGGTTTGGGAGTGAGACTACTTGGCTACGGACTGTAGGGAGCACTGCTGATTCAAGGCAGATGCATCTGTGCAAACTCTGAATGAAGGCTGCCTGGTTTCCAAACAGTAAATGAAGTCATGCAGATAATGTTGCTTTGCATGCAGCTGTTATCAGGGCAATTCTCCCACTCTTTGAGCTTCAGAGCAGTCAGTGGGTGCTACGACTGGTTGGAACAGATTAGAGCAGTCCTCAGGATCGCAGGGTATTCATTTCTACTCTGCAAAATTAATGTACTGCAGCATGTAGACACCCACCGCTCTCCCTAAATCTTGCCATGTGCTCAATGCAATGACCTTGAGCCTCGTAAAGGAATACAAGCCTCTTACATTTTTCCCTGGGAAGCTCCAGATCACATTAGCAAAGACTGTGCTTTGGATCACGGTTCTGTGTTCAACGCTGCTGAGACCATCTCACTCAGCCACAAGTAGGATCACACTTCCCTAAGATTAAACAGCGAGGTGGAATCAAGGCCGGAGAGAACGGAGGCCTGGATGCTGGGGCTGAAGTTGTGGATGAATTGCCCAACTCTTCTCGCACAGCAACCACAACATGGGAATTAGCCTAAGCCTTGTCCATCACTAACCCACGGCACCTTGCCCACAAGCTTCTCCCTTTCCCATCCCAACTGACCGAGCACACTACTTCCTCTCGTAAAGGAAGAAATTGTTTTCTTCTGTTTTTTCCCTACCTGGAAGAAGTCTAGAGCTGTGCAATTTAAACACCTCAGCTTTGCAATCCCACTAACAGCTTTTTAAAAATCAGGGAGCCAAACTGATGAGCTATCTTGGAGCCAAACCATTCACTAAAAGGAAAATTCAATTTTTCCTAGCGCTATAACAAAAGAGATTTATTCAGAGCAGCTAGCTAAGCAAACCATACTAACGCCTGATGCCAAAAGCCTCCAGATGAGAGATGCAAACCCAACTCTTGTAATGGCTTTTGAAAACACACCCTGTCTGACAGCTAACCCTCCTCCCAATCCCAAACTCTATTAGGGCATCCTCAGAGCTACATCTAGTCGTTAGCAAAAACACCCCTCCTGCCCCCACCAGCAGCTTCCAGGTCACACAGCCAGCCACAACCCTGGCCCAGCATACGCCTACAGCCAGTTAAGAGGTTATCTACTATAATCAGTCTTTGCTAACTAGATGCAATAACAATTTTGCAACTGCCAAGGATGACAAACAGCATGCAAAAAGTGGCAAGAAGCCCCCTTTAAGCAGTTGCACATTATAAATAGCTGAGAAAGCACGATGGGCGAAATTCTCAGGTGGCACGAGTGAGTGTAATGCCACTGAAGTCAGTGGAACCATGCCCAAACAGATCAGCGGGAGTATGGCTCAACAGCTACACACAGCTCTGTGCAAAAGATCAGCTTCCTAAGTACAAGGGCCTGCAAGCGCTCAGCTCCGGTGACGAGAATAAGGTGGATTCTGCACGGGATAGATTCAGAAACGCAGCAGTCCGACAACACAACACTGGTGCTCACCAATGCAACACAACTGGACAAGAGACATGCACAAACACACGCATCTCTGCCAGCTGCAATGCCACATCACATCCCTCGTACGCAGCTGATTGCCTGACCTTACGAGTGCTCTATGAATTCAGCTGATAAAAATTATGTTCCTGGGTTACTTCCTAAATGACAATGACTTGGTGTTAGTCACTGTTTCCAAGCTGTATCTATCTGGGAAACTTCAGTTTCCTTTCTTGGATTGCTTGTTTTTTCCATGGTATTAACTGCTATCTCGGGAAGACCTAGTCCAGCAGCCACTCGAAGGCTCTCAGCAAGAGCAGTTCCAGTTGGGGTTGCTCTGCCTTGTCCCCCAGGCTGAGCTTTCACAAGTCTATAATTTCAGCCATGGGCTGGGTCATCTAGGAAGATACCAGGTCTCAGGTGCAGGCTCGTCAAACCTGGTGAAGGGTAAAGGCATTTAAAGCCTAAGGGGGAGAAATACCAAATTTTTGTGCAAAGTCCATCTTCTGGGACTGGTGTAACACCAGAGAAATGAAGGGCGGGAGGGAAGTCAAAACCCTGGGATCTGATACACACCTTCCAAAAAGTGCTTCATACACAAAGATCTCGCAATCATGGCTTAGCAGGCTCCCCCTGCTAGAGGTGAAATTATGCCCAGGCCTGGGCTGAGCTACAGCTCTCACATCCCATTGCAACCTTAATACTTCTTTTGACGAAGCATCGTATAGAACAGCCTAATCCTGCAAACGGTGGCTGGACAAAATTGAAATATATCGCACAGACTGATGACACCGTATCTCTGCTGCAGACTATTACAGCTATCCATCTACTGAAGGCTTCCTGCTGCCAGACTGCGCATCAAGATAGAGGAAAAATGCTTACAGGAAGTTTTTATTTCTAGTAGGAGACTAACTGAGTACAGCTTTACAGCCAAATGATGCTTTCTGACAAGCCATTAGGCTAAAAGTGTTTCTTAAAAAAAATCCTTTAGCATAGAAACATAGTTTGACTCTACAGATTGGATCAGGCTGAATTTGCAGGACTGGAAGTTAGATAAAAGAACTTTGATTTGACTTATAAAACTCAGCAAGTGTGATCTGGAAGTCATTGATGGAGAATAAATGCAGAACACTAAGATGTAGAACTTTTACAGCCTCACTGTTCAGGCCATATAACTACATGTTAGAATTTAAAACAGCTGCTGTTCACCAGCATGTCTCCAGTGCCTAATTTTTAATCACGTAGAGGCAGCATGCCAAGTTTCCAGAATCTTTTTCCCAGAGCACCAATAGCGTTCATAACATCTCTGCCTACTGATGAGATCATGAAAAGAAAGGACTCTTGCTTGTACCTTTCTCTGTGTCTGGCTGAGACATCCTACAGCTTCCTTGGGAGTGAAAACCTCTAGGATGCATTGCCCTTCAAACTCAGCTATGCTTTAGTCCCAGATAGGTGTTATAAAATATAAATCTATTTCTGTGCAAACAATGACACCAAAACAATCCAAACCAATTTCCCAGGAACTCACAGTCTTTAGGTAACACAAAGCCTTATAGACAGGAACGAGCTGGGAATTAAAACGTCTTTCTGCAGGGTTTTGCAGCACGCTGGATTAGCTCCCCTCTGGAGCGGCATCTGTGCTAAAGCCTCACGCAAAGGGAGGAGGTCGGGCTGCGGGGGGGTGACTCCCACCTTGCAGCGCTCCAGCACCACGGGGGGAAGATGTGTACAGGAGAAAAGGGCTCCTGGCGCTGCAGCAGAAGGTCTGCGAGACCTCATGGGAGGGATGGGGACATCTAGACGGAAGCAATGGGATCAGTTTGGGAGGACTGATGGAAGTCAGGGTTCCCAGAAACTCAGGAGAGGGAAAGAGAGACGAGGGAGTTTCAGGAGGAGGAAGGCAGAGGAAGAAGCCGGGTGCTACCAGTCCCCCCCCAGCGCTGTCCAGACCCAAAGGTGGATGAGTAGGCTGCAAAACCCAGAGAAAAGAAATGAGGAAGAAATGCGGACCTGGTGAGGCTCTGGAGTGGGAGGGTTCCACTGCCCTCATCTCGACATAGCAGTTTGCTCCCGAGCACAGGCATAGCTTAAGCAGGATCCTAATTAGGCAGTCTCTGAAGTTAGGGAGAACCAAGACCCGAGGCACACAGCAGGGTCTCTCACGAGCACAGGAAAAGGCTTTGGCTGTGCTGCTGGAGGGCCTGTGTGCGAGCAGAGGGGAGGGGAGAAGCGGCTTCAGCTACTCGACATTTTGTACGGAGCAGGATGAGAAAGTCTGTACTTCCCACCGGAACGTCCCCTGAAACAGGAAAGCAAAAGCTCCTCACGCCAGTTAATACTTACTTTCAGGCCTGGGGGGCCAGGTGAGCCAGGGTTTCCGTGGGGACCTGGGGGACCCTAAAAAACACAACACAAAACAAAGAGTCAAGAGGAGTCGGTAGGCATCTGCGTTAGTCCCAAGAGCAGCAAAAACTCTGAGGCGTTGCTGTGGCCAGACCTAACAGCACGGCACCAGCAGCCTGCGCCCCGGCAGGGAGACAGCGTCAGCGGGACCCTCATTAGCGCCTTCGGGGTGGTGAAACTTGGCTGCTGGTTCCCACCTGCCTTTACAGAAGGTGATGTGTGTCTGTCACCGCAAGCCGGGTCATGACAACAAGATAATTTGGGTACACCAAATATTCCACAGCCAGGAACAGAAACTACCTTGGGGTCAGGGGAGTCAAAGCTCTGCAAGGAGCCTCGGCAGAAAGAGATGGAGGTAGGCAGAGGGGAGCGAAGTGTGTGGGGGTGTTAACGTTTTTTTAAGCGAAAGTGGAAGAGAACAGAAGTAATTACTAAAGGGAAATTGTTCAGCTATTTGGAATGAACTCATTTCCCCTACAAGGCAATCAGATTTTTGCCTTTAGAGGTTAGAAAGAGAACGGATGGGCAGACAGTAAAACGCGGGGAGCAGAGGTAAGTCCCTGTTTAAACCATTTAAATCTGTATTTTTGCTTAGGTCTCACAAGGCAATGACACCGTCAGAGCGTTTACCTCAGAACACATACAGCAGTATCTCCTTTTGCATCGTATTTTAAACCACCCTGAATATTTTCCGAAGACTATTTAAGGAGTTATCTGGAATAAGCAGCTAAGAATAGTTTATCTCAGGATTGTATACAGCACAGAAGATCAGTTAACCTTTCAGGCAGAAGTAATAACAATTCTAAGTCCTCTTGAACACGTTCCTGGGAGATGAAACAACCTGAAGACTCAATTCCAAGAGCTCCTGTTCTGCCAAGACTGTGTGTGAGATTTACACCACCATGAGGAGCACTTTAATGTGCCCTCGAGTTAGAAGGAGTACAGGCTAGGGGATAAAAAGCCACTCAGACACTTTCTCAGTAAGCTGTAGTATTTCCGATGAGCTCTTCAGCATATGTGGGGCCAAAATCTTCAGGGTCCAATTTCCAAGGAAAATCACTGCAGTTAAATATGCGACTGCCATCCAAGTTCAGTGCCCTTGTTCTCTTTTGAGAGAACATCAGTGGGCTGATGTCTGTTCAGTTTTATTTTTACTACACTGTAATAGAAAATAATGGCTTTTTTTTATTTAGCTATTGTATCTTGTGGTACAGACAGTTGTTGAGTGCTCAGTGCTGTTTCACAACACATGCTGCTCTGCTCCAAGAGGCTGTTCAATTAAAAGGCCGAGGCTGAAGTTTTCAAATGGCATATTTTACCCAAATAAATTTAATGTCCCATTCTTAAATTCCTTCCAAATCTTCAGCCTGAAACCAAATACATTTATTGTCCTATTTTTAATTTCCTTCCAAATTTTCAGCCTGAAATTCTCAGATAGTTTAGCCTGGCTGTGAATTTCCAATGAAACTGAAACAACTGTAATTGAAATTAAGGTGTTTGAGTATCAACTTGTCATTAGAAAACACACATAGCTGCTGTAACCAGAGTCACTGAGCACTGAGCAGTCTTAAATAAACTCATCTTCCCAGCAAACTATGGCATTATCCGTTCACCTCATTGCGCGGGACACTGAAACAGAGAATTTGTGTGCTGCCTAAGGTGATTCAACAAGTCTGTGGTAGCAAAAGTGCTTCAACCCCAAGTCTTCCAAGTCTCAAATATGTATGAAAATTACTATTAAGTGACAGAAATCAGAACAGTAAAGTCTCTGTAAAGGATGAGTTCCTAAAAAGCTCTTACATGTAAGCAATAATATAGGTAGCTCTGAACAGGGTTCATAAATCCAGACTGCTGCTAGATTTGTGGAGGGAATTCAACTGTTACTCAACGTTGGAATTGGGCAGCTTGGCTCAAAGCCCATTTCAGTGCAGTTAGTTGAAATCCGTGCTCCACCATAGCCTGGGGCAGGCTTAAAACAGGGGCAGGCTGGAGGGAACAGCTTGGTTTGGTGTGACTCCTAGCCGAAAACAATAGTTTCCAGGAGGAAACCTGGAACACAGGAAGCTCAGCTGCCGATCAAGAGCTCCTGGGTAAGAGACTAACCACACCTCCAGCAAAATTTGGTGCAGGCTCTTCCAGAGCTAAACCAAAGCACAGCAACACATTCATGAAAAAGCCTTAACCAAAAGGAAGGGAGAAGGGGGAAAGACTCTAATCCCAGTATCCCGTGATAAAACACGTGATTATGAAAAACACAGACTCTTGACATAAGATGGAGCCTTTACCACTGAATTCAATGAGACTCATAGTGTGTAATCCAGGCAAAGGAAGGTCGGAAACCCATCCTGTTCTCAAAGGCCAATGTGGTCTTATCCTAGTGAGAAGTGGCTACATCCTGCTGATGAAGTGACAGTGGGAAGTCCAGTCTGGCACACAAGAAACTGCTGTAACCAAGTCTGGGGCTTGTGCTAGACGTTTTAAACTGCTCTCGTAACTGTGGAGAGAAAAGGGCGTAGTCTGGCAGTAGTCCTAAAAATGGTAAAAAATAACTGATCTTTATGTGTTCCAACATGGTTAGTCCTGAATCTGTCATTACACCCACATTCTTGGCAGAGGAGGAAGATGCGGTGTGGTACAGTTAGATGAGCTGAGTAACAAAAGGTACACGGCAGGCCTAACAAATTAATCCACGCACCAATCTGCAAGCCCCAGTAACAGTCATCATGCCCCCATGCTACCCGCCCTTGTTTTATTAAAGCCAGTCCAATGTTCATTCCTCTTCTCCTACTACGCCCAGCAGAATTCCCTGTCTCCAACCGGTGCTCCCAGAAATAGCCCTCTTTTCACAAAGAAGCAATTCAAGAATTAATTGCTTTGTAGTTTTATACTTAATTGCTATATTTTACTCATGCTATCCTGGTTTTAATTCAATTTCCCACTCATATCTAGAAATTGGGATTCTCCTAAGTATATTTACCATCAATACATTAGTTTTGCTCCTCTTTTCAAATCCCACAGCACCTATTACTATTTGCACGTGTGCATGTTTACCCACCAGCTTTGACTCCCTTATAACTGCTGAAACAATCCTATCTAGCAGCAAGCAAATTTGCATCTGAAATCTTCCAAGCCTTGCACCAGAAATTCCATGGAAAATTTTACCATGGAACAGCAGTAGCCCAAGCCTCAGCGGCACGGAGACCAGAACAATCCCTGAATGTGTTCTCCAAGTGACGGGGGGGGGGGGGGGGCGGTTTCCCAAAGGTGACGGGTTTGTAATCTCCCTGGAATGTCTTTTACGTGAACGATGCTACTTGAGAACTACACTGTGCCATGCAGTTCATCGCGGTGACGCGCCTGGAGATGGGATCCCGCTCACAGAAGCGCTTTTATGTGTACTGGTTCTCAGCCTGCAAAAATTAACAAAAGTGTAACTGTGCACAGCTCCCCCCATCCCTCCAGCATGCACAAGGAGGGGGAAAAAAAAAAATCCTCCAAGCTCCTGCTTAATGCTAGAAGGCTTCAGTCAGAGGAATGACCACTCATTCAAAACTCATTATGTCTTGGGGTTTCACTGTGTAAAGCAACTTTTTCTGCTCCTGACCTACAGATCCCACTCTGACCTCTGGCTTGCTGAAAAATGAGCTCAATATTTGAAGTGAAGCCAAACAAACTGTTTCTTTAAACACTTCTTTACAGAAATTGGAAAATCTTCCTAATGGATTGAGGATACGGGGGAACCTCTACAGCTAGTTCTTGCTTGTTTTAGGAGGAAAGCCCTGCATTTTGAAGGAAAGGGAGATTTTTTGCAACCACAGACCAAATGTAACAGGGACATGTTACACTGGGACCTTGCAATCTTTCAAGCTGCTAAGGTTCACAGGAGGATGGCAAGAGCATCCCAAAGCATCAGTGAGTGCATATGTTTTTTCTTCACCCATCCATTCGGATTTCTCCTGTGTTTTTCAGAGAGGTTAAATGAAACAAGAGCAGCTGCAGCATGCCAGGATTTTTATTCCCAGTTCTGCCTCTGACCTCTTGCGTGGACATGGGTAAAACACTCCCCTTGTACCTGGGTTTGCTCACCTGTGAGAGAGGGAGATTGACTTCCAGCGCGACCTGGCTTCCTAAATTATTTCAGTGTTTTGGAAAGTTTGACCATAGTCCTTTTCTTGCTGCCCTGGGAGCCAAGCCAACAACCGGACTCCTGTCTGTCACCCGCCGGCTTGCTGTCTCCTTCACGTAGGAGGGGGACAGATAACTAGGGTTTACACAGCACTCGTCTGGAAGGCAGCATTTAAGACCAAGTATCATGGTTCACAGTACTTTTCTGCAGACCTGATTAAATCGTGGGTAGTTTGCTGGTCTAACTATACCAGTGAGGACTGCAACGAGTCGCAATTTGTGATCAACGTAGATGTGCTGGCAAAAGCCCCTCACGCAGGCAGCCTGGGACTGATGCTAATCGAGCCCCGGGTGAGGCAGGAGTAAGCTACAATGGTGCAGAAGCTATTGCTCCATCGGGAGCCCTTTGTTGACAGTTACTTGTAGAGCTTGTTAGCACAGCTCTGCTAGCAAAACCCAGCCTCGGTCACTGCCTCCCCGCTAAACCTTGGTGTTTGAAGAAATGCAAAGGTCATCTGCAGAAATGAAGTGCAACACACATCGCTTGCACAGGACTGCTCGGTGCGGGTTGCTGTGCACGTACCCGAGCGCCACCGCTCACACGCACAACTGTGGAAAAGCTGTCCCGCTAAATGCCCGGCAAAGTGCTTTCACATCACAGAAACCTGGGGAAACCCTTCCTTGCTACAACCGCCATTCCCTTCAAGAGACATCTCAGATCTTAGGCAGACACTTCAAGGCACGTGGCACATTCATTTGAGGAGAAGTGGTGTGGACAGATCTTTTGCTTATGCTTTAAATTCTTTAATGCAGATATAAAATCACAGAATCACTAAGGTTGGAAAAGACCTGTAAGATCATCAAGTCCAACCAAAAAAGCTGACAACAATCCTAGGCAGAGACAGACAGAGAGAAAACCTTCCTCTAAAGGGCACATGTCCCATACAGGTTTGCTGAGCTCCTCAGAAAGTGTTATTAGCCATCATTTCCATTCACCAGAATTACAACATTTTTACTCCTTTCCCTGGGAGTCCCTCAGGCAATAACAAGAAGAAATGCCCAGCTTTCATTTATTATACATCTCTGCCTTCATAGTTGCAGAGAGTAGAGCATAGGTATAGTCTGAATCTGTCTCAATGGGTCCCTGATGCTGAGTGATAAGGTGTAAAATTAATTCCATGCTCCTAAAATGGGGTTGGTTTTTAAAAAATCAAGGAAATGTGATTTTCAAAGACAACTGCCGCTTAGCTACCCTACACTGGGTTGCACCTGAATGCTGAGATGTGTCCTGAACACCACCTCTTTTCATGCTTTTACAAAGACTGGCATTCGTTATTGCAAAGCAGGTGGCATTGCTTACATGGAAGAGCAACACAGACTGCACAGGCAAGTCTAGCGATGCTTATCTGCTGGAAACAAGGAGGCAGAATCATGGGATCAGCCAGCTTTTCGCACAAACTGTCACTGACCACAATCTCACCCTCAAAGCAAAAGCTAATCAGAGCTTTCATTTTACTCTGAGCAATGTAGGGGGAGAAAGGGAAATAAAACAGAGACAATACGGAATTCAAAGGAGTGGAAATACTGCGCTACACCAGCAAGAGTGACACTTTATGGACTTCACAGCTACAGAAGGTCATGAGTCAAATGCTGTGACTGGATTCTCAAATGAGCCAAGTAATTGTATAAGCATTAATAATGTAGAAATTACGCAAGCTACCACAGGGCAACTATGGCTCATGCTTTAGGCCATAAACTGCATTGGTGATGAGAAAAAAAAAAAAAATCTGTCCTTTCCCCTGGCATCGAGCACTGCAAAGTCTCATGCAGTACTCACCTCCCCTCAGGAGCTCCAATCTTGGGCTGGAGCCTCATGGGGCACCTCATGGGCGACCCATGGGCTGGGCTGCTGTAAGAGCTGTGCAGCTGCTTTGTTTGAGGATAAGGTTAGGCAGAGGTAGAACATAAAAAGAAACGTGCAACACTGCAGGGGTTAAGTGGCTTATGCACAACAAAAGCAAAAAATGCAAAAATTCCCCTAAGCCTGTCTTAGTTTCTGGCAGTTCCTCTTCTTTGCAATGAAATCCTTAAACCCCAAAAAGCCACAAGAAAAAAAATACTAGAAACATGTTGCGAAGTCAAAACAACTTATGCACAGAGCAGTTCTGTCTCCAGTGCTCCCGGCCAGACATTTACAGAATGACCCTTTTGCCCCCTCCCAAAATTAGCACAGCCTCTTTGCAAAGGTCTGAGTCAAGCCAGGCTCAGCTGCGCTGAGCACTTCCTAACTGGGAACTCTGTCCTGGGCCGATTCTCAGCACCTCTGGCAGGGACTGAACTCAGAAATCCTTTGTTGCTTATTGTCTTTCAGGGGATCATCTTAAATATAGGATGGAGCATGCCACAGCTGGGAAATAACACAGAAAGTTACGACATGGCTTCCACAATGCCTTTTTTCTTCAGAAAAACTCAAGTTTTGGTAGGTAGTGGAATTCAGATATAGAGCTGAAATTTGGCCATTGACAGAGCAGGCAGGGGATACAGCTGGGGTCTCCAGACAGAGTCTATCTTGGACATCACCGGATTGCAAGAAGTAATACCAAACACCTCTGAGTAATGAGCTGGGCTAAGAACAAACTTTTTGCCTCAATGGGGACTTGCTAAGAACTGCAAACTCTGGGCAATTTGCTGATGTGGTTGCTGCTCAGGTTATTTGTAAACAGAAGACATCAGGGCTGTACAACCAGCGGTACTGATGTTTCACTAAAGAACATGACTAACGTGGAACGGATTGTCCTGTTTATAAACCACATGAGCCTGATGCTATCTAATGCCTTACACTTGCAACAGAAACCAGTATTTGGGTCTGTTGATATCCATGCCCAGGCCGCAGGAGGTCCTGCAGAGCTTTTGGTTTTTACTGTTGTAGAAAGGAGCTGCATTTATCTTTACTGGTTACTGCAAGATCTCACAGGACTGTAACAAGTGTCCTCAGGGAATGCACAGCCTTCCAGCTCTTAGCTGCTTGGTTGTTCTTTAAAGACATTACATGGGGTTGAGTTTTAGCCAAGTATGTGTGAGGAAATCTCCCTCTGCTGCCAGGCCAGGATGCTGCCTGGATCACGGATCCAAATATTCCCTCCTTCCAGCCTCAGACACTTGCATCTTTTGATTCCCAACCCACATCAGTTCAGTGCTCAGGAAATGGGCTCCATGACCATACCTTGTGGGACTGCACCTTACTACCATGAAAATGGTGCCAACAGTTAACGGTATCCAGGTCAGGCATGTTGCCCAGCTTTAGGAGCCTACTTGTGCAGCTAGGCCAATGCAGAAAGCTTTTCTCACAGCTAGCTGCAGCACTCAGCACCGGATGTTTCCTCAGCATGGCACTCAATGTTCTAAGACCTGCAGCAGAATTTTATGTAGGGAGGAAGAAATTTGCAACGGATCTTGGAGAACAGCTCAGACGTTTTGCTCTAGATCCTGAAAAGGAGTCAAAGAGCAGGTCTCAGTCTGGGGAACACAAAAGCTCATCCTTGTGTGTTGAGTCCTTGGTCCTAGACCACGGTCCCACTAGCGAAGGCATAGTGACAGTGAAGGACTTTAAAGGAAGCAACTGGGGAAGCTGGGGAGAGTGAAGGACAGAACAAAAAGCAGCTAAAGCTAATATTCAGCACTGGGTTTGCAAGAAGGAATGGATACTGGAAACAAAATGAGACAGACAGAGCTCATTCTTCTGACAGCCGTTTGGAAACATTCATCCCCAGCCTTTGCTGATACCAAACCTTAGCTCAGGGAGGCTGCAAATCACCACTGTGGCCTCCTGAAAACCTTTAACAGGGAGTGAGAGAATGGAGGAAGGCCAGACCTCAACAGTGGGGCTTGAAGCAATCATTATTCAGCCATAGGAACATACAACAGCCCTGGGAACAGTGGGACAGGCAGACGCATGTACAAATGGAGAGAAATTTTTAGACCACTTACTCGGGAACCTCTCTTGCCAGGTGGTCCTGGTAAGCCTGGCAGACCTGGTGGACCCTAGAAAAATAAAAAGAAGTATTAATGACAGTTCTATAATAGGATGCTGCTCCTGACAATATTTCAGGGAGACCTGTAATACAACCATTTGGAGGAGACCTGGGGAGAATGGCCAGTTACAACACCACAGCCAGAATTTCCCTTCAACTTATGCTATTACCATAAAGGGATAAACACCATGCGCAATAACATCTGCAGAAGCATATATTTCCACAGAGCAGAGACAGAGCGTTCACATCTTTCTGCTGTGGACCACATTCCCATGATCACAGCTGCGTTCCACGCTTCCAGTTTCCTGGACCTGTGCTGTAACACAGGAGTAACACAATTGTCTCTCAGCTTCAGAGTTTCCTCCTACGTGCTAGCACACAACAGAAGTAATGTGTTAGCACCTTGGCGAGGGAAGAACATTATGTGCTGTAATATATACCAGCTGAGGATGTATAGCTCTTGGTATTGAGGGTTCCTACATGAGTTGCACCATAATCGCATCCCAGCACTTCATATTTTAAAGCAGCCTGTTATAAAATGTAATAAAATCGGTGTCAATGTTGGAAATTCTTAAATATGGCTCTGTAATATAGGAGAGGTCAACTCATACATGTCAGAGTAGTGGGGGTTCTTGGAAGAGGGTGAGAACAAAGTGGAGATATCAGGCGCCCAGCTGTGCACTGATCTGAAACAGGTTAGGAAAAAATACTTAACCAATGAGGTTTGAACTCCTTCAAATTTATTAATTTATTTATTCATTTTTTTCAATGGACTGGAGAATTCAGATTTCTGGAGAGCCATCTGCACCTCCTAATAACTCCTCAAAACTTCTTTTCCCCCAAGCCAAACATGTCTAACAAGAATAACTGTTAATTAAAGCGTCTCCCAGAGGATTTATATTCTAGTAGCTTGTTAGGAAAGACGAGTTTTCATTGCATCCAGGGGAGAGAGTGATCCAGAGCAGCCGCCTGAAGGATGTTTGGAAAGCAGCCTGAGCTCTCCAACTGCATGGCAGTCAGAAGAACAGGTCCCAAGAGCCACGCTCCGCGGGGAAGATGGGTGCATTGCAAGCCCCACGGCCGAGCTCTGGCCCCAGCACGGCCTCGCTGCCTTTCCTCTGGGTCATCGCTGTAGGACCTCACATGCGCGATTCGCCCCGAGCGGAGCCTGCTGCAAGGCTGACCCTGCCGCTGCTGAGGGACGGCCAGGCAGGACTGCTCAGGCTCTGCAGAGCGTTACTGGCCCCGAGGAAGAGTGCAAAGTTCATGATCTCTAATGCAGGAGTCATCAAGTGCATGATTTAGTAACAAATATAAGCCCTGAAGATCCCTACCCTAAAATCTCATGCCCAGGATAAGGTTTTGAACAGAGAAAACCTGCCTGAACCATAGAGGTAACTGATGAACAAACATTTCCCTAATATTAGCAACACTCCTATACATAAGCAGCAAATTAATTTGTATAGAAGAGATCTTTTAAAAAAGACATCCAGCCAAACTTGGTACAGTAGAAAAAAATCAGGGGAGGAGTAAGCAAAGCACAGGGTAGGTCTTTCTGTGCTACCAATTAGTCAGGACATCAAATTAATCATAACATTTTTTTTTCTGTAATTATTTCTATCTGTAATAAAGATGACAAGAAAAGGGTTGTTTTAAAAGTGTAAGAGCCTACACAGCATGGAATAGCTAATGCCTCACACTTAGACACACAGGGATGGACTTCTACCGCCGTATCACTCACGGCTGCTACTCAACGCTGCTGCCTGTCCTGAAGATTTCCAGTCTCCGTAGCCTGGGACGCTTCAGCTGACCCCTTTGCAAGTTGTGTATTGCTGGCTAACACAGTATTACTGGTCCTTCTATTAACAACCCTCATTGATACAGCTGACCCTCATTTTAGCAATACACACAGCATTTTAACCTGCCATTGTGCCAGCTCAGGGCCCCGTGCATAATGCAATTATACAGCTGTGCAAATAGACACATGATTGTAGGGTTTTTTTAAGCCTCGTGTATAACTGTGCTCCAGAATCCAAGCTTTTATTAAAAAAATCCCCTTGCCCTTTTAGTTGGGAACATAACTATCAAAACATGAATCCAATGCAACTGATCCAGTGACAATTAATAGAATTTACCAAAGATTAATTCAAGTCCTTAACCTCTTCTCCATTAAAACTCAACCCCATTTACCCTTAGAAGGAGAAGTAAAAGAAGATGCAACCGAGAACTGCGTTCCATGCGTACCAGAATTGAGGTGACCTTTTCCACCTTCCTGCTAACAGCAGCTGCAACGGCACTTGGCCACTTGACTAAAAACCTTCTCCAAAGATGTGGGCTGTTCAGAATAAACTGAAGCTAACATAAAAATAAGGAGAGAGTTAATACCTGCACTGGAGTGGGAATACGGAGTTAAGGGAAAGACATTTAGCTGGAACAGCACAGTACGTAATTCAGGAGACCCTATCACTTTGCTTTGGTTTAATTTGCCTTTCCTTCAGCCTTTTTTTTTTTCCCTCTCTCCTAAAGAGTAAGAGGAATATGGTAACTGCGTAAGGCAAGAGTGTGACCACATACAAATTAGAAGCAAGCCAAGGTGGACGAGGACTGGGGTAGCTGAACGAACACAGGTAATTGTGAAACACAATGCGCTGCAAGACCACCTTCCAGCTGCTCACGCGGTTCCTTGGTAGTTGGATGGGATGGGACACGTACTGTGCCCTCCTAGTGACTCATTTCTCCTCTGCCCTGTACACATGCCTCTATATCATCCAGCTCAAGTTCTCAAACAAGAGGCCCACGTCAGACAACTGGCTTTGCCTGGGGAGACCAATACTGAAATACACACGAAGAAAAACACACATCCACAGAGGCAGCCAAAGAATAAGACTGGATCAGGGCCCGGCTGCTTACAGATGATGGATGCAATCCCACTTAAAACATCAGGCTCCGAGACATGGAGAGTACGAGGCGTCTATCAACGAGCCACCACGCAGCAAACCGCTAGAGCCCACCTGGAGGTAATGCCCATGCGGCCCCTAACTCACCCGAGACATCTCCATCCCCACCCCTAACGCAGGGAAGAGTTAAACTGATCATACAGAGCTTGTGTGAACCTTTCCATTGTACCCTTTAGAGCATCCCCAGGAAAGTCCATAGCGAGCAGCGGGAAGTTCTCCGAGAGGCAGGAAGACTTCCTTTTCCTGGCAGCTGGAGGAAGATATCACTTCTCTGCTCCTGCCCTCCCATGGCAGGGACACCCCACGAGATCGGCAAAGCTGACAGCCTCCTGCAGCGAGCTACCGTTCCTAGCACTTTGGGTCTTGTCTCTCTGGCTTGTTGCCTACTCCCTTCTGCAAACTGATGGCAGAGAACACACATCCTGTTATCGCACAAAGCAAAATCAGAGATCAAGGGGAAACGTGGCAGAAGCAGATACTCTCTCTGTTCTCGAGCTAAACATCTGAATTGTTAACCAGCCTGAACAGTTCTGTGGAGCAGCTAATGGCAGCCACATAAAAGTTTAACCCTTCTCAGTTTCCCACGGTAGCATTAGCAACAATGACTGATCCCACCAAATGATTATAGGATTTATTCTAAGCTGCTGCTGGGAAACTTTCTGGCCCAAAAGAGCCTTTTTTTCTCAGCTTTTTGAGCTTCAAATTGCAAATGGAAAATTAAGCTAAGTTGTCTGAAAGGGAAATACATCGGGCCCTGAGGACAAGAGAAATCTCACCATTTCCTCTTGCTGCTGAGATCAGCCACTTTATACCTCTGCCTCTCCCACATCATGACCCTCCTCACGCTGCTTCCTCTGCCCGCAGCAATGCCATGGGGAGCTAGGTGCCTTCAGACCTCAAAACCTGAGCAAGGCTGGACCTGTTCAGAGAGGGCTTCAAGGGAAGCACAATGGGAATGGGAATTGGTGCTGGTGATTTGGGAAATGCCTCGCTTCCTTTTGAATGACTGCTGAATCAACTTGCCCAGGTAGCAAAGCATTCCTGTAACCATTTCCCCAGGGGCAAGTACTCCGCCTAGTAGCAAATAGCTGACGATTAGCCAGGATACAATTCAGCTCCTATTCCGGTGCACACTGGACTGACACATCTGTGTTTTAGGGTCTCTCCAATGTACTGCTGCGTCCCCTGGTCGGTACCTCTGCACAACATCAGTGGCACAGTTCTCCTTTATCCCAGAAACGGTGGCGTTTCAGAGGTGGGCATCCTGCACTGTGCAAAGCACTGCAAGAACTGAAGAGAGAAGAGAGACTATTCTTCTTTCCCAGATGCTAATGCATGGGGTAAAACCCAACTTAAAAGGGAGTTCAGAAAATGCATCAAAAGCTTCTCCTCACACTGGCATCAAGTTCTGAGCAGTGACGTTACCCCTGCAGATAGAGCCTGTCTTGTTTTCTTCCTGGAGGAGGATGAGGCATATTTCACACGCAAGGCCACTGCCACAGATCCACCATTTAGCCTTGTACGTCTGGAAAGCACCAGCACGGAGGGGCTGAGCAGCTACAGGGGCAGCACTAGAATTCAAAATCCCCTGCTCGGGAAAACAGAAGAGGAAGAGAAGACCTCATCTTCAAAAGACATGCCAACCCCGCTTCACCTCACCGTCCTTGCCAGGCACTGCGCAGAGAGGGAGACAAGACCTGAAGTAAAACCTGGCTTGAAGTACTGCCTAAAACAAATCTGCAATTTTTTGGGGAAAAAATCCAGCACTTTAGTTACTTTCTTCTCCAAGGCAGGCTTATCATATTAAACTTGGACACATCTGGGTTTCAACCAGTCTAAAAAGAAAAAGCCCTCATAATTCTGGCAGGAGCCGTGATGTTGGTGGAAAGCCAGTCTTGTAATAGGATTTCCGCAATAGACACAGATGTTTATTCTGGGTCTGTACAACACCTATCACAGAAAAGTCCTTGTCCACAATTGGGCTCCTAATAGAGTGGCAGCACAATACACAGCAAAATATTAGTACTCCAGCTTGATAAAAGCAGCTTTTCTACAAAGACTTTTCAGGAACAGGCTCTGCATGAGGCATTTCAGACTCTCGAGCAATCTCAGACCTTGGAAGGAAGTCTGAAAGGGTGTGAAGAAATAAAGGTATCCCATACTCTATCACTCACTATTTTTAAAGATTTACAAAAATACCTGTATCTATTTATACAATACATCCCTACATCCTTTGCAGCACATTTATCTCAATCACGCTTTCAACTACTGCTCTTCAAAACAAACTTTGTTTTACGCAAATAGAGCGCTCTGATGCTTAGTCATTTGCCTGCAAAAAGATTTCCCTTTGGGGATAGTTCTGGATAAATTAGCAAAAAATTATGATCCAACTGTGTGAGTGAGGCTAAAACTTTTGCCGTGTATTACACAAAGTGTGCGATCACCTTTTTTTTATTAATATGACTCATTGATTAAGAGAAGTTCAAACACATTGTATGTTCCCTTATTTACCATAGACTGTCAGCTTGAGTAGCCTTTTCTGGTACAAGGAGGACTGGAAACAGGCACTTCATATTTTATCAGCATTCCCAATCACCTCTCTCTCCCCTACCCACTGATTGAATTGGCAAGGATCGCTTCTTTATGAAAGGAGCTGGGCTCCAAGACAAACCGCTCGTGCGGAAGATGGCAGCTGGAGCAGTCTAGACTGGGGACGCGCTCAGAAACACATCTGCCTTTGAAAGAAGGCTGCCTGCCAACTAACGCCACACCTCTGGCTGGGCTGCGGCTGCCAGGGTTCGAACCCGGGGCTCCTGGCCGCGCACCGCACCGCGCCGATGGAAACCGGAGGCTGCTGGCGCACCCGCCCCGGGACTCTTCCGACTCAGATACTCGGGGAGTCCTTTGACTCACGCTCCCTCTCCCTGCTCCTCTTGCGTTACTCAGTGCTTCCGCAGCCTCTTAGTGAACTCAGCCCGCTCCTCTGCACATCCAGCACCAGGTATGGATTTCTTGCTCTAAAAATAACCCTCACTTGTCAAAGTGTCAATACAGGGCTTATTGTTTGTAGGGGCCAAAAAGCTTTGGAATTACAGCCTTGTTATACAGGAGGAGAAAGGTCCAACTTGGGGCATACTGTGTACAATGCAGCTAGAGCCCAGGGCTGCGCCAGGGCAAGGGGTTTGCTGCAGCTTTGCCACGTAGCACAGCACATGCACGTCCCAGCAGGCCATGCTGATGGGCAGGAGCGAGGTCTACAGCCCCCTAAATCTCCCCATCATCCCTGCTGCTGGCATAGACAAGCAAATCATAACCCCACCCACCAAAGGATTCGAAACACACATCATATCACAGCCTTGCAAGGGCTAGAGGGCTTGACATGCTGGCAATAAAATACTATTTTTCATGTATTATTTCTCTTTTGTGGGTGTCCAAGCTACTTGCAGCCACGTGCTGGGGTCAGGCCGCTCTGCAAGCTGAGCGAAGGCCCGCTTGGCCCCGCGCAGGGATGGGAGACCGAGCGATGCTCGGCAGAGGTGCTGCCGTGGGGATGATTCAGAGGGACCTTTGCCAGCTGCTGAGTCAGTGCTGAGTTACTGACTTCGCATGATGTTTGGGTGTTCCCTCTACTATTTCCCCCCTCCAAAAGAAATCTAGAGCTAAGATCCCAAATGCTTGTGGTTATTAATGGTTCCCAAGAATTTTTTCTTTAAGAGCATATTATCCTCCCTCCTCTAGCCGCCCAGAAAAACCCAACATTCTTGAAGAATTAGTGCTCTGCCATTAATTGCATGTGGGACGCAGCGTCTCCATTTCCTGTTGCGCGGCACCGTGGTGGTCTTTCAGGGCAGATTAATTAGACCACGGAGGGGGCCACCTTCTATCGCTAAGTGAACAGATCCTTTTAGCCCCTTGCTCGCGCTCCTCTAACCTTGCGGACACCTCCCTCAGTTACGGGGAAGAGGCCCTTCTGCACAGTTAAGATTATACCATGGTTATTTTGGTAGCATTCACAAAGCCAGAATTGCAGAGACCACAGTGCCTGAAGTCATCACTGCCTCACACCCCGGCTGTCAATCACATCCTGATTTTGGGATGATGAGGATGAGAGGTGGTCCCTTCTCTCTAAGCGGAGAGCCGGACAGGCAGGGTGCTGCTGGCTGCCAGCCTGCTTCTGCCCTTAATCGTTGCCAAGGTGGCCCCGGTCCTTGCTGAAAAGGTAGAAGGCAGTTTCCCATCCACACTTCTCTGCCCAGCACAACAGTCTTCTTGAAGAGACCTTGTATCAGGCAACACAACTGGGAAAACTAATTAATCGTCTTTATCCTTCCACCCGTGTGCCAGACGCCGTGTACGACATCCCCAGCCCATAACCTGCCCTGTCCAGGGAAAGCGCCGGGCTGCGATATCCCGCAGCAGAGCAGGAAGGGCTGTACTGACCTCATCAGAAACGTCTGCCCAACAACAGGAGGACGGCGCCAGGTAATTACTCAAGCACAGAGCATTTATCAGCACTCGTTCTGAAACATGCTCGTCTGGCCATAGAAGTGCTACATTAATTTCTCAACATGTCATCCCCATTCCGGTCTTTTCTCCTCTTTCTCTTCCCACGTCAGAGCCATCCAACGCAGTATGGTACAGAGATCTCCGAGTGAGTCACAGGAGCTATCAAGCACCGCTTGGCAGCCAGCTCCAGCTGAGCCGTAACCTTTCCCTCCCAAAGTGCCAACTTTGTTTCCAGCACTCAAAAGAGGATAAGGCCAGACAGAGCCTCAAAACGTTCTCCTTTCCCTCGATTCAGGACTCCAGTTGTTCTCAGACGGGATGGAAAAAATCCTGCCATCTCTTCCCTCAGCCCTCCAGAGCCTGAATCCGTTTCTTTGCTATGATTCACAAGCTGAGAGGGATTTTCCACTCCAGTTCAATAATCAGCTCTTTACATTTCAAGGGGAAGTGGGGGCTTGGAGCTTGGTCACCCTCATGACACTTGCAGGGCAAGAAGGTGGAAAAGGGAAGGATTTCGCTGGGCTCAGAGCGGGCCACCCCGATTTACCCCTCACAGGTAAGTAGTGTGCAAAGAGAAGTTCACAACTGCTGAATTTCTCCTCTTGGAAACATGCCTGAAATGACTCTCCACGAAACATAGAAGGCTGCCCAAAGATAAAATCGCTAAAGCTCATTCTGTCTACTCAGGGATTTAGCAAAACGCCTCCAAGTACAAAGACTGCAACAGGGATGTGTGCCTGTAAAGCCAGGCAGGAGCGCAGGCTGCCTGCACTGCATCCCCCTGCATCCCCCTGCCCGCCGCAGCATCTTCACCCCTCCACTGCATCCCCCTGCCCGCCGCAGCATCTTCACCCCTCCACTGCATCCCCCTGCCCGCCGCAGCATCTTCACCCCTCCACTGCATCCCCCTGCCCGCCGCAGCATCTTCACCCCTCCACTGCATCCCCCTGCATCCCCCTGCCCGCCGCAGCATCTTCACCCCTCCACTGCATCCCCCTGCATCCCCCTGCCCGCCGCAGCATCTTCACCCCTCCCAGAGGTGGGAACCTTCGAACAAAACACACCCCTCCGTGACTCCCCAGCCGAATCACGAGGAGAGAAATCACCACGCTGCTTTGAAATGGGACAGGCAGGGAATGCAAACCTTGAAGGTGAGCACCCATGGAGGGCTTCACGAAACATGACCGTTTCACTTCAGGTGTTACATGCAACAATGAGCAGCACATCTGCAGACACAAGTGCTGTTGATGGCGTTCCTTAAGCTAGTCTCAATATTTCCATTGTAAACCCTTCTTTCGCTATTTTAAGAAGTCAGCTGTAAAAATTTGCTCTAGGCTGGAACTTGGCAACTAAAGACTGTCTGGGAGAAAAACTTATTTCACATGTACAACCCCTCTCTCATATACACAATATAGCAAAAGGCTTGGGTTGGAACACCAAATCCTCCTAAAAGTTGGCCAGTTTAAAGATCTTGTTTGCATTCTTGCATTTGGAAAAAAAAAAGCCAGCAGATAATTAGTGTGGCCTGACTGCTTTTAGCATTAGAAAATGTGTGTATACTTTTATGATAGCCAAGATATACACCCTGAGAGTGGTTATTGTGTGTGGAATGCAGTAGTTAAATTTATAAAGGAAACTCTTTGCATGTTTTAAGTGTGGGCTATGAGAAATAAAAAAAATAAATTAACTTATACCATAAAAATAGAGGAGAGTTTGTTAAAAAAATCCTGAAGCAATCTCTGTACTTGCATCTGCTAGAACGGGGCACTTCTCTGGAAATGTGAATTTTGGGTACAAAACAAATTAATAACCAGGGTTAAGAAACAGTTAATTTGTGGCATGTTTTTGAGGCACCTGGGTTTTCTTTGGAAGGTGACTGGCAGTTCTACCCTCTCGGTCCTGAGTAAAACCAGGGGTGTGGAACAGAGCTCCAGCCTGGCCATCAAAATTTTAACCAGCAACTTGCAGGAAGGAAGGTGGGATTGGTCATCCCCCCCCCTTTTTTTTTTCTTTTCTTTTCTTGAATCTACCATTAAAAGCAGCAACTTTAACCACAAACTTTTAAGGGGCATCCACCATCACAGAGCACTCAAGCTTGCACTGAGATATATGCTAAAACTGCGATCATCAGAAATGTAATAGTGCTTGGCTGCTATTTCAAGTTGTAACACTCCACTAAGCTTTATAGAAACCCTTGTAGGTTATGGTCTGCCAACAATTTAGCTGCTCTGTGACTAGGAATAGTTAGCATTAAGAGCTTGAACTTACCTGAGGTCCTCTCTCTCCTTTCACGCCTGGATATCCCAGTATAAATGGAAACGGCGTGGGTCCGAGGGGGTCAAAGACTTGATAGCCATCAGTTGCAGCTGGAGTTGTGAGGTTGAAGGCCTGTGCCCTGGCTCTGGAGACAGGACGGGCAGACCCCAGGGGCGGTTTGGTGTACACCAGAGGGACGTTACTGGGATCCACTTTCCTGGTGGGGGACGGCACGTGCTTCTTTGGAACAGGCGCATTGCTTGGGTTCTGCAGGGTTTGCTTTAGGGTGACAAAGTGGACATTGCCGGTTGTGTTATCAGTCATCCTCCTCACTGGCTTTACAGTACTGGGAGCTTCAGAGGCCTCAGTGGTGGGTTTTTGGTTGATCTTCTTTTTGGTCTCTTGCCTGGACTCCTTCCTGCTGGCTGGGGCAGGGCTCTGGCTCGTTGGTGGGGCCTTTTTGGCAGTGGGGAGGAGAGTTTTCTCCATGCGCGTGCTGGGAGTGGGCCGAGACACCCTGAGGGTCGTCACCGTCCCCTGAGGGACCGAACGGGTGGGGGGCTGTCTTTCAGTACTCAATGGAACAGGAGATGGGGCCACTGTGACTTTTGTGGCTTTGGTTGTCAGCCTTGGCAGTGACGGTGTGGATGATACCAACGCGACGGTTGTTGCACCTGAATCCCGAGTCTTGAGGGGTGCAGTGACCCTGCCAAACTCCAAGGATGGGGCAGCAGTGGTCAGGTTTCTCAGACCCTGCAGTGAGGGCTCCATATGCGGTGGGGTACTCGGGGAGGCACTGGGATCCCTGGGCAGGAGGGGGATGAGGGGGGGCAGGTTTGGCCGGTAGGTATCTGCTTGCCTGCACTGTTTTTTTAGGTATTTACAGTAATGATGAGCTGCCTTGGCAGAAGGATAAATATCAAACTGGCAGATGGCTCCTTCAAACTGCACGGAGTGCTGGTTCATCTTCCCAAAGAGGAAAGATCCATGTGGATCCAATGCCTCGTCCTTTTTAAAATGCAAATCCGCATGTACTCTGCGCTTCCCACAAGAAGTAAATAAAGTGACTGTCTGGCCACGGATATCGATGGCCATATTGTGCCACTGGCCATCATGGACATTGTAATCAAAATATACAGAGCGCTTGTGGCCCACGTACACTATGATCTTCCCAGGCACAAACTGGACCCCCAGCTGCAGTTTTTTCTTTTTGCTCTTGACAGCAAAGAGAAAAGCATTGTTGATGCGGTGGGAGCAGAGGCTCAGGACTAGGAGCAGGTCAGTGCTGGAGCCTGCGGGGAGGATGGTGCTGACCGGTGCTTCGACACGTGCTCGCTGAGTGAAGATGACCCCTGATTTGAAAGGAATGACCCCTTGAGGAACTGTACGTGATGAGGACCATCCACTCGATGGCCTTTTCCCTGACAGGCCCAGTCTTTGAAGAACATCCACATCTGAAAAGGAAACACAAAAAAATGTGAGTTGTTGGGAGACCCAAGGGCTGGATGGGTACAGGGGTGAAGCCAGTCCATATAAAAGGCTAACAGGATACAAGAAACCCCAACCATCCTCTCATACATCCATGTTCAAATAACCAGAATGGGGACCACATAGCTCTTTTGCACATAGCGCGAGGAGCAAGTGCATGCTCAACTTGGTCATCAGCAATTGCCAAAATGCATCAGCTCCATGGTGCATCTGGCTAGCTGTCCTATCCCACCAGGGACCAGCTCCAGATGTTCTGGAGGGAGCTGGCCTCACTACAAGGAAATTTCCCACTGAGCACCAATAGTCCACTTCTCTGGGATTTAATTCTGAGTACTGACCACACAGCTGGAAAGGAATTTGAACAACAGACTGAGCTGGGATTGCAAAATTTTATATCCCCAGAGGGCAAGGAACAGAACTTTCCAAGGGAGAAAAAGCCTTGTGTCTGTCTCTCTCCAAATTAGTAAGAAGCAGCTTTTGATCTTTGAGACTCTGGAGAGTTTAGGAAAGCAAAGGTGCCTCCCAGCATGAAAAAAATTGCACCTAGATTTCACTGAAATAAAGTTCTCAACAGTAGTACTTTAGTACTTTTTTTCCCCGAAGCTCATTTTACAGCCTTAAATTATTTTAATAAGTTGGAGGAACCAGACTTGGTTTGTGAAGAGCTAAGAAATTAGTTATGGCTGGCACTGAGCTGTAGAGGTGGGACTCGCCTCCAGCATTTGTCACCTAGGACCTGGGTGCCTTGTTCAAGAGAGGATGAGAGGGATGGCTGTCCAGAGGCACCTATATTTCTCCACTGATTCCGGGAGAAGCCTGCAATGGACAGACAAGCAGAATCCTCTGGTTTCTGGCCCCAAGGTCTAACAGGAGTCACACACAGCTCGGAGTCCAAGGCAGATTAGCAGGCAACAGCAACACAAACTGGAGCCAGCTGGCGGCAGTCTCAGCTGAACCACTTAACTGGGGAAGATGCTGAGGTCTACGTGAGAAAAGCTGCAAAGGTAAATGTGCCCAGACCTGAAAAAGGTTCTCACGCACCCAAAAGCTTGTTCTCTTACTCCAGCTCGACCATTTGGTCTAACAGAAGATGTTACCTACACGGTATAGACAGATAAAGGTAAGGCTATAATGATTACCATGACACTACCGCTGTTGAAAATGAGCTAGCATGACTATATTTCCTTCCCTCTTCCCTGCCAGAATGCAATCCCCGTTACTCGATGACCAGCTAACTCTCGTGTATTTAAGTGCTCTTTGGGGAAGCTAGCCTGGGCTGTATAATCCAAATGCTGATCTCGCAAGGTAAGAATTTAACAATCAGAAATGCGGCAGTTCCAATCATGGCTGCACGTCAGCTAACATCACGGGTTTGCAGCTTTCCTAGATTAAAAGGAAAAGTAAATCAAAGGTTGTCCAAAGAAAAAACAAGCTCCTTTTCTAAAGGGGCCTTGGAATTTGGCCTCTTTCACCCTTAACTGTTAAATATTCAGCACAATACCCAGTATTTGGAGAACTGGCACTTAAAAGAGATCCTCAGTGTTGGCCAGAAGGGTTGTAGACTCGAGCCAGTCTGAGGCCTGTAATGTTGCTGGCCAGGAAGGGAGGAGGATAACGAGAAAACCTCTGTTCCTTGACTTTGGCAAAAACCTTGGCCATTTTTGTATGTAAGAACAAGTCAATCAATATTTACTTTGAGCTCAGCTTTATTCCCACCTCCTTTTTTTAAGGCAGCTTGACTCATTTTCTAGCAGAGACTACCCTGGAGAAGATGTGTCAGATGTGACAGGGGATGGAAATTTTCCCACTCTATGCAGAGGGGATAATTTACTGCACAGCACGTGCAAGTGTTAATAACGGTACTTCTCCCATACTAAGAAATCCTTGGTACCCCACTGTTTTTCTGCCATATTGCCCAACAGGAACGTCCCCCAGAATAGCAAAGGTAGAGCCTTCCCCTCTCTGCACTGAATGGAGGAATCACAGCAGTATCTTCATACTGGATAATCTCCAGAGCCCATGAAATAGTAAAGGCCAAAGCCTGGCTCTAGCAAAGTCAAGTGAGACCCTTGCCACAGACTTCAAAGGCATCAGGATTTAGCCCTAAAGAAATAAATTTACTACTTAAACTAGGAGCCAGACTCCAGCTTCCAATTTCTACATATATTTTTAGGTTGTCTCCCAGAGACAGCCCGTGGTACGTTCCTGCTAGGCAGAGACGCTTTACACTCAGGAGCTATTCATTTGGTAGCTGCTCTGCAAAGACATGAGGATGTTGCCCTGCTCAGAGGATGCCGCTGCTGTTTGCAATACCAATCCAACTGCCTCGTTAGCAACTGCATCCAACAGTGCTTAAGAAAAAGGAAAAAAAGCACAACCCAACCACTCCTTTCCCTCAAAACCCACTAAGGTAGAGCCAAATTCTAGATGCCTACGCAAAACCTGATGAAAACAGACCTCATGCAGGACATGTATGTGGATTTTCCAGCACCAGGTCCAGGCATACAGCTCAGGACTCCTGTGCACCCAGCCTCGTCTGCCTCTCCATCCTATGCCGACTGCCCTGGGCTGGTGGGGCACGTCCCCCGGGATGACAGGATGTCATCAACTAACGTAAAATGCAAGGTAATTTTGGCTCCTTTAAGTAGCTCCAAGTTTAGCAAAGCATTTTTTTCCGCTTCAAACTTTTTCCTCTGTAGATTTTTCCATCAAAACACATTATTTAAAAAGCCATTCACTCAGAGCTGCCTGGTCCCAGGTGCCTTGAAGCTAGTTGCAACATTCCTGTAGCAACATTTGAGCAACCGGGAAAAACTTCTAGCAGACACTGTGCATCAAGTGAGATGCGCAGAGATTCCTGAACAATCATATGATTGTCTCTGAAAGAGGGGATAAAATCTTTTATTGCTCTTCTTCCCATCTCTTTCTTTCCCTCCTGCTCTCCCCACGCAAGAAGGTTTATAAGAAAAAGAAGCCAAAAGGCAGGAGAGAAATAACTTGAAGCTTTCTAGATTCTAGCAGCTGAGATGTGATGCCCACAGCTAAAATTGGGTTGAATAAACGCTACATTTCCAAAAGTTACTGCCCCGACCCTTAGTCAGTGCACATCAGATGTATTCACTAACCTCATGATCTTTTGGATTTGTAACACTTAGGGAAAAATCATCCTCTGCGTTCCCTCATTTTCCAGTGTGCAGGAAGACCCCTACGCCTTATAGTAATACCTGCCGTGTTTTCAAAAGCCCAAGGCATTGGCTTAATTTCATCCTCACACAGATCTCTTATTTGCTTTTATAAAGCTCATGTTTGAAAACCCTGAGTGATAATTCAGTCTCAGGTCACCAATGTTTCCTCGCAGCCTTTGCTTCCTTGGAAGTTTGTACTTTCTGGTACGCAGAAAAGCAGCCTGTGTCTGATTGTGGAGGAACCAAGCAAGACTTTCTGAATTCCTTTATCACAGGAGAAAGTATCTCAGAGGCGAGTTATCTACCACACTAAGGTAATGCAGTAAGAAGGAAGTGAAAGAGTTTCCTTTAGATTGAGGGTAACAAAAGACATGGCACCATCCCATAATTATCATGGGAGTAAAATGATGGATAGAGATGAATCTAAACAGCATATTAAAATCTACTTGAAAAAAAGAGACGCCAAAACACAGTATTTGTTCTGCCTCTTTATGAGCTGACATAAAACTTGCTCTGAAAATGGCCTGAATAGCGATTCAGCCAGATGTTCACCTCTTTTGCATTGAAGCAGAATTCGGAAAATATTACATTTTTCAAAATTGCTGATGGCAGGGATGTATTCCCCCCCCACCCCGTAAAAAGTGCTCCATGGGCTGGCTTACAGCTGAGCATTGACCAACTTTCTATTTTTCCTTCATGTTTTGGAGACTAAGAGGAGAGCCCTGGAGCCTGCTAGTCCACTTATGGTTGTCTACTGATTGCGGAGGCTGTTCAGTTCCAGCATATACCCGCGTAAAGCAACCATGTGGAAGAGGTGTTGCTATTTTAAGAGGAGGTGGCTCCTTTACAAACAGATGCTGCAGAGATGTTCAGCTCCCACTATCAACTGTAAAAGATTAATTTATTTTTATTTTTGTTGACTCTGAAGCTTTCTGTCTCCTCTTGTGGGGTCATTAATTATTGCACCCGAACCTTTTGTCCTGTCCCCAGCAGCACTGGGGAGGGGATGCCTGGAGAAGGGGGGTAAAGATAGGGTGAAGGTGTACAATCACTCCCCTATAGAATACTTCCCCTACAGCATAGGGACTGAGCCAGGCACAGTCATTCTGCTATCAACCACCCCTGTGGGATTTCTCTTCCTTAAATTTGCATTTACTTTTAGAACTCACATAATTTCTGCATGTGCAACATCCTATGTGCCTGCACAGGCATGATTGGGTTGCGTTCAAGTCAAGGAAAAACCCGTCTGCCAGAGACGCTTAATTCCATAATGCCCCAGCCTCAAGGGGCACTTTCTAAAAAAGCAGTTAAGCCCTAGCAAGTGCAAGTAGATGCCAGTGACATTTTAGACACACCAAAGTGCTTCATTCCCACCAGACAGACAGCCACTTCTGAAAACCCTGTGGGGCACGGAATCACCTGTAAAAAACCCGGTTCTTTAGCCAGCTGTTAACTGCATTATCAGTACTGCAATGATCAGCAATAAATGCATTTAATTCCAAGCACTAGGCTCAGACATTATTAAATGATAGTCCTAAACTATTGTCAAAGCCCTTGGCTTTTACTTTGGTTGAAAGAGGAGAGAAGGAAAAAAGATAAGTGTAATTTACCTTCAGAATTTCCCTGTGTGAATCCCAGGAACCAGGTAAAACATAATACAGTCCAGAGAAAGCAGAATCCCCTAAAATAGGAAGAGAAGAAAAAATAATGAGTTTCTACAACATTAGTAACAAAAACTAGCCCCTCTGTTAAGGGCTTTTTCCTCGGTCACAAGTCTAGTGCAGTCAGTGTCCACATGTCTCTGGGAAACGGAGAACAGGCACACAGCAGAACAGCACTTGCTTCCAACTGAGATTTCATTTTACTACTTAAGTCATCTAAAGCCCACTGAATTCGGTGGAAGGTCTTCCCACTGGTATTAGAGGGGACCAGACCAGTGTTTTGAGATGCAATGTCATCAGTGCCAGCTCAGCAGTCCCTTTGCTACTGCTACTCTTTGGCACTCATCCCGTCTAGGACGCCAGAAATGCAAGAAGATGGAGAAATAATTCAAAACTGGAAGGTCAAAAGACATGCCAGGAGAGCATGTGCGTGTCTGTGAGGACATGGGTAGAACATGGGCTGACATGCAGTGACGTGTCACCTGCACCTCAGCAAACAAATCCTGAGCCCTATTGCTTTGCTACGTGCTTAAAAATATTCGAATCATACAAAATCCTACATGGGTCTATTCCTCTTTTTACACCCAGATGCAATGATGGGGGGCAGCTTCTCACCACTCAGCACCCTACGCTGTCGCCACTAATGACTTTCTCATTAGCTTGGCATGGCAGGAAATCTTAGAAAGTGTGAGAGCTGCAGACTCCCACACGCAGCGTGCTCGCAGACCCTTTCACGCCTGAGAGGGAATTGGACAAGCCTTCCAGTGAGCAAAACGAAGCCTTGAAGTGCCAGCAGAGAGGAAAACGTTTACCAGAAAGGTAGCGGAAGCCCCCCCTTCCCCCACCAACTTCCTTGAGTCGTAGCCAAATAGCGAACATAGGAAACTCCTTGGTTAAGCTCACTTAAAACTGTCAGTGGCAAGTTTGAAGATTGAATTCCCTCATCTTCTAGAGGTGATATTTAACAGCTTGATGAGCAAGGGCTGCTGGAGGAACAGAGACAAAAATGTAAACTACAGAAAGTCCTCAGCCAGAAGCAAGCAGTGTGGGACATCCCCAGGTTGTTCTTCATCGCAGCCGAGCCAGTGCGAACACGGGGTTATGCAAAGCAATGCCAAAGTGCAGCTTGCTCCTCTCTTCAGATCTGGCAAAGACAAATCATTTATCAAATGGGATTAGAGACCACTCTTCTCCTGCCACCAAGTCCCAGCTTTAGCACACAAAGGCATCCTCTGAGGCAGTGTAGTACCCTGGGACAGATCCTCACCCAGTGCAGGAGACCCTTTCCCACAGCTAAAATGAAACCACAGTGATTTACACATCCGTGGGGAAACCTGGCCTTGAATGTAAAAATCCATGCAGGAATCCAGCCACTAACTAATATTTTAAGGCTCGAAGGGACAAAGTGCTGGAGCGGCCCCGCATCAGCTGGGAAACAAATGAGATGAACCACATCATTCTTTGCTGTTTCCATTACCTTGACACATGTCGGGAGCTCTGGGGCTGCTTTAGTTTATGTGTGAAGGAACAACAGCTTGGAATAGCCAAATCACGGTATTCTTTTGCCATATGCTAACCAGGAAAGCCTCACTATGCTCAAGAGATCTCCAGCTGGGGAGACTCGGTTGTTTTCTGCCCACTTCATCCCACAGGACACAGCTCTTGGGCTGAAGACACGGCTGAGTACAAGGAGAGCTGTTGTCCCAGTTCATTCAGGGGAGGTAGGAAAGGAAGCTGAATGGAATGATTCTTCATGGCTACCTCTATGCAGAAGTCTTTTTGGGACTTGAGAGGCTAAAATCCACTCCATGGAAAGACCTGCGTTTCTCTGCTCACCTCCAAAGGAACAACGGAGTTTTAAGACATAGACACAATTCCACGCGTGCATGGATGGAGCAAAGACCTCGCCGGGTATCAGCAGCTGGGCTTGACTGCCCGATGAGAGCACGGGAAGATGAGGGGAAGGAGGTGACCAACACGACGTGAACTCCAAGGGCAGCAGGAGTCCCAAGCGTTAAGAACACCTTTTCTCTGGTGAGGATCACAGTTGTACAGCTATGTACAAACACTGGTGCACACCACACACCTAACTGAAGGCCAGAGGGGTACCTTCACAACCCAAATTTGCTTCCAAAATCCCTGTTGACCAACACAGTGAGGGGAACAAGCCTTAGGGGAAAATCCGGCACGTAATTTCATTCCAGTGACACTGACTGGGCTATAAAGGAGACGAATGCGCAGCGTGGGATCCAGCTGGCCTCAGCCCGGCTCCTGGACCCCTCGCACAGCCAGTACCGTAAGAGTTGAGAGCGGGGCTGAATGCCAAAACGCTGAAGAAAAACACTTTGGCAAAATTTACCAACTTAATGGAAAAAGCAAAAGCAGCTTCCAAATGGCAGACCTGTGACTGATGGGGCTGTTAATTATTGCAGGATTTTATAATGCAGGCTCTTTTTCCGTTACAACTCTGCAGTGACAGGATTGCACAAGCAGCTTGAGTAGCAATAGTAAAGGAAGGTTTTTCTCCTTATATAGAGCTATCAAACCCACCTTGCCTTTATTTCGGCTTCTTTCCACAACCAGTGATTTCCACAGAGAATCTATCAAGAGCTACCCATTAAAGGCATTTCTTTCTTTTATTGCATAGGGCCGATGAATACGAGAATGAGGATCCCACTGCTATAGCCACTAGGTGAAGAAGTGCCCCCAAGTACCTATGATGTAGGCTCATGTGAACCCTAAAAGTTTTTCCAGTACAGATAAACTCCCTTTAGAGCAAGCTGAAGCTATCAACTACAGCTTCGCTACTTTTTGCAAACTCCTGTGCTCGGTCCGTGGGAACTAACCGGCGTCAAAAGTGCAAAGCAGGAAGCAACAGAGAGAGAGAGGGACGGAGAAGTACAAAGACCAGCAATAGCCTTGGTGGCTATTTTAGAATCTTCCCAGTGAGGACCACGTGCATGCAGGTAGCAGCCAAGAATAAAACATCCCCAGGAGCTCCTACAAAAAGCAGCCGGAAGGTCTGGGGCACCACTTCAGCTGGGGCTTCAGGAGAGGCAGGAGGTCCCTGCACGTGGTGGTATATGCCAATCCGGAGACCTGATGAAATCACGCTGTAATGAGCATACAATCGCAAAGCTGTGTTTTTCAGCTTCCAGACTCATTTGCCATCTTTTTACTGAGCATTAAAAAAAATCAGACTTCCGAGAGCAGCAAGTCGTGGCTCGGGTCTAAAGAAGAGTTATCACCTCTCCAGGTGGTTTGTGCACAGTGTGTCTTGCTGCTATAGCCCCAGGAAAGTCACGATCAGGGTGGCAACCTCAAGAGCAAAAGTAAAGGAAAGATCCTGTTGAACATATCGGTTCTTACCTGACACCCACTGGCTTCTTTAACAGAGGAATAAAGCACCACACTGAACTAAAGCCAATAGCAAGACAACAGCCTGTAGGGTAGGCTTGGTCAGGAATTATTGATTAAAAAAAAAAGTTTGACAAAGCTGAAGCAATCTGTAAAATAGTTGTGATCAGCTAATTTTTCACTTTACAATTTCTGGAATCGGTTGTAACAGTTTCAGCATTTCTGAATTAAAAGTTTTGCCCCTGCCTTAAAAAAAAAGTCCAAATGTTTTTTGACATCCTGTTTGCTTAGATAATGGATCAAAGCTGAAGAAAATGTTACAAGGGCCCAAAGCAGCATTTAATTTTTTTTTTCTCCCTCATTTACAGTGGGGAAATGTCTTTGAAATTGCAAACATCCTTGCAGGGTGGAAAAACAATTCCCCTCCACTTTCCTCCATTCAGGTGCATTTTTTCCTGTCCGAAAGAGCAGAAAGCCAGCTGGATGCTGAAAACTGCTTTGCAAGAAAGGCAAATCTACATTTCTAGCTGTAGATCAGACAATGTATCTCAAAAGGAGAAAATGTCTATATTGCCCAAGATCCTTTGCACATGACTCGAGGTGATATTTATAAGACTCCCACGCAGTTTTGACAGCCAACAGGAAACAAAACCCAAACCCTACATACTGAGGCTTTAAATCGCACCGTGGCATCAATTCCACTCCCAGCTTTTTGGGGTAAAAATTTTATTTTGTGCCAGTATCATCCTTTGCACAGCAGATTTCTGCTTTCTTTCTGGGGCTTCTGGAAAAATGGTATTTCTCCTCTCACCCTCAGTTTCTGGAGAGAGCAATGGGAACGTATCATTACGTAGATGTCCCTGTGTCGACCCTGCATAGCCCTTTGCTGGACCTTTTCTGCAGTGTAAACCAGCTATTGATTTATACCTCCAGCCAAAGATTTTGTCTGGTATACGCAGGCACTGTTGCAAAACTCAGCACACTAAGGGGAGAGTTTCTGAAAGGACTGAAATGGTATTAATTTTTAACTGCCGTTCAGCATCTACATTTTTAAGAAAAAGGAGAATGCAGACAAGCAGATACGGCCCAGTTAGATATGCTTCCATAGTCATTTAAAAATACTGAGAAATCTAAGAGTGATCGAGAAATGATCAATATTAAGCGGAGAAGAGTGAAATTCAGTACCCCTTTAAGATTTTCATGTTCAAAAAAGCTCCCCAAAACATCACCCAAGTACACAAAACATCCAGAATCCAACCCACTGGTTCTGGGCACACGTTTATCAAAACGGATTTTCGGATGACAACTAAAAATTCATTGCACACGCAGCCGTTAGGATGAAGAAGTGGGATGTCAGTGCGGCTGCCTGAGCTTTAACAGCACTCTGAGCAGAGTACAAAGCAGAGGGTTTCAAAGATTGTCCCACCATTATTACTGGAGGCTCCGGTAGCCCAAATGGATGGGAAACTCCAACCCATCCTTGGGGTGATCCTGAACAGGAACGTCTCAGTTGTTCTACCCTGCCCCAGAGTTTGGAACTCGTGCGCAAACCCAGGGAATTCTGGCACCATTTCTGCCAAATCTGATCTTAATTCAGAACAAAAATGCCCTTAGTGCTGTGCCTGTAGAGGTTTATCTCAGGATTTTGGTGACTGTGGCCCAGAAAAAGCTGCTGCTTCCTTCGGAGGAGGCCCCTGGTAGCGTAACGGGGACCCACGGGGCCTGATGAAAGGGAGGAATCGTATTCACGAAGGGGAGGGACCTCAGCTCCTGGCAATGGTACAGCAGTCGGTCTCAAGTGCTGCAAAGAAGCTTTGCTCTGCTAAAAGCCTGCACGTCAGCCAGGCACAAGGAGGGTCTGCATGCATAAAGGCCTGGTCTTTGCTCCCCCAGCACCTATAGCTCCTCTTAGGACTTCTCCGGGAGGGAAATGCAGATCTGCAGTGCACAGAACGTGGAGATGGAGCGCCAGCGTGCCCCATCCTCCCTCCTGCAGACACCTCGCACCTTGTTTTTTCAAGGGTTTCTGCTGATAACTGCAGACAGAGGGCTGATGGGTTTCAAACCGCTGGTGCTTGTCCTCCTAATTGGGAACTAGAGCTTGTGCATTCACTGCACAAAGCTGGCCCAGAGCTAACCAGCTCCTCTGGTGACAGCCTGCTTCCTCACCTGCTAGATGCAAGACTGACTGAGGGGGCTGCGATGACTCAAACACCCTCCCAGATGCCTCCCAGCAACTTCTTACAACGGGGCATCTTTCCTGACAACCCGGTACTTGGTCTCCTCCTTGCTCACCACCCCAGTCTCTCTGGGTTATTGGCTTTGCTGCTGTGTGAAGTGACAACACTCACCACTGGCCCTTGCCTTTGTGTTCTCAGTTAGCAACTGGAGCCCTCGACAAACAGAAGCGCTAAGCGTGATCTGTCATCTAACTCCTTTTTTGTCCTTCCAACAAACGCCTTTGCATTCCTTCATTTTGTGAATGGGGTTTGGCAGAGCCGTATAGAATTCCCCATTGTTTCCATTTGCACTTCAGTAAGCGTACATCATTTCTACTTATGCCCCCAACAAATTGGCAAAGAGAGAGGGGGAAAAAACCCACATGCTCTGTGTCTGTCTCCGGTCAGGTTTCCTACAACCCTCTCACCACAAGACCTGGGCAACCCTCCGTCAATAACGTAACCTCCATAAATGCTGTTTTCAAGCAGGGTACCTTTTCATCTCTTCAACCCATTGCAGAAAGGAGATGAAGCTGGGAGATTTATTGAAGGACCTGCTCACAGTGGCGCATCAAGGCAGCGGGAGAGGGGGAACTCAAGCACTGGCCTTCAGCTTGTAACCTCGGCTGTGACGCTGCCCTTTCCGCCTGGACACGGCTCCAGGAGGCTGTGTAACTGCCTCCTCTCTACCCCAAGGCACCCAGCACACACACGTCATTCACCTGCCTATTGCTCCCATTGCTGAATTTGCCCGGCAGTGCCATAATTTGTTCCCAGATCACCTGCCAGGATTGCATGCAATGGTCTTTTCCTCCTAAAACAGAAGCCGTGCCTTCCTCCAGGCCCTCCTAGGGGCTGACCCACCTCGGTGGTGCCAGGTGGGTGCTGCACCACCACGCGTGCAGCTTTCTCATCCGGCATGTGGGCCAGGCAGCCCCAGAGCAGCATTACACCAACAACCCAGGGCTGTGACAGCAAGCAGGCACCCATCAGGGGCCTCCGGGAGCATCAGGCAAGCCTCCTCCACAGCCAGCACGTGGCACTGGGGCTGGAAGGGGCCAAAGTGGCACAACCACAGCTGAACAGCACAAGCGCTACGATCCGGACACGTGCTCAACGCATAGCTGAGTGCAAAACCACCTTCTGTGGGTTAGTGAGCCTGTGCACGCTAAAAACGCATCAGAGATGATCAAGAAGGGCATTTTAAACTTGCAGGGCCTGTAAAGTTTTGCGTTCTTCTGGTTTTACAAGCTTTAGCTGCTCGAGCCAGGACAATGCTTCAGCACACTGCAACTGCTTCTCCTTCCCTGGCGAGCCAGCCCTCCCGCTCCCATCCACGGGTCTCCTGCATGTCTGGCAGCTCCCCAGCCACCAGCCCTGCTCCGGAGGATGCTGCAGGAGGGCTGGGACAAGCAGGACCCCCAGTACCAGGTGGGAACACACCAGAAGGTTCCCATTACGAGCTGCCTTCAGGCAGCACGACCCTCACCCACCCCGAGGAAGGCTTGGCAGCACAAGGGTGGCCTGGCGAGCCCAGGCACAAGCCAGCCCTGGGCTCAGAGGACCCTCTCCAAGACTAGTGGCCTCAACAGGAACATCCAGCTGTGGGAATGGTAGGACGCACAGCACTCAACTCTGCCAAGCAAATCAAAACCCAGCACCAAAAAGCCCATCCAGAGATAATGCGAAGGGTAGCAAGCGACCTCTGCTGAGGAGGGAACGGATCAGCAGCACGCTGGCGAGGTATTTAAGCCAGAGGAGATCCTGGGAACAAAAGGCGCACATATTCAGAGTCACCAGAAAAGACCAAAGTGCAGATTTCCCATGGCACTGCAACACTCAGACCCTGTGCAGCCGTGCACAGTGCTAGCCTGGGACACCGAGATGCCAGATCAGAGATAGACCTCCAGCGAGCAGGCAGCCACGCTGCCTTCTCCTAGGTCCCTGCTTCCTAAGCCCGGCCTCAGCAGGGGCTGACTTGCCCTGGGACTCAAGCAGGATCTCCCTGTCCTCATCTGCAGCACGATTGTCGTCAACTCTTCCATCCTGCTCAGAAATCGGTGCGCTGTGAAGTGACCGTGCCCCGTGCCAAGCATCTCCCCAGCACCGGGGCCCTTCCCCTCGCTGGGACGCGGTGCTGCTCTTGGTCTTTCAAAGGAATCTGTATCTGCCTGTTCCCCGTTCAAGTTCTCCATTTTTGACAGACCCCCACCCTCGCAGGGTCCCAAGCAGGCATTTTGCTCCAGACCATGCCCAACATTAACACGGCGCAACTGGGAGACGCTGCAGTTGCCAGCAGCATCTCCAGACATGCCGCAGCCACGTCTGGGCAAAAAAAACAAAACAAAAACAAACCGAACCCCCCCTAAAGCACTGAAATTCAGTCCTTGAGTATATAAACACCCACAAAACTTCTCAAGGAGAGCTGGCTGCAGCCCTTGGGAGCGGTTCCGATCGCCCCGCACAGGCACACGCGGGCGGGGGGGGCAGCGCTGAGCCTACAAAGGGAACTGCACGTTCAGCCCCCGCCGGGCTCAGCGCTGCGCTGGGGGGGCTGCCAGGAGCGGGGTGCCCCCCCCCCCCATCCCCCGGCCCCGTTTCCCCCCTTTCACCCCATCCCAGAGCCTGGCAGGAGCAGAGGGCTCCTGCACACAACTTTTTCAACCCGCCAGCCAGAAGAATCCCAGTCTTTCCAAGGGAGTGTCGGTAAATCATCGTTACATCCGACAACGCAACCAGAGGGATTAACCCTTTGCTGGTCCCCGGGAAAACAACCTCCACCGCCGCCAATTTAACAATGAAAAGAGCACAAGCCGGCCCCAGCGGTGTGAGAAAGCCGCCGGGCAGGGTGCGTGCTGCACTCTGTGTACAGACCCATGGACAGAGAGGAGGCATTTCCGCGCGCCTGTGCGCGCTGCCCGCACGAGGAACATGCCACCGCGCACCCGCCTGCCCCCCCGGCCCGGCCCCAGCCCTTCCCGCCGCTCTCCCGCTGCCCGGAGCGCTGCGGCGGCGGTCTCCAGGTACTCACGTCCCCGCGGGACAGGGTCAGGGAGCAGCACTGCCCCCCGGCTCCCGGGAGGGGCTGGGGAACCTGCCCCCCCGCCCGGGCAGGGTGGAGGTGTGCGACGGGGAGCGGAGGGGGGGGGGTGGAATCGCCCGTTCCTGTATCTCGCCTGGGTGCAACACCGGCGCCCACCCCCCGGCACCAGTTCCCGGGCTGGGAGCTCCTTCCGCCGGTGTGTGGGAATGGGGGGGGGGGGGCTCCTCCTGCCCTTCCCGGCCCCGAACCCCCGTTCCGCAACACCCCAGCCCCATTCCCACCCTCCAGCGTGGCCTCCCTTCTCCCAGCCCATTCTCCTCTCCAGCCCGGGAGTTTTCACATCATCCCCTGGCAGAAGGAATGTCTTCCCCCACCCCATCCCCAGCCACCCGGCAGCGGAGCTCCCCTCCGGGCCGGCTCTCCCCTCCCGCAGCCCGCCCGGGATCCCCCGGCTCCCCGGGCACCCCCAGCCCCGCCCGGGATGCCCTTCCCCAGCGCCGGGAGAAGTCGGACTTTGTACTCACCCCCTGCCTGCCGCTGTAGCTCTGAGTCTGGAGACCGGCTCTGATTCCGGCTCCATCACGTTTAGTGCATTGTCTCTCTCGGGCAATTTTTGCGGCAATCCATCAGAAAAAGGGGGACCGGCCGGTTTGTGGGTACATCCTTCCCAGGAGCTCAGCTCTCTGCCTCTCTAAGGGGCTCAGCTGTGTCAAAGACACCCCCTGGCCCGGACGGCTCACTCCTTCCTCCTTCTCTTCTGGGTCCTTTTGCTTACACAGATCTTTTAATCCCATTTAACTCCCTCTCGGCAGACTGCAATTACCTTGGGAAAAAGGAGAGAGAACAGAAAGTACACGCTAGGAAGCCAGGCTGGCCCATGGTCGCTGGATTTCTTGCCTCTCTTTTTTTTTTTTCCTCCTTATTAATAGTACAATTTCTGTGATCTCTGATTTCCAAAGTCCTTGATTGAAAGTGTTTTTTCTTAGCTGTTACTTTTTTTTTGGTTGGTGGTTGTAATTATTATTTTTTATTTGCAGTGCAGATGTGCCTCCCACCCCCCCAAGGATCTCTCCTCTGGACTTAGAGAGAAGAGGAAAAGGCAGATTTGGAGAAATGAAAATTATTTAAGGATGTCCCTCCTGCCTCTCTCTGCTGCCCTCCTCTGTAATACCGAAGCATTTGCAAAAAATAATACTAAATAAATAAATAATAATAAGAAAGAAACTCTCAGCTAGAAGAGCTGCCGAGAAGCAACCGAAGACCCCTTCCAGGCTCTGTGGAGGAAACGTGCAGGCCCCTGGTCCGGGGGAGGCCACTGACGGAGGTCACTGCTTGCCCGCGCTCACCCATTGGGGGCCACAAGCCCTCCGCCCAAACTGGCTTCGACCCACCCCACCGCGGGCTGGCAGAGGACCCGCGTTACAAGGTACCTGACGCGGCGTTCCCTTGGGCTCAGCGCTTGGCCGAGGCAGTTGGGAGCCTGTGAAGGGCTGCCCTGCCCTGCTTCCACGGGGAAAGGCGGGGGGACAGCGGACTGGGTGCCGGGTGGTGGCCGGTGTCCAGACCCCCCCTCCTCCCACCACCAAGTGATGGAAGCTGGACCCCAGGAGGGCGGGGAGAGGGGAATGAGTTTTCTTATGCACGGTCCAGCGGAGTAAATCAGCTCCCAAGCCCACTTAGCCAGCTCTGCCAGGAGAGGGGACTTCTGCGTGCGGATAAAACCTGCACCCCTGTGCCCCCTCCTCTTCCAGCTCTTCTGAAGTCCCAGGAGCTGGGACCCGGCCACCGGGCACACCCCAGGGCGACCAGCAGGTCCCTCTTGTCCACACCAGGACACAGCGAACCCCTCAGCTCTGTGGGGTTCCCTCGGGCAGGCCAGGGCAGCCCACCACACCGAGCCCTCCCGCCTCCCTCCCTGCACCCCTGGGTGCCCCCTCGGCCCTGCTCCCTTCTCCCTTGCCCAGCGTCTCTGCCTTGGGCACTTACTTTGCAGCGAGGCGAGAGGCTGTGCACCGTCTCCTCGCAGCCCCGCGTTCATTGGCATTCATTTGTCCCAGCAGTTTAGGGCAATTTCTACTTCTTATAAAGTAATAATTAAAAAAAAAAAAGCAGAGGGAGGAAGAAAAAACCAAACCAAGCACAAACCACAAACCCAAGCCCTTTCCTCCCTCCTTCCCCTTCAGGCCGAAGGTGTCTCCTGTGCTGGGAGCCAGCGAGCGCCTGCCAGGCTGCCGGGCCCCGGGCGAGGCACGGCTTTCTGGCCCGGCTGCGGGGCCCCCGAGTTCAACAGATAATCCTTCCCCAGGCCGGGGGCGGGCAGGTCCCCCTCGGGCCGCCGCTCCACTCGTGGGTCATGGATGCTGCAGGGATCCAGGAGAGCAGAGAGCTTGGGACCGGGCGCTGGGAGGGACATGGATGTGAAAGAGGTGGGAATTAGGAGGCTGCCCTTGTCCTTTTAAACAGCTGCAGGCAGGGGACTCGGCTGGCCGGGGTGCCCCAGGTATCCGGTTTCAGCAAACAGCAGCTAATGAGCGGAGATCCAGCCTCCGAGGGGCAGGCCCGGGGAGGCGGGGGGCACCCCGGCACCCCCCAGCGCGGGGGGGAGCGGGGGTGAAGCGGGAGGAGGGAGGGGAGGGCTGCGGGTGACGGGCGCTGCTGCTCCGGGGCGGAGGGCTCCTTAGGCTGCCAGGTCTACTGGGCAAAGGACGGGTCCTGCGAGGTGCTGAGCACCCAGCACGGGGCTGGGCGTCAAAGCTGAGCCACCCCAGCGTCTCGTGCCGCAAAGGTTGGTTGTGTCTTGCCACGTTACCCCCCGCGACATGGGGAAGGACGGGGCAGAACCAAAGCACCTCAAACCTGGATTCGGGCACTAAACTTCGACGCTCCCCGTGAAAGGAATACAGCCCCACATCGGAGTAACATCGACCCCCCGAGAACCTGAACTTGAAGCTAGAGGGGAACGATGTTACGCTCAGAGCAGAAAATTCAAGGACCCGCTGGCCTGACTCAGCAATGCAGGTTTTACTCAAAAAACTGACCTCAGAACGTGGCCAAAAATTAAGGTTTCCACCATGAATCAGATCTCCTGTATACATGACGTCTTCTGTTACCGTGCACACTAAGGACTCCTCCTTTAATACATATATTTGACTTAGTTGTGGTTGCTTGCCAGGACTGTGGTTTTGCATCTCCCAATTTCTATAGGCATACGATTTTATTCATACCTTTGCTCTGAAGCATCTGCATTTTGCTTCCTTGCTTGCTATAATAGATGAAGCTTTAAGTAACAACAACAACAAATTTGAAGCAAGTAGCGTTACGGCTGGGGTAGATAACTAACAGCCCCGCAGTCCACTGCTCTCAAGAAAACCTTGTCAGAAGAACGCAGCTAGGTTACACATCCAGATACCCGTAAGAAGCTCCTGCGCACAGACAAACCTGCCTCAGCCCCCTGAAGGCCCAGGAGCTCAGACGGCCCACCCAGACCAGCTTTGAGGACTTTAGGGACAAAAGGCGGTCACACAACTTGTCAGAAATCACATAAAATCTCTATTTTTCTTAGCTATTTTTTCTCCAGCTGTTTTTTCCGTGTTTCTCAGTCACGCATTCCTCACTGAGGAACACATTCTAGCCAAGCCTAAGTGTTTAAGATAAAGCTTTAATCTATTAAAAATAATTTGCGAAAGCGTGTGTGTGTAAATTCCTCTGCTGTTGAATACACCTTGTATCCTCCCGCTCTTTTCTACCTTTTCTCTCTTCCAAAAGCAGCAAGTATTTAGTAACCTTCTTCCCCTTCAAAAAACCCCACGCTACCCAGAAAAGAACAGGGCCCTGGCTCCCCAGAGCAAGGGACAGAGAGGAAAGCAAAGAGACACGTTGCCTCTTTTTGCAAAGCCGTATACAAACGGGACGTGTATGGGTAGCTGGTAAGGACTGGCAACACTTCAGGTCCACAGCATGGCACCAAGGACCACCATAAAACACACTTAGAGCCCCATCCTCAAACATTCTGCACATAACTTCGCCCAGATAAACACTTTCAAAGCAAACACATGCATAAAAGCTTTGCTAGCATGGAGACATGTAGCTCAGCAGTAGGAAAAAGGGAATTAGTTTAAAACAAAAGGAAACCCAACATTGCTGAAGCCAAGACTAGTGCCAAGTGAATTCAGGTTCAAAAATTAGACCTCATTCTTCAAAAAGAGAAAACCACAACATATGATCTGAATAGAAATATATTTAGCAGATTTATTTTTCCTCCCTTCCAAATTTAAATAGAAGCCATTTTAAAAGACTAAATAAACTGAACTAAATCAGCACAGCAGTAAAATGAAAAAAAAAAGAGAAAACAAAAAAAGGATTTGGAATTGACCATTCTCGTTTAATTAGCCAAAATAAGAAAAGTACAGGGGAGGGGGAAATGCCACCACACAACATCCGGAGTGGGGAACAGAGCACTTGCTTTTGTCAAAACACACCTCTCCAAAAAAGCAGCACGTCGTTACTGCCTGAATAAATACAGCATTTAAAATACTCATCCGTATTTAGCTAATTTCTAGAAGAATCAGTACCCACCTCTCCTCAGGATCGGTAGCTTGGTTAAGCATCAAGGCTCTCATTAATATAATTTTGCCTCTTTGCTCCTCTTGGAAAACCGAGCGTGAAGGCATCTAGGAGCCATGGCGAGCACGCAGGACAGCTGCGCTCCATGACTCACCGTGCCCGGCTGCGAGGACCAGAGGAATCCCAGGCACTAACCCAGGCTTGCCCTCCCAGTTTGGCTTGGCCTGAAGGACACCACCAAATTACAGTTCAATCCTTTTTACTTTTGCACAAGTCAAAAGTATCCCGAATCGCTCCCTGTCCCCAGAACTCACAAGGAATTATAGTAATATGTTTGGATATATTTAGATCAATACCCTATTCAGATTTAAAACTGTGGCATGACCAGGCAGAAGGCACGGGCAGCGTGAAACCCAAGGCACCAGAAAAACCTGTGGGAGGGGAATCAAACAAACACGGAGAGGAGAGGTGGGATAAAGAACCTTTCACTCCCCTCTGGGCTGAGGACCAGCACCCAGCCCGGATCACAGGAGGGATCTAAACTTGGTACCTGGTTAAGAGTTGCTGGAGCCTTAGGGAAAAGGGAACCCACCCTGTGGGAAGTGCCGCTGCCACGAAGGGGTGACGGTCCCAGCAATCACGGGAGGACGCAGCTATATGGCCATTTGGTATGACCCAGGAACACGTATCACACGGAGCAGGGCTACTGGGGAGGGCTGGATCCACGCCTCTAAACCCAGCAGGAGCAGAAGATTAGCCATCCGCAGAAACGGGACTCATCCCCCAGCCCACGCACAGTCACGATAATCCCAGTAGTGGCATGGGTGGGACTGGCTGTGCCCGTCTCCAGCTCCCGGGGACGTCTTGTTGAGGGCTGACCTAGCACCTACACGGCAAACGTCAGCAGCCTCGGCAGCAAGCAGCTCCTGGAGTGCTGCAGCAGGGGCTCTAGTACTGAAACCATTTCTATCCCTTTTTGCTCCCTTAGAGCAGCCCAGCCCCTCCGCCCTTACGTGCCCCACACTTTGCTGCAATGCTCTCCCAGGTATGTAATTCCCTGCACAGGATTTCCCAATCGCTCCACAACTTCTCTGTTCAGATTCTGTATCTAACACGACCATACCGGCACTTCTCACACTCAGGAGCACTATTTGAATGACTGGCACTAGTTCAAGCCCTGGACTGAAGTCTTCCCTACCCTGTAGGGACCTGGTCATGAGCAGAAACCTGCTGATGGACTTCATTTGGCTGCTGAGAAGTCTCTCCACCCATGGCAGAGTCAAGATCTCCGTGAAGGCAGAAGCTGGCCTGGCTGGGGTCCCGTTAGCTGATGCTCCTATTAGTTTTCTCTTTCTGGCTTCAGCTGTCACTGGGAGAATAGGAGCTTTCAGCTGACGAGCAGAACATGCAGCACTTCTGATTTTAGGGACTGCTGTTGGACAGCTATTTTGTGATGCAAAAGCTACTGTGGGTTATGTTTCTTGTTCCCAGTGCGCGATGAAGAGTATTAATTATACAGGAAGAGATGTACAGAAAGCTCAAAAATCATGGATGTAACCAAGTTACTGCCCAGTGCTATTTTCCCCCTCTCCACAGCCCTTCTGACAAACCCAATCCTGTCCCATGCCACAGGCTGGCAGTGACATGTTTGAACTTCTGCAGCCGTTTGATGTAAAATGTTTTAAATTCTTTTCAGGAACACTAAAGGCTTTTGTCTCTTGACCAGTGCCGTGGGGATGCCACGTCTGGCAAAGACAGATCTTTCTGTGCTTTCCAGCTATACCATATCACATCGGGCTTCCCAGCCGGCCAAGAGGTAGGAACGGCTGTTAATTATTAAACGGAGACTTTTTCCATTAGAATGAAAGGAAACACAATGCAGTGATACAAGTCCGAGCCCACCCTTCCCAAGGAAACGCTGCCTGCCGATTACAACTCGGTCATACCCTTCTATTTCGATATATAAAGAACTGCCGTTTTACAGGATGGCTGTAAAGCAAATTGTTCAACTGATGTTACAAGCAAGCCGTGCTGAACTCACAGGTAAGCCACGATGGAGCAAAGTATTGGCACGCTTTGACAGGAAGATATTGCAGCTCCTAGATCCTGATTGTCTTTATTTAAGATATCAGGCAAAGGCTGCCTGGTTTTGGTAACAGCCCTTTATTTTCCTTGTTTGTCCATCTGTTCCTAAGCTGGATTCGGTCAGCCCCTGCTTTAGGATCTATTTGGTCACCGGTACTACCATAAACCACAAGAGTCAGCAATACTCAGCCGCTTTGAGCTGTGTCCTCCAATCTGAACACCAGACCAGCCTGTTCTGCTGTCTTCGGCACAGTGTGGCAATCCTGTGCTGCATTTTGAACTGCACAGTGGGTAACCGAGGCCAGTTTCCCACCTTTACTACGGGGGAAAAAATAATCCGCCATCAAAATCCGCACTGGGCTGCGGCACACAGAGCAGTAATTCTTCCAGTCTGGAGGTTTGCCAGTTAAATGCAGTAATGCATCAGCAAGCACAAGTGCTTTTCCCACTGGCGTGCCAAAGGACCCTGTTTGGTTGGTGGAGATGGACATGTGCTATCCTGGGATCTTTCTCTAAAGAAACAGCACGTCTTCATGAAACAGAACCACCCTGACCGTGCCTTCTCCCATGGCAAAGATGGACGTTACACCAGTACATAAAAGTGCCTGGTGATCTAAATAATTTCCTGTGTATTAAGGACAACTGCCGCTGTGGTTGCTACTACAACAGCATATCACTACACCAGGAAGCATAAACCAGTGCGTAAAACTTAAGTCTAAATTCTGCAAGTCACACATGCACAATGCTTACAAATTTTAGGCAGCACTGCCCACTTTAGGGTGCTCTGTCAGCTTTCTGGATATCCTGGTAGCACAGATGCAGGTGTGGATGAGTGCTTGTGCCAGAGTCCCTGCACATTGAACGCAGAATTAATGTAGGCAGGAGCAGTGAGCCTGCCTGTTCCGAACACATCGGACACTGCTAGGCAGCTGCAGGCAACAGCCATTGGAAGGTACCGACCACCGAATCACGCTACATCCTTTCAGAGAAGAGATGCTGTTCGCTCTGCGGATGCACGCGCCTAAACGTGAGAACATGGTGCTAATGGCTGCTGGAGCCCATTTGCACACCCAGCAAGCCTCAAGGGCGAGTTCAAAGGGGAGACAGAAATCAGCGCCAGATCTGGGCCTTCAAGAGACAGCATGTTACAACGCAAATGCCTAGTACAAAGATTTTGTGCAAGACAGAAACTAAGCCTGGGTCAGATTCTGAGTAGTTTCAATGGGGAGGGGAAAGGAAGAGCAGCTTAGAAAACATCAAAACAACTTTTGGTTATGATTAACACTTAAGGTAATAATATTTAGACCAAAAAGAAAATAAATGGTTTTTATAAGTAAAACAAGAGCTATTTTTTGTTTCCGATTTTGATAGTGGGAAGTTGTCAGTTCCAGCTGCTGGAGGAAAGACAAGCCCTGTGTACTGGTGCTGGGCAGGCCTGGGGGAGCCGTTTACTGCTCAAAGGGAAATCATACTCGCCTTGTGTCAGGAAGAAATTGAAGTGGAAACGGTAAGTGCAGGGCAAAAATGAAGGAAGGACAGGACTCGAGAGTGTTGAGATGAGCATCTCTTGGGCTCCACCCTGCACTGGGCTCACTAATGACATCAAAAAAGCTGCTTTAGCAGAGACAAGGATGAGAGACCCCCTTCGCATGTGCACACACGCGTACGTTAAGCAAAAGCTTGTACTCCACTAAGTTCTGAGGTATCAACACCAGAACAACTGCAATTTGATTTGTGTAGTCTGAGAGCAACTTTAAGATACAAACCAACCATAAAAGAGAATTGCTTAACTTAATCTAAGCTACCATGTGCTATGACATAGTTTCCTTTAGCAACTGTATTCAGCTATTTCCGCAGCCAGTTGCTCATCCCTGTTCTGATGAAAAGGGATGTGGCTGGTTAGTTGGAAAGGGGTGTCGCCTCATTTCTTAACAGCTCTTTGGTCCTGGATGTCTCAGGCTGAACCAGTCGGCTCTTCTCCGCCTGGAGGTGGTAGTGTCCAAAGCATCACAGGCTAACCTAGATCTCAGCAGAGCTCAGTTTTGGTTTTCACTATTCCGGTGACCTGCCAGGTGACCCGAAGCAACTTAAACCATTGCTTTTGTGCCATTATTTTCTTGCTTCTAGAGTGAAGCTTGTGATATAGGTCATCTTATGTGTAAAGAGGTTTAAGACGTTCAGCCATAAAGCACTGCCAGTGAACTGTTACTACTTCACTATGCAGCTGGCAGCAGCCTCTCCTGCAGGAGAAAGTGCAAATCTATTTCCCAACCAGCTTTTACATTCACCACAACCTGCCATCGTCCAGATGCACAGTTCATTAGAGATTGTGCAGTTTTATCTGGCTGTAAAGTCCCATGTAAAAAAAAAAGCCCTGCTGATTAAACATGCAATTCAAATACATCTTCTGGAGAACAGTAGACAGTTCCTAGCACTTTATCTGCACCGACTAAAACGCAATCTGTGCCACTTCGAGCAGAACAATGCTCGATTTCTTCATATGTCTCAAATTGTTAACACATAAAGCAGAAACACAGCCCATTTTCACAGAGAAGTTCTCTTCTGACACACTCAGTATGTTAACCGAGAGTATACAAATCTGCTTCAAAGCCAATAGGCTTTTTTTTAGTTCCAGCAAACACACTTCTTCACATCTGCACACTTTAGCTCTCTCTCCACTTCAACAGCAATAGTATTTGGTAAAGCTCTCCAAACTGGAGCCACTGCAGAAAGGCTGTATTTACTGATGTTTGGGTAAGAACTATTAAGAGACCTGGTTGTGTCTCTGTTCCTCCAACTCCAAAAAAAAAAATCAAGTCAATATTTACACATCCACTGGTGAAATAAATCCCCTTCTCCCCAAAGAGGGAAATAAAATGAAGTGATTGAAATGGGATTTAATGGAAGGGGGCTTTGTTTGTTTTCTTATTTGTTTTCAGAGCTTGGGAAGTGTTTGGTTTTCCTTTTAATTTTATTGTAATTTAAATGCAATCGTACTGTACAGTGCATCAAAGCAGCTTCACAGTGGGACCTTTCACTAAGGACCAAAAGCTGAGGAGCCCTTGCATACTGCTAGACTCACCACTGGATCTGGCGGACCCAGGGCTCAGGTATGTCGGGGGCTGGACCATCTCCGTTCCCACTGAACCCCCTCTCGGGATGCACTCGGCTCAGCCCTGATGGGGCCAAACTTGCCGAGGGAGAAGCGGTTAACATTCCAGCAAGTTAGATACAGTATAAACAATTTAATCAGCATTGTTCTAGCCCTCCCAGCATGGAGATCCTGTCCAAAGCCTGTCAGGGCCAAGGGAACGACTCACATTGACTTCTCAGGCCGCCAGAACGTGCTTTGGTTTCACCAGGACTTCTTGCTTGTATAGACCCACGGCTAACTCCGGCCTTCCCAGTCCCCAGTTCCTTTGAAAAGGAAATATCTACCAGTAACAGATTTGCTTTTTGCCTCTGTGACAAACTGTTTTGCTGGTCTTCTCCCTCCACCCACATTGAGGCTCTTGGGCTTGTCTATTCCATGCGATTCAAATTCCTTTACTGAAGCAATGGTCAGAGCATCGGGGACTCTAACCCTATCACTGTGTCTGTTCAAGGTAGTTTCTCTCTGCCAAAGGCAAATCCCCCTGAACTACACACCTGGACGAAGTCCCTCACGGCTCTGCACTACTTGAATTCCAGTGTGATCTACCCCGTGGCAGCCAGCGGAGCATTGTGTGCGCAGCATGACCAGCATCTCTGCACCGTGAACCAGGATGGAACAAGAAGCCTTTATTTTAGTTAGGATTTTCCTATCAAAAGTATCTATTGTTCAATCCTACATAATGAAGTCACTATTCCTATAATTGTTTTTTCAAAAGAAATTCCGAATCCTTTTGCACAAGATACCTGAAGTTTTTTTACAGAAGAGAGAGTCACTGGAATGCGTTTCACTAAGCTGCCATAAAACTGTTTCCTAGACTAGCTACTCTGTGGCAGGCAGCGTATCAGCCTTCCTGACAGGGTTTAAGGGGATTTAAACTGCCAGACTTGTTCCTGATGTAAAGTGACAAGAGTGGCACTGACTGCAGCTGGGCATCCCATGTACAGACCTGGGGGCACATTTGTATGCACTTGCAAACAGAAATAAGTACATAAATACTGCCAACAGTCAATAGCAACCTCTCCGTGCTTCCAGCAAAAAACCAAAAAGGAGTGAAAGTTATGAAAGTTACCAAAAATCCTGCACTTCCACTGCTCACAGTTACAGCAATAGAACTACAACGAATTTTTATGCATTCAGCTGAATTTTTTATTTGTGGAATAGCCCACAGAATCTGGCCTTTATATATTTCAGAAATGTAGCCAAGGGAGTAAGTCCTCATTTGCAGCACCTAGTGGTATCACTACAGAGGAGCCATCGTACACACCAACTCAAGACATTTGTAAACCTGCTTCCCATTTCCCATTCCCCCGAAGTCTGTGGGATTGAAGAGTCACCGATGAGGGTTAGGTCAGGGTCAAGTTCTACACTCCAAAAAACCAAGGAAGAAACACTGTTTACTCTCCAATTTCTCAGAAAACAGTCAAATCCCTCTTCATATGGAAGATCTCATTTGTGTGTCATCAACAAACTTTTCCACTGGCAAACTCATCATGCTTCAACATTTGCTTTGTGTGTAAACAAAATTTATGCTTTATCAGTGTCATCTTGCTGCATAGCCAGCCTGAACACCTGCCTTTCTTCTCTTGTATTGTTTTTCTCTGGCTTTTCTTTATTATGTGCTAACATTAAATTATTTCTTGTTGAGATTAAAAAGGGCAACGTTTAATCTCATTCCATTGCTCAGTGTATCTTGAGATGCTCTTCTCTGAACAGCTCTGACTGTGGCCCTTTTCCCATCAAATCCCACATTTAGCACACAAGCCAGACCAAAACTCACCGCAAGACTTGCATTAGTCAGCAGAATGGAATAAATGAGACTATTTAATATTTTACATCTTCAAAGTCTTGAAGAAGCAACAACACTTCGTTCATATACTTGTCAATGGATCCGCCCCAGGCAGGGAGCAGGTACAGTATTTTCTCCGTAACACTGATGTAGTGCACCTGACAGCCTCATTGTCAAATGGCTAACGCCACTTCAATCATTAATTGATGTGGGTAATGTGGCTCTCACCTTTGTCTTCCTCAAAATAACGCACACAAAACACCCAAACCAGCCATCCCCATCAAACACATGATGAACAGGTTGTTAGTACAAAAAACACTTTGATGCCCTTAACATGCCTTTCATCCTAAAAGCACTTTGCAATTATTAATGCGATCCCTAATTCATCACCCACCCACGCAGTTTTCCCTAATTCACCAGCTGGATGTACAGAAAGCCCCACATACATAAAGATGCGATTCTGAAGGAGATGCCTGAACACTCGCACGTTCCCCAGCAATCTCTGGGAGCTGTTCTTATCACCCCAACTTCAGAAAAAAAAATATCTGACCATTAGTAACTTCTCCCATCCTGATCACAGCAAGCAGCACAGCAAGGAGGAGAACCCAGGGATCTGTCCCCACCATGCCACAAGTCCACAGAGCCTCCCCCCGACACCACTGCAGTTGGTAAGCATTGCAAAACACGCCTGTCCTACGTACGTGGTCAGCAAAGGGACCTTGTGGAGAAAATAAAGTGTCTCTGTACTCTTCACCCCCTTCGTCCTGAGCTGGTTTTTTTTTTTTTTCCCTGACATGCCATTATTAAACAAGAGGAACAAACTAGTTTCTGGGTAAAACTTTCCACAAAGTAGTCAGAAGATAGCAAGAAATGCCAAGCTTTCTATTTTCCTCCTCCTTTAAAGGAGAAATAACATTGAATTAAAATATTTGTAAAACGGCACTGATCAGCATTTTATAGCTTTGATTTTAAAATGTTATTTATTTATTTATTTTAGTCCAACAAAGACCACCCTCTCCCCCTAGCAATACTAGGAGGGGACTATACTGAAAATTATAGATTCCAGAGTTTGCAAGAGAACCACAAAAGCTTAATTATAGTTATTGACATACCAAACACCCACTGAAGGCTTAATCTTCCCTTGGCCAGAAATAACCAAAGCGAAGGTAGCAAACTGACATCAGCCAGCCTCAACTAGGGACAGCTTATTAATGCACTGGGGCACGAAGGCATGCCTTGCTCGCCTCCTGTCACAACCTGGAGGAGACACGGGTGGGAGCAGTGCTTGCTGCCATCCCGTCAGCAGTATTGACCTGCTTTGCTTTGGGGCGTTTTTATCCCCCGTGGAGTAAGGTTGCACAGGTTAGCCCTTCCAGATGTCTTTCTCCCAGAACAGACCTGAAAGAGCTCCTGTCTCTGCTACAAGATTCAATACCTGTGTTCTGCCCCATGCAGCATCCGTGCTGCTCCCAGACCGCCTGTGTGCTCCCCATCCTCCCCGGATAGCGTGACAGCAGTGTTGGAGGGAGGCAGCCTTCAGCTGCAGGAAAGCTTGGCAGGTAGAGGTGCGACACTCCTGGGAATTAGCAAATGTCTGGACTGGTCTGCCCCAGCCCAACCCTGTTTGCTCTCGGGCTGCGCTGGCAGATCCAGAAGGAACGGTGCTTGTGGGCAGCGTGCTGCCCTCCGGGCAGACTCCACGCCGCCAACAGCTGCAGTCACATCAAAGGCCGTATGTCTAAAGCGATGCTAAAAGGGTTAGAGAAGGTGAAGAATCGGCTGGGGTGTTCCCAGGGAGCCCAAGGAGGCTGCTGAGCCTCCATCCCTCTGGAGGGATCCCGGACCGAGAGCATTGCCACGTGGCGCTGGCTGAGCGCACTGCCGAGGGGGCCCAGCAGCCCCACAGCCATCAGTGATTTAGGGCCTGTCCTCTGCTCATGCAGAGCCCCTCAAACTGTGAGCTCGACCTTGTGACAGCCTTGGAAAGGCAGGGAGGAGCTCGATGAACTAGGGAGGTGCAGAGGGAGCAGCAAGGACTTGGTCATTGCTGCAGGCAAAGGCTGATATAGACCTGGAGAGACAAAGCAGAGGGCTACCAGGAACAACCCAGCCAAACATTCTCTTTCCTTTTCATTTCACCAGCATGGGAAGTCCCCACAAATCACAAGATGTGTTTTGAGGGGATGGGGAAGGCTGTTCAACCTGGGCTGCGTTTGCCCCAAGGCCCTGCGCGCCTGTCACCTCCCACTGCAGTCACACAGCCGTGCTTGTGCAGCGGTTCCCAGCGCTCCTCACAAATAACAGCAGGCTGGACCACGAAGACCTCATTTAGACTGGAGCAAGTGTGTTCATGCGAAAACCCACAACGAAGCTTTTAGGACCTGTAGGATTAAACAGCTGACCACAGGAACACGTTTCACACTCACACCCAGCACCTTGCACCTCTCCTGTGGGGCCACGTACAGAAAGGCCAAGGGCTGGATGCGCTCCGCCGAAGGCTTAGGCTGTGTGTTGCTCGAGGGTCATGGCTATGGGGAAGGCAAGTTCTGGCAGGCTTAACATCAGCTTGGGTGCTTCCAGCACCCAGAAATTCCCCACACTTTCATTTTTTCCATCAAGGGACATTGCCTTTGCCTTGTGCACTGTACAGCACGGATGTTACTTACGCTCCTTCAGCGCCGGTCCCCTCCCAGCAGCCTGCGGGTTTCCACACCATATCTATTTTATGCAGCGGTGTTCATGTGACAGGCTTTGATGGGAGCTGTTCCCCAGTCAATGCACACAGTAGACAAAAAGCTTTTTGTCAAGAAGGGGGAGGTCGGAATTAACCTTTTTCTGTAGTGAACTTCATGGCATGTACATCCAGGGAATTTGTCACCTAACAGCATGGCCCAGTGCCCAGCATATCCCCTCGCTGACACGCTATTCGATTCACAGGAGACATCTGCAACCCCAGACACAACCAAGAGGCTGCAGTAAAACTTCTAAAGAAAGGAGACTGCCAGCATTGGGCAAAGCAGAGACCTTCCCAGGAGAAGTGTGGTACCAACACCTAGATACTTGGTTACAGCAATGCTTGGTACTCTCATTTACCAGAGAGATCAAAGAAATCTCCTTAAACCTGGAACAGAGAAAATAAATGGAATAAAAGCTAAAACTGAATGGGCTGGTTGTTGAAAACAGCAGTATTATACTTATTTGTTTCTCATCTCCTGTGCACCAGAGCTTTAGTCCACTGAATAGCTACAGAATTCACTGGCGTTATTCCTAATTTTACAATGATTTGGGAGAAGAGGGGACAAAGGCAAGCAAACAAAGCTAATTGCCTTCAGTGTTTTGTTTATCTGGGTTTTGTTCAGCTAAACAAAGAGGACGTTCAGGTCCAAGCTGACTGTGGAGCCACAGAACTCTTTTGCTCGGCTGGTCTGTTTAAAAACAGTCTGCAATTTTGGCATCCAGCACCTTCGGCAACTACCACTAGCAAGTACTGTCTTATCTCCATCTGGTCACTATAGAAACTCTAGTGACTTCAGCCACTATTACTACAGATTAATCAACCTTGCAAAGCCCCTCCAAAAACGCAGAAAGTCCTCCAAGAGCCAACCCCTTGGTCATAAAAAGAACAAAGCCAGGAGGAGATTAATCACTGGATTCTATTTCCAATGCAGAAGTCCAAGCAGGAAAAGTCCCAATTTTAATAACAAAACTATGCATTCTCACCCGTCCATACCAACATGCTTTTGTTCTTGTGCCAGAGAAGAACACACTGAGCAGAAATGTAAATAATATGGCATGCTACGCAGGGAAAGCATGCTGCTGACAACAGGCAGGAGAATATGGACTACATGAACCACAACCAACCAGTTTTGCCAGCTTTGGTTGCCTTCCCACATCAGCCAGCATCTAAGACTCCCCAGTGCCGTCTGAGTAAGGCAGCAGGATTTCCAGGCATCAAGCAGAGGAGCAAAGCAAGGAAGAGGGAGTCCGGGAGGGCAAATCCAACCTGCTGTCATTTCCAGGCAGGAGCAAAACACCTGGTTAAACACAGACATGCCAAAGGTGCTAAGAACTGAGGCCACCTCTACCTGTAAGTCCCCGAGAGAGATTCTAGCAAAACAAGATCACCAGATGTTAAGTAATCTGGGGAGAAACAGGCATGGCTATCTCCACATGTCTGTGAGAAGACTGCAAGTCTGTCTCAGCACTGCAAGGTGGGATTGGGCAGACTTTGAGCAGCCACCCAAAAGAGAAAGGGGAACCTTGACAGTGTTACCTGTCCTACAGCACCAAAGCCCGCAGAGCAGCTGCGCGCAGTGCTTTGGGAGGCAGCCTACGGGTCACGCTGATGCAAAGCATCAACAGTTTGATTCAGTCCTTGCACCTTCTCAAACAGGGAGCAGTGGTTGCAGGGCAGGTGTTAAGGATCAAAAGTGCTCCGCTACTGACTCTTAAAAGCATGCAATAGCTGAGGTCTCCTAAGGCCCTGGGACTGTATCTTTTTCTCATTCAAAGAAAACAAACATGTTGGTAGTAATTTGTATTTCTAGAATGAAAAATTTTAAATCTGACTTTAAAGACAGCTATTAAAGAAGTTGCAAGCCAGAAGGCAAAGAAAAGCATCCTCAAATCTATTATCTTTATTATGACATTGTGAGCATGACCTTAGGCCATCTGGACACTGGCATTGCCAAGTATCTCCCCACTAGACACCAGTACAAAGCTTCCTGACGCCCAGCAGAAAGAGCAGTTGAGAGGCTCAGGGAAGACTCCCTTGGTACCTGCCCGGAGCACAGAATCATAGAACGGTTCGGGTTGGAAGGGACCATTAAAGGTCACCTAGTCCAACCCCCCTGCAATGAGCAGGCACATCTTCAACTAGATGAGGTTTCTCAGAGCCCCGTCCAGCCTGACCTTGCCAGGACAGCCTGGTGGAGCATGTCCTGCCCGTACCTCACTCATGCCTTGCTGCTGGCAGAAGCTCACAGAGCCCCTGCTCAGGCAGTAACCCGGATCCTGACACCACCTGCTCCCGTTCTGGGACACAAAGCCAACCCTGAACATTGGCCTTTGATTCGGGGACTGGGTTGGAGTTTTAGTACGCTTTCCCAACCCTTGCTGTGCCCACTGGCTTGAACACCTTTCTCCAATGAGATTTTACAATCATGGTTTAATGCTTCAAGTTACAAAGCTTGGGAAAAAATTCTTAAAGTTAGGTTTCTGAATGCTTTTATGTTCCCAGAGTACAATAGGCTGCCCTGCGGCACTAAATGGAGGATGAATTTGGATGAGCCTTTTACGGTGTCCAGCAAAAGGGTGCCTAACCAGCTCAGGGCTTGTTGCTCAGTAACCACAGCTGTTACAGTGCTTACTCTACAAGAATTTGTCGTTACTCCTTCCAGCTCAACCATAATAAAAAGACTCTTTCTTTTTTATTTATATTATTATTTTCTATTTACGCAGTCCTTTTTCAGGGTGGACCCAACAAGGAGCAAGGGAAGGCAAGAAACAAGAAGCCAGTGCAAACAGTTTGGGAGGGACCCTTTGAAAATCGGGCAAGTTTCAAAGATTTCTCTTTCAAGTGTCCTTCACTCACCTTACATCAGGGAGGGAGCACAGAGGAACCGGGTCACTGAATCCAGGGAAAAGTCAAACAAGCAAATCTCAGCTGAAATCCCTGAGGTTAGTATGTCATGATCCTGTTCCAAAGGGGAGAGTTCCTGCTAAGCTTGACTGAAACATAAGCAAGATGCGCTTTAAATAAACTAAGGGGGTGGAACGCATTAATGTCCTGCCCAACTTGCTTTTAAAATAATAAGGAAAATGAGAAAGAAAAACTAGGTGCAGGGGGTTGGATAACTAAACCAGCATTTTACACCGGGATGAAAGCCAGGAGGGGAAAGGAGAGCAACAGCCCACTCTAAAGTCATGTTGGACGCAGATCTCCATTTGACAAAGGGCTTTTGGGTCTTTTGTTATTTATAAGGCTCTTAAAAACCAGCTTTCATTAACGTAATGGAAATAGGGCTCTTAATCTCAGTTTGTAAACACAGATGGAGGCTAGCACGCGAACGCCGAAGATTTTGAAAATGACTAGTTCAAGGTGCTTCCACTTTTGCAATCCTACTTGTGATCCCAGAACAAACCCCATTGTTCCAACAGCTTGATTTTCCAAAAGCACTCCACATCCACACCCAGAACCACCCAGAAATTCTCCTATACATAGGAATGCATTTCCTACACCCAAAAATATTCATTTGCTATCCTAACGCTTTCCCCATCTTTTCTATTCATCACCTCTTTTTTCTTCTGATTGTAAAACATTGACAAACACTAAGAATCATTTTAACAATCTTAGGATTTGAGATTCCTCATTTTTCTCCTACATGCAATAGGCACAAAAGCTTAATGCTTAGGCACAAGCTAAGACAACTGTCATTTCCAAGACTGTTGCTAAGGTGCTGCTCGCTCCCCTGCTTACAGATTACCACCAAAACAACTGGATGCTCCCCCCAGTTTTACTGGGATGGTGTGAAGACAACTGCCCTGATAAATGCTTTGGCTGGGTTCAAAAGATCCCTGCTCCCTCCTGGCTTTCTGCCCTCCCTTTAGCCACCAGACAAACACAGCCTCTGGAACGAAAGACGTTGACACAAAGCAGCAAATCCAGCTCAATTTTCTATGTTCTGTGCCTTCAACTGCCAGCCCGCGGTGCTACCACAGGACCTCACATACTGGATGCACCGCTCCTCCGGGCTGTCCGATCCTCGCCCTCCCCAAACACAACATGAAGGTAAAACTAACATCATTTCACACTGTTCAGTTCTGGGACTGTCCTGGGACATGAGAGCACACTCTGAACCAGCTATCAGCTCAAACCAGAGCCAAGGTTTCACCTCAGAATATCAGCTGGTCTCACTTTCTGTGTTTCAGCCTGACACCACCCAGGCGTTTCCTCAGTACGAGGCTCGGCAGTTGCAGGATCTGCAAGTTTCTTCCTGGTTAGAGCATCCCAGAACAAGCACTGACAAGGATTTACTGGAGTTCAGAGATCATACCGGATGGCAAGAGACATTCACAATGGATTTGAGAGGCTCAAAATAGAACTTCTGCCTTCTTCCGGGACTTGCAATAGCTATGGTTGCTTTAACACATGCCTCTTCCCCACTTCTGCATCCTTGTGTAAACTCTTTTTCTATTATATACATCTTTTCCCCACTTTTTGAACTGCAATAGATTATTTTTTAACATCCTCTTGTACCATACACATCAACAGAAGTTACTAGTTTCCTTACGACATGCGCGTGCATACAGCAAAGAACATCCCCTCTATATTGTGCCAAAAGAAGCCTGGTCATGTCCAACCTCCTCCTACTATTCGACATGTTATAAAAACTCCAAGCACCCACCTGGGGCCCTCATTGTGCTCAGGCTGGACAAGTGCAGAGAAAATGTTCCCAGCACTGAAGACTCTACAGCTGAAATTTAAGAAAAGGGGGAATAAAAGCCCCGAAGGAACACCAACCCCAGATCACAAATCTCACATTCTACCTCACTTGCCTTACTTATGGATGAAGCAAGCTTAGAAACAACCTTAGACTTGGACAAGCCGAGCAAGCCCTCCCCAGCACATTCTTTTTAGTGCACTGAGCTGAAAGAAACACACATTATGACTTTCTTGGGACACTCAAGAGTATCATATCACAGTGACTATTCCCTGTTTTATCATCGTTAGACTGTACGCATGCAAGTCTGGTGGGCTTTACACACATCAGCCATGTGCCAAAGATAATGAGTCACCACAAATTTGCCATTTTATTTTTGGAAAGTGTCTGATAGAAGCTGATAGTTCTAGCTTTGACCCACTCTCCCAGGGAAAACCTTATTCATGGTAGCCAGAATATTTAAAGAACACCACCAAAAAAAGGCACTAAAATATAAACCCAGAATTTGTTCCACCACCACAAAAATCAAAGCTGCTGTGGACATGAGAGGAAGAAGCTCTGATGCTGTGGACAGCAGGCATGCCATAAAGCTGCAGATATTAACTGCACCTTCCTCCAGAGCTTGCGACAGGGCTTTTGGCTTCACCGCAGGTTCATTTACTGTGGAGACAAGCGTGGAGTTCATCCATGCTTCCTTGCCCATTACACATTCCTCCCTCCCCGATCCAAATTAATGAGAGTTTCTGCTCGCTCAGCAGAAATTAGACTGGTCTGCTTTAAAAAAAAAAGGGCAATTAGGAACCTCTGCTTTTGCTGGGCTTCTTGTGTGCCAGGTGAGAACAATAGTGAGAAACGGAGAGGTAGGGCTGTGGGGTTATGGGAGTCTCCAGGCATCCAACTTCTACAGCTAGCAAAGTTCTCACTGGCAAGTGCCAGGACTTCTTCCCCGCATAATACTTTCTCCAGGCTCATTTACCTTGTCTTGCAGACACCCGGCAGCAGCAGCGCGAGAGCAGCAGTCTCTAGCTCTCGGTGCCTGGGAGAAAGAGGAGCAGGGAGGCTCCCTGCACGGTAACCCCCACTGCAAGGCTCCTGTCCCTGCCTCCTGCTCCGTGACCCCTGGGATACGCCGCAGAGCCTATCTGTTTGCTCAGGCTTTTCCTCATCAAAGCGGGAAAAGCTCTTTCCTTTCTTGGTGCAGGGGAGGAAAGAACTACTCGTGCTGTCGGCGTTGCTTGCCAATGCAATTCATCTTTTGTGCGCGGAGTTTCTAAAGCTGCAGTTGTAAGGACATATAGGGGTGTGTAACATCGCTGGAAGGACGGGCTAATGCAGGTGTGGAAGCAGGACAGCCCAGAGAGGAGACAGGGGAGAAGGTCGGGGAAGACTGCCAGGATCTCTGTTCAACTTTCCATTTTAGAAGCCATTTTAGAAATGCAGAACACCATATTTCTTATTGAAGGACACGGGGGATAAAGGCGTTTGGCATTTTTGAGAGTTAATCAACAATTTTGAAAAATAAACAGAAAAATTAAGACAATAACTCAATCCACAGGGAAGTACCAGCTTACTTATGGGTACTTTGAAGTCCTCATGCGACTGTAAAAACTTTATAAAATTCTAGGTTGCTACATAAACATCCTAAGAAAATCACTAGAAAACTTCACTCTTATCCCAGAAATCTAATTCCATCCTTAAACTGCAAAAATATGAACCTGTCTTTAATTATAAAGGACTGCCTCTCACTTGTATAACAGTTGGTGCTGAACTTGTCAAGAATTAAAAAGGATTCAAACATTGTCTGGAGAAAAAAATAAAGCAAAATGCCCACAAGGATTATTTTAATGGTCCTACCTTAATATTTCATGACTTGAGCAGACTTTAGTTAAACCTCCAGACAAAGGGATGTGTCTTAGGATTCCTCCTCTATTCCCTACGAAAAGGGACTGGAAATTTTCTCACCTTGCCAAGACCCGATTCCCCTGCCTTCCCTCCCACCTGCAGCCATCCCCCCGAAAGAGGCAGACCCAGCCTTGCTGGGGGCGAGAGGAAACCCTGCGGGACATAAAGGCTCTCAGGCCTTAATGGATAATTAAAGCTTTAGCCATGGGTGCCCCCTTGTGACTTGGTGAGTAATTAAGCACAACCCATGGAGTCTAACATGGCACATCACAAACCGACGGGGGCTTATTTGAGGCCCCCAGCCAACACGCTGGTGCTTCCCAGCGAGCAAAACCCGCACACCCATTGCTTTGCTGCCAGATTTAGAGGAATGGCTGTCTGTGACATCCCTTGGCACGCGTCAGGGCCAGGGAGCGAAGGAGGCTGCTGCGTGCCGGGCTGCACGATGGACGACAGCATGGTGCAAATCCCACCGTCCCACAGCATTAAGTATTTTTTTTGTTTTTTAAAGTTTTTCCCCTCAAAGCATGGCACTCATTCCCAAGCTGAACCAAAGGAGGTTTTGGAAAGCACTCACATGCTCAGCTTGCCATGAGTTTGGGTGGAGGTGGGCGCCTCCAGAGATCTCATCCCAAAGGCCTCGGGGAAGTCTCCGAGCTGCCCTCACCTGCCAGTCGCTGGATGGGGACAAGACACCAGGCTCCCGGTGCCGATGCTGCCCCATTCGTGCAGCTCCGCACGTTTCCACCTGCAGACATGCCCTCCTTGTCCTTCCCTTCTTTCCGCACCCACCTCAACACCACCGGCCCCTGGGCAGGGGACGGCAGCAAGGGGAGCAGGGAGGCAGTCCATGGCCTGCTCCTCAGCCCCACAGGGTAACGCTGCCTCAGCCGCCACGTAACCCACCGGGAAAAGCAGACATCTGCCTCGCCTGGCCACCAGCCTGGTACCACGGTCCGCCAGGCCTTAACCGAGCACCTTGGCTGAGCTCTGCCATTAGGCAGACCAAAACCTTCCCCTTTGGCTTGTCTCTGTGAAGCGAGAATTTGAACATCCCCAAATGAATGTTGGTTTTGCTTCCAGCAGAGGAATCGAAGCGGCCTTTAGTTGAGTTCCCCTCAGGCAGCCTGAGAGCACCAGTGGCCATGCTGAGGCGCGGGGCTGGTGAGCCCACAGCTGCTCCAGGCCGGTCCCGGTGGCGGCACGGGCACAGGTCTTCAAACTGGGCTTTGTCACACATGTCCAGCCTAACACAACACCCATCCGAACCCAGCAAGGCCCAATGGCATTCGGAGCGGGACGTTGTTTTTCTAAAGACCAGTCCTGTTCAACGCAATGCTAGCAGATATCGGGCTGAGGTCTTGCCTTGAGGGACAAGCACTGCTGGTGGAAATGGCACCAACAGGCAGCCTCCCACCCCAGAGCACCTCAACTCCCACAGCTACACCACCACAATTCCCTGCCATCCACTCACTTCGTTCGCTCTGCCCAAGGCCGTGGCCGTAGCCATGCCTGCCAGCTGGTTAGCTGATCCTCCTGCTTAATCCCCCCCCCCGACAATTATTTCTCCAAGAAGCGACCCACGTGTTTCTAGGCACAAACCTCCACTCCTGAGGTAATGCAGAAGGGACCTGACACCATGAGGCATCTCTCCAACCAAGACAACAGTCTGCCAAATGCCCCTCTGCGGGTATGTTTCTGAAATGTCAACTTCCCTTCCTAAACTCATCTGTGCGTTTTCACCCTATTATCCCTCTCTTCAGAGGGAAAGTCGAGCATCCAGCTGTAACACGATTGATGAGACACGTCAGGGTGAAGACGAGTCGTGTCCACCCTCAGTCTGTCACGGGACTACACAAAGGCTCTGCTGAACGCCTGCCTTTCTCGCAGCAGCATCGTTCAAGGTCTCCAGCATTTTGGCACAACTAAAGATGGATTTCTCCCTTTCCACTACTTGGCAGCTCATTGCCTGGGGCTGTTTGTCTCTATTCTGATATTTCAGCTGCAGACCGGCCAGTGCTAGCACTCCTAATTTGCTCTGCTTTAATATCACGGCAAAGAGGGGCAGAGTCACACTGTGCCTCTAAATCCAACAACAGTCACTTCAGTACTGAGCCTCAATCAATACTCTAATGGGCCTAATTTTCTAGCTTTTGATCAAAATGTCTTTAGAGCAGTACATCTTCAGATATTGCCGCTGGCCTTTGAAAATAAGCAGAAAGAACAAGATAACCTTTGTGAGACTTCACTCCCTACAATCTACAGCCAAATCTACACAACCTCATTTTAGAATCTCCTTAACCCAGCCTGGTACATGAGAGCTGAGCAAAGCTGAATGTGAAATGGCTCCTTAACAATGTAAACCCAACCTCTCAATCTGCTTATTATCATTTTGGGAAGACATGGCAGTTCCTTCATCTTAGAAAATATGAATGGACATTTTGTCTGTGAAAACTCTGCACAGCATGCAAATTCAACATTTGAGATTTGAAGTCCAAGCTGAATTTAACTGTGACCAATTACGCAAGTCAAGTGGTCTAGCTTTGGTACTTCAATGAAGGCAACTCTTCAGGATGGCACCAAAAATATAAAACCATCTAAAACCCCCAAACTATTCCCTTGCTGTTTGAATCCCTCAGTACAGACAAATCAGAAACAGTGTGAGGGAATTTTAGATAGCTTTTATGATTCATTCAGTATTAACCAAACAGGATTACTTCAAGTCATTGCTAGAAAAATTAAGATTGCTTTAAGAGTAACTTACAAAGATTAACTCTACTGAATGCTGAGTTTAAAATGTAGTTAGTTCTCTGTCTCTCATCACCAAAGTTACTGCATGTGTACACGGTTTTAGCTGCTATAGGACTTGGCAGAACCTCACCAGGCTTCATTGCTTTGGTGCCAAAGGTGCAACGAGAAGTTTTGGGAAACTAGTTTCAAGATCATATCATCAGCACTGCCATCCTATAGGATGTCTGCTTTCCACAAGCATTTGTTCCAGTAAAACCATCTTAATCACATCAAATTAATGCAAAGCTGAAAAACTGCTTCCCCTTCAGAAATGTGGAAATGCCAGTGGAAAAGATTTCTAGTGGTTTGCACCAGGTCTAAAGCACAGTCAGGCTGTTCTTGTAGCCAGCACTGGTGCTGAGAACAGACAATACTCTGGGTACCGTAAAGCCCCAAGTATTTCATGATGCGTCCAAACTTCCTGATCACTTTTCAAAGTTTGTTTCAGCAAAATTCCGAAATGAAAAAAGAAAACATTTCAGTGTGCAAACGCTGGAGAAAACTTCCTGGGTTTGCTTCAACTTTTCCTTCTCCAGCAGAAAAGTACTTAGATTTGGGCAAGATTCACAAATACCTTTGGTTGACCTAAAGTGAACAACTTCTAGCATGTAAATGATTCATCTAGAACTCTTTGCCCAGTTGCGAAGTTACACATCTTCCGAGTTATTTTTCAAAGTGCAGGTGGGCCTGCAGCTAGGAAGAAGTGTCTGTGGTGGGGATGTTTACTACTTACGCACAAGAATTTAGACCTGCATTAGCAGCAAGATAATTTCCCTGTTGCTTTGGCTTCAGCTTAGGGTCAATTCCTGATGCAAAGCCGATGCCCGAAGCCCAAGAAATGCTGTTGAGCTGAAGTGCCCAGAAGTCATGTTTGTTTGCATGTCTCTCCTGTTTGGAGGGGGGGGGGACATCAAAGCCACTCAATAAGTCCACATGACAGATTCCTCTTCTACAAAGGAGGCAAACCTTATTTTGACATTTGCTATTACTCTCCAGAAGAGCAGCATCAGCTCAGGAGACTGTGGTATCACGGGGGTGACAGGATCGTTCACACACCAACAGTTAAGTATTTTGAAGCGATTTTGGAGATGTACACACAGATCTCTGGACCTCATTAAAATTAATGAAAGGTTTGTATTCGAATGCCTATGCTGCCTCAGAAACCTCAGTCATTATGGTTCAGAAGTTGTCTCTGTCATACAAAACCTCCCAGGATGATTTACAAACCTGTACATGAGTTAGTTATTATATTTAAAGTCACAATTATTATTTAAGGTTAAATTGTGTATTGCGGGGAGAGGAAGAGAGAAACAAAAGGCTTTGGGACAGACTGATGGAACAGAGTCAATAAAAGGGAGCACAGTATTTTAGGGGCTGAAGTATCAATAGCACATGGGCATAAAAAGCAAAGAGAGGGAAAGCAGCTGGACCGAGCACGGAAGCAGCCAGAGACAGCAGGGACTCTTCAGATCTGAGTGTTCAGATTTTGTTTTAACATTCACAAAGCCAAGAAAGAAATGAAAGGATAGCAGCAGGAATAGCGCAGCAAGTCCCTCTGACACTCAGGGGCAGAAAGTGCATCTCCGAAGATTTCTATTAACCTTGTACTTTAACGCATACAATCCCATTTCCTCTCCCTCAAATGATCATATTTCCATAGTAATCGTTTCACTGGCTCAGTTGCCAAAAGCTTCTGCTTCGCACCAAGCTTCTGCTGTCAGACGCACTGCGGAGTGGAATATGAGTGAAACGAATATTAAGCAGAGTCAGGCTCCATAGATTGCCATTACCTAATCCTGTACCATTACACAAATTTACTTGTTAGGAATATTCCAAGGTTTTGGAACAGGCTTACAACAGCTCACAGTGTTCCTGCTGCCCACCACGAACACTGCCTGTATCCATCGTGGAACCACACTTGCACTCCTACATGGAAAACACAGGGAATTACAGCGAACCTCAGAAATGTTGAGGAAAGATTCCTTCAACCTCTGAAAAGACTGGCTTATTATGTTATTACAATTCCCTGGAAATTGCTACGTAATCATCACTAGAGCATAAAATTTCATCAAAAGCCTCTGAAACATTCATGCATATACATTCCAGAAGTTTAAAAAAGCCTCATATGCACAGAGGATCACAGAAAACCTATTATCCATCTACAGCACTGGAGTATTGATCTGTCAACGCAGAACTTTTTGGAGAGTACTGCAGCCACCCACTAAATAGATTTTTGATTAGCCACGTTGTTTAAAACGACCACAAACTTTTATAGCAAACATCGGGCTGCCAGGCAAAGGGTCAGCCCCAAGGCTCAGCCCAGCTTCACAAAATTCTTCCACTGGTTCTGGGCTGAAGTTCAAGTGAACCTTTAGATGGGGAGATGGGTTTAAGTTTAAAATTGGCAACCCTGCCTGATTTTATCAAAAGTCTCATGATGCTCGGCGTATTGCTTAAAACCCCAGCTCTTGGAATCTTGTGCAAGAAATTCAACTTCTGCTTAAAAACCCCAAAACCTCTATTCCATGTAAGCGTTCTGCAAACCTGAGACATGACTTCTACAGACCTTCAGAAGTCAGAAGGAAAGAACTATACATGACGTATCCTTTCAGTCTCCGTATTTTTGGGAAATGTATTTATGACTTTTTAAACATCTGGTATTAATAGTGTGTTTCTGGAATCAAAACATGAAAATTTTCTTTCAAAATTGTGACTTCAACTCGTTTGCTTTGAAATTTTGGATATATTAATTCAAAGAAAAACGCAAAAGGGAAGAAAGGGAAATGAAACAGCGGCGAACATTCAAATGTCTTTTAAACCAGAATGAACTTTTTCCTCTCTAAAACAAACTACTGCACTTATTCTGCTGTGTGTTTTGCCCTACAAAGACTATGGATTAGTCAAGATATTCCTGACTGACCTACAGCCTCTAGAATGCGGCAAGTTGTGCAGGGCATAGAGCAGGACCTTAGAGTAAACGCATCTCAGTCCTAGTCAGTGATCTGCTTTAAAACTGCAGACTGACTCCAAATAATCCCACAAAATCTGCACCAGCAACCATGCCTGAAGCCAATTTACGAACAGTGACTACGATTTAGGGTCCAACAGAGCTGTACCTGTGATCCCTTTCTGGCTTCTCTAACACCATTCACTTTCCAGCACTGGTATTATCTTTCTCTTTTCATCCTACACATCTCCCCCTCCCTCCTCCCTCTCACACAGTAGCTCTTTCATCTGCTCTCAATAGGTGCTGCTCTACCTAATTAATTGCGGACTTAACAAGTGCACTTTCTAATTAAAGTAAATAAGCCCATGCTTGGAACAGTGGCTCACAGTGTTACCCAGCACTCCTTCCTCAGGACCAGGATATTATGGGCTCCACCTCCTCTGTGCCAAATTAATGCATTAAACTAATAGAGCAGAAGCAAAAAAGTCTCTTAAAGCATCATTTAGAAAAACAGTTCTAAAACATAAAGCAATTCCCAGCTTGAATCTCCGAAGCCAATGAGTTCTTCTGTAATATCTGGCAGAAGATCAGACTTTAGGAAGAGGGGGGAAAAAAAATAATAGATCTAGATTTCAAACCCAAACTCCCATTCGGTGCTTCCAGTGCTCTTGTTGGAGATGACTTAGCACATGGGTTGGAAGGAGGCTGGAGGAAGAGGCAAGAGAACAGAATCACAGGGGGATATTTCTGTTACCTCCTACGGTGCCTATATGACTCTAAGTCGGTCCCATAATAACACCCAGTATTAAGACTGTCCTCCGTCTTCAGAGTCACTTTTCTGCCACGAACCCGAAATGAAGATTTAGAGGGGCTGTTTGGAAAACTCCCATCTGTCCTCACCCTTCTTCCATATTTGAAATTATATGCAGGTCTCCACCTCTGTTATTAAACTGATGATGATACCTTTAATGTACACAAATCACTTAACAGATGCATTTAAAAGAAAACTGATTAGTAAATTTAAAACTTCCCCTCACTAGGTTAAGAGAGACAGGGAATGCCCCTGCTTATGGAAGAGGTCAGACTGTGGAAGCATTTGCAAAAGCTGTCCTCAGCTGAAGGAGAAAGTCTGCATTTGTGACTGCCCGCTTTGGTGAGAGACAGCAGGACTGCCTTGGTACACTGGAGCAAGACAGACTATAGAGGCCAAATACAGCAGACAATGTTTTGACAGGGAGGAAAAACACTTTTTTTTTTTTATTCCCCCCAGTGCAACTAGTTAAATGAAGCAGCAGGGGTTCTGGGGAGGTGGTTGGCATCCAGCTGGAAGGCCTTTTGCACAGCGGGAACGAGGCATCGGCTGCACCATCTGCAAGTCCAGCCTGTGAAAATCCAGGCAAAAAGTAGATTCCCAAAACAAATCAAATCAACCACCGTCTTCCTCTGTTACTGAAGACTTTTCTGTAGCGGTAAGGACAAAACCAAAATTCTGAGGGTCTCGGAGTATTCTATAAACGGTCAAAAGTTCTTCCAAACCAGCATTTGAATTTGTGTCTGAATTTCTTTCCACAGATGGGTTGGGAGCAAAACTCTGTTAGTTTAGGCTTTATGTACCTAAAGTTCATTGAGTCAAAAGAAAGCTTTGTGTCTTTCAGTAGCTTTTGGATGAGCTTACAGGTTTCAATAGCCTGGACAGGGCTACGGGAAGAACTAACAGGAAAGAGGGAACAGAGGTGTATGGAGCAATGAGGAGTGTGAAAACAGGGTGACAGAACTATATTTTACTCAAAGCCAGGAGCTTACAACAAACTGAGAATAATTTGATGCAATTAGTCCAGAAATAAAGATTTGTTTGTATTTTCACAGTCTCTCACTGTTGTGGAGACCAGACAGAAAGCCAAAAAAAATTGTGCTCTTCCCACTGCATTTCCTTCAGCAATAAACACCTTCTTCATTTATATATATTTAAGAAAAAACACCACATTAAAAAAGCCAGGAAACTGGAGCTTAAATCGTATTTAGATATATGCAAAATCAGCCTGTGTCCAGGCAGAACAGTTGGGCAGACCAGGGTTCAATCTCTAGTCTTTAACATTCGTTTTACCTCAAATTTCTTGTGTGCTTTTGTCTCACAAAACAGTGTGAAAAAGAGATCTCAAAATTTTCTTGATGTTTGGGTCAGCATAGCTGTCAGAGCTCACCTGTATACCAGCCACACAGCCCTTGATAAAACTGCTTCTCCCTTTATGCCATACATGCTGGATGTTGATAAACAACAGTTAGAAGCACAGATGTGCCCACTGAAGTAAATATAGTTTTTTAAAATATTATTTTTAAGAAATCAGAAATTCTTTTCTATGCATGAGGCTCTCAGTTATGCTCAATTTTCCAGAGGAAAGCTGCTGTTTTTCAGCAGGTCCAAAGCCTCAAGTTACCCCTTCAAATATGTATCCACTTGCCTTCCTCTGGCTAGAATTAAAGCCAGTGGAGAAACAATAACTCTGCTCCAGCCTGACACTCTGAGCTGGGAGGGGACGAGAGAGGTGAAGCAGCCGAGCAGGGAGTGCAGTTACACTCAGAGTAATGACCAGCAGCTCCATAAAGTCACTGTGCTTTGTTATCGTGTTAGCACTGGAAGCATTACATGAAAAGCGACATTTCAGTTGTGTTATATGTTATTAATTTGGCTAAAAGCCATTGCCTTAAAATAACCGTTTCCTACTGAAAGAGCTTCCTTTCTCCCCAGCCAAATAATAAAAATAGTTGTGTTTGGGGATGCGGAGGAGAAAAGGGCCCCAGGTTGTTTCCAGTTTTGAAGCCTATGGAAACTTAACGTACACAAAAGCAATGGAAGTCCAAAGGGTCGGAGTGTTTAGTGCTTGTTTTTGTTCCCTCCCTGCCAAAGCAGCAGCAGTTGCCCGTTCTTTCCTTTGTGCCTGGCAGCCTGACCACTGGTAGGACAAGCCTCTAGTCTTGGTACCTACCATGGGGCGTTGGCATCCGGTCACCGCTCTGCTGTCCTGAGCTGATCCTTTTATTCCATGGCATTCGCCTCAGATGTATTTCAGCTGGCTTGGTGGCCTTGCTATTAAAATAAAAACCTGGATGAATCACCTTCAGTTTATACATAGAGGGAGTCACAAGTTTGCTGCTCCTGTTAGCCTCTGTTTGTCCTGCACGCCAAAATATCCACCCTCTTTTGGGTGTTTCAGCCACTAGAGTCACCAAAAAAAACCTTCAACAGGGTGGGCATTTTCAAAGTGTACTTTAGCCTTAAAAAAAAATAATCCTGACTTCTCCCTGTAGACTTGCTCCTTAGAGGAGTCTCCTCACTAATTTTATTATCTATTTCCAAGTTCTGTTTTTTTGGAAATCCTTTCTGTTCATTTGATGCTGAAGCAAAAATCCTTGGGTTATTTTTGTTCTGTAAACACTGATATTTGGTCTTGCATTGACCTAAAGTGTAAGGAACTGCTCTTCAGTGAAAAGAAGGTCAGGAAAGGATGGGAACTCAAGATGTACTTTGAATTGTGCTGTTTGAGGCCTTCTCACCAAACCCAGAAGAAAAGGAGCCTCCTTTTGGTGTTACTATTTAAAGCCTGACAAATTCTTTGAGTAAGTCTGATCCTGTTCTCCAGGTAGTTATTCCTGCTGTCACTGAAATAGAGTCTTGTGATCATATGAAAATGTGGCATAGGGTCACTCCAAAACCCCCAAGAGCTTTGTCATCAGCTTAAATAGATGCAGAATTTTCCTGCAAATCCCTCTGTAGTGGAAATAGAGATTTGTTCTGCTAACAGTGAGGTGGGTAGAAGAAAAGAGGATTATCAGTAACTTGTCAACAAAGCCACTGCATTAAACAGTGATACCTGGCCAGGACCCAGCAAAGGTGAAGACATGGCAGAATAGGTAGAATAGAGATACTACATTAAAGAAGCACTGGGAGCTAAATGCAGCCAACATTCACAGGATCCTTCCCGCCACATTAGACTGCTATTGATGTACCTCAAGGGTCACATCCAGTATACAGACTAACAAGCTTGATTACCTCAATACAGGTCAGCAAATCACTGGCAAAATGGATGCAGTCAGAGTGTGAAGCAGCCCCATGGTGAAGCACTGCAGGTAATTAAACTGTGAAACCCATTGTCACAGGGCATCACAAAAAGCAATTGGGAAAATCTGGCAACAGGTGTTAAATCCGAAAGGCAACATCACCAGCTGAGAAAACCCCTAGACTGAAGTCACTGGAAAAACATACAGGGGGGGAAAAACTATCACTATATACTGGTCATTACCCTCTTCCCTAGCTGCTCCTGCTATTGTTAGGGACAGGAGCACGAGGCTGGACAGATCTACAAGTCCTCCTACATTCTCAGGGTCTTTGACCCAGGGACAGAGCCTGCCTTCACTCCAAATTAGCATTGCTGATTTTTCTAAACAAGACTAAGGTCAATGCGAAGCTTTGTGCTCTTGCCATTTGACTTTGAAGCTACTTTGCCTGCACCGGGAGTCCAAAGCACAGGGTCAATACACAGAGGGGAGCATTGCCAGGTAAGAGTAGAATCGTCATAAACAGTGTATTCGCACATCATCTGTTAAAGCTTTCTGAGCAGGGACCATCTTGCTGGCACAAACACATCTGACATCTCACATGCATTGCCTGAACATTCAGCTATAGTATGCGTGTATTCTTTTTATTATAAACAGCCAAGTTTCACAGTGATCTTTCACAGACCTGCACTCATTTACGTTTTGTCAAAGCTAACAAGATCTTTCCCAAAATAATGAACAAATACATCGCCTTTCATATATGACGCAAACACGCAGACAAGCCCCAAACCCCAGAAGAGGACTTTTAGAGAGCCTCCAAGAAAGCCACAGCTACACGTTGCAAAGGAGACACGAGTGTTACATCTGTATGGCATCTGAGCAAAGCAAGCCACGGCTCAGGTTGAGCAGAAGGGATAGGTGAACAGGCCTCAGTCTCTGATCACCATCCAGTGCAGATCAGGAAACAGATTACTGCCCCCAGGAAAGAAACAAGCCTGGGAGGGAACAAACCCTCCTGAGCTGTGATCCTCCCAGATCATCATTAAAACATGCCACTTCATCCTGGGCAGAACAATTGGACACCTCTGTGCTCCTATCGGGGGACCCATTTCCCCAAATAATAAGCAAAAGGCTTCTCACATTGATCCTCCTCTCCCCAGAGTAAGGATTTAGACACATCAGGGACTTTAGGGATGGAAAACGCCTGTTGCAAATGCCATGCTGCTGCCTCCTGCCTGGACGCCCACTCCTCCCTTAGTGTGCTCTGTCCGAATAGTTTACCTCACTGATGCATGCTCTTTTCTTTCAATCCCACAACAAGAAACCTTGGGACTCTGAAGGAAGTGAAGGATATGAACCAGAACTATTTAACAGTATTTCTAAGGCAGCAAATGAGCCAACACGGCCATGTCCCACAAAGGAGAAAGAAGGAAAGGGTCTGAACTCAAGGTCTTGCAAAAACACGTGTCCATCAACTGAAGGAGGACTTTTGTATGTACTTCACCACTTTAACATGGCACAGCAGTTTAAGGTGGTGATTGGATTTGTACTACTCACCTCCTCTTCCTATTACTCTCCAGCTAAGAGAAGGATTGCCTCTCCGATGGCTCACGCACCCTACGGCAGAGCTCAGCCCCCCAAGGACCAGTCTCCTCTTCCAGCAGTCGTTTCCCATGTGCCCTTCCCAGGCTGCTCTGTCTTCTAATCTTCTACTTCTCAGAGCCCTTTAAATATATATTTTAAATTCCAACCAGATTCTTGGACTTGGCAGATAAACTGTGGGTCCCATAAGAGTTATATTTTCTTTGAAAGCCTTGAATGAAGTCTTTATTAAAAACTTCATTAATATTGCTACCTATATGCCTGCTCCCCACTTCCTGTGCAAATCCAAACAGATTCTCCACACAGAAAGACTTTTGAAATTCGCGTATTTACTTCCCCTAAACAGTGAGAGTGTTACTGAGGAGTTTGTGGTAGAGTCAGTCCACATGTGTGTTGTCCTGCTGGAGTTTAAAAAGATGAAGCCTTCTATTCATTGGAGATGAAAAAAGTAGATGCAAGAGGGGAGGATATAAAGCTGGGGAGATTAGGGCTCTGGAGTTCTGTGCTTTGGCTTCCTGCCGTTGGCAGAATTTGGTTCATTTTTGCAATTAGATTATATGACAGTAAAGAGTCATTACAGCTAACGCAGTACAGTGTGTACAAGGGTGTTAAAGCCGTTTCTGCCAGAATAGTCAAAATTAGTAAAGGAGTTGTTTCAAAAGTATCATACACTTTTGTTTTGTTTGGCTTTAAAAAAAAACAAACAAAACTATTCTGTAAGCTGCAGATGCGCACCCCTGGCTTTCAGCACTGAGATCCAACCAGTACCTCAAGAAACTATGCCCACAAAACAAGTCCTGCTCCCACTGCAGTCAGAGGGTGAGCTCCCCTTGCTGAGAAAGGGGTTGGAACAAAACTGGGATGCAGAGGTAGGAATAAAACAGTCTACCAGAGGACAACAGAAACCCAACATCTCATAATAGTTCTATTTTTAAGAGTCAGCTTCTTCCAGGTTCACTACTCTATCAAAGTTTGAGTAGCAGCAGCAATTAGTTAGGGACAGAAAAAGGCAACATGCAGGCACCAGGCTGGATAAGAGACAGACGGATAGACAGTGAGCGAAACAGAGTCATCTTGGACACAGACCCAGCTCTGTCATTTACTACACTTTCAATTTCCCTTTTCCAATGCAAAGCCAAAAGATACGTAACTCCTCATGAAGAGCTCTGCAAGCTACAGCCTACATGCCATGACATGCAAGTAATCCCTCTGAAGACTACTTAAATTTTAAAATTATTCTTGCTTTTAAACGTATCTTAGGGAAAGTGATCAGTACAAGAAGCCCTTTACACACACTCTATATAAAGCGGTCTATAGGGCTAACCAGCCAGGTGTGCACACTTGTAGGACACACAGCAGTTTAGGGCCCCCATTTCTGTATCATTAGGGCCAGCACAATTCAAGGAGGAGATCCCCACGTAGGCACAAAGCCTCCTACACCTCTGAACTGCTTAGTGTTCTCATTTCCTTTGACCGGAGACACTTTACGGATGTCTTTAGAAATTCTCCTTTGACCAAAACTGTCCAAATGATTGAACCTTTGAGTATACTGCAAGGCTCATGTATTTGGGCAGGTGTCTGGAACAGGCCACAGACTTAATCTTTATTTAAAAAGGATTAAAGAGGGGGGATGTTTTGGATATGTCAACAGGACTTCTTTAAAGGAGCAGTTTGTTTTAAACTGAGCTGTTTTAATTAAAAAGTGGCAAGCAAAGGAAAACAAAATAGAAAAGAAAATCCATTTGAACTTCTTCAGTGGAAAATTAGATTTCTCATTAAGAGTTGTGTGACCTTTCCTTCCAAAGGAACAACAAAAATTTCTGAACAAAACCCAAAACATGATATATATCTCATGGGAAGTTGTAATCAGTTGTTCAAAATCCCTCTGCTCCTCAACAGGCAGCATTCCCAGGCACAAAGCATCCCTCGCAACACTACTGCTTGGGGCTCCCACAACACACAAACCGAGATAGGAGTGCATCGGGCAACACTCGGTGCGAGCATGGAGGTCTGTTGAAGAACAGCAAGAGCACAACAGAGTGTCACAGAAGAATTGGAATATTCTAGCTTTGAGTTTTTCCCTACAAAAAAAAATTCCTATTGGAAGGAGAACATTTTCTAACCAGCTCATTTAGTTTATTTGTCAAGGATAGTTACAGCCCACTCCAGTTTGTTTGGCGCAAATAATCAAAATTAGAATTGCATCAGATTTTGGCTGCAGGAGGGAGATGCAGAGTAGCTGTTTCAACACCATGCTGAGAGCGCCATCTCCCACCCTCTTATTCCAGTGCTTCAACCAACTTGTCATTCAGCTTGAACACACTTTGCTTCTGCACCATGCGGCTACAGAAGAGTTACTGGGAAGAGCTGCAGGACAGCTCTGCTCTGCCTCAGGTTATGGTGCAGATGCTGCACCCTCTGAGCACGGTTATCATCTCACCAGAATTCCATAGGAAAGCCACATCCATCCCTGAGACTTCTTGCTTCTTAGTGACACTTTTATATGACCAACTTACCCAGGTGGGTGAGGAAGTTTTCCCCGGCACCTGGAAGGCAGTCCAAATTTCTTTGACAGAAAGACAGAATTACAGAAGGCTGATATCAGTTAGAAATTGCCCTGAAAAACCTCTTTCTTCCATAAAATCCTCTGTGTTATGGGCTACCTTGGAAGGTGCTGAGCATCTCACTGAAATCAGAAAGCCTTTCTGGGGCAGAGGCTCCATCACGAGGAACCCCTGTATCCTAGTACTGCAACACCTACCTGCGGCACGTGCCGTGCCCCAACACTTGCAATTGGAAGTAACACATTAAATTTGAACTACTGCAACTGTTGATAAGCGTTCAGTTTTTAATGGGAACCCGCTGTGGTGGGAGAGAAAACTCCAGCACTGGCTAATTCTTTGAAAGGAACAAAGGCCAGTAATATCTCAGCAGAGAGTACGGGAAGGGTAAATATACATGTGCAGCATAGGCAAGGATCATTGTTTAAAAGTCCTTTACAGAACAAATGGAAGGCTGAAATCTTAAGAAGATTATTTTTTTCTTTTTAAGGAAGGAAGAAACATCTGTGGGAAGCATTTATGAGACACATAATGCACCTCACACAGTACCCTAAGGGCCATCTTTAGAGTGGAAATAAAGCTTCCCTACTAGGAGTTTGTTAACATTGTGGCAGGAATCAGATGCAAACACAAAAGCTCACTTGTTCTGTAACGACTTGCCGAGATAAGTGTCCCTTATCAGCAATACTGTTTTCTTTTGGAAAGGAAAGGACTCTGTGTGTACAAGCAGGGGATGGAAGTCAATGAAAACAGAAGGCTGGAGAGGTCTGAATGGGTATTTTGTACTGTAATTCTAGCTTGGGGCAGCTTTTTTGGGTGTGGAAATATCAAACACTGACCTCCCACTGACGGTCCTTGGCAGTGGGATAAGTCGCTCATTTATTTTTGCTCAGCCACAAAGCTGCTGTGTAACATGGCAAGGTCCTTGCAAAGTTACACAGGCCCGATACATCTCCCAGGCAAAGAGCCTGCTCCCCAGCACTGCCGCACCCAGCCCTCGCATGCCCCTGCTCAAAATATCACCGAGCCCATGCCCACAACCAGGTAATCCCCACAGCCCTCATCAGGCAGCTCTTTCAATTTGGGAAGAAAAGAGGATTTGTGCAGAAGAAGGTTGGGGTGGGAGGGTAGAGGATACCCAAGGCATCCCTTTATTACAGCCGACAAAGCCCGTGCTAACAGGGGCTTTTGGTGGTGATGCCCTACTGCTTCTGACCCAGAAACCCAAAATACACCAAGCTGAAAGGAACTGCATGAAAGCATCACACACACAGGAGAAAGTGAGGTGTGCAGGAACTTTTCTCTATCCAAAGTAGTCACAACACTCTTTTAAACAGGGAGGAAAAGCTGGGGGAAAAGTGTTTGTAGAGAGGTGGCCGTCTCTGATCTGAGACTTGCTCTGCAGGAAGGCGGCTATGGACTCTTTTGGCTCTTGGCTCAGGCCTGCTGGCATCCACAAGGAGTTTTGTCTTGGTCTTGGAGCTGCTTTAATACCAGAGAATGCTCTGTTATGGGCTGACGATACATTAATGAAGTGAGGACCTATAGGGGAATGCTGGGCTCTTCTCTTGAGCAACGCAAGCTCAGAAATTAACATATGGCATCAAGAGTCAGGATAATTAAAGCAGAACCACGACAGCGGGGGTTTCTAGTTAAGTCCGATCAGAACATGAATAGACTTGGCACCTCTGCTCACAGGAGAGCATTTCAGACCTCTCTGCTGCATCCGGGGGTTCAGCCAAATCAACTAAACAGCACTCCCACGTCATCACAACACCTGCAACCGGCCATAGACTCTGACATTTCAGACACCACCACCATTTCACGGCACACTCGAGCAGCAGCGCAACTTTTGGATGTGTTGTCACCAGATCAGAAGAGGTTTCCCCTCCTCCCACGTTAGCTTGCCTCCCAGTAATTATATTGGCAGGTCTGGATGTAATGTGGAGCTGTACCAGAGTCTGGATAGAAAAGCATGGGATCCATCAGCAGGATACATCAGCAATACTATGTCAACAGCCCATGGCAGATGATGCGGAAACTCGCTTGTTCCCAAGCACATCATCTCTCTTACAAAGGACTAGCTATGTGTGGTCACATGCCGTTCCATTAGACAGAGGAAGGCTGAAAAGTTTGGAATAAATAAAAGGAAAACAGTTCTGATAACCATCAACGTATCAGTTAACACTGTATTTCCCCACTGGCTTCACATACACAGAGGAGACAGGGTGCAAGATTAGAGGAAACTTCCACCATTATCTTGTCAGATGACAGAAGCCAACTTATTGAATGAACAGATATGCTGTCAGGTCCCACAGTCAACATGGATAATTGGCCAAGATACCATAGCTAAAGTTTTACTTCGCATTTTTAAGGCTACCCAGCTCAGCCCCACTCTACCTCCAGAGCGATTCACGCTGGAACATCCTCTGAGCAGTCATGAGGACATGATTTTTTTTTTTTTACCTATGCCAAGTACTGCTGAAAATCCAGTCTGACACTGTGATACATTTCTGCTCCTCCACTGCTAATTCAGCCACTAATACCTACATACACTCTGTTCCATAAACAAGTCTGAAACTAGACAGGGGGGATCAAGGGATTTTGAGGGATTCGCATGCTACAGCCAAGGAATGCTCCAACACCATCCACCAGAGACAAAAAAAAATATTAAAAAGGCAGGTTCAAGGAAAGACATCTGCCAGGAAAGCACTCATGTGCAAAGGAGTGGTTTGAACTTGAAGCAATTGTCACTTTAAAACATGTTTTCTTCTGCCATGGATTCAGCACTTTGCTCACCATTAGCCAGCCACGGAAAGGTAATAGGTCATCATGAAAGAATTGGGCTTTAATAAGTAAAGGCCAGCTCCCCGAGACCGACATCCTCCTACTCAAGCCTAGAAGGTTTCTGTCAAAAGACTGGCAAGCAAGGAAAGAATTAGAACAAACTAGAGCCCCCGTGATCCCACCTAAGGCAGCCAGCTGGACTCTCACGGGGAGCAGTCATCTGCTAAGGCAGACACAGGAGTTGGGGGAAGCTTCCAGACAAAACCAGTGAGGTCTGCCGTGCAGCCAGCATCGACCGGTGCATGGTAAAGTGCAAAAATTTAGAAATCCATACATTTCTGGGCACCTTGTTTAATTGATTTTATAGGCAACTTTATGGAATTTGCTGGCTAAACCCTCCCCGTGGAGACAGGCAGGCTGACAGGAGGTTCTCTGTCAGCTGCCTGGCATGCAGCGAGATGGCTTTTTGAGGCCTTCTGGCTACAAATCAGGAGCAACAGGGAAGTCTGGCATTTTGGTGCAAACTCACTCCCTTCAGCGTGAATTTGATGATGAAAAATAAGACTGCAGAGGTGTCAGGGTCTATGTTTGTGCACTTCGGGACGGGCAGTGGAGGAGCTGGGGAAGATGTGCAGTAACATTATATACACAGACAGGAAAATACATTGCTATCTTTGCTAGAAACCAACCAGGGCACCTCTGGCTGTGCCTTCCGTGCACTGACATTTGAGGCATGGGACAAGAGCGGAACGCAGGAATAAGCAGGCTCCTCTGTTTCCAAGTAGCTGGCATCTGCTTGGAGAACTACCAAAGGCTGAAATAGTTCATCTGTGTTAAAATATAAACTCCCTACACTTACTTGGTTTGCCTGTAAAACAAGGCTTCAGGGGGGCTTTGTCAAACACTAAGCAAACTTCTCAATGGGCAAAAAGACACTTCAGCAGATTCACATGGCACTAGCTTTTGCACGCAGTGTTTTACTACATAAGGCACAGCATTTGTGTTTTGCAGCCAGCCTGCAGCCCAGATAAGCTAACATTGCAATCTGGGATAAGGGCACAAGACTCCAAGCGCTCCAGCATCACTAAAGGCTTGCAGGGACATCGTGAGAATCTACATCACTGCAAAGCTGGCTGCAAGCAGACCTTTGATGACGCTCTGCAGTGCCAGGATGGCATCTCTACTCATGTTGTTAAACAGACATGAAAATAAACAGTAATATCTTCTCCCGTGAGAAGAGATGCACAACATCAGTGTGCCCCTATCCTGGGCTCTACCAGAACAGTCCATTCTAGAAGAGATCATAATTTGATTCTTCTTTTAGTGGAGGACTGTTTTTTCTTCCTGGCAGAATTGAAAAGTAGCATTTCCCAGGAAAACCCCTGGAGCTGTCTCAGAAGCAGAGCTTTCCGAGGTCAAATTTTTATCTCCCTCTGCCCCCAAAATGCTCAGAACAGATCTCACTAACTGGCTACAACAGACACACCATACCAACCCGTGGGTGAGGGAAGCGGTCTTATCTGACTGTTGTTATATCTAAGAATACAGTATGGGCTACTTTGAATCAGGCCTTGTTTAGGTAAGACCTCAAAAAAAAAAAAGAAATGCAATCTAATCCATTTCAGGTTTCACAAGACAATAAACTGCTACTGCACAAAGAAAACACTCAGAGGGAAAGAATTATTACTGTTCTGAAAATCCATCACTTAACATTTACCCCTGCTTATCTCTGACTAGCCGTACACGTACAACCGAAACAGGGATTTTTACTTGTGATGCTTACCTGAAAACCACCTCATGTTTTCCCTAACTCAGAACAAATGTTTGAACCCATAGCCATTTGTTGGATTTGAGCAAAGGTTGAGCTGAAATTGGTAAATTTTGCACTGAAATTCAGCTTTGCAAAAAATCAAAGTGGTATCTAGATTTACATTTGAAAGAAGCTAACACTATGGGATCAGCTGGTTTGCTTCCCTGAATGGCATTTGCATTGGAATCTGTTTTCGTACTGTTAACGCTGCTTGACAGCCACTGACATTACACAGATTTAACTTATCTCAGTGGATGTGCATCTATTGCAAGTTATTCTGTCTCTTGGGAAAGAGCAGGACAGAGCCACATCATCACAACCTGGAAGGATCTGGCGAAGTTCCCAAGCCACAGGTGCAGGGAATTATGTCCTACACATTGTCAGCAGTCCACTGGAGAAAAAGCAGGTGAAGACACCACTGTCACCTCCCCGGCCAAGCACCATGGTGAGCAGAAGCAGAGCGAGCCCTGGCTGCCAGATTACAGCTTCCTCCTGTCCCAACATCCCCACTAAACAATAGCATGAGAGCTGAAAATGCCTATTCATCTAGAGATCTCCCATAAACTCTTCCCAGTTTTGAATGTGGTACCTCCCCTTTATCTTCCCTCCCATCGCTTGGCAGTTTGAGGACCTTCTGGCAAAGCCATCACCTGGTCATTCTCCTTGTTTACCTCAGGACTGATTTAGCTTGCCCAGTTTTCCTTCAGCACATGTTCAAAGTTGGGTCGGTCTTCTGTGGTGGCCTCACCCAAACATGTAGAGTGGGAGGGGACTCCACAGAAACAGTGCTCTGATGTATGCTTCCCAGTATGATGCTTAATATACTCCCCCCGTTTTCACCAGAGTACAATATTTTTGACTTATGCTCAGTTGGTGATTCACAGAAACGTTGGATTATTTTCTGCAGGATTGCAGTGGCAAGTTCTTCCATCCTGCCATCATGCAGTGGACTGTTCCCACATATATTCACTCGTGTTTAAAGAAACACACAGGGTTTCTTCCTCCTCTAGGAGGGATTCTCTCAAGATCAAGCTGAATCCCATCTTCCAGCATGGTTGAAGCCTTTCCACTTTGTTATTACCTGCAACTTTAATAAGACTATGTCCTATCCTATCATGCAGTGCATTAATGCGTACAGAAGTGGTCCTAAAACCTGGCCAAAGCACCACTGCACTGTTCTTGACCTCTTTGGAACCTGGGAGGTTCTTCACACCTCCAGTTTGGTGATATTCCCTGACAGTAATTAGTAACTTGGAAAAATGAATTACTGATATACAGCTTGCCACATTACAAACTACATACACCATGTTTTTCTAACTTGTATGCAACAACACCAAGAGCTAAAACATCAAAAACCTTACCTACATCATCATCATCATCCACTGTTCCTCCCCATCCATAATCCCTCTTGCTATCTCACTGAAGTAAACTTGCTTGATCTAATGGTTGTATTTTTAACAAGGCCTCATTATCCCCTAGGCAGTCACAAGCCACCGCCGTATTCCAGAAACCAGAGGTAAGCGACTCTGCTCTGCAGTTCCTGGTTTCTTTCCCGCCCCCCTCCACTTTTTAAAGCCAAGTACTAGGTTTGCCCTTTCAGTTCTGTGTAACCTCACTCATCCCCAGGAGTCCTTGAAGGGAGCCAAGAACAAACTGGTGCTCAAAAACCTCTTTGGCACTATTCTGGGTACTTCAGGGTGAATTTTATCCCAGCCAATTATTTAAGTACCTCTAGTGTGAGCCCATACCATCATCAATGCCTGCAGAGCATTGGCTGAAATAGCAAACTGCAATCGTGCAGGTTTGGATGGACATACTGAAGTCATGAAATGTTCTGGCATCTTTTAACATTAGCTTCCCTCTGCAGTAGGCAGAGAATAGCTGCCTGTTTGGTCTCATTCACAATGATTTTTTTCCTTCTACTATTTTTTTGGAGGCATGCCTATTCATTTGATCTAGTTTCTACTTTTTTTTTGTCTTTCCTTTTTGAGTCTCAGGGCACTGAGCAGCTCCCAACTCAGCTGACCTGATCTCTTACTACACTCCCTCTGTTTCCTTTGGTTGGATAATTTGCATTTGTGTCCTTCATAAGTCAGTCTTCAACACATTAGAGCAATCAACTGATCTGAGACAAACAAGACAAAAATTACTGTGTTCCGGGAGGTATGTGAAGATACTGGAGGCCATATGTTCCCATCCCCAAATGGTATGTACTTATGCTTTCCATCATAAGTTGCTGCTATAGAAGCCTCTTTTATCCATCTTAAACCTAAGTAGTTTAAGTCTCTCTGCTCCCAACTAGAAGAATGAGGCCAGCATCCCTTAGCTGGAAAAAGGGTGTGATCTGTGGTTGGGGGGAGCAGCCAGAACATGCCATGCATACGGCCCACGTACCCCTTTCAAACCGCAACCTTTCACGCAGAAGCAGCTTTGCAGAGCACAGCCTCCTCCTGGGCCACAAAGGTACTTTGGAGCGCTGGAGAAACGCTGTGGAGCTGTGCTGTGCACATGACACTGGGCATGCATCTGCCTTATATAGCCTCCCATCCCTCTGTTTACGCTTTCTTTTCCAGCTGGGTTTCAAAACCCCTGCTCCCCACTGACAGCAGGCTTCTGGAGCATTGCTTCTTCCACTGTGCACCGAATCCCCCGCTGATGGATGGGGAGAGCGTGCTAGAGGTTGGGCGTTTTCAGCCTGGTCTGTGTGTGTCTGGGTGAAGGCCAGCACTTCCCCCACGCTTTCCCTGGTTCATCATCTCACTCCTGTATCAAGACTCAGTCCAAACCTGCTTTGAGCGGAAGAGCAGTTCATAATCACCTACATCAACATTTAATCCTTAGTATCTTCTTGCCTTGTAAAACACATCAAGCAATTTTAGGCTACTTCACCTGCCACTGATTTCTCACCTATGTCCTCTGGTATATACAGTCTTCAATCCAGCCACATTCCAGTTAATATTCTTCATCTCTCTCCCCCCCCAGCCCCAGAAAGCCTCCCCACCATGTCTTTGATTGCTGTGAACAGCCACCTTCCCAGCCCTCCTGCAATAACCTGGCCATTGCTTCGACTCACTCAGCTTGCTCCCTGCTCCCGGACTAGACCCAAGCACAATAACTGCATGGGGTTCACCACTCCAAGAGCACAGCCTCCCGTATTCCCCCACCCTGCCGAAATCCCCATTCAGGTCCGCACGCTAGCTCATAGGCAGATTACCGCAACTGCCTTTCCTCTGGCCTTGGCAGACAATCTCACCTCAGCGCATATCTGCCTGGAACAGTACTGTAAAGACGTCTCTTAATCTGTTTGCCTTTCCCCTGTGTAATTCCTCCTTTTGTATTTATCTTTTGATATTTTGCGCCAAAGCAAAGCCACTTCCCTGCACTCTCAAGGACCCTTCAGAGCCCCACCATAAACAGCAGCAACACATACCCCTCTCCTCCCTCCAAGCTTTTGCAGCTCTTTCCTGTGATATCTCAAAAAACCCTCCCGAAAACAGCCAGGCTGCTGATGCACCAAGGCCATTGCTTTTTCTGAAAACCAGCTTGCTCCGTTGCTCTTGGTGCTCCCATGCTCACTTTGCCCGTGCCCTTATTGTACGCATTGACTGCGGGCACCATCACTTTGTTCACGCAGTCCCTGTCTGTAAGCGAAGGCCCTCCTTAGTGCAGTAACAGAGCTGATAAACTACAGTTTAGAAAGACTCGAGCATCCAAACAAACTCAAATTTCTTCCATCTTCCTTGTAAAGGAAAAATTCATCCGACGCAATTTCTTTTTATGAGGCCAGATTTTACAGACCCTCCAGCTCTCGTTATGGAAAATAAGTGGAAACTCCTGGCAGGGGATTATATTTTTTGTTGGTTTTTTAATATATATGAGCAAAAGCATATATTATGCTCTGCCTACATAGACTTTGCCAACAAAATTTGCTGATGCTTGCAAAACTATGAGACAGTTGTCCAAATGCCTGCCACTTGCTACTCGTAGACAGTCATGAATTGTCCTTCTTGCTGACAAGTTAATGTTGCTTCATAAACTGCCCATATGAAGTTTTGTTGCTATAACACATGACTGAATTCAATATGTCAGAAAAATGATTAATTGCCCTAGAGATTTGGATCTTTAAAAATAGCAGAAATTCAAAAGCCTGATGGTCTTTATTCTGATGGTGGTAGAATTTACATCACGGTTAATAAATAACAGGCCTCCTTCAGAAATTAGGTCATTAGATTATTCTATTTGCAAACATAAAAATGCAATCAGATGGAACTAGTAATGTCTAGGATACACAGACTAGACAACAGTGACATCCCAAATGCTTATGGAGATCATTTCAAGGAAATCTGGACTGACTTTCAAGTGTTTGCAAGTTTAGGTGCTCCAGTATTAGGGGTAAGACTAAAAAAATTAAAAAGGTTCTTTACAACAACTCAGAACTTTTAGAAGATTTTTATCTTAGGATATCCCACAACTTAGTGTATCTCCTCAAAACAGAAAATGTGTAGCTGGCCCAGGTGATGTAACTCCCACTGTGCAGATCAGCAGCACCCACCTGGCCAAGCCACCTCTGAGGGGCAAATTTACCTCCGTGCGCTGCTCAGTGGCCCAAGGCAAAGGCAGCTACACTTTTAGCATCTGAGATTGCAACCACAACAGGTTCTTCCAACCCCTGTCTGCATTGTACAGTATCATTACTATAAATATGCCCTGAACTCACCCCTATTCTCCATACATTTTGCTGGTTTTTACCTAACTGTGATGCAGAAGACCACCATAAGCAAAAAAGCTAATTCCAGGCCTAAATGTATTACGTTGAACGCTCTTCTCTGGTGCTCCTCTACCGAGCACGGCCATGCAGTGCCGCAACAAAACCCAGCTTCCCTCCACCTTCCCCAAAATAACCAAGTGTTTGTACCATAGCTTGGTTATTGCACCATAACCAAGATGACTGCAAACTTACCCACCCCAAACGTGCTGTATTTTCCCCAGTGCATCAAAAGCTGCCCGGCCGCAACATAGATAGCCTTTGCCACTGCTTGACAGTGAAGGGAAATGCTTCTGGTGGGATGCTCAGGCAAACCTAGACAGGCAGGAAGGGGCCACGTTACCCTTCCTGAGCCAATTCTGACCGTTTCCACATACCTCTCAAGCACAGAGCAGCCTTCCCAGACCCAGCACCCTGCTAGCAGCCTGGGAAGAGCTGCTGTTGCCAGGAGGCACACGGAAACATAAAAGCCAATTATAAGTGATGGCTAAGCTGACAGCAAGTACTTTTAATACAACCACCACACACGAATGCCAATACTCTGAATTGAATCCCTTTCTCATCAGCCCTTTGTATGCTGCAGATTGTCAAGGGGAGCATGGCCCCCAGCACAGCAGAGCCTGACCTCAGGACTGCCTTGCTCAGGATGGGGGAAATTGGTGCTCTGAGGCTGCGAGAAACAGATGCAACTAAAGTCAACTGGGACATTACCACTTTGTTAAGCTGGAATCTTCTGTCTCAGTTTCATTCTTCAAAAATCCTGGCAGTGGAGGAAGACCCAATAGTTCCCCAGTGTTAGAAGATGCTTTGGCCCCTCGGAAGAGAACAGGCTGCTTTTGACAATAGCACACCTATTCCCAAGAGCTACAGGGAAATTTGGCACATAAATACAATTGATTGAATGGCTTTGTCATAATACAGACCCAGGCCCACACTGGGGGGAGGAGAGGGAAGTCTCCTGGGGCCTGCAAGACCTTGCCTCCTGCAAAGGGGCATGGAGCATCCCATGGGGACAGAGGGGAATTGCACGCAGGGCTCTCCATCACTGCTGCAGCTCTGGGGCCAGTGCTGACTCCGACAGCAGCGGTGACGCAAGCCTTGATGTTAAACAATACATCTGTCAGTCTGCAACGCTCTGCCTGCGCTTTAGCAGCCCTTGATAGCCCAAGACACCAGAAAACAGGACACAGCAGCTCTTGGGACAGAGGAATCTCCTATTTTCTCTTTAAAACACCTCTCTGCTTCTCTACGGGCAGAGGAAAGTTGGTAAATAGATCCCACTCTAGTACAGAAACACAAGCCTGGCCTGTACCTGGGTTGTTTTTTTAGAAAATGCTCTCCACTGAGGCTTTTCTGTTCCCTCCAGTCTCCACACCAGGACCCCAAGCTTTGGCCAAGCCTCTGCTCCTAACACTTTTTTGTTTTCTTAAATGGACTGAGAAGCCCTTTCATAAAGTTCACGTGGGGAAAACATGTTCATCCCAGGGTCCAGGCAGGTTTTCAGCTCAGCCCCTCGCTCACATCAGCAGCGAGCCCATCTCATGACAATGCCCAGGTTTCGAAGAACCACATACATGCACAAAACCCCCTTTTATGAAGCTTTTTTGCATGTGTAGGCCTGCTAGGAATTAAAGCAGTTCTCTGACCACAGCTCTCTGGGTGACAGGACACAAACGTGAGGCACGCTCCCTCTGCCGACTGCGGAGAGCCTCTGCCAGCCCGCTGCTGATGTGGTCTTGGGAAAACATAGTATTTAAGACATTTTCCCCCACTATTTTCAAGTCTGGGCACTTAAGTATGAAGGTAAGTATCTGTTTTTGCAAGTGCCCTGTAGTTTTTCCAGCCTTCTGTGTTGAAAGCAGTGTTTAAAAAAAATTGATAGAAGCACTTCTGTATCAGATTAATGTTTCAGACCTGGGTTATTCCACATTATAATGAATACCCTGCCATAAGAGTATTTCTTTTCAACATTTCTGCAAGTCCTTCTGCCCAAGGACCTCAAAGCGTTGCATAGTCTTAGGCACATGGCACATCCTAGCTCCATCAGATGAGTGTCATCTACCCGTGTCGATGACTGAGGGGGAAAAAAACCAGGCAGAAGTGACAGAGAGAACTGCAATGAGAACACAAAACCACCAGCATCTCCTCTGAAGGTCTCCTTCAGGGCTAGGTGCATCTCCTTTTTACAGAGCTTGCAAGAAGAATCGTGGCAGAAAAGCAAACCAACCCTACCCCACCCAAACCTTATACCAGCGCTTCTCTGACACCCAGGCTGTCTTCTAGGACTCTAAGACCTTTAAGACTCTTCCACTTCTTGGGCCCAGTTGAATGCAGAAGCAGAACTACCACTGAAAACAAAACACCCCATGCCCTGTGGTTTTCCCAGCTCAGCACAGCAGTAGAAGATAGCTTGGGGAGCACTCCTTCCCTTTCATTGTGTTTATCCTAGGCAGTATATCTGGGGGGTTGTTACTCATAATGCAGAGGCCTCTTCTGAGCCCTCCTCAGCACCTGACCTCAGGTCTCACCCTGATCTCTTACCCAGTAATGCTGCTCCCTCCCACACCTTCCCATTCTCTTGAGTATTTTTTGAAGAGTAAGTTCTCACTGCTGATGAAGGCAGGCACAACGAAGTCCAGACAAACTCAACAATGCTTGCCTTACAGGGCAACACATCCCGACTCAACAAACACAGGTCCTAAAACTGACCCTGTTGCATGGACCTGGGTAGGCAACTTCCCCATCTGATATGTTAGATTTCCATCAGGAGTTGGGTGCTTAGGGATAGGAACAGAAATGAGGAAGGAGGCAGCAAGGAGATATAGAAACACCTGGAAAATAAACCATTTGCTGCAAAATAATTCAGTAAAGTCACAAGTAAGCCCAGTAGAATGAGTTGTCTTTCCTGGCTGTCCAGTCACAGCCACCTCCCAGGATGCATGAAACATCAGCATGGGATGGAGATGGGTTTCCCAGAAGCCCATGTCAGAAGGGACAGGGTGTGGAGGCAGTGGTGTCCCAGGGGAGCTGCCACAAATACTGCTCCAAAAGCTGACCTTAGAGTCCTCCCCACCGAGGGGGAGGCTTTAACAGTGTGAGTGACAGTTGCTGAGAAAAGCAGGGAGCTGGGGAGGGGTAGATTTAATAATTAAAGGGGGTTCCCCTCCTGTAAAGACAAGTGGGGGACCACAGGAATGAGAAGTGAAGCTCAACACAGAGGTGGAGTCTGCCTGAAAACTGGCACGACGCATCGCTGGACTGAAAGATTTCAGTTTTCACATGCTCCGTTTTTCCAACCCAAAAAGATGAAATTTTCCACAGAAGCAGATGCTTTTCTTGAAAGATTTCTTTGAGTAGAAATGCCAAATTCTCCATCAGGAAACTGTTCTGATGGAAGCATTTTCAACAAACCTCGTTCGAGGTCTATTTCAGGACTGGCCTTTGCTGGCCTGACTCAGTTCTTTAACTCATCGCGGGTTGTTTTTCCTGCAGTTATGTACTTTAAAATTGAGAGTGTCTCTTTTTTAATTGAGCTCCTGCTACTGTTTAAATGAGCCCTTGTTCTGAGTCAGGTCGTGAACGCGGCAGCCCTGGCACGGCTCAGCCCGGCGTGACCAGGGGCTGCAGGGCAGCAGTCGCCTCCCGGTAGGGAATCCCCTTCCCAGCAGGAGTGCGGCTGTTGCACAGGGATTGCTCATCCCTCCGCAAAGACATACTTTTTTCCAAACCCCTCTCTGAAAATCCAACCATTTTAAACCAGTTTTAAGGCATTTGCAGCCTACTCCACCCACTTCCAGAGTGATGTTTCTGATGTCAGAAGAGTTTAAAACCATTGTCTGGTTCCACCGGGTCATTTCCACTTGCATTGCCAGTGGTGAGCTGGGAATTATTTCTTTACTCTCAATTTCAGCTCAGAATTCTGCTGGATTCATGTTGCAACCCTGCTCTCCAAGTGGAGGGGGATGTTGCCATGAAGAAGCAGATGCCACCAGGACAGCAGGGTACGGCATCCGGCTCCGCAAAACCAGCCTGGGATGCTCTGCCACATCCCCAGGCCTCGCTTCAGTATTTATCCACCCTTCACAAGGAGGGTTTTCACCAAATACCTAATTGCATTTTCCTTTACTGCAACATGATTTGGGCAAGGTGGGCTGTAGGCTGCCAGGGGCCCCGTATTGCTGCCTTCTGCATACAGACTGGAGCTTTCAGAGCTATTCTGCAGGGCATGGGTTAAAACATCTCAGCTGCACAGAAACCTCAAGCCTCCTCTACGACCTGCAGCAACAGCACCTGAGTAAGTTCTGCTAGGAAATGCATTTCACAACTTTAATTTCAGCCACTTCACTGCTTTGGATGTTGGCAGACATTAATTAACAGGGCAGAATCCCACAGCACTAATCCGGACTGATAGCAGCATCCTCTGCCTTGATCCACGAGACAGAGAAGCATCCGGCAGGAATTTAACAAATGCCAACAAATTGCTCCCCATTGAGAAAACCAGCTGCAATTAGCACTGCTGCGTGCAGTCGTGCAGACACCCACAAAACACGCTGCCACAGCCAACCCTCCCTCTGGCAGGTCCTGCTCTGCACCAGGGAGGTGGTGGCTATGTTTTCCAGCATGTCATCCTTTCCCGGTGCTCCTACCAGCTTCTCCCAAGCGTGAGCAGAGGATTTGTGGCCTCGGGTTGCCCTCTCGTGGTGCAGCTCAAGTGAGACATTGCAGCAGATTGCAATATTTTTTTTTCCCCCCTACCTTGGAAGCATAGATCTCCACATCATGCATTCAGACCTACTGACATCAATCAATTTTCCTAAGCTACCTTCTCGGACCACTTCGAAGCGGTGCACAGATTGACGGCTGAAGTCGGCTGTGCTGAGCTGTACACGTTCTGCAGCTTAGAACAACATTCCTTCACTCAATGCTGGTTTTCATAGCAACAATTAAAAAAATCTGTGTGTAAGGGGATTGGATTTCCAATAAAAACTCAAGCCAAAAACTATTTAAAAGTTTGTTTAAAAAAACACAAATCAAAACAAACTCTGCTTTAGCCAAGAACCGAACCAAAAAGTTATTCTTGTCCCTCCACAAAGAAGTCCTATGAAACACTAGATCCTGCCAAACAAAAAAAGGAAAGTTGTAGCACAAAGAAAGATTACTTGTTTTCACTTTTATAATTTCCAATTACAAAGACATTTCAGTTTTTATTGGACTGGCTTTTGGGATAAATTAAAATTTGTTTTTACATAGAAGTATTGTTCTCTTCACTCAGCGGCGTAGGTGTATTAGGTGGGAGATCAATAATGTCAGCGGCTGTCAGACTCCCCCAGATCAGTTGTTTAGGTGGGTAATTTAATTCACAGCACTACCAAGAAGCGAGTTAAATACACTTCTACAGGAGATGATAGACCCTGGGTCCGCTGGGTCTTGGAACTCCTGAGCTGAGTTCCTCACCTCCTAGGTGATACGCCACTGCAGTCAGCGCCTTGTATCAAATATGTCACCTCAAGTTTATAGGTGCTTCCAGGGGATGTTTGCCCCAGCGTTGGGCCAGACATGCTGCCAGCTTGCAGGTGTGATCATTCACTACAGCACAATCTCAAAAACGGGACCAAAGAGGTCTCGAATTCAGTGTCCTGTCTCCAGCAGCGGCTACCAGCAGGTGTTTAGAGAAACCATGCGAGAACAGGCACATTTGCAGCCGTCCCTCCCTCGGCACAACCTCAAAAGGTCACGATGTTCTGCTACTTAAATACATGTATTTATACCTCAGCACACCTATTGAGGTAGGGCAAATCACATGGAGATCACATCTTTAGAGCTTCACATCCTGCAACGCTCCTGTTTGCAAGGCCTTGAAGCAAATCAGTGCATCTGTCTGCAGCTCACTGCACCTCTTCAACTTTCTCTAGAAACCCATAATCACTCTGGGTACCTAATGACCCAAGCAGATGAGGCAGGATGTGTTTGGACTTGCACAGTCACACCACCGAGCTGGACAACCTTCAGGGAGGTCCTGCACATCCCTGAGGACATCCCACACCTGACCCCCTCATTCCTGCCATTCACTGGTACCATTAAGGGCCAGAAGATTTTCACTCCAGCATCTGCTGTGAGCTCCCACCAACCCAACCAAGTAACACAGGATTAAAACCAACAAAGGCTGCAGATTTCAGTTACAGTCACAGTTTAGTGTAAGACACTTAAACAAGCAAACCCTTCAAGGGAAGTCTCCAGGCAGCTTTCCATTCCCCAAAATAACACAGCCTCTAGGGCAAACAAGGAGAGATCAGCTTTAATCAAATGCCAGCTCAGAACAGAGACCAAAGGATGGAGCTGCGTGGCCTGTGCTGTACGGTAGGTAAGAGCCGATGATTTAATAGCTGTCTCTGGCTTTGAGATCTTCTATTAGACTTGGAATTTCAGAAAAACAACAATCCCAGGAAAATCAATGGAAACGCAGTTTGATGAATGGTTAAGACATAAGAGTCAATCTGTATTCTGACCAGCACACCACAAGCACACCAAGCACTTTAAAAAACCATCAATACTCCAACTTTCTAGCAGTCTCAGACACAGAGAGAAAAAGCACGTTTAAATGCCCGAGATGCATGGGAGCCAGGAGTGCTCTGCTGCCATCTCCAGTGCACAGGGTAAAAGCACACAGAGAAAGCGTATGCCTCATCTGCTGGCGGATGCCACATGCATTTTGCAAGTTAGAGAAACCCACTGGCAGTTTGCTAAGGAAGAAGATCAGTTCACGTGTGATTTCCTCAAAATGATCGCCCTTAACAGCATCTCCTGCTGTTACTGCTGGGGACTGTGTTCCAACCCCCTGGGGCATTTCTTGCTCCCCAGATTTGGGCACTGTCCTCTCTGATCATGCAAGAGGAGAGGTAACAGGCCTGAAGAGATGCACGTGATATGCCATAACAAACTGAACAGCAGCAGGCAGCGACCTATGGAGAGATAGAGAGAGATCCAGCCAGCAGCTCCTCTCCTGCATACGTGGCACTGAGATCCCAGCAGAAGGACACAGGTGGCTCTTTTCTGAGCTTCACCCATGAATCAACCAAACAAGACACCACGATCAATCATGCACATGTTTAGGCTGGAGCTTCATTTGCTAAACCTCACTGAGCACGTTAATGGGGCTGCAACGTGCCCCAGGCATCACCCAGGCTCCACACTCTGTTTTACCTGTACAGGCAGGACGCAAGGGGCAGGACCTCTTTACACCCTTAGTTATCATCCACTGATATGTCAGCCAGACCCAGGAACAAATAAAAGAAAAAACCAACATTAATTGATTGCTTGCATCCCCTGCCAGCAACGTGGCAGCTTTCAGGAGCCACCGCCACCCCCAGGCTGAGCTGATGCTGCACCACGGAAGGCAGTTGCTGTAGGGACACATTTCTCCTGGCTCCCGGGTCTGCAGGGCCCTTCCAGGGATTTACACCCACCACAGGTAAAGAGCCTCACTAGAGAAACAGCAAACTGAAATTCTGCAAAGCATAACAAAAGAAAAGCCCACTAAGCAGGTATGTCTGCTGGGGACCAGCCAGTGCCGGGGAGCGGTGGCATGAGCTACTCACCAGCTGCACGTCGCATTGCTCCCGGCTACCTGCACGTGCCACCCTCCAACAGGAGGGCTTGGTCCCGACTGGCTCAGTTTGCCCATCGGGACCCCCTATTACACTACAAAATCCCCACTCCCTCCTTGTCCACATTCACGCTGGAACGGGGAAGAGGCTCAGGACCGCCGGCATGCACTCCCTGCCGGGACAGGACCACCCAGCTGCAAGAGCTGCCCAGGGCCCGGCTGCTTTAATTCCTGCCTTCGCTCTCAGCCCAGCGAGCAGATTGAGGCCAAGTTCTCATTACTGCAGATCATTAGCTGGACGGGAAGAGAGCCTCCCCTTATCGCTTTCCCACGTTGACACTGAAGAAGCTGCATCACTCTGCTCCTGACAGGAAGAACTCCTGGTTTAGGTCGAGGTGAGCAGCCTCAACTCAACCTCAGCCCAAGAGCATTAACGCCACACCTTTTATTGCTGTTTCAGACACTGAGGACATCCCTCAAGACCCAAGCAACTGTTATCCTCAGAGGGCAACCAAACAGCTTGAAAAAAGAGGAGCTGGGCATGCTTCACTGGTATATGTTCTCAGGACTGACATAGTTAAACCAGAGCCAAAAGCCCATCTGGAAGGTGATTTCTATCAAACAGGAGCCATGCCAGCTGCTGCCTGGGACCCTGGGCCATCCCCTCCATCCTCCTCCACCAACAACCAGGCCAGGAGCCATGGGAGTTTAAAATAACCAGTGGAAAAGCATTGCTCAGCCCCCATCACGGGCCAGCGCCGCAGCCGTCAGTGCCAGCACGGCCAAGGGGCTGGTGGGACAGGCAGAGGGGAAAAAGAAGTTTGGGAATGCCTCAGGTTTGCATCTTCACCACCGATTTTGTACCAATTTAACTTAATGTCTGACAGCTCATTCAACAGCAAGGGTTTTTATAAATAAAGTGAACTAGGGAAAATTTGTATGTTAACGAGAGCAGAGGTACAGGTAACAGACTGGTGAAGGTGACAGAGAAGCCATCGCTACCCTTAGTGGTACCAGCAACCACTGACCCAGTCTCAGGGGTGTAAAGCAGGGATGGGCATTCCCATGGGGGAAGCAAACTTCCTACAGTCCCACAGTAAATCCCTCAGCCGGGGCAGGAGGGTGCTCTAACCACCGGACTGCACCTCTGCCCCCTTCCCCGCCGGGGTCCTGTTAGCCTGAGCCCTTCATTCACCCCCTGGTTTGGGGAGAGGGCCCATACTGGCACCAGTGCACACCACCCCAGTTCCACTCCTGCCAGGGCACCCCCATACCAGTTTACACAGCAAAAACCACACACACTTACCCCAGACAATCCCACAGACGGCCCCGCTGCAGGGAGACGATGGCTGGAGCAGGGCTGCCAGAGCCATCCACCTCCCCAGGACACATCTCACCCTGTGACTACTCAGAAACACGTGTTAAAACCCCCCTCCAGCTCAGCTGGTGGCAATTCACCTCTAATCATCCCAAACAGCTTTGGTCCTGCCCTGAAGAGCCCCTGCTCCTGCCTCTGTTGCAGCAGCCATGGGGGCTCTGTTTAATGCCCCCCTTGGGAAATTTAATCCTCACCAGAGGACTCAGGACATGAAGGACACTTTGATCCTGTTTCTGACTGCTCTTGTCCACCCAAAGGGCACTGTGTCATCCCCTCATTCCCAACACCATCTGTTCTCCCCTCCAGCTCACAAAACACCTTTTTCTCTCCCAGGTATTTCCTATTGCTGCACCCTGACTTCGCAGAACCCACCACGCAGACCCTGCACAGATTATAGCACTCTCCGCGGTCTTTGCAGGAACTGCTTAGCCTCCGGCTGTATCCTGTGAATAATCTACCAACTAATTAGTAATTAGTTATTTGCACATCTCTAATGCTTCCTTTCCAGACTAGCAGAGCATTTTACAAGCGTAAAGGAACCAGAATTCCTCATTTCCAAGAGCTGCCAAGGAGTACAACACACCCGCGGATGCCAAACGCTGCTCTGCTGCTCAAATCAGCTGCAGTTTCAGGGCCCAAGCCCCATCCTCACGTGCACCATTCACATCCCGGCGCTACAGACAAATTTCCTACGGCCCCTTGCAGCTGGCCTGTTACGTGCCAGCTCCATCCGATGAAGAGCCACGTGCAGCCACATCTACTAGAAAAGAGTAGTAACCCCTCTCTCCCCTCCACTTTTTCTTTTTCCCCCTAAACTGATGCAAGCATTACATCCTTTCTAAGCCACAACCTCAGTTTTGAAGGGCATGATTTAGCCATCTAAATACCATTGAGAAGCCAGTGCAATTTTCACGTATGCCAGTGAAGACAGCAGCGTGCTGTGAGTCTGAACTCTCCGCCTGCTGCAGAAGCCTCTCTCCTCTCCCTGCTACCAGGGCTGCAGAGGGGAGAAGTAGGACCCCCCCATCAACAACAATTGCCAGCAACAACGATGGCATCCTAGCTGCAAATAACCGTCTCTCTACAGTGTTGCACTCCCTCAGCCCTCATAAACAAGAGGAAAAAAAAAAATTGCTTTGCCAGATGACTGTACATAAGTGAGCTGTCAGAAAAATAAACCTCTTGCTGCTTTTCCCCTGAGGGATTCAAATATATCTGGATTTCCACTTTGATAACACCAGGAACCTCATCCATGAGCGGAGGAACAACATTAACTTTGCAGGAGCTCAAGCCACAGGCCCATCACAGTCACTCCCTCTGTGCTTTGTGCCCCCTCCTTTTATCTCTTTTTAAGTCATCAAGACTTTTCCCAGCAGATCCGAGTCCAACGCACAGTGGACAGACAGTGACGTGGTACTACGTGGGGTGCCCAGCATGGATATTCATGCCTGGGCCAGCTGGTCCCCAGGACCACTACCACCTTCTTCTGGGCACTTAGGGTGGGCAGAAGCCAGTGACCACTCCCCAGAAGTCCGTAAGCTGCCACTGTTGGGAACCTGCTCCAGAAAGGCTGTTTCTGACTTTACACAGAGACTAAACCCGCCCCCCCGGCACTCTCTTGGGTTTCAGGCAGCAAAACGCAGCGAACCCAGGCAGGTACCTGCAGCACCCAGGATTATCTCTGCCTCAGCCCACCAGGCACCAGGATAAAACACTTCGGACCAGCCTGTTGTTATATGTTGGCAGTTGCCTCCTAAGTAGCCCGTGCTCAGCAATGCCACCAAAGGAGACGTGTTATCGCATCCCGCAGCCTTTCCTCACCCCACCAGCCCCTGCATCGTGGTCCCCCAAACACAACCATTCCCTCCAACACGCAGAGCTCATTTCACCCCAACCACATGGCTCTACCTGGCCACTGGGACAGCGAGGACATCCTTTTCCTGGCACACACCTCAGAGAGGAGAGCAGCCCCTGCTTGTGGCTGAGATATCTCCCTGCCTCCTGGAGACCCTCCCACCCCAGCCAGCACAGCCCCTTTCCATCACGCAGACGATGTCCCAGCTGGGGCCAGCCCCACTCATCAGCACCTCTGCCAGGTGCAGGACATGGGGCACAGGTCTCTGTTACCACCTTGCATCCCCTGACTCTTGCTGGAGCTGATGCAGGAGCTTGCAGGCCATCCAGCCCTCCTGTCCCCTTCAGGTCAGGGCAGACCTTCCTCTGAGTCATTTCATCATGTTTGCACCAGTAAAGAAGCTTCCACAAATGACCAGAGCTTGTGCTGGGCTTAGCAGAGACCCACAGGGTTTCATCCAACACTGTTGTTCCTCTGTTGCTATTTTTGAAGGGAACCAGACAGGAATCAGCCCTAGATAGGAGATCCTGAAGCAGGACCTCTTCATACACAAAAGGAGAGTGGGACAGGAGATGCCACCACTGCTCCCTGCCCCGTTAGAAACCATTACCTCCAGCAGAGACCCTAATGGGCCCAACATACCTGCCAGTCCCTCTTCTTCCAAGCTTTTTTGAGTCTTTTTGGGCCAGGCTGACGCAAGAGGCATCATCCGAAGCTCCCTGTCCCGAGATTCCCCTTTTTCTCTGGTTTCTGGCCTCAGCCCACCTTGCCCACATCAAGCAGATGGTGCCCTGAGCCTCGTGCTGGAAGTGCTGTTGGCCCAAATGAAGCGTAATGTGCTGAGTTGTCCCTAACAAAGGGGTCCTCTGTTTGGCTTTCCCATGAGGGTTATTATAGCCGGCGCTTTTTTTGGACTGGGACCAAAACATGCATTAGTGTTCCTCATCCTGTGGATTTCTGCGTACAGCTCGAATGAGCGTAGGGGGCTTACAGACCCCATGCCAAGCTGGAGGAAAGTTTTTCAGGAGTTTTCAGCTTCTTCCTATACACACACTGCTCAGAGAAATGGGCCCTGGGCTTCCCCATGTGCTGGGGAAGGTGCAGACTGGCCCCACACGTGCCCATCCTTGCCTGGTTTGCTGTGGGGCAGCGGTTAGCTTGAGGGGCAGGCTCAAGGGTCTGCCCCACAGCCCCAGCTGTGCTGCTGGGTTGTGCAATAAGTCATTTTGGGTTCTTATATTGGGATAATGATACTAAATTCCCATCATAAATGTTTCAGGATGTAATGAGGAAAGCAACAGTTTCCCGCTGTGCTGGGAGGACGGATCTGCCATGGTTGAAGAGGTGTTCCCATTCCCAATGCACGGAGCTGCTGGAGAAACGTGTTTCTCCACACCAGGTGCTGCGTGTGCCGTCCCTCACCCTATACATGAGTTGCTCCAAGGAAGGTGTTACCTATTCCCTGCAAACCTCACCAGCACACCTCCTGGCCAAGGTCAGGAGAAGCCCTTAAATTGCTTTTTGTAGCCTCAAGAGAAACACCAGCAGGGTGCTGGGCAGCAGCAATACGGGGTGACACGAGCCCCGAGCCGGATGCTCAGCCACCCGCTCCCCCTGCGCTGCATCACCGCTGCCACCGCAGGTGCTGCCGCCGTCTCCCCCACGTTAGCAGTTTGCTCGCCGTGTTTTTGGCATGTCCTTTGCTGAATTGTAAACGTCAAAGCAGACTGCATCTGCTCTCTGTGCCGCGCTGTAATTAGGAAACAATATTATTAAAATCAATTCCCATCTCTGCTTTCTTTTCATCTCCCCTCCTTCTTGTTGTTCCTCTATTCTCTTCCCTTTGCAGGCTGTGGCCTTTGGACTGAATGCTGATGAGCCGTTGTTTGGTCTAATCTGCAGCACTTGTTAAGGGGTTGTTAACACAGTTTCTAACCACCTGCTCTGCGCTGGCTTCCCCCAAGTCCCTGCCTCAAAGCCAGCTCAGTCCCTCTGCATCAGAACCTATTGCTGCAAAGGCGCGGGGGTTATTGCTCTTTTCTAATCCAGATGCTCATGGGCACGAGCTTCACTGCCCGCGTTGAAACCGTGCTCTGCCCAAATTCACGTGCTTTGCTGCGAGGTGCAGAGAGGGGCCAGCGCAGCTCCGTGGGGTATGTGGGCTGCTGTGGTTTTTTTGGTAAATCACTGAATATAGGCATTGCATCTAGTTTTATACCCATCCATATATCCTTCCCCACAATTATTTGTTTCCAATAGGAGCATGGCCAGAGTTGGCAGCAAACCTTGTGATTTCTGCTGGGCCAACCGCTCCCACCCGAGGCATCCAGCTGCCAACACTGGGTGCTGGGTGCTTACCGTCACGCTTTGTACAGCAAGGATTTTACCTTCAATTCATGCGTCTTACAGTCAAATTTCAAATCTAAAGTGTAGGCACAACACCCACAAATACAACTCCCTCCGTCTAATGAGTCGAGTGGGAAGAAGCAGATGGGAGCTGAGGAGGAGTGGGGCTGCGGGAAGGGACAGGGAGGGACGGGTGGCCCAAGAGTAGAGGTGCCTGTGGAGCTGAGATCTTGTGGAGTTACTGGACCAGGGAAATAGAGTCTCCTCTCTGCAAGACAAAGCATGACTCACACTTCTTTAATAAATACTTTGAGCTTAATGGGTGATAGCAAGGCTGTAGGAGTTGAGCACTACTTATACATGGCACTCCAGAGCGTGCCAAGATGCCATTTCAACCCAAGTTCAAAGGCACGGCCACGCTGCACGCACTCCGCAGCATAACAGCGACAGCCCGAGCTCTGCGTTACCCCACCCTGAGCTCCTGCGAGGGGCTGGGGATGGAAAGCAGCTACGAGTCGCTGCTGGAGGAGCAGCTGGAAACGATCTACGACCTGTCAGAGGGAGCACATCTGGGGGGTGAGAGCACCATTCCCCTCAAGTCGAGGGCCAGATGCTCGGATGGTTCAAACTGGCTCCTTCCCGGGGACCGAGCAGTGCTCGCTCTTTGCAGCAGATGATTTAGGTTATGTTTTGAAGGTCTCTCTCATTTTCGTATCATTTTAGTATAGGAGTAGAAGGAAAGATCTAGAAGCCGAGGTTACTTTCAAAGGGATAGTTAGTAGTAACTTAAAAGAATAACAAAAAGGTATTGAAGACATTTGTACAGTTTTCCTACCTGATTTTCTCCTTTTATTGAGCACTGTGCTTTCAGCTGGATGAGAACCTCTGTCTCCACAGACTGTGTGCCACCAGCTCCCAGAGCAGGGTACTAGGAGACGGTTTGCTGGGAGCTGCAGACAGCAATTTGCCAAGCACAATGCCGCCTTTGAACCTAGTAACTTGCAGACAATAATACTCTTTTACATGCTAATAGATAGTATTGTTCTTCAAATGTCTGACATTTATAGCAATATAATATCTCTGGCGAAAAGCATGCCAGTAATAAGCACGGCTTCCCAAGGCAAGTGCTGGGGAAGTAGAGGGATGGAACAGGAATTAATATACAAGATTTGTGACTGAATTTCACTTTAGGTTTCCTCCAATTGCTGCTGTTTCCTTCCCATATTTCAAAACTGATGACTGCCCTGAAAGGTAATTCACAAAAAAAACCCCCGACCCAACCCAGTGTAGATACAGCAGCAAACTTGGATGGGCTGTAAATCAGCATCATCCATCTGGAAGCTTCGCTGGCTGGTATCCAAATGAAAAATCAGGGACAGGCCTAAGGAGCCCTGCTTAATATCAAAGAGAGGCAGTAGGCAGGAATGACTGCCTGGAGAAGACGTTTGCTTGAAACGGATGAATTACTAATAAGCTTATTGTTATTTATTATTGTTCTTAAACCGCTTGTCTCACTGCACATGTTAAAATGGATTTCAGTCTTTCCTTATTATGCCTAACAAATATTTGTGTCCAGACGTGAAGCGAGGAGATGTGTCTCTCGGGGACGGTACCTAAATCCCCAATGCGAGATGTACAGAGGGGAATCCGTGCATATGGGGCAGTAGGTAAGGATCAGCAATCTGCATTTCTGTTTGCGTCCCTACCCACCAGAGTATACTGCCAGTTCGCTTGAGTCAAGCCTCTTTCCGATGCCCTAATGTTGCTGGAAAACCTTCTAGGAGAAGATGTGCAACAGCTCTAAAGGGGAAGCCCCAAGATGAGACGCACACGGAGGGAGGAGGCAGAGGGCAGAGCTGGCATTTGACTCCTTCCAGAGGTCAGGTCCTGCCATGCATCCAAACAACCTCTCTGCTACATTCCCCATGGAGAGAAGGGCTTGAAGAATAGCAAGCCTTACATTTTTGGTGCTAGTTCTTGGCTGAGACAGGAGCAGAAATGTTGCCATGATGTCTACTGAACAAATATGTGCTACCGCTGCTCTCGTTGGTCTTTACAGTTTTGGAGGAGATGCAGATGGCCCTTTAAATACTTGCAAGGCCTGCAACTTTTCCAGAGTGGGTTTTTCCCCTCCTTTCCCAAGCTACTTGGCTCCCTGCAGTAATTAATATTATCTAACGGGGTGAAAAGCAAAGCAAAGCCTTCATATTTGAGATTATTCACACAAACAAAAATGTAAACAGCTGTCTGAGAGACAAGGAAGAAATGGGCTCTGAGACAGGATCCTGCAGGAACGAGCTGCCTGGAGCTGTAACAAAAGCCTGTGCCGGGATATTTGGTGCCCACTGGGTACAGCTGAGCGGGAGAGATGCTGTGCAGCCACGTCCTCGTCGAAGAGGGAGGCCACTGGCAGCCTCAGAGGACTCTGTCCAGGGGGTTTTATTCCCAGGAGACCCTCAGTTCCCATAAACCCCTCTCCTCTCCAATGCTGCCACGTTGAGACTTACTGGCATGCTCATCCCAACGGCTCGTGAAACTCCTCAAGGATTCGGGGAAGCAAAAGGAGGAAAATATCCCCCTCTAAACCGCAGCCACTTAGTTTCAGATCTATTCCTAGACAATGGAGAACAGGACTGTAAAGCTGGGTGATTTCAGGAAACACGAAAAGAATAACAGAGGGGCAGAGCATTAGCTCGGCCCCGCGGTGGCAGGTGGCTCTGGTCAAAGACAGCCCTAGGAGAGGCCCCAGTAGAAGTGTCCCTGGTTGCACGGAATAGCTCTGTAATGAACTGGGCTGCAAGCTGCTGCATTGTACTGTTTCGGAGGAGGCATTAGCTTTTAAACGGAGCAGATAACCTCAGGAGGAGTTAATGAAGCATTTCCTTTTGTGTTCCCCTGTCTTTGCCCCTTCGCTTGCCCTTTGGGGACAGTAACCCTCTCCTGCCGGTCTGTATCATTCATCCTGACTTTGCTTAGATCTTGAAAAGAGGCTTTTCCTCCTATGGTGTTCATAAAGATTCAGCCATTTTTTCAAGAGCTTTAGCAAAGTTTCTGCTTCTGGGGCTGAGGAAAAAATTGTGGAGCTGTTTGGCTGGTGCCTGTCTCCTGCAGGGCTCTTTCCAGGGGATGGGGATGGGAGCAGCGGGGTGGGAGCAGCTGGGGAAGGCAGAGGAGGAGAAGGTAACCACAGGGAGACCGCTCCAAAAGAGCTGGGAAACACCATGCGATCCCGCCCGTAGCAGAGGAAAATATATAAGGGAGTGCTGCAAATGCTGACTGCTAACGGGGGAGGTTGGATTTGCTCAGAAACATGTGGCTAGACTGTGGCTCTGGGGGAATTAATGAATAGATGTACTGCAAGGGGCTTGAAGGAGCCTGTTATTGCAGAAAGGAGGGATTTCTCTTTGGCGCTCTGTGTTTGAGAAGGATGCTGCTGTTCCTTGGACAATGAGCATCTGAGCTTGTGAGCCATCGGGGAGCCTCAGATCCAGGGGAATGGCAAAGCCCTGTGTTTGCCAGAAAGACAAAGCCCAGGTTTTGAAAAAAGAAAGCTCCACTTTCCTTCTTCCCTTTGGGATGGCTCAACCATCCCCAAATCAATGGCTCAAGTCCCTCAACCACTTGAATGTAATAATCAAAGAACTCGTAACAAGTCTTATACTCAGGTTGTTCAATAACAAGTCCCCTGTAGAAGCCAGGGCTGTTCTTGCTGTAGACACGGCCGAAAGATGTGGGGAAGGGCCAAGGCAGGAGAAGGTGCTGTGCACTCCTTGGCATAGTAGAAAAACACAGTGGCAGCAAGTTATCAGATACCGTCTTGTTTTCATGTGTCTCGTGGCCAAACTGTGTCAGCAGACACAGGAGCTGCCTTTCTGCTCCCCTTCATTGGTGGCTCGGCCGTACGCACACACTCCGCCGGGCTGGCAGATAAGCTAGCTTTAAAACCATATGGCTGTGTATATTACTGGTGTACTTCTTATGCCTTGCTGGGATGGGATCCTTTTCCACATTTTTCCTTGCAAGCCCTAATTACGTGGATGCACAAAGTAAATAATAACAACAGTGGAAAAATGTTGGGAATACCAGCCATGCACTTTTTGCTGCGTAAACATGTGAAGTTTTGCTACCTGTCCATGAAGCCAAAGTTCTCGGCATTGTGGGACTGCTCTTCACGTTAGTGACCTTGATGAGTGTTTTGGTTGGAAAAGGGGGCTAAGCCTACCCCCCTGGCAGATTCACAGTGCCCACTCGATCTTTGGAAACCGCATCCCCCGCTCTCCCTCCAGCCCAGCCCACCGTGGGGTTGGGCATCCAGATTAAATGACTTTCTGAAGTCACAGATGAAATTTTATGAGGTTTTGCTTCAAGCGTACTGGAGAGGTTTTATGGCAATAAAAGTCAATTCTGAGCCAGGATCTCCTCTCCAGGTGAACAGTTGATGATGACCCTTGTGCTGCCACCCATCCAAGACCTCAGTGCCTCATAAGCTCTGAAGAACAAAATAACTCACGTGACCTGTGCCGATTCTCATAAGAAGGGTGAATTTCATCATATCTCAGTCTCCTCAGGATGAAGTCTTGGTAGCAGAGCCAGAGGATTTCAATGCAAGGCTTTCTTGGCTGTGTTCATTCACCTTCTCTGTGTCTGCTGTGGACAGACCCGTTGGGTATCTGAGATCTGGCGAGGACTTTTCTTCCAGCCAGGAGAGACATTGGAAAGTTTCAAAATTCTCTGCGAGAGTTAGGCTGGAAAAAATATTTTATGCTTAGTCAAACAGATTTTAATAATTGAAAACATTTTTGTTTTCATGATGATTTATTTTATATTCTAAAATTAGATATTAAAAATTGTTTCAAAATGGAAAAGCTCAAGATAACTCATTCCAAAAGTTTGGGAAGAGGATGTTGTGACTCAGTAGGAGCAATGTGTTTCTCTTTCTGTCCCTAACATGATGTTTCTGTGAAATGGCCGTGATCTTTTGATGTTTTCATTTTGACACGCTTGCGTTGTCCAACAGAATAATGACTGTTTAAGTGGTTTTCCCAAGCACCTGCACCTATTTAAATCAGAGCTGCATTTCTGCTATTTGCAGGCGCTGCAGGCAAGATGCCGTGGGCACCATCACCATGGATATTCCTTGCATAGGCACGACTGTGCCAACAGAGAAATCGTGCATCGTAGGGAATGCACTTTATATAACTTCCTGGCTGAGGGAATATTTCCCAAGTTTATGTTAGAGTCACCGAGCAAATCTCTTGGCTGCACAGAAACATCCATGTAGTATAAAGCCAGGGAGGGAAAACTCTGATCCAGCTTAGAGGGAGCAGTGAGCCAAGCTGCAGCCAAAATATGGGTCTGATCCTCAAAACCAGTCCGGTAGTCCAGTAGCTGTCATGTTGGGGCCTCCTGTTTGCTCCCTAGCACCCGTAAGGCAGGCTGCAAGTTCATTCCTAGCTGCAAAGCTGATGATTGCAGGATTCATGCAGGCCAAGCTCATTGAGGGTCCGGGTGAGGAAGGCTTGCAGGACTACACACCCAGGGCTTAATTTTCTGCTATCTTGTCCATCATGCAGTCGCTCACAAGGCTTTGGGGTGCTGGATGCTGCCAGTGCCGGGCAACGCACAGGACCCTGCAGATGCTGAGGGGCTCTCCCAGCATCTCCATGGGCTCTCCGCGTCTCTGCCTTCTACCTCCAGCTCTGCGAGGCAGCCCTACACGGCCATCCTTCCCTGCTTGCTCATATTTGTGGTGTGAGTAATCTGCCCCGGCGCCTCCCTAGCAGGTCACGGAGCCTCTTGGGCCGACCAGAACAGGGTCACGAATCACTGCTGCCTTCACAGCTCCAGCTTGATTGCTCCCTGTTGGGTTCAGGCCCGAAGTGAGCCAGGATTTGGCCTGTCATCTCCCTGCAGCACAGCGGTGTTTTGTGGATACTGCACTAGCAAATGAGTTTGCAAGAAAAAAAACGAGCTGATTAACCCTCTTCTAGTACAGCCTTTGCGGCTGAGAACATGATGGGGCATCACAACATTTTCTCTCTTGGGCAATGTCTGTGCCAACTGCTGTACTTTCTCTGCAACAAATGATGTCATGCAACGAGCTCTAATGCTAAAACTAAATTTACACATGAAAAAGCTCAAAGCTATTTAGCTAGTAGCTCCCGGTCATTCCCCTGAACCCATGTCCACGTCCCTTATTGGAGATCTCCTGGGGGCAGATGTTGGGGAAATGCTACCACTGAGAGATTTGACAAATAAATCTTCAGGACCACCCTGTAAGGCTGGAAAATCTCCCACCCCCCCCTTTATTGGAGATGAGGAAACGAAGCATGAAGAGCGTTGCTGATCTAGGGGATGGCTTCTCCTTCAGAGCCCAGTGTTGGACTTTCTGAATGGAGGGGGAGGATGTCCGAGCTGAACCGGCTCGCTCCATGCCTGGTGAAACACCTGGACAAGCCCTCCTGGCTGTTTGCAGGACTCGGGCATGCAGCCAGCAAATCTGCAGCCTTTGAATGCAACACCCCCTTGCCCCCCAAAGTCAACAGGAGCTTTGTTCACGTCTGGACAGCTGAATTTCCACTATATAAATCCAGCCCCCCTTCTACCCTTGCGTGAGGCACCATCAGTACTGTTATTCCACTAAATCAGAGCAAAATGGTTGCCTTTTATTTCCTTTTTCATGAAACCACGGGTCGGCCCTGACCACCTGTGTGGTTAATCATAGACCTGCAGGTGGGAAGCACGTTGGGTTCCCAGGACAACGTGTTTCCTCCGGCAGCCACACCACTTTTCACCTTTCTCCTCACACCTTTAATATATATTTCTTTGAGGTGACGGACACAACAAGGAAATACGTTACCAAGGCAATGGAAGGAAAATTCAGTCCCCAAATAATAGATTTCTTCTCCAGCAGGACCTGGAGGGGATGGGGGGGTGAGTTAAAAGCATGAGTTGCTATTGAATTCAGCGAGAGCTGCATGAGGCTCTGGCAACAATTATTCATCATGTAGGGGTTTTGTGTCTCTTCTGCGTTACTGGGGGGGTTTCGTGAGCAGCCACGCACAGTCCCAGCGGGACGGTCTGCACAGCATCCCTTCTGCCCCGGGCATCGGCTGAGCCGTGCGGGGAGGCTGCTACGCTGGGGAGCCCAGCAGCGGACCCGCAGGTCCTGGCGCTGCTGTTCAGTGGGGTTACACCAGCGCAGCACTGGGAACAAGGGCGATGTCCGGAGCACGCCTGCCCAGGGCTACGTTGGCTTTGACTTCTGAACCTGGCTCCTATAGAAACCAGGAGAGGGAATGTTAGGTGATCCTTTATCCTTGCAATCGTGCTGAGTTAGATGCCATGGTGGGATTTTGGGGGGGTTCTGTGCTTTGCATGGGACTCAGGAGGGGGGTGAGATGTGTCCCTGCAGCCCAGGGCCATGGTTCCCTGAGTACCTGCTTGCTGACCAGACATCTTCTGCTGGACGAGGGATGCAATTCCCACCCCCTGAGCCCTCAGTAGGAGCCAGGCACCATTGGCCAGACGTGACACACACACACACAACTGTCCCGCTGTCTGGGAAGTGCTGTCACATCGTCCTCAGAGCCCAATCCCCCCAGTAACGCAGTGATTTAGGTGAGAGCAGATTCACTCCAGCGTGGGAGGCAGATGTTGCACAGCTGTGCGTGCTGCGTGGAGCAACACTGACATGCAGCGGTCAGCCGTTGTCGTCTCTGCCTGCCTCCCCCTGCCCACCCCGCAGCCCATCCACATCAGGGGGATGGACGCAGGCCAAGCCTCGCATTGCTTGCTGAGAATTTATCTGTTTCCCAGTGGAAAAAACATCCTGGTTGGTAATTGTCCTCCCACAAAAGTGGTGTTTGCCACGGAGAAATCACCTGCTGGTTAAAAAGGAGGGAATTATTAGAGGCTCTCCAGCAAGAAGCATTTTTTTTCCAGCATGTTATTTAGATTTCTTTAAAGCTGACCCTTAATACTGCCTATAAGTGACCGTGCTGCTTGCAGCCCAGAGGATGCTGATGGACAGTTGCTCCTAGATGCAAAAGTGTGTGTGTGCCCTACAGCTGCAATGCTGAACTGGGAAAGAAAAAGAGAGGAAGGAGAGTTTCAGGTATTTCAGCTCCCAGAAGCTCTGCTGGCAGCTGCATTGCTCAGACGCCCTTGGCCGCACCGGGTGCCCATGCCGAAAATGTCGCCCTCTTATCAGTGCTGATCTGTGTTGAAACCTGCCCAGGGAAATGGCATGAGCTTGGGGCTGCCCTGGCTGCCAGCCGTGCTCCCCAGCGCTGCCGCCGTGCCGCCCTGCACACGTTCAGGGTAACGGCAGCTCATATAGCGCCTGGATCTGACCCAGCTGTGGCCATCTGGCTCAGTCCTCTGCTCCGCAAGGGTCTTCAGACTTGACCGCAGCCGCGGATGGATGTCTGCCACCCTTGAGCACCAAAACCCAGGAGCGGTGATGACAGGGAACGGGAAAAAAGGGACAACAGGGAAATTGTAATATCTGATGCAAAAAAGCCTCCCTTTTCCCCGGTTGTAGGTCAGTATCCAGCAGTTAACAAACCATGCATTTACAGTAAGAGCCCAAAAGACACTATTATGGCCTGAATACATGTGAAATCAGAGCAGTTCAGTGAGGAACACCTAGGAAGGAAGAAGGACCTCCAGCCTTAGCAAAGGGGGTGCTTTGGGCTGGTTTGGTTCTGTATAAGGACTCGAGAGGGGGTTGTAGTGGAGCACCAGCTCAGCGGGAGCTTCCTGGCAATGTGTGGTGGTTTAGCCAGAAGATTGAATGAGATTCTTGGATGCATGAGAGTGGAAACGGTGAGTAGGAACTAGGAGAGGATTTTACCTTTTTATGGGACTGGGGAGCCTGATTTGGGAATTTTACATCCAGTTCAGGTGTCTGTATTTAACTGAGGGTGTTGGAGAGTGTTGAAAAGAGCTACGAAAATGATTGAAGGGATGGAGAGACGGCCTTAGAGGGGGGAGAACTTAAAGACCTCCATCTGTTTGCATTATTAAAAAAAAGAGGTTGAGAGGTGACTTGATGACAGTGTATAAATACCTTCAGAGGGAGAAAAGAGCGGGCATTGCAGGTTCTGTAATCTAGCAGGGGGGAAAAAACACAAACGGATGGCTGGAAGCAAGAGCCAGATGAAGTCAAACTGGAAATAAATCACTGTCGTTGTTAAAAAAAACCCAACAGGTCCAACATTTTGGAACAAATCCAAAGGAAAATGGTGTTTTTTTCATTCTCAGTGTCTGAAAAAGAAGACTGGGGTCTTTTCTGAAAGATGTGTGTTAGCTAAGGCACAAGCTAGCACTTAATGGCTAGGGCTTAATGTGGAGATCCTTGGGTTAAAATGATTGTAGGGATACACTCAGCATTGCAGTGCCATCCAAAGGATGCATTAGCACATACATTTGGGCTTATCCACCAGGCTTCTGAGCAGGTCTAATGAAGGATGGTACCTCGGGAACAAGGATGTAGTCAAGAAAAGAAAGGAAAAAAAATCCATCACAGGGCTTTATTTTGCTTATTGGCTTTTAAGAAAAAAAAAAATCAGAGACAGGCAAAAGCGACCCCCGTGACAGAAACATCTGCCGGCGCGGAGCGACTGGCCGGGGTACGGCCGGCCAGAATAGCCCGCTGTAAGCGGGTGGGCGAGTAGCTGTCCCGAATTAATGAAACCAGTTTACGAACGGGTTTAGCTGCGCTGATGCAGAACCTACTCGTAACGACAGCCTTGAGGCCCTTCCGAGTGGAAACACCAGATCTGGCTTTCGGAGGGTGGGATTTTCCCTACCCTGGGCGCACATCTGGTCTTTTGTTCTGGACAATAGGAAGGCCCCTTCCTCTGCACTCCCGCTCTCGCTGCTGTGCCTGGCCCTGTTCCCACCGGCTCAGCCGATCCCACTGCCTGCTCCCAGGCTCCTCACATCCCCCCAGCCGCCTGCGTCCCCCGTTCCTGGCAGCTGAGAGCAGCTGGGCACAGTTGGATTTTGGGATGTGGAGGTGCCTGGTCGTGGCTTCTCCTCATAGCGATGAAGCTCAGTCCCAAGCACTTGATGGCGAAGCAGAAAGAAGAGGTCTTGCTTTGTCGGCTGATGGATTGTCCAGGGTTTGAGATGAAACGGCAACTAAATGTCCCACCCGCACCGCTGTGAATATGAAGGACCCTCTGTCCTGCATTCACATCAAGACTTCCCTAAATCGTGCAGGGCTGCAGGGTTTGACAGCTGAAATGGTCAAATGCTGACGGTGTCTTGTCCCAAACACTGCGCTTAGCCGGGCTTCGGTCCAGCCTGATCCCAACTCCAGCCACGTCCCCCCGTACCACTCCTTGTGCGATGCTGCGGTGCCGGTCCCTGCCGCGAGCTGGGACGAGCCCCAGCCTTGCTGGAGCCTCGGGGGGACTCATTCAAACAAACACGTGGCAACAGTCAAACACCAACATGGGCCTTGTGTGTTTTAGGAGGGAGCTTGGGCTCTGGGGCGAGCAGCTGGCTCAGTGTGGCCAGTCCTCTGCATTAGGTAACGTGGGAATAGCAGTTTAATTTGGACAGGCCCCCCAGTCCCCTATCCCCTGCCACCCCATGTCCCAAGCAATAATGCGCTTTCAATATTCGATGAAAAAGCCCCGAGCCCTGGAGTGAAAGGCAAAGAGATTGAAAGTGTTACCAGTGCTTTAGGGTGGGTAATAGCAGGAGATTCACTAAAGGGATCTGGAAGAAAAGCCCTTTTTCAAAGGAATTGTATAATCCCTGGTAGCTCAGTGTCTCACGCTCAAGGACTTGCCTCCACGTCTGTCGTCAAACGACGAGAGGATTTGCGGCTCTCTTTGGTGGATGTGCAGTACAGATACCCTTCCCTCACTGCTTTTCTAAATCTTATTGAAGGGACGCTCCTCTGCTCCTACCGAGTGGCAGGCTTGTCCCTGTTTTGTGCCCCACATTCGCAGAAATAGTCGGAAATAACCAGGGGAGCAGAAAGCACCGGCTACGGAGTGATGCCCCTCCAAGTCAGAAGCAGAGCATCCCCGGAGGCAGGGAGTGGGGGAGAGGGGTCTGGGGCGATGCTGGGGGCTGCGCAGGCTGCGTTGGAGAGGAAAGATCTGGAGGCTTCTTTCAGGTTGTTTTGGAGGCAAGAAAAAACCTCTGGGTGTGAGACAAGGTGTGCGTGGTGGAGAGAGAATTGGTTGGGGTGTGCAACAAGGACAGCGTGTGTGTGTGTGCGCGCGCACACGTGAGATATGTGTGCAAGAGGGGAGTGGGAAGGAAAATCTGCGGGTGGAAGCCCGAAGCAGCTGCCCCTGGGTGCAGTTGGGTGTGATTGCAGCCATACCCGCCTCCCCCGGCTCAGCCGAAAGGCATTGTCTCGGAGAGATGGGCTGGGGCCGGCACCCCCAGGCACAGCCCAGCCCGGGGCTCTTGCCCCCATTTGCAGCTCCGCGGGGAGCTCGGCTGCAGGCAAAGCTCTTTCGGCAGCGGGATGGCTAGAAAGGGTTTCAGTGGAAGCGATTTTTATTGGAGAGCGTGGTTTTGCTGAAATCAAACCATTTTGTGGGAACGCGTAGGTAATCATTGACAGGGAAAAAAATGGGAACCATTCGTTTTGACCTTCAGAGGATAATTTTTTTCCAAAGCATTTCATTTCAACAAATCACTTGCTTTAGTTTTGACGTTACCACTCAGATTAATTTCATTTCAATCGCCTTCCACGTGTGCAAACTGCCGGTTCCTCGGTTGCAACCTGGCAGGCTGCACGCAACGCTGTGCTCCGGCTGCACCCGAGGCACCCCCCTCTGCTGCCGTGCTTCCGTTAACACAGCAAATGCAACCCCCCTCGATCAACGCTTCTGAAAACTTTCGCTGGGAAATTTGGGATGCACAATAGGATTTGGAGATGGAAACAGATTATTTGAAAGTGCCACAATTGTCTGTGGAAGAGAAATGGCAATTTCTGAGCGATCAGCATCAGCAGCGCAGAGCCTGTCCCTCCTTGCTCAGCCCTTTTGATCCAACCTTTCGGAGAGCAGCGATAAACATATGCAGTAGCCAATTTATTCGGTCTTTTGCATTTGTGGGACATTTTTGATGTTTAAAGGAGCTTAGCTTTACATTTGTATGACCTCGACGTGCTTAAAGTTAAGCCGCTCTTAAGTGCGTGCAGAATTGGGACCTATTAGCTGTGCACGTACCAGCACTGCATCCTGCTTCCCGCTGCCGACGTTCACCCCCTGCAAGAGAGGGAGGTCTGGCTACTAATTGCGTTTATTTGAAATGACGACAGACCTGTGCTAACGCCGGGTTTGTTTATGCTCACGGGAGGAGCGGCGGCTGCTGCGGCACGCGGCGTTTTGCAGCCCCGTTGGCCAGGGACGTGACTTTTGCTGCCATCTGGGAAGTTGCAAGAAAGAGGCCAGATGTTTGCTATTTCATCACTGCAGTTGTTTTATGCAAATAAAAAAAGGTGCATGAAGCCTGCGGAGGCTGCGGGGCGGCTCGTGGCCAGGGCAATGGGATGCCCCTTCCCCGCTGCGCCCAGGAGCCGGATGAGGCTCCTCCTGGGGGGGTTTGCAGAGAGCCGGAGGGAGGGATGCTCAGCACCGCTCTGCAGTGACGGGGTTCATGCTGAGAGCAATCAGCCAAAGGCACTTTTAAAGGAAGATTATTATTTCAGAGACACATACAAGGGTAAATTCCCCGTGAGCCCAACTGGACCCCAAAGGAGGAGGAATTTGTCGGCTGACGGAGGCTCGGTGATGCTGCGGATGCTCTTCCCGCACACCGAGGTGGGGCTCCTGGCCCCTGCCCACCGAGCCCCACCACCAGCAGCCATGCGCCTGCAGAGACGACTCTCCAGGCTCCGCTTTTAATTCACTCGCTTTCATTTATATTCAAATCAGAGGATAAATGTAGGCAATGCGTGCACTTCAGCTAAGGCAAGGCTGCCGTTTCAGAACAACCTCATAGAAGGTGTTTTATTTTTAAAATACGTGGAGAAAGAGATGAAGACAGAGAGCTCCGCGCTCTAGCTGTCGTCTTCTTGTTGCTAACGTTGGCCTGGTCATGAAAACGGAAAGATTTTTTAAAATTATTTGCTTCCCAACACGCACGCTCTTTACTTGGCTCCAGCAGTTAAAATAAAGCCATGGCTTCTGCTTGTGTTTTAAGTCAGTTCCTGCGTCTTGTGGACGGGTTCACAGAGATGTTCCTGGGGATTTTGACTCTCAACCACTCTTTATTTGATGATTTAAACAAATGATAAATGTGCATGTGGAATAATGAAAATATTCATGGAGGAAGTGCAGCCTAAAGGATATATTGATCCCCCTTGAACTAGGGCGATGCTTGGCAGGGCTCTGCAAAGGGAGGGGAGGGCACCCTCCTCAGGGACAAGTCCTGCGAAGACCCACTGGGCTGTGCTCTTAAATGAAGGTGGAAAAGTTTCCAGCATCGTGTGCAGCTCAGACTCACAGGCTGCGTGCCCTGTTAGAGCACGTGCGGTCTCGCTAATAATGCTTTGCATTTAGAGTGTAATTTTGCCCTGAAAGACGATCCTGATGTGCTTAAAACTGACAGTGCCCTTTTGCAGTGTGCTTTTTAAGCAACCGTATACTAACACCTACGAGCTCTGGCCAGGCTGAGAGTGAGCTTTGCTCCTCAGTCGCCGCGGCAGATTTGTGCAGCCCCGTCGCTTCTGGGCTCTGCCTACCCCGAGCACACGGGATGGTGAGAAACCCCTTAATACACGTTGACTTAATGGAAGTTGTGCAGAAAAACGCTGCTGGGTGCTTTGAAAACTGGAGTCTGCAGAGGGGATTCATTACTCCTGCATTGCAATTAATGGTAATTAAAAAAAAAAGTTTTTGTATCGTGAGTTATGCTGGGTGTTAGAATTAACATCTCATTGAATTATCAAAGCTTTCAAGCAGTGGGTGGTGGAGAGTGGCTTGGGGCTCGCAAATAGGTCAGAGAAAGAGCTGGTTGCTAAATATCTGATGGAAACTCCACTGGGGAAGAAAATCTCGCTGATTTGATGGAATAGGAACAATTCCGGGGAGGATGTTGATACCCTCAAAACTTATGAAAAAAGCAGACACGGAGGCTGAGCTGCCTGCTCCCAACCTGGGCTCTGTCAGCCCTCCTCGTTCCCCGAGGATCCGTCCTGCTCCGCCGTGCATTTCTCACCTTCTCATTGCAAACTGAGAACATAAAAAGAAGGGAAGAACGAAAATTTCGGTGGCGTCTGCTCTGTGCCCTTCACATCCCCGGCTGAACGCCCTCGAAAGCAGCCAGTGGCTTTTCGGGTGCGTGTTTTTTTGGGGTCCGGCTGGGGATGGTTCGGGTGCGGTGTTCAGGGGTGTGGAGCACTTGCAACTATATTTGATATCAACAGGGGGAGCGGCAAGTCCTGCTGAAGCCGTCCGGGTGCAGGGCCTGGGACAGGCCACCCACATCCTCCATCCCCTTCGCCCAGCGTCTCCCATAGCCTTTCTCCAGCGTTTTTCACAGCCTTCGCCCAGCCCTTGCTGCGGAGACTCGCAGCTTTGGGGGTCGCTGGTGATTTCCAGCCAAGTGGGAATTCAGCCCTGGGGGATTCTACCCACCGGGACGTGGCGTTACCGCGAGGGCTCTGGGCGGATGTGTGCCACCCAGGCAGCAGAGACAGTCCGTTGGATTTCTGCAGCTCTGTATCATGATCCTCATGATACGTCAGGACCGAAATAAGCCAGCTGGGCCAGGTGTGCAGAAACACTCTCTGGTTTTGTGCGTGACCCCTCCTCCAAGGGGTGACCAGTCCTCTTTCATGGGCTCCGCTGGGATAAGGATGCTCCAAGCACGTCTGACCCAGGCAGGATCTTCCTGTCTCCCCCCTGTGTCGGAGTGGCGGCACGGGGCCGCCTGAGGATAAAGAGATGAAAGGTTGTGATGTGCTGGACTGCTCCTCCCAAGCAGAAAGGCAGAATATAATATTTTGGAATCCAGATGAGCAGATCCGGCAGCCTGCGCTGTGCGGGCTCTCGTGCCTCTGCGGGGAGCAGCCCTGAGGTGGGAGATGGGTGCAGGGTCTGTCCTTTGAGTACTGAGGCTGCGCAGCTTTTATCTAAACCGAAGGAATTGCTTTGTTCCAGACAACTCTTTCCTTAGCAATCGTTCCTCTGCTCGGCTTCTTCCTTCCCCTTCCCATAGACAATAACCTTGTGTGAATCGCTGGAGGAGAGACTTGATCAGCAAATCATCCTCCCTCTCTGCTCGCTGTATTCCCTGCGATCGGAGGAACTCTTCGGTCCCCGTGGGGAATGACAGGCTGACAGCAATGATAGAAAGCAAATCTCAGAAGGGTTTGTCTCCATGGGGGAAATGGCGCAGCGTAGCTGCTGGGGAATAATAATTATATTATTATGCAGGGATAAAGTCCCGTTTATTTCTGAGAAGGGAATGGATATGGGGAAAGAGTGGTGAGTTATTGCAGAATAATTAGCCCACAGCAGCTATGCCAGGCAGCGTTTCCCTTGTAGACAACCCCTAAATATTGCGCTAGAGAAGGACTCCCAGCCTAGACCGTGCGGTGGGTGAAGGTGGGGCTGTCTGATCCCAAAGAGACACTTGTCAGCATCCGCTGGCTCCTGCAGGAACCAGAGACGATGCAAACGCGTGCCCCGCAGTGCCACGCACCCACGGGCAGGGACGGGCAGCCGAAAGCCACCGTTCCCCCAGCGCTCCGCACCATCCCGCTCCGCACCTTCCTGCAGCGGGATGCATAGGGATGGTTGCTGCCCATATGGCTCCCTACGGCCCACCCCGCTGCTCCGGCACACCCCGGCGTGCAGCCACGTGCCTTTGTGTTGATCGCAGCAGCGTTCTCCCCGCCGCACAGGGCTGGCGGCGCGCGCCTGCGTCTTGCTTCAACGCGTGTGAACCAGCGATCACCCAGTTGGGCCCCGTAAATAATTAATATATGTGTCACTGTGCTTCCTCCCCCCGCCGCGCTGCTGATCGCTCCCTCGGGACGGGGGGGGGTTGGCCAAGGTCACTGCCGGTGTCCCCAGCAGGACCGTGGCTGGGGGGCACCCCCGGTGCTCCCCCAGGTTTCCTTGTCCTTAGGGCCGGTCCCCGGCTCCCCTCCACGCTGGGCGGGAAACAGCTCCAGCCGCGAAGACGAGCAGCACAAAGGGGAATGGCATCGCTGCGGGCCCGGGGACGGGAGGTGGAGGGGGCGGAGGTGGGCGGATGGACAGAGGTGGCTGCGGGGGGGCCGTGCCGCGGGGACCGTGACCCCCCCGACCTGCCGGACCCCTCCAGGGACGCGCACCGCTGCGTGGAGGGAGCGCGGCTGCGGCCGCGCCGGCCCCCGCTGACACCCCGCTTCGCGCCCGGCCCGGCGGCCTCGTCATTGTTTTGCAAAATGGGGGGGGGGCGGATTTAACGTTTAAAATAAAAATATTAAAAATAATAAAATGTAAGAATTCTGAAAACGTGCATTACAAATATACGCACACGCAAGAAAAGGAAGGCTGTGCCCGCCCGTCCCCGCTGCCCCCGACCCGGCGGGGGGGCACCGGCGGCCGTGCCCCCCCCCCGCCCCCGCCCTCACAATGCCGCACCGCCCAGCCCCCGGCGGCGCGGCCCCGCCCACCCCGCCCCTCCGCCCGCCCCCGGCGGCCGCTGATTGGCGGCGCCGCGCACAAAGAGTTACAAAGTTGCCGTCAGGTGGCGCGGGCGTGGCGCTGATTGGCGGCGGCGGGCGCGGGGCGGGGCTGGCCGGGCGCGGCGCTGTCAGCCGGGCCGGGGCGCGGCGGGAGCCGCCTGCGGGGCGCTCGGAGCGGCAGCGGCGCGGCATGGCCGGCTGAGGCGGGCGGGAGCCGCCGCCGCCCGGCCCCGCTCCCCGGCGCCGCTCCCCGGGCCCTCTCGGTGGGTGAAGGAGCGCCTGAATGAATGAATGGCGGAGCGCCGCGCCGCAGCATGAGGCGCCGGCCGAGGACCGCGCCCGGGCTCGCCCTGCTCTGCCTCGCCGCCCTCCTGGCCGCCGCCGCCGGGCTGCCCTCCAGCGCCACGCCGCCCCCCGAGCCCGGCAGCGGCAGCGGCGGCCCCGCTGAGGGCAGCCCCGGCACCGCGCCGCCGGCTCGGCCCCGCGGCACCGCCGCGCCCGCCCGGGGCAGCGCTCCGCCGCCGCCGCCCCCGGAGGAGGAGGAGGAGGAGGCGGCGGCGGCGGTGGCGGAGGAAGAGGAGGCGGCGGCGGGCAGCGGCCCCGCAGGTGAGCGGCCCAAGCGCGTCCGTGACGGGGGCGGGACGGCGGCGGCAGCGGGGCCACCGGCTCTGCGGAGCGGGACGGCGCTGCCCCCTCCCTCCCTCCCTCGCTCCGGCGGGCGGACAAAGGCGCGCCCGGGGGGGGTTCGCGGGGGACGGGGCGGCGGTTCCCAGGGCCCTCCCCGGCTGCAGCGACCCCCGCGCGGGGCGGGAGCGGGGACCCCGCGGTGTGGGACCGCCAGGAGCATCTCACGCCCCGGCCCCTTGTGCCCGGTGCGGGGCTGGGGCTTGGGGGGGCAGCGACCCCCACGCAGGGCTCGGGTGCGGGGCTGGGTGGGGGGTGCGGGGCTGTGCCCACCCCACCTGGGGCCTGGCGGGGCCGGTGCACCAGACCCGGGTGGTACTGGGGGTGCCACGGGTGTCACTGATGTTCTAGGGCAGCAGCGGGGTGGGTGCTGGCCCTGGCTCCCCAAAGCATCCCCGGTGGCAGCCCCCCAAAGTGTGCACTGCGCTCCCCACGAGGAGCTGAAGACACGGCCTTCCCGTCACCGTTGTGTCGGGGCAGAGTCCACCCTCTTGGACACCGGGCTCGAGCATCGCCGGGTGGCACCTCGGGTGGTACCTCAGGTGGCACCTCGGAGGCAGAGTTCCTCTGTAAGCATCCCGGCTTCCCCGGCATCCCACCTCCACCAAGTTATCCTCCACATGCCGGCATCGGAACGGGGTTCAGGATAACTCGGTGTCGCTGGAGCCAGTGTTCTTACCTGTATCCGAAGGCGTGTTTGCAGCTTGGTGGGCACCGAGGTGGTACCCGACGGGTGAGCGAGGGGGGAAAAGAGCCGCGGGCTTTTTCTGTTCCGGGAAACACGCGTCTGGCGCAGCCCGCTCGCGGCCTGGTCCTGCCCCCGTCGCAGTCAGGGGGTTTGCTCAGAGCTGAGGAAAGCGTTACGGCAGTGGGAATAAATGGGAAGATTGATGAAGAGCGTGAGGGAGAAGGTAGAGGGTGGGCTGGAGGGCTCTGCTTCAGCTGAAGCTCTCGCTGGGTGTAGCGCTGAGCGGCGGCACCGGGAGATGGAAACGGCGATGGTCTTCGAAGCTGAGACTCCGGTTTGCTTGTAGATTAAGTAGACAAAACTCTGCTGGAGTCCGAGGATGGAGCTTCGTCCCCTTACTTCACCAGAGAGCTCAGCTTCACTCTGTCCTTACAAAGCTTTATGTTCAGACACATGCCAATGCTATAGCACCGATCCTTTCCTTTCTTGTTTTTCTCCTTGCCTGGAAGATGTTGGATTTGTTAAGTGTGTTGAGCTTCCTCTGATGTGAAAGGGATATATTTTGCTGTTCTGGTAGCTTTAGCGGTCTGAACAAGTGGATTAATCAACCTGTTTTATTTGGCTGGAAATATAATCAGCTGAAGATCTGGAGTCTCTTGTTTTCAGGCTTTAATTCCTTTTTTCCATTGAGGTTTGTGTCTTTACTTTCTGCGGAAGAGACAGAATGGCTTAAGATTAGGAATTGCTGATAAAGATAGGAGGGGTTGAGTTTTCTTAAAGCAAAAGCAATTTTCCCTCTTGCGCCACGATCAGACCTCATCATCGGCTCAACGACTCACCTGGCACGTGCAGGGCAGAGGGACCCTCTGGGTGCCAAACGGGGACGCGCGTACCTGCCCTGAGTTGCGTCAAGCGAATGTTTCCCTCTCTGACCTTGTGTGTTGGGTTCGTTTCTGTCGGTGTCGGAAGGCACCGCCGCTCCCATCTTGGGCTCAAACGGTTTTATTGAGAGCATCCCTCTCGTACTGGCCAAGTGACAAGTGACCTGCCTGGTTTAGTGATGCCTTCGGGATGCTCTCGGGTGTCCATATATGATGCTCACATAACGTCCCTTTAAGTTTGCTGCTGTAGGAGGTGTCGGGGATGCAAGTTGGGAGGTTTGTGTCTAATCCCAGCGCCACCACAGATCCCTCCGCGGGCTTCCCTCGCCTCTGTGTTCCAGATCTCACTTGGGAAATGGGAGCACCCCTGATGAGAACCCTTCCCCCCCATCCCTGGGTGTGCTGAGTTTTTATTATGGAGGCCAGCATCACCCTTTGAAGTTTTAAAGTGCTAATTATTAATGGCTACAGCCGCTTGATCTCAAAATTGCTCTCTGGTGCCTTTATGCTGCGGTGGTGGCCAGGGTAGGAACGCACGGGCGGACTATGTCTTCTCCAACAGGCTAATTTGTTCTTCGTTAGCGTGGCGGGTTGAGGTTAACCCTGGCTGATGGGGGATTGCTGGTGTGCTTGCGGGTCGGGTGGCTTTTAGAGCACCCGGGGGGGATGAGGCGGCGGCAGGAGGGGATGCTGGGCTCGGCAGCATCCCCCTGCGTGACGTGAGAGCTCACGGGGGGGTACGGGTGGGCGGTACGGCCGCGGTCTGCGTGGGAGCTGGTCTCCGTGGGCTTTGCGTGGGGTTTTCCGTGCTGACCCCATCCGCCGGGTGTTGCTGGAGTCCCGCGCGGAGGTTTGCTCTCAAAGGCCATTAAGCACCGATGGCAAAATAAACCCGGTGGGCACCAGGGTTTAGCTGAAACCTTCCTTTTTCTTTAGTTCAAGCATGATTTCAACATTACTTTTTCAAGTCAATAAGGAATTAATGCGTTATACGCTTTATTGCATGAAACAAATGGGCCTTTTCTCATGCACATTATTGAAAGGCTTTCTTTAATGCTGATGGTGTTATTACTGATAAGAAATTGGTGTGAGAGTCCTCACATTCAGTGGTTGTTCAGTGCTACCAAGATTTAAACGCCGACTTCAATGCACTTTTGTTCTGATTTAAGTTCTTCAGCTACCGCCAAGCTGCTTGCTTGCTCCGCTCTCTTTCTGTTCCCCTTCCCAGTTCCACAATGTTTATTTTTCTTTCCAAGCCTGTGATCATGTTAAAATCCCGGATTTTGTTTTTAAGAGAAGTAAATTGCTAATCCTCATGTTTGTGGAGACAAGCTTAGAAGTATCCCCTGCCTTATCGCCAAAGCCTCTAATGCCCGCCACAGAGACTCTGCCTCTTCCTTTTGTACAAAATCGTCTGGTTTTAAAGCAAAAGCTGGAGCTTTGCTGGGGAAGCTGACTTGGGGACGGCTGCCGCTCGGATGCTCGGTGTTGGAGCAGGGATGCGGCTGCTGTGGCCAGCATAGTCCCGGTTGGACTTGCCCTGCCTGAAAGACAAAACTTCTCTATTCCGCCCATTTCTCTAGGGCGGTGTTGCACACTGTGGGGCTCTTGGAAGGACACTTTGTTCTGATGCTTTTCCAGCCCCACGCGCAGCAGATGGGTGGGCTGAAAAGCCCAAACCTCCTTGCGCAGCCTCGCTGTCCCCGTGCCGTGGGGGGTCAGCAGGAGAGCTGCACCCAAACCCTGGCTTTAGGCACCTTTAGACCATTCCAAGTGTTTCCGATCCCGAAAGCCGTTGCCTTATCTCCTTCTCGCGGTTTCTGTAGTGTTCCACCCGGCTTCCTGGGTCTCCAGGTCCCAGACGTGACCCTGAGTCTGGCTCCTCACCTCTGCACCTCCTGGGAGGGGACAAGGAGCAATTTCTGCTGCAACCACAGGGCAGGAAACGCAGGTGGCCCGGCTGCTCGGAGCAGTTAGCCACGGGAAGGCGTCCCGTGCCGCTGCGGAAATGGGTGAAAGCTGAGTCAGGGCGTGCAATGATGTCTGACGGGTCTCCCGCTGCGGCATGGGGCCATCTCTTGCCGGGATGCTCGCAGCCCGGATGGAGGAGGTGTAGCCAGAGCCCCACTACGGGGGGTGGCTGCGGCTTTGGGTGGTGGGTTTAGCTTGTAAAGAGGAGCCTGGCAAATCCCTGGGGGCAATGGGGGGGGGGGGGGCTGGCTACTTGGCTGGGCGCAGGGGAGGCAGCGAGCGAGGAGCGGAGCTGGTCGCAAGTTCTGGCTTAATTTCTTCATCATCCGGCTGGAGAGGTGGAGGGGTCTGCTTTTGTGCAGGGTGTGCGGAGAAAGGTCCGCGCACTTGGTGCGTGCCGTGGCACCACGGGGGCAGGTCCTGTGAGGGGTCCCCGCAGCACCAGCGGTACTGTTATGGGGGAAAGAGTTTAGTCTGCGCCACGGAGCCACCGACAGCCGGACCCTGCCACAGCGGGGCTGTGCTCCTTTGCGAGCCCTCAAATCCCGGTGGGACAGAAACAGCCACGTTGCTGAAGGCAGTTTTGGGACATCTTGCCAGTGCTGGTTCCTTTTCGGCAATGGGTGATGCCTCTTGTCCCCTCTTCCCACCCAGCCATGAGCCCTTCTGTAGAGGTCTTCCCACCCGGGTTTGCCCCGCGATCAGTTTTTTCCCCCGTGCTCAGTGTGACACAGGACTCTCTCGGCGATGCACGTAAATGTTTAATGCCCATGCAGCAGGTTGGGCTTCCGAGGCTGGGGCTGAGCAGTAGGTGAGGCTGAATATTTGCAATGGACTTTTGCAGCCTGAAAAATCTCCGTCTCTTCAGGTGCAAGCGCAGGTCCTGCCCTTCGGCGCTGGGCTCGCACGCAGGCGCCTGCCTGCATGCCCCTGCCCTGCCGCTGACCCAACGGGGGGCAAGCGGGGGGAGCTGGGGAGGGCGAGCTGGGGCTGTCCTCCCGCTCATCGCTTGGGAAGGCAGCTTAAGCTTTCCTCATTTGAGGGCTTGGGATTGTGTTCAATGTGGTTACTGAGATAGCTCGCTTTCAAGATGTCAGTGGGATTTACATTTTTTTTTTTTTGATTTAAGAAATGGAAATTAAGTTACAGATGTGAAGGCTGAGAATAAGGAAGAGGGTTGTGTTACTTGGGATCAGTACCGGAGCAGCCAGGGTGGAGAGTGCCCTTTTTCAATCAAGTAATAAATTGTGGGGTTTGTATCTTTGAGCTTAAAATAAAGGGGTGTTGCCCACAGCAGAAAATGTCGCTCCCTTGCCTTCTTCCTGCCTCCACGCTCCTGTCTGAGTCACTCTTGAATCAGATGCATCCAACTGTCCTGACTCAAGATTTTGAAATTCTTGGACTTAGTGATGCTTGTAAAAATCGGGGTATTTCTGGGAGGACCGACAGAGCATCCAAGGTCTTGCTTGTTAGCTTCCCTCTGCGGGGAGCAGCGCTGGGGTTTTGCTTTATTTCTTTTAAATGATAGCTGAGATTTGGACATCATGGCATCCCTGAGCTGCCACTTGGGAAATACCACATGTACAATAGGAGCGCTACTGTGTGGGGTGTTGAAGTTATTTATCTGGCTGCTCTTGCCCATACCTGAACACCCGCCTGTGGGGAGGCAAAGTTGCTGAAACGCCAAATAAAGTGGTTTGCCTAAAGCTGTGTGGCGGGCAGGAGGTGTCCTGGCCCCGTTCGCCGATGCCAGCCGTTCTCCGGGCTCTGCAGGGGTGGTTGGGGTCCCCAGGGGCTGGGGCGGTCGGGGCAGCACCCAGCGGTAAGGGTGCTGGGGCGGTTGGGGCAGCACCCAGTGCTAAGGGTGCTGGAGCATGACTGGGGGGACTCTTGCGACACAGACTGAGCCTGGCATGGGGTGCAAAGGTTGTGCCTGTCCAAACAGCTGGGAAACGTGTGGGCCAGCCTGGGATGGGTTTCCTAGTCAGTGGTTGGTTTTGCCCCTGGAGCATCCTCCCGGGGCTGCCTGTTCCCAGACAGGCACCTTGGGCTTGATCCTGCCTGGCGTGGACCGGGCTGTGCCGGAGGGGAAAGTACCACTGCCGTTAAGGAGCGATGGTGCTGGGCTGGCAGCAGAGCCCATCTCATGGGCTACGCTGAGCTGTAACCTCAGGGGGTGAATAACTGCATCCCAGTGGGGACCGTGGTCCTTGGAGGGTGGCTGCAGCATCTTGGGCTCTACCCGGATGGGCGGTGGTGATGGGCATCGAGCCCGTCCCCGCGTCTGTCCCTGCCAGCTGTGTGCGGGTGGGCAGCACGAGGACAGGGACGTCCAGGACTTCCCACACCCCGTGGCTGTGGGCAGAGAAGCACAGAACGAGCCGTTCCCGAGGAGCAGAGGGCCTGGACGTGAGTCTGCTGAAGTCAGGGGAAAGATTTCGGAGGGTTTTTTTGACAAGAGCCGGTGGCCTATAAATACGCAGGGCTAAGTCACTGTGCTGCTGCTAATACTTGCAGCACTAAGGCCAGCTGACTGTCAGGAAGCGCTGCTGCAGATCCGAGGTGCTCACTGGTGCTTCCAAAAAGCAGCCGAGATCTTAGCGGTGGTGTGAGGCATCTGCTATCATCAGAAATAAACTCATCCCGATGCTGGGTGCTGAAGGCAGGGATTTCTCTTGCAGCCATCTGGCTGGAAGGGAAGGCTCCTTCTGCTTTACCTCTGACAAGCGCTTAAAATAAATTAAAAAACACTAGGGAGCTGGGTTGCTCTGCAGCACCTAGACCGCACCTGAGACTTCACTGAGCTTTTAAATAAGGTTGCAGCAAGGGCTTGGCCTCGCTACAGAGGTCCTGGGAACCCCCAGACTCTGCTGCCCTGGCTCGTGCTGCGTGTCTGAGCTCCGCAGGGCTGCCTCGTGCGGCGAGGCACCGCTCGGTGGGGAGAGGGGCCGGGGGGGCAGAGTCTGGCACTTGATAATTGGTTGGGGATATTAATATGTTTTACGAGCTAAAGGCTGGATTGCAGTCTAGCCATCTGCCCTGCCTCGGGGGGTCGTGTGTCCCCAGCACCCCAGGAGAACAGAACCGGTTGCAATTCAATCTGATTAAACTGGCTGAAAACCAGGATTTCTGGTTCACAGGAAATTATTTGCTTTTTTTCTTAATTTGACTTTTGGGTTGGGTCAGACTGAAATGAAATGGTTGTTCTTGCATTGCTTCTGCTTAAGCTTGCAGTGAGGGTCCTGCACCTTGAGACTGCTCCATGAGATCCATGTCCTCGTTGCGCTCGGGGCTAAATCCATCCCCGGTGTGAAGTTGGGGGCTGCTGGGTCCTGCCGGGGGGAAAGACTCCCAAAATCCCATCAGGGCTTGTCTGGAGGGGTCTTTTATTGGATTAAAGCTTGTCAACCTGGAAGCATTTTGAACAAGACATTCTGGACTTGGGATAATTGAATCTTGTTGGGACAGAACTTTTTTGCCCCCTAATTCAATGGGAAACCTCCCGACAGCGCCAGTCCTGGCTCCTCCGCAGCCGCCGATCCCGGAGGAGCGGTGACTTTACCTCTTCTGGTGGGGTCACTCGCTCCCCCCCACCCCAGCTCCTTTCCCTGCCTCTTCACAGCCGGGGATGCTGGAAAAGTGGTCCAGCTTCTCCTACGGCCGAGCAGATCCCATCCCAACCGGCCGGGGTCCTGTAGCCGAGCGGGTCCGGGGCAGCCTGGCTGTCACCCCTGGTTTTCACCATCTTTTTAAAAAGGCACCGAATACAGAGGGGGGATGCTCAGTTCTCATGTGTGTTTTTTTTGTCTGGATTGTGCCTAGCTGCCTGCGAAGAATAGACCATCTAAACACGCTGCCGGAGCGCTAATTGGCCGGGGAGGGTTTGAGCTGCCCGAAGCAGCTCTTTTGTTGGAGGCTGAATTCCTCCTCTGCCTGATGCCCGTCCGGATCTTCCCATGCAAAATTCCTCTCGCCCTTCGTCACGCGAACTGCTGTGGGGTCGTGCCGCTGGGCAGGTGGTGTACTCGGCAATACCTCCGCTCAACCCCCTTCAGGACTTCTTTCTTCCTTCCCCCCTCCTCTGGAAAAGGTTTTCGGGGTTTCTGCTTCATACACACATGGGCCCTGTTTCAGTAAATGAGGAGCCTCCCTGGGGCGAAGCCTTAGTTTGGTCTTGTGCTGCTTAAAGTAGGATTTTTTTTTTCCTGAACACCTGCTGTATGAATTAAAATTTGCCTTGTAAATGTAACCGAGTCAGAGCCTAAGCATAAAAGACGGGCGTTTGCTTTTTGCCTGGAAAAAGAAAAAAAGCAAAACCTCGAAGGTTTTGCTCTTGAGGCAGCTCGGCCACAAAACCCGAGAGAAGCCCGAATCACTCATTTACCGTTTTTAATTCGGTTGCCCCCTGTCCTTATAAATAGGCCCCCAGAAACATGACAAGGCAAGCATCTCTGCTATTTATAGCTCGTGCTGCTCCACATGCCTGTTTTAAAAATCAGCAGCTAAATGGCTCTGCAGCCTTTCAGCAAAAGGCTTAACGACGCAGGCGTTCGGTACGCGCGGATAGACGTGGGTATATTTAAAGGCCGTTGGTGGGGAGCCTTCACCCCGCGCAGGTGGGATGCTTTCTGCAGCCGGGATATTGCTCCTGGGCGAAGGGGAGCCCCTCCGGCATAGCTCTGCCTCCGGGGAAGGGGCTCCGGTTTGCCGCGCTCGCCCAAGCTTTAGCCATCGCCGGCCAGCCCCGACGCGGGACTGGTGCCACTGGGGATGCTCCCGGCGGGGTCGGTCACCCCACCTCTCCCCTGCACCTTGGCTCCTTGGCCAGCTCTGTACTAGACAAGATATACATTGGTATTCCCCAAGCTTTAAAAAAAAAATAATCATTTTTTGAAGCTGCATTAACCCTTTCTTTCTATTTTTTTCCCTTTGTGGCATCACCTCTGTATAATTAAGAGGCTGCCGGTAACCTTTACCCGTTTAACTGGTCATGCCACTTCTCAGATGAATCTGCTTTATTCCTGGCAAATTATACTGCCGCAGTTTTCAGGCAGCTTCGCTCTGTTTTGACTGACTGGCTGACTATATTAACTGATAGTGCTGCTTGGGCTGCTTTGATCCGGTATTATTTATGGAAATGATGGCATATAACTCTGCGTAGTTGATTAATGCTGCATGTATTTTTAATGCGCTAGTTCTGCTGTTTGATCTGTGCTAAATGATTATTCTCTGATGTGTTCCTGGGTTCATTTTAGTTGCTTATGAAAAGGATATTGAAATGGACTGTTTGTTTTGTTGCTTTTTTTTTCCCCAGTGGTCTCATCTTGTGCTGGTTTTTAAGCTTTCACAGATCGTTTTCCCAAGCATGGCTCTGCCGTGATTCACGTGGAGCGTTTACACTTTATTGCTATTAATTTGAGCGTTTCATTGGTGGCATTACTCTAAATTCATCGCTGTGTGTGCAGTTGTTTTGAAGTTTTGGGGAGATACAAGGTGGAAAAACAACCGTTTAGGTGATGCTCCGTTCTTCCTCACGTGCAATTGCCGAGTCCCAGCTTGGCTGTGACTCGGGTCCAGCAACATCTGAATGGGGAAGAAACCTGTCTAAATTGGAGGGGGTATAATTAATTTCTGTGGCCCGTCACAGGATGGCTGGGACTGGTCGATATTAAGAAAATGACTTTAATTACCAGGGAGGTGTGTGCTCGACCCGCAGCTTCCTCCTCCGCGGCGGGAGATGTGGTCGGGGAGGGACTGGTGGGTGAAGGTCGTGGTCGGGGAGGGACCGGTGTTTCATCCTGGGAAATACCCACCGCATCCTGTGGCACATCCCGTGGCACGCATGGCACATGCAGTGCTCCTGGTGCTGCCGTTGGGGAGGGAGTCTGACGTCCTTCATCCCTCCTCCAAAATCCTTCCCCATCGCCAGACGTGGCCAACGGGGTGGAAAGCGGGAGGTTGTTCCAGGAGGACCATCTGTGAGCTGGAGGATCAGCATTTCCCTTCCCCGGGGGCAAAGCAGAGTGGGGGAAGTTGATTTTTTTTTAATTTATCTTTTTTCCCTCCCTTTTCTAACACCTGCTCACTTTCGTGATGTGGGCAAGGGCTGTCTCTAACCCCCGGGTGTACGGTGCTGCAGCAACAACAGGTTTGCGAGGATGCTTTCATGAACAGCGCTGTAAAGATGCAAAGCAACGCTAGTTGAAAACCTTTAAAGGAAGGCTTTTTTCTTGCCTCTAAACAGGGCTTTTTGTCAAGATCAGCAAAATATGTATCTTTTTGCAAAAGATCCCTTTTCCTTTAATGGTCTTTTCCATTGAAAACAGTTTAAACTTGACATTTTGTTCCCTCCCTCCAAGTTTTTCAAAGCTCCTTGCTCCATGAAATACTTCAATAATTCATTTTCCTCCTGCCCTCTATTTCAAAGAAGAGAGATATATATATAAAAAAACATATCTATTATAATATATAATTTTTATATATGTATTTTTTCTGTTGTCTGTAACTCTTGCCTTTTGCCACCAGGAGCAAAGCAAACATTATAGACTTTTTCCTGGTGTTCTTCCCCTGCCCCAAAACTGAGTCGTGCTAACTGGAGCACTGCAGCGAGCCACTTATTTGGGGGGAAAACTGGGAGCGAGGCACCGCATCGGGTGCCGAGGGAACCGGCAGGATTTTTGGATACGGCTCCTACAAACAGAGTTGCTTCCCCAAAACACGTCTCGATTGCAGACGCGTGAGTAATGGGGCAGAGGCACCCACGCCTTCGCGGTGCTGTTGGGTGGGGAAAGAGGGGACGGTGCCTTGCGCAACGCCCGCAGCTGGCAGAGCCTGCGATGGGGTGTTTCTGTGCCCCCCTTCCTACCCCAAACTGCAGCCCAGGGGTGTGGGGAGCTGGGCTGGGATGCAGTTAGGATCCCGGGATATCCAGAGAAGGTGGAGAATCTGCTCCAGGTTGTTTACCCCAAGAAAAGGGTTATTCGAATTAAAGTGGGGCACGCCGACCTGTCGGCTCTTGCCTGGGCTGGGTGTTCGCTTGCTTTGTGCCAATACAGGAGAAGTCTTCGCCGGAGCCTCCCCAGCTAATGCGAGCAGCCCTTTCGTGCTCTGCCCTTCCCTGCCGTGGTCAGTTGGGTTTTTTCCCGGTCCCAGTGCTTCCGGAAAGATCTGTGGGATTTGCCTTGTTTTTAAGCTCCCCGGGTGACTTGGACCCACGCGCAGCCATCCCATCGCCTGGCACTCCCTTCCCTGGCAACGGCCACGTCGTGATAAGATCTGTCTCGAGGGGTTTTCCGGCAATGCCCCCCAATTCCCAGGCAGGGTCGGGGGAGCCGGGGGGCTGCGTGGCATCGCTGCGTCTTGCACGGCATCCCCTCTGCCGCGGGGCCAGCTGGCGCGGGGAGCAGATGGGGAGGTGGAGCCGGGTTTCAGGCTACGGTAAAGCGAAGTGACGTAGAAAACTAAATACCTGTTATCGGAGAAAAGCAAACAGAGCCTCCACCTGCCTCCAGCCTTTCTCCCTTCAAGGGCAGGCTGCACGCCTGGCGTATAGCTCCCTGTAAAAGATGTTTTATTATTAACTTGCTTGCTTTGGCTTGGCTGTGGTGTTGAGAAATCCAAGCCTGACTCCAGATAATGAATGACAAACATTTGTCTGGACTTAACTATTTTATTCTGACTATTTTTTTTCCTCCTGGAAGTTTACAGTAAGCTGTCGACGACATGCCCTTTGACATGGATTAGTGCTGACGCCTCGCAGTTGGATCTTCCCATCCTTTTCACATCTTGGTTGTTTCTTTTCAAGGGAGGCTTTTGTGCATGTCTAATCCATTTAAAATGAAAAATAAACAAGAAATGGACTGATCTCTGAAGGGGCGGTCGGGTAGGAGGGCGGTGCTGGCTTCCCCGCAGAAGGCGGCAAGCTTTGGGGTGGGATGGAGGCAGTGATGGTCCTGCCGTGCCCAGGAGAGGGCCTGTCCCCCCGGCACCCCACTTCGGTGTCCAGGGGTGCCTGGAGCACTGCCTGCCACCGACTTTTGGTTTGCAGACCCCTTAAAAGCTTTCCAGTAGGTGTGTAGATGGTGCGTTCAAGCTTGTGGGCTGGGGAATCGACGCTCTCCTCTCTCTGCTCCATCACCCACCGCTTTGTGGTCCCTCTTAGGGACCTCCCCTGTGTCCGCTGTCGTGTATGTACCGTTGCTAGATGGCCCTGCCGTAGAGCTGATACCTCTCCCGCCGTTACCTGTGCGATACCAGGTAATACACTTAACAGCGTGTGCAATGTTGGCCGGATAGAGCCTCTGTGCATTGCCAGGGTTGTGTCGGGTACCTGCAGCTCCCCCGGATTTGGTAGGATTTTGGGATGCCCCTTTGCAGGTGGGATGCAGATGCTCTTTTTGCAGGGTTTCTCTTTGGCAGCAGAGCTGGTGGAAGAGGAGGCACTGCCCCTTCTCCTGCAATGCCAAAACAGTCGTTACAAAGCCCTCAAAAACTGGGATGTGACTGGGATAGAAACGTCAGCAAACCTCTCGGAGCTGACCCACTGGCTGGAGGGGAAGCTCTGCGGTTTTCAGTGTCTCTGACTTGGGATCAGGCTTGGTTTCGCCAATCCAGAACCGAGTGCGCTGCCTTTGCCGAGGATGATTCTCCCTCAGTGATGCCGTCCCGGTTGCTAGACAGAGGTGGTGGGGTGCTGCTGGGGGGCTTGGCTCTGACCCTGCAAATCAGTAGTTTGGGTTTGGCATCTTGGCTTAGACTTGGTCTTAGCTTAGAGCCTAAGCTGTGGGTGAGACTGGGGGCACTGCAGAAGGTGCCTGAAACCCTTCTGCCTGCCTGCCTCCGTCCTCCCCATCATGCTTTTAAAGGTTTTGCCTATTTAAAGAGGATTTGGCTGTTCAGTGGGACCAGGCTGCTGCCTGTTGCACTCCGCCGGATGGCCTGGTATTTATTGTGAAGGTTTCAGAGAACTGGCTGAGACTTTAAGTCACTGTTTATTTGTGGTTGCGCTGTTTAATGGAAACATTTTCCTTTTCAAGGTGAACTAGTGCTAGAAATAAATACAGGCAATACCTCGTGGCTGAGGCGGGAGCCAGGACTGGACGGAGCTACAGCGTCCGTCAGTGACAGCAGCAGCACGATGACTAAGGAGAGAGAAATTAAAAGCCGATACGCAGCCTTGATTGAAGTCATTAATCTGCTGCAGGGCTCGGGGATTTAAAGCAAAGGTGAGCGGGAGGCAGGGGCTGGCGGCTGCCCTCAGCCATGCCCCGCGGCGGGGCTCTGTCCCTGCTGCGTGTGCACGGGGTGGATTTGTCCTCTCTAGGTTTACACCATCCCTGCAGCGGATGGCGAAAGGTTTGGAGTATAGCTTAGATGCAGCGAGACGTCCCCTGCCGCTGTCTGCTCCCGCTCAGCAGGTCCCCAGCAGATATCGGATCTGCTGCAGTTCCCCTTTTCCAGTGATAAGTGACGGCTTTCTCCGTCCAGGTGTCTCTCTTTCCATGACGTGCCTTGGCCCCTATCAGTTCCCTCTTTGAAAGCTCAACTTCTCCTCCGTGGATTTGCCAGCGAATTCCATCTTGTGGTGTCTGCGACCCAGCTGGGCTGGTGCTGGATGAAAGCGAAGGTGAAACAAGTTCTCAAAGGGGAAATGACAGTCACCCGATGCAAGCTGGAAGTAAATGCATCGCCGTGTCCCGTGCAAAGTGTAGCACAAGATTGCATTATAAAATAAGGGAATAAAACTTACGGAGCAGGAAACCTCCTCTCTTCCCAGCTTGGAAGGCGTTTTTCCTTGCCCTATCCCAGCAGCTCTCCCCGCTCGCCGCACATTGTAGCTTACAAACCCCTTGTAACTCTTGTCTGGCGAGAGTTACGGTAACTCCAGATTAGCCCGTAGCGCTGTGTCGTCATAGCCTTGAAACAGGACCCGAATGGCAAAACCTGCCTGAAACCAGTTGCGCTTACTCATGCTCTGTGCTGTCCCTCTCCCCCGCTGGAGTTTCTGCTATGGTAATTCCACTTATTAAGCGAGGAGACAAAACACCTTTATTAAACTTGGAACCGAGCTCGGGAGCAATGAGAGAACCGGGACTCGCTGGCTTCAGACCATCAAAAGGTTTTCTTCTCTCTTCAAGCCCCCTTTCCCTTCCTCTGCGCAGTCTTTAAAGTGAACAATAGAGGAAGAAAGATACTTTGCTGTTTGTGATGAATAAAAGTCTGCATTTAAATATGTTTGTTTAGAGTGGGGAAAAAAATTAGGAAAGTGTATTGGGAATGAATCCTGTGATGCTGGGGCTTCACTTCATCTCCACGCTTGAAAATGCAATGAGCCGAGATGGATGGGGGTCTTAGCTCAGGCTCTGTAAAGCTTCTTTATATTAACACTTTCAGTAAGTGTTTATTAGCACTGTGGATAAAAGAAGCCTTTGTTAACGGGTCTGTCCCTTTGCTTCTCCGGTGGAGGAGCTGAATCTTGAAAGGAATTGCCCTGGGCACCTGCTGGAGTTACTGATGAAAGTTTTCATTCCAGATTTTCTCCACAGGCTTAAACATAAAATAGCCTAAACCGCTCGGAAGCAAGTCTGCCCTCTTTTCCTCCTTAACTCCTTCCTTGTTGGAAGTGCCGTGGCTGTCCTGCTGCAGGGACGGGGAGGTCTGCTCCGGGGGGGCTGGGCGGAGAGGGGGTGTTGTGGTCCATCGTGGAAGCGCCCGCGCAATTACCCGGTGACACGGGGACACATCTGCCTGGTCCCGTGGTCCACAGGGCGCATCGGCGGAGCGGGTCCTGCCCCGTGGTGGGGCTCAGGGTCTGACCTTGCTTCTTGTCTTGCAGCAGCAGGAACCCCCTCGGTCCATCTTCAGCTTCTTAGGGATGCCCAAAGCCTCCCTTTGAAGGCATCTCTCATCTTGGGGAGTTATTAGAGCAGTTTAAAAAGCACTGCTGTTCGCTCGGAAAGAAACCTGGCCGTGATACTTGCGCAGCCCCCGAAGGTGAAGGCCTTCTCCAGAGGTTGTGTGTGCCCTGAAGCTGGCCGGGTGGCCGTGGCAGCCCTCCGAGGGAGCATCTGCCGCTTCCAGGAGGTGCAGAGCGCTCCCCTGCCCCTCGCCGGGGGAGGACACGGTTCCCAGCATTTTCGTATTGAATTACGGATTGATTGCACGACTGCGCCATTGCTGTTAGCATCTCCGTGCTTTTGTTCTGTCCTTCCTCCCAGTGAAAGAGCGACTGCTTTAAGCGAGAGAAAGAAAAAGGAGACTTCTTGCCACATCCATCCTGTGTTGGACCAAGCTTTGGTAACTCTGCCTGGTGTCGTGGGAGAGCTGCAGCGCTCTGTTCATTGACGGAGCACCTGGTTACACAATGGCTATGCCTGGCGTAAAGAAATTGGGTTATGTCTTTGCTACCAAAGAAAGATGCATTTTGCAGTGAGATCAGCCATGTGTATTTGCCACCTCCCTGGGAAACCTCCCCAGAGGTCCAAGCTCTGCAGCCCGTACCGCGATGTACCTACGTGGAGGGCTGTAGGCTGTCACGGTCCCCGGCAGCTCACCTCCCTTGGGCACAGGTTTCAGCCCCAGCAGCCGAGGAAGCAGATGTGTTATCACCTGCTGTATGACTTCTGTACTAAGCAAAAAATGGTTTTACAGCAGTCTGAGCTTGGCCATTCCCTTTTCTTCTCAAAGGCAGTGTGAGCACGCCTGTGGACCTGGGGCAGTGATGGCCTGGGACTGCAAAACCCACTTGCCCGCACCCATGTAGCTCTTGGGGTGGGTCGTTCAGGGGATGCTCGGCACCGAGCTGGGTCTAGGGTGGTCTGAAGGAGGTTGGAGTTTGCATCCATTCCTGCTGAAGCTGAATTTGACACTGAGAACACAAGGAGTTAATTGTAGTGACTCCGGCGAAGAGGAGCTATTGCATCTGTCAGCAGGCAAGGTCCGGAGGGGGAAAGGTTCTCCAAGGCTGTGCACGCCTTGCAGCGATGTATTTTGGTTTTCAGTAACTTCACTGTGTCAGAGAAACGTGCAGGCAGGAGGCAGCTCCTGTAGCTGGGCACATTAGCTCCTTGCAAGCTGGACGAAGTCCCCGCTTTGCAGCCTGCGCAGCTTCCCCGGTAGCGGAGCCCTGACAGCGCGGCAGCCCGGGGTGTGGGGAACAAGCAACAGCTACTGAGTTTGTGCAAAAAAGGTTCTTGGATAAAGAGAGGGAGGCAAGCCCCGGCTTCGTTTGTGGAGCAAGAGTCCTCCTCTGCATGCTTCACCCGGGGTTTGGGGATTGAAGATTTGCCCTTCTTGACTTGCAGTTTGTAACCGTCTTAGCGATGGAGGCACGGAGAGCAAATGTCTCTGGTGATGCCTGCCTTAATTGCTATATCTTTAAGGTATCTAGAGGCTGTGATCTGCATCTTAGTGGAATTCCTTGCAAGGAAGTTTTTATTTGTTAATTCAAGCAAGGAGAAATCACTTGTATTGTTTAACTTCCCAGCACGCAGCTCTCCTGCCAGCGGGATGCTGCCTTAATGCGTCTTGATATTCACCGGGTGATGGTCAGAGCTGCTAACGTGGAGGGAAATACGATGATAAAGTCCTGGGAGGAGCAGGGTGCTCGTGCTGGCGCAGCGGCAGGTGAAAGGCAGAAGCGTCTAGCGAGGACTTGTCGTGAGCGTGGCTCATCCAGCCACAACACTGCTGTTGCATGGAGCTGGCTTATTTGCAGCAGTAGCTGCTTTAAAAAAAAAAAAAACATAAATCAAAATAAGCAAATGCTACATCTTCTGTGAGTCTCAGATGAACATCCCGTGTCCGGCTGGGGAAGGGCAGCCTTGTTTCGCAGTCGCCGGTGGGGTTTCTGTGAGTGGTGGCAGCCGTGGCGTGGGGAGCGGCTGTTGTGCTGGTGGAGCTGGGAGAAGCCGCTGGTGGTGAGCTGGTTCATTAAGGGGTCGGTCGTTATCTTGGAGGAGTCGGAGTGAGCTGGCAGCCCATGGAGTGGGCTCTTCACCTCTGCGCTGGCGTCATCTCCATACCACGGCTGGCGGGTGAGCCTTGACATGACGTCAAGGAGCAAAGACTGAGAATGCAGGCTTCAAATTTTCTATATCGCTGCTCAAATGGTCAAAACTCAGGTATTCTGGGTCCTGTGTGAGCCTGCCTGAAGGTTCATCTTCATTGATGGCTCTTGGCAGTAGGAAAGTCCTCTGCTCTACAGGAGTCATCTAGAGAAGACCAGCTGTGGTGCTTTGAGAAGTTACCGCTGCCCGTTCTCCGTCCTCTGCCGGAGGTCCCTGTTTCTCAGCAGGAGACCCGTCAGGTGCTGTGGGATGAGGTTGGTGGCAGCACCCACCATCCTGGGTGGGCAGCTGATGGGTGGGAACTTGTTAAGATGCTTTTAATAAGGCAGAACCCTTGGGAGCCTCAGCTGAGGACACCTGAGTGTTTCGCGCTGGTTCGTACCAGCATCAACAGCGTCTGAATCGGTCACAACAAATTAACGCCAGAAGAAGGCGGCTGGAGGACAAAGCTCTCCCGCACAGACCCGACAGCATCGTGGGGCTTTCAGCAGGGTCCGGCGGTTCCTGCTGTTTCAGCAGTCGGCGTAGCTGGGCGCCGGGGCTGACGTGGCGTGCCCAGCGCTGAGCTGAGCTTTCCGCTGTATTTGGCCGGGCAGCGATCAGATGGTGTCGTGTAGAGTTCTCTTTGTACTGGTGGAAGATGGGTATTGCAGAACTTACCCTTTCCCTCCTCCCGCCAGCCTGCTGGCTTTTGCTTTTGCATTTTATATCCCGCTCTTTGCTTTTACGTTTCTTTCCCGTTAGCTCTGCCTTGTTCAGCTGCTTTTTACCCCACCGCCCGCCTTCCAGCAGCACCAGTTGCAGTGCTGGAGGAGCCACCCGGTAGCCCCAGTGTAGCACCTTGTTGCTGTTACCCCTTTTTAGTGGTGTGTGAGCACGTTCCTGCAGGTCCCCGACCAGCACCCCTGGGCTGGGTCAGCTAACCCCTGAGGAAGGGGACAGAGGGGGGTCCTCAACTCCGCCCCAGGCTGTGACTGCTGCCGGACCCCGGGGGTCTGCAAAAGGTGTCAGGGGGAGCACTGATGCTGTCGGGGTGTGAGTTGCTCGGGAGAGACATCTGCAATGGCTTTTCTGGGGAGGAGGAGGAGGAGGAGGAGGGTGGCCGCGCAGGCAGGGCTGTCCTGGAGCATCTGCGGCTGCTGCCGGGGAAGATCTGCGGCTGTTTGACAATCGGTGCCTCCGACCGCAGCCGGGCAAGTGGATGCTGTCAAGTGCATCAGGAACAGAAAGTTTTGCTTATCTCTACTGCAACAAGTTTGAATAGCGAACCCGACTGTTATTTAAACAAAAGGCTTTACCGTGCCCTTGCCGAGATGTCACCCAGAGGAGTCTGCAGCTTGTCGCTGAGCGAGAAGGATGCGCAAATCCTTTTCTTCGCTTAACTTAGGGCGATGCGGCGTTTCCCCCCTGCGACGTCATGGCGCATCAGCACATCTCGGGGCTGTACGGAGGCAGCTCTTGAAAGGTTTCGACATTCACTGCAGAGAAGCATCTAAATATTTCTGGCTTTTTGAAAACGGAGGAAGGAATCGGGTACGTCCCTGGGACCGGGGCGAACCTCCTTCTGCGCAGCTCTGAGCCTGGGCTGGTGTCACCCGCCTGTTTTATTTCAGCGTGAGCACTATGTGGGGCTTTAGCTGATTTATACCAGTGTTGAGGGGAAGAAAAGAAGTTAATTCTTTTAATATGGAAAGTTACAGGCTTTAAAAGGCCTTATTAGCCTTCTGTTTAAAGATCTAATGTCATAGTAGTGTCTTGGCTTGTGCATTGCTGCTCTACTTGAAATGCAAACATACCTGGGGGGGTTTCTGCCTTCTTTTGCTCTAGCCATGAAATTAAGGAGCGAGGGATTTCTCCTCGACAGGCTGATTTCTGCCCGGGCTCCCCTGCAGAGCAGGGTCAGTGACCGGGGGGGCCTGGCTCCCCCGTTTCTCTTGGCTGTAGAAGTGGGAGCAAATCCCCCGAAGCGAGGGGTGGTCATTGCTGTCATCTCCAGGTGGGTGGGTTTGGTGGCTTGGGAGATGCTCGCCTAGATGACCTCGCAGAGCCGTGGCTTCCCGGACCGCTGCGTGGCAAGGGCAGAGCTTCCCCATCGTATCCCGTTCGTGCACCTAAATCCTGCCCGGCAGGCTCCGTCCTGGCCGGTGTCTGAATGCAGTTGTGTTTCTTAAGTAGGAAAGCAGCAGCAGCGAAGGCAGAGTAACTCGGGTTCTCACCTACGTGCAAGCCCGTGCAGGAGCTTGGAGCTGGACCGGAGGAGCCAGCCCGAGCTAAACCCCGACCCCATCCCTCGCCCAGGCAAGTACCAGCCCCGGCTCCGTGCTGGGAAGGGTGGGGAAGAGATAAAAGGGGGGTTCATCCGAGCTCGTCCTCCAGCTCATCTCCTAACCCCTGTTTTCTTGGTGGTTATTCATGCAACACAACTTTATAGCCCAAATACAAATGGTTGAAAGGACAATTCTTGCTCAGGGTTTTCCTCCGTAGCGCCTTTAAAGCTCCTGTATAAATTAACGCATTCGTTCATTAGCTGCAATTCCCTAAAGCACCGAGCAAAGTTTGTGATTTTAATTACTTTTTGCAGGGATCTGAGCACACAGAGACTTCAACAGATGATTACAGTTCATATTATTCATGCAGCTTCTTAAAATCCCTTTCTCTGCTAGGACATGGTTGATAGATACTAAAATGGAAGTCTACTAATAACCTCCCAGCCCTGTCCCGGGTGGGGTGTCTCGATCTTTGGACGAAAGCATTTTGCTGACAAAACGATTACATTTCCTGAGAGGTACCGCGGAAAGTCGGTCTGTGAGGAGGGTATGAGCTGCCGGGGTTGCTGCGTGCCGTTGGGGAGGTATTTGCCCAAGTTACATTTCATCCTGTTTGTCTCTAACCCCCGCGCTGGGCTGGCTGTGTCACACGCTGGGTGGTAAAAAATACGGAGGTTTTCAAACAGAAACACGGAATATTTATATGGTTGCAGACGTTTGTGGAAATATTAGTGGGAAAATCTAACCAACTAAAGTAAAATGCCAACAAAACTATTTTCAAATTAATTAAAAGGCTTGGATCCATTTTTTAACTGTTGAGGTTTTAATCCTCAAGCATTTATTTGATCTGTTTGAAGTTACTGTAGCTTCTTGTATCATAAACATTTTAGGGCCGCATTCTTCTTTATACGCTCTCTGCTTAGTAGAGACCCAGAGGCTTTGTCTGCATATGGAAATTTATTGTTATATAGGAATAATTCTTTAGCTGCAGCTGCGGAATCCCTCCTGCACAGCCTCCTGCATTATAACCTGGTTCTTAATAACGACGGGAGCACTCCTGCTTCTCCTGAGGTGGTCTTGTCTCGTCGATGGGAGCTCCTCGGGTGTTTTGCCCGGCTGTCGGCTTCGGTGGTGGCGTGAGCTGGGGATCTCCCAGTGCGGGAGGAATGCGAGGTTAATGAGAATCCGTATTTGACTTTTGTTTTGTGCTTATGTTTACAGGGTTTGATCCTTTAGTCTCCCAAGACAGCTTTACACCTGTGAGTCTGACTTCTTTGATGCACGTTTACTGGGGAATGAGCCCGTTCAAAGCTCGCTGCGCAGGTTGCTAACATGTTCAGCATCAAAAAGGAAGGGAAAGCAACAAAACCGCTTGGTGCTTGCATTGCCCGGAGGAGCTTCCGGGAACTCCTCAGAAACCAAACGCCTGTATGTTGGATTGCAGGTGCAGGAGAGGAATAAAAATAACTAATCCCAGGAGTAAGCAGCCTTTGCGTTTGTTTAAGGCCTGAGAGTCCTGGCTGTGCTTGGCCGAAGGAGAGGAGCGGTGGCTTTGCTCACGGCTGGTGGGGTAGGAGGGGAGCGCTGCTGCGTCCCTTTGAAAACGCGAAGCAAAGGCGGAGGGGGGACACGGTCTGGGCTGAGCTAGAGTTTGGCTGAACCCCCAAGTCTGCCTGCTTCACGCTGATGAAAAGCGCTGGTGTGGCTGCTGGTGACCCCGAGAGTTGGGCCCTTGGCTTTGTCCTTCTTTCCAAGTGATGAGAGAGAGATTTAATCTGATTTAATTTTCCTCAACAAACATGTTTAAGCTTTTAATGATATTACAAGTGATATATAAGCATTGAGAAATCCTTGTCTTTTCCCCCGTCTTGACCCATACAATCCTTTTATGGAACAATACAAGTGACTCGTGTAAAGCTCTTAACAGCATTAATGTGAATGATGCTGTTCTCTTCACCAGCAGCACGCCCGACTGCAGCGCCCTGAGCTTGATGGAGTCCATAAGTGCCCTGAATCTGATGCACTCAGTAATAAAATGAATGCAAAATAGCAGAAGACACTTACATACGTATAGAAAATTTTTTTGGCGTAGGCAGAGATCCTCCTCCTACCGTGTCGGCTTTGCATTGTAGCCTCAAGTGCGAGTGAATTACAGGTCTGAGCACTTTAACGCACTTTCGGAATGCAAGAGGCGACTATTATATTGTGCCGAGTGCCGTCTAGATGCGAATGGAACCTAGGACTTGGCAGCACACCTCTCTTTAAGAAGTTACACTGCATCAGCTCATCTCCAGTCCGGTTCTTGCAGGAGCTCTTAGCCCGTGGCAGATGTTCCTCAGCTCCTTGCAGGGGAGCTCAGCCAGCCCGCACCCTTTCAGATCTGCTGCAAGCCACGGGGTGAAGCTCGCTGCCTGCACTGGCCGAAGGCAGAAGCATCCTTCCGCTGGAATAACATCTCCTGTGTCCACAGCGTCAGCTTGGGAGCACCCAGCTACCCAAGTGAGGAGCCAGAGTTGACCACAGTGAGATGGTGGCATCGGAGATGCGGAAGGGACGGGCTGGAGCTCAGTGAATAGTTTGACAAGGGCTGAGTTAAATAGGACCTTCTCTTTTAACAGCTTATGGTGAGGCTCACAGATGCTCTCGTTATCCTGTATCCCGTGCTGGGACGGCACCATCCTGACTTTCGTCCAGTTTGCTGGAGGGGGGTTACCCCACCGGCGGATCGTATTGAGGGGATGAGATATCTTCTCGGGGTAAGGGAAAGAGCCTGTTGAGAGGTGAGGGGAAAGAGCAGCAGTGCAGCACAGCTGCGCCTTTGGCTGTAATAAGAAAAAATTCCCAGTGGAAACAGCCATGTCTGAGTGTTTAAGGGGGATTCATGTGTTTGGGGGAGGACTGGAGCTGCAGCCGTCCCTGAGCAGTGGAAACGGGGAGAGAATCAAACTGCCAGGCTGGGTCAGACATCCACCCATCCATCCGAGGCTGGCCAGGAGGTGCCAAGAGGTCAGGGCATAATCCTGGCTTTTTGCAGCCAGCGTTTCAGGGACTTTCCCATCAGGATGCTTCCTCCCGATCCCTGTGTTTAACAGCTACCAGCAGACCTGTCCTCCGTGAGCTTATCCAGTCCTCCTTTGAAGCCGTAGGTATTTCTGGCTCCCAGAACATCCCCTGACAATGAGTTCCACAATTTAATTACGAGGGGAAAGGAAATGGCCTTGGATAGATTTTTAAACCTGCTGCCTGATCCCTCTATTCCTGTCTTGTCCGAAATGGTGCCTGGAGAGGGATTGAGAAGAGGAAATGAGGGAGAAGGGAGAGAGGTAGGGCTTGAATTCGGGAATAAGTTAGGGGCGGGGGGGAAACTGTTAAATTAATACCACAACGGAGCCTTTCCAGGGATGGGATGCCGCCGCGTGCAGTGAATACGCCAGCTTCATCCTCTCTGTGCAAATGAACGGGATATTTAGTCGGTGCTGTTTTCACGCTGGGGAGGTCAGACGGGCGTGAAGTGAGATTGCGTTGGTGTAAACCCAGTGTAACGACGGGCATTCGGTAATCCAGAAGTGAGTGCCTCCAGCCTCGGGCTGGCTGGGCTTTTGGGCTGCTCACCTTCAGCCACGCGGGCGGGGGGAGGAATGAGGGTGCAGACGGTGGAGGGAGGAGGTGAGGACATCTGGCTTTGCCTCTACCAACAAATGGCAGGAGATAGCCCAAAATAGCATTACTGCTGTTTTAAATCCAGTGGGATAGCTGCTGGGACCTGCTTCAGCCAGCCCTGTGCTGCAGGAACCACGCTGGTGCCGCAGCACTAGCACAAAAAACTAACAGTACCTCCAGGTTATATATATGTATTTTTTTTTTAATTGATTTTTTTTTTTCCATCTCCTAGTCCAGAGAATAGAAAATGGCTGTCTCCCTGGGGATGTTTTTGAAGCAGGACAATAAATAGCATTCCCGGGATTTCACAGCTTGCTCTTACAGCTGCACGTTCTTCTAACAAAAAATGTGCATCTTGGATTTTCCACGTTGGCTCCCAGTGAGTAGGTGACTTTGTTCAGGGTTTCTGGATGTCCCCAGCAAATATGGCTTCATATAGATGTCTTTGTGTGTTTCATAGTGATTTCTTCTCTTACCGTTTGTAAATATTTCACCCATTTTTAAATTATTCATTCATTAAGTGGCTTGGATGGGAGAAGGAATCATGCTTAAAATATGCGCGAAGATTTAAAACACTGCAAGTCTGAAAGGATGTGAAAAAATAATTCGAGAAGTTGTTTTTACACCAGGACGAGCCCTACTTACGTACGAGGAGGGGACGGGAGGTGAAGAGACGCGGTGTCGCGCCAGACCTGGCTCGGGCTGGGACGTCGCTGGGGTTTGCGGGGTAGGGCTTTGGGTTGGGGTGGGATTTGGAGAATGAGATCCCTGCCCGGGGGTGCGGGCTGGGGGGCTGGCGCTGAGCTCGGGCAGCCGGCGGCCGCACCGAGGGGTCTCAGGGCACCGCGCTCCCCAGGTCCTGCAGCCCTGGCAGGTTCTTGGTTGTGTTGGCACTGCTTACAGCCATGGCCTGTATCCAATACAATAAAAAATAGAAATAACTGTTCTCCAGTTTATTAGTAACCTGCGACTTTTGCGTAATAATTGTTCAATTCAGGGTTGCAGCTAACTGAAATTGCATATTAAATCTGCGTCTCCCCCACAGCAGCGTGTCCCTTGCTGTAGCAAACTGTAAACCTTTTCTTTTACTCCACCTGCCTCTAGGCAATGAAAAGTAAAGGTTAAAATGCTGCTTATGATGGGAGCGGTGTTTGTTGGGTTTTTTTTTTTTTTTCTGCTTGAAGGAGTAACATGTGGCAGTGATATGCACTTTTATAGTGCCTCTATTCCGGGATCTCAAAACGTCATCGGGCTGTTAATTAATTAAAGCCTGTCAACACCTTCACGAGCAAAGGTGGTGGTTTTTATCAGTGATAGCCAAGTGCTTTGAGCTGTTGCATGGTGCTTTATAGCGAAGGAAGGGAAACCTCGATGTTTTAGAAGTGGGAAACAGGCAGAGATGAACAGGGCTCGGAGGCCCTGGAGGGGGTGGGTGAACAGCCGGTGGATGGGGAAACTGAGGCAGAGCACGGGTGAGTGAGTATAGAAAGCTGGGGAGAGCTGGGAGTTGGATCTTGGACCAGTGCCCCATCCCTGGGAGGTCTTTGCCCTTGGCTCCCGTTCCTGATGGTGTTATCCCCACCTCAACACAATACCTCCAACCGTGGCTGAGCATCCCAGCGCAGGGCAGCTCCGGCGTTCATCCACGCGTGTTCATTCCTGTGTGTTTGCAAAAGCTCTCGGTAAGGTGTTTTTGAAGGTTACCTTCAAAAGCAGAACACTTGCTTGAGAAAACTGAATAAAGGCTCCAAAAACCCAGGCTCTGGCCAGGGGCCGGGATAACCTTCCCTAATCTTCTTCTGTAGTGCTCATCATCTTTGGTGTGTTCCCGGACATCTAAGGTAGATGTTTGCTATCGCTTTCCATTTCTGGCTGTGGATGATTCTCGCCTTCTTGAACACGGCTGCCATTGGGACAACAAAGCGTCTTTTAAATTAAGCCTCGGGTTTTCATAGTCTGGTACATCATCATGTCAAACCTCGACGCTGCGCTAGGCAATGGATTTTAATGCTGCTGTCTGGTTCTTCTCTGCTGCCCAACCGAAGGGGCTTTAGGGCGTTTTTGGGTTGCATCAGCCAGGCAGATGCACAAGCCAAGCTGGGTGCAACAAGGGTGTCTTGGAGTGGGTAGGGGGGACCACGCGTGACGCTGCTCCCCTGAAGTGAGCCACCACTGTCCCTCCCCAGAAATCTCTGGGGTGGTTTGGGGGAGGCAGGGCCCACAAGGAAACGACCCTTTTGGGAGATGTCTTCTGTATCTGCCCCGTTGTGCCTTATCACGCACTCGGGGGCGATTTTGCAGCTTCCCGATTGCTTCCACAGCAGACGGGCTCGGCTCCACGCCCCCACCGGCAGCAGAACCGGCCTCCCCCATCGTTGCCGAGGCAGCTGGAGCCGGTGCTCCACCAGCCTGCGAACAAAAAGCTGCTTTTTGCCTGTGTTAGTCTTCTTATTGCAGCATTTCTCTCTCTCCTGGGGAACCAGTGTGTGCAGAGCTGGTGGCGTCTGCATTGCCGTTGAGTTCAGCAGCTGAGGCTGAGCTGCATCCAGGTTTTGACCCAACTTTGTGCAATTTTGATGGGCAAAGACCTGGGGCAGGGAGGGGAAAGGCATTGGGAAGTTGCTGTGTGTGTTTTTGGAAAGCGTAGGGCTTTCTGAAAGTGTCTCAGCGCACAAACAGCCCTGCTGTCGGAAGGAAAACCCGGTTTGGTAGTTGGTGCCGTTGCCAACTTCAACCCAAAGTCAGCTGCTTTTTCCAGCAAGGCTGTTAGTGTTTGCATCCCTCGGATAAGGCAGCGGGGCCCGGCCGGACCCTGCCTTCGCCTCCCGCTGCCGCCCGGCGCGTGTGGGGCTCCTGTAAGTAGCGATGATGTTCCCAGTGAGTTGCACCACGGTTTGGCGATGGCTGGACCCTTTTGATGGATGACTGAGGGAGGACCTTCGATAAAGGGCAAAAGAAATGTGAGGCTCTTGCCAATATATGCAGCCCCTCTTCTCTGACTTCTGTTTTTTCACCATGGCTGATTTTCTTGGACGGTAATATGCTGTCAACATCAGTTCTTCCCCTTCCATCAGTATAATAGATTTGGGGACAGCCCTTCTTTTTGCCCTAGTGCAAGCATGGCCACACAACCAAGTTCATCAATCACGTTCACAAAACCGCTGCAGCACAGCCCTATCTCTCCAAGGGCCTTTCAGGCTCTTGCAGTGCATGAGGCCGTTTCATTTTCACAGCAACGTGCCCAGGTATCGGCACTGCCAGTGTGTCCTTTTGGGCTCTGACGGCTCCTGGTGAGCCGTGTCCGTCAGTGCTGGTTTGCTGGATGGAGAGGGCAGGAGCGGGCAGTGCTTATGGATGGTCCCCATCAGCGTGGAGGAACTCTTACCCATCAATGCATGCCAGCAGGGTGGGACGGGAGTTTGACTTGTAGCACCCATCGCTTTCCAGCTGGAGAAGTTCAGCTCTTGGTCGGTGCTGCTGGAGCATCGGGATGGACTCGGGTGCAGCCGGCGGTGGCTCTGGCTGCGATGTTCCTGCAACATGAGGGTGGTCTCTGCGCGAAGCAGCTCATCGCTGCCGTGCTGGACCTGCCCTCTCAGCACTTCCCATCGCCGTTAGAACTGATACAACGCTTGTTTTCTTTTCTTAATCAAGTCTAGCAGGTCTAACGGCACTGCATGCAATGAGCTTTGAAAGGTAAATTTGTTTTGATGCGTGTTTGACAAAATCCAAAGTGCTTTTGCTCTCAAGTTTTCATGGCTCCCGTTGGCTGGGAGAAGGCCAAGCGCCCAAATCGATAAGGTTTGCCTTGGATAATTGAGATGGGAATTTGGTTCATTATGTGAAGTGGCTGGTGAAGTGGATAATTGCAGATCTTGAGGTGTTTGTCCTATTTGCTAGTTTAGATTGAAGAACATTTAGGTGCAATTTCACAGGTGTATAGGTACAAAATGACTTCTGTGGGGATACCGTGCATGTATTGATAGGGTAATAAAACTAAATAACTCATATTTCTTGGTGCGTTGGAAGAAAACAGATGAAAAGTCAAAGCGCCGGGGGCTATTTAACAGCCGGGTGCTGTGGCCTGGCTGTCTGTTGGTTAGAGGTCCTGCGTGGACCCTTTTGGGGAGAGGGGGATCCTTCCTCCCACTTGGCTTGTGGCGTTCCTCGAAAAGTCAACCTATAATCGTGTTTTTATGTTCATTTAATGTGTTTGGCGAACTGCTCTATAATCTGCCTTGCCGTTCTGCTGCGGTCCACTGGTGAACGTGCCCAGGGCGAGGGCTGCTCCCCAAGAAGGATGGACATTGGGGAGCCTTTACGATGCTGCTGTGATGGGGGAGACCGTATGGCTTGTGTTTCCAAAGACACTCTGAGGTCTTCAGCGTGGTCTGATTTCAGCAGATTACTTACGTGTTCATAAATTAATCTTTATTCAGTCACTGGGTTTTAAGTGTGGTTCAATCCAGGCACCTGCTGAGGTCCTTTCTGTTGGATTGGGGCACGGGCATGCAACGTAAATGTTAAATAATCTGAAATACTCGTGCTGACATGGACCATTAGTGTTGGGTCTTCTTGACGTGATTTGAGCTTTGTTCAAGTCAAGTTTTCTTGGGATGGGGACCTGGCTTCTCCCTTCTCCATGAAGAGCCCTGAATACTGGCTTTTCGCAGGGAATAACAAATACCAGCGGTTGCGTAAAGCCCCCAATGCTTTATGCACTATTTCTGCGAATAATCCCTGTTTATAATTCACCCTTGGCAGAAAAAGACTTTAAATTATTAAGGCACTAAGTATTTTGCAAAGAAGGAACGGAGATAAAGCTCTTGGCAGAAACAAATTGTGGGGAGATGTTGTTCTCTTCGGTGCATTTGGTACTGCAACGTGTTATGAGAAATAACGTGTGGGGGGACTGGGATCACTTGATCAAAAGATTTGCTCCTCTCTTAATAAAGCAGCTGCTCGGTGTCTGCTTCCCATCACCTCTGTAAATAAGGAGTGTCCCCAAGGTACATCTGTGGGTCCCCAGAGCTGTCCCCGCTCACCACGGGGCTGAAGGTGGCCCGTTGTGGTTCAGGTGGTGAAGGCAGGAGGTCTCCGTCCTCCCCCAGCTCCACCACCCCAGCGTTTAAAGCCGTTTCCACGTGCTCAGGCCTCCCCCGAGGACAGATTCTCAGGGGAACTTGGGCTGCTGCAGTCGGGACCCCGCCATCAGCCCAAACGCCGGGAGCTCCTCAGCTCCCGGTCAGGGATTCTCTATCCGTTCTCCAGGAGCCGGAGATGCTGGTGCCGGTGCGTTGTGCATGTCCTGTGTCGTAGCAACCAGCCCGTGGGTAAATGGGAGGTGTTCCAGCGGTGTGAAATGGAGGATCTTCTAATTAGTGATTTTGCAACCTGTTGGTGATTTAATCCTAACGTTACAACAGCGAGCACTTGTCAGCTCCTGGAGTCGCCTAGCCAGACAACCAGGAGTGTGTATATGTGTGTGTACACATATATACATACATACAGACATTATATACAGCTACACAGATATGTATTTAAGTAGCTATACTTATAATCTTCTAGCTCTCTTTTGGAGAGAGGTTTGGAACATGAACCATGGGGGTTCAAACCCCAGGGTGCTCCCAACATTTTCTTTTTTATCATCTCCACATTTTAAAGCAAATATCATTCTTAACGGTGACGATGTTTCCAACCTGGGGTAAGCAAAGGGAGGGCAGCCGCTCTGACAGTGACGCCGGCCCCGCTCGGGGTCTTGCTCGGCGCCGTGTCCCCAGCACGCCGGTTTCAGCTTCTCTTTCCCTTCGCAGGAGACCTGTGCAACTGCAGCGCCGTGGGGAGCGTCAGCGCGGCCGAATGCAACGGCACGACGGGGCAGTGCCCCTGCCTCGAAGGCTACGCGGGGCTGCGGTGCGAGAGCTGCGCCCAGGGCTTCTACCCGGAGCGGAGCAGCCAGCAGTGCCGTCCCTGCGGCTGCAACCCCGCCGGCTCCAGCAGTGCCCAGTGTGACGAGTGAGTAAGGCGGCGTTTTGCCTCCCGGGGTGGGGCTGTGTGCACGGCATTGGGATTTGGGGGTATTTTGGGATTCGGGATGCAGATCAGGCAGAAATGGATCTTGTCATCTGGTGCTAGTAGTTTTAAAAAAAAAAAAAAAAGTAAAATAAGAAAAAACGAAAAGAAAAAGCAGGAAGGAAGCTGGCCTTATAAAAACTCATGAAGCATATTCTTCCTCTCTTTCAAGATCTGGATTATAAAAATATCCATAGCTGTGGCAAAAGCCCCGGCAGCCCACAAGGGAGTTAACTTGCATTTCTGAGTTGTACGGAAGCAGAACCTCTCCTCTAACGCCTTGCACATCCGTTAGTCCCTGTCGGATGGGGCTGCCTTCCCGCTTGAGCTCAGGAGGGGAGCGGAGGAGCTTTGGAGAGCTTTTTTTTCCAAAGGGATATTTGTTACACCAGAGGCAAGCGAAGCTTTGTGCTCTGCCCTTGCCGAGCATCATGAAAGCAGCGGCAGCCCGACAGAAGGGTCGGCTCCTGCCTCGCCTGGCGCTTAACCCTGCCGCCTCCTCTCCTTTGCCGCGTCAAGAAAGTCAGCATAGCTGATGCTTTGAGTTCTTGTACGATGAACATGTTCCTCTTCATTTCACCTTATCCACCCTCACATTTTGCCTTTTAAAAGCCAGCATGCAATTATTTTTTTTTTTCCAACTTCCAGCAATCTGTCAGTCATTAGAGGTTTGTTGCTGAGTTGAGGGTGTCACTTTATTCCTCCAGATAATGGTCTGAGCAGCCCCCAGACCCTTTGGGTCCCCTGCTCCTGCTCGCAGGGCAGTGCGATACAGGGTCTCTCCTTGGAGGACCCCCCCAGCAAACCACCCTGCAGCGCCTTCCAGCTTTCCTGGGCTGCTTTCTCCCGGTGCCACCAGAAATTCGGCAGCCAAGGTGGTTCCCAGAGCCGCCGACCCTTCTCCAGGGCCCTGCAAGGGAAGCGGTACCTGCGTGTGGATGCAATGGGCTTCTGCACTGGTTGCCTTGCGCTGGCATCGGCCGTGTTGTCTTTTAGGGTTTGGTGCGTGCGTTGAACACCTGCACTTTCCTGCCAAGGCTGGGGCTGAGTCAGAATCGAAATATTCTGCAGGGACATGCTGTTTATAATTATTTTATGCATGTTTTTTCTTCCAAACACCCAAACCCTGTGTTGATGTCCTTCCTTTTTGTTTCAATGCTGCGTTTTTCTGCTTGCATAAGCTCCAAAAAATCAGAACTTAAAAGCAATGCTGTAGTTGACTAGAGTGACCTTCTTACTAAAAAAGGTGATTCTTGGGGGTGGAGAGTGTAGTTTTTCACTTGCTTTTTTAGTGGTTGTTTTAGGTATGGGAAGATGTGCCTGGAAGCATCGGGGTTTGCCACAGACTAGAAAATCTGAGTTTGGTCAAATCTACTGGAAAGGCAAATAGGGCAGAAAGGCAGATGGGGCAAATCTTATCTTTGAGGACTGGGAGAGGAGGGAGGTGCTACTGGAACAACTGGGTTAACTGGGAGGGAGTGTTCTCCCCCTGACTCTGAATCATGGGGCAGCCGGCAAAGCATCGACGTGGGTGACGTCTCCCCACGTCTCGCTGCGTGGAGCGAGCCAAGAAACACCCTTGGGAACTTCGGGTGAGATGCTCTGAGTCGTGAAGGAGAACCGGGTAGAGTTGATGCACGTAGTGAGCCATCGCACCCAGCCCCAACCGTGAATGGACCCAGAAATGGCAGAGGACCTCCCTAGCTCCTCCTCTTCAGCACCGTTTTACAGCCTTGAGGGATGCGGGAGATGTGGATCCTCAGGCATCTGGAAGAGGCAGCATAGGGCAAAATTTGGAGGAAGGCTTGGGGAGGAGGACCTGTGTTAACAGAGATCGCTTTGTGTTTCTCTTCCCTGCTCAGTGGGGTTTGCTGCAGACGGGGATGACCTCTGGGTGTTTAAAAAGAGGAAAATTAGGTCAGTTGTCTGTGTTGTAGGGCTGAGGGCATCAGCATGGCTGTGAGATGGGCAGCTTCGTGCATAGCGATGTGTGTGGGAAACTGAAGTGGGATGCAAAATCTGGCAGGGCAAATGCGCCCATCCTTTCTGTTGCGTTAAAGCGGGCGGCTGCGGGTGGCAGAAGTACGGGGCTAGACGCATGTACTGCTCGTCCGTGGCTGGGATGGACGGGGGGAGACATCTGGGACGAGGGTACCAGGGTGCATCCCTGCGGCGGGGTCTGACCCGATGGGTGGGAGAGCCTCTTCTGCATTGCAAGGAGATGTGTGTCTGAATCCAGGATGAGATTTTTGGCTCTTGTGCTGGGAACATTGGGTCTGGAGCTCTGGGTTTGAGGTCTACCTGCCGCCGAGTCCCTGGAGGAGTGGTGTGTGTCCCTTCGTCCTTCTGGGCAATCTGGGATGAGGCACACAAGCGTTGCCCAACTCCAGCAACCAGCTTCTCTTCTATTGACATCAAAAACACTGTAAGCTGTATTTTTTATTTATTTATTTTTAAAAGCACCAGCCCAGCTCTAACTCGCACAAGTTAATTCCTGCGTACTGGCTTAAGAAAAAAGCGGCCACTGTTCAGATGAGTCTCCCAGTAAAACAGCAGCGTAATTTTGGACTCTGACCCTTTTTGACGGTGGCTGATTTGAGAGGCAGACTGCCTGAAGGCTGAGCTCCCGGGGCACACAAAACATGCCTGATAGGTTTCAATGAGCTTGCCCGGGCTTTTGTAAAACTGCCTTTTAAATCCCACCATATGATGATTATTAGTATTATTTCTAGGCATGCTCTATGGCCGGCCAGATGGCACCCCCAAGTACACTGTTTATTAACTAGACCTCAAATGCAGACCATCAAATAAAAATAAAAAAATCCCTTTCCCGAGGCAGACAGTTGATTTTGGGAGTGAACATTGACCTGACATGCTGTCGCTATGAATGGACTCCACGGCCACTAATCAAAGGTCTGTTTTGGTGGTGTTTTAAATTTGATTATCTGGGGAGATCCACACAGATCCCCCTCTGGGGTGGCAGAGGATTTCCGTGCTCTGGTGTGGGTGAATTTTTGTTAGGTGAAAAGCTGTGTATGGTTGAAGCTGGAGCTTGCTGTGGGGCTGGTTGCAATCCTGGGCTGCTCGGAGAGGGCTGACACGTCTCGGAGAGGGGGAGTGTGTTGTCCCTGTTGCGGTAACGCCTAGAAACCTCAGATAAAACCACATTTCACTGCGTTGGATGCTGTGTAGATACTTGCTAAAGATAGCTGCGGCCTGGACGTGTTCATAGTCCATAGAGGAAGGGTGGAGAAAGAAGCTGAAGTTTCAAGGGCCATGGTCAAGGTCACGGAGTAGTGGAGAACGAGGGTGGTGACTCATGTGGGTGCACGGGCTGAGCTGGAAGGGCTGTGCTCCCGCTGCAAAGCCCCGGGGACGGCGCCCGGGAGGGGAGGGTGCCTGGGGGTGGCCCCAGCCCATGGCGATGTGGCCCCAACCAGGAGCTGCCCCCCACCAGCTGTATCTCTCACCATCTTTTGGGCACCTTGAGTTGAAAGCTGTGTTGTCCGTCTGTCCTCCTCCGAGGGAGCAAGAACGTTCCTACCTGGTGGAGGAGGCAAAGGTGAAGGCGATGCTGCTGGAGAAGGTCACCGTGCCCAGGCTGGCCAGCCCACATCTCCCAGGCTTGCACCCCTGTGCATTTTTTTTCTTTTTTCTTTATGTGAGCAGAGTCCTGCGCCTGAACTCTCATCTCCCACTCCCTACGGCCGGGCAAGGAGCCGAGCCAGAGGCAGCAAAGGTGGTCTGGGGGGGCCGGTGGTCTCCAGCCCCACTGGCCGGGGCAGCGGTGGGAGCGCTGGGGCTCCTCGCAGTGTTTCTGCAGCGCCCGGCAGACCCCTGCCCTCCACGTCCTGCGGTGTGACTTCTCCCAAAATGCCACTCGTGTCCCCAGCTGGCTCATGACACGGTGAGCTGGCACAGTGGGCAGCCCCGGGACGTGGCGGGGCTCTGCCCGGGGAGTACATGGCGAGAGGGAAGGGGTTTGGTTCGGGGGAAACCTTTCCCTGCTGCAAAGCCGCAGTCGTGCACCGACATGAGGAGCTGTACAGGCGCAGCTATTTAAATGCATGCGGAAATAATTTTCCTGTGTAAACCTGTCCTCTGGCTGATTTATTTAAAGGAGCAGGACTGCACGCAGGCAGAGCCCAGCCTGAAAGAGGCAGTGTGTGGTACATGGCTGGTGAGCAGGAGATCTCAAATGACTCTGCATTTTTTATTCATTTATTTGTTGATACCTTTCTAGCAGCACGGCCCATCACCACGCTGGGCTGCAAACATGGGTAAAGTCTGGCCAAGGGTAGCCCAGTGTGACCCAGCGGTCTGGGGCCCCGCCGGCTCATCCGCTGCGTGCTGGTGCCACCCCAGAGCCGGGCGGGAGGGATGGTACTACCCTGATTTACCTCTTCCAAGGCATTCATTCGAGGTTTTCCTACCCCAGTGTGTAGGGCTTTGAGGCTTTTCTCCAAAGCGTGGCCCCGCAGCCGCAGGGACAGCATGTTTAGCCCACGAGCAGCTGTCCCCGCGTGGGTGCTCTTGTACCCCACAATTTGGGATGTGAACGGAGGAAGAGGGCTGCGAAGCAGAGAAGATACTATGAGACGCCGCTGCCCGGCAGAAGGGTTCAGCCCTCGATTCCCTATTTCCCTGGGAGGTTTTGTGTTTTAAATGAACTTACCCCGGTTCTAGGGAAGACAGGGTGATGCACCCTTCAACTTCTGTTGCACCGTTACCTGTGCTAGTGAGCGAGAGGAGAGCTGCGGCTGCTGTGGGGTGTTTAAGGACTGACATGTGGTTTAGCTAAACCTGGGTTAACCATCTAATCTGGGTTAGGTTCCCTTAAAAAGCTCTAAACTAAACACATGTAATATGCTATCATTGTCCCTAATGAAAACAGATGGATGTTAAATTGGGGTCTGTGAATCAATTTAAGTTGCTCCCTCTGCCTCAGTTTCCCCACAAGCAGAAGGGCGACAGGAAGCAGAGGCTCCGACGCGCTGCTTGGAGGCGATGTTGGCTTTGGTTCGTGTCCTGCCGTGAAACACACTGCCCAAGTGCGCAGCGCTCTGCTCCTTCACTAACTGAGCAGCCTTTCCTTATTGCTGGCTGGGGAGACAGCTCTGCAGCGTCCGATCCTGGTTCATGCACAGTTCGTGCCCCAGGCTCGACATAAGTCATGTTAGAGAGAGCTCCTGTCACTCATTTCCGTTTAAAAAAAAAAGATAAAGCATGCATATAAACGCCAAAGTGTTAATTCAAAGATGTTTTGCCCCCTCAAGGGGATCTCATGCTTTGTGTTCGTATTAGAAAGAATTAAGGCAGCGCGTCCCTGAGAGCATTCATACACGGCTGTCCCCTGGAGCAGGGATGCTGCGAGGCTGAAAGGGGAGTGCTGTTAGCTGGGCAGTCGCCATCCCTGTATGCCTTCTTTGTAGTGGGCTTCTCTTTGGAGAGGCTGATCTTGTGACCCTTACTCACATGGATTTGCAAGAGCATTGCTGGTGAGAGCGAGGTCAGCAGCGCTGGACAATGTTCTTTGTGAAGGTCTTTGGATAAGGGCTGGGGTTTCTGAAGGAGCGTGGGGATGCTGGGCAGGGAGAGCCGCACGCTGGGTTTGCAGAGGTGGTGGGGTGTCAAAAGATGCAGAGACCATGGAGGGGGGGAAGCGATAACATCGCAGAACATCGGTCCTGGTGGCCTTGGGAAGCACCCAGGTGGGTCACGGACTAGATGCACCTTGAGCATCATGCGGTATGAAGCTACGTGGGGCAGAATTTGGGGTGGTTTTTGTTGGTCTGAAAATGCGGATCCACTGAAATTCAAGGCTTTTGTGGAGCTTCACCAGCCTGGGCAGGAAGGGTGCTCGTGGCGATGGTTTGAGATGAGAGAGACCTCATGTTCCCAGGCCTTCCGCCTGTCCCAACCACGGGAGGTTGTTTGGGGGAAGGCAGTGGAGTTCTCATTTTGCGTAGAGAAAATCTTCATTTTCTGTCTTTAGAGTGTCATCACACTTCTGAGATGTCTTTTCTTTCTGTGGGAACTGCATTTCCATCCTACTGCATTTTAGCAGTCCAGTAAACCACATTGGGCACTGCTCCCCTGTGGAGATAAGACCTTGGGAGCCCAACTCCTCAAGGACTTATTTTTTTAAAAAAACCTGAAAAACAAACTGAAAAAACTGCTTTTTTCCTCTTTTAAAAACGCTGCTTTCCCTTTTTATAGATTGGCTGAGCACAAGCGGTGGCTCATTATCTCCCAGTAATGCCTTGTCAGCACCACTCTGCAGAGAACAGATTTTTTTTTCTGTAGCGGAAATTGTTACATGTGGACATCATAAAAGCAGAAGAATACCCGATAGAGCATGTTTTTCTCTGTGTTTTAATTATCTAAATCTCTCTCCTATTACAGACTCCCATCCTTTCTTTACATCCGATTAGCTCTCCCCTTCTCTTCTCCCACAAGCAGGTAAATATTGTACCCACACCCATTTTTATTTGGTTGCAGACAGGGATGGGAAATAAATGAGGGACTGGACACAGTGGCAGGGAAAGGTGTTATCTCCCCTACAATAATTGTGGCTTCTCAGAAATCATGTTACTTTGTTGATTTTCCAGCAGGCTTTGCGGTTCTGATGTTGTCTTTTGCAGTCTTGCCGCTCTGGTAAACCTTGACTGCCCTCCAAAAAAATATTGGCTCAATTTTTTAAGCTTTTGTGGCTAAATTCTGGTTTTGGGGGAGGTGGTGCCCAGCCTGACTTCAGGCAGTGCTTTTTCTGCTGCCTGTGAGGAGACATCAGTAGAGATCTGGGGGATAGAGGGACTATGTTGGGCGAAACTGGTGCATCCAGTGGGGACCAGCCACATCTCCCTGCCTTCCCCATTGACGTGTCCTCCTCTGTGTTGAGGTTGCCTGTCCCATCCCCATATTGCCGTGATCTCCAAGGGATGCTCTAGGAAGCCACGAGCCACTGTTTGGGGTTGAGATTTTGTGGTTAGTTAGGCTTTTGCTGCTCTTCCTCGTGCCAAACCGTAGAGGACCCCATCCAACCTCGCTCTCCAGGGCCATCGTGCTCTTCCCATCGCTTCCTCCCTCTCCAGCCACCGAGGTCCCGGCGGGTGGTGCCGGGAGGGCACCCGGAGGAGATGACAAAGCCCCGGGCTGGAGATCCCCGGCTTTCCCAGCAGCACAGGGCATCCTCGGCGGGGGAGACGGGCCACGGAGGCGGTGGTGGCCAGACAAGGTGGCCCTTTGACATTTACAGAATGGCCTTTCAGAGCTGTGAAGTGTCCCTGCTCCGTCGAGGGCTGCCATATAAACAGATGTCATCCCCCGGCACAAAGCGAGGAATGCGGTGCACAATGGACCAATGTTCGCCGCAATAAAGCTCTGCTTCTTCTGCCCTCCACAAAGGCAGCTCTGAGCGGGGTGGTGGGCGCGGGGCTCGGCCGTGGTCGCACTAACCCTTCCACCAAAGAGCGTTTCGGCTGCTGGTGGTTTTGGTTTTGAGCCGAGGGAGTGGGGAGGTGAGACCCAACGTGGGGCTTTTTCCTGCTCTCTGCATCCCCACGTGGTGGTATTCAAATTAATCAACCTAAAGGAAAATCAACACGTGGGTTACGAGGGTTCCCGGTTTGCTTGGGGTGAGTGTTAACAGCGTTGGTTTTCCGTAGAAGTGTCTTGGAGCGTTGAGCTTTCAAATGTTAACTTTTCTACGTTGCCCAGAAAATGTAAGAGAGATTTATCCCCTGGCTGCTGTCAGACATCACGGAAAATCAGCACAAAAGGAGCCGGGCTCGCTGGAGAAACGCACCATTTTTAGTGACATCTCTTCTGAATCCTCCCAATCTTGTGCAGTACCCTTTTGTCTTACTCCATCAAAGTGTGACAAAGCCTTTTCATGAGGCTTGTTTTACAGATGCTCGTAGTTCAGCAACGTATTTTTCCTCATTCATATGGAGCGCTGCCGTTGCTGTTAGTCGTATATGATACAGGAACACCTCCGGGCCTTGCTGGGATGAGCGACCGGCGTATCTGCGATCAGAGGTTTACAGGGCAGTGGCTGGGAGGGGACTGGAGATGCCGCTGGGTCGGGGAAGGGCTGGCAGGAGCCCTCTTTCCTCTTTCCCAGGGCAGCGCAGCCCCTCACCGGCGCTTCTGGGGATGGTCCTGGCAGGTGATGCGGTCCTGGGAGATGCTGTGGTGCGCGGGGGGTGTGTGCATGCTCTCTGCTTCACAGTGAAGACGGTAAATGTATTTGGCAAAGCTCTCCTTCAAAGCCGGGGGGGGTTTGCGTGGCTCGTTCACAGGGTATGCCCTGGTTTGAGACCCAAAATCTTGCCAGTCTCATATGTTTTTAAAATAAAGGCATACACATTGGGGCTGTACCGTTTTGGCCGGCTCTGACGTGGTCAGACAGCCCCTGCGCAATCAAGGGCGGCTGGGCATCCAGGTTTTTCTGGCAGCTGGGAAAACATTCAAAATGAATTTCTCCCTTCCCTCCTTCTTGGAAAAAAAAAAAGAAAAAAAAGAAGAAAATAAATGATTAGAGCTTGCTAAGGGTTTTCTGTTACACCATTACACCAGGCACAGCATGCCTCTGCACAGCCCTTAAGGCGATGGTCCTCTGTCCTCCCATCCATCTTGTGTCTGTCACGTCCCCACTAACTTCAGGATGTTTCTGTGGAGGAGGAGTGGAGACCCACTGCAAATGCAACTGCACATTGCGATCTGTCTCAGATCACAGATATTTTAATGTTGTTTTTTCTCCTTGTGATGAGGCCTTGTTCCCGTGCTGTCCTGTGCCGAGCGGGGCAGGGTTAGGGCACTGCCCGAGCTCCCAGGCAGAGCCTGTCCCATCGGTGTGTCCTTCGCCGGCCATCAGACCTGGCAGAAAATTATCCGCAGGATGCTCTGTGGCTTCAGGCCAGGAACGAGACGGGATTTTGGAGGTGTTCCCTGTTCTCCGTGCTCTGCTCCTAGGACATTTCCAAGTGGGGTCAAAACTATCTGCAATCCTCCTCTTTAACAGCACCCAGAGTAACACACGGAGGGGGTTTCTCTGTTGTATCCCCTTAGCTTCTGTAGCTGCAAAGCTGCAGTCCCATGTAAAATCCCACCACGGGGAACGTTTCGCTGCCACTAATGGCACAAGTCACTTGGCGGGTGATGGGATTTCCTGCACCCCGTGGCCCTTCCCCTTGGGTGGAGGGGAAGGGGGCTGTGGGGGGTGGAAGTGAAATCAGACTGGCTTTTGCAGCCGTATTTTGGGATGTAAACTGTTCCCCTTGCCCAATATTTCGCTTTTATTGACAAGTCCCTCCCCAGTCTCTGCTGCCATGCTGCTGCCCGGGGTGGACGTGTCCTGCCGGCGGGTGCCGTCCAGCCCCAGGCTGTCACCCTGCAGGCATCCGGCCCGCAGCTCGAAGGCATGACACGGAGCCCAGGGGCTGAGGGCGATTAGATGCACGAGCTCCTGCCTTGGGGGGTCCCCAGCCTGGCGTGTAGCCCTCACCCCCGGAGCACCGGATCACTCGGTGCTGGGTCCGAGCCTTGCACGTGGTCTGCCCCTATCCCCGCCGGCCGGCTAATCACTGCCTGTTCCTTCTGCCAGGATCTGTCGTGCTGGTGATGTTTTTAATCATTAGGAGCCGTATATAAAGTTGATGGATGATGTGATGGTGGTATACACTACCTACATGGTCTTTAAAGTAAGTATATTCATAAAAATCTAGTAGAAACCAAGGCTGGCAGGAGACTTTTGTTACTGGAAGTCTAGTTTTGTCCCAACACATCCTTCCATCGATTCTTTTGTGAGAGCTAAAAATTGGCTGGCTTCGGTGGAGTTAATAATCATCTGAAACGGAGTTGAGCAATTGATGTTGCTGCATCAAAATGTGTCCCTCCTCCCTTCCCCCTCCTTCCCCCCCACTTCCCCCAAAAAAGAAATTCCTGGCTGATACTCAAAATCCAGTTCAGTTCTCACTGTGCAAGTATTAAACTGTGGGTCTTTTCTTTCAAGTTTCTGGATTTTTATGGGCACAATCGGTCTGTTAACAGGCTTTTTTTTTTTTTGTGGTTTCAATGCATTTATATCATTGACCTTTGCTTTAAAAAGTGTCTGACAGTCTTTACTGGACTGGAGCTATGAAAAGGAGTGTTGTAAGGGGGCTTTATTCTATGGAGGCAATGACCACAGGCAAAGCTTTATATTTGCTGAGTGATTTAATTCTTGCACATGCAGAACTTGGCTCTGTGCCACGTGTAACATGTTGAGAAAAGGTCTGCTTGAGAGGCATTAAAACCAAACTTTCCAAAACCTTTTTTTTTTTTTTCTTTAAATAGCTTGCTTTCCTGTTAGTTTTAAGCTAACGAGTAAAATCAAGGGACGTTGCCCCAAAATGCTGCACCGAGCTCTAGCAGAGTCATTGGGGAAATAAACCTCCTTTAAAGAAATGAAGTGGGAGTCTGGATGGAAGGGTGCCAGCCGGGAGGAAGAGGAGGGTGTCATTAAGATAAAGGCTCGATCAAGAGACAGGAGAGAGTAAAACGGAGCACCCTGGACTCCAGGAGGAAGCCTGGGAGGATGAAGATTATACAGCTCTAGTGCTTGGTCCTGTAAAGTCCTCCTCATAGGGCCCATCCCCAGAAGATGAGTTTTCAGGCTAAATATCAGATCTGCCCCCCAAATTAGTTGTTTTTCCCTGCTTGGCTCTGCCTGTCCCCTGCCCACTTACAGGAATATCTGTTCGGTAGCGGTCAGAAGCAAATAAGAACAAACTGCTTTTTGTTTGCTCTTATTTTAAACACTGTGACAACATTTGGATTAATGCTAGGTCTTGTGAAAAGCTCTTTAAAAGTCAAACACACAGTGCTGCTTAACAGCATCCCTTTGAATTCCGCATCTGCCTGCTGCAATTCCAGATAATGGTCTGGAGAGCAAGGAAACATCGTATTTCTTTTTCCTTCTTCTAATCAGTCCATTAAAGATGCCTGAAATTTCATGTTCTGGAACTATTTAATTGTGTGGCCACTTGGGCTGAGTTCCGTATTTTGATGTGCCTTTGAGTATTTCCTCTTCCTTTGGCAAGCAAACGAACAACAGAAATACTAAATTATGTTAATTTCTAACAGAAGCAATGTCTTCCCCCAAACATTGCAATCTACTGCATTTTAATTAAAAACAACACATCAACAGTGCATCAAGCCATTTGGAGCCTCAGCCTCTATTAGTTTTAATCAGCAGATTTTTCTAGGGGCTTTTAGAAGCAAATTGTGCATTGCTCACTCTTCCCCGGCAGGAGCGAGGGAGAACAATAGATTATCTTCGTGCGGGCACACCGAACCCTGAAATACTGAATTAAAAAAGCGTATGAATGGGGTGGAGGTCATATAGGGGGAGAGCTAAGAGGAGGGTGCATCTGGCGGTGTGCAGGGGGTGCTCCGTGGATGGCACCCGCCTTGTCCGCTGCAGCTGCAAATAAATCCATCTCCTGGAGGGGACCAAATCCCGTTTATTTGGGTTGCTGTCCTGGCTTCCCGGTGCAGCATGCAGGGGTTGAGGTTTCCTGCGGGTCGCCCCAGGGCTATCGGAGATGCGGAGTGGCACTTCTGCGCTCTCTCATCCTTGGCTTGGGTGTTAGCGGTTCCCACGTGTGCGGGTGGGACGAGCCGTAGCCGGCAGTCGCCATGCCGGGGGGTTGATGGGAAAGAGCATTTTATCCATTTCTGTGATTTCTCCGAGAGTTGAGCCTAAATGCCGCTAGTATATAAAGTTGCTATGAAAGCGATAGGTCTGTATGTGGACAGACTGGCATGGAAAGCCAAAGGAACAAGCGTGACCCCTACTTTTTATAGCCTCCTGGTATTTGTTCATGCCAACTAACACCAATACCCTCTATTTTAACTGTGCAGAGCTCCACCCTCCGTGCAGTCAGACTCGGTGCCCAAGTAAACAGGCTCCTGCTATAGTGGAAACCGCTGGGGAAGGGAAAATCCTCCCTCTCTTTCCCTGGCTCCTACTGGGTAGGAGAAGTCGAGCGGGGAGAGGGGCTTTGCCCAGGTGGCTGTGGGGATGTCGCATGGAAGGGATAAATAGGCTCAGGGAGGAGATGCGGAGGGAATGCAGGTGGCTGACGCCTGCCCGGGCTGAAACCTGAGCGAGACACCTGAGCTGCTGCGCCGGCTCTTGAGGGAGCCGACAAAGCAGGTGGTGAGCAGGGAATTGTCCGCTCACCCGAAAATCCGGGAGGTGCTGCTTGGTGCCAATGTGGAGGGGAGGTGATTATCCACGTGGGTGCTCTTTTATTGTTCAGGCGTAGTGAGCGCGGGTGTCCCAGTGTCCTGCAGGACCCGGGGCCGGTGCAGGTGCTTGATGAAGCTGGGACCGGAGAGGGGCTGTCGGAGCATCTGCTGGGGGCTGATGCGTGGGGATGGCTTTGGGCCAAGGCTTTCCAGAATGAGCGATGATTTCTGGTGCCCAGCTGGAAATTGCTGTCAGGGCAACTGGTCTTGCAGGGACTCAGTCTTTCTTGAACTTCCCATCGCTTTTTGGGAATTGTTACCTGTGGGTTTCACGTCCCACTTCCAGCAGGCGTTTCTGTGCAGAGCTGCCTGCTCTGGAAAGGGAGTCCAAAACACTGACCACAGGTTTGTACTTTGGATGCTTCCCAGCACATCCAGATTTCACTGTTGGTTTTTCTCTGTGCAGCTCTGGGAAATGCCAGTGTAAAGTCGGTGTCACGGACCTGAAGTGTGACCGGTGCAGCGATGGCTACTACAGGTTTAACGAAACCACCTGCGAGCCATGTCAGTGCAACAACCACTCCAAAATCTGCGACAGCTTAACAGGTAACAGCCTTTCCTCTTGTGACCATGGTGGGTGCAGACTTTACCTGTCTCCTCTGTCTCCATTTTTGCCATTTTCATTCAGCAGACCTCTGCTCTCACCCTCTTCATCTGCATCTTTATGCCTTGAGTGCCCTGAATCTTTACCTTAAAACCAAAATTAAAATGCAGGGCAAGGTGGGAGCTAGTCCTCTGCTCAAGGAAGTCAATAAAGGCTGTGTTATTTACTCGAGGCTGCAGTGCAGAGCCTTTATTCTGCAGTCTCTATCGGAAATCAGTGCTCTATTGTTCTCTGCACTTACACAAATACACAACACGGGCTTTTAAGGAGCTTTTGTTTAACTGCTGTTTACCTGGAAGCATATACTGTACTGGCACTGACGTAAGGTGACTGTTATTGCCACAGATAACATGATTAGTGCTGGAAAAAACTGGCAGCACCTAATTAATATTGCCCACTTTTTATAAATTTGCCTTGTTCAATTTCCTGGATCATATCTTTGACTGTCTCTTGCTCGTACAGATGTTGATGCAGTGTAAATGTCGAAGCACCTGTGCTGGAATAGCTTATGGGCGGGCAGGGGGGAAAACGAATGCCTTTCCTATCTCCACTGAAAGGAGAGATCCCGGAGGAGCAATGTTATGTGACTGCCTGCACAATCCCCACTTTAGCAACAAAACTCACACTTCAAAATCCAAATTCTCGTCAAAACTTCCAGTCTCAAATGCAATTCTGTAATATTTACCCAGGAGCTTAGAAAGGAGCAGGAATTTAAAAAATATTGCAGGGGTTTTTTCATAGCTGGCAGAGAGGCAGAGCTCATTGAATATGGTATTTCTGGGCGATTTCTGCAGTGGTGTCTGTTCCCTTGCGGCCTCTGTGTTTGCAGCAGAGGAACGGGTGGCCGCAGTGCTGAGTGAGTCCAGCCGATGCCTTGACCCTGCTCGGCAGAGAGGGTGTTTCTGTGGGTGTCAGGGTAGCGCCAGGCACCAGATCTGCACTCCTTGAGGATGAATTACTGCATTCATTCCTGTACTGAACTTTATGTGCTTATGTCCTACTAATATTGAAGGATATAAGATTGTACCTAAAGCTGTGCGCACATCAGCTGTGTTACTGATTCGGAGCTGGGTGTGTGGGTTTTGTGAAGGAGTAAGATAATCTGCTCTTCCTTTTTCTCCCTCAATGTTCTCCCCACTCTTGATTTAATAAAAAAAAAAAACCACCACAAAAACTGACACAAAAGAAAACCCAGCGCAGACCTTGCCTCCTGGATGGGGCTGTTCAGGCAGCGCTTCTGCTGGGGCTGTCCAGCGCTGCCCATGGCATGGCAAAGAAAGACCCTCTTTTTGGTTAATGACCTATTGTTGATTTGACAAAAACGTCTTTTTTAAAATTTTCCTCCATCTGCTTTATTTGCTGCTGGGGGGTGGGGGAACCCAACAAAACCAGAACAGAGAACAGTCGGTTAAAAATTAGAGCCGATATCTAATAAGGAACGCAGTGCACTCAGCCTGCTCTAGAGACTGCACTTTGTCTGACCCCCCAGCTCTACATCAACTGTGCGTAGTCTTTGTCAATTTTTCAAGGTTTCTTTCGCATTAATGCTGTACTTTGGGCTCCCTCTGCCGTCTCCGCACGGCCTCGCTCGGCGATGCTCCGGCTGGGAGGAATATTTCAAATTAGGGAAATTGGGCAGGCAGAGCTCCCCAGGAGAGGCTTCCCTGGGCATGACCCTTCTGCCCCGTGTTGTGTCTGTGCAATGAGTTTGGTTGCTTCTTCCCAGCTGGGGTACTGTGAGGTCTTATCCCTCCTGAGGGCATTATCAGGATGGGAAGTGCTATTAATTATTAAGGCTTTCCACAGCGATACCTGATTGCAAGCCCATGTGTCCTTTGCATGGCTGAGCAACTCGCTGACTCATTGGAAACAGCCATTTTGCAGGGTTCGTGTAGATAAATGCGAGTCATTTCCACCGATGGGAATGACATTGGTCCTGAAATGACCAAGACTGTACAAGAAAACGCAGTTGTGATTCCAGATTTATACCACCATTAACGCCTGCAGAGCACGGTTCAAGGCACCCTTAGTGCTGACCGGGCAAACTGACCGTCCACGAGCCGGTCTGTCCCAGGCATCCCGCTGAAGCAGCTGATGGAGGTTTGCAACTGGAGAAACCGAGACCAGCAAATAATTTTCCCCTCTAACCCTGATATCTCTCCCACAAAAACCACCGGCTCGTGTCTGACGAGCCGTTGGGCGAAGAGCAAACAGTGTGGGGGAGCTGACACCAAGCAAGTGTCCTCAGTCATCGGGGCGCTGCCAGCCCCACCGCGCGGGTGAATCAGCCGCTTCCCAAAACCGCAGCTGCCAGGGTTTGCCTCCTGCCCTGGGCGCGAGGGTCGGCTGCAAGGACATGCCGGGCTGGCTCAGGGATGCTCGGCTGCAGAGTCATCGCTGTGGAAAGAGAAGAGTAGGAGCCGTGCAGTGTGTTGTGCTTGCAAGGAGCCAAACTGTTCCAATATTAATAAGAAAATCTGCTGTGGTTTTTTTAACAGTCAGCATTAACCTAATTCAGGATTTTTTGTGTGGTTAATGCTGATATGAGACTTTTCCATACCCTCGCCGCACTGCTAGATTAGCTCAGTGAATCTCCTCTCTGTGCTTATATATGCAGTGAATAAACTGCTCTGTGCCGCCCTGGTTTGTTAGAAGGCGGCTGTTGCCTTTTCAAGACTCTTGTACGCAGGATTTAATCATATAAGCTTCCCTCAGGTCACTGCCACCTCGACGAGGAGCCTGCTGAATTACAGGATGTTCCTGTTGATGGATGGGCTTTTGAGAGAGGCTGCGTTTTTATAACTAGGGAGATTTTTCTTTCTCCGGTCACAATAGTATCAAAATGCAATTTAGAGGGCCGTTAGGACACAGCCTCTGCTAAGACACAGCACGTTGATTTTCTGATTCAGGGGCTACCCCAGGAAGGGGAGGTGGCTCACGTGAACCCCCACTTCTCCTCTGTTTCTCCAGGAAGGTCAGTAATCGCTGCTGCCCTGTGCCTGTAGCAAACGCTCCTCCTGTGACAGGGATGGAGGAGCTGGAGCCACACTGGTGGGATGGAGCCATCTGCCCCGGAGCAGGACGGTGGCACTTCCTTAACCCCCCATCAGCTCTGTGGTGTAGGAAGAGGCTGCGCCCAAAGAAGGGGTGAAGGCATAAACTGGAGGGAGCCCTCGTGGGAGCGGGGGATCTGAAAGATCAAGGTCCGGGCTCGCTGGCAATAATGCAAACTGAAAGCCCTTTCCTTGAGCACCATTTAATATTGATAGCATGCGTTTACCTGCACTGACCTTTTAAAGCGATGAGCTGTGGGTCTCTGCTGGGGCTACCTACTTTTTCACGTTGTGTGTGTGTGTGTGTGTGGAGGGGGGGACGACCATGGGAAGGTCGTAAGAGGCCAGAATCATGTTTTGGCCGGAGGGTGTCCAAAATCACCTGTGAGCTCTGATAATTGAGAGTGCTCCAGGCAGATTCTTGCTCCAAATGTTCTGCTCCAGTTCCTGCTGCCGAACGGTTGTTGTGCTCCTGTCCCTTCCCCAGGCACCTGCCTGCACTGCCAGGAAAACACCGAGGGAAACCACTGTGAGCTCTGCAAGGAGGGCTTCTACAGAAGCTCCCATCCTGCCCACGCCTGCCATCGCTGCCCGTGCTCCACCGTGGCATCGACCGGCACCTGCCGAATACGTAAGGCTTTTGTTTTGGTCTAATTCCTCGGATAATGACTGTAGCTCTTCTCAATGTATTTCAATTAAATTGCCACTCAAAGTGCATCAGCCTAGCGAGGCGGTTTATAGCCCGTGAATCTGCTCTCTGTGGGAACCGGGGCACCTTGCTGGAAGCAGTGCCTGCCACGATGCGTCCCTGGTGCTTGTGTTGCCTCTTGTGAGAGCAGCTGCGCAGCGGAGGGCATCCGAAACGCTTCGCTACAGGCTGCAGCTTGCTCTGAACAACCTGCAAAGTTTTGCAGAAAGAAGCTGCTGGGCTTGTGGCAGCCAGGAGAGGCACAGGAGATGGCCAGCAGTGCCACGTAGCCGTCCGTGCCTCTGCGAGCCCTCTTCTGAACATCTCCGTGGGACTCCAAACAGAGATTCCCCAATCTTCCTGCTCTATTTTGGTGTAACCAAGAGAAGTCATAGCTGTAATAAACATATGTAAGACTTTTTTTGATATTTCCCTAATCAAGGGATTTTTGCAACCAAGCCTCCTCTGGCTTCATATAGGCCAAAAATTTCCTGCAGATTGCTAACATCCCTTACGTAGTTCCAGTTGTTTTCTGAAATTGTCTGTCTGAGATGGAAATGTTCAGCAGTAATAATCTGTTTGCTTAGCAACGTTCCGAGAGCACGCTCTGTGAGGCTGGTACAAGGCATCAAAAACCCCCAAAGCTTTTTTCCCCTAGGAGCAGAGAAACTGCTGCAGTTCAAAAGTTACATTTTCAGCTTAAAATTTGAGATTGGTTAATACTCAGTGGCTGCTGATTTTTGTCAGAGTGACTTGTGGTCGGGTCCCATAGAAGAAATCCCACAGTGGGTGTTTCTCTGCCAGGGGCTGTGGCACGTACCTGCTTTCCTTTCTGTATTCTTTAGAGCCTGGTGAAACTGCCCCAAGGTGTGACAAATGCAAAACTGGGTACACTGGCCCGAACTGCAACCAGTGTGACAACGGCTACTACAACTCCGACAGCATCTGCGTAAGATGTAAATGCAACGGGAACGTGGACCCGGTGCGGTCACCCAGCGTGTGCAAGCCGGATAGCGGGGAATGCATCGGCTGCCTGTACCACACCGCTGGCTTTCATTGCGAGGAGTGTGAGGACGGCTACGTCCGAGACCCTGAGGGGACCAACTGCACCAAGAAAGGTAAAACACGCTCCTCAAATCAGTATCGAAGCTTGCTGTGTGGCTCAGGTGGGCATAAGCCACCTGAAGGCTTGGGAGGGAATGCTGTTAATTGTTGAAATTGGTTTAGATTCATCTGGCCTGTGGTACAGGGAGGAAAACCAGACCTTTATAACACATCGGTGCCCTCCGGCCTTGAAACCTGTGGTTGAGAGTCAGCTCTGTAACCACCCTGAATCCCAGACTGTGGCAGACACCTCTAGTGAACAAGCTGGAAAACTAAAACTATTTGCAGTGTACTTAAATGTAGGTTTTCAGCTTTTCATTGCTTGATATACTTGATCTCTTAGTGCCCGGTGAATTGCCCTTATTGACTAGTCCATTCAATAGCGCTGCCTAGTTCTCTAGAGAGGCTGTTTCTAATAAATTTTGTCACTCATACTCTGCAAACAATAACTACTTGGACCAAGTTCAGGTATTCTTTTTTTTTGTTTTCTAAATGGGGAAGCCAAAGCTCAGAGAGGCGAGATCCAAACTTGCACAGCGAGTCAACGCCAGAATTTACTGGTACCTGCTCGGGGGGTCTCTCATCAGTCTTCAGTCCACATCTAAGACACTGCATGTAGCATCTCAGAGGCAAACTAGCTCTGGCGCTTAGAGAGGCTACTGCGCAGCAGGACGACTCATAGTAAAATGAGAGAAAAGGGTTCTTAAGTTGCTCCTTCAGTGGTTGTCAGGAGGTTGGTCCACAAGGTGGATCTCCAGCTCCATGCATGGAAACATTACTGGTGTTACGTACTAGATAAGAACCCAGAGTTCAGGAAAGTATCTGCGCCCAAATTCATCCTTGTCACCCACAGAGATTTAATTCAGATCTTCCATTAGGAGCTAATGGGGTTTTCACTCCCATGCTGCTCTCTGGAGGTGTAATCACAGAGTCCTTCTCTGCGCGGGGAGATGATCAATACAAAAAAGTTGAATGCTCATTAGCTGTAACTGTACCGTTACAGGGCTGGAAACAGCACTTTTGCATCGGGTCATCCATTATCTCCCCCTGCACAGCTCTGTCTTTGTGCAGAGAGCTACATGATCTTGCTCCATTAAAATCCATACACATGGCTTTGCTTGTATGCCTGCAGTTTTCACCATTCAGTTTTATTTTAATGGCATTGTTATAGCCAATTCCTGATGTGGGGAAAGACTGTCCCCTTTCAAAGGGACTGGGACATGCTCTTCTAGCTTTCCTGTTTCCCTGACACCTGTTTTTTCCCATTCCTATTAAGCAATTAAAAAGGCATACAGATTCTTTCCAGTTTCTCCCACGCAATTTGCCTAAAAATTGACATGCTGAGGTACTGTGCATTAACTAGTTTTGGGTTACGGTTTTCATAAACCACCAGTGCATTTGAGTGGCCTAGTTTTGAGTGGCTTCTAGAGTGAAATCATCACCCAGACTCTATTTAAGTGGTTGCAATTGAAATAAGACAATGTGTTTTGTACAGCCTGGGCAAAGCTAAAGCCAACCTCGAGTATCCACAGGGGCTGTTCAGAGTCTTAAACCTGACCATGTTTTGATGCTTTCAAGGCTGATGGAGAGAATATTCAAAGGACGTATGGGATGACCAAAGTCAGTGTTTTCGACCCCTGGGTGGGTGGTGTTCCCGCTGCGATGGTGAGGCATAGCAGCAAGGACTTAGTGATGCAGTGTGGCACTGTGCCACCCAGCCGAGCATCGCAGCCTTCCCCGAGAGCTGGCGCGTGGGCTGCTGGCATGGCCCCGGCTCCTGCCGGTGCTCATTCATCGCAGGAGGTAGCAGAAGCTTTGCAGAGACTGCATTTCAATCAAGCAGCTGGGTATGACGCTCATGTCAAAGCTGCCAAAGCGGCCCATTGACTGAACAGCTGCCACTCTCAAGGAGCGGCTTCAGGACATCTGGAGGGCTGGCACGGCCCTGGCCCTCGGAAACAGGCATGGCTGTGTCACGGCCCAAAAGCGACAGTCCGCGGTCAGAGCACGGCACTGTTTCCCCGTGACGTTATCGTCAGTTCCAGGAAATGTTTTCACCCATGTCTCCCTTGCCAGCGCTTAGCTGATGCTGACTCACAAATAAAGCCCAGAAAAGTCCTGTTTCCTCGCTGGTGAATCAGCCATTGTCTCTGTTCTGGTTTTTTTTCTAATTATAGCTGCTGGCAGGGTTTGCCAAGAATTGAGTGTCGATGAAGGAATTTGGAAAGGATGACTGAATTCCTCATGCCCTTCTCCCAAAGCTGTATGCAGGAACCTGTCACGTTGCTTCCTACTGTGAAATTCTTCCCGTTATCCCATAGAGAAATGCCTTCTGGCATCCAGCATCCCGAGTATCCTTATCAGCCTAAGGCAGGACCTGCAGAGAATAGAGGAGCTGCTGCAGGGAGGGACTCTGAGCAGGAGCCTAAATTAGGTGTGTGATGCCCTCTCCAGAGGAGTTTCTTTCTCCATTGCCGGAACTGGGAACGTGACAGCCTGAAGTTAACTCGTGGGAGTTCCCCCGAGGGCCCATGGCAGGAGACGTGCTGAATATTTCCAGCTCTTGTTGCCATTGGAGATGCAACTTAGTGGAAAATCAGTCCTTTGGAAGTGACTCTCCTCCTCAGTCACAATTAGTAGACGTTCTCTTCAGGAGAACTGGATCAATACAGCACAGCACCATCAGCTGTAATTGCTGCAGCTGTAAGTGGGTTTAAAATGAAGTTGCATTTCTGATAGCAGAAAGAGAAATGGAAGAGGGTGGGAAAGCGGCTGCAGAGAGTCTTGTGAAGCAATAGGCGTAGAGAACATTTGGATTGATTGAGGCTTCAGCTTCTGGAGGGTTCCTGCTGCCTGGAGTTGAGAATCGAAAATAGGTCAGGTTATTCCTGCAAAGAAAATGCTTTATTAGTTATGTTGGGGAGCCTAATACTCAGGCTCTTATGGTGCTTTCTGAGGCCTGTAGCTCAACTGGTTTGAAAAAGACGTAATGAATTCGCATCCCTCATGTGCGGACATATGCCAGCAGCTGAAACCAAAACAGGATCCAAACTGGCTTCTGCTGTGTTCGAAAGCTTCATAAGAACATCCACAGTCTTTTTTGGTTGTGATTTGGTTACCTTCTGCTTCTGGTTATGCACACTGGGGGTTTCCACGAGATTTGTGTATGACTTCATTCGAAAGCAGAACTGGGATTATTTAGTCCTTTTCCATAAAGCAGTGTAAATATTGAAACCCGTTGCTAAACACTGTGACAGCAGAATACTTACAGTTCATTTTTTCATTTTTTATCATCTTGTACAGGTGAGGCAGAAATAATAATATTGTGAACATAATCCTACATCTAGTGTACTAGCTGTGAAAGGTTTGAGCTCCTGGAGTCAGTGTCCTCCCTGCCTGACGGTGCAGCCCATGTAGACAAGTGAAACTCTGCCGTCCTTAGGTTCAAAGTCCAAACTCTTGCTGAGCTTGGTAGAGCCCCGTTTTCATGGGCTGAATATGAGCTGGACTGGGTGGCTTGCTTTCATCATGAGCTCGTGTATCTAACACCGAATCTTGGCTACTGCGCCTATCCCCATCACCAGATTTTTTCACAGGAATGCTGCAGCCGGTGAGCACTTAGCACAGGGAATTATTTAAAGTAAACAAACCCAACCCTGGCTAACCATTTTTGTAAACTATTTTCAAAAAATACCAGCTTTAACAGTGTAGACTTAATTGCCATAATAACCGTGATATAAATGTCAAATCTCTTATGTTTGTGTTTCATTCCAGCTTAGCATACTTTTATTGATCATTTTTATTTGTTTTGTAGAAGCCACTCTTGGCCCAGAAACAAGGGAGTTTACAACTTCTGCTCCAAACGCCAGCCAAGCACCATCATTTTCAACGGCAGTGATAAACAGTACGTTGTCACCAACAGCTATCCAGACTATATTTCCTATAAGTTCCTCTGACAACAGTACCTCTGCTTTTGCAGACGTTTCATGGACTCAGTTTAACATAATTATTTTGACAGTTATCATCATTGTTGTGGTCCTACTAATGGGCTTTGTGGGTGCTGTCTACATGTACCGTGAGTATCAAAACAGAAAACTTAATGCTCCTTTTTGGACCATTGAACTCAAAGAGGACAACATCAGTTTCAGCAGCTACCACGACAGCATACCCAACGCTGATGTTTCGGGGCTGTTGGAAGACGATGGGAATGAAGTCGCACCGAATGGACAGCTAACGCTGACGACTCCCATGCATAATTATAAAGCTTAAAAGAAGTGATCCAGCTATTCCAACATTGGCTTAAAAAAGTTACGGGGCTTGTTGAAGGGGTATCAGGATCCGTGCCAAGGCTCCGCACGGAGGAGTTTGCTCTTCAGATACTCTTATGCTGGGCATGCTGTAGCTTGCAGGTGAACAGAAAAAAAGTGTAGTACATCCGAATTTCAGGTAATATGGTGGAATGCATTCAGTGTCCTGTTCTCCATAAAGATCTATAGAATTCACTGTTGCGAAAGACTTGATTACCCTGATCTTAAAATATTTTTTTTTATGAAGAGGTGGTGGGATGGAGAAAGCAGTACTCCATGATCAGAAGCTACTCGATTTCCAGCCAACCTAACACTTCTGGCTGCATCCTTTAGTTTGAAAAGTAGCTCATGAATTAACAGTGGATTTTCAGGAAACAGACCTTTGTAGAGGCTTCAGATTAGTTCCTGATATAAATTTGTTTGAAAAGGAGGACAAAAAAGGGAAATAATTGTTCAGTGTACTACCAAGAGCCAAGTAGAGGAGTGAGTTGCACACTTGAAAAAAGTCACCGTTACCAGTTTCCAGTAAGCAGGGAAATGGGGAAAAAAAAATCATGAAAATATTGGAGTTAGGGAGGAGACTAAGCTTTTCCCTTTCTGAGTATTTATACAGGGTGATGATGCTATTAAAACATAGCAATCCTTTTTTTTTTCTAGAAGGAGTTAATGAACTTGTATAGTTTCTGTGCAAGGGAAGACGACAAGACATCTCAGGGTTGCCGTGTAAAAATAAAAGCTAGGCTTAATACCCTACCCTGATAGAAATGGCGTGTTCTGTATATAAAATGTAATATATCTTCTTGGAATTGTATTTGTAATTATTTGTAAAAAAGACAACCAACCAACCAAAAAAACCTGACAACAAAACCATGAGCCCCTCCCCAACCTCCTCTATTCCCTAAGTCATATTTTATCATCTAGATTTTAATTGTACAGCGGTTAGTGGCGTTGTTTAAAAAGAAAAAAAATGAGGATTGTTTAAAATACTGTAAATTAGATGGCAATATTGTTGGAGCTGGGACTCTGGCAAACACCGACTGCTTAAAGCTTTTCTTCTAGTGTCATTGAATAACTTTCTTTTTTAGAGAAAATGTGAGTGCTCCCTACTTGCATCTGTCAAATTTTCCCATTCCTTTAACTATAGAGTGAATATCAGTGTCGTCATGACTAGGGCCTAGTAGGTGTCCAAAAATCGGATGTACCATTCTGTTACTTGCTTTTAAATCTTTATACAAAATGCAAATACACTGTCATGAATGCATTGAGAGCCTGATCTCGATGGCCGAGCTTTTCCGAAGCAGCTGCTCATCATGTGAGTGGATCTCATTGCCATCTCTCCCGTGCTGACACGGTGACGGGGGAGACTTGCCGGAGGGCTGAGCGCAGCCTCCCGGCCTCTTGAAGGGCAAAAGCAAAGATCTCCTGGATTTGGGTGGAAACGGCTTTCAGCCGACGAGCTTCCAGGAGCTGATCTGCGCTTCTAGGCTTAAAAGCTAAAAGTGCATGGACGCTTTCAGGAAATTTATGTAGCACAAGGTGGTGATGGGGAATCAGCTGTCAAAAAAAACTACAGGAGACTTTAGGTTTTACAGATTCCCCTGATTTTTGTGGGAGGCTGGCGGACTGTTAGCAGAGGAAGAACAACTACTGGGCGGCGCAGCACAGGGAGGTCACACCGCGGAGCTCCTCGCTTGGTACCCGCAGCGTGCATCCATGCCTCGAGGCAGGCACCGTGCCCTCCCTGTGCCGGGGAACCGCCAGCTCCGACCCGTGAAAATCAATACCATTACGTTTAAGCAGGGCGTGAAACAAATATTTCACCTAAATCATGACCAACCTCAGAACTAAAGCTGCATTGCTGTGCGTGTTTGTGCTTCGCAAGCGATTGATGCTGAGGATAAATGAAGTACCTGCTAAAGGTCAGCAGGAGCTGCCTGATGCATCCTCAGAGCCAGGCAAAAGTAAATATTTCTCAAGATGAGAAACGGTAGGAAGAATGTGGTGATTATTTATTTGCTTTCTGGTGCTGCATGGAGGCTTTTCTTACCATTGGAGACTTCGGGGGGTGGGGAGGGGGGGGAGAAATAGGTGCTCTAAACACATGCACAAAGATGCCATTTCTGCCTCAAAAACGTGCTGCCGGATTTAAAGATGAGGCACGGTGAGTAAGAAGGAAAATAGTGGAGGATGACCAAGGGAAAGGGTGAGGGCAGAATGTGATATTGCCTATAGGCCTGAGCTGATGGAAGAGCTCCCGTTGCCTGCTGGGGGCCTGGGTGAGGTCCCATAGTTTAGGTAGTAAGTTTGGCTGATGTCATTCAGAGCAATGTTACTTAAAGTTATAAAACGGGGGAGGACCGAAGGAGAAAATCTGGATATTGCTAATCCTCGAGTTACTCATCAGACTTTTAAAGAGCAGAGTGGTGACAAAATAGAGAATTTCCTAAAAATTGTAATTGTTGAGCAGTGCTGATTTAGCGATACACTTGCACTTGGTCACTTCTTAGGGTGGGGAAGTTAATTTAGGAAGTGTTAGCTTCTGGGACTAACGCTAGCAGGCAAAGTGAAGGACAGATTGTTCACTTTAATGTTTCCAAAATATTTTAGTAGATCTTTTCATCTTTGCCACAAAACACCTCTTCCTCAAATTTTGGTATGGCTGTAGGCTGCTTTGTAACAGGAATAGGCTTTGAGTTTTCCCTCACTGTAGAAATAATGATTATCTGCAAAACCAGAGCATGAGTTCAGATGCTGAGCCCTCCTAGTCCATGTCTGCCACAGCACAGGAGGTGCTTGCATCTGGGCTGCTTCTGACCTCCAAATGACTCTAAACGCTTTGTGTTTGAGCCTTGGGTTTGAAAAGAGGAGGAGGAGGTCAGGGCGCCTTATGGTCAGTCTGCAAGGAGGGCAGTACAGCCGTGCTGTTGTCTGTGGGTCGCACATCTGGATGAAGGGATCCAGACGGCCCCTGCAGATGTGATGGGAAGCTTGGTTGGGCAAGGGGGACCAGGTTTGGACAGCAGAGGAAAGCACAGGATGTTCTTTAACAGGGACTGGAGCACAGCAAGGAGGTGGCACTGGGACGATGCTTGTCAGATGGCAAAATGACTCAGCAGGAAAAACCCAGCCATCTCCAGCCAACCAGCCCTTTGGCACAGAGGAACAACATTTATAAAGGGAGATCGATGCCTCAGCGAAGCAAGAATAAACAGCTTCGTGTTCGGCTTTGGTGATGTGAGGTTAGATCCTCTTTGCTCTCTCCATCAGTCATGCAGCTGTCCCCTGGGCACCGCAGGAGGTGAGGAAGAAGCTGAGCTAGCTGTATCTCCAGTTAGCTTAGGTTGGCATTGTACTTGGATGGGGTGCAGAGCTAAAACACTTGTGCCAGGGTACTAAAAGCCACCAGGACCTGCCATGTGTTATATCTTGTCATGAAGCTTCCCAGATGTTGAGGTTTGCCCTATGCCACGTTGGGGTATGGGTAGGTGAACCAGAAATGGACTTTCGGGGCTGCAGCTCAGAAGCTGGCAAGACAAGGGGAAGGCATCTGGGTGACTTCTAGGGCTGATGTGGCAATACAGATACACACAGCTTTCCTGAAGGGCCACCATGCATCGCCTTCTAACTGGGCATGCCGCTGTCTGGCTGCAGTGGTGTGGCTGTCGTGGAGAAAGGCAGTCGATGGCATGGTACGGTAGCTGTAGGGCACAGAGAAGGTACGACAAGGCAGGTGAGGGCCGGGTGAAGGTGGGAAACCAGCTCTCAAGGCACGATCCTCAGGGTCCTGAGCGCCCTGTGGATCCGGCTGGTCCGGGTGGGATGAGTTCAGTTCCACAGTCAAGTAACTGAAGGCAAGAGGATATAATGGAGCAGTTAAAGGGCAAAAAGCAATGATGTGTCAAAGGCATGGGGCAGCCTGGATGGCTCACAACTTAGGAGAGCATTTGGTAAGCACAGAGTACGACAGACATGCAAAAATGTGACTGGGTTAATGTGGATTAGATGATCTCAAATCTTATGAACCACTGTAGCTAGAAATAACTGTGTGGAGCGCTAGCTCTGGGGAGCTGTCAGGAGATGTCATCCATCGGAATGGTAATTCCCTTGGACCAGGCTGAGCAAACTTAGCATGCTGGAAGCCATTTATGAAAGAGGAGGGGATGTATTCAGCATCCTTCAGGTGTCCTGGGCCAGTTAACCACTGCTATACAGCATCTTTATCTCATATGTTACATGCAATGTAAATGTGGCAGAAAGTTTGCACAGTCTCCTTTAAATAAAGGATACAAGATTGAATCCTAAAAATATGTTTCTCTTTAAAGTGAAGTTTTAAAATGAGCTCCCACAGGACTCTGCTCTTCATGTGTCAGAGGGATGGATTAAAATAAGGAAAATGTGGGCCTTAAGTTGTACTTGCTCCCAACTGAAACCCATCAGTCTTGCTACACATCCAAATAAGGCATCTCCTAAGCATATGCTATGCTTACAAATGCATTTCTAAAAAAAAAGTGTATGATTTGAATATATGTCAGAATTTATACAGAAGAATGTTATTTAAAATGAATAAAAATAAATGTATATAATTTGTATCTATGCCACTTGGATTTTTGCATTTGTTTTTTGTTCATTAAAGTTCAGCAGGAGTCTTTCCACTGATAGCAACCAGAGCTGGATTGAAACCTAAAGGATTGAATCTGATCTCATCCCAGTAATGACATTCGTTCCAACAGAATTATTCCATCAGTATACCCCGTATGTGAGATGAGAACCATGGTGCAGAAATGTTTTTTAACATCAGATATTCATAAGTACAGTTGACACTCTGTGTCAGATAATCTATCCAAAAAATGAGCCCTATGATCTCTTGTATCTGCTTATTAACCATTCCAGCTTTCAGCTACTTTCATTAACACGTTTCGTAGCGAGACAGTCAATGCGTATTTCCCCATTACTGTCTGTAATATTCACATAGATGTATTTTGTCAGAGATGTATGCAGTCATTAAAAACGAAACCTACAGAGCAAAGCTAGAAATTGGAAAAGAATATTGTGTCAGATTTTTCTTCATGACCACAATGGGTCTTTCAAAGGAAATTTATGTTATCAGATACTCTGAAATCCACATCTGTGGCATCAGTAGTTTTGAATAGCTCTGGTAGTGTCTGCAAAAGGATGTATGGAAAACTTGCATTTCTTCCTCACTTGTCAGTGTTAGGAAATGGATTTTTTTGGCGCAGAAGCAAATACGAATGCTAAAGGCTAGTCTTCCCTGCTGAATGTTACGTCTAACTCTTTGGCCCTTATTAAGCAAAGAACTTGAAGAGAGGTAAGTCAGCATCAATTAAGTGAGCACTTAAAACTAAGTGTTCATTCAAATGTTTAACCGAGGCAGAGCTATATAAGCAAGGGCCACGCTGGTGAAATTCCAGGGAGTTTCTTGAGACCTGATCTGCATTAGCTGAACAGTTTGATGGTGTATGACTTAGCTTAGGAGGAGTTTTGCTCTGAACTGTAACAGGAGCAGGCATAACTGAATGCTGAACCAGGTCCCTAGAGTAGGGACTTGAGAACAGGACAGCAAGGAGGACCGGTGCTCAGCTGGCAGTGACATCCGTCCTCCTTGTGCGACCATCGCACTTCAGCCGCAGTGCACTGAGCAGCTGGCTTTTAGCCCGCTCCGTGGGAGTTTGCGGTCAACTCATCCATGCCTTTACGCTCACCGTAAGTATTTCTTCCCTGGACTCCCTTTAGTACTTTGTTTCTGAGGTGGGAAGGATCTCAAACTGCCTGTAAAGGAGGAAAGCGCCATTCCAATACGGCTTCCTGGTACAAGGATTTAGTATAATCTCCCCAAATGTACTGCTAATTAAGATAAGGTTAAACAACATTAAGCAGATTATCAGAAGGCAAGTTGTTAACTGCTTCTAAACAATGCATTTCCCAGCCCTTTCTGCCCCTCGCAGCTTCTTGGTGCTGCTGCAGATTTTAAAACATTGGGCAGCGCAGTAACCCAGGGAAATTTTCCATTATGTCTGTGTGTATACACATGTATGTATCTATATGCCTTTGTCCATCAGACAACCCTTTTGTGAAGCGATAAACTTCAGGGCCCTGCTGATTTCCTTTCAAAAGATGGTGTGTTGGGACATGAACCATGGCTCTGCAGACACAGAGGTGCTTTACCAGCCCATAGCACACAAGTGGTGAATGATTTGTGCTGTGCTTGTGGCTGATGGATGCTGATTTAATGGCACGCATCAAATATGTAACACCTTACTGTAACCTTAAGCGAGAGCAAATTGGTATCATCCTTTCAGTAACTGGACTCATTCATGTTACGAAGATCTGCTCTGTACGCACGTGAAGCCACATTTCAGACTGGTTGATCAGCTCCTGGTGCCATATGGCAGACGTGATTTTGCAAACTTAACTTCAGCTTGGCAGAAGGTGAGGCCACTGCAAAAGGGGACTCGGTCACGTAGGGTGACAAATGTCTCCCAAGTGCCATGGGGGAGTTGAAGGGACCGAACATCTCTCAGGGTCATCAGACCCCAAGCGCAAAGCATCAGGCGTGTCTAGTTGGATAGGAGATGAGATTAAGAGCTTAGTTGTGCTAAGTAGTGCCTGGCGTTTCCTGGCGGTTTGGGGCACTAAGAGCGGCTCCATCACGCACCTGCACATGTAACATTGAAAGCCAAACATTGGGAAGCCCATCGTGCCCGTACATGTCCCGTGGTTGCAATGGCTGCTACCACCAGGCTGGGGCATTTTACAGGCTTACAACTTCCACCTGTTTTAAATGGAGAGCAGAGCTGGAGCAGGTGCCTGGAGAAACGAGCTAACGGGACACCACGACAATTTGGAATAATAAACCCACAAAATTACCACGGCCCATGGCCAGCCCTTATCTATGTGCTGTTTTCCAGCTAGGTAGGAGTCCCCTGTGACAGCCCAGGTGATAGTGAGTAAGTGAAATGAGACACACTCGGTACCGAAGAGGAAACCAAATCTAACGCTTAAGCCCACGGTTACTCCTGCGGGCGCGAGCCAGGAACGGAGCTTCCTCATGTTACGGGTAATGCTGAGACTGAGTCCCAGCACGATGCCCCAGTTGAGGTTGTCAATATTGCAGGAAAGTATCTCAATCCTATCCGCAGGTTTCCAATAACGAATTAGAAAAGAGGGCGAAGAGCACGAGAAGCAAGGCGAGGTTTGGAGCTCCCCCGGCTCCCAGCGCAGCCGCCCCAGGCCAGGCCCTCCTCTGCGCGCACCCGCGGGGACAGCCCTGCCTGCGAGGGGGAAGGATAGCACTATTTAGCGCAGTTTAGCGTTTCCAACTGCCGATGTCCTGAAACGTTCAACGTAATTGCGTTTTCTCCCCGAAAAAGCGGGAGAGCAGCAAGGCTTATGTTTTTGCTTTACAAAAACCCCCAGATTGTTTCAAAATCAGCCTGCTTCAGGATGGATGATGAGAGCAGCTGGCTGCCCGGATCTTCACCCCTGCCACTGGTGGATGGCCGAGCCCAGAGAGTTGTGGTGAATGGGATGAAATCCAGCTGGCGGCCGGTCACAAGCGGAGTCCCCCAGGGCTCAGTTTTGGGACCGGTCTTGTTTCATGTCTTTATTGATGATCTGGATGAGGGGATAGAGTGCACCCTCAGCAAGTTTGCAGACGACACCAGGTTGGGTGGGAGTGTTGATCTGCTTGAGGGTAGGAAGGCTCTGCAGAGGGATCTGGACAGGCTGGATCGATGGGCTGAGGCAAATTGGATGAAGTTCAATAAGGCCAAGTGCCGGGTTCTACACTTCGGCCACAACAACTCCAGGCAACGCTACAGGCTTGGGGACGAGTGGCTGGAAAGCTGCCCCGCAGAAAAGGACCTGGGGGTGTTGATTGACAGCCGGCTGAAGATGAGCCAGCAGTGTGCCCAGGTGGCCAAGAAGGCCAACGGCATCCTGGCCTGTATCAGAAACAGTGTGGCAGCAGGAGTAGGGAGGTGATCGTGCCTCTGTACTCGGCGCTGGTGAGGCCGCACCTCGAATCCTGTGTTCAGTGTTGGGCCCCTCACTACAAGAAGGACATTGAGGTGCTGGAGCGTGTCCAGAGAAGGGCGACGGAGCTGGTGAGGGGTCTGGAGCACAAGTCTGATGAGGAGCGGCTGAGGGAGCTGGGGTTGTTCAGTCTGGAGAAGAGGAGGCTGAGGGGAGACCTCATCGCTCTCTACAACTGCCTGAAAGGGGGTTGCAGAGAGGTGGGTGCTGGTCTCTTCTCCCAAGTGACAAGGGATAGGACAAGAGGAAATGGCCTCAAGTTGCTCCAGGGGAGGTTTAGGCTGGGTATTAGGAAAAAGTTCTTTACTGAGAGAGTGGTGAAACATTGGAATAGGCTGCCCAGGGAGGTGGTAGAGTCACGCTCCCTGGAGGTATTCAAGGAGCGTGTGGATGTGGCATTGTGGGATGTGGCTTGATGGGCATGGTGCTGTGTGGTGTGGGTGGGTTGGTTTTTTGTTTTTGTTTTGTTTTTTTTTTTTTTAGGTTGGACTTGATGATCTTACAGGTCTTTTCCAACCTTAGTGATTCTGTGATTCTGTGATTCAGTTACAACGAATAGCGACTAGAATGTGAAACTAAAGGGTCATTATTTCTCTCTTTCTCCCAAGTCTGATGGCGGTTTGGCGCCCTGGAGGACATGGAAACGATCAGCTCCAGAGGCTCTGCCGGGCCTGGCAGGAGCCCGGGGGCCCGGCACACCCCAGCGAAAGCCTCTTCCAAACGCGTGTTTCTTGGAGCTGGGCCTGGAGGCACCCGGGGAGCGGCGGGGGCCGCTCCTCGCCGCCGCGCTCGCAGCCCTGTCCCCCTGCCCCAGCTCCCGCCGCTGGGCCCTTCAGGCGCCTCGCCACAGACTCGACAGGCGCGCCCACCTTGCCCTCAGCAAAGGTGGCAGCTGTGCCCGGGAACGCCCCGCTATGCCCTAAATAAAGACGGCGGCTCCGCATCGCCTGTCTTCCTCTGAAAAAAGATGGCGGCTGGCGAAGGTCGCTGTTGCTTCCCTCACTCAAGATGGCGCCTGACGGCTTTCTCCCTCTTTGCCCAGCTGGCAGTCTCCACCATACCCCGCCCCACTCTGCCCTCAGCCAACATGGCGCCTGCCCGCCTAACTTCAGCCACCGCCCGCAGCAAACATGGCGGTTTCCCTTCAGTTTCTATTGTGCCCGCCTTGTACGCTCTCCTGCGGTGGCTTCAGCGGCTTCAGCTCCGTCGACGCAAAGATGGCGGAAGCGATTGCGGCCGTTTGAATTCCAGCGAAGCCGCCAAAGCCGCGCACAAAGGAGCCGGAGCTGCGGCCGCCGGCGGGACCCGCGGGCCGGCGCCGCTATGGACTCGCTGCCCGGGGAAGACCTGACGCTGCCGGTGGCGTTTGAGGGCAGGTAGGCGGGCGGGGCTGTTGGGCGGGGGCCGGCCCCGCCGCGGGCGCTGGGCTGAGGCGCCGGGCCCGGCGGCCCCCTCCCCGCCGGTGCGTGTGGCGGGGCTGGGCCTGCCCGGCCCGAGCGGGTGTCGGGGGGGCGGCACCCCCCGGGCTTTCGGCTCCTCAGTGGTGTCCTCCTCCTTCCTCAGCGTCAGCGTCTCCCAGCTGCCAGACGTCTCCCGCGGGGACCCCCAGCCCGGCCCGGCCGGCGGCGAAGGTGAGGCCGGATCGCGAGCGGGACCCCCGGTGCGGTGCAGGGAGGCGGCGGTCGGGCCCCCGCGGCCCCGGCAGCCCCGCACGGCGCCTCCCCGCCTGGCTCGGGGGGCCGAGCCCCGCGCCGTGCCGTCCCTGCTGCCGGAGGAGCCCCGTCCTCCTCCGCCGGGGCTCGGGGCTTCGCGCGGGGCTCGAAACCTGAGGAAAAAACCCTCATACCTGAGGGAAAAAGAGGCAGAAAATGTTTTTAAGCCATGCAGCTTTTAGTAGGTTATGTCTTCTTAAGACTATAAAGCGCCAGTAACTGCTGCAATTACTGCTGTCCGCTGTTGCCTGTGGTCATTACGGCTCCGAGTCTTACATAAGATGATCAGCGGTTTTGTGGAGCGTGTACTTAAAATACTTAAAGTATCCAGCCAGGCAATACTACCGTTTCATCTTCAGCTTAGTTTCAGGGAAGTTGTGTGCTGCGTGTCATGAGGTTTTCTAGTTCAGCTGTTCAGTTACTGCCTGCCTGAAGACCTGATCCGGACTCAGTATCTCGGCTTTTATCTATTCGTGCATCAAGAAGCCTTCCTACCTAGTTCCTGTTGCACAGAAGCTGTAATTCAGTTTGGTTTTCTATATGATGACCATGTAACTATGTTCATCTCCAGGTGCGGGAGATTTGCTTGAAACACTTATTTTAAAGTAAAATGGCTGAATAGCGTTATTTTGAAACCTTCTGCCTGTGTTGTTAACTGTTCTGTTACGTAAATTTGAGGTGTCTGTTTTTGGTTTCTTTTTATGCACACATGTATCCAGCAACATAACTTGTCTGACTTCATTGTATGGATGAAGTAGGTAATTGAAACTAAGACAAATTAGTTCACCAGGAAGATGTATTTGCTCATGACAAGAAGCAAATACAAGAAACAAACCAATGCTGCAAAATAATGTTACTGTATTCTGCATGTGCTCTGGGAAAGCTGTCTTGTGACATTAATTAGAATGCCAAGATTTATAAACCACTGGCTGGTATTCTTTGAGTTATTTTCGGGACTGCTCTACATAGCTGCATAACAGTTTCGGAAGTACTTTAAATGAAATATTTTCTTTTAGTTAGTATGAGAGTCAGTCTGAGTCCTCAGCTACCTCTTCTTTATATCTAAGATGATGTAAGTGCTACACGTTTTACACAATCTCATTATTCTGATTAAAAGTTTACTCTCACAGATTTGAATGGAAATAAGTTATGTAGTCCTGTTAAATGTGGCTGGTACAGAATGCGTGCGCGAACAGAAGTTTAAGTACATGTACGTTCAGGAGGGGTTACATTTTAGGAACATAGATACCGGCCATTTCCTAGGCTATGGTTTTCCCTGTGTCTAAGGTGGAGGCCTGTCCTATGACCAGTAAGATACTGGAAGCTTTGAACTGCTTTCTCTGCTTTCTAATAGTTTAATAGGACTTAATTCTAATATGGGAGTCCTTTGTAGTTGCTCTGAGGGCTTATTCTTGAAAGCGCACCTCGCATAGCTTAATTTCAATATACATCTTTGTTTAAATGGGTGACATTGGAATTTGGGACCTTAAGTGATGGACAACTTGCTGTGATCAGAAAGAAGTCTAGATGCTACCTACCTACTAGCACTAACGTGTAATGTAAACAAGGGGCAAAAAAATGCCTCCCTCGCTTCCCAAAAGGTGTTGTACTTTTATTACGTTTACATTAGCGTAGGCCTTTGCTGTTTCCAAATTGAAGCCTAGCTTAGAGATTCCCCTGTCTGAACTTGTTCTGTCTTCTTAAATATCTAGTGTTACCAGATGTGGCAGAAGATACAGTCTCACCAACTAGAGCTCGGACCATGAAGGACTATGAAAATGTAAGCAGATTTTTAATATAAGACTCGATGACAGATTTATGGCCAAGATATTTCTACCATGCTGGCTAAAGTGTTGACTCTCTGGGTCAGGTTTGTTCTTTGTGGCAGTCAACACAGATCTGTCAGAGGTGTGACCAGCTGGCTATCTGTGCTTTGAACCTCCATTTCTTATGTATTACTTTCAAAAACAGAGGCAAAAATTTGTTGTTGAGAATAGCCAACTGCCGCTTTTAAATTGCGAAACAAAAATTGGCACCCTCTGCTCAAAAGTTCATACAATCACCAGAAACATAAAAACTTGGTTTGCAAGTCTGCAACTGATTTATTTCAGGGAAGCATCAAGTTTGTTTTCATTTAGACTAGTACAGGATTTGGCTCTTTAATTCATTGACTGCTGTGTAATACCTTTTACCTTTATAATTATGTATGAGTGTGCTTGGAATACCTTTGTTGTAAAGGTCTAGTATCATTGTGACAATTCTGTAGAAAAAAAATTGGTTTTCGCAATTAGTAGAATATAAAGGAAAACATCAGATTTTTTTAAAAAAATATATTAATTGTATTGGCTATATAAATTGAAGAAGGCAATTGTTTATAACTCCTGAACGGTGATTTGGTTGGGATATAGCTGTGTTGCAGGACAACTCCCCCATAAAAAGTTTTGAATTGTTTAACTCAAGTTCTTATGATTGTGTGAGGATACTGTAGAGGGGAAAGCAATCAAAAATCTCCGAGATGACTGCTACAGATAAAGATAGCAAGCCACAGCCTTTAGGATGTGTTCGGGTGTCTGCAGTTTTTAGTGTGCTTCTGTTACTGCTGTTAACCTTTTGTAGCATTGTTATGTTTGAAATGAGTGTTTCTTCTAAACTCTTTCAGTTTCTTGTGGCCTTATATTCCTCTGAGGAGAAAGCTATGCTTTTTGCTCAGAATTTAAAGCTTGTTTTGGAAAGCCTTGGTGAAGGATGTTTTTTACAGTCTGTATCTATTTAATTTTCTGTTCTGTTTCTGTGTATTGGCTGGGGTAGACAGACACAGCCTTGACATTAGTATGTGCTTAAAATCTTTTACTGTGATATGTGCCAAAGACCTCAGTCTAGAATATACATTCTGCAGGTGGTTTATTATCTGCAGTGTTTGTTTGCACAGGGGAAAAAAGTTGTAGAAGGGAGGAAATATCTGGTGTTGTTTGTTCTGTGTGGTGTAGAGGAGAAAGGGTCTCCCCACAGATCTCTGGCTTCCTGGTATGTGCAGACCCTTTATGTTTAACTGAGCTGTAAAACTTCTCATAGGCTTTTACGGATGCCAATAGTATAATCTCAAAAATCCATTCAAGTAAAGGAAGAAGAATCCATTAAACACAGATATTTCTATGGATTCTGTTTTTGAGTCTTTAAGATTGCTGGTAGCTGGAAGGCTAAACTTGACAAAGGGAGCACTTACTTTCTTTGTCCTTTTACTATTTACCAAGCATCCAGTAGTAGCTGTCTTTAGATGTGCTTTTGGACTGACGTCATAAGGCTGTTCTTATCCCACTTTAAAACAAATCTAAATTAGTGGGCAAAGTTCATGGTATCTCCTGCTTGGAGATGGTGTGTGTGTGTGTGTATATTACTGCATGAATTTGCTGATTTTTGAGCCTATGTTATTTATACAGGATATAAGAAGGAAGTAATGAAAAAAGTGAGCTCCTTGCCTTGCAGCTCAGAGAGAACAGGATGGATGGGCTACAGGGTGGATCCATGTAGAAAAGGTCCTTTTATGTTTAGACCTGGAGAAGATGCTGAGTTAGATAATATTAGAGGTGTAGATTTTTTTGGTATTTATGGTGTGTTCCACTTTCTTGCAATATGGGGGGGAACCACCTTGTGATAGAGTATGTGATTACGTGGGCAACATGAAAGGCATCTTTAATTGAGGACCTTGTTATGGTTTATTAAATGTTCATGAATAGAAAGGATGATTGGTATCAAGTTAGGGAACTAAGTGGTACTATTTGTGGGTTTTTTCTTGTCTCCCCAAACCCACTTAGAGTTTTGCTGTCTTGTGAGATGGCCTCTGCTGGCAAAAACTGTGTTGTGCTGTGAAACCACAGCCTCTGCTGAAAGGTGCCATTTTGACTATAAAAGTGGCTCTATGCAGACTTGGAAAGCAGCTAAACTGAGCTAGGCAAGTGGTATTTGCTACCAAGCTGTCTGTGGTGTGGAATATTCTGTGTAGAGTGTATTGCATTGTCCTGATTTTTCAAGAAGTGTCTGCTATTTCTCTTCTTTCATTCCTTTTTTAAATACAGAAATCAAAATGCATACAGGAGTTAAGACCAAGTCTTTAAATGCATAAGTTGAGAGGATTGCCATTAAAATCCTTTGTAGTGTGAACTTATTCACATTTTACACGTTGTCTTTTATTAAGCTATAACTTTTTAATTGTAGTCTGCCTGAATTAACTTTCCTCTGAGAAACTGAATGTCAGAGACAACATTTGTTTCATGTTGTGGTTTATGATTGTGTAGTCTGTTTTGTTTGCCTTTTGAAAATAGTACCCTTAAGCTCTTTGGTTTAATTCTATTGCTACTGAAATACATGTGAGTAGAATTACGGAACGCTGAGTTCTTTTGAAATTATTTTTTCCTTTTGACTCAGAAATTTCTTGAATGTGTGAAGACTAACTAGAAGTTCAACTGATACAATTTCAGAGTGTCTTTGGTACTTGGACTTTTTCTGAATGAACAAACAGAGACTAACTGTTAGGAACGATCTACTGACAGCTTAAAAAAACCCCAGAAACGAAAAGTCTGCTCTCACTGGTTGAATGTAGTGCTGAACTTGCTAGCAAGACATGCAGGATCTAGCCCGGTTCTGCAGCCTTGCTTCATTTAAGAAATCTTTAATTTCTTTGCTTACTCTGAATAAGGATTTCACTTTTGAGCAATATTCTGCATTGGGCTCTGTGACTTGAATTGAAGTACAAAGTTGCATTGTTTTCATGCTTACATGTATTTGAATGTTCCAAAACAGTCATTCCAGTTACTCAAGATACCCTGTGATGCTCATGAGGTATCATGCTTTAAGCAGTTACAACTTGCATAGTTCAAGTTTATATCTACTACTGTTTGTGATCATCCAACTGGAATTGTAGGGAAACAAAGATAAAGTTAAATATATGTATCAGTACTTCTTCTAAAGACAGGCTTCTTCAGGATGTGTGAATGGGCCACAAAGTTTGTGTAGTCAAGCTTATTTTCAGTTGCTTGGGTGATATCGTGCGAACAATGATGAGGCATCATGCTGGGCAAAGATTATTAAACTGAAGAATTGTTTGCAGATGCAGGTTCTGAGTGCAGTTACAGAAAATAATCTTAGGCTTCACCAGCCAAATATTTTAAGAATTGTATTGCTAATAATTTTTACAAGTGGTACTATACTGTTCTGGAAAAACCTACATAAATATTTTATTTGTAGCTTTGTAACGTATTAGATTACCTTTTGCTGAAAGCATCTGGCAGGGGACACAAGTCTTATTTGAATGAATGTTTTATGCTTAGTCTCTTAAAAAAAATTTAGAGGGAGACTCCTTTCTTTAATGAAACCATCAACTATGTTACTGCTTCTACTAGGAAGGTTAAAAATGATAAGCAAATTTTCCCAAAGAAGTGCGCTATAAAATATGGGATGGGATAAAGGTTTTATTGGTGTTTGATTGGGCTCACATCCTTTGTGTGCTTGTGGCTTTTCTTCCCATGAATGAGGCTACCATCCCAAGCTTTTGCCGAGAAAATATTTCTTTCAACATGACGTCTTATATTCCATTCAAGTTCTATTTTGTAGAAGAAAGAACTACTTAATATTTTTAGATTTAAAAACTCTCTTGGATTCTTTTTGTGTAAAGTCAGACAATGTTTTAGTACTTAAAGAAGGAATATTCTAAAAAGCGCTGTCTGCACAACAGCATGTATTACATATTTTTAAACAGTATTTTATAATTGTTATTTGCTTAAGTTCTAGTGTCTCAGAGTTTTGCAGGGCTAAAAATAAACACAAGCTAAATGATAACATCTTACACAAACACGCAAGTTTATGAATGTGCCTATGTGCCTATATATCTTAAAACCAAACCAAAAAACAAACCCCAAAACATTCAGAAAGGGTAGGCTGGAGTGGGATTTCTTCTTGTTCAGGTGAGGAATGGAGAAGGGTGGAAAAAAATGTTATGGATGGGATGGTGGGAGAAAAATATGTTCCGTGATATGTGCTGAAGCTGGAGAAGGTAGAAACCTGTTGAAGGACCTGCAGTATTTGCATCTCCCTGGGTGACACTGCCTTGGAGGGAAGGATGATTCATTTTGACCTGGGTATCATATGTTGTTATTAACAGCTTCACAATTTGAATATATCTGTGTGTGTATATATATCACCCACACATATGTACACGTTTAACCATGTTAAGTGGCTTGAATTCTAATCTTGCGCTGTGGAGAGCAAAACCAAATCATAGTAGTTTTCACTCTTTATTTTACTTGGTTTGAAACATGTGACATAATTTGCTCGTTTTCTTTCTTATTTCACAGCAAATCACTGATCTGAAAAAAGAGAACTTCAACCTGAAGCTTCGTATATACTTTCTGGAGGAGCGAATGCAGCAGAAGTTTGATGGTCCCACTGAAGAAATATACAAAATCGTATGCATTTAGAATACTTTAATAGAATTATATCTTTTTGAAGAGTTTGTTTTGTCGGGAGGTTACCTGTTTCACTCAACTTTTGAGTCTTTTTTTTTTTTATTGTTGTTTGAAATTTTGATATGATAACCTTTATTTAATCCTGGCCTAATCCTTTTCAGTAATAACTAAATTAAAATTACCTTTATAAGGTGTGGAACAACTAGTTTCAAATGTGTGAGTGTCCATAGTTTTGGGGCAGACTGAGATGTTATGTTTCCAGGAAGTGGTTATGAATCTTTGGTAGTTGTGCTACTGAAGTCGTATACTGAATGGGAAATAGAAGCACCAGCACGCTTCTCCTGAATTTGGTATGTAGTTACTCTGCTTTCTGCTATCAGGCAGTTCAGTTCACCCCTCTATTCTCTCCTGGGTTTATCAGATGTCAGTACAGCTACTTGGAGGTTGTTTGGGCACTCCAGCTCAAAGTTGCTTCCTTTGAAGCACGTAGATAAAGTTGTATTAGGGTTGTGTATAGCTTCTAGTTTTATTGCTCTAAATTGAAAGAATGCATATTTGTACAGGATTCAGGAAATCTATTCGATTCCTATGTCAGTTTGTAGAAAAAAACCTGGTATCTTTTTAAGTTGGAAGAAGGATTTGAGTCAAGTGGTATGTCTTGCATCCTCGTTATTTCAGGTTTACAGATGATAGAAGCTTTTCTTATGCCCTTTGGTGGTGCCTGCATTCTAGAAGGGAAAAGAAGTCATTTTGGTAATGCAGTAGCATGGTATTTATAACAGATGCTTGCATCAGGTCCCTTTTCTGTAATAGGATGGAAACGTAAGTCTTTCTTGATGCTTGTTGCGGTAGTTAGGTACATAAATTGATGTTTAGCTAGGTCATGGTTTCAACTGAATATTGCTGATTGCTCTTCTGTCCTGGTCTTCTACCCTGGTGTCTTTCTTGTAATTGCTAATGTATTGAAATGGTATCTGTCAACTTGCAGGCCAAGTAGTTCTTTGCACAATGTGTGCTTATGTCAGGAGTATTTTTCTCAGGCTACAACAAAATAATTTTAAGATTATTAAAAACCTCAATAGTTGGTACAATCAGGTTTTTAAAAGAAAATATCTCATAGCTCAAAGAAAAACCATGCATGGAAGCCCTAGAAACTCCCAAGTTGATCTACACTACTCCACATTATAGTAGTTAAGTGTGTGTGCATGTGTGTAGGGGATTTGTCTTGCTTGAATACAATGGTCCGAAATGCTTTTTGAGATTTCAGAAAGTCTTGAACCTTGCAAAGTATGTCCTTTAAAAGCTAAATTGTCTCTAGGCTATTCTTAGCCCAGTGTGATACTTTATATTTGCTGGTCCAAGCAAAAATTTATCTGCACGTTGCCAATAACTTTTGGGTGGGGTGACCTCTGAATTTCTCCAGATGCTTTCTTTCTTTTGTCCTAGAACATTGAGCTGAAAGTTGAGATAGAAAGTCTGAAGCGTGATCTGCAGGAGAGAGAGAAACTACTCATCAAAGCCTCGTAAGTACCAGTATCTTTCTCAATGTTACTTAGGATTTCCAAGATCTTCCTTCTATTAGTTTTTTCCTGATGTTTTAGAAATATGAGGATCCCAAAGTAGTATTTTAAGGGCACTTATCTAGAAATTGCATAATTCATTACAGAAGTTACATGTGTGAATTCTTAAACGCACAATGATGTTAATGTAGTTATACTGGATGGTGCGACTTTGATATTGTCCTTCATTCTACTGTATTTTTCAGGTAAATAAATGACTCCCTAGTTGGGAATGGTTGAGCATTCTTATTGTAGAAGTTAAGCTAAGAGCTTAATTGTATCAACAAGTGGACTTTTTTTTACAGCACTGGATTGAGAAAACATTACACAAAACACTTCTCAGTAAGGCTGAACTAATCTAGAATGAATCTTGTGGTTTTTAATGATATAAAAATGAATGCACTTAATTCCTGCTTTTCTGTTAGAACCTCTTTTCTAAATAAATGTTACTTATTTAAAAATTACATAGTGCTACATTGTCTTATGGCTTGGCAAGGTGGAATATGCTTTGGGGAGGGAAGGGATGACTGTAGGGCTGACAATAGCCTGTTAAACTGCTTACTTCTAGATGTCTGGTTCAAAACTAATCCGGGCTGGCAATGACTGACAGCTACTGACTACTACTGGGGCTGCAGTTTCAGTGGAATTTTCTTTGTGTTGCCCACCTCACATGGCATTGAATTGTCACCAATTAGCCTTTTTTTGGTAGTTCAGAGAGGCCTAGTTTCAAGTAGATCCTGAGGACTAGATTAATTCTTGTTCGGTCTCTCTGGGTAGCTGTCAAAAGGTATTGCTGGGCTTTGAATGGAACCTTGCACAAGTTCATAATAGGAAGCAAAATTTGGGGGCATATCATAAAGAAGTGGCCATCCTTTGTTTGGTAAGGAAACACTAGCTGTTCTTTTCTTTCAAGGTATTAACGAGTACTGAAAAGGCAATTGGCGAAGTCTCAGCGGCTACATCTCTTCAGTTTATTCCAGTGTTGCTTTCTGTAGAAAATACAACTCTACTAAAGGCTTGATACTGTATTTGGAAACTTTAAAAATATGAAGGAAATACTACACTTTTTCATCATACATATAAAGTGCTTGCTTAGCCACTGTGACAAGCTTGTGTGTGGCACTCCTGGACTATACCACCAAAATAGCTATATAGTGTGTAGATGTTTGTATTTAACCTTAAAGAGACAAGCAGGTACAAATAAAGCAGAAGGCACTTGCTTGTGCATAATCTATCTACTTGCACTTCAAATGTTTTCCAATTCGATATGCAATGGAATTCTATCTATATTATGGTCTTTCAGTAAGGCAGTTGAAAGCTTGGCCCAGGGTGGTGATGCTGAAATACAGCGTGTGAAAGAAGAGGCACAAAAGAAGATGCAAGAAATGGAAGAAATCCTGACTAGCAGAATAAATTTTCTGGAAGAGGTGAGTGGCCGAAACTGCAGAAATAGTTAAAAATTGGTACTGTCTTTCTGCTATTGTCTGAGACTTGATACTGTGATGTACCTCTATTTTCAAAATTGTTTCAGCTTTCCTGGAAAAATAGCCTGTGCAAAACCAGAGGGGGAAAAAAAAGAAAAAAAACAATGAAAGGGGAAGTGTTTTTAACTGCTCCTGAACTGTCAAATATGAGGATAGCAGTTTTTCAGGAAATTCGTACCTGTTGGTGGTATTTAGGTACATTCAGCACAAACCTTTGGTTCTTGAATTCCAGTGTGAGGAGGCTGTTTTCAGAACTGCAGTCTCTGTTTAAAGGAAGGGGGGCTGGATACACTTCTACTGGTAAGTTCTCGGCTTCATAAATAGCTGAAACCACCCTGTAAGCCCTCCTGTCCTTTTCCATCTTTATATGGGACCTCAGTATTGCAATAAAATATCTGAGGTTCGGTGGCTTTCTATAGCTCTGCACTTATGTTCTCATTACAGGCTGAGAGGGGCCACCTACCTGTGGCAGCTTCTGGGAAGGTGAACCAGTGGGCGCTTGCCTGGATTGTGCCTGGGTGCCTTATGCTCTGTTGTTAGATTGACCTTTACCTGTCAAATGTTATAGGCTTCTGCTGTCACTGTATTGCCTTTTGCATAACGCTCTCCTGTTCCACAGGATTGTTTTTAACAATGTCTTCTTGAATTCCTTGCTGTCTGTGGTTGAGATAGTTTATTCCTATATTTACTGTTGAACCATTGCTGATATCTTTACAGGGGAATTGCTTCATGTTTTCCTCATCTTGTAGTGTAAAGGCAAAAAAAAATTTCAGTGTGAGTAACACGCTTCCTCAGAAGCAAGGAGAAGTTCAGTTTCTTGTAAAGAACAAATTTGATATTGAATGGTCTGTGCTGGAAATGTTTGTGTCAAGCTCTAGAAGTACATAAGCTCATGATTGTTTTGCATCATTGACTGTCTACGCTTATCTGGAAGTGTGGGATTTTGTAGCTGTGTTTGTGAGGGGAATAGATGTCTGGTGCTCTTTCTGTAAGTAAATAGAAATAGCACAAGTGGGTATATTCCAATATTTGCTTTCCCATCCCTGAAGAATGAATTGGTCATGGAAGATATTGGTAGTAATCTCCTGATGGTATTTTCTGTCAGGATGATTTAGCAGTGTTCATAAAGCAGTGAGCTCCTTCAGGGAGGAAGAGGGGGGGGAATCTCCATGACCTTTTTTTTCAGTTTAGTGGAACTGGGATTTCTCAAAGCGTTCTTCGTGCTATTGGATAGGTAGAGAAGTTCCTAAATTGCTTACTCTGTACCAAAACAGTCAGTCAGACTGGTGTTTCCCAGATTTGGCAGGTAGAAGGGCAAATATTCTAATCTCATGGTGATAGAGTATTTTCTGTAGCCTGAAGATAGTGTTGGCTTCTGACATTAATTTTATGAATGTAAACACTGCAGAGTAGTATTAGTCACTTGTTTATGTAGCACCATATAATTAAATAGATCCAGGTAATGCTAACAAAGGTTAATTTCCTTCAGAGCTTTTGACTGAAAGATGAATGCTGGCAGAACAGCTTTTCAGGAGACGGGGTCAGTGGTGAAGTCTAGTGGTGAAGGAGTTTCCTCACCCTCCCCCAAAGAGATATGCTTTTTAGTATAGACTTGAAGGAGAGAGGGGATATACTTGTTAGGTTACAAGGAGGCTTTTATTTTGTAAGAAGCAAAATTCAGTGAGCACAGAAGGGAAGCTTACAATATAAAAATGAAGATCTGAAACAAACTTTATGTAGTGTACAGCAAGCGTGGTTTTCTTGGTGTTCCCCATCTCCATGAGTCGGGTCACCAGAGGAAATTGACGGGAATCTCTGGGTGTTATCTCTGTTTCCATTGCTGTTCAAGAGAAAAATGTCTGGTTCATACTTTATCAATTCTTGCAAAATATTATAAATGATGTTGGGAAGAGTTCCAATTAGCTGCAGTGAGCCTGTGAGTATTAATTTAGTCTCTGATTGAATAAAAAGCCCTTCTTTAACCTCTTTAATTTAAGCATAGCTATTTATTATGATCATGGGAGGACAGTGGGACAAAGCCAAATTATAATAGTTAAATCTAAAGCCATAGCATAGGAGCACTTCTATTTCCAGTTCTGCTATCAGTTAGGGTATTTGTTTTATTTCTTTGAAACAAACTTCCCATCTTTATGTACCGCAGAAGATGGATTAGTCTTGAAAATGCAGACACAAATTGTTCAGAAGCATTTGCAAAGCACTTGAACTACTTGGTAAAAGTTGCTAAATTAAACATACGGACACATGTTTGGTAGAAGAAACTTAAATATGTGAAAAATTTTGTGAGTATTTTGTTCTTATAGGCATCAGGATTGTGTGTTTTAATTGCAGAATCTTAAAGCTGCCCAAGAAGATGTGGAAAAAGCCATTACAATGATGGAGAAGGAGAAAGCGCTGAGAATAGCTGCTGAGCAGAAACTTTCTTCAATTATGAATGGCCCTGCAAAGGATGTGGATAAGGTTACAGGAGCTGAGAAAGACAGGTCAGACCTCTTGCCGGTGATGTTTCTAACTACTGGAATTCTTTATTGTTAAAGTGTGAAGAGTCGACATGGATATAGGTTTTAATAGTTTTATCCTACCCTCAGATACATGTGTGTGTTACTGGCCACCTTATCTATTCAACTATTGAATGAACACAGCAACCAGTTTACATGCTGCATGATAGCAAAATCATCTTTAAAAGTTGTCTGAAAGTGTGAAAGAATCAGTATGCATGTGACAGGAGCATGTCCTACTTCAAAACATTTTTGTAACTTTGCTGACTTACCTCCTGCTTGCTGCTTTCTTGAACCATTGCTGAATAGAACTTGACTCTACAAGTTGTGTTCACTTACTGATTTCATGGTGTTGATATACTCTTCAGTCTCAGAGATGTGTCTCTGGAGGTTGGTAAATCTTATGGGAAGAGAAACATAGTGTGTTTGAGCTTCATGGTTTTGATTTGTTTTGCAAAGCACTGGCTTTGCTTTGTTTGGCAGGTAGTTGGAAAGGTGTGTGAGTTGTTTGATAATGTTAGGTGGGGAAAATGTGTAAACTCAAATCTCAATACTTTGTAGGATTTATTTTTTATTTTTTACAATATGTAGGGTAAAATACATGCTTGGCAAGCCTCCCAGTGAAGCTTAGTTAGTTTGGGGATGTCAGCCCCGGATGGAGATCAAAAGAGCATTATGATTCCTTATACTTTGGAGTATCCTTTCCTGTCTTGTTTGCATACTTGGTCTATCCTGGTAACAGAAAGTTATGTTGGCCTGAGGCTTTCATTTCATAGGTTTTATGTTACGGTAGGACCAAAGCAAAGTTTGCAGTGTTTTCCAGACAGTTTTTGTGAAAGCATACAGATTGAAAACTGCAATTCTGAAATCTACAGTGACACAAAATTATGAAACTGTTCTAATAGGTTTTGATACTGCACCTTATGTGCCACCACAGTAATTATAACCTGGCTCTCAAGTTATCTCCCTCCTTTCCCCTTTCGCGTCTTCCTCTTTCTAGCTGTTAGTCATTTGCGTGAACACAGTTGTTCTCCTGAGTGACTTGAGCTGGGAAGGAGTTATAAAACCAGCCCGTTTCAGAGGTACTTGAGTTGCCGGCTCTATAGCTTGTGTGAAAACAGCGCTTAAAGTGTGGAAACAAATTGTCAGGATTGGATCACTAAAGTGAAGGCTGTGTGGAGTATGATGAAGAACGTCTTTTTTTTTTTTTTCTTTCTTTTTCTTTCCCCACCCCTCCCCTTGTAATCCAGTGTTAACTACATGCTGGTAAACAGTGTAAGTGTTCACAGGACCAGAAAAACATAGTGCCAATAGAAGAAGAGAATATTTGACTTCTTGAAGTGAATCAGATATAAATGTGCAATGCTTTAAACTTGTCTGGGAGTATCACATCTGGAATTCCTGTTGTGTTAAAAAGATACTCTCACCATTTAGGCTACGAAATACTAAGAGAATCACAGCTGGCATCTTATGCCAAAAGTTTTCACAAATAACCCTCATGTCTGTCAGAACACTAAAGCATTGTTGGTTTTTATCATTTGGAATAGTGGAAGTGTCAAGATGTGTATTGACCAAAGAAGGTAGCGCTGACCTAACTTTTTTTGCTTATGTGAAGTGAGAACCAGCTTAGGTACAAATATAAATGAAACTAGGTACTTGAGGGACACTTAGTGCTGGCACATAAGGATATGGTGTTTTACGTGCTAAGAAGTGGAACAGATCGATAAGCTTTTTGTGTGTGCTGTAAAGGACAATGTAACTAAAATATTGAAGCTTAAGTGTTGACATTTGAAATGGTACTGGAGGGAAATAAGAATGAGCACTTTGCAGATAGCTCAACCTTTTTTGTTGCTTTAAAGTTATGGAACCTTTTCTGGTTTCTCTGGATGGAGAAGGGGTTGTGAAAGTATTCCCCTAAGCTTTACAAGTATTGTCTGGCGTCTTCACTTAGGAAAGTTGTCTGCAAGGTTTACTGCAATGACTGGAGAATTGGTAGTAGATGATGCAAGATTAATATTAAAAATCTTATAATTTTAGACTTATAGAGCAACTGAATCTGTCATTGAAAAGTAAAGAAGCTATAATTCAACACCTGGAAGAAGAAAAGTCTCAGAGTGGATCTTGTGATGGGAACTTATCAGCAGAAAAAATCAGAGAACTTACCATTGCTTTGAGGCATGAAAAAGATAGTGAGATAGAGGTGAGGAAACTGACTGAACAGTTATATGTGTTAAATCTCTTGTGGTGTAGGATTTTAAAGGTTTTGTGTATGACAGTATGTGAGTGACTTAAGCCAATTTTTTAAAATACTCATCTCCACAGTTATTCCCACCCTCCCTTCTCCATTTCCTTAACGTTCATTGGTTATATTGTGGTTTGGTGGCCAATATTCATCCTTACTATCCATGCTTCCTATTCATTCAATGAGAGGTCATGTTTCCCGTTGACTTTATGCCTGTATTATAGATACTGTGCAACTGCGTTACAGAAGTATATATATAAAAAAAAGTTAGATGTTAATAGGTTCCTCAGTAGATGACAAACTCTCAAGTCACATTCTTAACTTCTATAGAAGTTATTTTTGGGAAGTATCTCTACTGTTATGGTATGGAGAAAAAGCTGTGGTCAGGGAGGTAGGCATTAAAAAAAACCTCATGAAATAAAGTGAAAGTCTAGCCTTTAGCCTACAAAAGGTGCTAAGAGTCAGTCTTTTATTTCACTTAGCTCTTAAAGAGGAAGATGGATATCCTGAAAGCTGAAATGTAGAAACAGGTCTTAAGGCTTGTTGTCTCTCCCCACCCCCCCATTCGTTATTCAAACAACAAATTAGAGCTGGCAGAATTAAGAAGGTAATCATGGAGGCTGTCATGCTTCTGAGAAATTTTCTTCCCTTTTGTTTTGGAACTTAATATTGATCAGTGCCTACATGCTTTTTTGTTTATGTCAAGAACAGACAAGAGAACCTTCTACTATTGGACTGATCAGTGGAATTAAGTTTTCAGTTCTGGGTCTTCTTGCAATTAAATCGATATGTGTCAGGAAAAACTACCCTGGTTTCACAAGAGCATTTGTGTGTCAAGGTGAAAGCAGGGTCATCTTTAATCATTTCATAGGAGGTGAACAGACTGTACGATTATTTTGGGATGCAGTATTGGAGAAAAAGATCTGATGAATACCTTTGCACAACTCTGTTTTTATATATGGTTACTTTTTAAAAAAAAAATTCTGTAACATCCCCAAGGAAAAGTGCTAACTAAAATCTCCCCCTATAAAAGCATCTTGCTGACATAGATAAATGTCACATAAAAATGCATTTTTATTAACTTGGCAAGTACAGTTGTCCTGTCTCATGGAAGAACATGTTGTGTGGGTTTTTGTTTTGTTTTTCTTCTTAATTTGGACAGGCTCATACTGTGCCCAGGTAGATTTGTAGAGTTCCAGGAAGCAACTGATTCAGTATATTCCTGCCAAAAGGCGTATACTAAGTTGTTTCCTCCCTCCCCAAGGTTTTTAAGCTCATTTTGCTTCATTTCAATGCTTAATGAGTTACATTTGTGTTTAGAATGAATTTACTTGACTGTAACAACTGTGTTGTTCTTATAGGCTATTAGAATGGAGCTTAAAAATGAGAGAAATGCCTTTGAAAAAAAAATTCAGGTAAGTTCAATTTTTGTTTCTGTTTCCTTGGCCACTTACAGTGCATGTTGGGATCTCTTCTGTTATGCTTTCATAGATGCAGAGAGGCCTTGACTCGAAAGGAAGCAAAGCAAGCCCTCTGGTAAATTCTCTTTGATGTTGGATGACAGGAAGGCTGACCTTGTTTTTGAAGCAGTTTTCAGTAAAGCTGATAGGCACGCTTATCAAATATTGAAGCTGATACTCATGGCCCGCCCATGAGATTAGGCTTCTTATACTATATTCCAGGCACATCTTTAAGATGATGACTTGCATTTTGGGACTATTTTTTATGTTAGTAATCTGAGTAATAAGATATAAGAACTCTGAGAGAATGTACTTATTAATGTGCAGTTACAGTATCTCTTAGTGGGAAGTTAATGCAACTTTCACGTAATCTAATTTAGTCACTTCAAGAAGAGCTACAAGAGAGAGAAAATGAGCTTGCTGTTGAGAAGAAGAATGGTTTGAAGAGGGATAAAACGATTCAAGGGCTAACTGTTGCATTAAAAGCAAAGGAAAAAGAGGTATGATGATTATGATCTTGCTGGTTTGTAGAACTATCATTGGGAGAGGAGTGTGTGCTTTGTGTATGTGGCAGCGGTTGACCGTCTCACTGTAACTGTTAGGAGACTTCTAGTGGGTCATTAATCGCTGCTGTCATATCTGTAAACAGCTCTGTTTATCTAGAGTTTTGGGTCTTGGACTGGAGGAGGGAGGAAAAAGATACTTAACAGATACTTTCTCCCTTAAGAACTTTGAAGAAAAATGTTTTCAGTTGCACACTGATTTTTATCAGCTCTGAGCACCGCTTAAAAAGTATGAGAAGTAAGTTACGTTGTTGAGCAAGTGGAGCTGTCATAAAGACAGCTAAAATAGGAGAGGTCAGCATCAGCTGAAATTCAGATTTTGTGGAAGAGTGGGAAATACTTAACTTGAGTCATAGGCAGTCTAGTGAGTGTTGTATAAGAACACCAATTTCTTTATACAAGAATTATTACAATATATTTGGTGGTTTTGTTCTTTAAAGTATTTGTTTTGTGTAGTTGGATGAATGGATAATGAGATGGGATAGCTATTACTGAATCACCATCCCTTGGAAATAACTCTTTCTACATAGTATTAATTTTACTTTACTTAAAGAATGAGGAGCTTGGTTCTGAAATTGAAGATCTAAATGCTTCGTTGGCTAAGGCAAGAGAGGCAACTCACAAGGCACACATCCAAAAATTCAAGGTAAGAAGCAAGCAATTAATGTGGCTTCCCCTATCCCTGCTCCTCCCTTCTCCATAATTCCACACAGTAGGTAGTGCTTTGTATCTTTGAACGTAGAGGAATGGAAATTAATTTAAAATGTTGTTTAAAAAGTTTAATTTTTCTTACTTTGAAAAAAAACAACCACCAAATCAAATTATTTAAATGATAGTGTTAAAATGTCAGATTACTTATCTTCTTTCTTGAGTTTTTTCTTCTATAACACCTGAGAGAAATGTGTAAAAGCGAAATGAGATAAAATAAAGACACAAATAGTTGTGGAGTTGAGATGATATTGAGCTTTCCTTGTTGACCTAAGAATGTTTTTGTTTTTCTTCCAAAAGTATGGTAACAGCACACTCCTCTTGTTAGCAGAGTTGAACTGGGTATGAGACACTTGCTTGGATTTATTTATATAATAAATGTGAAACCACTGTTTATAAAACAGTGGAGTGTTGTTTGTGAAAATGTGTGTGGAGGAGAAAGGACTTTATGCTGATAATTTATGCATGATAAAGGTTTTAAAATGTAAAATGGGAGAAAGTAAGAATTGGCTATTACAAGAAACATCATGTTGTCTATTTTAATGTTTTCCAACTCATCTAAAACCATGTCCGATTAACTAATACTGATTAGAGGCAGCGATGAATCTTCCATTACGATGTTTGTTCATCTACTTGGTCCCTTAGCTCAGCAGGAATGGAAGAGGTTGATACGCTTGCCTCCGAAGTACGCACACCTAAAGCTTTTGTGACTGACTGTACTGTTTTTTGATTTCAGAGTCTAATGGACTAGTATTATTTAGTTCTCACAGAGCACCTCCATTTCTTCAAAAGCCATTTATTTCACTTAAGCCCAAATTTTAAGTGTGCTGTATTGAGAAAAGCGTATCCTATTTCTTCTTCAGGTCATTTTGGTCTGTGTGTGAATCTATAGCTTATGTTTGCTTTTTCATACCATGGAAGTCCTGCTTTGAAATATTACTGTAATTTTAACCCTTCTATTTTTATGAGAGCTTGATTATTTTGTAAAGTTCACAGAATCACTACGTTTGGAAAAGACCTGTAAGATCATCAAGTCCAACCATCAACTAACACCACCATGCCCATTAAACCATGTCCCACAATGCCTCATCCACATGTTCCTTGAACACCTCCAGGGATGGTGACTCCACCACTTCCCTGGGCAGTTTATTCCACTGTCTCACCACTCTCTCAGTAAAGAAATTTTTCCTAATATCCAGTCTAAACCTCCCCTGGTGCAACTTGAGGCCATTTCCTCTTGTCCTGTCGACAAGTTCTAGGTTTAAAAAGTGTGCAACTAATCCCTCCTGTCCACAGAATCCATATTGCATGGTGAGTGACAGAACGAGCCTTTCTCCTCATTGCTATGCTACTTAGCTACAAACTTGAGTTGAAGGCAGTTCTCTGTGAGTAGATCATGCTGCATAGCCCACTACTCCTGTCATCTGTGTTGTGAACTTCAAGGAGGGCAATTGTAACAGCACATGATGGGGAAGAACACAAATCAGACTTGCTATTTCATATAAAAAATATGCTTATGACTTGGTAACTACTTGACCTAGTCTGGATTCAAACTGACCCGAAAGTAGAAAGCTTTATGTAATAAGAGCTTTGGGAACCAATAATAATATGATCTCATTTGCACTGTGGACTGCTTTGCAGGTCAATCTTTATTTAATTCTTAGTTATCTAAGGCACTGTTATCCTGTACTGGATGTCATTGAAAGCTGTGTTATATTAGTTGAGAAAATTTTCAGTCTAACATTTTCCCTGTTGTGTGAGTAACTGTCATTTCACTGTATTTTTGCACCATAATTTTGAAGTACTGGAAAGAGGTGTGGGGGCGTGGGTCTGGACGCAACAGGAGTAAAGACTTCCAGTCTCTACAAATACCCTTACAGAACTTGAATGCTGCATTCTGTTTCAGGGTGCTGAGGATTATCAAGCTCTCTTGATGGAAAAAGAGACCCTCTTAGCAGAGCTGCGTTCAGAAAACCTTACAAAGGATGCTGAGAATCGTAAACTACAAAGGAGGATTAAAAGGACCGATCAAGAGCTAAATGATTTGAATTTAGAAAGAGAGAAAATGGAGAAGGAGCTGGATGAAGCGCAACTACAAAAGAGCAGAAGTGACAAAACCATTAATGTTATTATCACTTTTTTCCTTTATTTCATAAAGTTTAAAAATAATTTGGCATTTCTAGCATGTCCTTTTCTAACAAATTTAGTTTTTTAATTTGACTACTTTTTTGAAAGGTAAATGCATTTGCCTAAAGCCAGTGTTCAAAAGAATGTGGCCAAAAAAAATGAGGAAAATTCAGGCACACAGTCTGCACAGAAAAATATTTTAAAATAAACATCATCTTGGCAGTCTTAGGTCCTAGAAAAGATCACTGGCCTTTGTAAGTGGTTTCAGTTTTTCTGATGAGAGAGTCTGCACATGTACAACAATGTACATTTTATATTGCTGCTGTATTTGTCTTGTTTCTCATCTATACATTATCTTAAATTACACTACTTAAATTAAACTTTCTTCTGAGTTCTAATGCAGAGTAGGAGTAAGTAGCCAGTTGTTGCAGCCTTACGCCAACCTTCAGCTTGCTTTTTGCTATGATAGCAGGATCACTGTAAAGACTGTATATTTAATAATTTCTGCTTGTAAAATTCCCAAAGCACAGGATTAGTTGATCACAATTTAACATAAAAATCATGTGCTGTATCTGTTCATTAATTTTACTTGCTTCATATTCTGTTTAAGGTTTTTTACCTTGCTGTAGGCGTTTAGATAAGCACTTCTGCTTCCAACACAAACAGCTCATGCAACAAAGAGAATGATCAGGTTTCTTCTTTTTTCCTTTGAAAAAAGGATGCCCCTTCTGCTGAGTGTTTGACATAAAACGTACTTCTCACCTCTGTGTCTTGTCATGTGGATTTTTCTAAAGTCTTTTCACCTAGAGTTCTGCCTGCATGCAAAATCTGGTCCTCTTCAGTTAGGGATTAGTCTCCTGTTATATTAAATTACATAAAAGATTAAATGAGCTTGTATTTAGTCAGTGGATGTTTTGGTTCAATTATTAAATAAGGACCTTAATAAAGCAGGTATATGTGGAAATTGCTGTCCCTGCAATATCACTTAAAACCAGTAGAGGGATCTCTTTACCTACAAACAAATAAGTAGTTCTCCCCCTCTCCTGCCCCCAATTTAACTTGCATTTTTGGTTGATTGTCAACTGTGGTTAGGCTGTCGTCACAAAGTCTCTATCTTTGGTGTCCTCTGAAATTTCTTCAGGGTGTTGAGGTTAAGGAGAGAAAGAACAGATCGCTCCTGTCAGTAAAACAGCTGCAAAGAACATATTTCTTTGATTTAAAGTATTTTGTATTTAACTGTCTTCTCTAGTCAGAACTTTTTTCATCTTTCAGGGGAGCTAAAATATAACTGTATAGGAAAGACAGGAGAAGTAGGACTGAGTAGGGAGTTGCTGGGGAATTCAGAGTTACTTGTATTACAGAAGCCTGTTTGACTCCATTATGTCCAAGTTTTTCATGTAAATGACTAGCTCCTTGGGGAAAAGCATTCCTGCCGAAAGATGAGCAGTCTTACAAAAATTATATCCCTAACCTATTTCCTACTCCTTGCGGAACAGCTGTTTCAATTTCAGAGTTGCTAGTACATTTGGATATAGCAATATTGCCTGTGAAATATTGCCCATTAAGTAGTAGATATGTGGGAGTAAAAAAATATGCTGTGATATTTTGCTCTTTGACAAATAGAAGACCACTTCAGTGATCTGATGCAAACTTTTTATGAGACAGCCTTAAAAATTCTGTTCTCTTTATGCTCAGAGATACCTATTTATCAGTGTTTCTGTTTTGTTAGAATAAAACTAGCAAGAATCTGCCTAAACTGTAGAACATCTTTAATGAACTGCTGCCTTAGCTCTTCCCTTACTCACAGGGAGATTTTCAAGGACTTTTCATATACTGTAATTGGGATAATCCAAATTTTTGCATATATCTATTTTTGAAAAAAAACCTAAAAACCTTAGAGATCCAGAAAAAGTACATCTGCCCTGTTGTAAACCCAGTTTGTCTGGAGGTGATTTGAGCATTACTGTCCTGGAACGGAAGAAGGCTAAACTAACTTAATTAAGACTGCTACATGTGAACCGATCATCCAAATCACAAACTGTGCCCAGTATTAGGAGTCTTCTGGAGCGATGGGTGTAGATGTTCTTGAACAATGTCCCTGCCTCAGCGTGGGTGGGTGCCCTGGCTTTTTACTAGGTCAACTTTAAAAGCAAAACCTCTTTCAGTTCTGTACTTTCCAGAAGCTGCTGTTAAGCAGTAGTTCAGCATCACTTCAAGCTCTTTGAAACAAGAAACTTGGGGCATATATTTTTACATACAATTGATGAGGAATAAACATCAACTCGTCCTTAATGTTGCTTGTGTCTACCATGTTACTGTGTCTATAACAGAGATTCAGTGCTTCTTGATCGAAGAGTTTGTTCAAATTTACATGATTAAACACTTTAAGTATCCATTCTCTCTCTAGGCCTCAATGTCGACAATTAGAGTGTATTTACTAGGTATTCATATTTGATCAGTTGGTTGGGGAAATGCAGAATAACTCATTAGACAGAATTTATTTAGTCTTCCTACCTGTAGTTTAGCCTGAGAGAGAGGTTTTGGAGCTTCGTGACTTAATTATTCACCAACCTGTTTTCTATCTGACAAGGAGGGGGAGGCATCTGCTCCAGTCTTCTACATTATAGTGTTTCACATTCATTTTTCTTAGTTCAACTATCATTAATCATAGGAAAGTCTCTTGGGAAAAAGCTTGGCAGAGGGAATTGCAAAGTTTATGCTCTGAGAACTGTAGGTACTATATTATCCTTGCAACTCAATGTATGGAAACCAATAGATTTTTCTCCCAGACAATTTGAGTGGTCAATGAGTTCAAGCAACCTGCTGTAGTGATGGATAGTTTTGCGTGTTACGGAATTGTAGCTCATGCAAAGAAGGTAATTTTCAGTCTCAACTCTAGCTTGTTTTGGGAAGGATTTAGGGAAGAATTTAGGGAATTCTGGGGGCAGAAATAGTAGAGGCAAAGTATCTGCAAATTGCAAGTCTCTTGCAGGCTTTTTTACTTTTTCCACAATTGTGTGCCTTGTCAGTCCACCTCTTTCCATAAACCTAGCCGTAATATTTATGCTGCTTTAAAGGCAGAAGCATAGTTTCTGTACCTGACAAGTGCTGTACACCAAGATGGCTGAGATTACATAGTAGGGGATATAGTACTCTTACTGCAGCAGCATCTTTTCTTCTAAAGCTGTTTATGGTTTTCATAAAGAGAAGTCACAGAGTGTTGGTCACTTGAAGTTATAGGACAGGACAAATGTGTTCCTTTGAAGTTTAGTTACCTAACAGGTAATGTATTCACTTAAAGCCTCTCAGTGATGTAATAGTATAAAAAAAATGTAAAAATCGAAAGCCAAGGAGTGAACTTTGCAATGCAGTGAAAATCGTAGCACTGCAGTTGATCCTTTGCTTCCAATTCACATGCTGTATATGAATAAGCCTAATGTGACCCACTTGAAGAGCTCCATAACTTGAAGCCAAAAGACTTTACAGTTACCAGACAGTGGTGCTACTTTCAAAAGAGCTGTGCTACACTGCAATTTATAGTTAGGAAGAAATAGAAATGTTTTTGAGAGTTCATGGGTATAGACAAAACTTGGACCTGATTCTGCAATTCTTCAGTTTTCTTAGTCAAGCAAGTAGTTCTTTTGGTCCTGAAAAAAATTAACTTTATTAGTTTGCAGAACTGGAGCTCTAAGCTTAATCATTCTTTGAATAACATTTGAGGTTTTTTGGGAGCTATTAGGGATTTCTTAGCTGAATCCTGGTAATGAAGCTAAAATTAAGCAAGTAAACCAAAAGGCATTGTAAATGATAATTTGTATTTAATGTGCAAAATAAACAGAAGTAAAACACTGAAGTAGTAAAACGATGTTAAGGATTTGATGTGAACCTGCATGAAACAAGGTAATTAAGTCAAGAAAAGGACATAAAACAGTTTGTAAAGAGATTGCAATTAAAGTGTCACTGGTGCTATTTCTTTGTACTTAGAATGAAATAACTATTGAATTTTAAATCCCAGTGGAGGTAAATGTAAAGTTTATAGGTGACTACCATATGTGCAAACTATTTAAAGGGCTTATGATACTTCACAAATGGGCTCTTTTTGGGAATAAATTGAAAACATTTATTTTAAGATGTAGGCTGTGTTACCTGGTTCTTGGGGTCTGAAGAGAAGTTTAGATAGTATAAAGTCTTCTGTAAGTTTTAATTGTTTAATTTTAGACAACAGCTCCTTTGTTATAAGTTTCTACTTCTCTTTTTCCACTCAGTCCATGCAGTAAATGCTCTAGATCTTCTTGCAGAGTAAAAGCTTATAAAATGAGGCTAGTGTATATGCAAGCTATGCCTCCTTCAATTGACAGTGTTGAAACTTCCACCAAAAAAGTTTGAAGTGACGCAAACGGTAGTGGTGGGAGAGCAGGTGGAAGGATGGAGAAGCCACGTTATGGATTTTTCTACTGCCCTGTGCTCTTGCATATTTTCCACTGTGTAACTGGGAACTGGCTATTAATTACATCCTAAGAGTTTTATATATATTTCCATTGATTTACTGATTAGCCCAGTTCATAGCAAAATGTAAGGAATAGGAATTGTTTGATGTTACTGCTTGGAACCCAAGGCTTTGTCAGGTGGTCAGACTTTGAAACGCCATAGATAGCTACATTTTCAGGTGGTGGATTTTCAAGGGAAGTGGAACAGGATCTGTAGGAATGTGGAGGAGAAAGCTATAATTGTGGTGTGCGTCAAGTGTTTGACCTGCAAACTAGGAGATACTGCTTTTTATATTGCAGTAGTCTATGTTGGTCCTAACAGAGTCCTTTGGACCTGCTACTGCATAAAGCTGTTGAAAGAGGTTGTTTCTGTGTTTTAGAAGCAAAATGGACACGAAGTGTATGTTTCTCTGATGGGAAACTAAGATGTGGAGATGATCCAACTAGTCTTTGAGCTGCAGGAAGTAATTAACAGAGCCAGAATCAAGAGCAAGTTCTGTTCACAGCTTCTAATCATGAGACTGACCTGACTGGTCATTTGAAGTTTGTGTTCTTGTCAAAAGAAAACGTTTTAACATTTCTGACCTTTTGTTTGATGCAAAAGTAACTAGTAATACAATGTTAGTGCAAGAATTTTCATGGTGTGATGAGAAAAAGAGCAAATGACAAACTGAATCACCCGTAACCAATCTTCTCCTATTTCTAGCAAGGGAGTAAATTGACTCAGAAGTGAGTGTTCAGTCTGACAGCGACGACATCTACGTGCATGATATTCCCCACAGCCTTGGAGTCCAGTCATTCTGTACGAAAAGCATTTAAACAATAGCAACTTAGATTTTTAGAAGACAATACTGACACCTCATCTAAAAGTTTTATTTCTTTAATTGTGTTCATTGATGCCAAGAGAAAGATGCTGGCATAAATACATTCTCTAGACTATTCAGTGTTATGAGTAATTTAAAGCAATGGAAAGTTAAGCTAATAATGTGGGTTGTTAGTCTTACTTTTTTAAAAGTTGATTTGCTAAATATTCAGTTTCATTTTTTTTGTAGGACCTTAGAAATCAGCTAGAGAAATTACACGGTGAAATGACTGAGAAAGAAAAAGCAGTTGAACATCATTACAATATTCTTTTGAGTGAAAGCAATCAGAAGTTGCAGAGCCAAGAACTAGTTATCAAGCAGCTAACAGACAATGTCAATCAAAAGGATCTACTGCTTCAGGTAGGTAGACTGAAGTTAAAATGAAAAATGGAGAATTATAATTTGATTTTGTATGAGGAATTATTACAAAATCACATTTGTATTTGGAATTACTGTTGATTTTTGATTATAATCCTTCACTTTTTATAATGTATTTGCAGAACAGACATGTAATTATAGAGTGTGTGGCATTCAACAAGATTTCTTGTTAGGGTTTTATGAAGCATGTGGACAGAGGAGGAAGAAAGCTTTACTAATACTTAGGTAGAATTTTCACTGTTGTGGTAAGATGCTTTAAAAGCTCTGAAGTGCCTATGATTTTCAGTTTATTGTGCAGAAACTAGAGGAGTAGGTATAGATACTGAAATATTTTATCTTTCTTTTTTTGGAGCCCATTCAAAATGATATGTGTGAGAAGGGAGCTGCCTGAATGTTAACGGACCCCTGCTCGTTTTTTTTTTTATAGCTGGATGTATAACCCTGAAAAGTACTGATGGTATTCAACCAGCAATGCAAAGAGTAATAGTTGAAGTTGCTCTATACCTGGAGACCAAGGTGCATGCCTTGACTTATTTTTTGATACTTAAGAGATCGGATAGTTGGGGAAAGCTTCTGTTCGATCTTTTTTTGCTTCTGTTATGTTAAATTGAGCACTTTTGTGAGGTATATGAAGAACATGTGCTGGATCATCCTTGGATATTCTCCTGAATTTTGTTTGTTTGTCTATTTTGCAATATAGAACTACAGTAAATTTTGTAAAACTGTCTCATTGTTTTCTTCTGTCAGAAACTTGATGGAACAGTTAAAGAAAAGGATGCAGAATTGCAGGAGCTCCTGGATAGGTACAAGAACCTTCTAAGAGCCAATGAAGAACTTGAACTGAAAAATGAGGGCTTAGTAAAGGAAAAATGTGCTGCAGTGTCTCAACAGTCAATCATCAAGACAGTCAGAGAGTTAGAGGTGAGTTTATTCATAACTCTGATCACTTGCAGATAAATACCTTGACTTCAAATTGAAGAGAACTTTGACTTTGGCTTTAGAGGTGTGGACTCATGTTGTAATTCACCCATGTAGCAAGGGGCTGCTTTTCCTTCATATCAGTACCATATCAAAATATTCTGTGTTATTAAAAAGATAACAATGACTTTATTAATAATTGTGTCACATAATTTGTACAATTGTGATGGTATTGATCAGGCATTGTAAGAGTACATAGTGTTGTACTCTGATGAGTTTATATGGCATCACTAAACTCTTTACTCTCACAAAGCGTGTGAAATGTTTTGCCTGCCACAAAGAGGTGGAGTTTTGTGGTCATGTGGTAGACCTGTTTCCCTGGGTGGGAGGGTATTTGTGTTTCTGAAGGAGGTGCAGAAGAGAGTTTGTGTACTTCTGATAGATAAGGGGAAAGATTGCACAGAGCTAGTGACCACAGGAGATAAATGGAGTGTGAGGATAAAAAATATAGGTAGGAGTGAAGATATGTCTAGGGCAAGAAGAACACTACTTTAAAGCAAAGAAGAAAGGAAATACTACAGAAATATAGATATTAAAAAAAGGTGGACAATATATGCCCATTATTTTATTTGATGCCATAAATTAAAAAGACTTGTTAGTACCTGAAATCAGAGGTCAAAATTCAAAGTCTTAAAATGTAGAGTTAGTTCCTTCTCCCTTCACCCCCCACTTCTGTACTAGCAAAAAAAAAGAAGTCAGGCACTGTTCAGCAGTTTTTGAATCAGTGCATTTTTTATTATTGTGTACAGATTATTGAACAAGTAAGCTGCTTTTGAAGGTACATTTCTTGTCTTTTTTGTGTTGTTTGCAGCCTAGCGTGTTAAGGTCTCCAAAAGCATCAGGCAAAGTAAAAAGAATTGGACTAGTATGTACTAATGATGGAGAAAGCTATTTAATTTCTTTAATAATGTATCAGTCATTAATGAGATTTTCTCAAGGAAGTTTAAAATAAAGTGAGCCACTGGTAAAGGAAACATGAGTACTATGTCTTGTGTCACATTCTGAACACACTAGTGATGAGATGCTTAATATGTTATGGGCATTCTTATTAAACAAGGTAGATGCAAGAACAATTTGAGTCATGGGGTATATGAGAAGCTCAGAGTAAAGGAGCTGCATCACTGTTTGCCAGGGTACCAATGCAGAGTATATCAAAGTATACATGAACATACATGCAGAGAAAATAAAGTCTGTGAATGAGTAGAAATTCTACCTCCGTAAAACACGTGCATGCACTGCAGTTTAACTTCTGTCAGAAAGGGACCTAAGAGTTCCCCGGAAAATCATACAGAATTAATGAAAATCAAACACTAACTTTCCTCTGCACACCCCACTTCCAATACAGGTGTATAACCAGGATAGAGAACAGTGGCAAGCGAAGCCACGCATGGTAATGACCCAGTACCCACCTTCTAATCACAAGCTATTCTCTATTGCTGGTTCGCTTAGTGATTGTGAACAATACCTAATCACAACCCATTGTCCTCTCAGCGCAACCTCTGTGTAAGATATCTCCTGTAAGAACCCACTTTGGCATATTAATCATAAGTTTTTTTGGACACAGATTATACCGAGCTCTGCTCTTATTGGCTGCCTTGGGCTCTTTGATGACTTTACAGTGCTGCACCAACTCTCAACAAACGCACAGCTGGATCCTCCCCACCAGAGAGAACAGAAACCAAGCTCTTCTAGCCTCACTGATCTTTTAAGTTGAAGAAACTGAATTGAGAGATGCAGAACTTTCTCTCTTTCATCATACCTTTTTACTTCATTTTAATGTAATGATAAATTTTAAAGCAACCAACATCCAAAGCTCTGCTGGGTGCCTTGGCCAGGCAAGGGAAGATAAATGACAGTTTCTAATTAGACTTTGGATTCTTGAGCCACTGTCATGGGCTAGAGAGAGAGTGTGCGAGGGCACTGATAATTAGCTTAGTCGTGCAACTGCTGACTCTGGTATCTATGAAGCCTTGGAATGAAATACATTTTACAGCCAAGGAATTTAGAAGTGCAATGGACTCCATATAATTTTGGAAACTTTAGTTGGTTTTGTGCTTAATGCTCTTCTCTCACAACCAATACTCCTATACTTACAAAGCTCTTTTTGTTGGAGCATTTGTTAGGTAAATACATTTCTAACACAGATTTTTAGACCTTTGTGGTTCATTTTATTACTGAGACAAGTGGCTCTTGCTCAGTCCTTGAGCTGTGCTTCAGGGTTCTGTTGTGTGGCACATGTAATCTTGTACACAGCGAATACTGCAGTAAGGGGCCCCAGTGATATGAGTTTTAATTCTAAATTGATTTCTCCAAGTGTAAAAGAAAAAAATCTTGCATTTGCTGCAATGTCACCTTTCCGTGATGTCTGGTTTTGTGAGGGGGAGCTTGTATACCACCTGAAGGTGGAGTAGGAAATGTAGTTAGCGGATACACTGCAAGGCAAATCTGATGTTTCTGCAGACACAAGGCACTTTCTAATTCCTGCATGATCAGCACATTATTTGACTTTGGTTATAATTACTCCTGTATTTAGGGAGTTAATACTGTGCAGTCAGGGAATACTGTGTGCATACAGTTGTGATGTAATTTGCTGCAGCTGGAGAAATTATAGTCAATGCATGGAAGTTATTGATGTAGCTAGAGCATTGCTGTTGATAGGTGTCGTGAGAATTGGAATTGGTGCAATTGTTGCAGTACTGCAGACATGTCAGCTGTTGAAATTGATGCAGTGTGCACATTGTTGCTGAGTCGTCATGATTATGGAAAGTGATGTAGTTGTCTTTTTTTTTTATACAAGTGTCTTGTCTATTAAATAGTGATCAGTACATTGTAGTTGTTACTTTCAGTCTCTTGAAATTGATGGTGTGAACACATAAACAGGGTGATAGTTCAATTTCTGATTTGATGGGATTAGCTTATAGCTGAAAACAGCAATCTTTTTTGTCAATATCCATGTCTTCACACACTTTAAACATGATGCTTTTTATCTGTGACATAGAGCATGGCCTGGTGATGGGAATGGATGTGGCTGGTGTGTCTCACCATTTCCATATTAGCAGAAATTTCATCTTAAAGGAGTTAGCCTGATGAAGTGATATTTGGAGATCTGTATATAGTCCACTAGTCTTCCCTCACATACCACCAAGAAGGGCCATAAGTTCCTCGGAGCCAACAGCTTTGTGACATTTTCTGTGGTTGAGATGACATCTTCTAAAAGTCACCAACAAAGTCTTTTGCTATAGTAATTTTCTTCTCTAGATGTATGACTCAGTGGCCTGTAACAATTTTAATCTTATTAGCAATTGTTTCATTTATGGTAGACCATACATAAAGTTTACTGCAATCTTAGCAGAAATTACCAAATTCTGGAACTGGTGGATGGGTGGGTGAATCAGTGATGAGGTGTAGATTATGGCCTTCTCTCAATCATTCATCCTCTAACCTTCAGAGATTTTTAAATGATCCCAACGGTTGTTGCAAGCAAGAGAGTATTCAGTGAGGCAACCGGATATTCTTGTGACTTTGCCAATAAGTTATTTATTGTGGAGGTATAAACCTTTTACTTTCATTGCTTACAATTTGAGAAACCTTTAATGAAAATAAGTTGTGTTTTCCACCACTGCTGCTTAGCAATAGTATTTCAGACTTAAATATAGACTTTAATGTATTAGATTGCCTCCTTTCATGGGCATATAAATCTTTCACTGCAATATGGTCCTGGATGTCTTGCAGCTATCTCCTCTAACACATTTTCCCTCACACCATGTGTCAAGAGGTTTAATGTTTCATTAACTCCCACAGCATTATGGTCTATTTAAGTTACAGAGCTGCCTTATGTTTTGTGTACTGTTGGGGAGTTGATTGGAATAATTCACTCCTACGCTTTATTTAGAAATGACAGTAATAATGTACAAAAAACCAAAAAAAGATGTTCATGCTGTATCTTCTCATCCTTATTATTCATGAAAGATTCTGAAAAATCAAGAACACTTCTTCATGATTCTCCTAACCTCTGCCTAGCTAGTTGAATTTAGAATTTAATAATTTGTGTATAGCTGTGACATTTGGAATTAAGAAACAGCTCCTGTCTCCTGTTATGCAGAAAAAAAAAAAAGAGTTGGGAGGAGTTCATGAGCTTACTGAGATTTTGGTGCAAATGTAGAACTAAATTAGACATGTGAATTCTAAAAGAAACATAAGAAACCAGAGCATGGTTCTGTGTATTACACTGCTTTGCTGATACTGCAGTGACAGACCCTGAACAATTGGTGACAACTGTTATCTAATTTGTGTACCGTAAACTCTTTGGAGTGACATTACTTTGCCAGTGCTTCAGAAAGAGCTTTTAATTAGGATATAGTTCTGTAATGTCTTCAGTAATAATTGCAAGGCTTGTATCAGACATATGGAAGAGTTCACTAGAACTTTTAACAGACTGCTAACTGAGTAAATTAAGTCAAAAGATTTATTTCTTCCTGTTGCTTTCTATGTCATTGATCAATGTCATTGTGATCAAACTTCTTCCAAGTTAAATTGCAATCTGTGTATTTTATGTTTAGTGACTGTTTTTGAAAGGGTGAGATTCCAGCACATTGATAAGACTCCTTAAATCAGGCTGTAAGATGTACTTTTTTACATGGGTTTTTTTGTGAGATTTTTTTATTAATGGACTCCGGATCACCCACCTCCATCTGTTTGCCTTTGTGTTTGTCAGTACTCAGTCAGCTGCAGCCATTCCTGTGTGCTCCTCCTCTGCTCATCTAGATAATAAACTTGATATGAAGCTCAGCATTTTGCACTTCATATACAGAATAGTATTTAATGTATAAATTGCACTAGAACCTGGAAACATTTGTTAGAATACAGCTACTGTTAGGAATGCTGGTGGCTGAACATGATGCATGTGGACAAAGGCAAGGTCACTTCTTTAAAGAATCTGTAGCGTTCGGTGGTAGAAGCTACTCTGTCTGCAGTAAGGTCTGACATGCAGATTACCTTAACAGGAGTAATTTGATCAGAACTTGATTACACTTGCAAAATATTATTTAACATATTTGCTAGCATACTGTGAAGTAAGAGTGTAAATAACTTAAAGTAAACAACAGTTGTCCTTGCTTTTGTACTGTTTACTTTGCAGAATACTGAATTTTTCAAATTAACAGAGTCTTTGCATCATTAGTGTGAATTAACGAGATTCTACTGTAGCTGAATTTTTTGTTGCAATTCCTTCCTTAGGAATTGCAATTGGAGTAATAACAGCTGGTTAAAACTCCTGGGTGTAGATTTCTTCCTTGTTAATGATCTGTTCACTAATGATTTAGTATCTCTTGAGAGTTTAGTTTCCAATCTTGAGGTTCTAATATGGAGAAAATAGAATTACCTTTCAATCTTGCTCTCCAGAGTTATCTTGTTGTACTAGAGCCATAAACATTCCCCCTTAGCTGTGGCACTTTTTTTGTTCTTCCTTTCAGTTTTCAGTTGAAGAAGAAAACTGAGAGAAGCAAAAAGGCCTACTATTCTTCTCAAACAGGCAGAATATTTGTGCCTGACATTAATGCATCTAAATTTGCTGTACATAACCCAGTTATTTTGTCTTCTGAGATGGCTGATATCTTAGATATTTTTATGTAGTAAATGCAAGCAAATGCTCGTTTAAATAGCTGCATTTTTGCCTCCTGCTGAAAAAGTGGCTGTGTGGTTGTTTTGGAGTGAAGAAAGTCTTCGAAAATTAGTGGAGCCTTACTGAGAATGTAGCGTAAGAGTCTGGATTTATTCTAATAATAATAATATACCTTCTGTGAGCAAGACTGCAGGTAAACAATTTTCTTTTCCTTACACAAGTAAAGAAGCAGCTTGTAGTGACCCAGCTGGGTGTGCAGAAAGCTGACTCAACGAGTGTGTATCTGACATGTTCAGCCTTTATTTGTCGGCTTGATACAGTCCTTTTTGTTCAGAAATGGAACAGAATTTGCAGAAACCCCTGCCCCAAAGAAAGCCAATTTTATCTGGAATACGGAGAGGACCTTCAGGATGATGTTCTAAAACGTGTGCCTGGAGCTTGGGCTTCTCTACTTCCCTTTCCCTTCTCTCCCTTCCCCTCCTCTGAAATAGGTACCTGCCAGGTTGTTCCTGGGTCGTTAAGTTGTAAACTTTGGAAGTAAGGATGCTGGGGGAGAAAGCTTTTTAGACTGTGATAAAAGTGATGAAGCACTGTTTAGATATGTGACTCATGGTAGGAAAATAGTGAAATACTATTTGCTTCCTTTAATAATAGCTGGGTTTAAGTATCATGAATAATTTCCAGATTCATATTAGGCATTAGAGGTGGGCAATCCTGTTCAGCAAATTTGGATTTCTACTTTCACGTTTTCTTCAGGACACGAGCCTACACATAGCTGTAGACATGCAAACTTAAAGATTACATTGTAAGCTTAGTATGTTCTTGTTTTAATTTAGGAACATAAAGAAGCTGAATATGAAAAGCTGATCCTTGCTTTAAGAAAGGAACAAAATATTTATTCTACGCTGGTGAAGACCTTCAAAGAATCGGATAGGTAAGTACTTTTTCTATTTTGGTGGATAATCTAAACTGAAAGGGCAAAAGTCAGAAGTTGTGAAAAAAGGTGCAGCTTAACTGGAGTGGTGATTATTTTGTACTGGCCAATTATTCATAAGGCATAAACTAGCTGTAGTAGTCTCCTTAAAAGAGAACTATTTTTGTAAGTGGAGTTATATTATCTAAATTGCTTAAATGTTTCTGAAAATATTTCTGCTTGGATTGGAATCTCGTACGAGCCAGATTTCCAAAGTAAGCAGCTAGATTTTCAGAGGAGGTACATGTTCTGTGTTGGAAGATAGAGGAAGAATCAAATCACAGTGAACTTTTGGGTGCTGGACGGTTTGCCATGGTTTACTCCTAAAATACAGATAATGCTTATCTTAAAAGTGGCACTGTGAGAATTTTGATGAGAATATAAGCCAGTAAGATTTTGGAGAAGGTTAAACAAAGCAGAATAATTGAAGTTTGCATAGTATGCTTTCCATGTAAAGCATTCAGACGTATGGTAGGAGCAAGTGTTTTTTAACCTTTTAAAATCAAAGACGACAACATTGTAGAAAGAATTCTGTGGCCTACTTTGTATCCTGTTATTGCTTGGCAGTTGAGGAGGAGACATTGTGATAAAATAAAGAAAATTCTTAGCCTTTAGGTAAAATAAATTTAAATGTTTTATAAAATAATTACTGTTAGAATTACAAGTATCTTAATTAGGTATTGGCAGCATTTGAGAGCTAGCTCCTGACTCTTCCTGCCTGAAGGCAATGGCTCATACCTGCCAACTTCATGGAAATGTATGTTTGTGTTTTGTGGTTGGTTTATAGACCACTATAGTTTGGAAACCTTAAAGTGAGTAGCACTAAAGTAGATGAGATCTGGTATATGAATTAAGCACGTTAACAGTAATGTCATCTTGTGCTTGGCCACAGCTCAGAAGCTCTTTTAGGTACTAGAATCTTTTTCATTAGAAATAGTGATAGAAGTCAGATTACAGGGATTATTTCTTATCTCTGGGAAAAGAGCAATGGCTTTTGTGACTTTCCTGTTGAACAATCACCAAATGAAGGAAAAAGCCAGTTTGTTTTAATATTTCACATGAAAGGTGTGACCTGCCATGGAAACATGTTCTGTGGGTAAGGCGATTGTCAATGCTCTATGTAATAATGACAGCAAAGTAACATAGCTCTGAGACTAGTTTTTCTTAGAATATCTTTCAAATGAGCAAAATGATAACTGTAGTTACAATCATTAGGGTAATAGGAGTTTTCCAATTAACTTCTGTAGGATCAGGAGCAGGATCATTAGTTCTGTTTTCTTGATACAGAGTTATAGGATGCACAGAGCAGTGTATGTTATGCAGCGATTTGCAGAGGATGCACAATGATTCAACAATAGAGCTGGAAGTTGGAGACAAGTCGTCTCGTTTCTCCTCCTCGTAGTTCTGTGGGCTGAGATAAGCTGTAAACCTCGTCAAGGAAGACTTGAACCCCCAGAGTTCTGGGGAGCTGATAAACAAGCCCTGCAGATAAATTCAGCTTCCTCATTTGTGTAATTGCCATCAGCAGTGACAGGATTTTAGGCAAACATCTGTTTTCTTGCTGACATATCTTCTTTTAGGCATTATTTATTTTAAGCAACCTGGGTGGTTATTTTTCAAAATAAGCTACAGGATGTCAGGACCAAGACATTTCTTGTCTCTCCAAGCAGGGAATCAATGCTTTTTCTTATAAAATCTTTAGCTCATGAAAAGGAGAAAATGTGCTTACTTAGCTTCTAGTAATGTGTTGGTTTGCTTTTATTCTTAAATTTTTGCTGAGCATTTAAGAGCTCTCTCTTCAAAGATACTCTTGAGTGAGGGAGAATTGGTTAAAGCAATAGTTTCTTGTGCTCGAAACACTGACAACAGCGCACTTGTCAGAAGACAGACTGAGAGTCTTTTCATACATGCTGCCTTTTAATTAATGCGTTTCTACAATATGCTGTTATTCTCAGGCAAGTATGATGTGCTGTATGTTCCTGTACAGTCTCCTGTAAGATGGATTTAAATTTTTTTTTTAAAGATTCCTGAATTCTCTGGCATTTAGTGCAGTGGATTGGAAATTCTACAGCAGCTTAATTTGTCTTAAAACACTGAGGTTCGGAGCGAAGTAAATGTGGAAATAAATACTACAATGAGTTCAGTAACACCTTGTTATCTATTTGTTATTAGATCCCATTTATTACAATTTCAGTTTTTAGTGTACTTAAGTCTTTGTATGGACTGATCAGAACTGTCTTGTTGATGTTGAAGGGTACGGGGAAGATCTAGTGAGGGACAGCTAGAGGTGCTGACACTGTGAGGCCTGAGGGGCAGTGACTGATGCTGAAGTAAGAGCTTCAGTGGCCACCTTAGAAGAAAGCTGCTTAAAGGATTAATTCACGTTGACAAATTATCATTTGTAAGTTTTGGCATTTGCACCCCATTGAGATAATGGAGACAATTTAGACCTTAAAAGGTCTTTTTACAGACTGTCAGATAAATGAAGAAATGAAACCGTTAGTTGTGTCTGGGTCGTATTTTCAATGAAACATGATTTTAAAATTTTTTTCTTAAGTGGAGCATTAGATTATATAGTATAGCTCTGTAACAAGGGAACAAAGTTTCCATGGTCACCATATAATGGAATACATAGAGCCATCAGTATTATATGATAGTGATATTTTCCTGGCATACTTTTAAGAAGTTAGTAATTTTGATTTTCCTTAAAAAGAATTACACAGAAGTTGCCTGGTAAAATATATCTGTCATGTGTAAGCTGACTTACAAGCAGCACAGCTCAAAACAGCAAGAAAAGGACGTATATGTAAAGGTTTAGTCTCATCTTTCTATGCACGGATTTGTTTGTTCTTATGCATCAAACCAATGTAACTCTGTGATGAAAACCAGCGATGTGAAATGGGCTCTTCGTGGAAGCCTGGATATATAAAAAATGCTGAGGTGCACAACAAAATGTTTTGAATTGAATCTTGAAAATTTTTTTCTCCTTTTTTTTAGTATAAATAGCTTGCAAACGGAACTAAACAACATTTTCATGTTGCGAAAACAACTAGAAGAAGATGTTTTAGCTAATCGGAATCTACAGAAGGTCTTAGAAGATCAGATTAAGGACATAAAAAACCGTCAAGGTCTGTATACGTGTGCAGCCCATCCCTTTTCTTGATCTTGCACAAAAGAAAACTGGTTTTATTACAGTCAGATTGCTGTGGTGGAGAAGAAACGTTTGAGAGTAGAAAAAGGTGCGAAAAGACTTCTTTTTGGCTTTCTGTACTGAAAGTTATTTGGGAGATTTGTAACAGAATGTCTTTGAGCAATCAGGGCATATACAGAGGGACAGCTTTTCTCTTTCCAAGGAGCAAATGTTAGTAATTCTATGGCAATTCTACTGCAGTGATCATTTCAAGCTGCCTACAATTTTGTACCCATAGAATTTACTGTTTTCTGCAGAAGTCAGAGATTCCTGGCTTTGAATAAGCCTGTGGCCATGGGATCACTTTCTGACCATGGAACGTAATTATTTCACAATACTGGTAAAGAGCTTGTGTCTCAGGAAATGGCTAGACTCCTACTAACCAAAGAAGTATTTCCAGAGAAAGAAAAAATAGCCAGAGGTTTTGTTATTTTGTAATTCAGAAATAGTAGAGCTTTTAAATATAACTTATCTTTTAGCTTTTTTATTGTACTACTTTGGAGGTGTTTTTAGTATATTCTTAGGTATAGAAAAGAATAATGTAAGTGGACATTGTTAAATATAGTTTACTGCATATGTACAGATGTACCTGCTTTATTCCATAAGGGATATATAAATAACAGTAAAGCCTGTTCACTTACCCCTTTCAACTTAGATTTTCAATTTTAGCATCACTCTGTTGACAGCTATAAGTGACAAAAGGTAAGCTTCTGCTGTTCCAGAGTTTCTAACCTCAAAAGCACAGAGATGATGAAGAAGCAGGTTCAAGCCAAAGGGTCTTGTGGGTACTCCTGGTTCTCAAGAGCAGTTGTGTTGAGGGTGAGGCTGCTGGGAATGAAGGCTCTGAAAATTAGTGACCATTTGTGAAGCTTTGCATCCTTGCAGCAGCCATGGGATCAGTGTCAGAGCTGGGAGCAGGAGTTGGATGTCTCTACTGTGTCCTAATTTAGATATGCTTTCTCACTATCTAATGAGATATATTTATAGATTTAACTATCATCTATATTGTAAATAAACAGGTGTTTATTGAAACATAACAAATCATTCCTGCAGTTATATGGGAGATGAATAAGTAGCTATTTTCAATTCAAGTAATGTAATCTTTTGACCCAAAAGCAAAATAAATTCAATAACTTTGTCTAACCCAGCTTGAGACCTTGAGTTCATGTTCGTAAAAATATAGTTAAAACAGAATAACTGTTCATGCCATACTTATCCTTCCTAAAATGATTTCTAATTGTAAAGCTAAATATGCAAATTATAGTTCAGAATTACATTCACAACTCATGATGATAACCACAGAAAATACAGCATGTCTACATGTCAGAAACACAAAGAAATATGACGACAAAATTTGTTCAATTAAAACAGAAAGCTTATTTTGGGGGATGAAACATTTTAACTGGCCTCCCACAGGCTTACTTACTCAAAAAGTCCTGTCTTTGCAGGAAAACACAGCATAAAATGCGAAGAGAGTTTCTGAAATAATTCCTGTCCTTCGTTATTTTGACAGATGAAACGCTATCTTTCTGTGGAGATCAAACATCTTATATGAGTATCTGTTTAGGAGAGCAAGATCATTTAAGCCTACAGATAGACCATCTGTCTCTCGAAGAACTTAAGAAAAAGGTACTGATCTTTTTTATTATTTACTGTTTCTCGTGGCTTAATTCTGCTTCGTTTATAGTTTGTGCAGCTCTCACAAAAAGGTTTATTTAGATACAGTTGGGTAGTTCTGAAAGGATTTGAAGTTCTCATCTCTGTGGTTTGTGATCCACCTTTTATGAACAATTTAGTCTTTGTTACACCATGCGAGCTTCAGAGTCAGCTGAAAGACAGGTGGCTTGCTGCAAAGGTTTTATGATAGACACCTGGATTCACGTTTCAGACTCAATGCCGTATTTTAGTCATCTAGAAGTACACCAACTCCAAAGAAAAGCTTTTTCATTAAGTATTCTACAACAAGTATTTCATGCACCTCTATTAATCATGAAGATGGTAGTGGTGTCTATAATTTATACTTCTGTATAGCACACTCCATCCCAGGATTTGCAAGTCTTGATAAACATGGCATGTTATAAAATAACACTGAGGTGGGTTAATGTTATCTCATCTCTGTTCTATGTAAGGAGAACTGAAATTCACAGCGATTAAATGTGTGGACCATTGTCATAGAATAAATCAGTATCAGAGTTCAGAAACTTGTTCTTCTGACTCTTTATCCTGTGCAGTGACCTCTGATCCATGCACCAATTTATGATAAAGAATTATTTTGAATATGGTCATTTGGGAGTGAACATAAATGAAGTTTTGTATTTCTCATGGCCAGCTGAATTGTAGGCAGGTGTTCAAAATCTGGAGGTGGGTAATCTGAAGGAAAGAAGTTTGCCTTACACTGAACAGGTGTCAATAACCAAAGGCCCAGATTGTGTCCCAGTCCCATTCTGGGGTTATACCATTTTTATCTCTGAACTTATTCCCTTCAGTAGGTTCAGGGACCCTTATTAGCAAAAGACGTTTATAAACCATTTCTTACTTGAAAAAAGGTTTGTATGCCTAAAAGCTGATCTTTTTTTTCCAAATATATTAATTGGTCTAATAAAAAGATTTCACTTTCTTCTGCAAACATTGCCTTCTTGATACATTCATGAGTCTGCGACAGTAGTGTCTGTTCAAGGGTCTTGAACATGATTGTCCATTCACATTTTGTATCTGTGAAACTGCTCAGAATGATAGTGGCTTATAAAGGGTGTTTGAGATAGTAGAACAGGTTGTTTCTGAATGCTACTATTTCCCTGTAATGCTGCTTTCCCTCGCACTAAAATGTTTCTTTTCCAATCAGCCTGTTAGCGTGAGGCGCCCTCAGGTTTCTTCTTGCTACTGAGTTGTGAAACTTGGTACCTCAACTTCATAACATGGCTGGAAACTACAGTCTTACAAGTTAAGATTTCTTGAACACTAACTCAGAAATACGTAATGATGTTTTTCATACATAGTGAGATTGCCTCACGAGCAGATGTAGAAGCCCAGGCTTTCCAACTCTGCAGTTTAGGTTTAGTTGGAGATTTATATATCATCATTTGTTTTCATGCTAGTATGGATGTTACCAGTTTTGCTTGTTCTTCCTTTGGTTATTTAGGTTACTGACCTTCTCTTGATGGTTAAGGATCTGCAGTCAATTAATCAAGAACTTCAGAAGAAACAGCTTGGACTTTGTACAACAGATTCTCAAGGGAAGGAAGCACTAAAAATATTAAACCACAGTGAGGTAGGTTTTCTGTGTTAAAGTAGTGAATCTGACTCTCACATCTAATATACCTTGTGCAGTCATTTACATCAGTGCAGAATGAGTGTAAAACCCTCAGGGCTTAGGTTGCTAATTCCTTATAATAACTTTTTAAATTAATGATGTAAACAACTTTAAGATGTTAGCACAACAGAGAATCAGCTCAGTGCAAGTGTTCAGTGATGTGTCAAGTTGATTTTAAGGAAACGATATACACATTAAAATATTAATTGGGTGTGTGATCTATTTGTTTTGTCAATTGAAATGGGAGGAAATAGTTAATTTTACGAAGAAAGCAATATCTTATATAACATTTTAGTTATTACTGGAGGTCTGCTTGTCTACTGTTCAAGAGCCATTCTCACGCTGTGTCTAATTCTGTAAGAGCTTAGTTCGTATCTCCTCTGCATCTACAAAACAGCTAGGGCTCTCTGTAGCCAAAATAGAGAGAATAGCACCTTAAGTCACTTAAATGCATGGCCGTTCATATAGAATATAGAAGTATATGAAGAAGTGGCCAGTGTTGTGGTAGATTGCTGAGAGGTGCAAGGGAGTAATCATTGCTGGGTGTTTCATTCTTTTGCCCAAAGCTAAGGCTTTTTTTAGCTGTGGGGAAGAAGAGGTCTTGGCAAAATACTTCCACTGAGAGGCGTTTAGGGTGCTGGGTCCCCATGTGTCTTGTGCGTGAATGATGAAGGATGTTCAGGAGGCTCTGGTAGATTATAGTGAACCTTCAAGCTTGTTAGAAAGCATAACTTGAAATGTGGCTGGTAGTACTTTTCTTTATATTCTGTTGTGGGTTTTGCTTTCAGTTACACTGTTCTTGTGCACCACATGTTGAATAGGAGGGTAAAAATATAGAAGGAATAATGATGGTACTAGTATTGTCTGTCTTGAATTTCTGAATTAAACTCAAAAGAACAAAAAATTAGGATAGTTTGAATCAGTGATGTGTAGGGGTTGCCAAATATGAGAACTGGGGCTGTGGTATTGGTGATTTTTCTGGAGGACAGTTTATTCTGTAGGACTCTGGAAAAAGGGTCATGTCTTTTACCGTATATGCTGCAGATGCACTGGGAGCAGTCATCAAAAGTCACAAAATATTCTTGCTTTTTCAGTTTTAAGACATACTCACGTTACCATTAATTGAAATATGTTTTAAATTATAGATCGACCTCTAGGGGTGCCATGGCTTTTATTAAAATAATGAATTTACATCTTACTGTGATAGGTTTGCATGAAAAGCTTGTGAGCAATCTGTTTCAGAGTTCATGCACTTTCTATAGATCAATATTTTTAGCACTTTGGCTCGTCAACCTGCAGAGGGTGCTGCAGCCCCACTGATGCCGTAGTTCATGCAAAAGGAATTCATGTCCTGTGCTAAGATTATCACGACAAGATACTGCGCAGTCCTGCATTTGTCTCGGCATGAGAAGAACATATAGGGCTACTTACTTAAGAAGCTGTCTACGTGAAATTAGATGTAGAATGACAAAGAGTGAAGCTTGTAAAATATCAATAAACCTCAAAATTCTGGTAAAGGAAATAGGAAGGTAAAATGTGGTATTTTAACATGTACCAGAATGGTAATAGTACTATGGAGCTCAAAAGTGAAGGGATCTTTAATTAAAAGTTTTTTAGTTTAAAAGGTACCATTTTGTCAGTCTTGACAATAAATGGCCACCTGGATTTTGGGTTATGGATTGTGACAACCCTGTGTTTTGCATATTAATAACCATTGTCAAAAAACGTGGGTTCTATTTTTTTGTGTGTATTCTGGTCTAGAATTTGTTGGCAGGTAGAGCTGAGATGACACTAACATATGTGCTATAAGAGGAATTTGGACAGACACAGGAAGATGTATCCTTCTTGGGTTCTTAAAATGAACCCATCTTTCTTTTCCTTCACAAAGCTGGAGCACAAATCAGATGAATCTGCATGTTGGTGCCTCTGCAGGGCATCTCCCAAAGGTCTGACAGCCCCTCGTACACTATTTCTTGGCTTCATGTTCGGAAGGGAGGGAGAAGGAGGAGAGAAAAGGGTTGTTTTTGTACTGTCCTCTGAACATCTGCTTTCTCTGAGAGAAGCAGCCTCAGTGATTTCAGCCTTCAGGGCTCCAGGGATCTTTGCAAACCAAGCATATCAGTGGTTCATTTAGGAAAAACATTCTCAAGGTTTTCAGTCTCCAAGGAAATACTTTAAACAGGCAGCTTATTCTTGGTAGACTTTTTTTCTGGCCTTAAGACACTTATTTTCTTTTAATATTTTCTTGAACATTAGGTTGTATTCCTTGGAGTACAGAAAGTTTCTTTTCAGCCTCTCAGACACAGGACTGTAGAACCAGCCTCAAACTGCAGTCATTTGATGTAATAGTGTGTCATAACCTGTTGGTCTTATGTAATAGTTTCATTCTAAGAATCATCACTTACTAAATCAAATACTGGCCTGGGAAAAGCATATGCTAAAAAATGTTGAGTCATAAAAGGTAGTTGCATGGGGTGGATAAGTTATATGTGTAAATAAGTTTATTTTTAATACACAAATGCAGGGTTTGTTCTGAATCTACACATGGAAGATTAAACCTTAACTTTTTTTTATAATAGCTAACATTATTGGACTTTTGGCATCCCATGTTTACAACAGAAAGACATCTTTTTATAATGCATGCCCTGGCTATATACCACAATCCTGTCTGTGTCTTCCTCCAGTTTTCAGATTGTCTTTGCTTTGTGCTGTCCTAGGAAACCAAGTCTGAGTGAAAATACCAAAATAATTCAAACATGACTCAGAAGTTATTTTTCAATATAGATTTCTAATAGTAAAAGGCAAATATATTAATATGCTGTGCCATCCGATTTCTGTGTTTTAAAATTCATACTTAAAACCACTAGAGTTGCTTATACTGCTAGGGATTGGAAGATAAAAAGGCTTTTCTCATTTATTTCGCACATATATATGTATGCGCATACATTCTATGCATACTCAATTAAAAAAAATCAAAACCCACACATGCATTCAATTCCCAGTGTTCTTAGGAAGCAAAAATAACGCTCTCTGCAGAGCCCTGTTTGTCTGTGATTGGACTGACAAGCTGTGAGCCAGGACTTTCCAGCATGTGATACTGGGGAAGCAGGTTTCTGTTTTCATGCCATAAGTTTCAGCAGTGTGCTGTATATCCATCAAAGCTATAAATACCACATCCACGACCCCTAGACACCAGTTTCTTTCCTTCCAGTCTGTCATCTCAGTCTCTGTACCTATAATCTCAATTTTTGGTAACTATGCTCAAGATTCTGCTTTTTTTGTCTTAAGGTAATTTTTCTTTAGCCCAAGTCATACCAAAATATGACTGTTATACACAGCAGTGCTATATTATTGCCACAAGTGCTTTAAGACTAAAATTTTTATTCAATGCAGGTTTGAATCCTCTGTGTCAGTGCTGTATCCTACCTCTGGTTTAGGCATATTAGGCATAGCATCGTTGATATTTACCATTGCTTTTGCACGTTTCTACTATTTACTGAGATTTTAGCAGCAAAGATCTTAAATAACTATCTTTTTCTATTAGATTGGGAAATGCTGCTGTAAAACAACATGATATAAATGTCCGATCTGGTCTTATCACAGGGGAGTGGTGGAACATGGTAACTGCGGGTCACTCCTGATGGTTCCCAAAGTGGGACGAAAGACTATCCTTGTACTCAGGTTGTTGTCTGACAGGCTGTGCCAGAATGTGGCTACTGTATACAATAATTCTTTGTAAATATGAATTTTTCTTATGATCAGTATTAAACTGACATAGGCAAGGCTACATTCTGTCCTCTATTGCCAAAGCAAACTGGGTAAAGGAGGTGAGTGTGAGCGAGGTGGAAATACTCTCTGTGAGCTGTGTGTAAATGAAGCTCACACAGTAGTGGTCTTCACTGCTGTTGAGAGAGGAGCAATGTGTGGGTCTCATCCCTTGCTTGCAGACCTGTTGCTGAGATGTAACATCCAGCAAACCAAAGGGATTCTGGTCTTGTCGTCAGTAATGCTGATGTCAGGAACTTGAGTTCTGCTACTAAAAAAGCTGAGTTTTCCTCCTCCTCTTTGCTCAGAAAATATTAGTGGTGGGAGATGGATTGAGTTCTGTGGGAATTCGGGAGAAAAAATTGATTTGGTGCCATTTGCTACAAATTGGCAAATCTAGGCAGGACACAGCAGATTGTGTAACCTTCACTGTTACAGCAAATCTTTTTAGTGTATAGCAAGCTACATGTGCTTTGTTTTAAAAGCATCTATTTCTTGGATGCTGGAGAAGAGCTTAAATTGTGTAGCAAATGAAAATAAATTCTGGAAATTGGAAAATAAAATCAGCACAATGAGAACATGACTGAAGATACAGAGGTCCTTTGCCAGAAGAGGTTAAGTGATTTTTATTTTTTTTGTAAATTCTGAGGATAAAGGCTTAAATTAAAATGAAGGAATGTATAAGATAAAGTTTCACTGTATTTAATATGAGTCATTCCTGGGTTTGATATTAAATTTCTTTGATCTTGTTGAAGAAATCTAATTCAGTGTTTGTTACTTTGTATTACAGGCTTTTTTTATTTTTCTTTTAAGACATGTCACTGACTTATTTATGCATGTTTCATATCACAGTATTTTTTTTTGTGCTACATTTTCACATCATTCCATACTTTGTGTAGTGTCTTGAAATAACAGAGGAGCCTGTGATGCAGACTGAAGGTGGTGACAATGACAGGAAGATGCAGAACAGTCAATTTTCTGAGAGGGTCAGTCAGGTAGGACTCTGCTCTGGGTACCTTATGTTACAGTGCTCTTTTCTCTGCATGCCTTTAAAAATTCTTATTTTCTTAGAACACAAAGTCTTTTACAAAGAAAGCATACTTTTCTTGGTATTTAATTTTGCTTTCAACTAATTGTTATCCTAAAGAGTTTCTGAAAGCTTTTTCCTATCTTTTTCTGCTGCTAGGGTTTTGCATTCAAGATGGCTTTTATTCTGCTCCTTGTTTTCTCTTGTTCAAGTACTCAAAATCTTCCTTAACGGGGATGACAGAAAGTCCCTTGAAATTGTATTTCTTTACATACACACACTTTGATCTTCAGCCTCCATTGCAGTCCTATAGTACAAATTGTATAAGATTCACTTGCTACTATGATTGAGGGAAAAATACTGTAGATCTTTCTTCAAGGTTGAAATACTTGATGTACTGGTAACTTGTTGACTACGTTTTCGTACATTCAGGAATCCGCTGTCCTCTTATTCTATCATTCAAAAGTGATGTAGTATAAAGCATTATGGAATCATAAAATAATTCAGGTTGCAGGGGACCTTAGAAGATCGTAGAGTGCAATTAAAGTTGAACCTTTCTGGTTTAAAATTATAACATGCTAAAATATGACAGAAAATGGGGCATTTTGGTTAGTAATGTTCAAGAATAATGATGTTCTGTTCTCTGAAATTTGTAATTTCTATGTTTCTCTGTTTACTAGGTATGCCTTCAAGTATCTTTGGATTTTCCTTGTGAGGTGGATAAACAGGTAAGTGATGTATTGTAAAGGTTCTCTTGACTCTTAAACATCTTAATCTGTCGCTGCTGATACCGGCTGATGGGAATTGTATCCAAATGGGCCCAGTCTGAATTCTCAGGTAATTGATAGAGAAGACTTTCATTGACTTTAATGGGGATTGAGTTACTGGAGAGAACCCGTGTAGAAACTTCCTAGGACACGTCTATAGTGTTACATACAAAAAGTTGGCTGTTTGTAAATACTTCAAGTTGCGTCATGTCCTGGCCATCAGGGCTTGCATCTGGAGACCCCAGGACAGAATTTGTACTGTAAAGACAGATGATTCAAAGGTGAACTAATAAAAAGTTAGCTGCAATCTGCAGGCAACATTCCAGAAGTTTCATACCTCTTCATAGATAAAGACCGTCAGGGAAATCTACTTACTACTTACTAAACAACTGATCACTATGAATTAATCATATGAAATAGATGTTAATTATTTTTTCTGTTAATACATAGTATGTGAAATGTCCGTGGATGCTTCTTAATGTAGATAAAGATCATCAGGAATTACAAAACACGATTACAAAAAGATTACAACCCTGAATTTAATGGAACATTACAGACCTGTGTAATAAGAAAAAGTATGCAATTTTTTAACAGATGACTCCATCAGGCTATTCAGAGAGTTTCTGCAAAGATAGACATCATAGGAGTCCAAATAAGCCTCGGTTTGAACACGATACAGCTGGCAAACACCTTGGCAGAATAGGAATGAGTGAACGTGAAACAGAAGAGAACTTGCTCACATCTCTTTTAAGAGAAAATAGAACATCTGTACTGGAATCTACGTAAGTATGAGGGATATGCACTGCTTTTGACAGTATTTCTATTTGAGAAGAGAATAAAGTAATTTTGCTAAAGTGAATTTAGATAATGGCACTGTCTAATTTACCTGAGAGATTGGCAAGGCGCCTTCAGAGCCATTTTAGACTATCATGCAATTAAGTAATTAGGAAACATACTATCAGTAGAAATCCTTATGAAAAACCCATTACAAGAAAAAAAATCTCCAAAGTTACTGATCTGTGGAGCTGGATTGTAGGGACTGATGGTTTTCAGGATGGGGTCCAGCAGTGTTAAAGGGCTTAGATGATAATAGGTGGTACTTGAGAGCACAGGCCAGTGAAAGGTGGTGTGGTGGAGGGGATGACACTGTACCGCTGTAAAAATGATGTCTGTAAGGAACTGAGGATGGAAGAATTGGACTTACAATGACTGTTTTACAGGGTTAATTTTGAGTGGACATTACTGTACGCATTGTGGCCTTTGCCATTTCATCTGAACTGCTTGGACAGAGGTTTACTCTCTGTCAGCAATTTAGGGAGTCTGAGCCCATGTGCTGCAGTTGACTAATTGGTTGCTCCAGTGTAACCGCTTGTAGGGCTGTGCTGAGATGAACCGTGCTGGAAGTAGATAGGTCACTTTTCATACTAAACTAAACTAAACACTTTTCATACACAACTAAATCTGTACAAGCCCTAGTGTAACCAATGTTTTTCAAGTATGTGTGTGTTACACTATGGTTTGAGCAATTCCCAGCTGAAATGCTCACTTCCATAGGAACTGGACAATACCAAGCAAGAAAAGGATGTACAGAAAAAACACACCCTGACTAGTTTTGTTTCCCCAATTTCATGCTTACGCCACTTAATCTCCTGGTTGAAAACTGAATTAGAGCTTTGCTGGAGGTCATTCTCATTTTCCTTTCCTTGTTCTCTCCACACTGTAATGACTATGTACAGCATTATAGGACTTTTTTCAGTGCCGTCAGTGCTGCTCCTTCAGCTAGCCATAGTGGTTTCTGGAGAGTAATGGGAACGACCTTCCATATATGTTGTGCTCAGCAATGCTGGTAGCAGAATATCCTGTGGAATTACAGAAGTCAAATCCTCTTTTCTGTGTTCAGCATGTACCACACTTGACTTTACTCAAGAAATTCTATATTTTTTCATTACTATTTAAAACTCTCCAACAGGCATAAATGGTCTTAGTTGTCAAAGCACTAGTTAGTGGTAAATGAGGAGATACTACTCTCTCAGAAGATGAATAGATAACATTGTTATATTTGTTAACTTTACTTAAAAGTCTGCTAATGAGTGATTCCAGCACCATCATCTTTACCACTCTAGTGTGTAATCTTTTCTATGTTCAAGTATAAATGACCAGATTGGTGATGAGCCTGTACTTTGCATAACTTAATTCTCACTAATGACATTAGATGCCAGAGAAAGACATAAAAAGCCTAGTTAGCTTCTACCATTTCAAATGCTAGCTATACAAATGCGGTTGTTTTAAATGCTGGTTTATATGTTTAGTGGCACAAACAGCTCTCTGTTGGATGCATGAAATCGTCTGTAGAATTTTAGGGCTTGCTTATGCTTTAGATGTCTCTTATTTGGCTTCAGTTTCACTTCAAATGTTGCTTTCCAAACTGTTGTCCATGGACCACTAGTTATCTGTGGGACAGTTTGGTGGGCTGTAGTGAGCTGTTTTTGCAGGCTTTTGGCTGCTTTCTCAGTTTCTATCTTCCCTATTACATTAGAAATACATGAAGGGATAGATTTCAGAAAAACTCAACATCTAGAGTCTCCTGGGGTTTTGGTAGAATTTTATTTTTAAGGTAGTTAAATCAGAGAGTAAACGCTTGAAAACCCATTCCTGTTTCTTTATATTGCTATGTTATGGAAGCAAGTGATTTAGTTACCAGCGGTTTAGTATCTGTTCATGAATGGGGAAAGTGGCAGTAGAGCATATATGGTCATAAATAGGAGAAAAGCATTGATGAGATAATTTATGATATAACTCGTGTTGTGAAAAGGTTTCAAAACTCTGTTCGTGAGTAATTCATTACTGAGTAAAATGGAATCTCCTGGGAATTTCAAATATGTTAAGACATTGCAAAAGTTTCTTAGAAAGTGTTCTTGTTTGCTTAAATAAAAATCAAAATTCATGCCTTTTCTTTCCTCCTTCCTAACTATAGCAGACAAGAACAAATGAAAATTGTAAATGAACTGTTAGATCATCTGAACACAACTGAGCAAGAATGTTCAAGTGAAGATACGGAGAAAAAGGATGAAAAAGATCTTAGGCAAATGATTATTCAACTAAGAGCTGAACTCAAACATTTCAAGCAGGTCAATAAATTCTTAAAGCAGCAAGTAGAATTGAAATCAACTTTTGATGGGAAAGAGAAGCTTTATCCAGATGCAATGCCACATATTAATAAGGATATTGAGTTGTTGAAAGTGGAATTGAAAGATGCAGCTACGCAAACAATGACTTTAGAGAGTAATGTCATGAGATTCAAACATGAAGGCAAAAAAGGAGCCTCAGAAGAAAAACCAAAATATTCAAGATTAAATGCAGAAAGAGAACATCAGCAAGAAAATGTGTGTAAGAAAGGTGAACAGCACGAAAGAGGTTTTTTTACAAGGAGAACAAATGAAGTAAGTTTATTTAAGATTCTCTTTTTGGTACTTGGGGAATAGATGTATAAAAGAGAAAAATATGTTTAATTTCTAATATTAAATCTTGCTTTTGTGTAATTTTTAAAATTAGGAAAAGAGATGTAAGCCAAATATATTTTAGATAATTGTTCTTAATGTTCAGAGCTTTTCATCACATACTTCAGTGTGCTTTACAACATTAATTAATTGAATTTCAATCCTCACCAGGACCAGATACTCGTAAATATTACAGCTTTTGGAAAAAGAGATAATTTATAGCATAATGGCCTGATTCTGTACTACCTTATATGTCTGCATAGATGTTCATAACGTGCAGAACCAGAGCATTCTGAACTGGTAGCTTATTAAGTCTAAATGGCAAATGCGTTCTAGAAAATTGAAGGCTTGCATAATGTCCGAGAGCATGCTGGTGAAGAGTTAATGGTAGATTTCAACAAACTTGAACCTTAATTTTAGGCTTTTATTAACATCTTATCACTGTGTCTTGCTTTTAAAGAAGTATGACTGGTAGTACTCTATAAACCTGTGGGGGCAGTTCATCGTATTTGTTTGGAACCTAAGTACACAGAATCTGTTTTGTGAGTACAGATGTAATTTGCTTGTGCCAGGTAAGTTTTCAAGTCTTTCGTATGCAGGCAGTCTGTGATCCCAAACAAAGAGGTGGGAAAACAGCGTCTGCTAAAGAGTTTTTGTGTATATTGTTTCAGTAGCAGTTACAGAAGCGAAGTTGAAAACTCTTTGAAGATCTTAGCTCTTGCAGAGCAGACAAAGAAGAGTACTGCTTTTGATTTTGTGCACTGCTAATAGAGAATATTGTAGCACCTTCTGCAAAGAATGGTTTCCATGACTTTAGTGACCAAGAGATTTCTGTGAGGTAGCAGTTGGGAACAATTCGTTTTTATTCTGGCTTATTCTTGTTGGATTCATTTTTCTGAAGAAAGGGGCTTGTAAAGCAAGAGATGTTGATAAGACTTTGTTCTGTGCAGGCGTAAGCATCTCAGTATAGTTTGGGATTTCAAGGAAAAGATTTTGGCATCCACGGGTGGTCCCTGGCAAACACCCTAGAAAATTCATGCCAGTCTTAGCAATAGGTTATGATACCCCTGAAAAATCACAACCTAAGTAACTCACAAAAACTGTCTTTTTTCACCAAACAGTTTACATGTAATCAAAATCTATCAGAGTATCTTCAGGTACATTCTTAGTCTTCTAAGCTTTCCTTATTGGCAGTAAATTTTCCACCTTTAAAAAAATTATGTTTGGGGAGGAAAGAGGATAATAATGGAAATGTTCTTGGGGTGTTGTTAATGTTCTTAGTCTGTTTGGCATTTGGGCTGTTGTGTTTGGCAGGTTGGCTGCTGTGATAGCTGTTCCTGCATCTTTGGGATGCCGCGGCTAGTCTGAGACAGAAAGGAGTGGACGTGCTTTCTCCTCTGTTTGTGTTGGTGCTATCCAGGGCAGCTGGCTCCAGGAACACATGAAGAGATGAGGGCAGGTGGAAGTCAGGAAGAGGAAAGATGGGTGGTAGAGGGGACGGGGTTTGAGGACCTAGCTGGTCTATTAATGAAGATCTGCTTGTGGTGGCTAGCTTAAGAACACTAATGATGTCTTTGAGTTGCTGGTCTTGCTTCTCAGGAATGAAGGGCAATCTCTCTGAAGGCAAGTAAAGTCCTGTCTGCCCTCCACAGGGAATACCTAGAACTCTTTCTGGAATTCTCTTTTTTCAAGTTCCTGTTTTCATTGAATTTCAGTATACTGTTTTGATTCAACACTTCCCAGATTCCTCTCTAGTTTAATCAGTTGCAACCTCAATGCAATCTCTGAGTCAATTGCTTTAAAAGCTTTCTTGTTTGGACTAATGCAGTGTATCTTTTGCTTCTGAACGGCTTTTATGAATAATGTAGCCAGCTGAACTGGACTTTGGGTAATCTGGGTGACATATATATCTGTACAATAGCCCTGAGACAGCTGGAAATTGTTCGATGTTATTAGTGCAGTTTAGTAAAACTAGAAGGAGGTTCATCCTGCCTGGATTTATTTTTCAGCTTCCAAATGATACTGTATTCATGTATGTACAAAAGGAATTGAGTATGTCGTTAGGAAAATGGAACTTGCTTTTTATTATTTTAAATTGTGTAAGGACTATAATTGCTAAGAGATGAATGTGGAAAAGTATTTCAGAATACATTGGGTGGTAAAAGAAATTATGGGACTTAGGACACTGGAGCAAATGAACAGCAAAAAAATAAACTAAATCTATCTGAACATGCCATTATTGATTTTTATTATTATTACATACAATTCCATAACTCTCATCAACATATAGCATGTTTTTATCTTTTTGGAGATAGCACTATTTTGTGCTCTGTGTTTTAAACAAAGGCACATTTTATGCAGCCTTCAAAAGGTGAGAGGCTAAAGTGTAGTGACTTAAGAAATTTAACTTCTCCTCCCAACTCCAATGACGGAATGTCCATTACAGCAGGAAACGGGAATCCTGCGGAAGCAATTTGTGGAGTGTATGGGTGAAGAAGCTATTCTTGTTCATAAAGAATTTCTCTATGGCAGAATAAATTTCCTCTGTGGCTGATGCAAGGCTATGTTGATTTTCTCCAAGGTATGAAAGAAGGCTGGTACGAGGTAGGGCCTGTTGGACGGAGGCAAAAGGAAGAAAGGCATTTGTGAAAAATTAGGAGGATCCTCAATTTAAAACAAAAAAAAAGATTTAAGGAAAACAGTTACTGGGCTGTCAGACATTTATGATATAAATCAGAAGACTGGGAGGTAGCAGTTGGAGAGATCAGTTTGGGTGAGAAACTATTTTCCTAGGGCATACACAAATTCAGGGTTAACTAATATGCCTACTGTTTAAAAGCCTTTGCTAGTCAATGGTGAATTTGCTGTCTTGCTTCATGAACTGGAAGCCATTCACTGTGTGGCTGTGGGTGCATAAGCAGCACTTACAGAAAATTGAACCAGTGGGATAGGTTTTTTTTCTCTCTGAATGTTTGTTTTCCACATTGCAAGGGTATTGCAATCTTATTTTCAAGACTATTTAATGTGACAGCTTACTGATCTTACTGGAAAATTTTTATTTTTCCTGGAATATTTGTTTATACTTCCTTTACTTGACTGTTACGTGCGAGCTACCAACTCCCAATTTTACTCTATGCCTTTTTCAGACTGATTCTGTTTACCTACCCAAGAAGTCCCGTCTGCCTGTTCTCTTAAAATCATCCAGACCATTAGGAAATGTGCCTTTGAACTCCTGTATGCAGAAGTCAGATTCAAAACTACAGCGTCATACCAGGCTACCTTATGAAGGTCTGAAAGCATGTGAAGTACGCAACAAACAATTTCAGCCACAAACAAATGGAGAGGAGTTATTGAATGAGTCTCTAACTGAAAACCTTCAAGAAGAGCCTGCACAGGAAAGCACATCAGTGAGAGGTAAATAAAGAGCAGACATAATGACTTGTAATGCTGCTTGAAATAGTGGCTTCTTTTCTTCTGGTAGAAAGTAAAACCAGATCATTTGTAGATATGTACAATGCTGCTTAATCTTACGATTTTCTTGGGTAGGCAAATATATATAGATCTTGAAAAACACCTTTTTCTTCTTTCATCTTTGGCACTAGAGTGTAAAAGAGCTTTGTATGGAATAGAAAGTGCTTTGTATACATGGCATAAAGTATATAATAAATGACAGTTTCAGAGGGTGCCCACACATGCACATGTATATGTCAATGTTTAGGTAAATGAAAAATTTCCTTTATATGATGCCAAGTCTAATGAAAACTCTCTGTAATGGAGACAGGAGAGTATAAAAATACTGTATTTGTTTATGCTGCATAAATAAGTTTTTCCAGCATTCCACTGATCCGTCAAGTCATCCGTGTCCATTTCCAGTGTGGCTGGGTTAATTTAAACTCAGTTGTGACAAAGTATCTGGATCGGCTAAGTATGACAAATTGTAAGGCGGAGAACAATAGGTATTATACAAAGCTTTGGAGTGGTAAAAAAAAAAAAAAGTGTGCTTAGCAGTTAGATTAAAAACTGAGTAGAGATGTAAAGGATAGGTGGGGGAGAGAGGAGGTGCAAATATAAGAAATAAGTTTCAATCAGGTAGCAAGCTAGCCACTGTCAAACGCAGAGGTTGCAGAGGCTTTGTTGTTAACGATAACGTTCTTGTGGTAAGGGCCAGATATGGCAAAACTTTATTGTAAATACTCAGGTTGATAAGGCTGTAGCAATTAGTTTTGGTAGGCGCAAAATCCATGGAGAATTCCGAGAAGGAAGTACTTTTGAATTGGATCCTGAAAGGAATCAGAACCTGTTAGGACTGCAGTCCTGTGATTTCCTTTCCACACTGATTTCTTTACCCTGGATAGCAGCTGTACTGCACATTTAGTAATTCTGAGACTTGATGCAATGGGAGGTTGCAGAAGGTTGGTTTATGATCAGTACTCATATTGGAGAAACTTTTTAGCCTTTTCTCTAAGCTTAACAAAAAAACATTTAAAAATGCACTAAAAATTGATTAACTGTTACATTACAAAAGGGACTTGCAAATGTTTATCTTCATTTGTTGGTAGGAAGCATTTGCAATTCACTTTCTTAGTAGTTATCCTTATAATTAGTTCAAATGTTTTAAAAACATGTGCAAACACTGTTTCATATGACCAGTAATGTTTATATTAGATTTTTAATAGTTGTTCTTCCTTAGACGATTTTCCTGTTCCAAATTGACAAAAGAACCAGGTTTGAATTTGTGGGGTGGGGTTGTTTTTTTAAACTATCCCCACTTAATTTTTTTTCAGTCACTTACTGACTTCTGTTTTACCTTCCCCCACTATTCTTCAGTTGACTCATTGCTCAAACTGGATAATAGTGAGGTCCAGGTGGAGTTGCAGGATGTTCATCTGGGAACAGGGGGCAAGAATGAATATGCGATGGACAAAACCCGGCAAAACTATCAAGGTAAAAGCATTTATGTGGTGTAGTATAAAAATAAAGAAATTTTAAAACTTTAGTTTCTTCAGAATTGTGCAAAATTGTAAATTACTGCAGGTAATCGTCTCCCTTGCCGTTATTTGTGGGTTTTAAATCTCATTTTCTTAGCTAGTATGGATTAATTGCTCTAAGAATCCAAACTGGTCTTTTAAGGGTTATGCTTTCAGAAAGGCCACAGGGATTTATGGGTCTGGTTTCCAGTAACAATAATGAGTTGTATGCCTAACTCTGATCTCTATTGCTAATGTCCTCACTTCTGAACCCTTCTCTGAATTAAATGTTTGTTACTTATGGCTTCTGCATGTAGTTGTGAACTATTGGAATGAAGCAATTGAATGATAGAATTTTACTTATCTGAATTATTTGAAGGCATTCAACTAGGTTGAAACCTAATGGAATTGTTTAATGAAAATGTCAATAGGCTTAATACCGTGTATTACGTGTTTCTGCATCATCCATTAGTCTTTTTCGGGAGGGCTTGAATAAGCTGGTTAATATGTTGTGTATAGAGTACAACGGATATGACCAATTTTGTAATCCTTTGTCACATCATTAATTTTATTTATATAAGTAGTTTCATTGAAGCCAGTCAGTTGGTTTGCAGGATCGTGCTCTGTGTGTGCCCTTTGTGTGTGTGGACACATATATGCACAGAGAGCTTATTAGTTCTCCTTTAATTAAAGGGCAGTGTTTTATTAAAAACTATAACCAGTGTTCTAATCAGAAATATTTCTTCCCTAATATCTGTTTTTATTTCCTGTTTTTGTTACCTGGAACGTTTGCATGAAATCAGGATTGCAGAGTTTAAGAGTTCATCTAGTATCTGGTTTTTTTCCATCTCAGTCCGCAACCTTCTTTGACATCTGTGTTACTGCAGCAACCAACTGGTAGAGGAGGAGGAGAAGCTAATGAACTTAAGTGTTGCATTCTGTTATTCAATATGTCTTCTTGAATTCATACCCGGGCATTTTCTTGGAAGCATTTCCATCCTGTGATTCTGTCACCTTTGAAATGACATACATAATGGTGTGCAGCAATCTGTATACTGCAGAGAACATCATCGAGCCTTAATTTCGAATATATTGATATCCCAGTATCGCAACTTCAATTTTTTTCTGGCTTTTAGGTTATATTTGTTTTTATTCTCTCGTGCTTGGGCTTGACTTGGGCGTTCATATACAGCTGCACCCCCCCTACCCGCACACTCCCCCCCCCCGCCCCGGAGATTTTGTACTGATTTAAAGCGTGAACCTGGGCATTCGAATTCTCCATGGAAACCAATTTGAAAGGATTAAGACCCCCGCAAGATCAATGAAAAACTCCCAAAAGGGAGGTTCTAATTCGTAGTGATCTTCTGCAGAACTAAGAAGGGGAAAATTAAATTTACTGGTAACCAGAAAATAACCATTTTCTTAGATACTTACGCCTACAGCCCTCAATATACACAGAACTATAAACATAGAATATATGTAGGAATATATAGCTTTTATTGGTCTGAATCTGGGGTGATTGCATTACTTATGAATGGCAAAGTCAACTAAGGGATGTGCTGTGCATGCCAAATGAGTGCCAGTAAAACCTTTAACAACAAACATTTTTATGGATTTTGTTTAGAAACATTTTAAAAAGAAAAGAAGTTATTAAAGCCCTTTTTTCAAATTTTACTATTTTGTTGATAATATTTTTAAAATTCCACTGACTTTATGCTCCAATTGGTTTTGTATAGATTTTTTGAAGTGAGGAGTAAAAGAATATTTAATTAGAAGTTTTAGGAAGAATCATTTAAAGTCATAGAGTCTACTTTTCAGTCTCAGTGCCTTATGTTTGAGGTTATCATCTTTGTGGCTGGAAAGGACTGGCCTGCATCAGTGTCTGGTTCAGGATTGCATATAGCAAAAATAATGTTCAATCATTTGGGAAAAGAAAGCGGGTGTATTTTGAGTAATGTTTATTTGAAAGGTGATAAGGGGTTTGAAATATTTGATGTGCAAGTTGAATTAATGGGCAAATCGTAGAAAGAGGTCAAAGGTCCCAAACTAATATTGTATAGTTCATAATTATTCTGCATTTTTATTCCGTTATTATAGAAGTAAATGAATTAATTCTAGTGCTGTTAAGAACCGAATGTCAGATAAAGAAATATTGATATTCACACGCAAGCCTCCTGTTTTTCAGAAATGCAAAATCATCATAACATTAGCAACGTGAATATGCAGCGTTCATTAAAAGAGATAAATGAAGAGTTTTATTCCGTGGAATATGAGGACATTGACTCAGCCACCGCATATTCAGGTTCCAAGTGCCTGCGTTCTCTCAAACTAAGTGTAACAAGTACAGATGCACTTGATGACTGTGAAGTCATAGATGATATAGAAGAATTGAAACAAAGAATTAAGAATATGAAGTCTGAGCTTGAGAAGTACAAACTGTTCATGTTTCATTTACAGACCTCTGACCAGTTTTTATCGAGTGGTATTTCCAATATAGTTTTGAGTGACACAGCCTTGCCCATGGAAGGACATGTTACACAAGTGCAAGAAACAGCTATGCAAGAAATCAAAACATTTTCTAATGTACCTCAGCTGGTGGATTATGAGAGCCACCCCGAAAACAGGAATTCAGAGTCTTCAAAAGCACCTGATACATGGACAGCACAAAACCTTAAGGAACTACTATCAGCAAGTGAGGCAGAACTTGAAAAAGAGCAAATTGCAAATATGTGTCTTGATGAAATGTACCATCTTCAGAACAAACTGAGAGAAGCATCACCATCCACGTGAGTAAAGCTGTTACTGTTTCAGGTTCCTTTTTGTAAACAGCAATACCAAATAACATAGGAAGGTAATACGAAGATAATTTTATTCACTTAGGAGCGTGTTGTTATAGTAAAGGCTGAATTTCACTATCATTAACATAAAGCAACTGAAACATTTAGTTAAAAGACTCCTTGAAGTACATAACAGTATTTCTCTTGCAACAGAACTACTCCTGATAAGCTCATATCATCCTCTGTAGCGATTATATGCCAGACACCTGTGTCTCTCCCCACACCTCAGGTCCGCAACTCTCTTCGCTGCCAGACACCCTCTCTTGAGCAAAGTCAGATCTCCTCAGGTTACATTGTGAGACGGGCTGACTTCTGTAATCAAAGTAGTACAGTTTTGCATCACTCAGGTTTTTTTCAGGTGACAAGTGTTAGAAAATGGAACATCCCATTTAAGATAGCAATGTTTCCATGGGCAATTGGCTGACAGATTCATGCTAGCCCTTCTGTTTGTGTGACCACACTTTATGTATAAAATAAGAAGTTTATGCTCTAGTTATAATTTATTTTGCAATTGAGTGCCGTAATGCCTTCCTTTGAAGGATGTGAAAGTACATATATATAGAAATTAATGAATGAAATTTTATTGCATAAGCTCATAAGCTGGAAAATCATTTATGGGGGTGCTGGAAAGTGTCAGTCTTGGTTTTTGTGTGATAAGGCCGGGGGCAGCATTTTGGTTAGCATATATACAAATCACAGACATAAAATGGAGTCCCATAAGACCAAACCTTTTTTAACTTCTCCCCCCCCGCCTTTTTTTTTGCCCCTCTAATAACGTTATTGTCCTGAGGGCCTATAGAATGGCAGGAAGTATATGAAAGGTATTCAGGTTGTTGGCTTTCTTCAGAATGCTTCAGTAGAAATATTTAGAGACACTGAGCAACCACCAACATGGATGATTGTATATCTCTTAGTATTACTGTCATAAAATACAATTGTGCTACATAGTGCATATAAATTTACATACCTTGAAAATATACCTCATCCATTTTACAAAGGAAGATCTAACTGTGTAAATTAAGGAATGAGGCAGTATGGAGCACTGTAAAGTTTTTATGGCCACAGTCTAGGACAACTACATGAGTCACAGGTGACAGACCCAAAAATGAGTTATGTATCTCTTCCTATACAAATGACAATAAAAATTCTATAACAATGCACATTGTCATAGATTTTGTTTATGCCCCATATTTTGTTTGATTCTCTGCAGCTTTTCAGATCCCCTCTCTCTTTCTCTCCGCTAATGTATGATTCTGTAGAAAGAAGTCTGTCTGTGATACAGACAGTGGCAGTATAAAGGGGATGTCTATATTTGCAAGTGTGGAATAAGTTCAGTTGATCTGAGTTGAAATTTATATCCTGGCTTGTGGAGTACAAGAGTTTGGACGCTACGGTGGTTGTCATGGTCATGTCTCTGGTAATAAGCATACAGAGACGTGCAGAATTTTCAGACTGGGTGAAACCATCAGCTCAAAGTCCAATATTGTGCTCCTGGCAGGAAATACGTAAAGTTTCAGAAGAAGGGACAGCTCCATCTGTTCTTCCATAGTGAATTAAAAAAAAAACCCAAACAAACCAACAAAAAACCAACCAGTCAGGAAAAATATGTGTATTCTTAAAAATTCTTTTCATGTATTCACTCTTATTTACTTCAGTTTGGCACCTTTGCATGCCATCCGGCTTATTTCCAAGCAGACAAACAAGTCATCACTTTAGTTTCTGCCCATCTTACAAATGAAGCAGTTAAGTGAAGGATAATAATCCACAAGTTATGCCTAAAAATACAAAACCGAACAGTTAGACAATACATTTCTCATTGTGGCTGTAAAAGCATTTCAAAAGAAAAATTGAGTCACATAAAATTATAGCTTTGGAATATAAGTTTAATTCACTTTTTATTTATATTTAAATGTTATTTATGGTCAGAAAATTACTTTAAAGATAATTTCATTTTCTCAGATATGATTCATTAGTTCATTCACAAGCTCGAGAGCTCTCCTTTCAATGCCAACAAATTAAAGAGGTCCGCAGTGGTTGTGTCGCTTACCATCAACATCTGACGAGCCTTATTAAAGCTTTTGAGGAACTGCTTCAAGCCAGTGATGTAGATTATTATGTTGCTGAAGGCTTCCGTGAACAACTGAATCAAAGTGTGCTATTGTTTGAGAAGCTAGAAAGGAAATTCCTGTATGGTAAGTAGCAGCATTTTGTGCTTATTGTCTGAGATATATTAACGTTCTCGAAATGTGAAGGTTTTTTTTATTCTTTTTAGTGAAAAGGAAGCCCTACTTTCTCTTGGTTGCTTTTAAGTGATTTATAGGGAGGACTGTCTTGGAAGATAAAATTTTAGTGCTCCAACAAGACTGGATTTTACTTTTGTAGTTGTCTTCTGTATTGACACCTTCCATTTTGAGTTTATCTTAGCACATGCATATTTTAACTGTTCAAAATATAGTGGTTATAGTTTAGTAAAAGTTTAGTTACAAGGAAGCTTCAGGATTTTCTGTTTCAGGAAAAAGCCCAGCTGACTTCGTTGAGCCTAAGCACTGGCTATCTTCATGGAAAGGTTCTCCTGGGCATGGTTCACAGTTGGTTTTTAACGTAATCTATGTTTAACTAAAAAGAAAAAAATCGGGTTCCTGAATTTCAGGAAATTCAGGAAATTCCTGAAATGTTCCTAAAAAACAGGTTCCTGAAGGTTTTCCCCTAATATGCAGTCGCTTGCAAGAAGGGTAAATGCAGTGCAGAGATCTGGGCTGTGCTTTTAGAGAGAAAGAAGAAATTATCATAGAGTAGTCCATCTAGGTAATTTTCTATGGCCAATGCCTTTAAAGAAACTGCAAGGAATCCTGCATTGGACAGTTGGAAGATTATGCCATGCTGATTTGCAGTTTATTGATATTCCTGTAGAAATAACAGAAGTTAAATTGTATGCAGGTGTAAAATCATCTGTCACTGGATGCACCAAGGAAAAGAGCCGTAGACTTTATGGAGAAACCCACCCAAATGGTGCACATAGAAAATTAAAAGAAGGGGGGAGAAAGGGAAGATATATTTGGTTAGAAGGCAGAGGAGAATAATTCCTTTCAGAATTTTGAGTAGCTCGTGAATTTAAGAGACTGTGGTATTGCAAATTGGCATGTATTTGAGGGTTTCTGTAGGGTCTAATTGTAGAACAATAGCCTCCTGAGCGGGGGCCCTAGGAGAAGTCAGCCAGAGAAGTGTTGTCCTGGTGTTAGAGAAAGCAGAGTGCTGAATGGAGTGTATACAGGAATGGACATAGTAATGTGTACCAGTAAGCAAAGCCCTTTTAATTATCAGTGAGAACTGGCATATTATCTGAAAAATGGGAGCTTACACATCTGAAAAATGCTCTTGTCCTTTGACTGTTTATCCCAGTTCCCCCACCTATTGTCTGGCAAAGCATTAAGTTGGAAAAACAAAGCCTTAAACATCTAAGAAGTGGGACCATATCAGGAGATGTATTATTCCTGACATTTCTAATTATTTTCCTAAGAGACCTGCATCTTGCTGCCAAATAGTCTAGCTGGTTAAGAAAAGCATGCTATCTTTCATAACAGAGAGCTAAAATGCAACCATGTTTTGTAAAACGAGCATCAAAATCGACGTTTGTCACCTGAAGGAAGAGTATATCATGCACATTGCCTTCAGTCCATAGATTGAAGAAAGTTAGCAGCAAAGTGATGGAAAAGGGATGCTAACATGAGTGAAATTCAGCAAGAAAGACCTTTTCCTGTCCTCACAAGTGTTGCTCTTTCTGACCCAAAGAGCTAGCAATACTTCCACAGATGTCAGCTGCAAAACTGACATTGTCAGCGAAACACTTGAGGTGGCCTGAAATAGGGACCCTGACCCCTACGTCTTCCTGAAATTGGCTCTAGAAGATCGCTTTGTTCAGAAACATTCAGGGCCCAGCCATTCAATGATCTGTATTCTGCCTTTCATTAAAGATAGTGGCAGCATGTTGCAGTTTCGATTGCTCATATAAAGGAGTTGTATATGAGAAAAAGGTATTATGGCTAGTCTGTCATAGCAGTGTAATAAAAGATTGAGTGTATTCAATGATTTCAGTGGCTACAGAGGTTCCTTGCATTACAAATGAGAAGACTGTGTAGCGAATAAACATTAAATGCCTTGAAAAAAATCCCCAAACCAACAGATGGTATCCTATATACTATGAAAAGTCACTGACAACCGAGACAATTCAATATATCTAGCACAATGGTGTTGCATTGAATCACACATTAAAATAAAATGATGTTTGTAGGGTTATAAAGAACATCCAGCATACTAAGAATTGACTGTAAAGAAGAAGCATAAACAACCGTCTGTCTCCGTGTTTCCATCCTGACCTTCAGTTCATTCCCCTGAAATTTCAGCTGTGCAACTCTCGCCTGCCACTTTGCTTAATTGCACAAAAATTTTAAAATACGGGGAGCCAAGGTGACACCACGAAACTCTTATTTCCTTATTTAAATTAGTGTCTGAGTCCAGGTCTCTTGCACTGAATTGTGCTTGAGCTCACACACTATACCACTGAGAATATTGCAGGCAAAATCCTGTGTATGCCCCTTTATTAAGGATAACTGGTTAGCCTGACTCTGGGTGGACAAAATCCAAGTGAGATGGAATTGTTTTTATATAATTTTTATTGAAGTAGTAATGGCATGTACCTCTAATCCTTTTGCCATATAGCACAATGTTTTACATCTGTATGCTAACTAAAACACCAAGGCTGTAAAATCTGGCACCTGTGGTAGCTAGTAATTTTTTTTCAACTCCAGAGAAAGCTATTGCTTTGTTGCTGGGCTATAAATAGTTTCGTTCATGTACAACATTTGACATTAATACATAGTGTGTTGAGTATCTGTTGACTTCTCTAATTTCTCGTTCATTTACCATTCTATATTTAAATAGTTTAAGATGGAGGGGAAAAAAGTATAATTCTCAAGATCTGTTTTTAATCAGATATTTCTGCTTTGCAGGAGAATCAATAGGTACAGAAGTTACTATACTTTATGAATTAGCTCAAAGGTAAGAATGCAACTGAAAGTTTATCAAACATAGGGTCGTTGGGTAAGTTGATAAGGATGCCCCATGTTTTGTAGCACAACTTCCACTGTTTTGCTTTTTGGGAGGGCTTTGCTTATGTTGTCTGTTTCATTAATATCCATTTTGTTAATAAAATATCCATAGAAAACAAGCTAAGGCTTTTTTCCCCACGTCTCAGCAAGCAGCTGAGATACTGAGAGGATCTGTCATGCTACCAGGATTGTTCCTTTTATGAACAAACAAAACATGTGCCATAATACACTGTTGCGGATGTTCAGATATTATCCTAATTGCAGCTTCTGGGAGGGATAGTCAGCTAACTTTCTGTTTCTGTGACCTTGGGGGCTAGCTCAGGATCACTGAAGTACAGTGCTGTTGAACTTCATTCGCAAAACACCCTTATGCTGAAGGTGAAGAGAGCAGGTGTTGTTATGCTGCATATGTTGGTTTTATGCCAGCCTGGGATTCTTCTGTGCTACAGAAATCCTGAGCTGCCTGTTGAAGGCAGCTCGAGGTCCCCATAACGCCAAGGTGACTGCCTGGTGCTGGAATGTGAACACTAGGCTGGAGGTCCAGTGATTGCTCCTGCTGACTTCGGGGAGGTCTCAGTTTCAGTCTTGATACACACCTCTGATGTGTAGTGGTTTGTCATGTTCTGTCGTGTAAATTCACTTGCTTTACCTGTGTCCTGTAAATTTGACACCATGCTCTCTGTTCATGCTTCCAAAGTAATAAAATAATTTTTATATTTTTAAACGTTTTGTTTGGCACAAAAGGGATAACGAGAAGAACACCACAATGTACCAGCAACTGAAGGATGAATCACCTGTACCATCTGCTCTTCATAGCTTGTCTGACTTTGATTTGTCAGAAAAGTCATCTCTTGGATCACCTGAGCACAGGCATGACCTAGAAGGACAGCATGGCACACTGGCGCTTCTGCCAAATAAGTTTCCCCCAGGTAATTTTTTTCCCACTGAACATTCGCTAGATACTGGGAAAATGTGATAAGTAAGACACAAGGGAATTAATTAAGAAATAATGAAGAATGTTTGTCTGCTTCAGCTTTCCAGTATCTTGCATAATCATTGCAATTTCAGTAATAAGGCATACAGAGATGACAACGATTTGAACTACCTCCTGTTTGAAACAAAATTAACTATGATATTTTCTGTCTTTGTTGTTTTAGAGTATCATCTTTTACAGTACTCCAGACGGTCTTTAAATAGACAAGTTATAAGAGGAAAATAGACAATTGTCAAGAGATTATTACATTGAAAAAGAGAGATTTTCTAATTTTATAAAAGCCAGTATTGTGTTTCCTTGAGAATTGTAAGTGCTGCATAATTAATAAGTGGTGTCATGTTTGACCTGGATAGTTTCACTAAGCACAAGTGATGCTTGCAGTAGTTTGCTATAGGCAGCGATGAAAATTTAATAGCTGAGATAGCACGTATTTTCAGGAGAAAAATATTGCAGAGTAAACCAGGAGTGTATGACATGGATAAACTGACAAATAAGATAGTGACAGTTAGAAGAGATAAGTTCCTGAGCAAAGCTGAAACTTACAGCCAATGGAAGAAAAATTGTAGAATGGCAAAGCAAGAAGGAAAAGGTACGGTAATGAAACTCGATAGAACAGATTTATTTATTACGGTATGCATTGTGTAAGTCAAAGTCAAATTTATATCTGAGTTACTCTGGTAAGCTTCTTATTGTTATAAGGAAAAATGTATACTATGGGTGCGTCGAGCCCGAATGTGAAGCTGTGTTGCAGAACTTTGGATTCATTTCCCAGTATGGGGAATGTTTTACCTAGATAAAATTGTTATCTACTACAGTCTTGTAGGAACTTCAAAGAAATCTGAAGAGCCTTAAAACTGGACCGTTAAAATGTAGAGTAGGAGTTTTCACTAAATGCACGGTGTGGGTACTATATGAAAAAAGACTGTTGTGGAGTCAGATATTTAATGTGTGACATTTTGAACATCTCTGTATCATTTTTTAGTATTAACACACATTAGATTTGACAGGAGTACATGGTGTAAAGGAATACAAACGTTTACTCTAAATAAGAAGTGGTCTCTTCGTTTATGTAGAGTTATTAATGGAGCATCTGCAAGAAATTAGAATCCTGAGACAACGTTTAGAATACTCCATAAAAACTAATGAGAGACTGAGGAAGCAGCTTGAGAGACAAGTAACAGACAAGGAACTAGATCAAGGTAAGAATTTATTTCATTACAAATTAAATCCACCTTTCCTGCTTAAAGCCGGAGGGATCAAATGCTGCTGGAAATGTTTTGTGTGCTTTTTTGAATAAACCCCACCCCTTTACAGTTGGAAAATGATGTGCCCTTCTCTGAGTACTGCTGCATCTTGAGCTCCATCAGCAGACACAGCTTTTCCACGCTGCCTGTAGAGTGGCATAAATACAGATCTAATGTGCCTCTTCCTTGAGTCCATTGCCTGAAGTGTATCCAGTACCAATGCACAAATCTTTTATGGGATACAGGTACACTACACAGCCTCAAACCTACAGTTGCACTTACTGCTAAGAGAATAGGACTACCAGGTAGTTTTATGATATTTGACGATGCTGTGGTTGAATTTCATACAGAGAATTGAAAGACCCCCTAGTTCTGTTACCAGCAAACAGCCTGCTTTTTTTTTTTTTTTTGGTGCCGTTGGGATACCATTATTGTTATAATGGTCTGGGGTTTTAGGACGTCATCGTCTTCTAATTCTCTGCCATGTGCAGCCAGGGGCAGTTGCAGGAGAGGAAGCCCGTTTTATCAACATAATTTCAGGCGGCCTGGGCCCAGTATGGATACGGGAGGAGGTGCTTTGCTCTAAGTGACATTGCTGCTATTGATCCAAAGTAGGAATTTTGCGGAGTTAGCTTTCCTACGCCTACTCCGTGTATACTTGGGGTGGTCGGTACAGCACTGCTGCTAACAGAACTGTTGGAGAGGCCTTCTCTGGAATTTTCTGACTGCTTTAAAGCCAGCTTATGTTTACGTACAGGGACAAAATACCTGTGAGACAGAGCCTAGGCCATGATGTTCAGCTTGTCATTTGAATTGATTGGTGTGATAAATGTGTTCCACACAAAATGACATCCTCAGTTTTTAATGAGAAATACCTGACAGAAACTGATGGAAATTTTAACATAGAGTTGGTTTTCATTCCAAACTCTTATATAAAGTAGTGGATGAAAAATACTAAAAAGAGGTAAGCAAATTGAGAGTCGCTGCTCTCTGTTGCTAGCGTTCAGCATCTTTGAAAGCCAAGCTCTGGGGTGCGTTTAAAACTCTCCACAGGAGGGTAGGCAGGCTTTCACTACGGATGCTTTTGTAGCACCTTTTCAAGCACGCTGTACCAGGCGTACTTTCCTACACTTTACTCTGTTCTTGCTCTCCTTCCCACGTTTTCCCCCATAGGACAGTTGATTAATATGCAATATTACTCAGAGTGGAAGCAGGCAATAAATACATACATGCTTTCCTTTTACTCAGTTTCACTAATATTGACATTAGATTCATTATGTTTTACATCATCCCCATGATCCATTTCTGTTGTTGTTTAAATGGAGACTACCTGCAAATGGCAGTTTGCTTTCAGGAATAATTTACAGTGATGGAAAGGTGTATAAAAAGCATCCATTTCATTCATGAAGTATTTACACTGCTGGAAAGGCATACTGTTCTCGTGAAATAACCACACTGAAACACTTCCAGCTCTTTTACAGCTTCATAAAGATTCTGGCAAGGGCATCCATTAATGCAGTGAAAGTATATTTTCTTTATAAACTGTCTTATGCCTTCCATCTGTCTTCTTGTTGCCTTAGTGCATCTACCAATGCATGGAGGAGAAATTTGGAAAAGAAAGGAAAAAAGCAACTACCTGTTAGAACAGCTCCTTTTTCTTACTATGTTCTTTCAGTGCTTCCTGTTTCTCTCCGTTTTGAAGATCTCTTTCATGTTATCAGATATGTGTATTCTCTCTTCTAGTAATGATGCTACTTTTTTTTCCTAATAGATGGGCTTTTTTTGACTTCCAGTGTAAGAAGTTGTTTCTAAGTGAAGTTGAAGCAGATTTTAGCTTTGGAAATAATAATTCAAAACAATTTTTTACTTTTAACTTAATATCCTTACTTTGTTTTCCTTTAAAAAATAAAACCAACTTGTAACATACTTAATTGTTGACGAGAGCCTGTTAAATTCATTGGCTATTGAGTTGTTTGTTCAACCAAAGTTAATGCATAGAATTATTCTTGTCTGATAAATATTATATGGATGTATATACACACATCTGCCCACTATTTTTGCCATGCTATTTTTAATATTTAGATTTTCTAAGTATTTAAATGCCTCTGGGCTTCTAGTATTCTATAAATGACTCAAGTGCTGGTAATGACTACCTCGTTACTATAGAGCTGAGGTTTGCAGTACAAGTAGATCTAAAATAATTGCTTCAATCATTTCAAATGTTAGGCTTCAAAATAAAATCAAAGGTTTAATTTTGAGTTTCCTAGGTTTCCAATGTTATTAATGGCAGTGAACATTAAAAGGGGCTTTTGTTTGCTTTTTTAACCCGTAAGTAACGAATGTTTCTACTCAGACCTATCATCAGCTTTAGAATGCCTTTATTTTGCTTTACCTGGGAGTGAACATTTCCTTCCTCTTTGCTGTGAATTTCAATAGCGCCTGTCTTTCAGTCAGTGTTTCCTTTGAAACCTTCAAGGTACGCTTCCTTAGCACTCACTTTTTCAGCACAAAACATAATGAAAACTCAAGTGTATTGCAATTGTAGGCCCTGATGCTCCACTTTACTCTGGTTAGATGGACCTTTGCGTCTATGGAGAGCGTAATTGATGTCAGCAGGGCTCTGCACAGAAGTAGTAGTCTCAGTAGTGGGTCAAATTGCAGGATTGTGGCCTTATTACCACTGGGTCTACATTATCCCTTATTATGTAAGGTAACTAATAGTTATATTCTAAAGCCTTTCAGTAGAACTGTGATAGCATAACTTTTCAAATAGGATAAAGCTGGGTGATGGGCAATAAATTAAATTAGAATCAAGATGAGACCATCAAGCCTTGCCACTTCAAGTTGAATTGCTTTGTTAAAATCTGAAAGGAAAAAGCTTTTGAGTTCACATAGCTACCTCAACTCTTTAACATATAGATAGTAAAATGCCATTAGTGCCAGGCTTCTAGAGCCTTTGAGTCTTTCAGTAACGACAAGAGGTGCATATCATGGCATGCTACTTCCCGGTTAGGTGGTGGGTAAAAGCTTCAATTGGGATTACAATAAAATGAGATTACTCAGAGGAAGTGCAGCACGTCAAATTGAATTGAACTGCCAGAGCTGAAAGGCATCATCCTCATACATTCAGCTAATTTTTTTTGCCAGCTGGTTATTTCTCTATTAACCAAATAGTTGACACTCATGTAGTTATCTCAAGCCTTAAAGCATAGGAGATACTGGGATAACCAATCAACTGAAAAATGCTTTTAATAGTAATGTTAATTCTGGTGGGTCCTGAAGTGTTTTACTGACTATAAGCAGGTTATAAAGGGCAATAACAATTACTTGACTTACATTTCAGAGGCAGCCACCTTGAGAGTGGAATGTGGCACTTTTCAGACTGTACTGTAACATTACACATCGCTGTGGGATGAGTAGCATAAATACAGTACGTTATGAGGGTTACCTAGGCTGGAATTTGACTGACTGGATACACGATCTAACACTTACATTCATATGACTAACGCAATAAAATCCTCAGAGTGGTATTCATCAGCCTTAAGGTTTCTGAAACTCAGACATGTAGATCTGTGCCGGTTACCCAGAGCTTCTCGTGGAGGCACTGGAGAGAAGTATGTCTCTTCGGAGAACAGGGCGTCTCATCCGCAGAGAGGTGTGGAGAGGATGCATTGGACGAGTCGCTCTCTGGAGGTGCCTGTTTCTCCCCATGGCTATTGATGGAAGCCATAGGTTGGTCAACACTGGCTCAGATATCTAAATATTGAATACACGAACTTAAGAGGGATGAGTCTCCATTCCAGTGATCGTAAATGGGTTCTCAGTTTGTAAGCAGAGGCAAAGACAGTGACTCCAGCCTTATGCTCTAGACTGGCGTGGTAACAAATGTATTACCAGACTATTTACATTACTTCCTGCATTGGCCACCGTGGATTAGTTTGTAGAACATGGTGGTCCTCTGCAATGGCGCCATTAAATACAACAGAGTATGAACAGAGCAAGACTGAAATATATGGTAAACCTTTGTACCATTTGCATTATTTTCAAAGAATAGCAATGTCACAAAATACTCCTGCATTTTGTCCTGTTGGAATTTTAACTGATAGGTAAAGACTGCCAGGGATAATTTTGCAATTTTGGTAATGTCCAGCAATGAGAGGTACTTGTGATGCAGGGCTTTGGATTACTTGGCATTAACCTGAACTGCCTTTCAGTCTGTAGGGATAACCTTCAAAATATACGGGGAGAATATCTTTCATAACATGTTTTTCTGCAATTTTTTACATTGTTCTTGTCTGGAATGTTTAATCTTTAATGACCTAGAGATGACTCATAAATCATCTTTTATGTATATATTTATAGGTTCTGCAAACATTTTTATCCATGGCTCAGAGCAGCATAATTCCCTGACTTCTGAAATACATTTCCTGAGGAAGCAAAATCAAGTCCTGAATGCAATGCTAGCAAAAGGATCCAGAGGTAAAAATGTAAAACTGTGCTTTGCAGGAGTAGACTGCAACTCATTTCAGCTCAGAAAACAATAAAATATTAACAGTCCATTCATTAAACTGACTTAACCATTCTTTCCACCCCTGAAATTCCATGCTCAACCATAAGCATTAAAACCAGGGCTACCAATGATAAAGGAGTAGCAGTAATGTTCCTTCTTTCTGTTTATTTGTAGCATTTTCCATATGATATTCACTTTCATTACTCCATTCTTCTTTTTGTATTCCTTTCTTTTTATACATTATTTATCCTTTTCCCCCCATGCCGTTTATTATGTTTTTCTTGCTCCTTTTTCTCCATGCTTCCATTCTGAAGCTCTCTTACAAAAAAAAAAAAAAAAAAAAGCTCCATAGAATAGCATTATTGCTGGAAACGAAACCATTCAGTACACTCAGAAGTCTGCTGCAGGGGCTTGACTGGACAGGCCAAGTCATCTTCTTTTTGGGAACAGTTTAGAAGAGAACAGAACTGAGGGAATCTGTTTGGAAGTCTTTGTGATCTCTGAGATTAATTTTACACTTTCCTTATTTTCACACCTGTGAAGAGAGAATGTTAAAAGTCTTCCTTCTTCTTTCCCCCCAAGAAAGCCAACAACTCGCCAAATAGGTTCTTAAAAGCAGCTTAAGCTACAATTAGGTTATAACTCTCCACATTTTCAGACTGTTTGTGTAAAAGCACTGGTGCTTCTTCCAGAATCCTGTATTCTCTCATCTGTTTTAGTGCCTCTTGGTGCTTATCAGTTTGTTCAAGTTCTACTTTTTTAATTAATATATCCCTGCTTTTGTTTGTTTCCACGTTTGACAATATCAGGGTTTCTTTTTTATAAGAACCATGATGAATAGAGCATTGTTGCCCTTGTGTTTTAAAATAATGTCAGTATCTCTGGAGTTTGTAATCTTCTTTTCCTTTTATTCCTGGATGCGCTAGAGAAAGAAAAGCCTCTTAGATACCTCCTGCATGTTTTGGTCTTAGGTGCTTTCTGTCTAGTCTTAGCTTAGGTTTTCAGTAGTGAAAGAGTGGTGATGCACATTTTTAACAGCATGTGGGGATTACCATTTTCATATGCTTTCAACAGGCCTGCTGAAGACGAGGGAATGATTTTCTGATTGTTGGGAGATGGAACGATTCCTCCCTGCTGTTTCTTTGCCGAGGTTGCTGCCTCCTTTTCCGATGCTGTAAACATAGGGTCACAAAAAATTTGGGGTCCCCATAAGCCTCTCTGATTGCAGCTGTCTCAGAATGCTCAGTTGCCCTTATCAGCAATTCTTTGTCCCAGAACCAGTTTGGCGAAATAGCTTGTGCCAAGGAAGGAAGGACTGATACGATACATTTGGCAGATGAATAGAGCTGGGAAGGAGAGGACAGAGGGATTTCTGTAAGACAAAGAGGAACATGAATGCAACATGCCCTAGAACAATCCTACTGTGTTCTTTTCTTCCTAAAGAGAAGTCAAATCCATGATTTTGTGAGGATTGGCAAAATTCATGTGCCTGCTTTGGGACCCTGCTGACACTAGTTGTTGAATACTATCCTTCTGACCAAATTCCAAGAGGTGTTATGGGCATTTGGCGTATAAGGCTGTACACAGGTTTTTACTGAGCCTTTGTGAGTCCTGGGGGTTAAATGTTGCACGTTACAGAAAATGCAGCTAGCGATAAGTCATTAGAAAATTGAAATACTGAAATCCTAAAACTCACGAGAGCAGCTGTTATTTTCTGACAGTCTCTGAAAAAGCTGGTTTTATTAAAAAGCGTAGCTTTAGTGGGTTGTGGGCATTGCAAATACCTTGTGTTTCTTCTTGTTTCAGATAAACAAAAAGAAAATGAAAAGTTAAGAGAATCTCTTTCTAAAAAGAATGCAATCATTGAGCATCTTCATGAGGATTATGAATGCATCAAGAAAGAAAATGAAAGGTTGCAAAAACAAATTGGCCAAAAGGAGGATGAAACCAGATATCTGACATGTCAGATTTACAGCAGTCGTAATGAATTAAACAGGTATTGATTCTGTCTGTATTTAGACATTCATTTAGAGAAGAAAATTGTCAACGTGACAAGCATGTGTTTAGCCATAGCTGTTAACATTAATGAGGTGCATAGATAATATTCAAAAGGCAAGGGAAGAATTGTGGAGGAAAGGGGAATGGATTTTAGGTTTTGAAACAAAAGATAAGAATTTAACGCTTAACTTTGCCGTTTATTGGGACTTAACAGGTTGCAAACAGAAATTAATGTAAAGCAATGTCAGCTCTCTGAGAATGAGAGGTTACTGCAGTCACTCCGAACTGAGATCAAGGTTTATGAAAAGTTGGATGAAGCAAGAAGGAAGAGGACAGGTATAAATGCACAATTGTTTCTATACCCTTAGCCCTTGCAACCCTTCCCTCTCTGAATATGATCTTGTCAAAGGACAGTAGGGCTAGGTCATGATTTCTTTGTTTCTACTTGTGTCTGCTATGCAAAGTAGAACTGACTACTTGATGGTAAAATGCTGCTTTTTACTTAGGAATGTAACTGCGAGGTTGAGATGTGTGATATGTTCTGACTAGGCACACCCAAGTTTCCTTTACCTTTTTAGCTAAGCTAAAAACAAATACTGAAGATTCAGTGGCTCAGGCTGGATAAGCTTTGTGGGGATCTTAGATATTTACTTGTCATCTCAATACATGCTGCTGCAGCCTCACAGGTACTGCTTACTCAGGTAGCTTGTCCTTTCTCTTGTCTGAATATGAGGGTAGTGTCTCCTCCCTAGGGCTGGGGAGAAGTGCTGGCACTGTTTTCTGAACGAGACATTTAATAATTTCCTGTCCACTTTTCTGTCACTAAAGGTGAGGGGTAGGAAGGAGACTTGCATGAGTTCTTCCTACCCCTTTTAAAGAAGCTATACCACCGCATAGCTGTTGGTATGGTTGGGTAAAGAAGTGGAATGCTGTTCACTGCTGCGTACTCGTTACAGGATCCAGCAAATTTCCCATTGGAAGTTCTTGTAAAACTTGATTTTTTTTTTTTGCTTCCTGCCACTTTAAGTAATATGCCCTGCTGTTACTGTATTTCATGCCTAGCTGCAGCAGAAGAGCCCTGTTGGCATAAGGCTTTCAGCCAGAGTAGGCTCAGGGATAGAAGTAAGTTTGCTTGCAGAACTGGTAATGTAATTAGAGAGTAGCAGCACCCTCTTCCTGCAGTTGAGCCCCTTCCCACTGTCTGGAGAACAGTTTGATTTCAGCGTGAGAGAATACATGGAATTGTTTATGTACTGACCTCCTCCTATGAAAAGAGGAACACAGCTCTTACTTTTTTCAGGTTCAGATCTGTTCCTCTGGTTGCCAGGTGATCACTATTTTCTTCTTCCGTCTGTAGAAAACTAAACTCCCAATTCTACTCCATCCCTTCGCCGCACTCTGAGATTACCTATTCCTTTTACTTTCCCCAGACTGTGCATTAATGCACTTCAAATTTTGTAAATTCTCTTCATTCACTTTTTATTATATTTTTTTGCTTTTGGCATGAGACTTACTAGCTTTTATGGACAACGTAAAAAATAATTTTCGGCTCTTTAAATCTTTCAAGGGTAGAAGCCATTAAGACATGCTTTTTTGTCAAACCATTATCTTAATGCTGTTTGTAGTTAATTCTTAATATTGAGGATAAAGCTGGCTATAATTTACTTGCTCAGCATTCTGATAATGGCTAATACTATTTTAATTGTTAAAGATGTTAAGTGTTTTTTTTGAAATTGCCTCAGATCCCAGATGTGATGCATCAGAAGAATTCCGAAAAGATCAGAATAATCCACTTGACTTACATGAACTATTGACTGAAATACAGAGTTTGCGAGTGCAGCTTGAAAGAAGCATAGAGACAAACAAGTCTTTGCATGAAAAGTTAGAGGAACAGCTTTCAAAAAAAAAGAGAGAGGAAGTGGGATCAGTGTCAGCTGTGAATATCAACTACCTTTTCAAACAAGAATCTCAGCATTATGCGGGAATGAACGGTACTGTGCCATACATGCTTTTGTTATACTGTAGAACCTGTGCCTTGTTCTTTAAAGATGCTCTTAAAGCCTTCTACAACATCAAGTGTACATTTGGGAGCTGCCCATCGGCCTTTCAAATCCCTATCCTGTTAGAGCTATTAGTGCACGGGGAGGTGAAACGCATGCTGCGTGGTCTTACAGCCTCCAGCTGTCACTTCCTTTTCATTCAAGAAAAACATTTGCAGACAGTCTCTGGGATGGAAGGATGCCTACATGAAATTGCTGTAAATTTTGCTTACCTGGGGGTTCTTTTTTTAATGCAGAGCTCTATAGTATTCGCTAAGGGTGACTATGTATTACTCAAGAATGATCAATAAGTGCGCTAAATGGTCTTTGTATAAATCAGTTGTCCACTTTTTGATCCTGAGGAATATTTTACCTTTATTTCAATCACCGTTAAGTGATACTGTTTTAGCAAATCAGGGAAAATGTAGTGTTTACACACAGGGTTAGATTATGGTCCCAATGTAGATGTACATGGGATACAGAGGGCACCAGAATGTTCTTCCTTGCTGCTGAAGCACTCTGCACAGTAGCAGCTTTCTGTATGCCCAGCATAAAACCACCTCTCCAACTGCCTGTACAGGTATACTTCGTGTTATGGGAAGCAACAATAATGGGGCTTTTTAGGTTCATACCCTTCACTTGAACATGCCTACCTAAATCTTATGCGCCACACAGAGCAATAGCACCAGTCACAGGATTAGTGTGAGAGCTCGTGGGGCACAACTGGGTTTTTTACCACCTTACTTCTTTTGTGAGTCTATCGTGTCCAATCAGAATCATACTTCAGTTGAAATACGTAATGAGCAAATCTCTACGGTACTGTGTACAAGAAAGATAGATGCGGAATGTAGCAGATAACATTTACGGGTTGCTACCATTCTCTGTGCACTTATACTTGAACACTAAATTACAGTCACGTGCTCCATATGGGAATGGTTCCTTAGGGCCAGTCATGATCAAGTAGGTGTGGAACAGCTACTGTGGCGAACCTGTACCACCAGTATCCCCAAATTGCATTTGTTCCTGCTTAGTTTCTAGGTAGAATCCTAGATGATGCTTTTGATGTGCATCAGGTAGAGTAGGTAGGAGCTGGAGAAGCATGTTATTTCTTTAAAAAAATGACGAATAGAGTTATAATAGCTTGGTTTGGTATGGACCAGAAAGAGTCCTTGGAATGTCAACAGCTGAATTTGTTAGCTTTCTAGATGCACTGTGATTAGTCCTTACGCATAGGTACTTAGGGAATTTGGAAGGTCTGAAGAGGGCGGATATAGATATGATCTTAAGTATGGCATAGCTGTGGAGAGCATCATACTTTTTGTGGAGTTAATGGGAAGCTTACATTTGTTGATTAAAGTATCTTCATCAGGATGTATTTTAGATTTTCTGACTATGACTTGATTTTGGGAGATATCTAGAACTTTGGATAGATGCTGAAAAGATTAATGTAGGTAAATACTGGAAGATACATGGTGTGGTACCACAAAATTAGCTGTTTCCCTGCTTCCTGAGTCCAAGTGCAGCATCAGCAAAAAAAAAAGGAATAGAAATAGAGCTAGGAAGTTTTTTTAATGCATGTTTAACTTCTACTAATACACTCTTCCTTGTCCCGTTTTTATGTATAGAAAATCTTTGCAAATGCCCTGCTACCAGCAGAAACGTTTGTAAGCTGCAGAAACATGGGCATTGCATCTCGCTAGTGAAAACAGGTACATACAAAAGTATCTTAAACGTGCATGTTATCAGTATCCCAGACTTGCTGTTTAAGAGAAGTCTAGTGTCAATTAGTTCTACATGTAAGGATAAAAAAAAATTAAAATGTTTTTTGGTCCCAGGTACGCACTCAGCCTCTAAAGACGATTTAGACAGCACTTCACACTGCAGTAGCACTTCATCTTCCAGTACGGCATGTACCCCACGTCTTGTGCCTGGACATCGTATGTGGGCAGACAAAAATGGGCGCCACGTTCTTGGCTTGATTGAGGATTATAATGCTCTGCGGAAACAGATTGCAGAAGGGCAACAGGTTTTAGCAGAAATGGAGATTTCTTTAAGAGAGGTCACTGGTACGAAACTGCAGGAGCCTGGAATAAAGGTAAACAGTGAAATCTGTCAGAGGATGGTGAATTTTACCTAGAGGTGCAGAATGTATAGATTAGAAAAGCAAAAAACTGGGTTAATGGTGCAGGAGGCACCATTAACTGACTAACTCTGTCAGGACACCTCAACCTTGACAGTCCAAGTCTCATCTAGATGCCAGCACCTATTTGTGATTCTGGGTTAATGAGGCTACGGATAAATTAGTTAATTCTGGTCCTTTAATAAGCAATCTCACTTTTACTTGCAACTTGAGATGAGGTGAAACTACTTGCTTTTACCATGGAAATTGGTGATTGTTACACTGGAAAAGATAAAAAAGCCAAACAAAAACAATAACAGAAAAACCCAGGTAAAACTCTAAAATGCTTTAGAAAGGTCTTAAACTAGGGCTATGTATCAGTAACCTAAGGATAAAAATAATTGAGATTTTCTTGTAATGAAGGCTTGGGATAAACCCAGGAAATACAAGACAGTTAAAAGAAATCTGATATACAGCTGGTAAAGTTCCCTGCTTACTTGTATTCAGCCCTTTAGTAATACCAGGTGATAACTGTACATTACTGATTGATGTATGCTAATAGAGGTTTTTTTATATTAGGAAAACTTAAATATTTTTCCACTTCCTGGTATCAGTTGAACACTTCAGCAGTATCAGTAGCTAGTCTAGAAACTTGAATATCTCATTAATGATCAAATATTGTCCTCTAAGACATAGTGTATCATCCTTTCTGCATCATGTGTGACACAGTGATATCAAGTCATGGTGCTCTTGCTGTAGTCTTAAACATAATAATTCTTAAACCAATAAATTGTTTTGCTTTGTATTGAATAATGTCAATCCTTTTCCTCTAGAATAATGAGATAGGTCATCCTTTTCCTCTAGAATCAGTAGAACAAGTAGTGTTTGCTTATGCTATTATTTTTTTCTTATTTAATATTGCTAATTTCTGGATACAGTTAATGATAGCATATTTGGGGTGGATTGAGTAAGCCAAATCTACTCACAAGCTTCAACAAAAGGGAAGGAACAATCTGTACATGTCCATGGCAGCTAATAAGGAACTAAACTTCTAAACTTAAACCGCAACAGGAAAGGCTTGGCTCAGGCATTTTAAAACAACGTGCCTGTGGTAAAAATAGTGAAACACTGGAATGGAGGCTGCTCAGAGACACTGTTCCTGGAGGTGCTTTTAAGAACAGATTACGTGAATGTTTGAAAAAGTACATGTAATGCTTTCCTGCCTTGGAGTGGGAAAGTAAACTAGGTGACTACTGAAGGTCCTTTTCACCCCTATGATTTTATGGTAATATAATAATATTTTATGGTAAAACAGACTCGCTGCTCTTCAAAAACCAGAAGGTCTTAACAGCACGGATAAATTCACACTACTTATTTTTCTAGTTATAATTAGTAAAGCTATTGAAGATGCAGTCCTCAATGATTCTGAAATTCTTTTTGTGGTATCACATGTGTGCTCACACAGTAAAATGATGTCTGCATGACACTTAAGACTCTCTGAAGTATCATATATTTTCAAATGACCTAGTTAAGTTACTGATAATGACTGAAAAAGTAATCTCTCTGTAAGTTTTTAACTTGTTTTGTTGGTGTAAAGATAAAAGCATTGAGTTTCACAATTTGCAGTTTCCTATCAAGCTTTGCATCACTGAAGTTTCAAACTACTTAGCAAATGGGATATTTTACGTGACAGGAGGATTCTGGTTAGATAACAATGCTAAATAAGAATTCAAATGCTATGCTGCATGGGGCAGGAACTGTGAACGCTTTTCTTTCATTACCCTTCCCCCTTCTGTATCACCATTGCTTTGGTAATTCATTTGCTCCCCTTGCATTCTTTCCCTCCTTTATTTCGCATTTATGCAATTTCTTCAATTTGATTTTCTCATCTGTCAGCAGAGGAAAACATTTTATGTGTGTCCTGATAGTTATTTTAGCATTAAATGGAACAGTTTAAAGGGTCTGCTAAGGAAGAAACATCTATATTGCTTAAATTGATGTCTGTAATCATTTGACTTTCAAATAACGTGACACGAAATGCAAATGGAGAAAGAAGAGAGTTGCCAACTATTACCATGTGGCATAGCAGATCTAGTAAATATAATCTATTATTAATCATGGTTATTGATTAGAATAAATCCCCTCCCTTCCTGAAGTTCTCAAGATAATGCATAATTCAGCAGTCTTTGTAAACTAACAATTTAGCTTTTGTGGCACACAGTAGCTGTGTACATAATCTTAAATATGAAATCATACCAACTGGATTTAAACCGTTAATTAAGATTACATTTTCATAATGTTTTAAGCATAAAATATAACATGTCTCTAATGCTATGCTATAGGTACCAGACCAGGCATCACTGCATAGCTTTTCCGCAAATACTCACACAGTGCAGCAGATTTTAGAAGAGGCTGCACGTTTACTGAAACTTCTCTGGAGAGTTTCCCTTCCACTGAAAGCTGTTCACGGTACTACTCATGGCACTCAGGTACTGTTATGTTTCATTTTGGGGTTTTTGGTTTTGTAACTGTTGTAATGTGTCAAGGAAGATGCACCAGTTAGGAACATGTCATTTGGGAAAATGTTTTGAAAATCACGACCCTAGGATGGCCAGTCTCTGGACACGAGGATTTAGTTAGCTCTCATCACTGAAGGCTAAGGCTGAATGTGTGCTGGCTTTCTATCCCGATCATATTGTATACCAGGGTGTTTATTTACAAAATACTTTATATTAAAGATGTATTCTGTATTCAGGAAACATAGACAGGTGGCAAACGTTCCATTTCAACAAGGAAAGCTTTGGACTGTCTGTTACGGAACCAAATTCAATTTGATTATGTATATATACTAGTAACAACAGAAACTTCAGCAACTTTGATGTAATCTGAGCTACAGATTCCTTTTACGTTTCTGATGCCTAAGCTGTAAAATAGGATGCTTTTTTAAAAATGTGACAAAACCTTGAGACAAGTTTTATAACATTTTAACTAAAAAGGATTGCGCTATGCAAATGAATGGAAATAAACTGAATGAGGAATGAATTATCTATACTGTCATAATGCCACCACTCAGTAATGAAACTGTTTCAAATTCTGGCTTTAAAATAAATCTAAAGTGTTTTCACTGAGGTTTTTGTATGTGTTTCTTAAGGGAGGCAGGATATTGCTGGAAAAAACCCAACTTCAGGAAAGTAAACATTTTATATATAATTTTAATAACAAACATTTTTGTTGTTATTTTCTAGCATCCTTAAATGTGTAAAATCACAAAAGCAGTAAGAATGAACTGTGCTGTCTAATATACTTCACTGATGTTTCAGTTCCCTGTTTGGGATGTCTTGAGAAGTGTGTCTACTTCCATTTTTATCCTTATGTGTATATTCTATATAGACAGCTATATGGTGGCCTGGATTGCAGTATCTGAACATATCATACACACGCTGAGGTCTTTCAGTGTATGTGTGATCCATCTAATGCTTTACTGTCATGCTGGTCTAAACCTTCTTGGTCTGGATCAGTCACTTCTGAAAATCGGACCTCAGTGTGTGGGGGATCTCAGTTCCCAGGACTGCACCTAAGCAGAATTTAATAGAATCTTTTCTACAGTTTGTTATCCAACATCCTGAGATCTTAAGGACATTAGATTGCTTCTGATGTCGTAAAGGCAGTATATGAAAGAATATCTCTTGAAGCTTGATGCTGAAAGATAGCGCGCACTCACTGCCTTCTCCTCAGCCCCACTGGAGTTGTGAGTAATCAGTTCTTCTGAAGAGCTAAATGCTAGCGTTGAATTCGAGAACATACTATTATTTAAGAAGTGGCACAAGAAAAATGTACAAGCTTAAGTTTGCATGAGGATCCAGATCAGTGATACTGGCAGACTACGTCAGGGCTACTCGTAGTCCTGTTTTAAAATACACTTTGTTGGAATTGGTGGTGAAAACTGAACCTTGAATAATGATGGTGTCAAATAACTTTGCACTAAAAGCATCCCAGTCATCTGTACAACGCCTTTCAGCCCTTTGGTATAGGCAGCATCAACTATTAACAGAACACCGGAGAAGGAAGCTGGAAGTTCTGAACCTGGCAGACAGAATACTTGCTGATCCCGTAGCACTGGCCTTCATTATATTCTCTAGTTGAGGGGAAATAAAAAAGAAGAGAGGAATGGAAATTTAAAAAAACAAAATAGGCACTGATGTTAAGACTTTTCTCAGACTAGCAGAAAAATTAATTGTGCTAAAAGCCAGCTAAGAATTGTAGTTGTCTCTTGGCAGATGTCATAGAACCATATGTCATTGGGGATGTGAATGTGGAAGGACGGGCACTCAGTGATGTTTCACTCCTTTAAGTTCATACTCTAAGGAAGCTTTGAGGGCTCTTGTACAAACGTATTTAGCAATTAACAATGTACAAAGAACTTTATATAATGCTTTAATATAATATTTTCTTCTCTCAATTTAGGATGAGGGAATGAAAGCAGAAATATTTAGATTACGTAAGAAACTGTCTGAGCAAGAGAAGAAGTTACATAGCACAGTGAAACGCTTGCACTCCACAAACCAGCTGAAGGAAAACATGGAGAAAGTCATCATTGACCAGTGTAAGTGTATGCTTTTTTACTGGTTCTTTTTTTATCTTTGTAGTCCGTGGCTACCTCTAAAGTTGGAGAAACAACAAAATGAATATAGGCACCTGTTCTTTTGCAGTTGCTCTGACTGGTGTTTCCTTCTGCGCACTCGCTTGGTAGTGACAAACAATTCATGAGGTTCAGGCTGTACAGAGCTGATGGAGCCTCATTCAGATGGAAAGAAGTTGCCCAACTACAAAAGGCTGCATAGAGTAACAGGAGAAGCGGTTCATGGTTTTACACAACCCACTGGTAATGTGGCAATCCATGCAGCTGCCACTAATTGCCACTAATTACTTGAGTTATTCCATTTCTGATATTGCTGTTCCACAATAGTTTTCTGTCCTACAACAGTTACTGACTGAGGCGAAGTTACTGTTGCTGTAGACCATTCCAGCCAAAGTTTTTGATGTTGTCCTTCTCAAAATTATGATTTTTGCCTCAGTCTTGATAAATGTGGAATTAGGCTTTTAGATTTTCTGAGGCGCTTGTCTGTTGGCGTGTATCGCACTAGATGATAGCTGAATACTGGGAAAAGCCAAAGCAGCAGCAAAGGAGATGTGTCAATGCTGTACACCAGACTGAGAAGTGCAAGAGAACAGGAGGCTCAGAAGAAGGGAAACAAAAGCTTACTATGAGTCATTTTTTAAAGAAAAAGTAGGACATGCTTTGAAATGATATTTTACCCTTAGCAGCCGTATCTAGCAAATTATGTGGAAACATGAAAACAAGTGGGGCATGGGCTATATTGGAGCTGTGTTAAGCCAGGTGACTGTTTTAAGAGATCCATCGCTCTTCTGTTTTACAGTTTAATCACTTATCAGAAGAGATTTGAATGGAGCTAACCTCTTCTCTACCTTCATGCTATGGCAATATGTGTATTGTGGGAGGAGGATTTAATTTTGTTCTTAAAAAAAAATATAAAATCTATCCTTACCTTCTCTTAAGAGGTGGGAGAAAATGACTCATTAGTCTATGCTGGAATGGCACTTGTATTGTCAGTAGTTCATCTAGACTGCACAATGTTACACATCATACAAAGTTATGAAAATGGCCATAATACTGTAAGTTACTCAAGTCATTTAAATGCAATGTAGAGAAATAAATGTTATTTTGCTCCATAGCCTGTTACTTTTATTTCTAAGGTACATGTACCTTCTGCCTGCAGATTTTTATATATTTTTTTAAGCATTTATGGGCTAGTTTTTGGTAACTTCTTTCAGAATTGTTGTATTAAATAATGTACAAGTTACTTATATTAAATCCAAAATTATGGTTTGGTCAGGTTTTAAAGAAAGATGAATAGCTCCGTTTGGGATTGTCATATAAAGAAAGATCAAAGCTATTCTATTATGTCTGTCCAAACAATATACCTGGGGTAGATTTACTGGTTTAGTTTGGTCAGTTCCTAGTTCCAGTGACATCTCAGACATACTGGGTCATTTCAGTAGGGCTGGGCAGAGTATAAATCAGCAGAGATTTTACCCATATGGCCAAAATGTTATCCCCACAGCCATTCCACCTACCCATACTTTCAACAAGAAAACAGTACATCTGCCCCTTATTTTGCTCACTCCTTTTCAGGGTGTTCAACCTCATCTGAACGAGGTCCTAATAAAATGAAGCCTGCATTTTCTGAAATCTCCTTAATGCAAAGCACTGCCTGGCTAGCAGCAGCCTCGCTATTAGTGTCACATCCTCTAAATTCTCTTCATGTACTGAATTTAATATTTTTGATTTAGAAAAATCTAGTTTGCCAGGTGAAATGAATTTACTAGTAGAGTTCTTTATGAGCAGAGAGCACTCTGCCACACAGAAAGACCTAGATAGGATTTTCTGTAAGTTTCATTGATGATGGGAATTATGGATGTCAAGTTACCTTTGCCTTAAAGAGCAATTTCAGAAATGTTTCTAAATTGCATCTGTACACAAATTCCTGACCAAGCATACAACAAAACTGGTGGATCATATGAAGCTGCTGGATTTTGTTTAGGATGCTTACACTTGTCTTTGTTATTTCTTCCTTTCTCCTTTTGCTAGTAAGAAAGCAAAGGCATCGCAGCGGGTGACCTTGCCTGCCTTCATTCTCCAAACAGCCTGTTAGCTGGCCACTCCACTGAGGATATTCAACTTTCCTCTGTTATTTAGTTGAGTGTTCCTAAATATATTTAGAGGCAGAGACTGGAACATTCTTGTGGCTCAGAGTCTTCTGTGTGCTTTCTCTGGCGAGAGAACTCATTGCTTCTAAACCTCATCTGAACCTCTGAACATGTAACAATGCAGTGCCAAATTGCAGTAATCTGCCAAGGGTATAATTATCTCATGACAGCTATACCCTTGGAGTTGTTTGGTTCTTATTATTGTAATGAAAAATCTTTATTATGGCTAAATTGTTTATTTTTGAGACTGGAATATTAAATTGGTACTTGTGAATGGTATTTTTCAGCAGTTATGGAGCTGACACAGATTAGAGAATCACATATTTAACCTGACATTTCTAAATATCAGTTTTGTTTAGAAGCATCCCCTCCTCCATTCACAGGTCTCGCGCTGTCCCCACAGAGGCAAACTAGCTGGATGAATAGCGAAAACTTGGAACCCTTCAGAGCAAGCCACTGACATCATTTCCCCTAAGCATATATAGGTTGCTTTGTCCTTGAACTGCTGGAGGAGCTGGCTGACATCTTCTGCCATCTGTCCTCTTCCCAGCCCGTCGTCCCCCGTAACTTCTCCCCTGCACCATTTTTCTCCCTCTCCTGCTAACCGCCCCCCGCCCAAGTAGGCTACCTAATAAATCAAATTGTAGTTACCTCATCCACCATCTCCCCTTACAATTAAACAGAAAGTCTTCCTTTGATGACTTAGATCGAGGGAACCAGGTCATCAGTATCGCAGGGGGCTGTTCATACCTGTGATATTAAATGTAGTGATGAGCTATATGTGTTTTCACATGTATCATTCTTGGTATGGTAGAAAAACTTTAAAAACATGTTTAGGTTTGAAAAGCGGATTATGTGCTAGCTGGAACATAGGCCAGGGGTAGGAAATGGCATTCTAGTGGTGGTCCTGCTTCGGACCAGCCCTGTGCTCCTGAGTAATTCCATCTGCTCTTCCCTGACTCTGTCTGCTTGTACAGCGTTGCCCCTTAATTTTGGGTAGTTGCAACTGTTTGTTGTTTGTCACATCAGCCTGAGCTTCTGAACAGGGCTCAGGAGGGAGTAGCGGGTCTGGATTTTGGTGAGCAGGAAAGTTGAAGTGGTGGTAGGGGTGTGTGTGATTGCCTGGTCGCTGCCATCGTGTAGATGTGAGTTCATACCTTGTTTAATATTTGGTCTTAAGACTTGAATACAGAGTATATAGAAAGACTGTGCAGTATTCTTTTTAATCTCCTCTCTCCTTCCAGTGGTTTTAACTCATGATGTCTTGAAGAAGGCTAGAGGAAACTTGGAAGTAAGTAAAATTTTTGCTTGCATTTAATTCCTTGGTATAAACTCATTAGAAATATGCATTGCTGTGTCAATAGTGTTTTGCAGAATTAGTCTGATTTGCTTTAGGTTTGCTACCTAACCGAGTTTGGTGACAGCAGTTTCGCATGATAAATATTCTGCAATGTTTGACGTTTAAATTAGAGTTTTATGACTGACCACATAAACAGCTAAACCCTCTCCTTTCTGATGCTTTCCCTAGATTAATATTCATGTCTGTCATCTTCTTCCAGTAGTTTATTTTCAGCAGATCACAGTCCAATAACCTGTCTACGGAGTAAGTTCACAAAAGGCACCCTTATTTAAAGCTTGTGTATGTGTTAGTAACTGGTGGTGCTTTTTTTAAAATATAGACCCAACAGGCAAAGCTTTTGCAAACAGCTATTTGCTAATGCAGTGTATTAAATTAGTTTGAGTGTTTAAGTAATCACTGTTCAGATTTGATTTCTCCCAGAAGGATGTAACACACTTCCTGACTCCTAAATCCCATCCTTCTCCTCACACCACTCCCCTCTGACTGAGTGTATGTTTCCCAGCGCCTCCTCAAAGTTCCCTCTAACCTTTTCCGTGAATCTCTTCTCCCTTACCCTCAGCAGCAGTGCCTTCTCGAACGCTTCCCTACGCAGCTGCTGTACTGTTGTCTCAGCCCTACCTGAGTTAGAAAGTGATGACTGAAAAAAAGTCTTCTGCTTACAGAAGTCTTACCACTTTAATTTAAAGATTTGCTGACCACAAAGCTCCTATTTGCAGATCTTTTTGCAGCATTAGGGCCCAGGGGTAGGGACAAATGGTGTGCATTTGAAGTACCGTAAAATAGTAATAATTACTGCTTTTCTAACCAGGTCCCAGCAGCTGAGAATCAAAAATCACCTTCCTATACCAGCAAAAAAAGGATTCTCTGAAGGAGAAAGGTCCACTAATAAAGGCTGGTCCTGTGACTGTTTGCTTCTTTATGCCTTACTATTTATTGATGTAAAAATGTTTGTTCTTTTAACAGAATCAGCCTTTGACCAAAAAAAGAAAAACAAAAAAAGAAATCTTTTGGTAAATAACTTATTTAACATTTTCTGTAATGTAAAAGATGGGGTTTTAATATTTATTACAGAAGCAAGGTACTGGAGGTAGTGAAGAAAAATCCAGATTTTTTTAAAGTTGGCTCATTTGAAATTTTATATTTGTACTTGTCATGTTATAAAACTATTTGTTGTTATATAGTCAAACAGGTCCTGAAAGAATCAAGAACGTGATTCACCTTCCAAACTGTTTCTCTACTGCTAAAAGAATGTAGATTAAAAAAAAAAACCTGCCAGTTGTCATTATTTTGTAGCAATATGAGAAATGTTCAATGTTTTAAAGCATTTTAAGCATTTCTGGAAGCAGCCTGATGCTGAGCTTTCTTATTGCCCTCTTAGAAACTTAGATTGATGTTAGGTCTGAAAATATTACTTAGAATCAGATAATTAAACTGAAAAATAATCACCAAAGTGTTTGTGTTGTTTTTTTTGAAACATCAGACTTGGAGCACTTACTGAACAAAGAAGCCACATTAGAGATTTTGTTTCCTGAGTTCAACTAAAACGATTCCAGTCCACGGCAGTGTTTGTAAGGTAGGGGAGAAGCACATGTCATGGCACGTGGGGGTGTTGGCAACTTGCTTTCAAGAAGCCATAGTTGAAAGACATCTTGCCCTTGGCAAAATGTTAGTGTCACCCTAAGTCCCCCCTCACCTGCCCTGAGATCTGCACAGAGAGGACAGAAGGGCACGTGAGGGGGACAGCCAGACAGTTTTGAAATCCATTTTTCTGCTGAAAACTCTGAAAAATCTTTCTTAAATTTAAAAACCTACAGTAATAGATTTATCTCCCACATTGATACATAAAATAGTGATATTTTGGCAAGGCCAGTGAACACCAGCATAAAACATGACTAGTTGTGCTCCCCTTGTGCTCTACTCACCTTGCCCGGTGCCTTTTCAGTTTTGCCGTCGGTTTGAGCTGCCTGAGCGCTCAGTGTCACAGCAGAGCTGACTACCTGCAACCTGCTCTCAAAGTGAACTGGGAAAATAGTTTAGTTTAACCCTACAACCATAATTTAAAGTGATTGTTTGTTACAGAAGTAGACTTTAGGTGCAATCATGGCTTTGCGTGAAATTAATTTAGTTCAATAAAGTGTGATTTATTCCCCGCCGCCCCCCCCCCCCAAGTTGATGATAACCTTGTTATACAAGATAACTTGCCTTTGCCATCCAAGAAGGTCAGCACCAGGTCTGGGAAATCCCAACACAGGCTTGTGGTTATAGTGGGTCCTTGGATATTGCACTCTAGAGAATAAGCAACATGTAGAAGCTAAGACAAGTCCAAATAGCTCCCCTTGTTTGTTCAAATTAGTTTCCCAACAGGTTGATGACATTCAGCTAACGCTGAATACCACAAAGACACTCTAAATTACTTTGCTGCTGAATTGCAGCTTGATATTAAATGGTCAGAGCTGTTGCATCCTCCCTTTGAGCAGAACTCTCCTCCTGAGTTCTGGGTGGTTGCCAGTACGATAGCTAGGTATCGCACAGGTCGCAGATGATCAGGTCCTTAGCACTGGTTAGTGGAATGGTCTGTCACATTCCGTACACCCCCCCCAACCATGGCACGTGTGAGCTTTTATTAAAGAACAACATAAAGCCATGCACTTTCAGGGTGCCTGTTCCTGCAGTCCCTGGTATGACCTGCTTTTTGCAAGTTCACAGCAAGGGGCCTTCTCTGAAGTATGAAAATGGATTTAATGGGAGGTCCCACAGCCTTCCTGGAGGTGTCCCGCTCTGAGAAACATTATGTGCCCTGGAGGTCCCAACCTGCAGACCTTACCTCAGTTGGCCTGAGCCTCCATCTCACGTTACGGCTGCTGAGCACTTGAACCTCTAGTCCATCAAGGGAGAGGAGAGCTCAATAATGAACTGTCCTCGGCTTCAGCTGACGGCAGGGGGAGGCAAACTCGTTTCTCTGGATTAGAGGAAAGATGCCAGAAAAATTGGAAAAGTTAAAAATAAACCTTGCGAATTGAAAAAGGGGGAGGTAAGCATGCAGTCAAACTTGTTCTTCAGTCTCTTCACACATTATTGTCCTCACAGCTCACTAAAAACGTCAAGTTAATTTTACTAAGTAGCTAAATTATAGACACTCAGATATAATCAGAATCTGCTATACATTTCAACTTTCAGAATTAATCATCCTACGTTTTTGAGTTATAACACCTGAAGGAAACAGCTGTATATCTATATATAGTACACCCATGTCTCTTGGTTGTCTTGCAGCCTTCTCCCCCCATCTGTACTTAAATAAATAAATCAAACGTTTCCCTTTCCTGAGATGATTTGGCACTTACTTAATGGTCCCTGCTGTGCCCTCGCAGAGCTCTTCTCCTGACCCCTTTTTCCTTCTGATCAGCTCCGACTGCTGTATCCAGTTCGCAGCAGAGCATGCGCCTGTGCGTCTGCTGGGCAGGTCAGGGGACATAGTCACTGCTGAGATTTGGTTAACTGGGGGAAAAAAAGATGTAGTATATCATTACCTCTTGAAAAACATGATCCTGCGAGATCAAAGTATTTCATCTTAATGAGAAGTGCCTCTTAAACACACACAATTTACTGGGCCAGTTTAAAAATAATTAAAAAAAAAAAAAGAAAAAAGCTTGCCTGACAGAGGGCTGCAGACGACAGAGCTTATGGAGTGTTAAACTTTGTTCCCATTACACAAAATTAAATTTTCCTTTAAAAAGAATTAGGCAGGAGAAAAATAAGCAGCGTAAGCAAATGGAATTAAAGGAGGGGCTCATTTGCTTTGTGAGTTCCTGCCTGTACTTCCATTATATGTGCAAGGTGATTTGAAACGTTACTGAGAGAGTTGTTCAGGAGTGAGCGTTCGCGTAGGCGAGGGGAGACCTGCGGGGCTGTTGTCTTTACCTGTGACCTTGAACCTCTCTGCCCTTTTCCCAGGCCCGCAGGCAGTAGGCAGGCTGTGGTCTTTCTTACAGGATGCTGAAGGGCAGCTGAGATTAAGGAGAAAAAAAAAAAAAAAAAAAAAGAGGCAGCTTTTTCCTTCTCTTTAGGCCCCCTGTAGCAGGTGCAGCTACAGAGAAGCACTGGATAAAGGAAATATTTAGTGCCGTTGGGGCAGAGCAGTGCGTTACAGATACACACCAGTGCCTGGTGCTGCCGCCAGCCCCGAGCCAGAGCCACCCCTCCGGGGCAGCACGGCTGGGAGACCGCGGTCACAGCTTAAGAACAACGTTATAATTACCTCTGCTAAAGAGAACAAATAGAAATAATAGTCAAAAATCACAGGTGGTTGGTTGTATTAAAAATAAATCAATGCTAATGCATTCAAGCATTTAAAAACAAAAGCGCAGCAAATCTTTGTGGTATTTTAATCTCGACAAAAGCTGCCAGTTCCATTTTTGCGAGGGAGCCGATGAGGCTGTGGGGGATGCCGTCTGCCGGGGTGGAGAGGGAACGGCTCCTCACCGGGCTCCTGGGAGGGGGACGGGGTTGTTGTTATGGGGAGGGGGCAGAGCACTCGCCCCCAGCTGCGTCCTGCAAAGCCGAGCAGAGGGGAACGCGCCCTCTTTACATCTCGGGTTTATTTTAAACATGCCTGAACTAGACAGAGAGCAACTCCTGTCAGCACTTCCAACGTCAACAGAAATGACAATATGGGAAGAGAAATATAAAAAGAAAGCGGCAACACTCTTCGGAATTCTATTGACACTAAAATCCCAATTTAAAGGCAGCCCAAGCCCCACCCCTGGTCACCCACGGACACAGGCTGTGTGCAGCTGGGGGCACCCAGAGCCTTTCCACCCTGGGCAGGGGTGGGCTGTGGGTTAAAGTGTTGACCTGGAAGCAGCCGCATGGCTCTGCTGTGAGCGCCTGCAAGGTCAAACCACTCTAGCCCATGCTACTGCGCGTATTAAAGCCCTTTGATGCACCCCAGCACCCACTTCTAGGTGGCTGTGCACAGACATTTGTACCTCTGGGCGCGGGTTCCGCTGCTGGTGGAGGGGTTTTGGCCTCTGGACATTGCAAACACACGCAGCCGAGCACAGCGTGTCACAGGCAGTGTCGCACTGGGGGTGCCGCGCTCCCTCTGGGCTCTGCAGGCTGATGAACTCCAGCATTAACCTTTACATATGGGCAGTGCGCTGTGCAAAGCCTGGCACGCTGGTCTCATTTTCACCTCTGCAACAACTTGGAAAAAAAGCTGCTTGAATAGCAGGGATACCCCCCGTACATTTCTCCCCCCTCCCTTTCCCCTCCTGACCTCGTCCCTCTCCACCCTGGCTCCCCAGGTCCATTTTTGAGCCTTTCTGGGACAGCCACTAGATGGCAAAAGCAAGTTATGCTGGCAGAGAAGCGGGGCCACGGCTTCGGGAGCCGGGTTTGGATGAAGCCGTGCAGAGCCCACCAAGTACCTGCGGCTGCCAAGCCTCCGGCACGAAGCCGCTGCTCTGGGTTTGCGCTCCTGCTCATCTCATACGTCTCCCGCTTGCAAGAAACTGAAATAAACCCAAACACGCCTTGCCGGATCGGGCCAGGGCTCATTACTGGGAATGACATTAAAAGGATGAGATTTGGAGCCAGGGCTTACTGACCTTATTACTCAAAGGAAAAAAAAACCAAACAGTCTTAAAATGTGCCCAACATTGAATCATAATGATGCAGAAGCCACTGGCATTACTGTCAAGGTGCGATTACCAGCACGTTTAGTGCTTGCTGAAGTTGTGGTGCCGCTCCCCTTGAGGTAAGCCACCCAGGCCCTGCTCAGGGACTTCACCTTCCAGAGAAAGCGCTCAAGGGTGCCCCACCCTCGGCAGAGCAGGGTGCCACAGGCAGCCTAGCACCCAGCCACCCACCCCTGCTCACAACCACAGCCCCGCTGGGTTGATGGGCCAAACCCTTCACTCTCCAGGGTGAAGCAAAAGCAAACCAAACCCTGCCTGCTCCTAAAATGCCATTTTTCTCCACCACTATGTTTGACACTGAACCCACAGCTCAGCATCTGGGTTTCAGCCTAGGCATTGACCACGGCGCACCGCTCCGGAGGGAAGTGCTGCCGGAGAAGGGCAGTGGGCTGCTGCCTCTCCTGCCATCCTGCAGTGAATCATTCAGATTTAGCAGGGGGCGAAGCACGCGGGCACGGGGAAGGAGCCTGGTCACTCGCTTGATGCCTTTTTGCAGAGGGAAAGGCTGTAGCATCTGTTTGCAGCAAATAGCCCTTGCAGGGCGGAGAGGCTGCATCCATCCTCCGGCTTCTCCAGGCTGCAGAGCAACTGGCAAGAAGTGGGGGAAACAAAGGCTGCTCTGGGGCTGGTGACTAGAAAGATTTCAAGTCACTTCAGTGGCCCATTCCCACCTTTCTGTCCCCCTCCTCACCATCCTCCCACACCTAAAATCTGTAATTTGCACGGCTCTCTCCTGGTGCCAGAGAAGCAGCACAAGATCTAACTTTGAGCATCAACGGGGAGTTGCAACACGTCTTGGCGAACCAGCAAATGGAAAGCGATAAATAAACCAACAAATAACCCCTTTTCCTACCTACCCACCCAGGAAGTCACTCCTCTAATAAGTGCCCAACACCACAAAATCAAGCCCTCGCCCACCTCCTCAGGCAGCTCTGGGCTCTCCCTGTCCCTCCCGGGGCTACGGACCCGCTGCTGCGCCTGCCCCCTCCTGCACTCAGACCTGCTGCTCCACACTCAGCAACCACAAAATCTTTAATTTTTTAATTGACCCCTCTTGCAAAAAGCTCTGCATGCCTATTTTTTATGTATTTCCCTTGTAATTTCTTTAGAAAGATCCCTGTTACGATATTTTTTGTCTCCCTCCTTACCCCCCAGCCCCGTTGGAGGAATCTACTTGGGTAATTTGTTGAAGCGGGGTGCTAGGACATGCATTATGCATTAGATGCAATCTTTATTTTTGCACTCCACTGTGTGCATTCTCAAACAGGAATGGCATCGGAGTGCCTGCATGCAAAACGCATATTAGCAGCTCAAAAAAAAAAGGAAAAAAGAAAATGCCCATTTATTTAAAGGAAAGCAAAAAAAAAAAAACCCTCCACTCTTTCAAGCTGTTGTAGCTGGGATTGCTCAGAGCAGCTAAACAGCAAGAGCAGTCAAGTTGCTCCCACTTACACTCTGCTGTTGAATAAACTGGCTCAGAGCTGCTGTGCTCAGCGCGACACGTGCAGAGAGTGTCGATGGTGAGCCCAGCGGAGGTCACTGCGCGACACCGCCGCACACACCCGCAGCGATGGAGCTCAGGTGGCACGTACCCTCTCCTAGGAGGAGGCTCACTCTCCATCCCTCCTGGTATCTATACATATATCCCTCCTGGTATCTATACGTATATATACACACATATACACGTGTGCACTTGCATTTTTGAGCCCATTCTTTCTTGCTGCCAGAGATAAATAAAGCCTGTATTAGCCACTACTGCTGACGTGTTTTGTGCCGCAACGGCTTTCAGAGCACGTCACGGAGCCAACCCCTTTTGGGCCAAACCCCAAAGGCCACGTTCACCAAGGCTTTGAGCCATTTTGCCAGATCTGCCCTTATTAATGCACCTCTCCCCGCAACACCACCACCCCACCACCCCCCCCCTTTACCTTCTCCTGCCGGTTACACTGGGAGCAGATGGTTTGCGGCACAGTGGGGACATGGTAGGAGCTGGTGACACTGGACGGTCAAATGACTAAGGATACGTGCTGCTAAGGATCGTGTCAAAAGCCTTTGGGCTAAATGCGTGAAGCAGAACCACACAAAAAAGATGCAGAAAATTCATAGACCATCAAAACTACACCCCCCCACCCCCCCCCAGTATTTCGTGCTTGGAGATCATCTACTATCATTTTAGATCAATAAGGTGCGTACCTCATTTTAAAGCCCATTTAAAATGCAGTTGCACCACTGATGTCCCTACCAACCTCCGCCGCAGCGCAGCCCTCAGGACCTCTGTCACCTCCCTTGCCCAGGGCCACAGCAGCCGCGGTGGGCAGGGGGGTTCTCCTCCAGCCCCCCAGGATGGGCTATGGCCAGCACCGGGTCACCCTGCTCCGGGAGGAGGGTGAAACCTCCTGCGCTGCTGGCCACGGCCGCCCGAAATGGCTGGAGGTCTTTTAATCCCAAGAAGAGCATGAGGAGAGGAAAAGAATCAGAAAGTGGCCCCAAAAAGGAATAAAGGGGAAAAAATAATGGCAGAGAATGAATAAGAGGGAGAGAAAGAGGGCACGTGGAAAGGGAAAAGGAACAGGATAAAATGGGACCAGGATGTAAGGCCAATTATTTTTGATTCTTTGGCTTAGGGGCTAATTTATTACAGCAGTAAATCATGCTTAAGATAGGTAATACAGCGGCCAGAGCCTGGACATTATTTAGGCAGCGTAATCATGATATTAATGCTCAGAAAAGTGGAAAATTTTAACTACCTACAGGCCACGTCCCACTTTTTACGGTCTCCCTTTCTGTTCTGCGTGAAGAAATACTGCACTTTCCCAGAGCGATGGGGCTTCATGTGGGGGCAGAAGGGTTTTGTGGAAAGGCATAGGGTTGGGATTCCTTATCTCAACATCCCTCCCTGGAAGGTGTGAGCGGGGCTCGGGCTGCAACACCACGTTTCCCTCTCCCCCTGCCCCTATGCGCTGGTGCTGGGATGCGCCCACCCACACGTTAACCCCAGCAGCCGCTCGCGCACCCGCCGGGGCAGATATAAAGATGTAAGAAAAAAAAAAGACATATGCTAGCTGGTCTGTGTCCCACACCCACACACAGGTGAAGGGAAGGTGGTGATACGAGAGCTTCAGCTGTGATTTCTGGGGTGGAGATCAGCTGTATAAATGAACTAGGTGAGGCTGAGCCTTTCATCACACCTCCACAGCATATCTCGGTTGACAGGGAAAAATCTTTACGCTATATAAAGATGGTGTATATATAGAAAGAAACTTTCTAGGGGTTAGAAGAGGCAAGATGGTTTGTTACAGATACCGGGAAGCGCAGGAGCTGCCCCATCCCCGCAGCCCTCCTCCACCCGCTTGCGGTTCAGCGGGGAGAAGCGCACCGAAGCAGCAGTTCCTTAAAGGCTTCATTGAGATATCCGCACTACACAGGGCCAGTGCGACTCAGAAATCGCGCCCTGACGCTTTGCCTGGCTCTGCACCGATCTGAGGGGTGCCGTGGCCGTCCTCTGCCCCTCTCCCCCCACCCCGGCTGCAGCGTGACCTGGCGCGAGCACCCCACAGCTCCCGCGAGATGCGGTGGGGGCAGGCTCAGCTCTGAGCCGTGCTAGCCCCCAAGGCAGCAAGGGATGTCGGCAGCCTTGAAAAATGATGTCAAAGACGTGAAAAGCCAACCTGCTTTGCCTCAAGTCATCACAGCAAATTACGCATTCTCCAGCAGTCATATAGTACGAAATTAAATAACCCCATTGTGCGCCAATCTTGCTGCAAACGGGAGAGGCAAGTTCTCCGCTTCCCCAGAGCATAATTTGAGCCCATTTTCTCGTGATTTCCCTCCAGCGTCACTCACGGTGAAATCCACGTTGTGATCCTAAGGTACTATTTAGCAAACAGATACAACAGCATCCCCTTGCAGCTCAGCGTTAAACTCACAGGTCCTGCAGCCCTCCCCATGTTCTCCTGCCCTCGAGGCATGAAAATAATGGAGAAGGAGATTGTACCATCCCACCAACCCACACCAGTCTTGCCTGTGGTACACACTGGTGCTCTGACAGTCTCCGTCAGTATTCCGCTTGCCTAAGGCCACGGCAGGATTTTTTTTTTTTGTAGATGGGAATATATTTAAGAAATGTGTTTACTTATATCCCGTAAAAGCACAATAAGCTTATCTCCAGACACTGCATTAAAGAAATACTGAGATTTTGAAAGTTACTTTGTTCTAAAACTCCTCCAGGCAGAAAAGATACTAAAAAATAGCAAGCCACTGGTGGTTAGGGAAAAAAAAGAACCACATGGTTATAATTTCACTCGATGGCCTATCCCTAACAGAGCAACACACAAAATGCACGTGTGGAATAATAAGTTAAAATATCTTGGAGAAAGCTATTAATTTAGAACAATGGTAAATAAGGGTTGATGGGGACAGCGGAGGTGTTTTCAAGTGCGGTTCGTGTTATTGAGTCCACCAGATGTCAGATTGGCACTTAAAAGCCTAAGGTGGTTTGAAATGCAGTACAGATTGTCTCGCATTTGATCTTCTAAACCTGTCTCCATCCATCATCGTCAGCAACTGTCAAGATAACAGGGGACAAGTTTTGATTGGAGCCTGATTGTTTTCTGTTGGTGTAAGGGCAGAGATGCATACGGTCCCGAAACCTGACATTTCTACCTCTTCTGCTAGAAAAATGTGACTTTAAGCAGAAACAGGGCTAACTCTCACCCCAAAACCAATTTGTTTGATGGAATTCAGCCTGCAGAACAGGAACGATACTTGTATTTATGTCCGCTTGAATGCGGGCGTGCATGTACCTGCTCCTTGATTGTTTTTAGTTACCTCTGATGATAATGCAGAGAGAAAGATCAATATGAAGTGATTTGGCCTGGTAACCTCCACAAACAGTGCAGAATTTGCACTGAGACTTGACACAGGGAAACTGAGAAACACCATGAAAATTTTATGCAGTCAGAGAAGCTTTGTAATGATCTGCTCTCCGTAGACCCTCAAGGTCTCTTGCATTGTGCTGATTTTCTCTGCGGGCTCCGCTTTTCAGGAGTGATTTTGCAGCTCCTGGCCGAGTTTGTCAGCAGTGCCCTACCTGCTGATGCGTCCCCGGGGAGACCTCTCGGCAGCAACCCCAGCGAGACCAAGAGTGGAGTCTCACCAGCCACCTCCACACCGCATGAAGAGGTGAACCCTGGAGCTTCTCTAGCCTAAATACATCCTCTGCCCTTCAAAGGCCTGGGCCATCCCGCGCTGCAGCGAGCGGCCACCCTCGGCATTGCATGGCCATCACCCTTGACGCAGCGCCTTCACCAGAGGCTGCAGCCGCCAAGCCTACCTGACTTGAAATTTCTACAGAAACCATGCACTTTGCCTCAACGCAAATTGCAAAGAACCACTGTCTTGTGAAAGAGAGCAAGAGCAGATTCCAGCCTGCAGAAAAACGAAGCTTTACAGCGGCACCCGTTTTGGGGTGGGGGACCTGCTCAGCCCACCATGCCCGTTAGCTTGCACAGCGCTAGCGCGTAGCTGTGGGAGCCTCTCGGGACCTTGGCTTGGCTCCCGCCCCAGGGAACCCCACCAGCTCCTGGGGATCAGTTGCGTGAGTGATGGCAACAGGATTTGGCTCAAGACACCATAGTAATATGGTATCGATTAAAGGTTTTATTAGCATGAGCTTGTGTGGCAATTGCATCGCTTACAAGTGCCAGTAAAACACTTACACCATGCTATTAACCAGCCTATATATGCCACATCACTCTTCTGTGAAATACTTCATAAAGTGTTCTAAATATTTCTGTCATCTTTTTTTCCTTGTACCTCTCGGCTATAAAACCAGGCTGGGTTTAACAGCTGAGAGCTCAGCTGAACAGAGCTTGCTGGGAGGGGGAAGCCACCTTCACTTTTTCACTTACTCCGTGATCTTAAAAAAATTCCTATCTGTGAAAACATGAAATGGAGTAAAACTATGCAATGTGCTCTCCTGTGCAAAAATAGGCAATCCAAAGTGATCCTGTGATTCCTCATGAGCCCGACGGTAAAAGTCTAGCGTCCCTGTTTATGGCCGGTGTTTTGGTAAGCCTTTGACTTCACTGGTTTCACAGAGCGAGGCAGAGGATGCTCCTGGCAAACTTGGTTTTAAGTCTATTCTTACTGAAGACTCCAAAGGACCGGTTCGAATGCATGTGTGTCTAGCAACAGGAGGACCCATCTCCAGCAGTGATGGGAACTGTCTACAGAACGTCAGGGAAACAGGCCAAAAAACCACCCCCCCAAAACCAGCCCAGTGCCGAGACACACGCAATCGAGCTGAGCTCTTCCCAGCATTCATCAGATGAGCACTTAATTTTTGGAGAGTCTAGGAATGAAAAACCCAAAACCCAACCTAAGGTCAGTCAAAGCAATCTGGCTTGTTCCTGAGGGCCAAGGAAGGAATTCACATTCGGACAGAACAGGCTCACTTTAGCATAAACCTCAGCCAGGATGTTTTTCTGGTGACGTGGGAAAAGATTGGCATGTGGTGACTCCAGAACCTCTTGAGAAAGGCGAAGGGCTGGCAATGAGCATAATGCAGCTGGGCATTAGACGGCCCCCGTTACTGCCAGGTAAACCCCACAACCAGCTCTGCGGTGGTGGTGACGTCAAGACCTGCCCTGACCTCCTCGCCTTCTCTGACGGCAGGCTTTTGGCGTGGCAGAGGGCCAAGGAGAGACACGGTCCTCCCCAGAAAGCTTTTGAATACACAGGCCGAGGGACTTGAGTCAAACAGGCTCAGCCCTTGGCTGAGGTTTCTGGTCAGGAGGACAGACACACGGACACCTATCACGTCCTGTAGTGCACGTGCAACGCGACCAGGGCTGCAGAGAGCATCATCTGTGGGTGTGAGCGACGCAGGTGTCCTGCACCAAGCTTTCCCCCTTCGGACCTTCGCACCCTCCCCGGCCTGTTTTGCCTGAAGTTGAGACATATCTTTTCCAAAGAACCAATTTCAAAACACGTCCTTTTCCTAAACTTGGACTACTGCTCCTAGTGTGTTGCTTTAACTATCTTTTCTTTTTTTTTAATTTTTTTTTGTCCCTTCAGGAACTGACACAGTTGAGAGAGCAGAGAAATTAAACTGTGCAGGACTGCCTCCTGCATTGATAGACTCAGATTCTTATTCACACAGAGACTTAAAAAAAAAAAAGAAAAAATCATTGGGATATGTCTTTGCTCAGAAATCTGTATTCCATTAACTCTGGCATAAGGCACAATGCAAACCAGAAGAAAGAGAAACTCACACCAGTGGGTAGCTAGAAAACAGAGGCAGAGTAAATTAGCATACACGGTGTGCAAAGCGAACAGAGGACTTCGACTCATACAAAATGATCCTGATGGGAGGAACAGTCAATCCCTCCTCAGAGCTGCAATAAAAGCCGTTGGCCAAGAGGGTCTGTGCGAATTTGGTAGCAGAGATAAGAAGGATCCAAACTCCAGCGAGCATCACTTTCTTGCAATTGATTAGCTGCTCTACTTGAAGCTGGAAAACATGTGCACCACGCTTGGAAAAATAAGAGTTGAGAGCACCCTGACAGCAAACCACCATGCACAGACATCTGAAGGAAAGCTGGTAAACAAGAAAGTGACAATAATCCCATTATACAGCAACAAAAAGTTTGTTTCTGTCCCTCAAAGGGAAGACCTAGGCAGAAAGCAGAGCAGGGTCCACCCAGACCTGGCAAGACGCTGGCTCCCAGGCGGCTCCGGTTATGGGGGCTGGAAAGCTCAGCACCAGGAGGGGCTGCAGGAGCAGCCCCAAGAAAGGAGCGTGCCAAACCCTGCTCAGCGGTAATTACCAGCCTCGCTGGCTCCGGCCCCTGAGAGCTGCTGGGCATCGCGCCCGGCATGGGCATGCAGCACCGCTGGGATGGGGGAATTAAACCACAGCTCTCCAGCTCCTCTGGACATGGCACGAGCAGCATGCGAAATCCCTCACGCAGCAAGCGGAGCACGGCGCTTCCCAGGGAGGCCTTTTGGCAAAGCTAAATTGATACCCCCTCCTCACTTCATCCAGGAACGAGAGCCTACCTCCCTCTGGATGCTGAATCCCCCCAGCCGGATGAGCACGATTGGAAAATAACAGGTAGGCAGGTGGCAAACCAGGACGATTGCTAATGATTTGGCTGCGCACAGCTACCGGTTGTGCTCACAGCCAGCCCGCCCCAAAGCCTGCCGGCAGCAAGGGGCCCCCCTCTGCCCCCCACAACTCTCCACCTGTTAGTTCATGTTGGTACCAGCGTTAGCGCCGAGGAAGATGATGCTTATCTTCGCACGGCCCCGCATGGTGCCTGGCACAAGGGTAGCTCAGCAGCGCCAGGGGCTCTGGGCACGGCCAACGGGTGATGACAAGTTCACCTGCTGCGGCAGCCGACGGGTGTTACAGCTGGGACCCCAGGCAGGTCTTGGTCCCCCCCAACCAAAGCAGCGACCTGTGGGGACCAACTGACATTTGCCGTAGAAAATAACCCTTATTTTCTCAACGTGATGCCCTAGGTTGAAAGCATCGCCCCACCAGCACCGACACTAACGAAGGACTGTCTCCCATGGATTTGTGTCTTAGGGCAAACTGCAAGATCTGATTGAAGCTTTTCCCACAGCTGGGACATTCATAAACACCTTTCCCACATGGACATGTTGGGATCTAATGAACAGCTGAGCTTGTGGGGCTGCTCTTTCTTCAGCTGAGCCATAAATATTATGTATTTCTGCAGCAGGACTCTGTTTCCCCAGCATTGGTCAGGTACAACGACACACAGTATTTGCACAGCAAGGTGCAGAGCAAAAGGAGGAGGTTGCAGTGCTAGGGAGAGGGGAGAAAGGGAGGTATAAGGTGGTGGAAAAGCAGCATGGGGGGCTCTCAATGCCCATGCTGGATTCTAGCATGAAGTAATTTTAATGCTAAGGCAAGGTACCAGTTTGCAGATGTGCACCGTGATTTGTTCATACACGTTAATGAAAACGTATTTGGGACATCTCTGTCAAATTGGGTTGAAAACCAGAAAAGCAATTAAGATGTGTGTGTATACACGTACAGACTGATCATGTCAGCCTGTTTCCTAGTGACACCTGGCTGAAAGAGATACTTAAAAAAAAGATATTCCCCCAAGGTATTGCAGAGTACACCTTCCCTGTTAACAAGTTCCCTTCATGTGCAGCGCATAAGGCTTATAGCACTTCGATGAAGTTCTGCACAGGGGTGAATTTCACCAGAAAAGGAAGGAGGAAAGAAATATTGCGGATCCCAGCAAGACTCTTGCAGCCCCAGCAGCTCTTGTGGGAGCCCTGTCAGAGACTAGCCAGAAAGTAAGACCGGCACGCAAGCCAAATGGCACAGTTTCTAGTGGTCCACACAGGCAGAGGTGATTATGTGATGCATGCACGGATCTTTCCAGCTGGAGGTCTTTTAAACACATAGAAAATAATGTCAGAATCATAGGACTGCAATCTTTAAATTATATTCAAAAAAGATGCTCAAAGCATATATCATTGAATTATGAACAGCTTTGGCAGCTTTATTGATGATGTTGAATCTGGTTGACAGATGCATTTACACTGCATAAGCATTTGAGATGCTAGAGTAATTGCTTATTAGTCTTGTTGTGAGGCAAAACACCAGATTGAAATAAATAGGAGCTCATGAACACAGAATTTTGCTGCCTCTTTGATTATTTTTTCAAGCTAACCATCTGCTAAGCATCTGGGATTCTTAGAATCCAAGATCCATACCACACACAGGTGGGAATTAAAAAATACAAATAGAAGGAACTTAAGAACCCAAACAAACTATAAGATAAAATTGTCCAAAATGACTAAGGAGTTTCTTTCCTAGCTCGCATACAAATGTAGGAAGGTGGGTTCTTGCAGGACACCCTATGCACCGAGCAGATGCATAGCCAAACAGCTGCGTCCGCTTCAGGCACTAGTGCTCTTCAACACGTGCCAGGGCCGAAAAACGGTCTGTAGCGTACCCCAAGGTGGGGCATGGAGGGACTGCAGAGAAGCAGCCGAGCAGGGTACTTGGCAGCAGCGGTCTTCTCCACGAATGAGGCATACTAGGAGAATCCAAATTCCCCTGAGGCCACCAGGAAGACTTCCAGGACTCTCTAGGGCTTTGCTTGCAAGGATTTTGGTAGACATTGTAAGACTTCAGGTTATGTCTCTGTCCCTTGCTGATATACTTTTAAACCTTCTACCAAATTTTAAGCATGTTTGACAGAAAAGAAAAAAAAAATACCCATAGGGAGGGAAAGGCTGCAACGTCTGCTCAACCCTTTACCCCGGTTGATCCTCTCCTCTGCTGAGGAGAGGGCTGTGTGCCTGCACACCATCCATCACGATGGACACCCAGCCTTTTGTGCCATCTGCCCTTCCCCAATCTCCAAGCAACCCAAGTACACCCGTCCTCATCCTCGCTGTGGCTCCGTGTGGGCACTGCCACGCAGCAGAGGAGGAGAAGCGCCGGCCGGCTGAGCGCTCACCCTTCACAGCCTCCTCTCTTTGGCCTGAAGACACAGGGGAGGAAGCACTCCGTGCGAGCCGCAGTCTCAGCTGAGGTGTTGCAATCCCCACAATAAACAAAACCAACGTTCTGAAGTCCAAAACTCAAGCAGGACAAATCGAGGAGTGAGAATGAAGTTTGCTACGCAGTTTATTGCGGCCTGTGGGATGGCAGCTTTGATAAGAACATAAATTGATATTTGAATTTTCCCCAGCTGCCATTGCACTTGATGCTGAGAACATGAGTTAATAAAAACAGCCAGTTAAATAACTGTCAAACTCTAGCAAATACCCATAAAGCAAATGTTCTTTTAAAAAAAGCAAATCAGACATGCATTTTTCTCCATGAAAAAGTGCAATTAGAGAAGCTTTATAACTAATATTTGTTTTTGGTTCTAAAATATTAAGGATCTTCCCTAAACATAGCACAGTGAAGGGTTTCAATTAATCTCCTTTGAACCCACACATTCAGGTGTTTAAAAGGAACAAGAAGGAGGAATGATTTGTGCATCATGATCTATCTTCACCAAAAAGCCGTAAACAGTATCTTAGAGAGCAGAGTTTGTGTGACAAATTTGAGATTAGGTGGATTCTGATCTAAAAATTAAATTGCTTATCAGAGAAATAATATTAGAGTAAAATAAATTAGAATCTCTACTGAAGACTCTAAAAGTAATTTTTAAAATTAATTAGAATCAAAAAGATGGATCTCAAAGGATAGGACAACTCTAATTTAGACAGACGGTAATTAATTCCTTATTTCAGAAATTCATTAACAGGCTGTAAGAGCAAATCATTCCTTTGCTGGAGTTAAGCTCCAGAGAGAAAGATTCATCTGGAAAGGGGATACAAGAACTCCCCCGCCGTCCGTGGGCACGAGGGCAGGGAGAGCCTCGCCAGCCGCCGCTTGCCATGGGGCAGCAGCTGGCTAAGGGGGGGCACAGTGATTTTTTTTTGGGTGGGCAATGTGTGCCCGGGTCCCCTGGGTGAGCAGGGCTGGTACCCGCAGCGGGGCACACTCCTGGTGGGGGGGTGAAGAGGTTGCAAGGACCGAGGTTCGGCTGAACCATGGCCCTCGCAAGGATTTGTGGGTGGGGAAAATAAGACATCGCTCTTATTTCTTCTGAAAAGCAATACGTGCTTCCCCTCTCCCGCTCTTGGTTGGGGCAGGTTTCCCCACCTTGTTTCACCCTTCACCGAGCTCCTGCTAGACCAGCACAGCTCCCACCGCAGGTCCTCAGGCCCCAGTGCGGAGGCCAAAACCCTAGAGATTTGGGGGAGTTCTACCGTAAAACTTCCGCATGCAGCAATGGGGAACTGAGCTCAGAGGGAACATACTTCCATCCTCTTTCTCTGCTCCTACCTAAAGCCAACAGACACATTTCGCAGCTCTAAAAAATAAACAACGCCACCCAATTCCCAGAGCAATATCCACAAAGAAAATAACTCCTGCACCTCAGTAGACGTAATGCATGAGTTTCTGCTGCCGATAAATAAATGCACTGGCAGCCTGGTCTGCTGCCAGCCCCACCAGAGCAGTTTCACAACTGCCACTCCACTCTGCAACCCTTTGGAGAGGCGAAAGCGCAACGCTGGTCCTTGCCAGAAAGCACACTCGGCTAGCTGGCGTCTGGATCCCTTTGATAACTAGTTAGGCTTGGAGCTTATCCTCTGAGCTTGAGGGTTTGTCAAGGGGAGGATAAGCAAGTCATGAATCTGTTGCCTGTACCCAACTGGAGAGAAGCCCAAACCTAAATCCTTATCTGAAAAGACCTGAGCTCTGGGTCTGGATCTGAGGAGCATCCTGCTGGCCTTCCCATCTGCGAGGGCGGCAGCCCAAGTCCCGGATCTGCAGCATGGTGGGAGGAAGTGCCATGAATATGGATGCGACCCTCAGGTCTGAGGACTGCCACACACCGCACGGCAGTGGTGGTCCTGGGCTGTGCTGGCTTCTTGGCCCTCCTGCAGTAGAGAGGATTAAGTGGACATTTCTCCAGGGAAGAAACTTAGGGACCTGTACAGTGCATGGACAGAGGGCTCCCAAGCTCTTCATCCAGACACTGGAGGAAGGATACAGAAATACGATAGGATTAGCTAGTGCTGGTTGCAAAATAAACTCATTCTGTATCTTAACTCATGGTCTCCAGGTCCCAATGGGAGAAGCAGCTTCCAGAGAGGACAACAGATCCCTGGCAGTGGGACTTCACATCTGGCACTAAAAAGGAGCCCCACAGCATGACATCTATAGTAAAACATTTAGCACAAGACCCCACATTTTGCTCACACTTCTCTGCCACAAGCTTAAGGGTGAATTCACCCCTTCTCGCCATGGCTCATTTCAGTCCAGTTTTGTTTTGCAGGAACTGATGGGACTGCCCAAAAGCTGAAACTGGCCCCCTGCTGCACTTGTGTCTGTAGTTTCTTTTTCTAAGTCACAAGTCAGCCTAAACCTACTTTGCTGGGAAAGCCAAGTTTCTTCCAGTTGCAGAGTGCTCAGCTCTGAGCACTGCACCCCAGGGTCACCAGAAAATGAAGAAAGTTAGTGAGTACCTCTGAAAAATTAGTTTAAGTGACAGACTGTGAAGCTGCCAAAAATTAACAAGCATATGAAAACTGACTTTTTTTAAAAAAAGAAAAATTCCAGCTATTTTTCTTTTTTCCTTTCACAGAGAGCCATTGCTACCTTGAAAATCCTTGCTCCAACTAAAAAAGAAATATTAGAGTTACTAGGTTAAACAGCTGATTAAAAAACAAAGTAAAGAAAAGCTCTCTTTTCTCTCACTGTTTTTCTCCGACATTTCCTGGGATGTTTTAGCCAGAGACAGACACATTGGCACAGACTGGTAAGGGTGCAAGATCGATAAAAACCCACCACTAAACCCAGGGAGTTTTGGGGTAGGTGGCACAGTCTCACTTGCATAGCATCACACGTTTGAAGAAAGTGTTGTACGCTGGATAGCTTCTTTTCCTTTCCCTCAGTGGCATTAGCAGGTTAAAAAAAACCCTTCCTCACAAGACTTGTCTCATTTCTGTCTTCAGAAAACCACAACTACAGGAATTGTACTGCTATAATGATACACAGGAATTATGCTGCTATAACAACGTCTGTGCTCATGGATAAAGTCATTCTGAAGGGAAGGTAGGAGCTATCCTGACCATTGGATCCTGTGCTTGGGGTCCTCACAAGCCCAGGCTGCTGCTGTGACCTGGGTCCTTTCACGGCTCCTGGGAGGAGAGGAGACCCACGGAAGATGCTTCAGTTGTCACAGACAGATGCAACAGCAGCTGTGACCCATTGGCAGAGATTTGCAAAAGAGAGGAATTAGATGTCTGCTCTTGTTAAGCGTCCCTAGGACTGCATAGTTAATATTCTCAGTTTCTTTAGGAAAAAAATATCTAAATTATTGCTTCTAGCCAGTGCCAGCAGTTCCTATTTCACTGCCACATGCAAGATAGGAGGGAAGAGCAATTTGACGGGTTCTGCTCCAGCTGTGCTTCGACACAGAAGCAGGAGCCACAGCCAAGCAGAGGAGATCCTGCTGACCCCACATCCAGCCCAGCCCCAGCCACGTGTCCCAGTCTGCATTTGGGGAAGAAAACCCAAAGTCTTCCTGCTGACCCCAGCGCGGCAGGCAGGCTTGCTCGCAGATGCCCCGCTGCCGTTTCATGGTTCCTTGTGAACCAGCCGCACGCCACGACTTACGTGGGAAACAGCGGCTGCAGCAGCAGAGCCGGTGCCAGAGACGTTCAAGACATCGCATGCCCACCAACACAGCACAGGCGCTGGCTTCGAGGTCACCCCTCCGCCACTCCAGCTGCAGCAGAAAGCCATTTATATCTAAAATATGCCTCCAGCCGTAGAAGGAGCCTATTTTAAACAAGGCTTGTGCCACAGATTTAACATTTATCTACGTTTGACTTTTAACCTCCTCTGATGCCCACCCAGCCCCTGCGGCATCTCAGCACCTGACGCACCGAGCAGTGTCGGGGCCCGTCGTGGCACTCTCCTCCTCCCACCGGCTGCTTCGCTCAATTTTCTTCCCAACGGGTGCTTGAACGTGATGTTGCAGGCAGCTGCCTTTACAGCTCAGTGAATCAGATGTTCTGCCCGCTGCTGCATTGTCACTTTCATTTACTGTGTGACAAATGTCTGGAAATTGTTTGTTTTTCTGTCATTATAACCCAAGGATATTAAATTTACATCAGCCCAACAACGAGAGCACGGCGAGGGAAATGAAACGTTGCCTCCGGAGCGAGGAAGGGACAGGCGTCCCTTTGAATGCCTGATGCGGGTCTGGATTTCTGCTTTTCCTCCTGCCTCATCGCCACCTCCCAGGCTGAGCACAAATAGCTCGATTTTCCTTGGAGGAGGGACCTTGTGGTCGCGACAGAGCATGAGGTGGCAGAAGGGATGGTGCTGGAGATGCCCTAATCTCAAGTATCTTTCAACACCCGTACGCCCCGAGATCGAAGGCACCGTCCCCCGTCCGGTGCTATGTCACATCCGCGGTGACCGAAGGCACAACTGGCATCTGCCATCTCATTTCCTTTCCTACAGCCGTGACTCAGTGACTGAGGGTTCTCAGGTGGTTCCCCATCCACAACCTGTGGGGAAACCTCTGTCCAAGCACAAAGAGCTGTGGGTGGCCGGTGACTCGCCACCGCAGCCGTGTACACTCCAGAGCTGTTGCCACATCGAGTCGCCCGTTCCCTTTGCAAATCCCCAGGTAACCTCTTAGCCACCTCCTAATCATCAGGAGGCCCCTGGATCTCTGTATTGATACCAAAAAGCATTTCCACTTCGATGTAAGCTTCTTATCTCACCAAAGAGCATGCTGCATGTCTCTTATCCCATTACCAAATATGAAGAACTCCCATGCTTCCACCTACCAGAAAGATTTTTTTTTTTTGGTGTGCTTACAGCTTTGTTACCCAAATACCTCCCTCCCACCCACCTTTCCCCAATTGTTGATAAACACGGAAATCCATTCACCTCCTAGAAAGGGGAACAGGGGATCTTTTATCCTCCCCCGATAAATGGTAATAAGCTTCTTATCCTCTTACCAATAACCGAGAGCGTTGCAAATCCTGTATCAGACACACTAGGGTTAGGGTTGTTTGTATTACGTGAAGACATTTTGCAAAGTGGCAAATAAAAGGCATATAATTTTGTTCTTTTATCTGGAACTTCCTTCTAGGAGGGAAGGCAGAGTTGTTTAGAAGTAGATTTAATTGGGTATTATTCAGTATCAGGTTGAGGCAAGTTCTCCTGTCTCCCACAAAGAACTTCTGCACTAATTTGTCTTACTCATGGATGAAAGGTCATTGTGCTGACTAGGAAGTTAAGTAAACAAAATTAGCATCTGATTTAAGAGACTTCTTATTCCCTATGGTGTAAATTAGTGTAAAAATTAGCAAGACTTTCAGTTGCTTCTGTTTTCTGCATTTGAAAGCATCAGTTCCCCGAATTTAATGGTGTGTAGGCTTATTATTTCTTTATTTATGCAATTGCATACATATGGGTGGTGAGATGGAAGGAACCGAGTGTATCAGCTTCAGAAGTGAAAGTCGTTCAAGGTTAGCAAAAGCAGGACAGAAGAGCTCACAGCAGCACTGACACCCAGACACTGAAAGAGTAACAACGCTGTACTCACAGATGGGAAAACATTTTAAAAATGCAATAAGGCCTTTAGCTGTGAAATTCAGTGCCACGCAATAATGCAGGGCAAAGCAAACCCACCTTTATTACAAAGGCTAACAGGATGCTTCATTCAAAGGGTTAACTTTTTTTTAATTGAAATAAAAAATGGTGTCTCTCAGGTGTTCCCATCACATTCAAATCACTGAGTACTTTCCAGAGACTAAAGAAAGCAGCCACTGCTTGGTATTAAGGTAAAAAATCCCAACAAATATATTCCAGAAACAGGTTCCTGATAAGTTGCTCATTAAAAATCTTTAAACTTCTTCCAAATCATCTATTATTGATTATTGCTGCCCATTCTGATAAATAACCTGATGTTACTGCAGCTTTCCCTGATGAGCTTAATTTTGTACTGCATTCCTGAAAAGAACTCCATACAGGGACAGAGGGCTGAGAAATGTAAACACGTTAGAAAAGATACCTCTGTCGGCTTTCTTCTCTGAGGTTATTTTCTACGCTGCTGGGTAGAACAGCCTTCCAAAGAGGCAATCATTCCTGGGGAGGGAGGAGGAGTTGAGCTGGCAGTAAAGGAGCATCTGAACCTTGGTGTCTTCCAATGTAAGCATGGGAGAGATTTTTCTAATCACCACTTCATTGGTTTAAAGACTGTTCCCAGCGTGTCACACATTGTATTTCAGCAGTGGATAGGAGGCGTGAAGTCACCTATTAAACTGGAAGGCTAGAAAGAAAGCCCAGAAGTGGGTTTTTCAGGAATGCCTCTGTCAGAAACCTTCAGGTACCCCATAACAAAGTCAGGAGCTGGACCTTTGGGCCTCCCAGAGCCATGGGACTCACATCTGTGGGACCTCTCTCCCAAGACATTCTTGCTTGGAAAAAAATATCAACCACCCCCCCCCCCCCCCGCCCCAAAATCAGGATTGGCTCCAGATATTGGCACGAGATGCTGGGGGTTTGCTACTTCTGTCCACCCACACCTGACCCTCTGCAGAGACCCACAGTGGTCCCATTGCACCGACCCCACAGAAGGGTTTCTCCTCCAGAGTTACACAGGCTGCAGCACTGTCCAGGGATGATGCTCTGGCCCCGTCAGAGCCATGAGCGTCCCCAAAGACAAACGTTACACAAAGAAAGCAAAACCAGCTCCCCCAGACAGCCTCCTTGATGGGGGGGCGGGGGGGCTACACTGGTCTCCAGTGAGGTCCTCCTACCATAGTATTTTTAATCTCACATGCTACTAATTTGGATGTTGATTTTCCACTGTGCAGTTCAAACATATTTCCACTTTAATTGGTAAAACGGAGTCCCCAGACCCCAAAGAGGTGCAGCTTTTTCAACCAAGCTCATCATTTTGAGTCTGCAATTGCTTGTTAAACCAAAAAGATGTGGAACTGAGAGCAATATGTTAAAGTTAATAACATGAATATTAATTCCCTGAAGAGTTATGGAATATATCTGTTCTACCAGCTAAGCAAAGGTAACACTCCTCCAGCCCCATAAGAGAAACGCAGGCACTGAAGTAATGGTTTGCATTTCTTACCGACTCAGTTTAAAACGTGAGCAGAAACACTCATGTTCTGGTTAAGACGACAGCAGCTATTGCAATTGCCATGAAAGGCTTGCTACGGGAGAGGTTTCGGACCTCCCAGGTTTGCCTGGGCAGGACCACTGGTCCCTGACTTAAGAGCAGAGTTGAGAGACAGCCCATGTGCTGAAATCAGGGTATTCCCAGTATCAGAGTTGTCAGAAATCAGACAACTACTGGCCAACCCTTAGACCTGAGTGCCCAGGACTGGTTTGTGTGCCACCAGGCCCTTTGCTCAACAAATCCTGGACTCCTTCCTTGCACTAGGACACCGATTCTCCCCAGAGAGCCACACTATGAACTTTTTCCTCTGACTAGAGAGATAGAGCATTTTGTGGGAATACCAATTTTTCCCAGTCTCGTTATGCATGCGATAAAAACGCCAGCCTCCTCAGAGGCTTAAACAAAGGCTTAGTTTCTGGATACAATTGCGCGTAGAGACAGAGTAAGCACAGGAGTATTTCTGTATTGAAAGAGATCTCCAAAAACACCAGGGCCCCAAACCAAGGGGTTCAGGCACCTCTAGGCACAGGTGTTGTGGTTTAAGCCCAGTTGGCAACTAAGCACCACACAGCCACTCGCTCACTGCCCCCCACCCCAGCGGGATGGGGGAGAGAATTGGAAAAGTAGAAGTGAGAAAGCTCGTGGGTTGAGATAAGAACAGTTTAATAAATGAAATAAAATAATAATAAAAATGATAATAATAAAAATTGTAATGAAAAGGAAAACAACAACAAACAAGACAGACAAGTGATGCAAATGAAAACAATTGCTCACCATGCTCCGACCGATGCCCAGCCCAAGCAGCGGTCCCCCGGCCAGCTTTCCCCCTAGTTTATATACTGAGCATGACATCATATGGTGTGGAATATCCCTTTGGTCGGTTGGGGTGAGCTGTCCCGGCTGTATCCCCTCCCAACTTCTTGTGCACCCCCAGCCCACTCGCTGGTGGGGCAGTGTGAGGAGCAGAAAAGGCCTTGACTCTGTGTGAGCCCTGCTCAGCAGTAACTAAAACATCCCCGTTCTATCAACACTGTTTTCAGCACAAATCCAAAACACAGCCCCACACTAGCTACTGTGAAGAAAATTAACTCTACCCCAGCCAAACCCACCACAATAGGTGGCAGCTGAAGAGGGTTTCAGGCGATCACCTCAAGGAAATGCTATCTGAAGTCCTTCCAAATCATCCCTGAAGAGCATGTCTTCCTATGCAGGGTCCTACACCCAGAGTGGTCACACAAATTATTTCAGGTACTAGAAGATCCAGCACCTGAAATTTGAGACAAACTCAAATTTGTCTTCTCCCACGGGGAGAGCAGTGACCTCTCAGCTGGCTCTGGAGCAGCTGGAATATTTTCTCCTGTTGCCCAGATCATGCTTGCATTTAGCAGCCCTCTCTAATGGGTCTGGCCTTGATCAGCCCTGAGCCAGGACTCCTTGTCAAAGCTGTTTTCCTCACTATTGTGTTCTTCCTTGCAGTTCATCAGCCAAAAGCAGTGCTAGAGAGGAGGACAAAAGTTCAAAGCCTGTCACAAAAGGGACCTCTTACCAAAAGGTCAGTAGACCTTGCAGGGAAGAGGCAGTTTGCGACTGCTGTGGCCACAATGTCTTACAAAACCAGAGATTAAAACCACAGCTAGAAAAGCGAGCAGAAGAGCCATTAAGCATATGTTGGGTACGAGCTAGTAAACACATAAACAACAACAATTGCTAGTTAACCATAAGTGAGAACTTTCTACAAGCCACAGGTACTAGGCGCAAATTGACAATAATCAGGTTTAATGGGTTTGGTTTACAGTCTCATTGGTTTGCGTGTTTTAGTCTTTTCTGCAATATTAGCCAGTAAAATAAAGTCTCTCTGTACTTGCAAATCTGTTGGGGTAGGAGAGTCCCAGATGTTGGAAGAGTCATAGTCAATAGAGATCCCCAGGGACTGGGAATTTTTGTTCTGTTATAATGCTGAGGCCTCAGGCAAAGCGTGAAGAATGCAATAACAAGGATGAAATTTGGATCCAAGCCAGAAGTGATAACTAACAGAAGTGCTTAAGTCCAAGGGAATGAACTCAAACTTTTATTTCCATTCAGATGGAAAGCCCTTTGGCACCGGAAAAATGAAAGTGGTTCCATACCCAGGGTTGTTTAAAACACAGCCACTGTATTTTCAGCATAAAAGTTGAAGCTCTGCTTTCATTGGAGTAGAAATAGAAATAAATGAAGCTCATTTGGAGAAAAACACAGCAACCTTTTAGCTCAGGCTCTGAAAGAGGCTGCTCAGACCAAGACAAGCTGTAGCTGGGATCTCTGGAGCAGCTGCGTGCATTTGCAGCTTTACTCCAGGATCACACCGAAACCAGACGGTGCTACTCTACCCACTCCCAGGGAGGAACGAAATTCTCATTCCACTTTCCATGCGTGTAGCAGAGCTGCTTTCCCGAGGCAGTTACGGGTATCCCGGCAGAGGCACGCACGCATGCACAGCTCTTAGCCACTGCTATGCATCAGAGGCACCACGCTGCCTATAGCACGGGGAGCGTGGCATTCGTTGTGATCAAAGCTTACAGAATGCACCATAAGAAAATGCCACAGAGAGTTGTTATTATTATTATAAGACATTTCTATAGCACCACAAGTTTAGTTTGCATTTCGCAATCAAGATCAGAGACTCTGTCTGACCTGAAGACACTTTAGTCAACGTAGGGCAGAACACACAAGCAAAACAAAATAGAGGTGTAAGAGCAGTAGGGAGAGGGACTCAGAAGAGAAGAGAAGAGAAGAGAAGAGGGAGGACCAGGTATTCAGCAGAACCTGGCTTAGTAAGAGCTTTCAAATGATTTACTACTTTTATCAGTATCTGTTGCACAGTTTTGCTGAGTGCATATGAATACCTTCAACTCTCTGACAAGGAAGCAGAAAGCAATGATGTGACTTACCTGTCTCCATGAGCAGAGGCCAAGTTTCAGATGGGTCCTTGCTCCAGGCCAAGCACAATACCCATCAAATGGGGGGAAGTGCCCAGAGCAACCCCAAGCAGCCCCTCTCCCACGGCAGAATAACTTTTCCCCACCTCCCCCTCAAACTGATTGGCCCTTTGCTTCCTGACTGGCCCCAAGAACCTCACACAGCTGTGCATGGGGAATTAATTACAGCCTCCTTAAAGAATCCTGATTAACATTTCCATCACATGCTAACGAGACACTTCCTGGCTTCAATCTGCTTTCCTTCATTATAGCTTTCTGGAGACAAACTTTATACGTTTATGAGAAACATTAAATGCACAATTGTCTAACTACGATTTATGGCCATCCTGGCTCTGTGGAGTTTGCGTAAAGACTCAATATATTATAGCACAAAATCTGGAACGGGCTCCTTAGAGTGAGATCTCCATCCACAGCTCTTTCTTAGGTCACGTTGGAGGTTGCTATCACTGTAAAAAACAGCAACCAAGGTCAGAAACATGGATCGATGCAGCCTACCTGAGCCTGCCGAAAATGGGGGGGGAATGTCCACCTCAAAAAACAGCAGCAAAGCGATACCTCCAGGACTTCCAGCAAAAGCACAGGGTGATCTGACTACTAAGTGTACCTCCAACAGAGAGAGATACTATGGGCAAAAAAGTTAGGATTGGCATTTTGGGCAATATGCTACAAAATTAGAGAGAGGAATAATAAACAAAGATGACTGAGCAACACCATGTAAAGATGGGAATGAAGGTGGGCACCTGGAATATTTATTGTATTTAATGCAAGAGAAAGGTCCCAAGGTTTAAATAAAATGACTTGACTCCTATCAAGGGTTTTGCAGTTATACTGACTGTAATGCTTATTAGCCCTCGCATTTAGCACGTACATTCAGCATCCAGAGTCTCACTCCGATACATAATACAATAAATACACAAGAAGCTTATTGTAATAAATACAACACCCCTGCAAATGAAATGGTAATTAGAAGCATAATTCAGACAGATTTTAGCTAATACCTATGTACTAGGAGGTGCTAATCTCCCAAATAAATGTCCTAAGTTTACAAAATGTGCCTCCGTGCTCCCAACTTCCCTCTGTCAAAAACTGTTCACCCGCTAATTGGAATTTAAAAAACTGCCCCATTTTTTGGAGTATGTTGGCAACAGCTACACCAGCTTTTGGGAACTAAATGCTGCTGAGGTGAACAGTTTAGCACCTCACTTGCGAAAGCTGGCATGGGCAAAGCAATCCATCCACCTTGCCCTCCTCCAGCTGGGTCAGGATCCATTGCACCGCTACTCCCACTAGTACGATTTGATGTGGCTAAAAACCACTGGCAATCCCGTTTCCTCCCTCCTTGGCTGATTCCCAGCGTGCACCCTCTCCCAGCCAGCACATTAGTTCCCTTCAAGGCCATGGGGTTTAGCCACTAACTGTGCAGGGGGACCTGCAGGCTGGAGGGGACTGGGGACGGCGTGACACCAGCCCGGCACGTCTCTGCCCGTTGGGTGGATGGGCAACTGGAGGCACAGGGGCTCCTCTGCTCATTCCCTGTATTAAGACCCTTGCCAGCGTGCTGCACTTCTGGTGGGGCTCTGGAGTGGCTCAGCCTTCATGCCTGAGCTTCGTAGGGAGTCTAGGAATTGTTTACAAATTTTGAGTAATAGGCAGTAGAGGGGAAAATTGTTTATCTGTACTAGAATGGAGCCCAGAGGTCCCAGGGGAGATCAGGGCTAGCCTGCTCCTGTTGCAGAACACGTGCATTGGACAAGGCAGTACCTGCTCAGCCCCACACCCGCAGGCCAGGCAAAGGCAAGAAACCAGGACATTCAGTTGCCTCCGTCTGCAGAAGGGGAAGGGAGTCAAGCCGGCGAGACTTGCCTAGATGCACAGATAGCCTGTGGCTGGGAGGGAAGCAGCTCCTCCAAGTCCCAGCACAGTATTCGCACCTCCACATTATTCAGGTCCTCAGTGAAGCAGTGCTGAGCCAACAAAAACGAGTTACAACCTTTGCCCAGGACTTGACCCTTGTTCTCCAGAGAAAAGATTAAAAGGAGTGTTACTCCTTTAGTAAAAGTTTACTCCTTTAGTAAAAGTTAACTTTTACTTCTCCTTTACATGCGGCCACAGTGGCTGCGAAGCCTTGCCCTAGCTGGCGATGAGCGCGTGGGGTGCTGATGCGACCGGAGGAAGGCTGTGCTCGCAGAGCTGCAGCGAAGAGGCGAAAAGAGACCCTGGGGGAGCTGCACAAAAGCTCCTGGGTGCAGAAGACCCCCCGCCTCTGGGGTGTACTCTGATCACGGCAAAAAGCAAATCAGTCCTATCTCCCACTCTCAGTACTTGGAAATCCCCCAAGATACTCAAGTTGGAGGGAGAGCAGGCTGGGCTACAAAGTCTTCAGACTCACGGACACTTGTGCACCAGCAACTGCCACCGCGGCTCAAGCTGGACCCAGGAGTGCCTGTCAGCCCTTGATGAAGTAAAAGCACAAATTGCTGTCAGCTGTGACAGCCCAGGGATTGGTCTGGCCCTAAGGAGACAGCAAGGGGCAAAAGGGGAGAGTGTTAGCCTACGTGGACCATAATTCTGCAGCCCCAGGCTGTGCATTCATTGCTGCCTTTTCTCCCTCCATCACTGGGGTCATGTGCAGTAAGGAATTTTATCCTGTGGGGCTGCCAGCCTTTTAATCCAAGCAGTTCATTTTCTCCTTGGAATTCATCTTCTGGACCAGGACGCACTAACTGCGAGCCTGCATTTGTGATAAAGACCGTGAGACATAAATATTTTACGCTGGTAATGAGATATTTAGCATTGATATACAGCTCAAAGCCCAGTGCAATTCCAGCTTTGTTAATTATAATGAACTATTGTAGGACTCGACTTCATCTGCTCCTTGTAAATCTTGCAATGCTGGTGTGATGTACTGGTGGCTTCTTTCCAGGGTGAGGCTGGAGCTCAGCCTGGTGAATGTTTAATCAGATGTTCAAGCCCACTATAAGAGCAGTTTAATGGTGTGAATGGTGTGTGGGTTGTGTTATGCTGCTGCTTGGCTCCCTTCTGGAGATGAAGACTTGGCCCTGTGCACAGCGCCTGAGTACAACTCTATTGTAAATCCACCATTTTCCTCCTTACAGGTCTCAAGCAAGGACTGAAGCTGTTAACCATGAGGACTGTCTTCTCCTGCCTGAGCTGCCACGACTGGTAGGAGAGTAAGCCAGCTTTGCTCATACAACTTGACCTGTGGGAAAAGATTTGGACTTTAGCCATCATTTTTTGAGGTCCTTGGGGCACCTCCTGTCAGGTGCCTGCTCTTCATGTGGCAATGGCATGTTCGAGCCTTGTCACTCCTCCCAAAGCCTGTGAAGGACAGCAGCTCTGTCCCCATCCCCTAGCCCTGGATCTGACACATCCCATCCCAATTTTGGCAAGCGTAAAGCTCACATTCACTGATAGTGTGTAAATAGATAGTGCAGACACACCATGTGTTGGGGTAAAAAAAAATCGACATTCAAAGCAAAGCTCACCCAAGCCCCCCTGGATTTAGGCTGATACCAGACTGAGGCTGGGAGGCAGAAGCATCCTCCCTCGCTGAGAGGGGACTGTCCTCCCTCATTTTCCTTTCTTTAGTATATGGTAAGACACAATGCTTCTCACCCTGGATAACATCCCTGAATGGGAGGTAGCTGTTGTATCCCCCTCTACTTCCTTCCCTACATGCTTGGGAATACCCACCCGCTCCTTTGCTTCCCCTGTGTCTTTTGGGGGAAAGAGCTCTCTTGATCCAGTCTGACACGATTGCTGTGGGCTATCACACCGCAGGGACTGCTCTACTCCCCCGGACAAAGATGCTGCAGAGCTTTTTATCCTGAGAAATACTGAGCCTTTAAGTGATGTTTGTGTGCCCAGAATCACTCAGGATCAGGCCCTTTGCCCTGAAGCGTGTGTAGGACATGGGAGGAGTAGAGGAGAACACACTTTTGAGTTGATTTGGTACTGAAAAGTCACACACCTCTCTCCCAACAGGCTAGCCAGCATGGATCAGGCTCTGAATGAATCCTGCCTCTGCTGAAGCACATGGAAATGGAAGATATCAATGGCAGGAACAGCATCAAGTCAAAAATGTGATGGAGTGTGAAGCTGGTGTTGGGAACTGCCATGCAGGAATGGCACGGTTCCGCCTTTATTTAGAATTAGTGGATACTTGAAAAACTAGCTTAACATTTTGTCAGATGCTAAGCATAAATCTGGATAATAATTCACGCTACACTAGACTCTTTATAACAGTAGTTTGCTAAAACAAATTGAATTCAAACCTATATTCATTTACTAACTTAATGCATGGCATATCTGTGAATAATTTTTCATAGCTTAAAAAAAATTTTAGGCACAGGCTTAGTTGGAAAAGGGCCAGCAAATCTAAAATTAATGTACATTAAAGCATAACTGGTACTCTAAGTGCATTTGTTATATGCAACAATAACCGCTTTAAGCCTTTTTTTTGAGAAAGAGATTATTGTGTAATAGCTAAAAGAAGTTTAGATCTGAAAATCCTGGGGTAGAAAGACAAATCAGAGCTGCTTATATTTCAAACTGAGGTTGTGCAAATTTGGGAGGAAGGAAAGACCCAAGCAATTTGGCACTTAGAAAATGCAGTGTTATTAATGGAACAACTCAAAGTTTGCCTTTTTCTTTTTTTAAACGGTTACTGGGGGTGGAGAGAATGAAACTTCTTTGCTTTTGAAGATGTGTTGAAACATCTCCACTCTCTCCCCATCTCTCCCTCACTTGAAAGCATGCAACTTCAAAAAAAAAAAAAAAAAAAAAAAAGAAAAAAGAAATTATTCCACTTTTACGCCTTGCATTCCAAAACTGAAGCCATTCCAATTTTTTTTTTTTCTTTTGAGGGGTAATAGGGAAGAAAGTGCCAAGTTCTGTAAAAGAGAGGGCCCACTTCTACGCTACTTCTGCACAAAAATGATCATTGCAGTCCTGCAAAAACAAACCCAGATAAGGTTTGACAGCCATCCATTTGCTTAGCAAGCGAAAGCCCGACCCTCAATGTGACCTGCTACGCAGACAGGACCATTTGGACAAGAGCAGTGTAATTTATCAGGGCCACCCAGAGCATGAAGGATGGAAGACATCCAGCAGTATCTCGTGTTTTATGTTACCACCTCCTACGAAGATTCATATTTCAGAAAGAAAGAACACTCATTGCACACCATCCAAAGGCTGCCTTACATTTCACCTCTGTAACATCCCCTCCAATGCACATTAATATTAATTTCTTCTTCCTCCCCCATCCCAACAATTATTTACTTTGCAAAGGATTTACTGTGACACTTCAGCTGAAGGCAATGTGTATAAGCCCCACTCCTGCTGTACAAGAATTAATTTTTAGAATTCTTAATTTATTACCAATTAATTTCTTCTAAATTATAGGAGAGGCGACCTGCTGTAGATAACTGTTCCTTTCTAATGCCTTCCTAAAAAATCTTTCATTAATGAGCCCATTAATTTAATGGTGGCAGGGGCAAATCATCCAGAGAGAACTCTTCAGTTGCAATCTGTATGTCCCGCCTCGTATTCTTGAGAACATGGTAAGAAGAAAGCTGGGTTTGTTTGCAATAAATGCTAGTATAAAATATGCCTGTATATGTATGTATGCAAATAGCCTGATCTAGCATCATTAAACCTCTTAAGGAAATATGAAGTTTTGAAGCCATTTCCCACTTTAGAGCTCAGGCAATGACTGGAGCATCTGCATTAAATGTTTAATGTTCAGCGGAAGTGCAAATCACCATTTAATTAACTTCTTCCATAAAATATGATAGTTTAGTGAAGTGAACACAGATGAGTTATCATTATTCAGAAGGATGCTGAATGTGTTGGTGAATACCAGACTTCGCAAAGCTGACAACAGTGGATCAGGGGGTTCCTGGTATCTAAAACAGGGTGGGTTTTTTTAAGGGACCGTTTATTATTCATGAAATCGCATTTTTCCATAGCAGCCACTGTTATCAGACCCAGGCATGTGAATGCACAATTAAAGGCAAAATAACTACTGCTAACAGCTGGCAAAAAATAACTTCCCTGAGCAACCATTCATTAGCTTCTGAGCTGGACCCTCTGCAAAGCCACTGTTTGATGCTAAAAATGAGTGTCACTATAGTTCTCTCATGAGGGGAAGTCACTGTTCATAGAGATCATTTGATACATGTCACTGAGGTTTGATGTGGGACAAGCCATCCTCGACTTCCCTCCAAAGAGCACTGTTGCAGTCCCTCCAAGAAGGACCAGATGGAGAAGGAGCACTAGAAGCCACTACGCAGAAAGCTGAGCAGAATTCCCTCTTGTTGCCTGCAAAAAATTTTGTGACTGCATCAGGCAGAGCGTAGGCTGCAAACTCCAATCCTCTGCGTAGGATCCATGGGATGAACTCTTGGGCTGGTGGTGAACCTGGATATGCAAATGAAAACTGGGAGCTTTGCCACTGGATGCTCTGGTGCTGCCTGCTTTAGCAGTCTCCTGTGAGAAATGAGCTGTCCCAGCCTGTGCTTAGGCTTCCCAGAGGATCAGAGATGCATCCTGCCCTCTGAGGCATTGCAAAGACCACATCACATTGCTTTGCTAGAAGTTCCTCCTGTTCCTCCATGTTCTGTAAAGCTAAAGAGTGTTCAACAGTCTCACTGATTTCTTGCTCAAACTCCAATTTTGTGGACTTTTGCTCATCCCCCAAGCCATCTGGAAAGGATTAGCCACTTTGAATGGATTAATTTTATCTGATTATTGCCATCTACCACTATGCCACTCATCAATGCTCCTCTGTAGTCTGTGGAGATGAGGACAAGTCCGTTGAGCACTCTTATCTTATCTTAGACATATCTCATGGTGAGTCACCCCCTTGAAAAGCCTTTCCCTCTCTCTGGTGATTATAGACGGAGCCTAGCTGCTCATTTTATGTGGGACAGTTTTTTTTTTTGGTTTTTTTTTTAATAGTACTGCTGTACTATACATTGCCAAAGAGCCAGGCCAGACCGGGCTACATCTCATCTCTGGGGATGCGCAAGGCAGCGCAAACGTGAGCTAGTGCAGAGAGTGCCCCTGTGGAATAATGCTCGAAATGGGGGGAAAAAAACCTGTGCGAAGATGACCTGAGGCACTTCTGATTGTTTGAGAAATGAAGAGTAATGAAGCAAAATGTTTCGAAGTTGGAGTTCTCCTATTTTATTTTCACTCTTCCACTAACAATGATCCTGCACTTCATCTGTCGCGTTCTGATCTAACAGTGCCTCTGCTTGCCGAAATCTTTTTTTCCCTTTTGATAGATGTTTCCTTGAAACAACCCTTCTCAATATAAAAACACATTCCATTTGAGCAGTCACTAAAACTGTCTTAATGTCTCCACTCTTCACTTGAAGAAAACCCCAGCCCCAGAGAGGTGATTCTCTGCTTACATAGAGGTAAATACATCTGTGTCAAAACCAGCTTAATTTAATGTCACTTCAGCAGTCATTTAACTCTGGTTGGCTGTCAGAAACCATCTCCTTTGCCTTGAATACTTGCCATTAACTTCCCATCGATAACTCCCTAATCTGTACCAATCCCACGCTTTTTCCCCCTGCTCCTTTCATCAGCCCTCCCCGGTCCCTTCTCCTGCTCTCGGTGATGGCCACCGTAGTGGGGTCACAGCTGCCAGGGGCTACAGACTGAGAAGTGTCACTGATCTTTCAAGATAATTTTTTATCGTGTGTGCTGCTGACGTGCTTACATGTGCACACATGCATAACCTTCTTGCTGGAGGATACGTCACTGAGTTGCCCTTTGCCATCTTTAGCTGGGTTGTTTAAGTCTGAAGTTAGAGATCGTTCCTACTGCAAAAAGTCAGGCAATCGGCGTACACGGGGGTACAAAATGTTGTTTTTTTCAGTTTAGAAACAGGGACAGATGGAAAGAGTGCTACATCCAGAAAATAAAGGGTTGCAACAAATGCGTACTGCACTGCTTAAATATGAGTGTCCAAGAGAATGCTGGATGAAGTTTCTAGAGGTACACAAGGCACAAGGACAGTTAGCTGCTTGCAGAAGAGATTTACAAGACCCAACCTGTGAAACCAGCTTCCTACTACCCAGCTCGGACAGCTGAAAATACCAGAATTCAACCAAGTGCAAGTCAGGGATACCATGACACAGCAAGTCTGCCCTGATCATGACCACAAGAATGAAGGATGTGAATTTTCTACAAATACAGAGCAGAACAGCATGTTTTTCAGAAGTCACCAGCTTCAGAGAAGCTCTGAAGATGCCGCAAATGCAATCACCTGAAAAGACCATGAGAGTGTTTATGCAGGTGGCAGTTTATCAATCGATCATCACTTTCATCAACAGCTTTTCATTCCTTGTTCCCATCAATAGGGACATCTCTGAAGGTTCGTTCCGATCAGGACAGACTAATTGGTACTAGAAAGTTCAGTGTTTGAAGATTGTATGATTAGGGAAATGTACAAATTCAATTTCTTTCAACCAGATTCAATTCTAATCTAATCAGAGAGATAGAAAACTCCAGTATAATAATGACAAAGAAAATGACTTTGTTTCAGGCCATTTAAATGTCCCTTACTGCAAACACTCCAACAGAAGAGGCTGTGTTTAGAGTCAGAGACAGGGTATTTGCTTTGAATTCAACAGCAAATGGGCCATTTTCTGTGTCTAAATTAACATTCTCTCTTTTTGAGAGAGAGAGAGAGAGACCATCTAAGTCAAATGAGCATTTGTGACATTTAATAAAGCAATTATATCTAAAGGCTAGGGGCTTGAGATAGAATAGACTGGCTAATGTTGTCTCAGAAAAGTCTCTCGATAAAGGAATGATGCTTTTCTGCAGGCTTCCGATGACCTTGAACAGATTAAAATTGGTAGTGGAGAGCATCTTCCATCAGCACTATTTAAGTCAAAACCAGATCTGAACAAAAGCAGATTATTATGTGTTCCTAGGTAGCTATTTCAAAAGAGCCTAAAGGACTGAGGAGCCTTGTTGGCTCCCAGGCTCTGAAGTGCTTGACAGCATGGCCAACCAGCAACCCCAAAGTGACTGCATCACCTCTTGGCTTGCTGTTGGCTAGCCTGCTTGGTACTGACTGTATCATAGGTGGCTTTTATGCCTTGAACTGAGACCCAAGCTGTGCTGCTAGACTGCTGCAGACACCTGAGCTAGCTAGTTTAAAATGAGCTTAGGTCTATCTACATAAGCTTCACCTGCTCCTTTGGCTTTCTTGATAACTCAATCTTAACACTGAGCAGTCCAAGAAGTTTGAAGGTGGACATTCAAAGCATACTAAGCTGTTTGGAAATGTTTCTGTTGGTATTACAGTAATGCCTGGAGTTTCTGAGCAGGGATCAGGGCTCTTGGAGCCACAGAAGCGTAAGGAGGACATATCTGGAGGTAAAATTTCACAAAAACAACTTGTTTGGTCTAGCTGCTTTCCTGGAAAGAAATTCCCATCAAGCGCCATGTCAGCGGAGCAGCGTCTATGTTGAGAGCTGTTGGAGTGTCTCACCAGGTACTTGTGCCTGACTCAACAACAATAAAAATCAAGGAGGGCCCAAATTACAAGATCATGTTTGAGAAATGCAACATTTAAGTGACTCAGAGTTGGCTGATGAATCAGTGGCACAGCTGGAAATAAACTCTAGGAGTCATGGCTGTACAACCACTCTTTCCTTGATGTAACACCGCTTACTGTTAGAGCTGTAAAATTCCTTTCGCTGGCCTCAGAAACTGCAGCTCATTTACTCACGGCACATTCAGCCCAAACGGGCCAGCATCACTTCAGAGAGGTCTCATCACAATACACCTCAATGTCGACTCGAAATACTTCCACACTCATAACAACATGCGTTGTCTTGAGCTGGTGTGCAGCCAGGGTCAGCAGAGCTTTTCTTTTTCTTTATACATTTTTAAAGTGAATTTTCTGCTTGTGAGAAGTTCTTGATTGACAGGTCTGGAGACTGAAGTCCTTAATTTAGCAGGAAAATAGGGGCAGATGGTTACAGTTCTAGCATTTTGTTGGGCCTCAAATTTGGGCTGAATGGAGCAACGTTAACTATGAGAAAAAAATTTCCTTTACTTCCTGGCCTATCCACATGCCAAAAGGTTGGTTAATAGGATGCTTGCTGTTTTTATGGGTGACACTGAGGTTTGATTTCAACCTAGTTGTTATATCAGCTGAGGCTTTAGTGACAAGGATCTATTCTTGTACTTTCTTTTTCCAGCTAATAAAAACCCCAGCCAACAATAGCGACCCAGCTGTGAGAAGTTCAGTGCTTTTTCTCTGCTCCTACAAAACAGAGCCCGCTCACCGCTTCTCTCGGTCTAACCTTGCTCACAGCAGCTTGCTCACCAAGCACCAAGGCTGGGGAGCCTCAATAGGGAAGGCCACCTTGCTCAGACAACTGCAAGGACAGAAGGATGAAGCCATCATGCCTGTGTGATGACAGTCAAGTTGAAGTGCTTAGATGGCTCATGCGATGAGAACTTGGTCCTTGAATGAAAATGTTCCTTTTGGCAAGTAGCAGCTAGACTCTAAAATTGACAAAAGGGGACAAGAATTTAGACTAATGTCAGAGATTTCAGAGAAACTGCCCCAGTTTTATCCTATTGCACTACGGAGTCCATGCAGGCATGTGTGATTATAAGCAACAATAATCAATAGACCAACACCTGGCAGCCAGCTACCCCGTGCAAGGGGCTGTGCAAACGCACAGAAATGTTGTCTTGGTCATTAGCAAGCTCCATTTTAACTCAAAACCTTGGCAAAAAAGGCTTTCCCTGGGTGATCTTGTTACTTCTTTGATGACCTTTCAATCAGAGGGCAATTTAAATCAATAAATATTACCATCATTTGATGACACTAAAAAATTATTTCAGAAGAGAAGGTGAAGCAAAACTGGCAGTCTTTTAAATTTAATGACCTACGAATGAAATCAGATAATCTGTGCATTTGACATAATCATCTATGTTTTATTTCATTCAATTATTCGTTAATAAACACAGGCCCCACTATTGTAATGTAATACTCCCAAATTATAGATGAAGGTAGGGGCTACCTGTCTTTTAAGTCATTAATTTATTGGGTTTTGGTTATAGAGGGTTTTATTACCCCAATAATACCATTTTCAGGAGAGGTTTTCATAAGCTTCATTTGCATGTTGATTTTTTATAGTAATTATCAGTAAAAGGTCAAATATTTGCTTTATCTATATAATTCAATTTTAGAAATGCCTTTGGGATTCAAATTAACTCCCTTGTAATATCTTCATTGAAAAAGAAGATTAATTATGCTTACAAGAAACCTAATTTGGCTTATCAGACCTTTAATGTTACAGGGATCGTTAATGCATTTAAATTTAGGATTAGTAGAGTGATCTGGTTCCATTATTTTGGTGACTTTAATATTTGTCATTATTTTTATGCATACAGTTTCTTTTCCCTAAAGTGAAATTATAATGTCTATTATAAAGGAAATAAACATTATCTATTGACCTTAGTAATTACGCTTCTGGTTTTTAAGAGTGCATAAAAAGATGTATTTGTGACTCACATATAAATTCACCATTCATACGTTAACTGGACTTTGGGTGGTAACACTGCAAAGTTCTTAATCGGAGGAGGACTTGGGAGTGCTGGCGGGGCCAGGGAGAAGGATTCGTGGCAGTATCGCAGTAGGGACCCCCAGAAGGAAAAACTGAGCTGCAGCCCCACTGCACCCATCCTTCCCCTCCTTCCCCTCCGCCGGCATCCCGCGCCCAGGCTGCTGGCCGCTGCGCATTCCGTGCTTCAGGGAGCAGCACTGGTGGTCGGGGGCTGCGGGGGGTATCTGGAGGGTGCTTGGCTCTGGTGCAGTTGCTCTCGCAGGAGTTTTTCAGTTGCACTGACTTTGTTGGGAGCAGAATTAGAGAAATAGTGCTTTTGAGAATACTGTCTGCAGGCCTGGGTTCATCCCACCTGCTTAAAAATACCCCAAACCCATCTCATTTCCTCCACTGGTTTTCATCCCCTCTAGAAATACTGTGTGCACAGCCCACAGATCTGATTTTATGGCTGGCTGCATGGGGAAGAACTGGGAGCGCTCCAAAGCTGATACTGCTGTATAACCCTCTAACTGTATTAATAAACACATATCAGCGCTCTTCTACCTGTCTTCTTTCTCCCTTAGTTATGCTGTGGTTGTTGGTATGGGATACGATTATTCATGCCATGCTGATTGCTGGGATTTTGGGTTATTTATGCCAGGCTAATTGCTGTGGTATCACAGTGTTCATGCTAAGCTAATCACCATGGTATTGGATTATTTATACTGAGCTCACTGCTGTGGTATTGGGTTATTTATGTTGAGCTCATTGCTAGGGTTTTGTGTTATTCATGCCAAGCTCGTAGCTGTGGTATCAGGTTATTTATCTTGCGCTTATCCCTGTGATATCTGATTATACTGACTAAATCAGTTGCTCCTTTTGGTAGGCTATTCCATTGTCTGATCTAGTATCAGAGAGGAAAATTGTCCCTTCTCTGTTCTTCAGATCAGGTTCACATTAATGTTTTCTTTTGGATGACTCTCTGTAAAACCTCCTGGCAGTGTAAGTCCACCAGAGAGCTTGGACATAGAGTCTCTAAGTGGTTGCACAAGCAGCGAAGACATGTTAGCGCTGTTGAGGCTGCCCTCTCTTGTACCAGCTCCATCTCTGAATTGGCATTTCTACAGCAGTGTGATGGAGGTTACGAGCTCGGTCTCACTGATATCTGGATGAAGAGTTCCAACCATTTTCTTGAGTCCTGCATCAGACTTGCCTTCGTTCTTTGGCATCAGGACTCCTGCAAGCTGTTCTCTTCTTAGAAATTTCTGAATATACTATGTAAGGTCACCTAGTTTTGCAATTCATTTGCTGCCAGCTCCAAATCCATCCCTCTTGATCTGAATGGCATTGCTGTCTTCTGCAGTTGGTTTACTCATTTGGTAGAGTCCAATGAGTAAACCAACCACTCCTGGACCTTGCTGGTTAGCGTTTTGGCAACTGATATGGTGGTAGCACAGAACCAGACTTGTTGCCCCTGCAGGACTTGAATCCAATGGTTGCTTTGAATTGGGATAATTTCGACTTATAAAGTAGCAGGACATCCACATGTACTGAGGTATGCGATGCATTAACCCCTTCAGTACTTGAAAAGAAAATATGGCCAGGACTTCTCACCCCTTCATTTACCAGGTGTCCTACATCTCATACTGCTTACTTATATTGCGTACTAGAGAGGAGATACTTAAATCTGAGTGAGCCCAGAGGTAACATGCACATTGTCACATGAATTTGCAGTGCCTGACTGTCCAGTGCAGCTGGGGGACAGATGCTCATACCCTTTCAGGGCCAGATCTACCATATCCTCAGCCTTCAGACACTCTGCATCTTGAGTAATGACTGCGTTAGAGGCCCACTTTGTAAGTGATGATCTTTTGGAGGCCTCTCTGAGAGTGACCAAATCATTACACGCTGGTGTAAGTAGGAGCATTTGACATGGTCATTTTTCTCCTCCAGCTCTGCAAACGCAGCAGTAAGAGGGAACACACTGTCATTGGCAGTTGCAGGAACAGGGGATGCTCTCTTGGCAAAAGGACTTTTATTTGCTTGCGGGACTGCAACTGCGTTTCGGCTCCTGCTGAGCAGCCCGTATTTGGGGCCTGACTGATGTGCTTAGACACCTACGCAGATAACACTGTCCCAAATCACTTTATCTAACCTCGGCCGCTGAAAGCCACCAAAACTGTCCTGCATATCCATGCATGGTGGAAGATGCTGCTCTCTGCAGCGCTGTCCTCTCCTTGGCTTTGAGAAGCCTCACTGATTAGCCTCAGCTGCATGCTTAACTCCAGGAAGAGATGAATTTCATCCCTAATGAATGCATCCAAGGTCAGACAGAAGGATTCAAACCCTGCTACGTTCAGTCTCCCCTCAGCCCCCTACACTCCTGTCCATTGCTCCAGCTTGAGCTGCGACTGCTGCTCCTCTCTGCCAGTTACACACAAATAAAAATGATCAGCTTAGTGGCGTCTGCTTTTCTTTAAATTGTTTCCAGGATTTTTTTTGTGCATCAGTGACTCAGTACTATCTATGTTTCAATACTGCAAACTTTAAAGGTGCTTAATACATTAAAAAAAATAAATCATTGCAAGAAATAAGCACTGATGTTAGCTTAGGAGAAAATCTTTTAAAGAGTTTTTGTTTTGCTAACAGAATGCTGCTATGTATTATTCATTACAGCCTCTGAGATTTAATTATTATTAGTGCTACTGATGATTGCTAGCAAAATAAACTGTAGCAGAAGGTGTCCGTCATTGTGTGAAGGGCATATATATGTTGTATAACCCAGTATACCCATTTGCATTAATCTCATTAGTTGCTCACAATGCAACTCCTGAACCTCTTCTTGCAGGGGAACTGGGAGAGCGCAAAAGCGAAGGGACGCATCTGCCCTACCTGCTCTGCCCTCTGCGCCCGGTCCCCACGCGCCTTCGGGGGCTTTATGTTTCATAACACAGAGCGGAGGATGAGTTAATTAAGTCCGTCTCTGGCTTTTTGCCTACGCTTGGTCTGTACCTGGGGTTCCTCTTGTGGGAATGCTCAATGCTTTTCAGCCCCCCCGCCCCGGGCAGACCTTCCCACCCCACACAGGCGCATCCTCAGTGTTGAGGCACTTGCAACAGGGAGGATGAAGTTGTTCTGTCAGGAACAAACCCTGATCTCTGCCTGGTGGCTTGAGGCAAACACAGGAAAGCTACTGGAGTGAGTTTAAGAGGAAATCTTCATTCAGCAACAAGCAGTGCCTTTTAGCGTGCTCTAAACAAGACACACAACCTCACAGGGAAAGCATTCAAAGGCTCTGCCATTCCACCCTCTCTCCCAACCTCAATCATTGAGATTCACAGATGATTGGTATTTTCCTCACTCTACTTCGGTGTAATACAACCCGATGTAAGTCAGTTCAGCCCTGCACAGCACATCATTCGTTATCACACCAGCCACACAAACAGCATCTCGCAGCATTTCCTGGGATTAAATAGCACAGGGACGTAGATGCTTGTGCCAGCAGCTGTGGTGGTGAGGGAGGGGGTATCGCGCCTTTCATCCCTCCCTGCTGTGTTGCAATTCTGCATCCACCCTTCTCATTCACCCCAAGCCCTCTAGGAAGCTTGAAGCCTCTCTGCTGACACCTAATTTACCCATTGACTTGAAAGTCTCATTAATTGCCTGCGAGATCTTGCATGGCCCCTCTCAGAGGTGCCGGAATTACGTGTGATCTCTGTGCAAGGGTTTTGACAAAATACTGCACATATGTTGCCTTTCCATTTAGTAACTCTGGCATCCCTGGCTCCACATTTGGAGCTCTCATTAGAGTCCAGAGAGAGGAGAAGAATGTGAGTTCTTTAGACTTAAATTCAATCTCTGTCCCTTCTGTCTTATGTGACCTTGTTAAATCACCAGATTCTTTGAAGATCCAATTTCTCCATCTGCTCCATTAGAGGAGAGGGAACCAGTTATGTCAGGCTGAGCATACCGGAGCTTATGAGCTACTTGGATACAGGCAGGGTGGGGGTCAAATAAGAACTGGGACAGTGTGACCACCCTGTCCTTTGAATATCCGCAGGCACACAGGGCAGCCCTGCAACAGATCAAGTCTCTGGGCTTGGTGTTTCCTACTACATGGCTCTTCTTGCTCAGTGCTCTTCTTAAGCCTCCTGTACGTCTCAAGAGACTTGGTCTCTCAGATGGTCCCATACCTGTGCAAGATCTGTTGCCTCCTCTTTAACCCCCATTCCTTCTACCTTCTTAAAAGCATCCCCTTCCAAGGGAACAAAATGAAGGCTGGAAAAACAGCCGAGAGGCTATAATGCATCAGCAGGTAGGTTGTGAAACACGTCCCCCACGATGGGCATGTAGATGTTAACGGGTCCAAGCACGTGCAGTCTCTAACCACAGAGGCTGAACAATGTTCAATGAAATCTAGAGGCCTACAAGGCTCCAAAGAAGGGAAGCGTATTCTAGTAACTTGCTTTTCCACTCCAGCTCCTATTGTGAGATGAATGCATTAACTGCACAGAAACACATCAAGAGAGAAAAAGCAGGAGCTGAATCTTTCAGAAAAGACAACAACAGAGGAGATCATAGGACAGCAGGACTGAATTGAACCAGGTACCACTGGGGAGGTGGGGCATGGAAGAGGTTTGATGTCCTGGATTTGCAAGAGATAACATGAACACAAAGACTCATATTGAAATCCTAGCCAGTTCAGTGTATCTCATACAAAGCAGATGTAAAGTCTGCTACTATTTATTTTGTGTGATTACAGAGATGAGGTCTTAATAGTTAATATCCTGTCTTCTACATGCAGATATGGAGGACACTGATTGTCCTTCTCCTGCGTTGGCCCAACTATTTGGATCCAGTTTTCCCCTTTCTGTGTTTTACGTAGGTTGCTGCCCTGGCTGCTGTCTTTAGCCTCCCCAGGGGCAGCATAAAATCTTTACCGGATTTTACATTACCCTTATACAGGCAAAACAACTGCTATCTTCAGCAAAGATTGAATGAAGATCTCAGGATTTAGCCCAGCGGTTTTCTAATCTGCTTCTGGGACCCTTTACAGTGAAAGGCAGTAGATAAATATGGGATGGTTGGCTGAGTGGAGCACAGGTGGCAGGCGGATGGGTTGCTACAGGTCATAACTCAGCGCTTCTCTACTGCAGCCAGTAGCCCACTCTGTCCTTGGAGCCACGACGCCAAACGTTTTTATTGGGACTTGCGTGTTTAAAGGCTGGAGCTAATCTCATAAAATGGACGTGTAAAGTGCTGGACATTTACACTTGGATTGTTGAAAGCATATGGTCATGAGGCCACAGAGGGTGTTTCTCTGATTCTAACGCAGAAATATGCATTACATCTAAATTGACGCTGAAAACTGACCCGAGCCTGTTATTAGAGAAGATTAAATTAACCCCCAGCAATAGCTCCATATTACAAAAATGGTTAGATCTTAATAAATTGAAAATGATAACAGCGGCAAAAGCTGTACATTTTCCCTCATGTTCCTTTATTGCTGTAACACTTCTTTCCAGTTTGTTGCTTCCGTGGGTTTTATTAGCACATTTCAGTGGAGTAGATTTGCTCTGAAGTGATAAAAGCCGACTGTAATCAGAAAGCTTTATGTTATCTGCAGCAAACAATGGTAAATGCCACCTGAGAAGGGCTCCGTTCAATGCCTTCATTACTGTGATTAGTTTAAGACGCTAGAAGATAGCAACAAACTTCAAACTTGCTGATAACAGACTTTGTTAAGAACACAAAAAACATTGAACACCCTGTACTTCAACTAGTAAAGAGACAACTCCACTCCAAATGTACCTGTGACTAATCAATACCGCAGACCTGGCAGTGTATAACAAGGTCTCCTCACCTCTGGTCATGGGGAATCCACCTAGAGCAGTAAAAGGCTTCGTACCACGCGAGTGAGAATCGATGCTCCCATTCAGCGAAGCACTCCCTTCAATGCAACATAAGCATGTGCGTAAAATACAGTGCGCACTCCCGTCCTTTGCTCGCCCGGGGGCACAAGGGAGGAACGGGATCTGGCCGCTGCAGGGCCTTATTCTGATCCTCTGCAAGAGGGGCAATAATGATCCTGGCAATTAGGAGGTTTGAAATGAAGCAAGATGTGCAACTATGCCATACTAATAAATGCTTCTTCTCCTTTTGTAAAACTCTTTTTTTTTCTTTTTTTTTTCTTTTTTCCCCCCTTTTTTTTCTTTTCCTGTTTTTTTTTTTTCCTAGTGTCCATGTTAAGACAGAAAGGTTTTCTGGTGGGTATTTTTTTTGGCTGAAAGCCACAATCGTTGCAGGTGAAAATGTTGCTATGCTGGTTTACAGTAAGTGTGGTTTGGCTCTGGAGGAAAATAGCAACCACCTACAGAAAAACTTTCTGGATGGGCAACCAGCCCTACAGGATACCCCGGTGCTGTGTGCCAGGGATGGGAGGGTACCTGGCGTCCAGCATGTGCCAGTGCAGGAGCCAAGGCTTAGCTGGGGAGCCCGGCTACCGAAGGGAAAGGTAACATAAGCCAGCTGAGCTATCACTCTTCTCGGCACTGTAGCAACCTTTCAGAATAAAAATACTCTAACTTCCAGCAAGAAAAATCAATTTCGTGCCTAATTTCTAAATACAAAACTAGTATTTCCATAGAACAGATAAATCTCATTGAAATATCCCTTAGAAAAACAACAGTCAAAGCTTTTTGGAGAAAAATGAGTTCCAGTAGAAATATTCTGCTCAGGCTTAGCTACACGCTACTCAAAAGTGTTTATCCTTAGCCCAGGAAACAGTGTTTGGCTTTCTAGCCCGTGCCGTCTGTGCAGCAGCGTTCGCACGCTTGCTGCAGGTAGTTAGAGGGTCTGTGCCTACGTGTTAAGAATGGCACATTACCCTTATTGAAATACGCTTGTTCCTAGCTCTGTTGACAAATGCAAACGGCAGAAATCTTAAATAGATCCGGGAAGAGCAATCCTGCTGCCAAAAGGTTAGTTTTGAAGTGTTTGACATTTTCTACCAGAGCTGAGCAAATCATTTATCTGATTAATTTAGTTTCCTCTCTCTTCACAAGTTGTCCAGGAGCTGTTGCTGAGATTTGCGCAAAATCATTTGTTATCTGAAGCTCCTGCCTAGGTCTGCAGCTTGTTTATGGGCAGTTTGTTATAAGCAGTCACAAAATTCAGAGCTGTGTTGATTGCTCTTGATTGGACATAGGTGGCAGGATATTGTTTTAGCTCTCTGACAGGGTGATCTAATCCTTTGAATTAGATTTCTGATGTGAATGCAAGTGAAATTTGTTTCCTACAAATAGTCTTTGCTGTTTGCCTATAGGTCACTGCAGCTGTGAACGCTTCTGCCAGTTCCCAGAACTGCTCTTAAGACTGCACAGGGCTGTCTTCATAGTCCAGTCTGACCATGTAACACAGACCCTAGGAATACCATTCAGCGAGCTCTGCATCAACACTGAAACTTTAACAAGAAGTTTCTTAAAAAAAGTCCACCCTTGGATTTGAAGACTGTGAACTGATGGAGAGCACACTATATTCCATTACTCAGTCTGAGAGTGATAACTGGGGCTGTGGAAATAAGCATAGTTTGGATTTTAAAGTAGTGAAGCAGGTGAAGAAATATTTAAATAAAAAATTCACATGCCTTTTTGAGAGGGAAAAAGTATTTCTCTAACTTAGTCTTCTGCCACATTTTCATAACATACACATCCTACTAATTGACAGGTTAAATTTCTACCCCAAAAATTCCATTTTCCATCATGAACTAAAAAGTAATGCCACGTGACAGGAGGAATTACAGCAATATACTTGTATGCGGTATGACATCAAAGTGGGAATAATGAATCCAGGGTTTGCATAATTGAGATATTATATACTTGGGCTGGAGGGCCTGTCTCATTGTTCAACACTCAGCAAATAATTTTACAAAATTACATCCATATTTTTCTGCTTTGTAAGAATAATTTGAGTAACTTTGTTTATCCTTTCAGTAGCTCTTGGCATGTCTTGCTGATCTATGCATTCCTACAGACTCAGCGCTTGAGTGTTTGGGTGTAGGGGAGTGTAGGCTGAGGTACTTTGTAATAGAGACAGAAAGGAATGGGAATTTCTGGTCTGTGGAAAATTCTGACATTTTGAAATAAATAACTATTGCAAAGCATGATGAACAGTCACACTTGTGAAGTTTTCTGCCAACATTTTCGTCAGGAGTCTTGGTTCAGTGCCATCAAGACATGTTTTTTCAATAATGTCCAATCGCTTTAGTTTGGTAATACTAAACCAAAATGAACAAAGTCCAAGCGAAAGCTGCAGACCTTTTAATTAAGATATGATAGATTATATAAACCTGCTACACTTACTGCATTACAATTAGCGTGCAAGTAGAAGCTAAAAGAGTGGCAAGAGATTAAACACAGAAATGTTTTCCTTTCTGAGAAGCGAGTAGAAGTTGAGGCGATGCCTTTGAATCAAACTCCCCCCCGAGACCAGCAGCCCCGGCGTGTCAGGGGCCGTACGTGCAGCAGGTGGGAGAAGCAGCGCCCGGAACAAAGTGATGCTACAGACCCACCGCACTTGGCACTTGGTGCCCATGCCGGTGCTCAAAACAGAAAGATTGCCTCTACCTTACACCATAGCTCTGCAGGGAGGTAAATTTTACCCCAAATGACGCTGTGTATGCATTTCTAGCTTCAATTAGACGTTGTGGATCCCTGGAGCTTCACAAAGAATCACCATTAGAAGGTAAATTAGATCTTTTTCTTCCGTTTTTTTGTCTTTTCTTTTTTGAAGATCCCATTTCTTTGCTTCACTAACTGACATTTTTCATGCATTCCCAAGGAAATAATACACCACAGGCATTAAAACTTGGCAGCTTCCAAAGACATTCACAAGTACCTCCCTTTTACAGCATTCAATGGGACTTCACCCAGTGACGGGGCCTTTCTCGTGCAGCTGGTTTCATATCCAGAGTGAAAGAGAAGGGGTTTCAGGCTGCTTTAGCCATATGGGGAAGATTTCTGTGAAAAGTCACAGCTGGACTGACCCTACTGCAATAACAAAAACTGCCTGTCGAACAAAAAAATCCCAGTAAGCATGCAGTATATTACATATGCAGCATCTCTCCACCTGCTGTGCATTACTCTCTTGCTCTGTGATATTACTAATATCAGGAAATCTTGTATGAAATTTTTTATTGCTTGTGTAATACCAGTGGGGGGAAAAAAAAAATCCCTTGAAGACTCATTTAGAGGCGGATCAGAATCTCTGGCAAAACCAAAATCACTATGTATTTAAATAGTTTGGCATATATCTTAAATCATATTCACAATAGGTTATACAGAGTGGCATTTGTACTTACCGAAATTGCCTGACACCTCTCATTATAAAAACAGTTGATTACAATTTTGCCAAACTTTGGCAAAATTTGGGCTGAAATTTTCCTTGCTGTCAGTTTTCCTGAGACAGGTTTGTATCTGATTGCTTTGCTTTAAAATATCAGAAAATACACTTCCAAAATCTAAACCGAGGAAATATACCTCTGCTTCTGCCACCGCAGCAAGGAAATTCTGGGTTTTCCTTGTGTGTTTAGACTTGTGTACGTACACGCTGAGGATCGGTATGTCAGTGGTAGAGCAGTAACCAAGAGCCCAAGTCATGGAGCAGGATCCCACTGTAACAGGCAGCATATAAACACATAACACAACGGTACTCACTTCAGGTAAATTATAGTCTAAACAGGGCATGCAAAACGAGTGCTATTTTTAAAAATGCTTGTATCCTGGGAGCGCAAGTGCTAAGTTACATGATTCTTGGTCAAAGCAAGATCTTGCTGGCATGGAGGGGTGTAAGATGGCGAATGATACACTGCCTGTCTGCCTCTTGCATGCCTGGTTGTTCACATCACACATAGGGTATGTAGGTGGGTGCAGAGCAAATACCATGAAGGACCTGGGAGGCTATTTAGGAAATCAAACTCTTCAACCTGTCCAACTGCAATTTTAATTTAAAATTTGGCCTAAGTTTAAAGGATGGTTGGAATGAAGGACTTAGAAAAAGGTTAAATAAGGTTAAACAATCCAAAGCCAAAACATTTTTTTTCACTTCATTTGAATATTTTGGGTGGAAGTATTTTAATCTTGCTTAAAAAAAAGCAACAACAAAAAAAACCCCAGAGCACTGTCTTCCTTTCTCTTGTTCTCCTTTTCCTTTCAGGTCCCCTTGCCTGTCTGACTCCACCCTGCTTGTTTCTAGAATGGCTTTATCAATCTCTGCCTCTTTTCTTTGAAGTCCTCATTGCCTCCTTGTTGAGCACACTTTGAACAATAGTTCTCTAATTGCTCTTCAGAGAAAACTCGTGAACAACCTGGAAGGGCCCTCTAGCTGTTTCAGAGGAAAGGGACTTTTTTCAGAAAAGGTTGTCTTTTAAAACTGAAGCTGAATTGTTTTTCTAATACTCCGACTGTGAGCTATTTGTGTCAGTGACAAGCTTTTTATTCTGCATAAGTACAGCTCCTAGCACAACAGACGTGGAGCCAACGCGGCTAGAGATTGCCTGAGAAAAAGATGCCACATTTTCCTTCAGCTGACCTTGGGATCGTTAAATTAAGGCACTCTGGAGAATATCTTAAGCATGCTATGTACTACTTTTTCTTTGATCAGGACATCAAAAGACACAATGTCAAGCGATGCTGCTCTAATATCTGACTGGGGCGATCAGATCAATCATTCACATACAGATTGAGAAGTGCCACTCTGTAGTTTGATCACCTTTGCCTGACCTTGAAAATCTCCTACTAAGTGCTGAGAGGCAATGTTACGTAGCGACTATCACTAGAGTTTCTTGGCTAGATGACCAGACCAAAAGAAGAGGTTTTCTGATGGGAAAACTGAAATTAACCATCTTTACAAATTCTCTGCAAGGGAAAAGTGGAGGAAAGATTGTTCCTCAATCAATTAAAACCCCCTCAGTCTGATTGATTTTGGAAAGCTCTATTTAATACCTGCATATTTAAGTTTAAATTTGATGAGGCTAGACTTAGACTGGAAACGTTATTCCAAACAAATCCCCTTATAGTATTTTAACGCATTTATCCTAAGTATACAGTAATCTGCAACAAATTCCCTGATCCCCATACGAATTTGATGCCCCCATAAAGCTCTGAAACAAGGCAAGTTTTGGCTTCAGAGGGGTGTGAAGAAGCTTCTGCAATTGGAGTATTTCTTCAAATTCCACTGGAGGTCAGTGCAGCACTACAGTTCTGCCTGGAACAAGCTGTCCTTTTTACTCTGATCTAATGCTACAGCTAAACACAAACCCCTGTAGAGCTGTTTTTAAACTAGATTTGTATAGTAATAAATATGGGCTTAAGAACTGTGTTTTGTGGTTATATTTGGAACATCCTACCAGGGATGGGAGAATCTAAACTCGTTTGGGTGTTATTCTTTTTTTTTTCTTTTCTTTTTTTTTTTTTTTTTTTGTTGTTGTTGTGGCGGTTGTTTTTCAAGAGCTTAGGGTGTTTTTTTCTTGCAAAGTAAAATTACTTGGAATACAAAAGTAGCAGATTTTGTGACATGTTTTCAGAGCTCCAGAGAAAAGCATATCTTCCAGTTCCTAGTCCGCTAGAGGAGCAGAGATAAATGCGGTCCAGCACATGCCCCATGCACTCGGGGGCTCTGGACCATGCCATTTTTTTATACTGATTTAAATGCGAACTTGCTCAAGTCGATGCTTTCCTCTCTTTGCCTCCCTTATCTTTTTCCCCTTTCTGGTTGTAGGGCATCGGCACATCACGCTCACTTCTCTTGACTGCGGCTTGCCTGAAAAGGGGCAGATATACCTGAGTGAGCTCCAGATTATTCCCTTTGGGTTGTGGCCCTCAATACAGGTGGTGAAACAACCCAAAAAGCTGCCAACAGAACCTGAGGGAAGAGGTTTAAAGTTAGTTCAGACAAGCTATGGGGGCTGTGGGTGAGCCCCTAGGGTTTGCAGCATGTTTAGCTTTCTGGGGAACGTGCATGTCCTCTGGTGTGAGTGCAGGGTGTGGACCTCCTCCCCGTGTGGCTGTAGCACAACAGATCCTCGAGCCTACAGCCGCCTTCTCCTACTGAACATCAAAGACAGGCCCTCCAAAATATAAGAGCAGAGAGGAACAAAGAAGGGAAATCTGGGTCCTGGACACTACAACAAATGTTTTGTCTAAATGCTTGACGCATGTGGGATGCATGACAGGAGTGAGGGTAGCAACACCGAGTAGATATCATCACAGTAAGGAAGACTCTTTGCCAAAGACTACGGAGCCCCAACAATATAACCCATACCAACAGTGACTGACATGGTCGAGTCCAGCCAGCAGATGTGCCAGTCCTCCTTCAGAAAAACCCAGACACCACCAGCCACGTGATACAGGACCTGGGCTACCTGAGCTTGGTGTGACAGCAATAGGCTTGCTCAGGCACGTCAGCAGTCTGCCCACAGGCTGTCTGCCTGCTGGCCAGGCAAAGAAGAAGAGGAAGGCTGAAGGTTTCAGCCCATGCTCTGCTCCCAGATGCTGCCTGGGAGCAGCAAACCCATGGGCTTGCTGCAAAAGCAGCATGCAAAGAGCGGGATGTTTCTGCCCTTGGGGTCTTCAGGCAGGTCCCCAATACAAAGTCATACTGCTTCTGTTCCAGGTTTAGCCGAGTGCTGTCCACTGCCATTGGAGAGCTGTGCACAGAGCCGTGCAAGGGCTCTTCCAAGGGTCAGCAAGATGAATCTGAAGCCATGTATTGCAGACACGGAGGGCGGGTATTTTGTTCCCGCTCCCTGATCTATTTTTCAGCTATATTGGCCAGAGAGCTCATTAGGACAAGGGGCTGCAAGCACCAGGTTTCCCCCCACCCTCCGTTAAAAGGAATGCTTCAAATCTTTGGTTTTGCATCCTTCCTCCCCTCCCTGAAGGGGAATGGAGGTGGAAGCTTGCTCTGGCTGAACTGGACATAAAGGACACTATGTCCATGATTTTTAGGTTTCAGTTTAATTCAGGGTACATTTAGCTGAGTCAAAGCCATGTTGGCAGAGCGCTAGATTGGACAGACTCAACCTCCTTTATACACTCAAACACAGATATTTCAAAACATGCTGTTTAGGCCATGGAGGATTTCTTATGTTGGAGCAATCTCATAAAAGAAATGCTGACAGCTGTATCTACTGGTTAATTTAAAACCCAGCTGGAACAAGGCCTGGGCAAAATATTATTTTGAAGTGACTCTCATTCGCTGTTGTTCCATTACCGAAGCAACAAGTTTTACCACAGGCTGCCCCCCTTGTGTCCTTGTACCCTGACTTAATTTCCCTCTTGGTTCCTGCAGTAATATATTCCTGCTCTGGAACACGGTATCAGTGTTCCCCCTCCTGCTCCGAGCCTGCCCTGCTCGGCCCATTTTGCATTTACAGACCCCTGTAGTGCCTCCACCCTTCCTTCTGGAGGGCTGTGCAACGCCTCAGAAGGGTTTCTTTTCCTCCGCTCTTGCTCATGATTTTGCAGCTCCATCCCCAACCTCCCGGCAGGTTACGAACAAGCATAGTGCCTCTCCGCTTGCATTTTCCTGCCCAGCCAAGGAGGCTTGGCTCACGCTCCTCTCTTTGCAGCTGGGTTTAGGGCTCTTTGGGGAGCAATCGTGTGGGTTCCCAACCCATTCTTTACCCCTTCATTCATTGTCTCCCTGGATCTCTCTTATCTACCGGTATCATATTTCCCCAAAATAAAGGAACTTTGGCGAGTGAAACAGACCATCTCGCCTAGTCTTACAGGTCTCTGCAACAGCTGATTAACATAACAGTATTTTCTGTTCTAAATTGTATGATTCCCATGTCTTTGTCACACTTTCATTCAGCAAAAAGCTCCTGGTAGGCCAGAATTAGGAAAGCTGGAAGCTTTGGCTTTGTTTTCAGAATTAGCAATTCTCTTTCTTCTAGATAATTTTGTACAATATATGTTTTATATTTCTCTCCCCCTTTCCATGACTTATTTTATGCTAATAGTTCCCTAAGTATTATTAATTAGATTTTTTTTTAAGTAAGAGAAAGTTCTTGAAAGTTAATTAAAAGTTGCATGCAGTAATTGTGCAAAAGTAGCTTTTCCATTCTGAAAATTAAACCTTTGTAATTAAAATCCGATATTCATTTAAAGATTCAAATACAGTGTTTATTACTCATTTATTATTATTTATTTTTTTGCCACTTGGGAAGTGTAATTGCTCCAGCAGAGGGAAATCTGAGGTCCCCCCTCCCTCCTGTCCCCTCTCTGGGAAATGGGACATTTCCATCACCCCGATTATGTCATCTTCCTTGGAGAAATGGTTGAATCCTGAGTGGAGGGACAGGGACACGTGCTGGCACGCATCTTGATCTCCTCCTCTAACAGCCTGTCACTTTTTTTCCCCAAGATGTAAAAAATTTGTTGTCTTGTTATCTCAAGGATGGAATATAGATTTCAGAAGCTATCAGCATCTCATATTTGCCAGCAAGAGGCTACTTACTGTACATTCAAATAGCACCGAGGTTGCAAATCAGAACAGATACCGGCTCGGCAGAGCCAAGGTTAAAGAAAAATGAGGAGGAGGGTTTGGATGCTGGTGTAATTCCTGAGCGACTCCTTTCACCAAAGTGCTTCTGGATCACCCCCATGCCCCCAGTGCTCTGGATGGATGGAGGAAAAGAAGCTGCGCTTAAGCAAGACAACCCCGACAGATGAGGCTGTGCTCCCAGATTGTTTCCAGCACTGAAGTGCTCAAAGGGACGTGGGAGCAGCAGGGTCAAGATTTTCAGAGGTACTTCTGTTTAGTTGTCAACCTTTAGACACCAGAATTTACCCTACTTTGTGTTTCTTGGCCATCAAGCCTGCTCAAGGAAGCCCAGTTGGCTGTGTGTGCTTAGGCATATCTTTAGAGTTCCTCAAAAATCCAAGCATAAAATCACGTCACAAAAATCCAAGAGACTCAAGCCCAGTCAACCTCCAGCAATTAATGGGGACTAATTATGGTCTCCCTCTTCTGGCTCTAGAAGTGGCTCAATATCAGTGACAAAGTCACCCCTTCGTGTACGAAGCAGGGTGTGAACAAGCTTGCATAGGACGTTCTTGTGTGTTCAGAGCTCAATGATAAGTAGATATACATCATTATCATAAAGTTATTAATCATTGTGCTGAGCTAACGTCACCCATTTCTCTTAGAATGGCTTTTGCCTCTGTAAAATGCATAGCACACCAATAGAACGAGAAAGCGCTGTAGTAACCAGCATAAAATTAATAATTACTAATAACAAATGCATAATCAACACAGAACTTCTTGCAATATGTTTAGGAAATGGCTGGTCCCCTCGTTCACTTCCTTTGGCTGCAATGTTATTACAAGCTGTTTTTACTGAACAAGTATTTTGGGGATACCAGAGACATAACAAGGAAGAAGCTTTGCTTAAAAGCTAGGAGGAGTCACTAGGAATTACCTAAACATTTTAAAAACTGGAAACATTTAGGTCAAACACAAAATAAAGGCTTTAGCAGCAGAGAGAGTGCTGTGACCAACCAGAACGAACTCCAGTAATACAAGCATCACCAACAGAAATAATCAAGAATAAACAAAATCGTTGTTGAATTAGCACAGAGGGAGATCTCGTTTGTCCTTGGGCTGGATGATACAAAGGAACTTTTCTAATGATATTATTATTACAATGCACTAGAGCAGCACACTGAGTCCTTCATCAAGATAAGGGCAGTTACTGTGGCAGCTTTCTAGGACGGGATGTGCAAGTATTACAAGAGAGACCCAACTTAAAGAGCTTACAGTCAAAACAGACAAGGCTTTAGAGGAGGGGCTGTCATCTCAGCGCGGGGAAGCTCAAGGTTACAGCGGTACCTGGTACCAGATCCAGGAAAGCGGGGTGCATCACTGTGAATACCAGCCGCACCGTCCTCCTCCTCCTGGGGACGGGCACAGCCCCGGGGTGACTCCCGGCACCATCCCGATGCGGCACAGGAGCCACCAGTGTCTGCTGCAGGCTTGGTGAAATGCTGGTTGTCATCTTTGCCCTAGGAAACTGCCCTCTTCCCATCTTGTTTCTGGAAGGTGGCGATTGGAAATGGGTTGAAACAGGGCAAAATAAGGCAATTGCGAAGACCTGTTAGCGCAGACCTGCGTTTTAGCCCAAATCAGGTCCTCTGGCTCAGACACTGCAGCAGAAGCCCAGATATGGAGACTGGGACTTATTACGCCCAACTTTAGCCCTTTTAGGGCTGCATTTGGTCTAAGAATTGTTTCCAGAAATACCTCCAGAGAGTGGCATTTCACCCCAGAAACGGTCTGCAGAAGTACTTGAGGACTACGTGCCAGTTTTTGAACATCACATTTAGGTCTGTTGAATCCCAGCCTTAAAATCCTTCCCTGTGTGATTTTGGGGAAGTCACTTAGCAGCCCCAGACCTCAGTTTGTCTCACTGAGGCTGATATTTCTAACTTTTGAAAGAGAGAAGAATCTTTCCTGAATATTAACCACTGTGTAGCAAGGACTCTGATAAAGACGATTACAGAAATAAACCACCAGTTGATAACCAAATGCAAAAAAAAAAAGAAATGATTATTCCCCCACCATTATCTGTGTGCTCTGCACCAGTACATTTTAAGGCAATCTCAGCTGAAAAGATAAAGACATAGCCATCCTTACAAACAAGGATATTTCATTCAATAGATAGAAAGCTCTAAAGGGTTCCAGCTTTGCTGAAGCACTGAGACACTGAGAATTGAAAGAGGTGCGGAGAATTAATTAGACTTCTGATATTATCCTGGTAAATAAAAGTAATAAGCGAAGCTCTGAATAGGAAGACCTGATTCATATTCAAACATTTACAGAATAAACAGCTGCTGATTCTCCTATCTAGCCCAGTCCTTATCCTTTAAGGCTGCAATAAGTGACCCCTTAATCCTAGGCAAAAGACTGCATGAGCATTTGGAATTGAAAAAGAAAGCATATTTCCTTCACTATTCCAATTTCCACTCAATTTCAGTATAAAGTTGTTTGTGTCTTTTTTTTTTTTTTTGGTTCCTACAGCAATGTGTGTTTGATGATGAGATTTTGTGCATCTGAACACTTTTGCAGCCTCTTTTTTTTTTTTTCCTCTCTAAATAAAGACATGCCTGACCTCCCTACATCGAGCAGGAGTACCGCAGTCCTTCAGCTTGGTTATATCTCCATTGTACTGGCCATGCTCTTAAAGCACTTATAGCAATAATTTCTTGGCATGATGGACAGACTCAGCAATAACCTGATCCTGCAATGCACTGAATAAACACTTTAGCATTTAGTACATGGACACTAATGTGCTGGGAAGTAATTGCTTAGAGGTTCACAGCTTCAATATAATAATGCAGGGATTGCATTTATACAGCATACAGCATAGGAAAAAAAATTGTTATTGGCCGAACTTCCTCTCTCCCATTTTGATTAGTACAGTAGAAGAGAGATGAAGGTAAACACGAGGTGATCCTAGGTTACCAGATCTGGGGGTTTTATTTGGATGCAGCTATACTTAAGAAATGGAGACATTCTACTGACTTCAGCCCATTTACTCTGATTTTACACCAGTGTTCCCGAGAGAAGTGCCTGACCATTAATATTCTCCTTCACAATAGTAATGCTGAAACGAGTTAAAGATTAAAAAGCCTATGCTAGCTTGGCAAAAAAAAAAAAAAAAAAGTATTTTCTACAGTAAATACATAAACACGCAGGCAGCAATTCCCCGGGTGAGCTAAGCTTAAAAAAAGCTCAGTGGAGTTAGCAGAAGTAGAATGAACTGTGTAGAAGAACCAAAGTTTTGCATTTCCACTTATGCGAATAATTACTCTAGCCCTCATCAACATTTCTCTGCTTAAATAGCATTTATAAATTAAAGATGCCTAAACTTTAAATGGAAACTAATTTAGGTATTTTCTTTATTATTAAAAACTTTTTCCCTGGACACTTTGGGCTCATAAATGACTATGAAACAGTTTTGCTACTTTCTCTTTTTTTTTTCCTTCACCTTTCCCCCTTCCTAAGCACTGCAGATGACTCCTTAATGGCATGCAGAGTGTGGTTACCTCTAGGATACAGAAATGCTGCTTGAAACATTTTCTTTTTTTAAATATTTAATTTTAGAGCTACCAAAAAAAAATATTCAGAGGACCAAAATAAAATAAAAAGAACAGCTTTCCCAATGTATTATTAATACCAATAAATGGGAGCTGGCGGATTTAAAAGCCAAGATGTAATGCATTTTCCTGAAGCAGTGAGCCTTTAAACAAGTTCCAGTATTGAGATTGTGTAGTAAAAACTGGTAAAATGAAATATCTTTTCAGATAGGATAATAAAGACAGGCTGTATTAACATACCCTTTCCGGGAAACACAAGCACAGAAGAGGCGTTAGCTGCTATTCTTTATAGACTTGGTTGTGGGAAGGTTGACAAGTGACCTGCAGAACTTAATTTTTAATTCCCTGTTGCAGTCTGGAAACATCTTGATGAAAATACGTGGACTGGGAGAGCCATGGCTCTGCTCGGCTTGAAGTTGTCTCTGGGGAGGCATTTTCTCAACCGAGCGCGGTGCCTCTGGGTGGAATATTTTCTCTCTGTCTGGAGAGTCGGCATGAAGACTTGCATCACGCTGATGCTTTACACCGACACCTTCATGGGGCTTCGGCGTGTTGGAGTCAGTCACCCACCGCACAGAAAGGGACGAGGTGAACACCCTGTCGGAAGAGAGGGAACGGGATACCAAGGGTATATCCGAGCCAAGGATCCTTGCTGCCTCATTCTTCAGAGTGAGGACCGTGCTCCTGTGCCCTGCCCCAAAGCAGAAGCCCGGCTTGGCACTGCGTCTCTCCAGGGAAACTGAGGCAAGAGGATCAGGGCACTGGGACATACCAAAGACTTTGATTTAAACTCTTGTTAAGCCTTCGCTAGAGTGCAAAGCTGTCAGAAGGACTAATGCAACCAACGAGTGCTAGGGGAAGTTATGCCAAGCCTGGGCAGAGGCACGACTAAAGGATGAAGAAGGATGGTCTGGAGCGAGGGGAGAAGATGCCAGTGATGGGATGGGAAGGGGTTGGATGCTGGTGGTGGCACACAGCTGTCAGTCAGAGCAGCATGACTTGTTTTGCACTTAATATCTCTGCCCTGTCACACATTAAAATGCAAGCTCTCTAATTGCTAGTGTCCCCCTAGTATCTTGGCAATTTGTTGCTCTCAAGTTTGTTAATTCAAACATTGCTTATGACATCTTATCTCCAAGAACATCTTTTATTTTAATTCCTGCAAATCCCCCCCCGTATCGTCACAATTCTCTCTCAAGACTGAGGTAGGAGCATTGGTGAGTTACTCTGTGCTTTCCACACTCTTCTTAATTACTCCTCCCTTCCTCATGGCCCCTGGGAAGCTCAGGGGAGGTGGTCTGCTCTTAATGCACTAAATTAATCTCCTGTTATGTATGCATATGTCCAGCATTTTTTCTACACATTCCCAGGCAGCCTTTCCTGTTTTCATCACATCTTTCCTGCTGCGATGCATATTCCTGCTGGCCTCACTAGGGAATCTAATGCAGATTTGTCGTTGCAGGAGAGGGCAACTAATCTCTTCTAGCTGAGGCATCCACCTGAGAATGACAGCCCTCCTTCGGCTGTGTACGAACCTCAGCTCCCCAGGTAAAGCTAGGTACCAAACTTAGGTCGCTGAAGTTGGCAGAAGTACCTCACCCAATATCGCTGTGGACATCTGATGCTTGGCTCTTCCCAAAACGCAACTGCTTTAAGCACTTGTGAAAATCTCATCCATGATTGTACAGGGAGCCTTCCTGCTGAGTCTGAGAAAATTAAATCCATACTTTTGACTTTAAAGACTTCTCTTGATAAGTTTCCTCATTTTAAAAATTTATTATTATTGTAATTTTGAAGCTCCTTTAAAAAAGTAGCATCCTGCTGCTAGTTTCTGGTCTAATTCCACCTCGACTGTGGGTGGATGCAGTGCCACCACACTTGGTGGTGCTGAAAGTAGAGGGTCAGCTGCAGCCAGTTCTTCAGCTGCATCCAGGGCGCGGAGTTTGCTACGAGCAGCCTCCCTCTGCTTCCCAAGTTGTTCGGCTGCGTGCTAAGAGCACGACGGCAATGATACATCTGCAACTGCTTGGGGAAAGAGCATTTTAAAGGTAAAGAAAGAGATTTAAGGAAGGAAAAAATGAGTAGAGATAAGGCTGAGACAGTGTCAAAGAGATGGAATATACATCTCGGAGAAAATCTAAAAGCAGATCATTACCCAAAAAATACTAGCTGTAAGCAACAGTTTGCAATGCAGAAGGAATATTTATCCACCAATGTTTTGATAGTCTATTTCTTTCCGTTTGCTTCCACTGAGGGGTAATATTATTCAGAGGTTAGAAACGGAGGTTTGGAGGTGGCTGTGGGATGCTGGTGTCTAATCCTAATTCTGCCTTTGCTATGTGATGCTAGCTGACTCCTTAACCCCGCCACGCATCAGGGACTGGGCACTGTTGTGCTAGGAGCTGCACACTCTCAAAACAAAGAAATTACTTGAGCCGAAGGGTTTGTATATACATGGGAATTAATTTGGATAACCAAAGACCAACTGTTTGGGGTCAGACTCAAGGTCCCTTACAGTGGGTGCATTGAACGGGGTACTTGGAGTGCTCCCTCCCCTGCTACAACCCTCCAGCTTCCACCCCTTCGCTGCTCAGGGGCCTCTTTGACCCAGAAAAGGTACTTTGTGTTTAAAAGCAAGAGATAGGATGTGAATTTAAATTCTGTGGCATCTTTTCTTTTGCAGTTGGCATGCCTTATTCCTGTTTAGTTTAGCTCACTTTCAAGCAGATTAAACTAAACTGGTACACAGCACTCTTATTATAGAATAAGTGCTCACAGGGAGAGCTATTCAGGAATAATTATTCTGATTTAAACATTTCTGAATAATCCTATGCAAAGGCAAGTTCTGAACAGAGAGACAGCGGGTTGATGTGGCATACAGATGGGGGAGCGCAAGGAGCCGTAATAGCGTGTAAGTATTCATGCTGGAGTCCCTATTCTAAATGTTAACACATCCAGTCAGGAACAGAAACCCACCAGGTGATCAATATCTCCAATGAAAACTAACATGATCATGGTGAATTCTGACCATTAAACATGCCCAGCTAACTCCTCCTGAGCGAGACACATAGCAGAGCTTACTCCCCCAAATAATTGAGCAAATAGGTTTGAATAATGAACACAATCCAGAAAAATCACCATCTGCTTATGGACAATTTGCAAACAGAAAAAAGTAGCAGCATTCTTTTAATAAATGATCTGTTATGAATTATTCATGCAGCTCCAATTAACATTAGGATTCCTAATTTCTCCAGGCAGCCCTAGTGTAAGGATACTTCATGATTCCTCTGCATTTTCCATCCAAGACCCTCTGAGCACTTTCCAGACGTTCAGAAGGTAAACCCCACAGCCCTCCTTTGAAGGAAACCCTGTCTTCATTTGGCAGGGGATGAAATGGAGACACATCTAATAATGGGTTGTTCTGCAACTTTCACTCATTTTTATCAATGTCCATGTCAGCTTCTGCCCTTTTCATTTGCAATCGTTTCGAGCCCTGTTTTTACACTGATGCAAAAGATCTCTGCAGGTGAGTGAAAGTGGCGATTTAGAGTATGCTTGAGTGTCACAGGGGCACAAGATTTGTCCTTTGTATCTCATTTGGTAGTGGATTGCTTTAGCTTTAACTGCAAAATGGTCACTGTAATGTCTAAGGTCCAGATTTTCAAAGGTATTTTGGCACTGGAGAACACAAAATAGGTGCCTAAATTGCTGTGGCAATATAAGTCACTAATACAGTTGGAAATAAATTCAAGGGAAAATAGAATTTTTCCAATTTTTATGGGTACAAAACAAGTATATCTACCTACGTCCTTTTTACCACCACTTTACTACAAATGTAGAAGCCTCGATTTGTGACAAATTGTCTCATTTCACAAATTTTTTACTAAAGCAATGGTGCCTTTTTAGCGACAGTATTCCCAACAATGGAAGCTGCACATTTGTGGTCTGGAATTACGCGGTGTAATGAGTTATGAGTCAGCATTACCCACTTATTATGGTAGGGGAATGGCTCCTATATTGCTATTTGAGCAAAGAGATTTACACCATAGCAGAAAGCTCGTGTGTAGAGAACATTGAGGTTAAAGTCAGCCTTAATTCTAGCTTTATGGAAATTAAATGTTAGGGTTTTTCATCACAGACAAGTTGGACTAAAAATGAATCCTCATTAACAGAACGCCGTGGTATACAGTTACATCTTCCTTGTTGGCCAGAATGTACCGTCTCTGAATTTAGCTTAACAATTTCATATGGCATTTTCCTGCTCACTCCTCCTCCTTCACAGTTCAAGAATAGGAATAGCTCTTACGGCTGAAGGACAGAAGTTGTTTTTCATTAAAGTATCATAGTTTAGAAAAAACAACCCAATTCATCTACTCTCCCCACATGTCATTAAACACACTCAGCATGCAGCATCTCAGATGCCTCGCGGGTGACGTCCTCAGCCATCTTCACAGTCAAGTTTGCTGCTTCCCTCCTCTCTCAGACTCCTGGCTCCCCAGCACTTCCATGTTCCTTCTCATTTCCAAGTCAAACACATCTTTATTAACCTCTGACTTTCCTGAGTAAATCCTGAGGTTTCCTCAGGGAAGTAAAAATCAAAGCCCTGCCATACTTCGAGAAATATTTGCAGCTGGTAAAAATGAAGGCGCAATCTTGGTTTTGTAACTCAAGGAGAGAGGGTCAGAAAACTTTATAACCTGGGTGCGTACCAAGCCACAGCGTATCCGAGGTAACATCCCTGTGCCTAGCTATGAGTGTTACAGCCTTATAATACAAGGCTGCCTAACAGGGAAGTCGAGATTATAAGTTCTGTAAGATAGGATGGAGCCTGAAGGTTATGATTTGTAACTATCAAAGACCTATCCAAGTAATACTTTATTTGGAAACAATATTTTTTACCTCTTGGCAAATCTGGGACTCTATCCTTGCTGGGGACCTTGAGCACAGTTGCGATGCGAGCTAAATGAATGGTACTAATTAAGTAACAAAAGCCTCCCCAGAAGAGACAGCATTTAAAAACCAAAACAGTTCAGGCATAAGCCTTTTCCCCCGAGCTACCGAGGCAGACGTCACCAGGAGATTGCATTCCAGCCTCAGTTGGAAATTGTAACTATATAGAGTAACTCTCTTTCCCCCCAGACTTAACAAAAAGTAAGAGGGCAGTATGTAGCTGTCAAGGTCGGTAACTATTTCATATTGTTATCATCTTCATGGATATTTAGTACCACGTATGAAATTTGGGCAAGGGACTGGCTGCGTGGCTCCTGCTGCTTTGGCATCGTGCTGAGACTCTGAGCAGGTGAATGTGGAGAACCTCCATTTCCTCATCTGTAAAACTGGAGTAATGCACACAGCCATCGCCACAAGGGAGGCAGAGAGCGAATTCAACACCTTAATTTTAGTACCCATCAGCATTTCTAGCTGGGCGAGACTTTATAGCCTGGGCCGTAGGACTCAGCTTGATGCGCACATGCAGACGCACCGGAGTCACTCTCACTACCTTGCCATTTTACTGGGATCTTCCAGTACCCCGATGCTGGGAGAAGCTGCGGTCTCTGCTACCATACTGCCTCACTCGGTACCTCTGCAAGGAGGTTCCAATGGAGAGAAGCTGGGGCTGCAAAGCGCTGCCTCCCGCCCCATCCTCAGGACTGGCACCTGGAAGGATTGAGATGAGTGGCCTGGCCAAAACGGTGCCCGGTGAGGGAGGACTCCTCCGGGGCAGCGTTCCTCTATTCCTGCACTCAGATCCGAACGTGACCTGATGTCCCCCCTGCTCAGACGCCGCTCAGTGTGATGCAGTGGCACGGTCCCAGCGTTTCCACGTCCTTGTGCCTGTCGCTGTGATCTAACTTGCAAGTGAAGGAGAAGAAATCTTCCCTGGCTTCCCCTCCTCAGCTTCTCCGCTCTGTGTACCGCGAGCAGGTCCCGGCAGCATCCGAGTTGCCTGGCTGAGTCCTGTGTGAGCCTCTCCTCCTTGCTGAACTGCCGTGGTAAATCAGGATTAAACTACAGTCTCTGCTGCACCATAAAACCTTTAGCTCTTTAGCACCAGTTGAGAGGCGATACTGCTCTCAGCCTCCTCAGGAATGGTTTCCTTTTACAAATGTTCACTGACCATAACTGTCCCCGTCACATCTCTTCCCTACCCTCACTCGCTGCATCCAGCCAGCATTGTACTCTGAGGACAAGTGATGCTAGAAGGAAGTGTGTTGTTTTTTTTTTTTTTAAAAAAGAAAATAGACAACAGTCCATAAATCTAGTTCTCCTGCCTGATCATTGCTTCCCTCCATCTCCCTCTGGCATTGTTGGAAAGTGGCTCTTGGAAAAACCTCTTAAAAATGTATCGGCAAGAAGAAGGGAAATTGTTCTCGGTGACAACAATACTGTACACATATTTGTATATTTATTCTGAAGATCAAATTGATAACAACAGGTCCCTTCATGCCTGCTGATTTATCTGCTGAACAGGTATCTATGCCGTATGCACTGCATGGCTATAACTGTCATGGCTGATATAGGGATAAGATGAATAACCTCTACAGATTTCAGGTACAAGTAGGAAAATGTAATCATAACTCACTTTAGAACCAAGTGATACATATTTATACTTTGCCTATCACAGGCTAGCAAGCCTTTCCCTTTTATTTTGCATTCATGGACCTGTGATGCACATCAATCTTTTTTTCAGTTTGTTAATATTGTTGTCACTCAACTGAAATTTATCGTCACATGACTTACAATTGGGAGACAGTTTCATCTGAGGAACATTCTCTTAATTTACCGCATTCAAATTTCCTCTTCTGGCTTGACTCTGTGTCGCAAAGACTGATACTTTACTTGGTTCAAACCTATTCGGCTTTTTTTCCTCCCAAACTAAAAGAAGTAAATGTCATAACTATTTATAAACTGAAGAAGAACAGAAGTCAAAGTAGTGAAATAAAATGGATATAAACTCTTAATCAGCCCCACAGGATTTAAAGGATGGGTTCAAATGCCTGTGGCTAATTTCTCTTGGGAGACCTGGCCTTGAAGGACCCTCTTTGGATCATGGTTGTCTTCCCCATGGCGAAAAGAGTAGAAACGACTAAGTGCAGCAGCCCTGCGCAAAGGCAGTCAGAAAAGCAGCTGTGCTTGCTTTGGGCAGCTTTTTAGGGCTTTAAAGGCCTCCTGCACTTCTAGTCTCGCCACGCTTTCTCTGGCTTTCATGCTGTGAGCAAAAAAGGAGCAGGGCTGCCTTCTCAAGGGCCGTGCGTGGGGATGCGGCTCCATCACCGCGGCTGAGCTGGCTGGTTTGGGCTCTCCGCACCCGCGCACATTTGGGGATGAGGGTTACCCCGAGCAGGGCCGGCTCTGCCGGGCAGCGTGAGGCCATTTCTCCTGTGCCAGCCCCAGCTCCTGCAGCTCGCGCCAGAGGAAGGGGAGACCCGGCTGTTGCAGAAAAGTCTCCGTTGTCAAACTTCACTGAGGGAAGAATTTAACTTTTCTTTCTTTCAATCTTTTTTTAGAGATCATAAATATTTATGAAGAGCCTGCCAGTCATTTTTAGGGTTTCTGACTGAGTGTGTCAGAAGAGAAGGGCTTTTATGAGGATTTATAGTAAATTGCAGTAAATTGTGTTCCTGTCAGGGAGAGGAGTTACACGATGTCAGGGGAAAGAAAGCAATCTCCACAGTATGGCAACGACGCTATACGGGTGAATCTGTCCCTGCCCCAGGGGTCATCATGAAGCCTGCCCACTTCTCAAGCGTCACTTCAGTCCCCAAACTTCAGCGAGGCACGGCCAGGAGAAACTCCCTCTTCTGAGGCAGAAATCACAGCAAACTGTCCTAATCGAGCAGGTCAATTGCCTTACATGATTTCTCCATGGCAAGATGCTACCTCTACATAGAACTGCAATGCACACCAATGCCAGATATTACATCCAACTCTAATGCTCCTTTCACTGCATCCCAACAGGAAAACAGTCCTGAATTCTCACACCAGCGGGTTTTTGGAACTTTAAGGGATGTAAAAGTGGGCCTGAGACATCAATGCAACAGCAAGCATTAAAGAGACACTTTTCCTGAATAAAACAAATCAAGACAAAGCCAGAGCAAGTTACAGGAGTACATTATTGCAACTATCTGCGGTAAAGAGCGAGCAGGAGACAGATGCTGCTTTAACCCTACACTTCACCAAACCATGCTGCGACCTGCTTGTCACAGAAATCCTTCGTCCTCAAAACATGAAGGTTTTAACAATAATTTCTTAAAAGCTACACACAGTACAGTCTTTGCACCAAATCCATTCTCCCATCACATTGTCACTTCCAGAAAACAAAAGCAGGATAGCAACATGATTTGCCCCGGGTATTGTAACCAAAGACCCTCTCCCCCAAGCTACATCCCAGTTGTACTAAAGTTAAACTACTCTATCTCCGTGTCTCTCAGTGCCTCAATCCTAGCAACTTTAAAATAAATGAAAAAGTAAAGTACAACATTTTTTAAACCTGCCACAATTTCATTTGATTTTGTTGCTCATCATTAGGACTACAAAAGATTAAGGGAAAAACTGATGGCACCCCAACACTGAAGCAAATCCTCCATGGATCGCAGCACATTAACCTGAAAGAGCTTGATTGCATTATCCTACCAGCTCCAGAGCCATGATATTATTCTTTTGCTGATTCCATCACTTTATATTTTGCTCATTAAAGTGGGGGAAGAATGTCAAGATCACATTTTGCCCAACAAAAAAGAAGTGTGAAGATGGGAAGTGCTTTTGCATTAATTGAATCAAGGATGACAGCGCAAGCAGCTTTGAACCCCATAAATCTAGACAGAGTCTTGTCAGATAAAGTATCAATGCGCTTTATCAAACTTTGTCCATAGATTTATAGAGAGCTCAGACCACAGATCTGTAGTTCCTCAATGTAATCACTTCAGCATTTTCTAGCTATGCTACCAACCTCCATGTGAAATAATGGAATTTATTGACAGAGAAGCAGGCACTGCAATTTTGCTGTTGTTTAGAAAAATTGCCCATCAATGAGGTGTCGGCGGAGAAAGACAAAAGATATTACAGTAAGATGACTATCTCCTGACTCCTGCTGAATTGGTAGATGAGCCATTAGCTTCCACGGAGGGAAAGGGGTGGCCACTCTTCCAGAGAACTGCTCTGGTTTTTACTTACAAGTTGTACCGCTCCAAGACAAAAAAATAAATAAAATCAAACCCCAAAACCTAGACTTGTTCCAGTCTGCTGAATTACTTCAGTCACAGGTTGCAAGTCAGAAGTCTGGGTTTTGTCAGTGTTGTTTTGGTTCAGCTATCACAATATTTAACCTCCTAATAATATGGGTCTGTCTTTGCACAGTTCCCGTTCACATTTCACTGTATTAAAATGTGTAACTACCACTGATCGTGTTAGGTAAATGTGTATTATTCTTCCTCTCAACATTAGGGGATACAGAGCGTGTGAGTTTGGGAAAGGCTGTTGAAATACGGCTGCATAGAATATCTTTTTTTTGCACTGCTATAAGTCCCCTGATTTCTTGTTTGGTTTCAGGAAGGAAACAGAGGAGTCTTGCCAGGAATTCTTAACAAAGCAGGGTTTACATTTACTGCAGGGAGGGGGAATGCGTGTTCATGCGGGCATCAATTTACAATGTACTGTGTGTCTCGAAGCATCCTTTTCAGAGATGGCTGCATGAGCTGGCGCATGGTCTAATCCTTTGTGAGGGCTTCTGGGTCTTGCTGTGATAAAAGGGACTGCAGTGTGGGACTGCAAGTGTTTCTCCAATTGGCTTCAGACCACCTTGATTTCAACAGTTAGTATGACCTCCCTCTCTATTGACTGTCCTCTAAGAGTGCTCAAACTATCTTAAAATCTTTCCTTAAAAAATTTCCGTTTTCTACCTGCCAACACCTGAAAGTATTTTATGATTGAATGATGGTTAGAGCCTAAGCCAGATGATTAGCCCCCCCTGGAACACACCTATGCTTCTGTTGAAAAGTCCTGATCATGTCATCATCAGATAATGATGCAACTTGTCTCCCACTGGGTTCTATTAATCCTGCTTCCCCCAGCATACTTTGATGCCTATTGCTGCTCCAACTGTTATTGTAAGGTGCTCAAACAGATCCACGGACTACAGGATCTGCTGCTATATGAACACCTTGGGACTCCAGACAAGAATCTTGTTCCTTTATTTCCAAAAATACAGAGTTGATGCACATGAACTGAAAGGCATACCTGGTAAGTAGACACATCATGTCCCTCATTCTCCCTTGATGTTGGCTGCAAGACAGTGTTGCTTGCTCATTAAATGCCACCTCATTCTGGTACCAAAACACTTTGTGGGAGACACAGAGGTGGGAATAAGTTCATTCTTCTGTGCTATAGTAGCTCAGGCCCCAAATGAAATCTGGGCTCTGTCGCTCTAGGCAAGAGACACACGGTTAGAAATACTGCCTAGCCCCAAGCACACACTGTTCAAGCAAATGAAGGAAAGGTGGAAGGGGAAGCAGAAATCGTGAAGAATGAAGTGACTTGCCTCAGGCTGCAGAGAAGGTCAGTGGCAGAGGCAGAGCCCAAGGAGCTTTCTAAATGCTATTCCTGCTAGCAGGGACCTTGACCTAAGAGATAATCAAGAATGAAGTATAAGCAGTCTCAAGCCTGTGTCTCTGGGCTAGGATGAATTCCTTACTTTGATGTGACATTTTAAATTGCGCAAAACTCCCGGCCTGCTCACCATGCCTCGGTGACCCTTAGGGAACAAAGCGGGATATGCAGTAAAGGGCAGCCCAAACAATGGAGACAGGCTGAGAAATGAAATACTAGAACAAAGCACCATGGTTTCCTAGCATCAGCAAGCACCCAAATTCCAGCCCAGCCACACGCAAGACGTTCAGTCACAGATGATAAATAGCAACGAGGACCACTGCATAACGCTGTCATGTAGCGGGACAGGTACATAACACAGAGGGGACTGATTTCAGGCAGAAAGCTCCTGTTGGAAGAGAATGACTGTCTTGTAACATACGCCTGCTACATGAACATTTCCCATTTGTGAGGCCATTTGGAGGCACACCCTTCAAATCTTGTCCTGGCACTGTAGGATGTTGTGCTTAAAAAGACATTGTGCAGCCAGGGATGGGAGGGCTGCTCAATGTCTCACAAAGAAAGCCTGTTCTCACAAGATTTCTAGTTAAACTGAATAAACCCAAGGTTCAGAGAACAACACACAATCAAACTCCCTGTATGTAAGGACAAGGCACATCCTACATCCTGCCCGAACCTGATTTAGAGGTAACGTCCTCTTGTGACCCTGCTGTGCTGAGCTGCCATGCCCTAGTTCTGCCCTAAGGAGATGGACAGACCTTCACCAGCAGTTAAATTAGAGTAATTAAAAACAGTTATAGACCTTCTCAGGTGAGGTGTTATTTCTGACTGTACAAGCACTCTCTGTCTTTATGTCCCTGCATGGTGCTGGTGAAAAGTCCCTTAGACAACCACTACCCTTCCAGCGAAGCAGTGGCAGCATCCAGCTGGAGATGCTACCTGTGCTTCCCCCCCTCCAACTATTCCGGCTCCTTGGGCCTGACCAGGCAGCGAGGTAAGCCAAGTGTGCTGTGCTCAGGCTTCAGAAACAAATGGCAGCAAATGACTGCAAGTGCAGCTGAGTTATAATGGGACTGGCTCTTCCTGCTCAGCCAACGTGCAGCTTGACTATCAGGGAAAGATACAGGTGAACCCCCGGCTGTTTGTTCCTACAAGGAAAACCACCCACCCATTCCGATTTTACTCTGGCCAAAATGCATTTTCTTCATCTCACCTCCAACCTGGTCATAGTGACCCAAAGACCTATTTCTACTTCCACATCTCCTATGACCTTGCTGAGTGGCACTGCGTAACTTTAGTATAATTTTGCCTCTCTTTTTCCCCATCTGTAAAGACAGTGCTGGTGATGCTGGCATGCATAATGCCACATTGTGCGGTCTACAAAAGAAATACAGTCATGATGATGTTTGGCAAATGAAACAAGGAGAGAAGATGCATGCTGGGGAGAAGCACAGAGAGAAACATCATAGAACAAATTAACAAAGGTCTGACATGGCAATGAGACGTAGAGAGTTCATTACCAGATAGGAGATTGCAGTATGGTTCCAGAGAGCGGTGAATTAATGCTGCTCTCTTTTGGTTTTTGAGGTCTCTGTAATCCTTGTCAAAGAAACCATAGTCATAGCTGCTTCCCCTGTGGATAGTTGCAATAAGGAAACTGAGTCCCAAGAAAAAGTGGAGCCAATTCTTTCTGAAACATTGTGGTTTTGTGCTGTCCTGGGTTAGCAAAGGTGGGCAAGTATAAAAGGAGAAACTGTGCTGCATATTCTTTACTTGACTGGAACTCCTTAAAACATGGAATGGTCAGCTCATGTCCTTTCATTAGCCCAAAATTCAGTAAATAAATAAATTAATGGAAGGAGGTTGTGCGATGGAGTTAATTTCTTGATTTAGCTACCGTGCATAAGTGCTTCTCACACTTAATGGGTTTAAAACGCAGTATCCAACATACATATTGCGAAGAGATATTACAGAATATGAGCAGTGCTTCCAGGCACACGCACAAATGCGCTCAAACATGCAGCAGCTTCCTTCTGCTTCATCATGATCCTGAATTAATTCTTACATTAACTGTGCTCTTCTTTATAACCAGTCTAGGCTCTTAAAAGATTTGCGTCTAGCTGTCTGGGGCTTATTATGTGCTTCCTAACCCTTCCCCATGCCTGAAATTACCATCTGGGTCTGTCCATCACCATGCCCAGAGAATTGCAAATATCCAGAACGCCTCTGTTTCAGCACAAATTTGGGTTAGATGTGATCCAAACAAAACAAGAATGGTGCAGAGGTCACTGGTTGTGACAGCTCAGAGAGGTTTGTTTTGGAAGACAGTTGATGCTGGATTGCTATCCAAAAGCTAAGGTCCCTTTCAACTTAATTTGTAGGTTTGTAACAGTAGACATGAGTTGTTAATTCACCCTTGACAGCTTTATTCAACAATCAATGTATAGTCCTTGGAAATTAAATAATGAGAATCAGTGATGTCTTGTATTTATTTTTAAGGGTATGAAAGGACATTAGCCATCATTTAGTAGAGAAGCAGAGTGATTTTCTATAATCAGAGACATGGGTAGAAACAACTTGATCCCCTAACGAGGACACCCCAGAGCTCGACCGGGATAACATCTCTTGTCTAATAAAGAAAACTGGCATCTCTGCGGGACAGCTGTGATAGGCATCTCTGAGCTGAACTTTGCTGGAAAGAAGTTGCACAATACGCTACAGTGATGATCAAAAATGTAGTATTAACACATTGCCCACTGAAAACGCCTGGGCCTCCTTTCATGGAGGGCCTAGATCAATATGATATCAGCATGCTGATATGCAAACTGGTGTCCATGAAAGGAAAATGGGGCAGAGGAGAGTGCTGTGACCTCTCAGTGTGATCTGATCTCTGGTGTGAAATAATCTTCTCCGAGCCTAATACAGCTCCTCTAACCCCCTTAAGTCAAATGAATATGAGAGCATCTTCCGATAAGACCATTCCCCTCTCCTATATTACGTCGTTCTAGGAGAAATTTTATCTTGTCACCAATTAACCGTCCAGATCTGGAGAATAAAAACGTAGTGAAATTTTCTTTCTATCTGTGAGGCTCTGTTCTGCCACTGCGTGCTATACATATCTCTGATACTCTCAAGAGAAATAGTGGGCTCATGTTATTTGTTTTAATATCCATGACATTATGGCATTGTAGATGAAATATCCACATATGCCAGGGAGTTTGTGAGGTGGGAAGGAAGGCTGATAATCTGGACTGAAGAGGGGGAACAGAGGTAAAATTCTGAAAGGCAAGTTGCAAATTAACTAATATTAAAAAAGGGAGGTTCATTAGTGAAAGTTAGACTGACCCTTTCAAACTAAGTCACAAGCTGTTCTTAGCATCATACTACCTTACACAGTGCACATCAAGTAGACTTGATCTCCTGATCAATAGAGAGACATGGATTAAAGCGGAGCTATTTCCATTAAAAATTAAAAAAAAAAAGAAAGAAAAAAGGACATGACTATCAGGGGGATTGGACAGCTCAGGGGTCTGTTAATAGGATAGAGCGTTGTTCGCATTTCAAGGTCTCTGGTCTCCTTACAGAACAGGTCAATAGGGAGAATGAAAGCCATTGCGTTTAATGGCTGGTTAGTGACAGATGTGAAATAAATTGATGGTCTCAATCCAGTTCAGAGCAGACTTTACCAAAATACCATAACCCGTCTTGCATTTTTTTTTTTTTAATAATAGAAATGCAGAGATCTTAAGAAGGAATAAACTGAGATTAAAGTACCCAGCTAGGGCATCTTTCATCCGTTCCCTGCTCTGCAGTTTCTCCCAGATCCAGCAAATCACCTGGTTCCTCACAGTCCCAGTTCTCTATGTAAAACAAAGATGACATTTGACTGCCTTTTGTTAAGGCATAAAGCTAAGTACCTTAACGTGGAGGCCAGGACATGGCAGGCTTGGGTACCCCTTACGTCCCAAGGGGATCCATGTCTCACATGCCCCTCTGCCTTCAGAGATCACCCCTTTGCCTGGAAGTCAGGCAGCAGAATGATGTTCCTAGATGCTGCTTCAGAAAGCCTCAGTCCTCAAGGCCATCAATCAGTCACCTTTCTCAAGCACCAAATTCATTTAAGGGAGGGAAAAATAAAAAGTAGAACAAAGAAAGAACTAGATTTCCTAATATGGGAAGATTGTGAGTGGGAGTCTGCCTTTGAAGCACCTACAAGAGAATCTAATCAAGGCATTTACTATAAACAGAGAAAATCGATCACGGAACATTTTTAACATTTAAAACATGTCTCTGTTTGGACAGCTGAGACATCCCATTACTGTGAATGACACTGCCGGATCAAGGGTCTACACAATTTGAGAGAGCTGTAAATCATCCCCAGACCTTCAGGCACACAAACATTTACAGAATTGCTTTAAGTTATTTGTAAATAATGGGCCAAATTCGTCCCTGGGCACAGAGTGGCTATCTGCCATTGGCTTCAGTGGGAACTGCAGCGCCTTACTCCAAGGCTGAGCTGAGCGGGTGGAAACGCGGGGCCAGGTACTGGTGTGTTGCTGGGGGAGTTTGAAGATGACACCTCCCTTAGACCCTGCAAAGCACAAAGTGATGGGCAGTGGGAGTTGTACAAATATCTGTCCAAAAGACACAGGTGTAAATGCAAGTAGGGGCAGTGAGCAGATTTTGTGTATTTTTACACCCTTGTGAGACACTTATCTTGTCCAAAGTGTTGATGAGCCAAATGCAAAGATAGCAGAGCAGGGAATAATTTATAGGCTGATAAATGAGGGTGAGTGTGAGGGCATATAAGAGTTGGATTACGCTAACACGGGTGGCCTCTTCATTCACTGAATACCAACCTATAGTCATGCTGGCAGCAGCTGGTGCCTCCCATGCTCCCTAGTTGACAGCTACTAGGTTGACATGGTTTAAATGACCACAAACATGAAAAACCTGCTAGGTCTTGGATACTGCTGGCAAGCAGCTCTCACAGCCCTTTTTCTGCAAGGTCATTAACCGAGTTTCACAAGAGGAACATGGCAAGATGATGTGCCTTGAAGAGTATCATCCAGCAGGACATATGGGGAGTGAGCCCAGGTCTCCTGAATACTCTGCTGACTGGGCCGCCTTGCCTGGTGCTGTTCTGGAATGAAAGCATTAATTGGGGACTAAATTACCTCCTTCTGCAGGTGAAAGGGTCAGTATCTCAGGAGCTACCTACTACAGCTCAGCTCATGCAGAAAAACCAGAGTCAATGGCAGCATGCTCCACAAGCAGGGATGCACCAGCACTGAGGACCTTGGTCTCAGATCTCAAAAAAACAACAAAAAAAAAAGGCTGCAGCTTACTAAGAGCTGGGACCTGAGGCAAAGCCTGTACTTTCTGAAGACACAGTTTATGTGACATCTAAACACACTCAACGGGAGCCAATGGTGAGACTCCACAGCCTGGTCCTTGCATCCTTGACCGTATCTTGATGTTTCAAATTATAGCATACCATAAATAAAAGCTTTAATGTGAGCCAAGATGGGACCAATGTGGTTACCAATACGTTAGAGCAGTATTAGGGAAGGAGCCCTCCTGCTTGGCTCATTACTGCCACTGGAAGTTGGTCTCTCCAGACTCAACGAGAGTCACATAAGCAGTAAGTTAATGGGCTGCTGTTGCCGCTGCCTCTCATGTCCAGGTCTGTTAATCTCAACAGGAGCTGTGCTAAGGAAAGCCCTATTAGAGAGGATTTTAATAAAGGGCTGATTTGTAAACACATATGACCCCGGCCTCATTTGTAACGTAAGGAATACAGACGCTCTTGCCTCTTGGCTGTCTGCTAAACTTTGAAAAGGCCATTTGCTGTGAAACATTACCCTCAGAAATCTCAATGGACTTTCCTAGAACGTTTCCTACAGACTTTCTATTGAAACTAAATGGAACTATCCATGTTGGATTACTTTATAAAATCTCCCTAGAATTTCCTGCTGATGCTTTATAGCCAACGCATGCAAGCAGAAAGGAGAATAAAGAATTCCTGTTCCCCCTCTGCCTTCCTATGGTTGCTGCCAAAGATGGAGGCAGTTTTCCCTCTGTGGGGAGCCCATGGAGTTTCTGACTCAGAGACATCTCAGAACATCTGTAAAGAGCATTTATTGATTTGTATTTGCACATTTGGAAAAGCAAACTCCAGAATGGATATTAAATAATGAAAAGGTTTTTTTCTTTTTTATTTTGTACAAATATTAAAGGACTGTATTCTAGCCTGAGTGACAACCCAAGCAATCCTATTGGACTTCCAGGAGATTGCATTGAGGAGGCATAAACCAGCAGAGAATCTGGCCCACTGTATTTACCTTCTGGTTGGAATCAATACAAAATATCAAATATCTTTTTTTTTTTTTTAATAAGTGCAGAGGCTAAACCCCATGTGATAAACTGTATGGACTTGGCACTGAAAAATCCAGAACTTGACAGATTGATAGGTGGCCCCATTCCAGTGCCCAAAAGCCCTTTCCACACGAAAATATTAGCTTAGCATAATATCTTAAGTTGAAAAGCCTGGGATTACAAAGACCAGAGAAAAAAGGCCTTAGAACCAGTCTCTCTTGTGACAGGAAGCAGAGGGATAACCTGAACTGGTACTGTATGGACTGCTCCTGTCTGTTGGGCAGGTGAAGAATTCTTCTTCATAGCAACACTGACCATTTGTTATTTAAGGACTGACTAACGTGGCAATAGGCTGTCTGAGCACTAGCACATAAAATGCAGTCCACAGTATCTCAGCACTTGGTCCAAAGAAGTTCTGGTGGACACTTAAAATTAGCAGTATGTTCATTTGGGAATTTATAAATAAAGCGGTAAGGATGTGTCTCTTTCCATGGTTGCAAAAGAGAAATACAGCGTCGTCACTGGATGGATAAAGCTTTGGGATGCTGCTGCACTGTTGCTTTTCCTGCATCTACTACAGTCATTTGGTGCTGAAAGCCAGGGATAGATGTCCAGATGCTTCACTGGTGGATGCCTGGCTGTGCGGGTCTGGGAGATGCTCCCAATGGCACCCGTGTGGCTCATAGGGTGGACAAACTGCTCTGCTGATGCAGCTTTGCAGTACTTTCTCCCCACGCCCTTTCGTTCTCGCTGCACCTGTGACTAGCACAAATATGGTGATGGAGGAGAAGGACAACAACCGGCCAGGACAACTCACCCGGCCTTCAGTTCATTCCCTTCTTTCCTAGCAGGGTCACCAGCACCTTCCCTACCAGGTCGCTAATGTGCACCCACCACCGGCCAGACCAGGTGCTTTTGGGGGGGGTGGCAAGCAGCATTGCTGCTGGAGCCGTGCGTGGAGTGAGGCATGCAGCTTGGCTCCCCTCGCTAGGCACAAAATCTTATAGCGATGGCAGCCTGCTTCCAGCCATGCCCCTTCACAACGATTGCCCTGAGCGAAGAGCTACGTGCCTGCAAATTACTGGATGTACATGCAAGAGCACAGTTAATATGCTCTGCATGCCCAGTAAATCTAGAGCTCTGTGGCAGAGCTGGGCAGGCAGCATACATGTGGTTTTCAGGGAGACATTACCCTTTTCTGACTCTGTCCGGAAGCAAATGGCTCACCCTGCAATAAAGGCTGGGCTCCTCTGATTTATGGTAAAGACCCATCTTAATTACAAAGCTCCAGCTCAGAGTTTTCCTAACAATCAGAGAACACTGCAGTTATTTTTAATTTGTGCCTAGGGAAATGTTTTGTGGGGATAAAGAAAAAAGAAAATAGAAAATAAATATTTTTTAAAGAAATCATCCTGTTGCAGTAATGGTGAAAAACAAACAGGGCTTAGTTCTGTCCAGGGAAACTGTGCCATGTGTTTCTTGCCACAGGGAATCGCGACATCAACGCACAGCTTGATAATTTTGTTAGTATTAGTGCTACACACATTTACACTGATGGAAAAGTCTTACTTGCCCTCGTGTAAGAATCCATGCTGCAGATGACCTTATTGAATTTCCGAATACGTGGGAAACAGCCATTCCTGCAGGCTATGGTTTCAGCCTGGTGGAGGAACAGTCGTCAGAGCTAGATCAGTGTACATGAACTAGCACAGCCCAGTGAAGTCAAAAGAGGGATGCTACTGCAAACAGGCATCTGACTTAATTTATAAAGCCGGCAAGCTGTCCCATTCTGCTCACACAATCTGAATGGCATATGCTTCAAGAAATGATGAACTGCAGATTAGGCTAACTACTTCCCTTTAAGAACACCGGCACAGACCATGTTAGGCCTGTGCAATCCTCATGACAGACCCACGGACGCATCATACAATCAGTGGAAGTGAAGGTCAGTGGGGTGTGATGCCTCTTTGGTGGGACGTGGGAAAGGCATCATTTACAGCAGGGCCTCTAAACAGATGGTTGGCAGTAGGGTATAAAGTGACTTGGAGTGTTCACAGAGGGAAGTGGGATCATATAGCAAAGCTGTAATCGTTATTAATTATCTATTACCAGATTAGAGGTACATTAGTGACCTGCACCACTTATCCAGTGCACTAAACCACGCAAAGGTTCTCATAACATAACAAGGTTAAAACAATAATGAAACGGTACAAGAACATGACACACCATAGCACAGCACCGTTGGCATTAGTTGGACTCCTGGAAGAGCACTTCAGGCTGAGTAACACGAATTCCCACGGAAATGAATCAGGTTACATTATGGAGATGGGAAGGGGAGTGGATACCATAAAAATAATTGCTCGCAAACATACCTAGCATTTTCCTTAGGTGATGCTCAGGGTTATGTGAATAGAACTGGACCTAATCAAACTCCCCTGAATGCTCCCATTAATTTCTGTGGTTGAACTCAAGCTGCAGAACTTGCTAAAGCAGGAGGTCATTAAAACAGATAGCGAGCTAGGATAAAATGAGAGGGTCTGGCCCTTGACCAAACCTTGATTACTACAGTGGCTTAAGAATGTTTTTTTCTCTCTCTCTCTTTGTGCCCCTTGGTAGGGATTTGCTGAACAGATGATGGAGAAAAGTGGCAAAGTCTAACCACCAACACTAAGTTATGTGGCACAGGTTTGCAGCCATAGGATGCAAGCCTAGCCATCAGCCCCACGGCTCAGCAAAGGCTGCCTCTGGGCTTGCCTTTTTCCTCGTTAAGAAATGCCACCTTCCTCTTCCTCTACACCACTCGGAAGGAAGATTACAAGCAACTGCCTAAGCGTTTGTTACTAGCACTGTTGGGCTCCTGCCCAGAGATCCCCATCATCACCCAGGAACATGTTTCATGGTGGGCTACACACAAAAAAGCTCAGTTCTTCCTCCAAAGAGCTGACAGTCAGCAGGGCATCTCCACCGTGATCTTCTTGTGCTCCTGAATTGCCTCCTTGGTGCCGTCCTTGCCTTGGAGGAGGAGGGTGACTGGAAAGCCCTAGGTCTGTTTGAAAACAGCACAGACTGCAATCCCTGACACACTAATGAACCTCTTTAAACGAGGTCTCCCGGTGACCAAAAGGAACAACACCCCCACAACACAACCTTTCTTACTGACACATGCAGACACGATGTGCACAGTCATAGATGTCCAGGGGAGAAAGTATTTCCAAAAAGACCATTTATAAGCCCAGACAGTTGGCACCAGCTGCACGTCAAAAGGCAGTTTGGGCTTAGCAAAAGATTATGATGCCATTGAAGGAAAAGAAATACTTTTTTTCTTTAAAGTCTTAACCTTGTCTCAAGCCAAAATTAAAAAAAAAATAAATCAATAAATCTTAAATTGTATTCAGCTGGGACAGATGGCAAAGATATTAAATATTTTGGCATTTGGCCGAGTGCACATTTAATGCAAAAAATTATGCCAGTGAAATAACCTTTTCTCCTTTTAAAAACCCTCTCCAAGTTGATTATTATCCACCAAAAAAAAAAGAAAAAAAGAAGAAATGAAATAAAGGATATCTACCTCAGAGATGCATTAACAGATCACTCTGAGCAACAGCCCAGCAGCAGAGTTTATGGCACAAAACATGAACGTTATTTAGAAAGCATTTGGTTGGGGTTGATAATGCACAGTATCACCAGAGACCAGTGCAGTCTGCTCGGCTGCCTGTGGCTGAACTGTCTTCCATCTAGTGCTGATTTAGTGTACAATTAAGACAATGTCTACGAGATCTAAAGCAAGTACCTACTTCCAGGGTGATACTCCTAGATCTAGTTATTATCATGCCAGCACATGAAGCATCTCTTTTCAAATAAGCACCCAAGCCCTACTGATAGTCTCCTGACAAAAGGCACAATCCTGCGAAGTGCTGAGGATGCTCAATTCCCACTGAATTCACTTGAGAATGAAGGTGCTTGTTGCATTGCAGAAGGTGTTCAAAGGGTAACACTCAGAGCTCAGCATCTTCCAGGATCTGGTCCAAAGAACATTTCCATCCAGAATTAAGAACAAGTGATTTGGGTTTTCTTTTTTTGTCCTTTTTCTTATGAGTGACTCAAATAAATGGACTGAGAGTTATTTCTCCCCTGAATATTTTTTGTGCTTTTGAAAGTTTCTGCTGGTAGACTGATTGCTCTGGAATATTTAATTTATTTACTTATTTTTTAAATTTATGCTGCATGTTTATTCACTATTCTCTAGGTATACAGACAAGGAAAATATATACAGATCTTTCTTGAAATATACCATGTCACAGATCTAGACAAACAAGAGTAAAGGAAAGATAGAAAGTATGCTGAAAGGAAAGGCTGCGACATAAGCACAGCATTGCTCTGATCTTCTCATTGCTTGGCAAATGGGGTCAGTATAAGAAAACTTACCCTTACATATGGGGAAATAGAGGCGCAGAGTATGGCTGCAATGTACCCAACACCTCTGAGCATTTGGAGCAGCCTTAAGAATATAGTCAAGTGGTCCCCGGTCCAAAGTGGTGTCCTAGTATCAAGACCTTGGGGTTTTTTCCCCCATTAGAGGCTGTGATTAGACCCTCAAACTTCCTTACGGCCAGCCTGGAAATTGCTTGCCTTCTCCAGGGCTCCATTGACAAATTGCTCTAGAAAAATCAAGCTATCTTTTAATTTTACATCTGTTATAAAAGGTAGGTACAAATCAAAATGGGTGCAAAAATATTGGCTCTGTAGCATAATTAAGTACATGATTAAAATCCACACTTGTGCCAATCATTGATTACCAAGAAAAAAAGAAGCAAGTGAGTTTGGATAACTAAATGCTCCTCCAACCCCAGACAAAAAGAAGCCCTCAAAAATCAGCCTTCAAAACCAACTAAGCTTAATTCTCTAGTAATTTTTCTTTTTTTTTTTTCAGATAAAATTAGCAATGTGCTTATTGATTTTTGTGTAGCTGAAAACGTATAGGTAGAGCTAAAAGAAGGGTAAATAAAACATGATGGACTCTCCAGGTTAGATAAAAGAAAGTGCTTATAAATGCAGAAGTCCACAAGCAGAACAGAAACCGTGAAGGGTTCAGGCAAGAGGCCAGGAAGCCGACTGCACACTGTAAACTATTATTTGTGTTGCAAATCTCCAGGAATTGACTGAGTATGAGTTTTTTTAAGCAAGACCTTTTGCCAAGATCTATATGGTTATAATCATCCCATATTATTTATATCATGGGAATTTCCATAAGTATTATCCTGCCTTGTCTTTGCAAACAGAGGAACCGGTGCAGGTGCACGTGGACAGTTTAAGCAAATTGGTTAACAGGGGTGACATGATGTAACATTGTTATTTTAAGTGATCTTTGATCAATAGCATTCATGACAACAGCCGACTTTGTCCTTAATGCCAGGAGGTATTTTACCACTTCAGTAGTTTTAAAACTAGGGAACTGAATCCAGGAAAATCAATATAGAAACAAAACTCTCCTAAGTTCATAGCAGAACTTAAAAAAGGTGGGGTGCGAAATGGTTGAAAGCTCAACAGGAGTTGGAACTCCTTGGATCCTCTGCACAGTCACCTATTCCTTCTTCACATCACAGGGGACAGGTCACCTCTCTCCTCCTATCCTCAGTTCACACACTTTCAAAGTTGGTTTAAGAAATTAGACGACCTGCACCAGCGCAATTGCATCAAGCTGATCATATCTAGGGTGAGATTCAATATCTGAAGCAGTTAGACTCAAAACACGTAGGGATTTAAAGATCTGTATCACCAAAATACACCAAAAGTAACAACTACAATATATAACAAATCAAGCCTTAAAACTATATAGGTATTTAAGTATGTGTATGTATGTATATTCAAAAATACAGTGTCTTCATCAAAACCAGCATAAAGAGAGAGCTGACTGTAGCAGATAGCTCTCATGGATCAATGTTGCCTTGACCTTTGTGTGTCATGTTTTTGATGCTGCTACATTTTTTTGCAGAATCAGACAAGCTCATACTTCTGCAAAGGAATTTACTGTATCTCAGTGATACAGACTGCATAGCATTTAACCTTCTCAGCCTAAGTTTAAATGGGGGTGTGCGTGCACATGTGTTTCTGCATTGCTGGGCTATGGATAATTTCTACTTCTCCAACTCGTCTCATAAGTACAGGGCAGATCTTGCATGGGAAGTGACTGCAGAGTCAGTATACAAAAGGCAATACAAGGCCTAATGCATAGAAATTTGGTAAATAAACTGTTGAAAACATAACATTAGATTCACATACCGAAATAAAGTTAAATTAAACCCACTGTTCTTACATTAAACAAGAAGGCCGAGAGCTGGAATATATGGTCTATTAGCTTGATTGCTGTTGCAGGATATAAGAACACAGGACCATATACCCAGCTCTCGAGACGAAAGCTGAGTGAGTCATTCTCTGCTTTCCCTTATCTACCTTTCCTACAGCATCAGAAGCCTCTTGGGACACAGACTGTGCCCAGACAGGACTACATGAAGGACCCAGTGAGATGGGTCCATTTTTGGGCCTCTAGTGGCTGCTGCCATGCAAATAATTAACACCATGAATAAAGCAACAAACTCCAGTAGCAAGCTGAAATGGGAAGTGGTCCAATCCTGCATTTATGCCCTCGCTCTGCTGCAGATCCACTGGGTGATGCTGTGCACATCGCTCCTCCGGATGCCTCAGTTTCCACATCTGCAACGAGGAGATAACTATACCAACCAGCGTGCCTTAAATACTTTGAGATGTAAGCATTAAGAGCTTTGAGATGTAAAATTTGTATGGTAGACTGCAGTATTATTCAACAACTAGACATAATCAGCAAGAGGGATGACTCAGATATAGCTCTCGTTGCTCCAGAGCAATAAAAAAATATCTTCCACAATAAATGTTAAAAATTAGTTTGTGTCGTTTCTGAGTTACTGGAAAAGTAACTTTGCTTGCTCTGTTCTTATAAATAAAATGCCATCAAATTATCACAAACAGCATGAAACATGATGTTCAGCAGAGACAATCCAAAGTGAGGGGGGTTTTGTGTTCGTGGACTTGGCTACAGGGTCCTACCGCAATTCACCTGTGAATTGAACCATCTGCAATTAACTTAGTCCTGCTAGTAACCAATAGCTATTAAATTCACCCATCAAAAGCATTTCCTATGTAGAGCATCAAGTGTTTAATCTCAGACCTGAACAACAGCACCAGAAGGTTTTATTTATCAAATCAAGTCACACTGTGTAAGTGTCAAAAGAAAGATTTAAAAATAAGGTTTTAAGACTATCGGGAGAAATTGGAGCGTTCCAGGTACAAATAGAGAAACACAGTCTGTCTGTCACATGGCTAGCAGCAGAGAGAAATGTAATCTACAGTAACAGCACTGCTTTCTCTTTATTTTCACTTTGCTCAAAGGGCACTTTTCATCTGCTGTTTCCAGCCTGGCGGGTGGCAGCTGTAACATGGGCTCAGAAGTCTGACCCAAAAATAATCCATACCATCCCAATCTCACCCTGCAGGACCCGGGCTCACTTAAGAGGTAGCAGGTGACTCCACCTGGCCCAAAGCAATTTACATCCATGTAAGGAAGAATAATAAAAAACCCCCAACACATGCGGGTAATGAGATCTGCATGTGCCAGGGCTGGGCTGCTACAACCTGGGCTTCCCCATATGAGATCTTCTACACATTGTTGTGTGGCTGTACAGGAGAGACTGTCCCATGAGTGCAGAGGGCCTGTGGCATTGCCCCAAAGCTGGCATCCTGCCTACGGCATCGCAAAGGGTGGTCAGTTCTGGTCCTGAGCATTTAAATATGTTAATTTATTCCTTGTTATTTATTTAGTTATTTATTATTTCCCCTCCTCACATAGGAAAGAGGCCAGAGATACATCCCTAGGGTGCTGGGACTGATTTTCTTACTAGGTCAGATTTTAAATAAACCAACCTCAAATCTGTGTTCAGTTTTGGGCCCCTCACTACAAGAAGGACACTGAGGAGCGTGTCCAGAGAAGGGCGACGAAGCTGGTGAGGGGTCTGGAGCGCAAGTTTTGCGAGGAGTGGCTGAGGGAGCTGGCGTTGTTCAGTCTGGAGAAGAGGAGGCTGAGGGGAGACCTCATCGCTCTCTACAACTCCCTGAAAGGGGGTTGTGGGGAGGTGGGTGTTGGTCTCTTCTCCCAAGTGACAGGGCAAGAGGAAACGGCCTCAAGTTGTGCCAGGGGAGGTTTAGGCTGGATATTAGGAAAAATTGCTTTCCTGAGAGAGTGGTGAAGCATTGGAACAGGCTGCCCAGGGAGGTGGTGGAGCCACCATCACTGGAGGTGTTGAAAAAACACGTAGACATGGCACTTCAGGACACGGTTTAGTGGGCATGGCAGTGTTGGGTTGATGGTTGGACCTGATGATCTTAAAGGTCTTTTCCAACCTTAATGATTCTGTGATTCTCCACCATGCAGTGCACCCCTACAAATCCTTAGTCTAAAAAGCGATGGGAAGGGCTGTTGGTTGCCCTGCGCGGTCTTGAGTTTCACACCAGCTCTCCCCATTGCTCGACAGTAGAAGTTGTTGCAGGTTCAGCTCCCTCCAAAAGCCAGGATAGTTGCATTTTGTCCTGAAAGTTATGCGTGACTTTGAAGCTGAAGCTGCTGTTTGGTTTGTAAGGACAGAAATAGGACTGTGGATATTAACTGCTAGCAAATAATTGTCTGATACAATAAAGCAGAACATCACCTGCTCCCTCTGCAAAATTTTCTTTTTTCCTGGTGCCATTGAAAATAGTCTTTTCTCCCCTACTTCTGACAATGCAGCAGAGAAACTAAAGATTTGCTGTTGTAGGGTGGCTACCAGGATCCATTTACACTTTCTGTGGGGAATAGGGTGCTAGAGGCTGCAGATCAACTTGAATTAGCAGACCCTTTAATTCTGAATTTTCAATTTATTTGCTGTGAAATTAGGGCAAGAACATAAGGGGAGTAAAATAAAAATCGAGGTCTCTGCTCAACAGTATTTGGTAGTAGATTACCTATGGTAATGTGCGTAATTTTCAATTCCTTATCTGTCTTCCCCAGACAGGTGACCCAGAGTTATTAGCACTGTTTATATCATTAAGCACTGGGCTGGGATTATAGTCCAAGTGACTGCACAACACTGCATGTGAAATTCAGATCTCCTGAGCACCCGCTAATCAAGTTCACTTGGGCTGATCTTCCATCTCCTGTTCTGGCTAATCTAGGATTTGATAAAAAAAAAAAGGCAGGTAGCCTCCTCCAACTCCTTCACAGATTAATCCGCATATGCAAAGCGCATCAAAAGCAAGCACACACTGCGAGGGAAGGGGAAAAATCACCCTGAGACAGACCGAGCCAAGGCAGGCAGTGAGTCAGCACAAACTCATTTCACCACCACCATGTAAAAAGTTGTTTAGTGGCATGGAACTAAACTAGAGGAGGGAAAACATGCAAATACACCTGACTGGAGGAAAAACGCTCTCTTCAAGCAGAGCGGAGCACCAAGACATGTCAGCATGTGCCATTTTGTGTACCTGGTTTATCAGTTGGAGGTCAGGCAAAACAGGTGAATAGTGCTTATCAGCAGAGATCCGTTAATGTCTTTTCACTGCTGCCACAGATGCTCTCCCATGCTCAAGATTGTACCTGTGTCATGCAGGAGGCAAATATTTGCAGTGTGGGATGAGAGTGGTTTGCTTTTTAGCAGAACGTGCTGGGGCATTGCTACTGCTCAAAGACGTGTCCCTGACTCCCTGAGGGGTCCTGCTTGTCCCTGGGGACGGGGGAGGGCGAAGGAAAGAGACATTTTATCTGCTGCATCCCCTGAGCGAGGGACGTGCCTAAATACCTGCAGAGGGTCTAAGGTGAAGAGAGTGAAGAACATACTGGAGGACTCCTGGCTCCTAATTTAGGCTGCTAAGTGTGGTCCTTTTTCTCCTTTTACAGCAAAGTGCATCACCTTCAGACAATAAAGAGTCCGAATTGCTTATAAACCCCTTGAGCAATGATGCGGTTGGTGGATAGCCTTCTTTTAGGGACCACAAAAAGCATTTTGAACAGCTCCAGGCACCGTGTCCCCTATCACTCAGCGGTGGAGCAGGGTAGAGTCTGCACCACTCAGCCTGCCTCACCGATAGCACTGTCTTCCTTGTATAGGGCAGCCAGCTCTGGCTTTGTTAAGAATAAATCCCCCAATTAACATCTATCTTCCCTCTACTTAATACATAGATTAATTTAAAATAGAATAAACATAATACTACTGTTACTATAGTAATATACCAACATATAAAATGTAAATGGGCAATGATATGTTTGTGTCTGAAAAATTAATTCTCTATTTAATAATCAACGAAACGCCAATGAACATATGTTTCCAGAAAGTTTGGGGTATTCCAGTTCAGGCCTATTGCTGATGACTGAACACTGGTGTCCTCCACCCACATTGGAAGGTCTCTTCCTCTTCAAGAAATCTGGCTGAACCTAATGAAGCTACTCAAGATACAAGGTGCTTCTCAGAGCAACGATACCAGAATATTAACACTGAGCCTGCTACTTGGAACCACTGATATCAGCAGGTGTACTTAAAGGGAAGTGTTTAATTAAAGATCTAATGAAAAGAAATGAGGTGTGAGAGTCTGACCTCTTGGTATGGAAAATAAGTTGATTTGAATGCTGATAGCTGGGCAATGAGAAGTGCTCATGAGTAGAGGGAGCCACCTGGGCAAGCAGATTCACCCCCCTTTCCCTCTTCCCATTGCCACTGGGGAGCCAAAGCCATCTGTGCCACCAACCCCAGGAAAGGAGGGACTAGGGAACAAAAAGTGGCCAAAAATAAAAGGAGAAGAGACTGTAGCAAATCTGAGAGCAGAGCAGTCTCAGACCCAGTTGGGAAATGGAGCTGCAAAGTGCTGTGAGCCGGGATCACGCTTGGTCCCCTGAGGCGGTGGGACACTGCTCGGCCTGCTCCAACAGTACATCTGCAGCTTGGGGGGCTATATCCCTCCTGCGCTTGGTGTTGACCCCTTCAGCACCAAGTGACACCAGGGCATGTGTGGTTAATCTCCGTTGTGCTAACATGGGAGTTCCTGTCACCTCCTGTATGAGCCCTATCTCTGACAAGGGATAACATCAAGGAGGGAGATCTGCATCCTGAACAGGCTCTTGGCCTGGCCATGGGATAATCAAGCTCCTTTCACAGCCCTTGGGAGGCCGTCATGGACTCATGCTGAGCCAAAGATGTGGCTGAAGAAAGAAGCTGAGGTTTTAGTTGTTGCTGTGTAGATATCAGCTCATTGCAGATGTAACTGGTAAAGTACCTGCAACTCTCACAGATGGTTTCTTAGCAATATAAAGAGTCTTTGCCTCAATGGAGATAGCTGCAGTTATACTATGGTTGACTGCACCCGAGGTGCTTTGGTCTTAACTAGTTGAAATGAGTTGTCTACCACACTGCATACACGAACTCCTTCATAACTGATACGGAAAAGAAAGTAACAATAACAAAAATCTCCTGTGCTGTTTCCTCTGGAGCAGCCACTGCCTGAATAGCCCAACATCTCTTCCCTGATCTGAGCTCTTTTTTTCCACACATGAGGACAAGGGGATGGGGAGGGGGTTCGCCTGTGCCTCTGCCCAGCAATGTGTGCAACAGAACAGAGCTGGGTTGTGACTGCAACTGCCTTTAGCTCAGTATTTTCTTCAACAGCAGTTTGCAAAAAAAAAAAAAAAAAACTTTAGGACCCCCTAATTGAAAGTGTGGCTGAAGTACAATCTGGTGCTTCCACCCTGCATGACTGCGCTCTCCAACATGAACAGAAACACCAGTGCTGTCCAGGAAAAAAACCCCTCCACCAGGGCTGGGAAGGGATGCCCAATTCATGGAGAAGAGCTTGTAAAGGCAGTTGGGGGGGTGCCTTCGAAAGCGAGGGGTCAAGGAGAGGGGCTGGGAGAGAGGGGCAGGGGTGCAACACCACTGCTCTCCTCCAAACCAAGCAACTCCTCTCCCTGCATGGGCGAGGCCTGAGCCATGCTGCTCCCTCAGCAGTGCCTGATGCATTTTGGCAGAAGCTCCTCTCCCCCAGGTGCGCAAGCAGGAGGGCAGAGGGTCTCGCAGAGGCAGGTGAGCCAGGCAAAGATGCGCTGAGGGAATGGATGTTGGCTAAATAAACAGATGTGCAATGCTTAGCTGAAGATGGACACATATGAGAGAGATTCCCCCCTCCCTTCCTTGTTTCTGCAGTTAAATAAATAAACCCTTGTTCTTGCCCTAGGTGTGTTTCTGCTGGATGTTCAGCTGAAACCTTCTCAGCAATTCACTTAACAGTTGTGAGTATGATAATAGCAATAGCAAAAAAACCCAAACAAACAACACACAAGAAAACCACAGGGTTTTGCAAGACCTCATAGCTGGTTGTTCCAAATATCTGAAATGCCATCAGACTTTCTTGCTTGTTTTATAGGGATGGGTGAGTTGGGAAGAACTGGCTTATTTCATTCCTATTCTCTTACTTATTTGACATTGTTTTGATTAGAAAAAAGAAGCTATTGGCACTGGGCATAATAGCTTTTATACCTCTCCTCAGTGTCAATATTAGATGCAGAATTCTGCTCGCCTACCAGCACAAATTACTCTAACTCACTGAAAAGGAAAAAAAGCCATTTCGGTAGAAACATTGCTCACTTGGGAAGTTATTTTTTTATGGATATTGAAAAAGTCTTCATCTATGCTGCAATCCCCCAACCTACAAAGACTTCTGGTTTGAAACAGGTAGAAAACAGCTAGTCTACAGTCAATGTGGTACATCTAATTTCTCCCTGAAGAATTCAGATGTTCACATTTCTTAAAAAATAAATTATAGCTCTAAGCGTTATGGTTCCAAAAGAAGTCGCTAAAACATGACAAGGAGACCTGCAGAGAGCCCTGGGACAGCGGCTACAGGCCGCGAGACCTGTTGCATTCATTTGGGGGGGATGACGCAGGTTACGAAGGTGAACGCCACAGTCCCTGCTCTCTGTCTCCTCTCCAGCCCTGCCAGATAGTACTCCCACGGTTCTGCAACACAAGTGTTTGTTGAGCCATGTGTGTCCCAGAAACTGGTAGGGGGCCTGGGAAGATGAGGAATTGTTGTACGGACTCAGCCAAGAGATAAACATGAGGAACCAAACTTAGCATGGCACCAACTAAGTAAGTCCAAGATGTTGATCTGGATGCTACCTTTACCATTCCCATGAAGTAGAAGATGGCCTCAGGATGAGCTCTGGCTAACTCAACAGAAATGCGGTCCACTGATCCCTGCTCTGAGCAGGAGCAAATTTGGTATCATAGTGAACAGAGTTTCAAAGTTTGCCGTCCTGTGGTTGGTGCCAACACCACACCTGTGGCACAAAAAGCCCAGGACAACTCACACCTCAGATCGGACATGTTTCAGCACCATTCCGAGAGACAGCTCCTTGGGCATCCGCGGCTCACGCTTCTTACTTATCACATCGCGCTCAGCAAACGCGCTCCCCATTGCCCCAGGTATGCCCATTCCAACGGGCTGTGTGTTTCATCTGCTCAGGTGCTCATTTTGAGCTTGCCGGGGCTGACATTTTCATAGCTGCATTGGAAACACCCGATCTGGCAGGATACATTTCATTCTTCACAAAGTGTAAACGCTGACACCTTCCCAGTCTAGTCTCTGAGCGATGCAGTTGCAGCTGTGAAGCAGATGAATGAAATCTGCATATTCACCAAGGTGCGTGCTCATTTTCCCAGCGCGGTCTCTCTCCCTGCATGTCATTCTGAAAGCAACAAGCGCCGCTGCCTCTTTTGCGATGTCAGTTTAAAAATCTCACTCATGTAGGTGCTCAAACACAGGTGACAAAAGGGAGCCCCTTTCTGAGATGACACAGCACGGCAGCACCTAACAGAGCTGCATTGGTGAGAGTGCAGATCAGAGGGAATCAAAGCCTCACAACACTTCAAAGCATTAAGATTTACCAATGATGGCAACAGGGAAAAGTCCCAAAAATAATGGTGTGGAAAGGGCCATGTTACCTTGTTATACTGTATGCTGGGAACAGACTAGTTTTAAAAGCAATTTGCATAATTTAGCTTCTCCACTCTTAGAATAGCAAATTAACAGTTCATTTTATGACTCTACCAATCAACACCTATAGCCCATTAAATTTAACAACAAACTTGCCTTATGAAGGAGGTTGCAGCTGAGTCTTTCAACGAGCCCTCCTTATCACTTATTCTTCCCACTGAATTGTGTGTTTCTTTGTTTTATAAACTAACATCTCTATTTTCTCATTAGCAAGCATGGTGCTAAATTAATTCTAGGTGTTAATTTACACATTGGGTGCTCAGTTCAAAACTCAGCTCTGCTGGTGTCAACAGAGACTAACTTTTCCGTGTCTTCAGTTCTCCAGATCAAATCCAGATCAACCCTCTGATGCTCTCAGTTGCTGCAATGCAAGCCTCAGTTTAATCTACCATGAACTCTGCTGCTGCAGAAAAAAAACAGGGTAGCTTCACTAACCCCATTCTGTCCCCAGTTAGTGCAGTGTAATTTGAGAGCAACTTCACAGAAGAAAAAAAAATAAAATTACTCAGGGTGTATGTTGAATATAACCGGAGGCAAAAATTGGCACAAGAACTGAAAATATGCAAAAGCTTATTTTAAAGGTTCATTCTCAGGACCAGCTTCTGAATGTGGGGTCATTTCAGTAAACAGACGAACATGCTGCTAATTGAAGGGGATACCATGCCACATGGCTTCATTTGCAAAGCCATTTGGAATGAATTATCAATATTTTATAAATACGTTAAGGTGGTAATAAAAGATGCATGATGTAGTGTGTAGGTAGGAAGCCCTTCTGAAAGGAAATGAAGAAATTCTAGATAACCTTGACATGTCGAAGTTACGCAGTTGGAATTATTAAGGAGAAGGGTTTTTAAGATGTTTCAAGGTAGGAAAGCAATAAGAATTCTTTAAAGGAACAATGACACTTTGTTTAGGATTAAAATCCTATTTGCCAGTAGGGAAATATTTGTATCATCTCTTAAACAGATACATTTCAGCTGTGAACTTTTTGATAGGCATGTTTTCACTGCATTCCCCATTTCAAGCAGACACAACTAATAACTCCTGTGTTTCTTGCAAAACCCATCCAAAAGTATTTGGCCAAAATTCTGCTTATCCCAAAGATTGGACAGAGTGACAGTAACGGGGTAACAGAGCACACACTTATATTAATGGGCAGCAATGAAAACTCCTGTTTCCAGTGTTCTTTTATTCTCAGAAAATGGGAAAGAGTACAGCTTCTGTGGAGCAGGGTAGATTTACACCAGGTCCTTGTGAACTACAAGAAAATACGTGCAGTTTAGGCTCTGTGGCTTTCACATCTGAATTCTTGCCCCAACCTATTTCTGCTATGATGAGCCATGTGGTTACAAAGACTACATAAAGTTGTGTTTGCTATAAAGCCCTTTACAGGCATGACCTCCACCCTTAACCTTCAGAGACTGGAAAAGTCACTTCCAAAAATTACAGGTCAAAAGGTCATGCTGGAGTTAAGAAGATCTGCAGAATAAAGACTGTGACTGCCCAACCACCCTTGTGCAAAGGAGGGAGGGAGAGGTGGATTTTGGGAGGCGGCAGAGGTCCGGCTATCAGTTGGGAGCTGGTAAACATCTCCAGGTACTTATGAGAACTCTTTTGCAGCCATATGTAGGTCTGCATGTGTATACAGAGATATAAAGGCACATTTGGGCTGTGTAATGGCTGTGTTTGCTGGACTGACACACCTGGGATCAGCTTCCCGTTGTTCTCCAAGACGTGTGGAAGCAGACAGGTCCCATAAAGGGGAAAACAAATTTGGACGCTACTGAACACAAAACGAGAGAGATGCTTTAATGCAGATTTCTTGTAGGTGGGAGAGAGTAGGAGGGAAGGTGTCCTGCCTGGCCCATGTCTCTGTGCCTGAGGCTGACCAGCCAGCAATCGGGCTCTGGGTTTTGCTGTTTTTATGCCCTTACGCTTCCCAGTGTTACCTTTGAATTTTAGGTCCTACACCATATCTTTCCAAAGGAAGAAGCTCAATTAAGTAAACGTGTCCTGCTACCGAAATGATGTAAAGCACACTCTTTTTCCACCCACAGAGCGAGCGTGGATTTGCTTGAATGCAAGCCTAGCTACACATGCTCCAAACTAACAAATCCGGCGTGGATGGGGATTAGAACCTGGAAGCATGTAACAGTTTCCCTGAATTTTGAGTCTTACTGCCAAAGATTTCTGTAAACAGCTTCAGCTTTTATCCTTTGAACATACATGGCAGTGTGCTTGACCTGTTTTTAAAAGAGGTGGTGTGCTTGGTGAGAGCCTTTGCTGGCGCAAGCGCATGCAGCCACATCTGAGCCAAACGGGGCTGAATCCTATGACTTGAAGAACAGGATAGCCACATTATTTGTTGAATGTCATATATACGTATGTATATCACACAAAGCACAAAGACGTGCTTCTTCCTTGGTCTAATTAATGACATCTCCTGGCCCAGGGAAACACTAGAAGCTGGTATCCTTCCCGTTTGTCCAGGCCTGTTTAAAGTAAGTCAGGGATCCATGTAACACCCTCCTTAGAGAAGCTAAATCCTGAAGTGTAGCTCCTGCCCTCTCCACCTTAAATGTATTATCCTTAAAGGAGATTAAATCTGGTGCAGTATCATTTTAGCCACCCAAAACACCATGAAGAGGCAGCACCCTAGAGTAAACCAGCTATTCATGATGTCACAACCACAGTGGAGAAAAAAAAAATGGATGAAAACTGGTGCTCTTTCTTTTGTGTAATAAGATTTGACAGTTCTCCTTTTTGTTTCAAAATCTTCTGCATTTTTTCAGGAAAAAAATCCCTGTTAAAGCATTTTTATAATTAAATACTGAAAAACTTGAACAAATGTTTCCTTCTTTTGGGAAAAAAAAAAAGAAAATCAAACCCAGAATTTTTAACCTGCTCCAGCACAGATAAAAAACCTCTCCTACTTATGCAAAAACACAGGCTCCTACTACATGAATAAAATGCTGTTAGCATTATAGAACAGATGATGCAAACAAGCACAATTAAGTAACTTCGTATCAAGCAGCGGGGGGCCATGGTAAATACACACCAGACAATTTCTAACCATGCTCATGTTTAAACATTTTACGGGTCTCTGAGCCCCCAGTTTTAATTTAAACAAATACACACTTCAGTGTATGTAGATAAATAAAATCAGAACGATAGCTCTCAGCCTGACAGGGCCCAAATGTGAGATACAGTCTACGCTAAATAAAAGAATTATTTATGTAGGTAAATAAAATATGGTTGGATTCCTTCTCTGTATGCAGATAACTCTATCCATTACTTATTTTTTTAATGATTGTTTTTAGTTCTGAGGTAAACAATCCTGAAGGAAAAATAATGGGAGGGACATTGATTGTACATTGTAATTTTGGGACTAAGATGATTGACATCTCTAAAAATGAGGGATGTGTCTGAAGTATGTTTGCCATAATTATTTTTCAGTATCCTTGAGGCAGTTATTCCTTTTTCTAAGTGTAGGGAGAAAAGCCCAAACCACTGTTGCCACTCTGCAGCTATTACTGGCAACTGGTGACTTTTTAAATGCTGCTGCTGTGTTGGGCACCCTTCCAGCAAGGTGGCTGGAATTATACATTTCCCTCTTGGGAATTTTTTAATTTTATTTTTTTAAGTCCCTAAACACATTGCTAGAAGATCCCCTCTGCACAACTAACTAACCTGAATCTAAGGTGCAAGAATGAAATGGCAGCATAAGAGACCCTCCTCCATGAGGCTGGGATAACACTGACCAGGTATTAAATTCATGCAAAACACACCGACCAAAGAGATTAGAAATGGAATCACTGAACCAGGAAAAGTGCTGAGGAGCAGAACAGGCAGATCAGAGCCAAAACCAGAACAAAACCCACAAGAAAAAAATACTAACCAAAAAAAGGAGACACCCAGCCCCCCCCGCCCCCCCCAACTAAAATCCTCTAATTGTGCAAGACAGCTTTTGAATATTTCAGAATTTGCCTGGCTATATATAAACCTGTAATGAGATCATTCACATGTCTATACAAACACAGCAGTACATAAGCATTTCCTTCCTAGAGGCACACATCAGACGAGGTTCCCATCATGCTGGATATGGTATAAACATATATTTTACATGATCCTCCTCCCCAAAAGCTTATTTAACTCCAGGGCCAAGTTTTCCCTTTCTGCAGTGCTTTAAGCAAAGGATTGGGCTTACTTTGCAGTCTTTGACTGCAATTTTTCAGGCAATACCACAATCCCTCACTTCGTACAGGTTTGGTACCACACGTGTTATTCAGAGTGGGGTGGCAGGGGCAGAACATGCATCCAAACTCATTTTACATTGGGAATTTCAGAATTTTTAAGAATATGCAAACATTGATAAAATAGATGAGACACTCTTGGGCCTGCGTGGCTTTTCTTTTTGAAAGAAAATCTTTCCTTTTCTCTTTTCATACGTCCCTAGGGTGCTGACTGAATACATTTGGAGGTATGCTAGAGCATTTGGGGATGGGGAGAGGTAGGAGTCAGATCAGAAACTGGGTTCTTCAGGCTTTACTCCATCCATAGCAAAAGCAGGGCCAAACAGGTGAGTGCATTTCTTATCACACCATTGAAAAATTGTATTTTTCAGAAAAAATATATATAGATAGGACAACATTCAGACTGTTTTTTGGCACACGCTTCTGCAGGGGACTTTTCCTAGAGTCCATATTCTACTGCAGCTAAAATCCCCAATTATAGTAAGAGGTACTTGCAATACAGGTTATTTTGATGGACATAATACCCAAAACTAAGCTTTCTACCATCTGTTCGTCCCTAAAATTTGAAAGCAAAGAGAACATATTTCACCACTACGTCAGTGAAAAGTAAGATAAATGCTATTTAAATGCATGTACAGCATATGTTCTTTCTTCTATGCCACGTTCATCTGTAATGCTTTACTCATTTCTCTAGAGACAAAAATCAGTGGGAAAGAAAGAAAAAACCCGAACCTTCCCCCACAACCAACCCCTCCACAGAACCAAGTTTTCTGAACATAGGTAGGTCTGTAGTAGACGAGAGTGCCAGTCAAACTGCAAATGAGACTGGACTATACAAATCACATTATTTATTCCCCTCTCCAATTCTCTCCCCAAGTTGCTTCAATGATGTCAGATGGGAGGATCTGGGTGGCTTGGGAATCACAAGAGGATAAATCTGTGATGGGGTAGAAGGGTTTGTGTTATCTATTCAAATGGACAGTGGGAAGTTTATATTCCCAGCAGGTCCTTTGGCAGGTCCACCAGTTTGTAGTCGCGAAGTAGAAGGGGAGATAAACACCACCAGCATCACTGCAGAGCTATCGAGCCTTTCACCACCGGTATTTTACTGATGTCCCACAGCAGCGCCAGCTCAGGACACCAGATACAGAGCAGGACTTTATAGTGCTGACTGGCATCTGGTACACGAGACTGCCCTTGTCCCAGACAAAGCAATAGGAGTTAAACACCTAAAAAATATTTGAGGATGTAGCTTTTACATCTACCTGGCGCATCTCCACCTCTCTTTGCACCTAGCAGTGTCAGGATGATAGTTCTGATGCAGGCTGCTACACAGGAGGGGTGCGAACTCAGAGACATTTGCTCTTCCCTGTTTCCAAGGCTTTTGCACAGCTCTGTTGTTTGCAGAAAGGAGCATGTGTTTGGCGTGCATGAGAATTTGATGGGTACCTGACTTAGCGATAGGCATGCACTTGCATAGCAAATCTTGCTATAACAGAACAACTATGGCACAAAGTCAAAACTAGGCTGTGACCCTGGAGTGATGATAAGTTGCCTACTAAACACTATTTCCCCAGTCCTCCCCCCTCTCTACCACACAGGCATCCAATGCAGCAGGGGGGCCTGATCTCCGATCTGGAAGGAGCTCCAGAGAAGGCACAACTGCTGTTAGCAGGGAACATGAGGGGAGAAGCTCCTGTGCTATGTGTTTAATGGGCTCATCTTTGAGACACTACTCTCTTCAGGCTATATAGCTGGGGGTTTGTTGAAGCATTAGCATCCCAAATCACTTACTAGTTTTGAAAGTGTAGGTTGATAAGATGAAGGAATTTGGTTATTGCCTCTGTCAGGAAGCAAGAGTCTTTACATTCTGCCCATTATTTCCTAAATTCTGCAGGCTCATAATCTATATGCAATGGCTTTGCCAGGAATTTTAAAAAGCAAGCCACCTCCTGGCTACGTACACAAGCGCACAGAAAGATTTTTGCAGATCATTTGGAGATGCTTCAGCAAATCTTCTTTGGTTCATTGAAAGCAGAGCGTTCCTCAGTTCTTGGTGCTTTCTCACTTCCCAGGCTGCTGATTGTGTCAGAGACATGACTGTGTCTGAAGTCTGGTTACTACTGGGTCAGCCTCAACAGTTGCACTTGGGAAGGGACTCTGAGCTCCAGCTGACTGTGCCTGGTGAAGTGTTCCTGTTATCTCAGTGAAATGCCCAGCATTCACCGAGTTGGGTCTTTCTTTCAGCTGGTGGCTTGAATTGACAAAGATCTGCTTAAGTGCACCAGATCAGAATTCTGTTAGTTTTAGAAGAGTGGAAGGAAGAGAATACAGGGCAGATAAGGGCTTGCAAGGAAGAACTTTATTTTAAAAAAAGAATTTTTCTTTGAAGAAGTCTAACGTGATTATATATTTCTAGCTCCACTTCCCATCTGTTCACCTTCCAAAGTGACATTTAAGGGAGCTGAGTTTACAATGCTAGAGGCATCAGCAGCACTGGATTGAGTGGATCAGATTCCAGACTGACTCTAAAGCTACTCAAACCTTGCCTAAAGCTCAGCTCTTATTTATTTGTTTTGCTACAACAGAGGTGCCTTGATCTCCGGAAATGCTGGCATCTGCCCTTTTCTTGTTTGCATCCCTTTCTGCTGAGAGCATTATCTGTCTTTTTACAGTGTATGACTTGGTAAAACTGTCCCCCGCCACCTGAAAGCACTTTGGAGGAGGTGGAAGGTGCCTCTGACACAGCATCTGGAGTTTAGGACCCACAGATCGACACAGTGAACAGGTTCCAGGGTCGCTCTTCTCTCCGGGACACACACAGGTGTGGTCCAGCACAAAACTCGGAGTTAATGACTAGGAAAAAGACTGACCTGGGGACATGCCTGGACTCCTGCACCTTCTGAAACATTGGCATCTGATGCAAAATGGGAAACAAGCACATTCACCTGCTCTGTAGTCCAAGCAGAAAAGGCTGAGCTGCAGTTGATATGACCAAGGCATAGATTTCTCAAGCCCTAAGAAGAACTGCAAGCATTGATGCTAACATGTCTTTTGCAATACAGAAATGTCCACCTCGGGTTTAAACTAAGGGGTCACTAGGAATGAATATCTGAGGAAGACAGAAAACTCACAGGCAATGTAAAAGGTGATAACAGAAGACTTGCCTGGATAAACTGATGCCCAGCACAGGAGAGGCAGAAACAGCCATGTGAGGACATGGGCAGAAAGGGGAAGAACATCTTTGGTCTCAGCAAGCATAAGGGCTGAGGAAAAGAAACTTCTCCTGCCTCAGATAGTGACCTAGCCTAACGTCAAAGGAGACAATTTAGCCAATAGGTACTCCATTGGGAAACTGTGTCAATGCCACCATTGCCATCTCCGTTTCCTCTTCAGTAAAACAGGAGACTCATTCTGCACTTTCCTTGGAAAGCATTTGTGACTGCAGGTACCGAGCACTCAGCAGGAACTCCAGCTCTGGGTTTCCCTGTGTGCATGTACCCTAATCCTACAATTGCCTCCGCAAAGGTTTGGTTTTATTGACTAATGACACAATTAGGGAAAAAGAGAAGCAGCCACCCACACTGCTTCTGTCTCTCTGTTCTTCTGTCTCCCACAGTGGCAGGGCTCTGGCAACATTCATAGGCCTGTAATTTCCTGGAAGTTTATACAGCATGAAAGTAGAAGTAGTGATAAAATATGCAGTTTAATTGCAAAAAACCTATGTACTAATCTCACTAATGTGTTAGATTAAAACTGTAAATGTGTGAAGCTTCAAGGTGGTTACACAGATTTAAAAGCAAAATTTTCCTTCTAAGTGTCTCTAGCCAAACTCATATTTTATGGTATCCCGGACCTTACAATTGACTTATTTGTTTTATTTTTATGAATGATAGTCAAAGTATAATATTGTTACAAGGGATTCTCTTACTCTGTGGATTCTTTTATCATGCAGGATTTCTATTAACTTGGCAGAAATTTTTTGTCACACTAGGCTGCTTTAGTGGCTGCAAGCTCTATTGTGTCACACTGGGTTGTGTTAATAGCTCAAGCTGGAGTTTACCCTTCGCGTGGAGGGCTAGCACAAGGACTCTACATGTTGAAAATCTGTTAAAATTCTGTTTTGAGAACTTGATACCAACTGGAAGACTTGCTCCTGTGACCCACGTCACCTCCATTTCCCCGCATTTCCTGGTTTTTCCTCCCCACATAAAGTCTTTGGCACAGGACTTGTTCCTTCTCCTATGTTTGTACATTGCCCACCACAGTGATCTTTAAGTCCTGTTTCCTAGCCTAGAGATAGATAATTAATACAATAATCTATAAGCAAACAGTGTCTGATGGGGCTCTGCTAACAGAAGGGGCCATAGAAGTTAACTCCAGTCCCAGAAAAAACTCAGACTGGTTCAATATTAGGAATTCTGAACTGGGAATTTAGTGGACTGGTTATACCACCCTGCAATTTTTTTTTCCTAGAATAATGGTTAAACAGTTACTCAGGAATAAAAAGGACTTCCTTTGAGCAGCAAGTGTACTATAGATCTGCTGTTGGTTTCTTTAGGAAGGAGTTGGTTGATCCTTCTCTGTTCACAGCAACCTCTTAGAAACTCCAATTTCATGGAGTTTGGGATTGACAGCAGACCTATTACTAACTCCCCGATCATCTCAGAATAAGTCTGTGATTAAGACAGCTAGGGTCCTCCAAAGAGCCCCTGGCTCAAGGGAGCAGGCTAAGTGCCCCCTTGCCGCTCGCTCAGGCAAAGCCTTCATGCACATGGCATGGTGAGCTCTCAGGGCACAATCTGTCCTCTGTCCATGGTCTGAAGGAAGCCTGTTAAGGAACACATGCAACAGCTCTGGACCCAGAGCTCATCACAGTGGCACAGCTGGGGACTGGAGGACACCACTTGGATGCCTTGTTCCAGGAATGAAGACCATTTGTTTTCAAACAAAGCAGATATCCAACTTATTTTTTTAAAATCCCTAAAAATCCTCCAAATCTATAACCCCCCAAATTCTAGTAGAGCTCGGACTACACAAGCCCTTCCATTTGGAACACACTTCATGCACCCACAGCTAGGACATGCTGAACTGTTCAAGAATTGACTTTGGGACCTGGAAGTCCTCCACAGATCATTCACATTCACTATATACCAGTTATATTTCAATACTAGGAAGGGAAAAGAATCTAAACATTATTTTGCAAATGTTAAGCTATTAAACTAGCAAATGATTTGAGACAAGAGTAAGTATACAGGGTCAGCTTCTCTTTCAAACACTTCTAGAGTACATTATGTGTAGCATGCTTCATGCAAATACCATGGCCTTGAGGTTTTTCCTTGTGGCTTTGTTCATTCTCTCATTTCTGCAAGGAGGCAGGAGGAATAAATAGATGTTTTTATCACCAGTTTTTTGCTTCCAGAAAGTTCACATATTGCATTTTTGACATTATGTAAATTAAAAATCACCATGGCATTACCTGAAATAAACTATTATATCACTCCTTTCACGCTGCTCTAGTTAAGATACTGTCAGCACTTCCATTACTAGCCCTTATTTCAAGGAGTTCCAGACTTAGTTGGTAGAAAGGTGGGGGATTATTTATTTTTTTTAAATGGAAACTTATAACAAAATGCCAGCCTGGGGAAGAATTTCATTTTCTTCAGATTCGAGCAAAAACTACTTGTCCATTTTATTGTTCAAATGCAATGAGGAAGTTTAACCCTCCAAAAGTTTGAACATGAAGCAGAAGCCTTATGAAAGATCTTTCTCAAGTGTTGAAAACTCAGCTGGGAAGTTTCATTGGCGCAGTTTGTCATAGAGGTTTAGATCTCAGAGCAGGGCACACACTGCAGTGGAAAAAGAAGATCCGCTTATAACAATTTATTTTCCATAAAATGAGAGCAACTGACTGAAGCTCTAATCAGAGGGACAGATTGTCTCATGTGTTGGGACTTCAGGTATCCCAGGAATTTGCTGTGTTTGGATCAATGTTTACCCGTGTCTGTGTGCTTATAAAGCCCATGAGACTGGACAGACTTATCACACTGTCCTGTATTTGGTCTGCATAAGCAGAGATTTTTGTCTAGGACTTCTTCAGGTAGCAGAACCCTGACGTTCCCATTACCTGACCTATGTATATATATACACACACACTGATAGTTATGTGATTATTTAGTATAAATCAATAATATAATAAAGCATACCTCAGACTACAAATTCAGTTCTGGTTAGTGCGTACTCTCTATCCATATGTACATGCACGTTCAATACAAAGGCAATGCACCATCTCAGGATACTGTTAGATTTGGCATCTTCTCCTTGGAAATGGCATTTGGGTCACCAGGGTAAGATGACAGCTTTGGATACCTGCACAGAGCACGTCCTTATTCCCAGAGCCAGCTGCTGAAGATCCCAGTGCAAAAAGTCCTGGTGATCAGGTATTCCCAAAGGCCAGCCTGTAAACCCCAGGTCCCATTGCAGGCAGTATGGGTGTGTACTGTACAACAGCTGAGTTTTGTTTTGTAGCCCCAGGTTGATATCCCACTTCTCTGGGCAATGCACTTCCCAATTCTGGCTTACACTGTGTCAGTCAGCCTCACCAAAGCAGTGCAAAAATCAGCCCAGCTCTGGTGTTGGGGTACAAAGACTGGCTGCTTTGAGGAACAAGGAGAGTCCTGACACTTGTGTCACCAGCGCGCTTTGGGGCAAGTGTTTGTGTCCCTGCTCCTCCTTGCAGGCTGAACTCTGCCTACCTCTTTTGGAAGATACCTGTTTTCAGAAACAGTTGTGCAGAAAGGAGAATAAATTTGGTCTCCATGTCTGGTAGAACAAGGAGTAATGGACTTAAATTACAGCCAGGGAGATTCAGACTAGACATTAAGATAAACTTTCTAACAGCAAGGGGAGTTAAACACCAGAAAAGATGGCCCAGGGAGGGTGTGAAATCCCCACTCTGGGAGGTTTTGAGTACAGATTAGACAAATGCCTGACAGGAGTGACAATTCTGATGTTCCTTTGGGGCAGGGGATTATATCTCGATTTCCCTTCCAGCCCTGTTTCCTACAGCGCTCTGGAAATCCTTTAGAAATAAGAAAGAATACATATTTTGATGGCTTACATCCTACCCTGCGTTCCTCTGTGTAATCATTCAGTCTGGGACACTACGCTCCGGCTGTCTCCTTGGGATCCGTGTGTAAATGCCATTAGCTCTTCAAGTCTACCACCTCCCAGGCTGCTGTGCAAACCCTCCTTTGGCAAACAGGACACCGGGCAGGCTTTAAAGGGTTATTCTCAGTGGCATCTGTCAGGCAACAGGCTTTACAATGAGTGCGCACCAGGAGTCATAGAAAACTTTCTTAAAATTAATAAAGCCTTTAGCAGGTGAAACTGAGCCCCTTTCTGCTGGCTGCATCCGAGATTTCTGCCAAGTCGCTGCTAACGCGTCTGCATTCCCCGGCAGCGAAGGGATGAGAGTCCAATTTGTGAGCCACAGGAAATTTCACAGGCAAAATGCAAACAGCCAATTTCAGGCTTTGTTTAGAAATATTTTCTGTGTTTCCCGCTGCTGCAAGAAACCAAGAAGTGGGAAAAAACCCAAACAGGAATTCACTCAGCCTCTTCAGTGCCACTCATTTTTCCACCCCCAGTAAAGCAAAATTCAAGCTATAAAACTGGAGGGAGCCGTGAGGTATGGAGGAAAAGCTGATAGTCTTCATCAGCTGCTGCTTTGACTCTGCAGCCCTCTCCTCTTCCTCGCTCTGAAGTCTTCATGCCTCTTTTCTTGCCTGTCCTGTCTCACCCTCTGCATTATTGCAGCCCCATCCTCCCCCAGCTGCTGAGCTCCTCCTGATTTTTAAGCTCTGCAGGACCAGAGATTGCCTCACTCCCTATGCAATTCATACTCCTGGGCCCCCGACTGCACTTCTTGCTGCCTCTTTAGTCTAACTAGAGCAAAATTAGACAATATACCCCTTTTTCCAGCCTAGGCTGGATTTTCTAATTGAGTAACTGCTGAGGCAGTCTTGGCTCATTGTAGAATTTCCCCAAGGTAGATTCATGTGATCACATATTGCCTGGCTGAAAACACACAGAGATGGCTGCAAAAGCAAATATCATGGAGAACCATACGTTTTAAATTAATTTCAGCTGGGGTAATTCTTTGGCTTGTGCATCTCTCCAGGCTTTTGGTTCTGCTGCTCACCTTTCAAACCCAATGAAAAAGCAAAGTGTTTTCTTCTCCCACTATCAAGTACCCATCTTCACACACACAGACATTACAAGAGGGGAACCCAACATTCAGAGCCTCAGCTACAATAGCCCCTACACCTCTGAGCTGCTTATACTCAGATTCCATGTTCAGAATATGGAGTCAATTTTCCATAGTCATCTTCCCTATTTTTTTTAATCATCCACAGCCATAACACTGGCAAGTACAGGGACAGACAAAAGGGACACAGACTTTTTTTAAATGTATGTAGGCACATATATATTTTTCATTTTTGGATGTTTCCCTTAATCATATCTTGAATTAATGCAGGGCTTGTTCATTCGGAGCTCTCATTACCCTCTTAATTAACTGTGCACAGATGGAAAAAGTCGGAATTGCTTCACTTGAGTTGTTCTGCTAGTTTTAAAATGAGATGGCAGATGGAGGACAAGGCAGAAAGGGCTCAGCTCAGAGGTAGGAGACAAGTTTTCAAGCTGTCACAGAAACGTCAACAAACGCTCCATCTGTTTATGAGGAGTAGCAGGCAGAGGCAGTTTTAAGTGCTATCCACAGACATGAGTTCAAAGAACTCCAAACAATTAGCAGCAAAATGAAAGTTGCAGTTTCGGTTTGAGATTTACCAGGACATTGTCAATTCATATTGCTGACATTGGATTTGAGAGCAGCCAGCGTGCCACTTGCGGCAATATTCTCAGCATGGCAGCAGCCAGGATGAGCTCAGGACCCTCAGGGCGAGCCTTGGCTTACTAAGACTACATCCCTAAAGCTCTGCATACAAGCCTCAGAGAAAGGAGAGTTGGTCCCAAAGGCCCTAAAGCGAACAAGTCTCTTGAGGCTGATAAATAACCACCAAGGAAGCAGCTCTGAGCTTGTTCCCTATGAGCATGAGCCCACAGAAAGGAAGGGTCCTCAGTTAAGGACCACAAATACTGACACAGTCTTTGTGGAAAGAGTCTCCGCTGGTTTCAACTTTCCAGAAGATCTTTTATAAATGAATGCAGGATCCCTGGAACAAATCAGTGCTAGCTTTTGGGAAGTACAGGCAATCAAGTGTATGTGGCTTCAGTTACCCAAGGTGATGCAGGTAAGAAAGAATAAGCTTCTACCCTCTCCTTTCCTAGAATAGACCTTCTTGAACTGCTCTAATGGGATATTAAATTGTTACCTGTTGGAAATAACACATAAAGGTGATCTTAACATAGGAGGGCACAGCACTGTTATTAATATTTTAGAGAAGTAGCATAGTGCAAAATAACCACGTCAGGGCTATATGCAATACAGTGGCATTGGATATTTAAATAGCCTAGGAAGCCTACGAGGAACACACCTGGTTCCTAATACAGAAGCCAACTTATGTGAGCAGTGTACATCTGTATCTAGGCTTTGTTGGTTTATATATGGTTAGCAGGCACGGTTATTTGAAGCTGAATTATACCCATGTGGCTTCCACACAGTCAGAGACGCTAGAAGAAATACACACAAAAAAAGCAGTTCTGCACAGTTTCTTGTGATATACTTGCTAATTCTTTTTCCAGTAACTTGAGTTCTTTTTGGGCAACACCATATGTTACAATGATAGGAAGATCCAGGACCCCATCTATATACTCTCATTTCAAAACTGAAACTATGGTCTTGAATTTTACTCAGCTTCAGATGTATCTGGATCTGCCTCAGGTCCAATACTTTTCATAGCTTTTTTGTAATGAGCAGTTTCCAGACACAAACTAAAAAGTAATCTTCTGACAAATGCTTATAAATGACATTCCCAGCAAAAGCTGCAATGGAAGGTTTTTTATTTCCTCTTGATATAGTACATATTTTTATTTACATGAAATCCCAACTGATTTTTCCTAGCTCATCTCTAGCCCCCCATCATGGGTCCATACCATACAGTTAATTTTGTTTAGACCCAGCTAGACATTTACATATTTTAGACCCATCTGGAAGGGAACATACATGAACCATGAAGTACTGCCCATTCTGAGGATGCATTGAGTATTATCTACCAGTTGAGAGAGAACAGCAGAAGACAAGGCTGCCTGGTCCTGTTTACAGCTCTGTCAAAATTTACTCTGCAGTTTTAGGTAGTTTATGTTGCCTGTGTGCATGCACCTACATCAGCATTTTGATTCAGACCAAAAATGTACTTTTGAATATCAAGTCTCCCTCTTCACTGCACCTCAGCTCACAGGGTGAAGCAGGCTTGGTGTGCATGAACTGAACTGCTTTTGCATGAAGCACGCTCCTGATGTGCTAATGAACAGTCAGACTTTGGGACCAGACCAGAGGTAGCCTAAAGTAGTTCCCTTTAAATGGTTATAACATGGACACTGGTCCTTTGCATGAATTGTTTTGCTCTCCACAAGTGTCCCTATAGGGCCATACTACTTGTCAAGTATAGACACTGCCTCTGCTCTGCATTATGCAGTCCTTCCAGGTGGGACTGAGACAGGATATTGTTTGTAAGTATGCTTTGAGATGGAAGGGAACATTTGAAATATAAAATGATACAGGATAGGTGGGAATGCAGCTCTAGCTTTCTGTGGATAAGCTGGGCAGCTGAGGAGGCATTTGTGTTGTATGGCCCAGAGTGCAAATGTTTTATCTTGTTTTGCTTGGAGATGGAAAGGGTAGAGTTAAACCTATGTCTGAACCAACCCATTAAGGACATTCATCAGCATGTGAAGATTCACATGCCCAAGGGGAAACCATCATCTCAGTTTCACCTTCAGTGCTAGTCATACACTGTGTGTTCAAGCCCCTAAACACCATCAGCCCGTCAAATGACGCTCAGGCTGCAGAGCTAATGGCTACTGGGAATATGAGTATACTGAGCTATGAAGTTTTGTCAAGAGCAGACCACCACAGGTGACACTGGGACACTACAGCTGCCCGCAGTTTGTCAGAGAGGAACCCAGAAGTGTCCAAGACCCTGCCAGAAAGAAAGGATGTGAGAGTGGTTTTCTTCAAACTGCTGCCCAGGAAGCTTAAAAGGCACAAACCTCACATAGCTTTTTCCTATGGAAAAAGAAAAAAGGAGAAACTAGGATAACAGCAGAAGCTAATCTCTGTGCATATTTTCAGTCTGACAGGAGAGTATCCTTCCCAGGGGCTTCTTATCAGAGCCTCAGCTCCCTCAAGGTCACAGATCATGGTAATTACACTCAGATAAGCACAGTCCTTGCTCATTTGCAGTTAGATGCTGTGGTCCCTCATTTTCTGCTCTGAATATTAGGACAGCATTTCTGCCCCACAGCACCTGCAATAATGTACTTCTCCAAACTGGTTGCAATTCAAAAGCATGACACACAATTCTGGCATGTAGACCTGAAAAAGGTCTTTAGGAATCTTAGGTTCTAAGTAGGGGCATGAAACGCCAGTGTTTAGTAGTCTGATACTATCAAAGGCTTGTTGTGGACTTATCAGGTAAAATACTACAATCCAGACCATGTAGAAAGCCAGTATCTGCTGTAATAGTCCTTTTGGTATTGTCATGAAGCAGCCACCATGGAAACACCAGCAATGACTGGAAAGGGAAAGGCTATGTTCATCCCTTGGGAACCCTGCAGCAAGCTGAGAGGTTAATCAGTCCAGGATACTTCATCCTGGGCTGCTCATATTTTTAGTAGCTTCCTATGCAGCTTACAAATTTGTCCACAAAAATGAATCACACAGTAGCATGTACTGTAGAGTCTGCTATAACCTCCATAAATACAGGACAGTCCCATACAAATCCTATACCAGACCGTTCTCCTGCCTCTTGGAGCACTTGCACACAGATCTTGAGGGAAAGGACAGGATCTCTGCCTTAGCCATGACCAGTCCTCAAATTCAGCCAATATTCCCCTTAAGGATGCGCTCTGCAGAAGCACTCTAAGAAGCTGATCCAAATCTAGAGCCCTTCTATAAATTCATAACCCAGCAATCAGTGAGCAGAGAACAGTTTCAGTTTTAGAATATTCCGCCCCCACCTGTACTCTTTTTTTCTTTTCCAAAACAGGTACCTGAATCATCCCAATGAATAATAAGGATGCTCACCATCCCAATTTAAGGCAATTTCCATTTCAGTCGCAGTATCACCCTCAAACATACTTTTCCCTTTATCTGTGGAATGGCCTGCTCTACACAGCACCTTAAATAGAAAGTGCTATGCTAGCTAAATGCTGCCTTTCAACTATTACAATAAATATCTGACAGTGAAGAAAATAAGAAAAGAGGCAGGTGGGGACTGATCTGCCTTGTCATATGCTAGCAACTTGGCACTGAAAGCTTTGTCAGTCCATTAGCTGCTGTTAATTTCCTTGTTCTTCATGGCAAAGGTGGCCATAATTGGTGAAGCTGCTGGAAATATCACATAAATGGGGTGATTCACACTCAGAACTGTCACTGTAATAAAATCCCATTTAGAAAACGTCCCCAAGTAAAAAAGCAACCTTCAGAGCCTGCCCTCCCCCTGTTTTCTCTTGTAGGAACACATGACCCATCAGCATCAGACAGGAGCACAGATCTGTCCACCTCTGAAGACTGGTCATAATTTGAAAGGGACATCAAGTCTGATGGCCTATAATCAGTTCAGACACAACAGCTTTTATTTTATTTTTTTGTTGGACTTTTCACACTGGACAGAAGCCAAGGAAACAGATAAAATGAGCATAAAACTCTTGCCATTACTAGTATCATTAGTGTGTGTGTGCTTGAGGAAGTGATAGATCTGAAAAGAAATAAGCAGATCTGACTTGGGGAGATGTCGCACACCAGGAGTCAGGCCATTTTACTCAGCAGTGCTCCCTCTAAATCAGACCTCAGAGCTAGACTATAAAACTCATCTTTTCACCTGTGAGATGCAAAGAGGCGAGGGGACGCCTTAACTGAAGGGTGGTACAGCGCTTTTAAACATATGGAAATCATACAAAGCTCTAGAAGTCTGAGAATGAGCAATTTTATCTTTCAGTACAAGATTCACATGGAAAGAATCCTAATTACTTACTTTTGGACAAATGTTAGATCTGTTTAGATATCATCATAGATGCTGGCTAGTTTTGTTGAAGCTACCAGAGTTTGCAAAGCAGTTGGATTGCCTTCAGAATGTTTAAAATGAGATCTCTGCCATATTTGAACTCCATTGAGAAAACATGGAAGAAACATGGGGATGTGCTCTACCCTGGGCTACCAAGCAATATTACATTCATTTCCCAAAGCCTAGAAACTGCTGTCTATGCTTGAGGGTTGCCTTCTCCGAATTTCTGCCCAGAGCTTTGGCCCCAACAGCAAAACCTCTACTAGCTTTGCTGTTAAGACAGTCCATAATAAATTAAGACTTGAAAGGTATAGTTCAACTACAAAGCTCAAACTCAGTTGGGTAGGTAACAACTGCACATGATGTACTCTCAAGAACCCTTCTGTACTTACAACCCAGATTCTGAAAAAACCCAAAAGGGAAGTGAGATATCCATCCCTTCTGGTCTACCCTGAATATCACGGCTGCTGAGCAGCAGTATGTAGCTAGTTGGTTGGTAGCTCATTTAATATACATGTGATTAACTCACAAGATTTATCACTCATTAATAAATTTCCAATAATCAGAAAGAACAAGCAGCATAGGTATCTCCAAATATTTTCACTAGATTAAGTAAAAGTCTTCATCATGCCAGAAGGATTAATCCCAAGCTGACACCGGACAGAAAACACCAGCAAATCAGGGTTGCTGCTGTGAAGTGTCTGAGCATGACTTTAGTCCCTCTTAAAAGGTTAAGAAGCAGGCTTTGTGGTCAAGGGTTTGGTGTTTCCCCTTCTGACTGGGCTGGTTAGGTAAGGCTTGTCATTGAAAGGGCTGGTTTTGGAGTGTTTTGCAGCTGCACTTCCTAAAATATTTACTCAGTATCCACTGGAGCAGTTCGCAAAGCCATCAGCAATCACTCTAATCTTCCTGAGCAGCCTGAGTGAGCAGTGAAATGAAAGACTTTGGTAAAGTCTTCAAATAGCCGGCAAGATTAATCTTGTCAAGTGTAAACACTTCTTGACTCAGCAGTGGGTTGGGGTAGGGAACATGAGGCTGGTCTCCTTTTCTGACAGACCCACAACTGCCAGCTTTCTCAATTATCACAGAAGAAAAGGAAGACACTGTCTGGATGATATGGTAGGAAAACCTCTAATGTAAGGGAGAAACCTCACCTACAGAGCTGTGATGTTAAGAGGCACAGTATGTTTGTTAGCTCTCTACTCAAGCAGACATTACTTCACTAATGAAAAGCTTTCCTGAAAAACAGAGCATGCAGGGTAAGGTCTCTGATCTCCCAAAGGCTTCTACCTCCCTCTCAGCAAAGAGGTTTTGTGGGGGATGTGTATGGACAATCATATTTTCTTGGTTACAGCAGAAAACAGTTGATGAGGAATGTCCTACCCTTTGCCCATGAGTCCAACCAGGGATAGTCCAATAACATTGGGAATTGGGCTCTATTTTTTTAACCCTTTAATGACATCAGTCTTGTTACAGCCTTGCCAATCTCCCAAGTGCCTGGATCTCTTCCCCCACCCAGGAGCAGGACTAATTACTAACAGTACCAGGTCCAGGGAGATTAGTGACTTCAAGACTCAAGACAAGCACAACAATTCAGCAAAACACTTCAGCACACAGAACCAGACTTCATTGACTTCAGACTTGAAGCATGCATTACAAGTTAAGGATGTGCAGAAGTGCTTTGCCGCACAGTAGTATTGTGGTCAGGGGAATATCATATGACCCAAACAACTCTATAAACCTGACGCTTGGGAGCCTCCCTCCTCCCCTTGCAGTTTAGTAGGACACAGTAAATTAAGACAGCCTGAGTGACACCGAGGAATACAAAGCACTTCAGTGAATCACTACAGCAGCTCATGCCTCTCAGCATTGCCCACACCAGACAAATAAGTACCTCAACATCTCTCATAAGCAATATCCTGAATTGGGGCCTTAAGCGCAACCCTAACAGTTGGTGCCAACTATTGTGATAGCTGGCACAAGCCAAGGAAAGCAGGAATCTGGCTTGAAACCAAGCACAGGTTCTGAAGATTAAGATATTTTAGCTAATGAGGAGGTGTAGCAGAGAACAAGATAGAAAAAGCAGTAGAAGAGAAAAAAGGCAGTGGGATGACAGTCTTCACAGGAATTCACAAGGAGGCAAACCATGGTAGAGTTATTGTCTTCTATTGTAAAGGGCAACAGCAGGACCAGACAGCAAAGGAAAAGCTGTCCTTTGCAGCATTGTTGACCTCCCTTCCATGAAATATCCTCCTTTCTGCCAAGGTGCCTATGGCTGTAACACTGTAGTCCATTTGTGTATCCTTTGGAAATCATTATGTCTTTATGATGACCTGAGTAAATAAGAAGTTTCACACTAAGAATAATCCCATTTCTCTCCAGGATGAGATGACATAATGAAACACAATTGGGTCCCACATCTCTTTGTGTCAGTAGTGGTGGAGCTTTTCTTTTTTTAAAATTGTTCTGAAGTATTTATCACTTTATTATACCCTCATCCTTTGTAAGAAGTAATTATCATCACAAGCAATCTCACTGCAGTGTCACTGATAGTCTGTACTACTTTTGACTCTTCTTAACAGTACACACAAAACCAATTTCCCAAACACTTAGTAATTGAACCATCCTTATCCAATGGTGTTTTCTCCTTTTCACAATCTCTAAAGATAAGATATAACCTCTGAGTTTTATTCACACAGACACCACCCCCCATTTTAAAAAAGTCAATTGCTATTTAGGGCATCCAGAAAGTACTGGATTAAGAGGAGAGTGATAGATGATGCACTATAAAACAGGTAACAACATAAAACCTTTATGCCCCCCTACTCCCCTCCCCACCCCCAGCACAGTGTGCAATAATTCACAGCAGGTCTTTAAGTAGTTTGAGTTTTCTACTGGCTCTCACTGCCTTTTACACTATTTCTGTAACAGAAGACAAGCATGGCTTCAGGATCTAGGTAAGTAGAAGAAACATGATATTATAGAGTAATTGAAGTTGGAAGGACCTCTGCAGGTCATCTGGTACAACCCCTGACTCAAAGCAAGCACAACTTCAAAGTTACATTAGATAAGCTGATAACAGTGATTATTTAGGACCCCCGTGGTCTATCTGTATAAGACAGCTCAGGCTGGTTTGCTTTATCCTGCCTTTAGCCTTTCTCAAGTCAGACCACCTCTTTATCCCAGAGGACTACATCTTCTTTCTAAGCCAAAGACACTCACTCAACTCCAAAAGAGCACCATTTATTGCATTTCCTAAAGGACTCTAAGTTTAGACAATCCTTTCAGAGCAGAGGAGAAAAAAAAAAAAGCAACAAAGGGAGACAGAATCTCTCAGCCAAAGCCAGCAGGCAGAACCAGACTACAACCAAGACTTCATACAACTCCCAGTTTACCACCAGCTGAGCACATATCCTTCTCTCCCAGCAACACCCAGCTCCATAATAACACCAATATTCCCTCAGAGAGAGTCTTTCCACTGACCAGCAAGCTTTCCAGACTAACAAAGACAATGATTGCACTTTACCTGGCTGTAGTTTTTGGTCTCCACCAGCTCAGGGCAGACTGCAACCAGGCACTCCCAGGTGAGAAGGTCTGCAGCCAACTACAAGTCTCCCCTCTAGAGCTAGCAGGGCTTGGTGCCTCCCCCTTTATAGGAAAGAGGCTAATCTAATTAGCACCTGAAAAAAGCAGAAATGAGGTCACTTGCTTCCTGTGTAAAGCTTAATTTTGTATAATTTATTTTTACATTTTCTAATTGAATGAATATTAATTAACTGGAGTTTAATGCAGAAGATGAAGACATTAAACTCTCATTAACAAACACTGAATCCTATTCATCCCCAAACACTTCACATCTGCAGCATTAAGTTATCAAAGAAAAAAATCTGCAATGATTTATGTCATTTTCAGGTGGAAAAAGGGAGGCAATGAATCTGCTTTATCAGCTAATTATCTGCAGGGTGACACATGGTTCTGCAAGCACCTGGAGATGGGACATGGGTTCTGGTGAGGTACTCACATGCAAAACCCATGTTGTTTCCTTGCATGCAGCGGCATCAGTGAAGCTCTGAGCTAGAAAGCAAAGCCAGGCAATGTATGGCTTTGCATGAAACTCATTGAAATGGGTGTCAGGGAGATGAATACAGTGACATTTCAGAACTGGTGTGAGTATGGACTATTTCTGCCAAAGGCAACGGACCTCACTGGTGGACCTGAGAAAAGTAAAGCTTTCTAGGCTCAGCCTGTGTTATTTGAAGCTGAGGCTTTATTTGTTACGGCCTCCACCATGTGCAGTGGTTAATGTCATGGAGCCGCAAGCCCCTTAATGGATTATCATCCATTTGTTAGGCACAGGGCTATTTCTCCTCCGGCATGAGATGGATGACGAAGGGTAGTGACTCTGTTCCCACTTGCAGAAGGTTCCCCAACCTGTTAAATCACCTGCAGCTGATGGAGGGATTATGGCCAGTCCAGGCAGAGTTACAGAACAGGGAAATGAGGAATGAGCCCAGGCTGTTAGCAGAGACTCCCGCAGCTCCTTCGGCTATCACCCTGTTTTCCCATGAAGGGATGTGTCAGATTCTTCACTGGTTCAATTTACTTTAAATATAAACACTGGGAGATGTCACTCTGCTTCAGAAAGTGGAGCATTGCTGGAATGTACTAAAAGTGTCCCAAAAAGTTATTCAGTGATTTTAAAGTGTTTCTTTCCTGTCATGTCATTTATAATATAATTAGTGGCAGGTTGTCAAGCAATAACTATAATCTATAGATTTATGCACTGGAGAAAAATAGCTACCTCATTCTTAAAGCAGCAGAGCTTGCTCTCCCTGAGCTTGCTGCTGGTGGAGTTGCCATCTGCTGATAGTTCCCTGGGATGTCACCTGTTCCTTTAAGTATATTTATCTAAATGAAACAGAACATCTTCAACACTTTTTTTTTTTATTCTATGATTTATTTCAGCAAGTTTTACATTTCAATACCTTTTTCATTTTTCCAATAGAAATCTTTTCTGAATGTGAAACCTGAGTTTATATCTGAAAGTAAACGTTACACTAGAAGTGGCAACAATAATCAATTATAAATTGTGAAAATAGCTTACAGAAGTAAGTCTGAGAATCAAAACCAGAAGTGACAGTGGAGACATTGAAAAGCTTAGAGAGAAAAACAACTAAGATGGTGAAGTCTGTTTCATATCAACAGGAGTTCAATAAGCTAGAGGAGAGGCAAGGAAAGGAAATCTAGAAATCTGGTAGAAAACAAAGCAAAGAAAGACCAGCCCCAATGCCCTGCAAACGTACCTCAACTGAAGCAGAAAATTGAGCTGTTGATAACAAATAGGAAACTAGCACTTGAACAGTAACCTACGGTGACACCCAGGAACGTGAAAATGCAAAATACCTCTACTGCACTTCTTTGGAGAGGACAAAACAGAGCAGTGATTTAACCAGACTCCAGTTTTACTGATGTACCTTTTGTCAAACCCAAACAGCTGAGAAATGCAACTAGCAAAAACTCACAGTGAGAGCAATGAGGGTAGAGCAGGGACATGGATGTGGCTGGTGGTGGGACCGAAGCTGGCCAGATCCTGGGGCAGACCGAACGACATCTTTTCCTTGATGTGAACACACCAAGAAAGCCAAAGGGACTTTTGAACACCAGAGCTACATTTTATTTGAACCCAACCTGGAATTTTTTGAAATGGAGTGAGACGACTTAAAATAGGTTGGAAATGGGCTTCTTTAAGGCTAACTCTCACTGTCAGAAGCTTCTTCAGTTGCAGCTAACTCCACTCACGCTGCTCCTCTCACTAAGAAGAGTCACTGCAGCATTCAGGTCCCTCTCACACATGGCAAGCTCCGTTGCCCTTATGGATGGTACAGCTTTCACATAAAAAGACTTAAGATTAGCATTAAACTCAGAAAAAGTTATCCCTCCTTATTCAAAACAAAACATTCTGACCAATTGAAAACATTTTGGCTGTGATATTTCATTGAAAGGGAACTAAAAAATGACATCAGAGGACCTCATCTGCTCCTGAATATATTTATGTTCCTCTAAAGGGAGTTTCCTATGAAAAAGAATACCCAGTGCCTGCCCAGCTCCCCCCTCCTCTGTCTGTACTCAGTTCTGTATCATGACACAAAACAGTGATTCTCCCTCACTTCTTGCAGTGCTGCAGTCTGCTTGGTTTTAATGAAATTTGAATGGCCTAAAAAGAACACGTTAGCACTGGCAATATAATCCCTGCTCTTAAAAATCACATCAAAGTGACTGCGCACTTGGACTTGCCATTCCCTGTCTAGATGCAAACACAGGCTATTGCTTCTGTGTTTCAGGATTTTACAGGACACCTCAAGGATGTTGCTACTGAACTGAAAGGCAGTGAGGAAAATAAAATAAGGACTCACTGAAGATCAGCTGCTATAAAAAAGACCCACTAGAAAAAACCAACTAAAATCCCATAGTTAAATGGACAATTTGCCATCTACAAAGCTACCAGCCTGCTCTGGACTTTTGGTGATAAATGTGCAGGCTTATGATAAGAGATATGTGTTTGTAGTCTTCACGAGACAGGAGATCCTCCACGAGCCAGTATCAGGTAGACTCATATTTCGTAGACAGAAGTATGGCGTAGAGCACAACCAGCAAAAGAGCCGCCAACTCCCTTAGGACTGGTGAACAGACTGGAAAGATACAAAAATAAGTTTGCTGTGTGCAACCAAAGGATGTGCAGCTTTTCTATGGTGATGGGAAGGGAGTGGTACGTCACCTCTTGGTTAGAACAGGCTTGAGCTGTACTGGGAATGAGACTAGGGCTGGAGAGGAATTAAACAGGAGACATTAAACAGTGAAATGAGATTATTGCTATTAAGCACCATGGCTTAGTACTCCTGTGTGCTCTGGAACGGTTTGCACCACTACAAATGAGTGTAAGGTTGGGGCAGGACATTCCTGTTCTGATTTCGTAGCTGTATGTCCTGCTGGTGTAAATGACTGTGCAATCTGCTGGGCAGCCAAGCATCTGAGCCACCAGGTCAGTGGTTTTTGCAGGTAAGTCAGAAGAAATTTTCAGAAATGGCTGATGGAAACCAAACTCCAGCTCTGTTTGAGAGGCTAATGGGTGATCACCCCAGCAAGCTCACAGCAAGGGCTGCTGTCAACCTTCAGGGCATGTTTTAGAGGAGGAGAAAGAGCAAGAAGACTCCCTGGAGGGGGGAGAAATAACAAGGATTGGAAGGAGTTTAACAAAGCCTGTGAAAGGAGAATTGAGGGGACAGGATGAGTCACACGGCCAGAGCAGAATCCTTGTCTTTCTCTACGGGATTAGGAAGAACAGTTATAACAAAGGAGGGTTCTGCTGGGTGCGGATCCCTGTTGCCCTCCCTGTTACTCCTATCCGACCTCCCCTTTGCCGAGGGCAGCCCAGGGTAGGTTAGATGGCATGGCAGGGGGTAGACCTTCCCTACAGAAAATGCTGGCCAGTATTTCTGCAAGAAGAAGGATACTTTTGCTCTCCTGGGAGATAGAAAGCAGCTTTGTGGTTGGCAAAAGTAGGCTGGGAAGAAACCCACTTGCTCTGTGTGAACTGGTCTTTCACAGGCAAAAGGTGTTTTCAAAAGAGGAGAAAGCTGCTGTAAGTGTGGTAGTGATTACTCCCCATGAGGACTGAAAATAGCCAAAATAAAACACAGAGATACCTGGCAGATGTGTCTGGAGTTGACCAGAGGATGAACACAAGGCAATGATAACATGCAAGTTGAAGCATGTGAGCATATGACATGGTACCTGGTGTCAGTGCTGCACCAAATGTGGAATTATTGTAAGAGAAGAAAGGAGAGGTTTTTATGGAGAATATAATTCTGGGTGAATTTTTTTTGGCTTCTTTTTTTTAAAGACAAATCCAACATCTTATTTGTTGAAAACAGAGTTCAATGAAGCACTTCTGCAGCTGAATTTTCAAAAGATAAAAAGCATTTCTGAAAAATAAAATCCAATTCAAAAAACAGCAAAAAACATTTTGTGTTTCACAGGAAACTTTTTTTAGCAGAAGGAGGGAGAATTTTGAAAAATTTTCAACCATCTCTGCCAATAAAATGAAATATTAAAAAAAAGAACTAACAACACATCTGTTAATCATGACACCTTGAATGTTTTTATATCTCATTTTGTTTTTATGTTACATCTCTTTTCCTCTAAATTTCATCTGCTTTTTCTGCCTAGGTTGTAAACTCTTCACAGCAGGGACTGTTTTCTTATTATGCATTTGTCCAGCACCTCACATGTTGTGAACACTAATGCGATGTGAATAATATATGGTACTCCTCTCTTGAGCAAAAGATAAAACTCAGAAGCAAAAGCAGATGATGATGGCTTTGTGACAGTGAAACACAAATTCAAGACAAACCTCACTGCAGCATGAGGTCTCCATTGTGGCTCATGAAAGTAAACGCAAATGGTCTTACTGTAACATAGATGATCTCTAAATCATTTCAGGCTATGCAATTGCTACACATAATGCTCCTAAAAAAAAAACCAACCGAAACTCTTCTCCATCTAAAAGTGTAGTGCAAAGTTTTATTTGAGTTAGCTCCTGCCAAGAATAGCACAGAGCAGCCTGGATGCAACATCTGCTCACATAGAGTGAGAGCAAAAACATCTGGCCACAGTAGCTCACACCCCCACCCGCCTTACCTATGCTAATTCTCCAAAAAGGTGGAAATAACATGTCTTTTATAGTAATGCCTCAGTGGTTGGAAATAAAGGGGGAGAAAGTATTTTCTCTAAGGCACCACACTCTGAAGAAAACCATAGCTTTCAAGGAAAACTTCACCCGTGTGGGTTTTCCTCTGTTACTATCTCACAGTGTACGCACAGCTCCTTGCGTCTTTTCCACTTGTCTTCATGGTTGCTCTTGTATGAAGTCTCCTCCATCATCAGCAACAAGTCTGGGTCCCAAACACTGTCATCATGTAAGAGAGCAAAATGCCTTCATGTATCAGAGGAGATATTGCTTCATCTTCCTCTGACTAGAAAACAGTCTTGCTTCTGTTCCTAGTAAATTCACGTCTTGCTTTCCAGCTTATCACTTCATGTTTAAAGAGGGACACAGGCGAGACAGACTCAAAACTGCTGTAGAAGACTTTGTTGCAAAAGGCAATAACAGCTGTAGACATGACAGAATTTTTAACAAAAGATGGAGGAGGAACCAGATCTCCTAATGCAGCAGTGAGCACTACCATTTAGAAAGGATAAATGAGTCCAAGATACCTTAAATTTGTCCTGTTGTCTAATTCAGGAAGAAAACGGATGACAACCATTCTAGAATCAGTGTTTGGAAATACACAACAAAAGGAAAAAGCTTTATTAACACAGGAAATGTACTCTTAGCTTGGATTTCCTTTTCAACACCCAGCTTGTTCATCTCACAGCTCAATGAACTGTTAACATCACATATTTCTTCTGTTCCAGCAGCAAGTTCAGTTACTTCGGTTTCTGCTAACTGCAGACAGATGAGATTCAGCCTTCCCAGGGAGACAGGGAGAGGGGGAGAGCGATACAGAGCGGGAGGAAGGGGATGAGAGACACTAGGTCTCAACAGATAGCTGGCAACATTGACGGGTTGCAAGTTGGACTTAATGAGATATTATTAGGCTGAATACTACAACTTTTCTACTCTTTGTGCATAACATGTGAATCTGACTTTTTACATTAATGTGTTTTTAAACTGAGCCAATCCCTCAGCATTCAATAAGGTTGGAGAACGTTGTATAAATAGCTAAATAGTGGAATACTACTATGTGTTTCACATTCTGAACCAGACATGTTCCCCCGTCCTTTAATAGCCCAATCCAGTCTGCCCTTCCAGACAAAGACCAGGAAATGTCCTTGTCCAGTAGTGCGTAAGAACAATGTGCAACCACTTTCCATAATAAAAATGTCAGACTCCCCAAGTTAAAAAGAAGTCAATATTCTGTAAAGAAACAATAAGTTACAGCTGGAAATTACAGCTGTAAATAAAAAGTTCACAGTTTAAGTAAAGGAAAGGTGCAAATGCAGACACTGGCATTGTCTGTATTTCCAAATAATTTTATTTTGATTTTATCCTCCGCCCTTTGCCACGATGTCCTTTGTTGTATGTGTATTTGAGCAATGAGAATGTGGAGAAATTAGATGACTCACCCATGCAGTCAGGTAGAGTAAGAAGAGAAAGGCAGGTGTCCTGAAGGGCAGCCTTGCCCCTCCTTCATATCCACTCCTTGTCTGGGATGGTTCTGATAGCACAAGACCTGGTGGAAATATATCTAGCTCCAGGGATGCCAGTTGTGCATTCAGTCTCTGGCCTCTTTTCTTAGGCAGAAAGAAAATCTCAAGAGCAGAAGAAGAGAGAAAGGAGCAAGAGTCTGGGCTTCCTTATTCTAGCAATAATGTAGATTTTTCAGTACAAACTTAAATCAGTTTAACAAGAAATGCTTGCTGGACACAAATGTGTGATAAATACAGAAGATCCGAGCTGACCTTGAAGGGGTTTTGCGGGTGATGCCAGCCTCTGGCTCTAATCCTTTCTTCTAACCCTCCCTGATTTCCTGTCAAAACTTCTGTCTTGTGCACCCTAATCTGGTACTGTTATGTATGTGAAAAAATGAATGAACTTTTATTTTCAAATGACAGCTTCAGTCGTGACCCATGAACTTTCTTCTCATTGCCAACACTTTCTGTCTTTTACTTTTGCAGACCAATCCCGTGGTTTTTACGTCACTAAGCTGGGAAAGAGGTGGCCAATATTCTATTTTTGATCGCCGAATTGAAAGGAAATGCTGCTAACATAGTACCCCTCTGATACAGTGACATTTGACTGCAGTTTCATGCAGAAGATGGAGTTCAGCACCATGTGGGAATTGCAAAAGATAATATTTTTTTCTAAACATTAATTCCTCACACATTTCCCCCAGGAAGAGACAGAAAAAGGAAGAGACACTTAGCATTCAGGAGTGAAAAAAGATGAAATCTAATGAATTCTTTTTCCTTTTGGGGATTAGCGAGCAGTTCAACATTTCTGATTAAGGGCAAGAGAAAGACGACCATGTGCGATGCCATAGCCATTAGTGCTGTCCTTCTAACACAGAAGTGTTCAACATGCTGGAGGATAATCAAGAGAATAACAACACTACCAGCAGGCAAGAGTTTTGGACTTGTCATCTTACTTGGCTACATGCAGTTAGGTCTCAGTAAAGATGACTTGCTAAAAATCTAACTAACGTTATCAAGGCTCATTGGGTTTCGCTAAGCTCCTACCTCTGTAATCACCATTTACCAAATTAGAACAGGGGGAAAATGAGCCACTTCATCTCTGTGTCATATAATGAACTTTTTTTGTGTGTACCAGAGAGGGTGATTGCCGCTAGGTATAATTATTATAATAAAGATCAGTAAAAACTCAAGTTAAAAAGGAATTGGAGTTATTGAGCCCACCAGTGCGATTCAAATGGAACTGGTCCCCTTATCTTGCACAGATGAATTCAATCCGCTGATCTCAACCACTATAACAGCCCATGAAAACCAAAGCAATGATCCTGTCCAATGTTTGCTCATCTGTCTAATGTAATTCAGATTATTGATTCTATTTGATGTGAAATCCACTGATTTCACCCAATGTAATCAAATCAATTAATCCCATCAACTCCAGTCCAATTCATGAGTACAATCTAGTACATCTGACAGTGATCAGCCAGCAGACAGAGAACAAGGCAGGCGTAAAGATGAACAATAAAAATAAATTCTTTTATAAACAACATCTACACTGCACTAGGTGTTTTGCAAACAACTGTAAAAAGCAAGGAGGTTGATATTCAGCCCACATACATTTTGCAGATACACCAAAATCGGTAAAGTTTGATTTGTACCACGTTCATGTTGGTTGGGGGTGCCTGTTCCCATGTTTTTAGGATATGGCTGGTTAGTGTCGCTCAAAATGGCCTTTGGGGTAAATTTTGAAAATTATACTGATATGGTCTATAAAAGCCTTTAAGATGCATGTATGAAAAGCACTGTGTAAATTTGGTATTATCAAAGATCTCTTGCCCTTTAACGCTGATGAATGTTTTCCTCCTCAGCATAATAGGAAATATTCTGGAAGTGTTTCTATTTGAGAATGGAACATTTCGCAGATGAAGAAAAACCTATTCTTTTTAACAAAGTTAAGGAGGTCTTTGGAACAGGTGGTGGTTTTTTTCCTAATTGAGGAGAGGAAGGCAATCACAGTTAAACAGGAGACCTACCACTTGTCTGTCCAATGCTTCCTGGACAGACGAGACTCTTAAACACAAGCACCACAAACAACCTAAAAAAAAGTCATAGGGGAGACTTTTAAAGGTGGTAAGGTCAGGTAGGTGTACTTTTCATATTACAAACTGATCTGGCCTAAGTCTCTACCTCCACATACTCCTTAAAAAAATTCTCCTGTATAAAACAGATACTCCACATAAGAAAAACAAGACACAGAAGAGAACAGAAAGGCCATGGTATAGACCAGTCATAATTCCATTAGAGGCCTGTTCTCTTGCTCCTTTCAGAGTGTCTTTCCTTTAACTCTGTAATTAATAACATTATGTGCTAATAAAAGATCAAGAAAGTGGCAGCTGTACTCCAGCCTCTAATCCACTCAGAAGGTATTGATGCTGCTGCTCCTGCTATTCCATCTGCTTCTCTAATGTTTGTTCCATGCTGCATTGCTGGAGATATTTGAGGCTAACATCTAAGGTAACCTACAGGAACACAGGAAAAAAGAAACCTAGCCTTGTGCGATGCAGGAGAATGGGCCAACAGTGTGGTTGTGTGCTCATTTAGACACTAGCACTGGGATTCCCTGCAAGCAAGGTCCAGATGAGAGACTCCTGATGGATAGAAAATACGGTGAAGGCTGTGTGATTCAAATTTTCTGTCACCTGTTTGTGATGGCTACACTGAGTGCCCCTAGATTTGATAGACCTACTGTTGTTTTCTTTCACACCCAGGATCCCAAGAAACATTGTCCTTCAGTTCCTTCATGCGTCCTTCAGTTTTCTGTTTGCCCATGTGGACAAGCAGCCTTTTTGCTCATGTTTCTTTAATTATGTTTTATAATAAGGTCAAGGAATTATGCATTCTGGCGTTGATGGGAAGAGTGGCTCAGCCTCATTGTTCTAAATTGTTGTGAATTAGGGTGATACCAATGCTAATTGTCTTTTCCTTGCTTCACTGACTCTTTAAATAATTGCCCTCCTCCTTGGTCAGTTTTTTCCTTGCACCTCTGAGAAATTTGCACCTCAACTCTTATCAGTCTCCTTCCACCCAACCAATGTAAAGTACATTGTGGCCACTAAATCCAATTAATCCTCCCAGCACTCCCCAGTGAATGAAATTAGTTACATTTTACAGATGGGCAGTCAGGGGTGCAGGCAGCTTTCCCAGTGATGTCTGCATTATCTCTCTGCTACTGAAAACATGACATGCCTCATGAATAGTTGGGTCTTCAGAGGCACTGAGCACCTTCAGCTGCAGCGAAAGGCAGGGTGAGGAATGGAATTGGAGCACCATGGGAAAAGAAAAGTGTTTTGGTCACACCTAACACTGGTCTGAGTTTAAGTAGTTCTGTCTAATCTTGTGTGAGGGCTGATAGGAAGCATCCATATCTCATCTTCAAACACACACAAAAACCACCCACCTGCAAGGGCTAGCTCAAAAAAACAAACACAAAAGATCCCATTTATCTATCACTCCATTTTTATAATAATGTTACTCTATCATTTTCCACAGGACTGCACATTCTTTGCAAGATGAGTGGAAAATGAGGTGTTGAGCTTTCATTCAAACAACAGGCTTTGCTAGTTTCAGATCCTCAATATTGAATGCAATAGCTATTTGCAAATGAGCTGAAGGATTTTTTTTCCCCTTAAAAATAAAAGTTAGTCCCCATGAACTGCAGACAACTTTTTCAGTTTCTATATTTTGAGTATATTCAAGTTTGATTTTTAAAAATTCTCCCAAGCGATTAGAAGCCATTGTGGACTGATCAACCAAGAAATTTAAACATAAAGTTTGCTGAAATCTCTCCTTAAAGTACAGCTAAAGCATATTTCACTTTTATTGCACTGAGATATTTACGTCTATTTTAAATATAAAGAGCCAGATTCTCTGCTGGCACAAATCAGTACAGTGTTACTGGCTTTATTATGATACACAACTTGAGGGCTTGGCCCTCTATTTTATGATCTGTCTTCTTTTATAACGATGTTCTCTATTTTGCACAAATCTTCCAGTTGATGAAAGGCATGGTAGATGGCTTAATACATCCCATGAACTACTCAGTGAGGTTTTCAGATCCCCTGGGTATGTTATTGTGTTATGATTACTTTTATGTTGGGAAAGCTAAGTGAACTAAGCACATGAACTCCAGAAAGAAGAAACCTTGGCTTTTGAGGTATTTAACCTACTGGAACTCATTCCAGTCTTACTGAATCAAACACAACTTTATAATGCATAAATGCTTGTGATGTGCATAACAGCTTCCATTGTACAGTATGCAAAAAAAGGAAAAGGTGCTTTTGATACATTTGTGACAGCTTCACTTCAAACAAGAAATGTTCTGTATCGTCCAGTAAAATTTTTAATTCTACCATAGACTGAACCATGCTGAGAAAATAATTATATGGGAGTGTTTGTGTGTGGAAATAAGGCTACTCAACAAAACTGGCAAAAGAATTTGACTAGGCTTGTGAAAGGTGGAAAAGAGTTGGTATAGTCAATACATCTCCCATCTCATGAGCTTTATTAGCCTTAGTCAGAAGCAATGGAAAAAAAGGAAAAGAAAAAATTTGGAATGGAAGTGACTAGCGAGAGTGCCTTTATGTTCTCTATCTTCCTATGTGTAAGTTCAGGAAATCACGGTGAAGTGGTTGTGCTCTAGGTGGATGTGCTTGCAGTAATGCTCAGGGTTGTTAGGAGCACCACGGCATGCAGAGAGTTGTCAGGCTTTAAAGAGGCTGTATTTAAGTTGTTCACTCATCGCATCATACCCCACTAACCTATGAAGATTTTAGGGGACTTCAGGGCATGCATAATTTATTTGTAGCCAAAACCCAAAGAGACTAGTAAGAGGATGGATGACAGCTCTTTTATGGAATTAGCATGGATTTGTTCAGTGTTACATCACATAAATTCTTGATCTTGGCTAGACACTTGACTTCAAGCACATGGGATACAGGAACACAGGACCGCACATGTTACAATCCACAAAGCATTTCCTGGTATTTGGAAACTAAATCCTATAGTTCAAAAGGCCAAAAGCCACAAAACCTTCAATTTGCCAGAGGAGGACAAGCAGACGAGACTGAGGGAATCAGCCGGCTCTTAGGTTTCTGCCACAAAAGGAGGGAACCAGTGATTTCTTTTGTTTCAAAAGCCGTAATTCTGATGTTTTAAGTTAAACTTGCAATTAAATATTTTGCTGCCCTGACCTTTGCTTTCCATCACCCCAAAAGGACAGTTGCTCGCTGATCTGTTATTAGGAACAACATACAATTTGTGGAGCAAACAAGACAAGCAAAATAGAGCAGGGAGCTCAGAGGAGCGTGGTCGCAAGCACCACCACCTTTGACACGTAGAGAGAACTTCAGTGTAAGAACTGCCTTGTGCTGGGGCATCAAGCATGGAGCGTTGGCTGTCTCAATGTCAATTTGTGTTGATGTGGGTTCCCCAAAGCAACAAGTGGTGGAGCTTCTAGAGAAATGACAGTGAGACAACTGGGGGTGGATTACAACTGTGAACAGCAAGGGCTTTTCATTCTTTTCATCTCGCCAGACATGCTGTCCCTATTAAAAGCTAATGTTTGAAAATCATCTGTTTCTCTTAACCTCTATTTGTATTCGGTGAATGGAGCAGTAAAAGTACCTAGTGCAGTGGCTGTGAGGGATGAACTCCTACCGACTTGGTCAGTATGAAGTCCGTGCACTGATCGCTTACAAGCCACCTGCAATCCAATGCATTCATTTAAATAGGATTCGTTGTCCTCTCTGTTCAAGTGCTCTGCATCTCAGGCTATCTCCTTGATAATCCTTTTTAGATTAGTGTCAGAGCCCCAGATGAAATCCTTGCTCATTCTCTTGCCATGTTTACCAGGCTGATTTCCAACACTGTTTCATATGGATTAGGCAGAGCAACTTAGTGCTCATATGTTTTTCAGTGCATCTCAGTACCTCATGAAATTACATTATAGATTCATTGTATAAATAGAAGACTGAACACAATTACAGTCCAAAAGCCCCAAAGCAAAGGACTAGAATCTGAAAGTAGATGTGACCAGATCTTGCTGTGTGCAAATATCTCATAATAAATTGGTCACACATTTGTTTATTTAATCTCTGTTTTCTAAATTTCCAATTTTTGCACAGAAAAATAACCTTTCTTCACACTTCAGCAGAAAGACAAAGGAAGGCAGGTGCACATTGCTTTAATTGCCAGGTCAAATCAAGGATGTCAGTGGTTCAACCCAGCTAGGAAAAACAAACTGCATCAAGGTTGTTTAAAGAGAGCTTTACGTTGTTTTTCAAGGTCACGGCATTTTAATCATAGTTATTATCACCAGTTCCCTCATAGAATCATAGAAAAAATTGGGATGAAAGGGATCTCTGGAGGTCACCCCATCCAATCCCCGGCTCACAGCAGGGCCAATTTTGAAGTCAGATCCATCCATAGGAGGATTAAACTGGCTGAAGTGCTGTATGACACTGGGAGAATCATCACTGAAGAGAGTCACCGAGCTTTTTATTGCTAATAAATAAAAAGGTTTGTGTAGAAAATTAATAATACTGGGGTCTGCATGCTTGAGGATACAGGAGGTCACACTACTGATGGAAAACTGGGTTTTATGTAAATGCTGGACTGCGCTGACAGACCCATACTTTTAAACTACTAATTGATATTTGAAATTTCATTGCTGAAGATCACTGGGCTTCCAGTTGTTGCTAGAAACACAGGCCTTTCCTGTTGATGAATACGGCTCCCTTAGCGGAGATTAGCAGAGACAGCTATCATTGGGCCTGTAGGTGAATGGATTACCCTTGATTTAATAAGAAGTAACAGGCCATTATTTCTAAAGCTACAGGATGGAAAATGACATCTGGATTCTCGATGTAAACATTATTCATCACGTCGGATGCTTTGCTGTTCTTGCCAGTATACTATGCTCTGATGAGGCTGTTATTTCTAGGGCAGGTGCCTGGTGTGTACAGCATGGATTTATTCAGACTTATCTGTTGCATCTAAGCGCTTGTGTTCCTCGATACAGCTGTGTATTGGCCTGGTCAATTGGCCCAGTCAAGAGCTATCCATTGCTGGTTCTCTGGCTAGGGATGATGGGCCAGATCCTCAGCTGGTGTCAGATGGCCCCAGTCCACTGATGGCAGTGTAGCTGTGCAGATCTGCAAGCTTAGATTTTTCACATCATATACTGGCTTCTTGTGAACAGCCTGGAGAGGCAGTCACTGCAAATCCCCATCAAGAAATATTGGGATCAAAAGCAAAACAAGATGAGAAGAGAGAAGCTGCCAAGCTAAAGTTCAGTGTCACATGTGTGATGAGCAAGGACTAAATGACTTTTGCTAATGCATACAAGGGGTTTTCAGGTTCATGGCACAAAATCCACCTCTGCTTTTTTGGAAGAAAAAAGAGTTGGAAGGTACATCCATAAATCCCATCAGTGTTTGTTTACACTGAACACGCAGTGAACCTACTGTGCTGAATGTTTTGAGTTATTTCTATACAGCTTGACAGCTGGAAGGCCTCAAGATGGTAGATCACGACATACGGCACTTTCAGCACATATTTCTGACCTCACATAATGGTAAATTAAATTGGGGTAAACCTTTCCACTTCTACGGGAGATGAAAATCTTCAGGGTCTGTCTAAACTTGGGTGGTCCAAGAAATCCCAAATGATCAACAGAACAAGTTGATTTTTCTGTTCTGTCCAAAAAAATAATCTTTATTAAAAACGAAATGTTGCTACAAATAATTTTATTCTTACTTTCTTCAGTAACATGCAAAAAGTAAATGGAAGTTTGACTTAATACAATTATTTCTCCTCCTTTTCTGAGTGGCAAATTCAGGAGGGAAAAAGAGAAGAAGGGATAATGAAAATAAAAGAAGAGAAGAGAAGAGAAGAGAAGAGAAGAGAAGAGAAGAGAAGAGAAGAGAGAAGAGAAGAGAAGAGAAGAGAAGAGAAGAGAAGAGAAGAGAAGAGAAGAGAAGGACAAGGGAAGGGAAGGGAAGAGAAGAGAAGAGAAGAGAAGAGAAGAGAAGAGAAGAGAAGAGAAGAGAAGAGAAGAGAAGGACAAGGGAAGGGAAGGGAAGGGAAGGGAAGGGAAGGGAAGGGAAGGGAAGGGAAGGGAAGGGAAGGGAAGGGAAGGGAAGGGAAGGGAAGGGAAGAAAACCACACAGACAGCAGTTGCAAAACTGGAAATGAAGATATTTTGCAGGAATTTTCCAACAGTAATTAAAAAGATTTTTCAAAGGAAACTAACATTTTCTACTTGTCTTCAGTTGTAATGTTTCAACAGTGCAGAGAAGTTTGAAACTGGACCTGTTATGAAATGAAATCTTGAAAAAGTTCCTGAAGTTATATTCTGCAGGACTATCTACTTACACACTTGCTGCTGCCACTAACCCTACCAAAACCAGTTAAGTCAGTCACTTCATTAAAATTTGGTTTGTACTAAGTTAACTTTGTTGCATGCTGAAGGTTTGTGTATTCAGGCTTTAGCGCTGGTGAGAACAGAGGTGTTGATATGAGATCTCTATCCATGCCTCCCTCATTGTCTCAGCAGATAAGAAGTGTTGAGTGACCACGTCCCTGGGTACAATTTCCCACAAGCTCTGCCGATGAAATAGCGGGTGGTTCAGAAGCCTTTTGTAGCAGTGTTTGCAGAAGGTGTGCTCTGCATATTAGACCACTGCAATTCCATATAAAGGCCACAAATGTTTCCGTCACACACAAACACCTCCTTGAACACCAAAATTACACCAGACTGCAATCATTTATAACAGCACAAGCTTGTTTCCTCCAACCCCCCACCCCTAGTATTACTGTCAGTGTGTAGTAATGAATTCATTGATTTTAGCATTTTTTATCAAAACAGTTACTTCAGAGATAAATGTCCTTCATTTGCTGTTATTAAATCTGCCACGTCTAGGAGAGCTGTTGGAATAGTTGTCCGGCGTGGACAGAAAAAGAAAATATCCATGTCCTTCCCTTACCTGGGATTGTTAATTGAAGGCCAGGTGATCTGACATGAGAACGACTCACTGAGTCATTTTGGAGTCATGGACCATGCTGCATCCCTTTTCTCCTGCTTCTGGAAGTGAGCAAATGGGGAAAATGCTGCATTTCCAAGCAAGGAGCAAAGCCAACCCCTTCCCCCCTGGCTGCTCTTGGCTTTTCCCTTTTTAATTAGCTGGGTATCAAGTTCCTCCTAGTCAAGGACAACAGACTGATGGTGGTAACAGGTTGAATTATATATGGTGGAAACAGAAATGATCTAAAGGGCACAGCCTGTGCACCACGGTGATGTGGCAATGGTACTTTGTGAGCTGCTCTGGGACTGATGCATCCTTGTCTTTTGCTGCCCAAAGGAGCTTATACCTCCCTGCATTTCTGTGCTCCAGATGGCTTCTTTGTGGCCAAGACACAAAAATCAGAAAATCTGTTTCCCTGCAAAATCACCAAAGGTCTGTTTCTCAGGAGGCCTGGACTGTCCCTTTAATGAAGGAATCACCAGAGGCCAGCACTTTTGTGATCCTCATTCTCTACTTCTGAACCCTTTGTGTAAGCTGCAAGTCATGCTTTTCCCTTAATCCAATGTCTGTCCAATAAAAACCCTCCAGCTTTCATTTGAAGGTTTCCTATAAGCTTCAGTGAGCTGGCCAGCCAGGAGGTAATGGGCTGAAGCTGGAGCACTGTGGATGCCTGCTTTCACAGCACAGTGGGGTGGTGGAACACGGAGCTGCAATGCCACTTTCTGGCACTAATTCAAATCACTTGGTACCACAGAGGCATTTAACTCCAGCTCCTGAGTTGGGACTACTGGTGGAGCCTGGTCTTTCTCTACTGGCTCTGGAGGCAGCCCCAGGGAAGGTATTTCTCTCTGAACCGCCCTCCAGAGCACTTGTCCCTCTCTGTGGCTATACAAGGAGCCGATGACAGCCGGGTCCCCAGTTTAGGCATCTCATGAGATGGGGTCAACCTAGACTCTGTTAGACCAAGTGAAATCATGTTCTTCACTGCTTTTGCTTATTCCAATTCATCTCTTGCAAGAGCTAAGGTTACCAGACGGGCTAAGGTAGACACTAACCTCAAACTGACAGTGAAGTCTCACCCAACTGCAGGAGTGATTCCTCATGATCACAGTGGTGGTCTACCTAGTGTGCAGCTGCTTTGCTATGTGATGTAGGCAGAAGGTTTAGCTTGTCAGGAAAATGTTTACTACCCTGAGGCTCAATTCATGCTTTCTGAAGTCCCTGGAAAGGTGACATTAGAACAGTGCAACACCTCTTGCAGGAAAAGTGAAGGTGGAATAGGAGGTGAGAAAGCATTGGGATCACCTGTTGTTTAGAGATGTCAGAGGTGTGGTGTGGTAGAAGTCTGAAAGGTAAGATCTTAAATCTCACCTAAGATAAGATAATGAGTTGCAATCAAGAGCAATCTCATGGGACCAGAGAAAGAACTCTGGATCCTCCAACGGAATGAGAGCATTTTGGCCACGAGGCCAGAGCCAGAGTGACAAAAGTCACTGCTGACTTCAGGTTCAAATCCAGTTCATCTTGACACTGCCTTAAAAACTGGAAACAGGTAGGAGTCCATGGCATTGCCAAGGGACAGGAGTCTGGGCATATGCTCCCTTCAGCTGGTGAGTGGGGAGCAGGAGAAAAGAGCTGCCTGAGGACCGACCGTGACATGTGCACAGTGACTGAGCGAGATGTCTCTTCTGAGCGAGACCCAGTTCCACATTGTTAACCTCTTGCTATTGTTGAACAGTTGGAAGCTGAATATTGCAAATTAAAATTACTTCCTTGACTAGCCAGAGCAATCCTTCATCTCTTCAAGGCTCTGATCCTTTCCACTGGAGAGGCAGTGAGCTCTTTTTACTAAGGCTGGGAACAGGACGCAATATGGTCCCAGAGCTAAGCAAATTGCTGCGGATACTCTGAAGGCCCTGTTGCCCACAACGCTGCCATCTTTATACCATAAGGTTCAGTTTTCAGCCACTCACCCAGCACATTCATTCTACTGAGCTGAAAGGATGCAAGCATTCAAAGGCTGAGAGAGGCTCTGATACATTGCCTCGTGCTGACCTCTACAGAGGAGTGAATATATCCCTTAATGCTGCTCATTCCTAGCCTTTCTCTACCTTTCAAGGCCATCAAGGCATTTGTGTCTCCCTTCCTCACAAGCACAGCTCGCAAGCTGGAAGGCTTCTGTTCAATTTGGACCTTGTCTGGAGCTGGACCACATCCACTACAGACCTGCAGTGAGGCAGTGGTACAGGCTGCTCTCGCTGCAAATGGAAACCGCTGTGAAGACGGCTGCCAAGCCTGCTACAGAAATGAAAAGACTATTGAAAATGAAAGAGCAGTCTTGTACCTAAGGGGCTGAACATGTGCACATGAGATGGGTCTGAGCCCAGTCCCATCAGTGAGGAACAGCCGGAGTATGACATAGGAGCAGAAGACCATAACTAGCATCCTCAGTTGCTTTGGCTTTGTCAGAAAGGAGTAGACGTCAAGACACAGACCTTTCAGGGTGAGAGGAATCTTTCCAAGTTGAGGATTCAGACCAAATGCTATGCAAAGAAAGAGGGACTAGAAGAACAAGCAGAGTGAAAATGTGGATTGAGCTTCATGTCTCTGTGGTTTCCTTCATGCTGGCCAACCTTTACAGTTTCTTCCTGTTACACCTCAGAAATGTATTGCGCACACCACATCTAGGGAAGACCTCCTGAAGGTCTGAGACCGCTCCATTGCTGGAGCACAGCTAGTGTTTCCAGGGAGATGAAAGAAAGGACAGTCCAGATGGAAGGATCTGGAAGTATCAGACTCGGGGTCTTTAGGCAGCTTATGGCCTATCTTGTGTTTTTAGTAAAATCTCATCTCTGGTACCACTTTTCCACCTACCTTTCATCTGTCCTGTCTCATTTGCTCATCAGTCCCAGACTGCCCCTTGCTGTGTGCCTTGCATTGCTTTGGCTGGATCTCAGCTGTGGCCAAGGCGTGGACATCCTTTGGTATTTGGCTTGGGGAGCTTCACTCTCCCATGACTGTTTCCCCTACTATATGGCTTCTGTGTGAAACACATGGCCTGGGTGAAAAAATTGTAGGCTTCTCTCCAAACAAGTGTTCATGTGAAGACAGCAAGGCTGATGTCACCATTTGACTTAGGGTCAGCGCATCATTCCCAGGTCCACTGCACCTCTCAAAGATAAAAGATTGCTTCTGCAAGCTCATGAACTCCCTCCTTCAGCTAAAGTGTAGGCCATGCATGCAGGCTGGCAGTCATGCCACCGACAGCCTCATATGGCAACAACCGCAGACCCCTGTACCCTTCCAAATCATCTTTGTTCCCCATTCCTCTTTTAGCAATGAAGTCAGGATCCGACAACATGGGATAACATCCTCCTGACGACGCTCAGAGCTCATACCAAGGTATGCAGGACTTGTAATGCACATCTACACACGCAATAAATAAATAAATAAACACATAGTTATGCCTGTGCAAGGAAAATTCCGCATATTCATCCCCCTGTTTCCTTTATCACTTATTCTGTAACAGCTGTTTAATTAATTGCTTGAGCGATTTCCTAATACATCTTATTTACATACAAAATTACAGAATAATGGTTTGCCTTTGAGTTGAGTGAGAATTTAATGTCTGCTCGCCATGCCTCATGGAATATGGTTACTCAACAAGAAATAAAAGTTCTGGTTGGTTTTGGCTGTTTATTTTTTTTTTTCTTTTTCTTTAAAAAAAAAAAAATTACTCTTTTCCTCTACAGGTTTTGTTGTTGTTTTTACAGGCATTACGGAATGATGCTAGAGTGATAGCAGCAAGGAGGGGGAGGATTCCTTCTGAAGGTGACTCAAATCCTTTAGGAATAAAAATAATAAAAAATTAATGTAACTGAATAGAATAGCTTCTACTGAAAAAGAAAAAGTCATCTAGCATCAGTGGAAACAATACAACTTTATCTCTGTTGTTCAGGTTTATTCCCTGGCTGGCAGAGCTTGTCCTGGAAGAACGAGGCTGTATAACCGGTAAGTGTCCCGCTTTGGTGGGCTTTTCATTAAAGGATGCCCCTTTTGCCTTCTGACAGAAACCTTTTCATTGGAACACAAGAGCATCAGGCAACCGTGTCGCTGCTGCTGATAAGCTTGTGTCAACTGATGTTTTTCTTTCATGAACCCAGTTGCATTCAGTCAGCAGCTCTACCCATGGACACAGACCTCAGAGCTCGAAATTCCCTCCCAGAGAAACACCGGAAAAGCACATCCCCAGTTAGCACTTTGGTTTGGATTTTCTTTACTACCCAAAGTTTAACATTGGTCTCAGCCAACTTGGGGCACCTGATGTACCTAGATTAAGGGACTACTTCAGTGTGTTTTCTTGTTTATTCAGTAAAAGAGCCAGACATCCTGAGGAGGCAGCTCACCTACGTCTCAGTTGCCCTCTGGACGTGTCATCTTCTCTTTGTTTACTACACTGGAAATCTTGAGCACTTACATTTCCAACTTAGACGCTTGAAAGTGGAGTCATTTGAAGAACTGTGGAGGCCCTCATGCTGACTAGCAGCATGGCATGTCTAACACATCTGGTCTTGGCTCTGCTCAGCACTCTGGGCCATGTCTCAGGATGGCACTGTCCACATTACGAGTCATAGGCCAGGTTATGGGCTGGCAGCACTGCAAAATTTGTGAGTCTAGACAAAATTAGGAGCTAGTTTGCACAGTGGAAACCCATCCCAAATATAGTGTTTCAGATAACACTTCCCATAGGGTTGCTGCTGGAACCCAGCCCAGGGTCCCAAGGTAACAGGTTTTTTTTTGGGTCAGGTTTCTCTTGAATCCCACCCTCCATTCCAGGCAATGGTGGGAAAGCCAATCCTGGGCTCGAGGTCTGGGGCAGAGTGGGGATGGCTTGGTCAAGGGGCTGTGCATGGCAGTCAGCCCTGATAGTGCCATGCAAATACATATCTAAGCACCTCGCTGAACTGGGTTCTTAAATACTAGAAATCAATGGCTCATACATAGATACCACCATTAAGCATGGCCTTAGGTCATTTCCTAGAGACGTGCATTTTTGGACTCTAGAAGAAGAAATGCCTTCTATTCACTACCAGATCTCACAGGTGAAATCTTATTGCTGTCTACTCAGAGAGTCTTACAATATCTTTTTGGTTGCTAATGATTCAGTACTAGTATTTAAAAAGTTCTTGTATACATCATGGCTGTGAGATTCTTTTTCTCACAATTCTTAGGGTAGCTGCTATTAAATCCATATCAAGAACTATTGCACTTTTTACTAAGTATAAAAGGGGAAAAATACTACCGTCATTTCTGTTACTCTTTCTTTCTAACTATATTCACTTAATAAGGTATTTGCTTGCAACACAGTCTGTTATATATTCTGTGTTTTATAAAGTATCTCCTGGGAAAAATAACCAAGGAAACACAATTTTTCGGCACCATCTCCTTTTATTAAGAATAATGAAAAAGAAACAAGAGTCATTCCAGCAGTCAAACATCCTTCTACTCTTTCTTATTGGTCTTTTTATGATAACTGAGTCTCTCAGCACATAATCTGAGCTGCCTGAATTTGTTTGTGTATTTACATTTGTCCTTTTAGTTACTGTGCATGTATCAATGTAGAGACAACATATAATGGACATATAGTGCATCTAACATCTATATCCACACACAGAGAGAATAGAGATCTATCAAAAATACTGGACAGGATAATCTCAGCAGTGAGGTCTAGCTTCATCCCCAAATTTCAAAGCTTGAATGGAGAATTTGATTATTTTACTTGCTCTGTATATCAGTTCCCCCTGGATTCACAATATAACAAGAGCTACTGCAGCCTGCTCTCTGTAGGCTGCAGCAGTCACTGCGTGGGCTATTGGAATTAATTGCAGACATGTAGGAATACATCCCAAAGGCCCACTCTTGCACCCTCTTTCAATGGATTTTGTATCTTCATTATTTTAGTTACAGCAGCTCCCAGGACTACTAACGGCAGAAGAAAGCAAGACAGCCCATCTCTGAATTGTGTGCAATACAGTCCTGAGCTGGAGTAATACTCTTCCCTCTACGTCTATCTCAACATGATGAAAGAATGTGTTAGTGTTCATGAAATGCCAAATGGCCAGTGTCTGCCACTAGCAGATCCCATTTCAAGCCATTGGGTAGCTATCTTATCTTAAAGCTGTAATTTATACACTTGGCTGGTACTCAGGCTAGTTTTTAAAGCATCAGTCATTCCTGAGTAGTCATAGATGATTCAGACTTACTCTGTAGGTTCTTCTGCCAGATATTGATCCTGAAGACATTAATTATCAATTACAAAAGGTTTGTTTCTCGCAACATTCATGACTAAAAGATCTGCATATTTATTTTGCCTAGTGATTTATTGATGCTTCATTACACATTTCATGGAAGACTGCATTATATAGATGGGAGTGGGGAGAAAAGCCTCCAAAAACTCCACTTCAATTAGAAGAGAGCACTCAAAGAGCAATAACACAGTATTTCTTTGGGTTGCCTCAAATACAAAGACTGAAAATATCTTCCAGGTCACCCATGCCTTGCAGGTAAAGCATAGATCACCACGCTGGTTATAAACCCCCCAGTGTTGCAGGTGCTCTCTAGCACAGTTTGCATTAATGAAAGGACTAGAGGTGACACCTGCCGTACTTGGAGGCAGTCATGTACTAAGGAATGGCTTGGAAGATGCAATGTCCTCTACAAGGAGATAGCTGGAGTTATCAAACAGATCACGCCATCAAGTGGCTTCCTCTTTTTCCTGGAAAAGATTCATTCCTAATACTCCAATATTCTCTAAAAACTGTCACATTAATGATGCATAAAAATGAAAACTAATATCAAGGTTAAGGTGAAAAGATGATTTCTTTTTCCTTCTTTTTCAGTATATTTACCAAAGCTTATATCTTTTTTGAATAAAGGCTGTTGCAATGGGTCTTAGTAGCTTGAAGACTTCTTGTAGCCAAAGGCCTGGCCCTTGTCTTCTTGTTTAGTATTATGCAGTGACAGGGTAAAGGTTAATATCTTTCATTGCCCATAAACACCAGTTGCATAAAAAGCTAATGTATCATGACTTCTAGGACAAAGCTCTCTTCACTGGACCATACCATGTCTACTGACTGTGCTCCTCCGCATTGACTATTAAACATGTTGCTAAACATTTGTGGTAACAGGCCTCCAAATGATATAAGAAAAAAGAGGACAGAATTATTAAAATCCAAATAACTGTAGTACAGTAGATGTAACAATCCCTCGGTGTCCATTTCTCTTATTTGCATCGTAAATTGTTGCCTGATTAAAAATCAGTATGAAGCTGAAAACAAGTTAAAACAGAAAAACAAAACCTGGCATGGTAGGAGAGATAGGACTTTATAAATCACAGTGAAAGCTTAAGCAGATTCCAATCTGCAAACCAGAAGTCATTGCTCTTAATAAATAGAGAGAAATGAGGACGTCTAAACATAGACCTCACAAGGTATGAGAGGTTAAAATAAAGAGATCAATAGAGTCCTGTAAACTGAACAAGGAAAAGGATGGAAATTCACTGTATGCTAAACTGGCATGGAAGTCTGAGCCTTGAGGATAAGATATATTCCACTGTGTCCCTGGAGAACCTCCTGAAGCAATGAATTATCTGGAGAGGAGAGCATCTTGTTTAATGGAAACCTGGGTTACTGCTCTTGCTCCTGCTGCTGCCATAGACCAGCCGGTGGCTCTTTCCAGCACACAGGTTTGCTTCAAACTTGGATCTTAAGATGGAAGTCCTCAATTGTCTCATCACAGTCCCTTAGGTGAGAGAGCACAGATGAGGTAATGGGTAAGTACAGGTCTCCAATCGAAATTTAGGCTTTTACGCTACACCTCAGCAGCCTTTTCTTTTACTGCCTCCCTCTGCAACACCTCAGTGCCACCTTATGTCTTCTGCTGAGGGAACACCAGACCTTCCTTGCTGTGTTTTGGGAGGGCTGAGCTCACTGTTTCCAGAGGACTACCCAGCTCATGGGACCAAGACCTTCCTGTCATGGGCATTAGCATACAGGACTCACCCCACTTGTGCAACAGACCCGCTTGATTAGTTTTGCACTGAGCAATGCTGGCTTATAAAAGAACAATCACAACAAAAATGTTTTTATAAACCTCTGGATGGAATGTAAATATAATTTTAGGGGACACTATATAAGTGTAAATAGATGTGTGAAGCCATCAAAAGGTTAATAATCCCAGTACAAAAATTCTTAGACAAACTCTCCTGCAGCTGAGCTGTTAGCAAAGCTATTAAATTTAATTGCAGTATAATTACATAGCCATATACCTAGCTGATACCCAGCTATCAAGCACACACAGCGCAGGTTTAACCACACGCACACAATACATGGGGGTTTGCCTCAGGTGCTGCAAGCATCCAGCAGCCAGATGTGCTTCTGCCTTCCCAGCCAGGCTTTATCTCGGTTACAAACACGGCCAGGAATAGACATGGAGGTTCAGTCCAAGATGCATTAGTGCAAGGAGGGTCAAGCTGCTTTGCAAAGCGAGGAATGAGGAGCAAGATAAACTATATGCCTTTATAACAGCTGCGCTGGCACTATTTGCAGTGCATAAAGTTAACACACCCCTCAGTCTTTGCAGGATCAGGGCCAAAGCAAACAGCACGTTTCACCCTCCTGGACTGGTCAGATATGCCTAAATTTTCCTAAGGGAAGCTGCTGTCTCCTGAATCACTCTCTGCCCAGAGGCAATGAGCCCAGAAGCATGGCTGCGTGCATCCAGACCATGTCTCCCATGGACGGGATTTGCATGGCAAACGCTCCACCCGGCTTCATCGGCTTCATCGGCTTCATCGATCAGGAGGTGTTTTGTGAGGGAGCTGCCCCAGGAAGGGGGGGCGTGGGGGGGTACCGGGCTGCCAAGTGCTGCTGGGGTGTCCCTGTGAGAGCCGCAGCAGAGGATGGCAACTATGTGGGTACGTGGGTGCACCCTCCTGGGATGCCCAGGAGTCTGAAGAACCGGGCAATGGCTGTAGGGCAGACCTGCAGACAGCTCTGACGTGGCTAGTTGCTACAGTGAGTACACTCGATGTTTTGGCGGATAAGACTGCTGCAGACCTGCATATCTAACCCACACCGAATCCAAAACAGGTTCCTGAGATGGGGAGAGGAAACTCCTTCCTTCCTTTCATGCACTACTTCCATCTGACCTTGTATTTCTTAGATCCAGATGAAAGGCAGGGCACCGAAAAATCTCTGACTAAGGGTATTTTCCTGATATTTCCAGCCCATACAGAAGTGCCAGCAGGAAGCAGTGGAAAGCTTGTGAAGAACCATATTTTCTGTACAAGTCTTAACCTGGCGGGTGCTGGAAGCTTGGGGAATGTAACCACCAAGGCTTCTGGGTGCTCATCACCGTGCAAGGGTCACACAGGGAAGGCACCCGGTGTCTGTCCCTTGCTTTCTGGCCTTTGTCACTTGACAATGGATCACAATTGGATACCACTTTTTGGATGAGACAAAGAGGCTCCAACAGAGCATCTGGATGACTTCACGATGCATCCAATCTCTTCACTTCTCTGAGGTGTTTCTCTGGGATGATGGCAAGCTAGGCATGCTACATGATAGCCGGGCAGGAGAATATATATAATGCGTGGACTTTATTAAATAGAACAAGAACACTTACATGGGTGTTATATGCCATGATTTGCCAAGAGGCTGTGGAGATTCCTTTAGCAAAAAGGAGAGAGCTTTAGTTCTGGGCTTAACAGCAACTTTTGGAAAGCGTCAGCGTTGCAGAGCAGCAAAATCCCTGCTGTGGCTGTGGATCTCTTACAGTGGGCACAGTAGGTCAAACTCCCTGGCTCCCTCTGGGCTTTCATTTTACGGTTTTAAACAAACAATTACATTTAAATAAAGGAAATGGCTGGAAGCAGCTACTTTGCTAGGAACTCACTGAGCTCATCAATTATTGAATACGAATACGTGTAGAAATCGTGCCAAACTCTGCTTTCCTTGGGGGAGCTACCAGGAGAGCTTGGGCTTCTGCATTAAGTGGGAGCACAGGATTTGCCATATCTCCTGAGGTCACCCAAGCATTTTGCATTGTTTCCTGCCTTTGGCAGCAGCCAGTCTGTGATGATTCAGAGGAAAATGACCCCTACCCCCAAGCCATTTTTCTCTAGACTAATTGTGCAATGCATGGAAAGAAATTACTTCCTGATCCCTGTGGGAATCCACTAATGCCTTGAAACTCTGATGTCTTTTGCTTTGGCACGGGTTAATGCTAACCATACAGCAAAAACCACTGGCGGCTCAGAACACCCTTCAGTGTTCTGTATCTTTGGCATTTGGATCATTTTGCCACTAGGACCCACTGCTAGCTGCAAGTGTTGTTAGTATCCATTAAATACTTCCCCACCTTTTCAGTCCCCATTTGATCCTTAAGTGAAAGGATAAAACACTGCTGAGTATTATAAGCCATGCCGGGAACTCAATTGCTCCTTGGTCAATCTGACACTAGTCAAACAAATGAAAACTTAAAAAAAATAAAGTGAAAAGAAAAATCCAGCCCATGGGTGTGCCCACAGTGGGCATGGACAAAGCAATATGCAGCTACAAAATGAAGTAAGAGAAGGATAGGTTTTCTCCATGCTGTTTGTTTGAATAAGCCCCTAATACAATAATATTATAGAGAGTGGTGCTTTCCTTGCAAAAAGCATGTGTGAGAGCACCAAAGAAGTAATACCAGGGGTTTTAGGAGAAAATGAGGGGTTCCCTGCTGTAAGACAATGGTATTGATAAAATGAGATTTGGGCTCAATAAGAGCTGGGGGTAAGGTTCCTACTGCCTGTGCAGGGCACAACCAGAGGCATCAATTGCATAGCAAAACTTGAGGTCTCCACACACTCCCTGCTCTTCCTTTGCATGAGGCCGGGGAGACCAACTGCTGGAAGTTCAGGTTTTCTCCATTTTGGCCCCAGAAGTGATCTAACCTGCTGTTTCTCCTTACAAGCTGATTTTGTGATCACAGAGGCTTCCTTTTTTCCTTGCCTCACCTTTCCTTTAAGCTTAATAAAAATGACAGCTGAAGCAGCTTTTCTACCCAGCGCCTGTCCGTTCAATTTGAAAGACCCCTTCTGCAGCCTAAACCCCAACCCAAGCCCCTCAGATGTGGCACATGGAAGTATTTATCTTCTTGCTGTCTCAGAGATTGAAAATGCCTTAAACTGATCATTTGCAGCTGATTATTCTTGAAATAACTGGCTGGCTACCCATCCCAAAATTCTAGGTCTGGAAATGAATCTGATTTTTTGTCTACCAGTGCTCTGGAGATTTGTATGTTTGCTACAGATTTCCTAGATTTTAAACATCTTGCAAAGCTGTGTCTTCAGTTTGGTTGGCAATATCAGCTCTGCTTTCTGAGAGCTCTTAATGCAGCCCTGCTTTCCACAAAGGGCATCAGCAGAGTTATGGACAGAGAAAGCTAGTGTGATCTGGGTATTTTATGTAGGTGTTGAGTCTGCAGGCACCTGGCTTCACAGAAGCAAGTAGGATTCTACGTGTCGTGGACTTCATTACACACATAAGCTCGTGTCTGCTGCAAATATATAGGAAAATGTTCCGAATGTGCATATCCATGTGAGAGGGGAAGTATAGGTTTGCTTCCTGTGTTTATTTATGAATTATTTCTTGTGTGTTTATCTTATGTTAATATGTCAAACTGTACAGCATGAAGAGGCAGATGCATGCACATTTTGCCCAGACTACCATTGCACATATGAATATCATGCTGAAAGGTATGCATGCATTATGGGCCATGCATATATGCACGTCATGTAAAACTCTGTACCACAAGTTAGCATGATTGCGAAGACTGCAAACGTATCTGTAGCCACATATATGCCTAGCTACATGCAGCCCTAATGGGATGGCTGTAAATCCTTCAACCTTTTGCATTTTGCAGGGCTGGGATGGAGATCTCTTGTGCCAAATGCCTGTAGCTTTAAGTGTGGTTCTGTGCTGCGTATTTATCGACAGGGAGGTGTGAAGACCTGAATGCCAATATGCACATGTGTTGTGTGGTGTGTATTTGTATACAAACACAACTTGTTTCTTTATGGAAACTGTACCTTAGTCTTGCAAAATAAGAAACAGGACAACTGTGGAGACAGCATGTATAGGAATTAGCCAAAAAGATTGATCCTATCCAAAGACAACAAAAAGAGTGTTCATCCCTCCATAGCAGCGTGTGGGAGGAGCTGGCACAATAGAGGGGACAAAGCTTTATCACTTAAGTCTCTATTTTTTTCAGGCACTTGTTTTTTCAAGTGTTACAGCACTGAGGTATGAGTCTGCCCCTGGGATCCTGACAATTTTTCAGTGCACGTAAGTACTACACCTGTAAGCACAGATTATTCTGACTCTTTGAAATATGCAGGGGAATTTAAGACACAGGTCTTTTGGGAACCCAAAACCATATGGTGATCATATTAATGGTGATCTTCTACTGTGAACCTGTACCTTCTGGGCAATGTAGTGTTGTTCTACGATATTCATTGTGTGATACATACTGAAAAGTCAAAAATCTGTTTATCGTGCAGATGTATACTTAATGTACTGGGATTATAGGTCATTCTGCATTCCTATCTGGGTATTTCTGTGTCTTTGGTTGATCAAGTACACAGGAACCTGTGACAAAATGCAGAGAACAAGAGTCTTCTCTCTCTCAATCCAGATTGTCAATGCTATGAAAATGCTGGAGAATCCAGAGCCCACAATGCACCCATGTCTACAGCTGATGGGAGCAGAAATCACTATGACTTCTTTGTCACAAACATTTCCTCTGGTCCTGCATAAATGACTGGTCAGAGAAGGGACTTGGACTAATTACTCTCAGCATGCTGGCATGCTTTCAGCTGAGCCAGGTACTTGAGCCAAGCAGGATTTATCAGGTATGAACACTTTGTACTATATTACAACACCCAGTTATTTGTGACTGGATTTGGAAGTAAACTAAGACCCGAATAATAATCTGTGTCGATGGCAAATGCACTGAACAATAAAGGGTAAAAATCACCTTCATGCTGTAATTCACAACGCTGCCCTTCGTCTGACCCTTCCCTCTCCCAACCTCCTTCTCCCCCTCTCTTTCACCCCACCTCTCCATCGATGGATTAGGAGCACAATGAATCACGTGGAGCAACCAATGAGCAGAACAAACAAGGATTTGCAACTGAGTGGTGCTGCTTTACATTACCAGAGGACTCACTCGAATGTAGTCCAGATTTTCTTACCAGCTATGAGGCTCTGAAATTCCCATTGCAGGAATGATTAGCCGTGAACATTGGCTAACTAGGGGACAGTGATGTCTTTGCAAAACATGAGCAGTTTTAGTGGAACTGCTGATAAAATGTCCGCGGTGTTACTGTTGGTGCTGAGTGCTCTTCTGATTGTGTTTCTTAAAGGTGACAAGACCACTGCCCAGCAGAGGCTGGGGGATAAATAAATGAGATAGATAGCCTGGAGATGTGAACTGCAGCAGTTCTGTTTGCTGTCCCAAAGCACAGAGCCCTGGAGGGAAAGAGCTTCGTCCCTGTCCTATTGCTCTCTTCCATTTTGAACACCACCACCTACAGAAGAACAGACAGTCACTCTACGTACTCCCACTGGAGCCACTGTTTTGCTTTCATCACTGTGCTGAGTGAGACAGAAGTGAGACCTAACAATGAAAAATAGCTATTGTCAAAGATAGGAAATCCTAAGGGTGGTGTTAAACTCAGGAATTAAGAAGTACCTCCCAATGCTGTTTGTAAGCATTGGTATTATCTGGACATAAAACCTGGGGAAATGGCTGGGAATCTGAGAAATATTCTTATCACATACACTCATAAAGAATTTTTAACGCCACAGATTTCCCTATTTGATTCATGGTCTGTTTTGTGGAAGCATTGACTGAACTAGGAATCACCAGCGAATTGGCCTCAAATCCACAGAGTCCCACCTGAGCCACCTCTGATACCTAAATCTTGGCTATTAGAAAGATCACTTTTTGTCTATTCTTTTTTCTTGGTTCATGTCAATCCACTTCAGGTCTGGTGCTGCAGGAAGCTCCCAAGACCTGTCTCCTCTCCTGGGGCATACCCTTAACCTGATCCTCAGACAGAGGATGCAACATGTCAGCATCTCTTCTGCACAAGGTCTCCTTGGGATGCAGTCTGATATACTGCAAGAGAAATGCGCATCCTCTTCGTCAAACTTTAAGAAAATAGTTCAGCTGGCTCAGCAAAGGGGGAGAGAACTGATTGAAAGAGTCCACACAGATATGAGGACCTGAGGGAGCCTTAAACTTGTGGGTGAACTATTCCTTCCCTGGCACTATGAAACATAGACAAGGGCATCTTCAAGAAAGCCAAGCTTGTCCACAACCTCTGAGGCACAGGTGCACTTTGGCTGATGCACAAACTGGTAGTATTTTTATTCTTGTTTTCCTTTATTTTATTAGCTGGCCTGTCTTTTATCATTCCCAGCTCAATAATTATCTGTTTCTCAGTGAATGAGAAAACTGAGAGGACAAAAAATACGTACCTAGGTGTATGCGAGAGAGAGCTGGGGTTTGCCAGGCAAAGGGTCTAGCAAAAAGTACTTTGCCTGCTACAGTGGACAGAGTTATAAATAGGGCGCATTTTTAGGCAAACATAAAATGCTCTCCCAGAGCCTGGGTCCTCTTGGGATAGACACGGTTGGAAGATGTCTCGAGAAGCGTAATGAAGCCATTCACTGAGCAATATTAAAGAGAGTGTGAAAACACATTTCAGAGAGCGCCCAGCCAGTGAATCTCTGCCGAGACAATAGCCTGCGCAGGGGTCTTTGGTAGTTGTCTGGGGAAATCAAAGTGCTCACCGGCACCATGCACTGCTGCTTTTGCAGTCCATCAGTATGTATAGCTGCCTGTTTTACCCCAGGCATGATTGTCATTCAGTGGCAGGCAAAATGATCTCACTGTGAGCTGTGGCTGCCTGTCAGGGCAGGTATAAATGTCTACAAAGATTTAAGCAGGATCTTTGTGAAGTGCTTCCAGGGGACTGCAGACCTCCTCTGCAGGTACCCATGCACTGTGCTGACCTCTGCCTGCTGCGCCTGTCCTGTCAGGTGAGGAGGATGCAGAGAGGCATTCCCAGAGAGCAGCCTGAAGTTTGCACTTCTCCTCTGCAATTAATAGCTTTGTTTTACTGCTAAAGACCTGGGCATCCCCTTTCAAAATGTGGACCCTTTTCTCCCTTTGTCTTGCCTTCCCTTGCCTTCCCTTCTTTTTGCTTCCCTTATCTCTTCCCTTATCCTTTCCTTTCCTTCTCCCCCTTCCCCCTACCCCATTCCCCTTTTTCTCTTTCCCCTTTCCCCTTTTCCCAATTCCTCTTCCCCTTTCCCCTTTCCTTTTCCTTTTCTTTTCCTCCTTTTCCTTTTCCTTATCCTTTTCCTTTCCCTTTTCCTTTCCCCTTCCCTTTTCTCTCCCTCTCCTTCCCAAAGGGATTCCATAGGTACTGGCAATTCAATTATAGGTGTTCAGTCACAGGCCAAGGATGTGCAATAAAGAAAATAAATAAATAAACAGTGGTCTGCCAGTAGAGCTGAAGGAAGACTAGAGATGAACTCAGCCCAGTTATTTGCTTCCCTTTGTGCTTTTTCCATCCGGTTACTGAGGAACGGGTGCCAACAAAGCTGCTGGAGAAGTGGACAAGTGGGTTCTCAATAAGCCACTTCTCCAACACTGCTCAGAGAATTTCAGGCTTATGGCAGGGGCATGTGGGTGCTTTTGGAGGTAGCTGATCCCAGGGAAGGGAATTCGGCTGGGTGCTGAGGATGCCGAGTCTTTGGGAAGCTGCAGCCAGAAAACAGACATGGGAAACCATCAAAGCAGGTCTTCACTGCTCTCTGGCCTCCTCTTTCCTAATTTCCTGAGTCTTGTCTTTGCCATGGGAGGAAAAAAAACCCCTTCCTTCTTCATCTCCCTAACAGACAATAATAATGAAATTCAGTCATCCTTAAGATTGCTTAAGAATCCAGTGTCAGGAGTGCAATGCCCAGCCCTCCTGCAAAAGCCAGTTTTTCAAAAAGATGCTGGTTTCCACATAGACTGAATATCTTCTAGCAGAAGGTGTTATGTAGCCGTATTAGTTAATCCATGTTAATTAAATTGTTATCAACTTACTACAATTTTCTTTTAGAAAGGCTTAGGTTTGGATTCTTACCTTTTTTTTTACTAGAAAAATGCAGCTTCTGCAAAATAAGAAATTTCCATGTGAAAAAGTTAACCTTATTAGTTTTTGTAATAAGGGAAAGAGAACTGCAACAGTTTGATTTGCTGTTTTGAAACCAGGGTATTTCAGTTAACTCAAACTGAGTAATGTTTTTTTAATGTTTTATTTATTACATTCCTGGATCTGGTTCAACCTTAAGCTGTATATTTCCTATGAAGCTGTCACAAGGAAATTGTGTCTCAGACATCTCCTCTGCCCCACAGCACTGACCTTGCTGGCTAAAGCAGCTTCCCCACGGCAGGGTGGTCTCCCCTTGGGTGGAGGTGGGGGATGCCTTCTTGGTACCACATGCCTGCAGGTGCATCCTGTGCTCTTTGCAGCTTGTCAAAACATTGCCGCATCTCTTGTCTGTGCTCTGCTCAATACCACGTTCACACTTGCTTCACTGAAAAGCTCTAAATTATCTGAAGCTGAAAAAAAACTGCAAAAGCCCCAAACTTAGCTGAAAGGTTAAAGTTAGGCCATTACATCCAGCCAGGAAATTTTCCCTTATTGTAAACTCTGTATCAAAGTGAACTGCAAACCAGGAGCATTTTATGGTTGCCAGTGTCTTCAAGACCTAGACCTGCACTTGTAGAAAGATCTGACATTCTCTCTTTAATCAATAGGTGATCTCAAGATTTTACTGGTGGCTGAGGTTTTTTTCAAAACACAGAACCAGGCCACAACTGGCTCAATTCACCCTGATGAAATTCCATTCTGTTTCTCAGAATTACCCCAAACTATATTCCCCTAACCACAAAAGGTGTCTCATGGCATTTTTCAAAGATGGTGAATGGCAGACCTGCATGTAAATGCAGACCTTGGTCCTCTGCAGAATGAGCTCCAAATGGCAAAATTATATGCCATAGCTACTAAACTGTTTATGGAAAGACATTACACCTTTTTTGATAAGTCTTTACCAAGGACAGTGGTAATTGCAGGATCCAAAAGTCCACTGCTTACTTCTTTATATGCAGGATCACAGCAACAAGATGTCACGCGGACTATACCTAAACTGCTGTGCTCTCCCTACCGAGTGTCCTGCTGGCTGGTCCATGGAGGTGTCTGGCCATTAGGAAACAGGAGGAGTGCGTGGTTTTGGTGGAAAGTAGGCCACCGAAGCATCAAAGTGATCCTGGATGGGCTACAAAACAAGTGTGTTGTTACTGTGAATAAATGAACAGGAAGCGAGTGGCTTTGGAAAATTTATTTTCTGTGGCTTAAGCCTTCAATCGACCCATCGTTCATTCGACAGCTGGCAGAAGAGGAAAAAAGAATCCACTCTTTTGTGACAGATCGAAGACTTCATGGCAAAAAGGAGGCCAAATTCTGCTCTTTGCTACGCACAGACAAATAGCAAATAGTGTACAAATAACCCTCATGTCTATTTGGTCACCTACATCTCATACCCATGTAAATGAGAACAAAACATGTGGCTGCTCAACTCCCTAATGCTGTATCTGTTAGCTTTATATCACCATTCAGATCTCCCTGCTTTGCCATTCTGTCCCCTGTTCCTTTTCTCAGCAGAATGGTTAGCTGCCTCTCCAACTAATTCACTTTATTTGCTTCAGTGATCGTACCTGGCATCCTCTCCCATATCTTCACTCGGGCTTTCCTTTAATTCCCTCTTCTCTCTGACTTTCTCAGAATATGTTCTCTGTGGTATTAAGGATGGATTTACTTTTGAACAGGGAAAACTACAAAGTCACGAAAATCCTTTACAGTTCTAATTAGACTTGAGTAATGTATGTAGACAAAGACAGCCTTACCTATACCAGTAAATGGAGGATCTGGGAATCTGACTGCCTTTTGTTTTATTACTCAGTGGAGAACTATGAAACTATTCTACTTAATTATGACCAGGGACAACGCAAGCAACCAGCAACCTGCATGGCACAGTGCTGTGGGCAAGCTGAGCATAAACAGAGGATTTGGGGATCAGCCAGTCCTCATGGCTTATTGTGCCTCAGGGTTTTTTGCTTTGACTTCAGATGAGCCACTTAAATTTCTCTGCCTGTGCTTCTTTGCATGTGAGGGGCAAGAAAAATGCATATATGCCTTGTGTGGTAAAAAGTATGAAGTGTTTTAAATGGTGGCAAATTTTACCAGAAATCTTGTCATTGATGCCTAGGTACCAGGATGAAGGATGTCAGAGAAATAGGAGGAGGCAGTAGAGACCCCTCAGGTGGTCTCATACCAGAGGATCCCTTTCTTTCCCAAAGAGTTCCCATGAGAGCTTATGCAAGGCAGTTTATTGTGTGCCTCAGTTTCCCATCTCTCAAATGGGGACTACAGGCAATGCTGCTTCTTCACTGTGACCCTTTTTCCTTCTGGTTTCCAAGGCCTGTCTTCCTTTTTTGGTGTATGTAGACAAGACTAATGCCTTGATTGAACCCTGAAGCTTTGAAAATTAAATGCCCTGCCATCCAGTAAGTTGTTTTCTTCACCAATAAACAACTTTATCTGGTAATGGAAGAAGTAGGCAAGAACATATCTGAAAAGAAGGGTGTTAATAGGTTAAAATGAATCCTCCCACCTTTCTAGAAATGAAAGCACATTTATCTGAATTGCTTGATTGGAGTTGGTTATGTAAATGAATTGTTAATATCTACACGCGCTTTATTCTGTTACAATGAAGTCAGAAATCAAATTAGGACAAAGATTTCTCTTTAATTTCTGTGCTTTTCTTCTTTTTTTCAATTACTGCACTTCATATAATTTTTTGTCTCGATCTGACAGCTTATTAATAGGCTTGAAACCCACAAATTAACATTTTTTAAAACGCACAATGAGAAGAAATGCAAACAGTCCGTCAATATATATATTTCCTCCCTATTTCTATGATCTAGTGACAGATACTTAAACCTCAGCCTCAAGTCTCTCCCCAGTCAACTTTTGGGCAAATCCATCTCCTTTCTTTACACAGTTGAGTGCTAACAAAGTCACACACGGGGGGCAAACTCATTACCACCGCTGAGTTCTGTCGGCTTAAAGCAGATGCAGACATTTAAATAGATGGTGGAGAAGACTGGTGAGCACAGCTCCTGCGGACACCACAGGAAATGAATATTTCCCTCTCCCTACCTGCCAGTATACAAAAAGTTAAAGAAAAAGGTAAGAAAAAAAGGCTTGTGTTTGCAGCAGATATTACCCATGCTTTCCAAAGACCAAAGCAATCCAAGAGAGTTCAAATGGGGAGATGTTGTGTGAGTGACTTCAGTGTACCCTATGGAACGGGTAACAACTCGAAGAATAATTTAGATGTAGAAGGCATGCTGAGAAATACAATTTCCATTGCAGCAAATCTGGGGGGAAAGAAATCAGTGTGATGCTGTTTGTTCCCTAACTGCAGAAAGGCTTTCACAGGGGATAGCATCAATTGCCTGTGCAGTGATCTTGTACGCTTTTGAAACGAGAACCTGCTCTCTTTATGGAAGGGGATGTCGCAGTCGGACAAAGGACCTCAGCAGATTAGATCGGACTTCTTCCCAACTCTAAGTCTCTTTTATTCACTTGCTGACAAATTCTTCTTCCAACACAGCAGACCTCACTTTTTTCCTATTCTCTTACTATCCCCATGGGCATTTTGATTTGGATTTCTGTGGAATACATTTTGGAAATCCAGCTGATTCTTTAGTCAGGTGAAATCAAGTATGCAAGAGAACTTGAGAAATAACTGGAATGAGAAAACTCAAGGTAGAATATTTGTGACCATGTCATAAAGCTTGTCTGTTTTTCTAACTAACTGCTTTGAAATCTCTGAAAAGCAAAGTGCTCTACCCTTTCAAAGGATGATTTATAATCACTTCACTGTTATAATCAAATTTTTGTTCTCTAAAATGAGAAAGGCTATGAAGAAGAGGCAAATGTGTGGTTTCATCTGTGAGGGGGCATTTTGATCCAATTCAGACAGCCTGAGTTCCCTCCAGTGCATTGTGGTGCCTGTGGGCTGGCTTGTAGCCTCCAAAGTGCGCAGCCGAGGCAACTCTGCCAGTCTCCTCTGCACGTGGCCAGGGATCTGCCTGGGGTACAGGACAGACACTGAATAACCCGCTATAGCAGGAAATACAGGGAGAGTTTTCAAAAGGATACCAGCTCTTGTACTTCATTGTTTAAGCTACTTGAGAGCTGAGAAGAGTCTCCTGAAATGTAGGTTCTCACTCACTTATCTACTCTAATTATTCTCACATTTTTTCTTGGAAGCACATGATGGCAGTTTTTGATAGAGGCAAAAAGCTAGACTGAATAGGTGAGAATCCAGCTGTTCTTGTGTTCTCGTCTACCAGTTGTTTCCCCCAGTAACTTAGGCTGGCCTTCCGAGCCATCACACGAGGGTCAGTCATCAGTAACTCTACATGTCCTTTTCCTGAAGGAGCTGAACCAATGTTTACATATTCCCATGGTAAATCAGCAGGTTTTGGTGCAAAAAGTGTTTTAGTGAGAACTGCCTGAACTACTATCTTGTAGTAGTTGCCACTCAAATGCCACTCAAATGTCAAATGTGGGTGAAAGAAAACAAGTCTGCCCTCAACCTAAATGATTCTATGATTCTATGACTACCTTTGCACAGGATTTTTCAGGATTACAGAATCAGTTTTGTTCCCTGTGTCCAGTTTAGAGAGGCAATTTGGGCTGTGGTGCGAGAAATCTTTGGAGAGCAATCCCATGTTTGGCTCACCTTGTTGTTTTGTACTGCTGCAAGAACCTGGAACAATTGGCACAATTAGACCTGCAGTACAGTTTGAGCAGCAATACCTAGTCACAATGGAGCAATTAAGATAATTACTGTACGTTTTATGTAACAGGACAAATGGATCTCACTCTTAAAGCTTTTTAAAATCTCCTATAAAAGCTGTAATAATGCATTAATATATTAATCCTCCTAATCCTGTCAAACTACCCAAGTATTTCTGTGAAGGGGTTGACAGGAGATCTCAATACTAAGAGGAATAGCAGCAACCACTTGCTAGAGTTGCTTTTTTAAACATTTGCCTATGTCAGGTGTTGCAAATCACTTTGGGTTAGTGGATGAAGAGTGGGATAAGGGAGTAGAGAAATTTTGGAAAGCCTCTCTTGACTTCTGACTTGGAAAAGGTTCCCTGACTAGTGCACACTGCCATTCCTATTGAATCCAGTAAACATACAAGTTTCTCCTGAGCCACAAAACTGAAAGGAGAGGACTGTGGCCAGTAGTAAACTAGTGAGGTTTGATGGTACAGGATTCACCAAGCCAAGGAGCAGTCCCAGCTAGTACCTCTCCTGCAGCCCCTTGCGTGATCACCTCCTGAGACAGCCCCTACCTCTTATCACAGCCGCAACCTGCCACGTCTGTGATCCAGATACTTTGGAGACCTGAATTGAGACTGAACTCTGAGAAATGAGCCAAATATATAAAAATAAAAAAAAAGTAAAAATAAAACTAAATGTAAATTGAAAAAATATTTTGCAAAATAAAGGTACAGTTAGCACAGTTGCAGTATTGTGGAAAAAGTTGGAGAGAAATAAAAGAAAACTGCGTTTCTATTTACCTATGCTTAGATCAGATCCAAGAGACTTCTCTGATTCTTCATTATCCAGCTGGCAAGCCATTTGCAATACCTACTTAATCATGTGCCTGTGTTTCCTGCTCTTAGGTAAAGTCCATATTCTTAGATTGCTGTCAGGGGAGAGGTTGCTGATTTGGATATACAAGTTTTGTTGTTTTGTGGGGTTTTTTTAAAATCCTGCCTGATATTCTGTTCCAACTGCAGTCTCTCACCACATGGACATCTTTGATTCCCAACATAACTTCAAATTAGTTTTAACCCTCCACCCACCAGACTACCGACTGGCTCAATGCTTTAGTAACTCCTTAACAAGGTGTTAACCTATTGTAAGATAACATACTTTTTTTTTCTGCCTGGCATGGCAATGCTGAAATCTCAGTGTGAAGCCTTTTTCACATAGCCAACTTTGCATTTCACAGCAACCAAGAATTGACAATCACATTTATACAATAATATACATTGCACTGATACAAGTAGCTCATCAATAGCTCTCAACTGGGAGTAGACTCAATGGCTAAGCAACCACTTTGAGAAGATAATGGCTGTGAGGTGAGTGACCCCTGCTCAGTCTTTGAGGGATTTCATAGTACCTGGATTTTCAGAAGAGCCTAGGGAAATTAGACACAAAATAGCTATTGCATTTCACTGAAAATGGGATACCTCGTCTGGCTTAGAAAAATAAATTTCTCAACTTTAATCTTCCTATATTTTAGGTCTTGATCTGAAAGCCAAGATTAATGCTTCTTTTCCTAATTTAGAGGTTCATGGATTGCTGAAGGTCTGTGAATTAGGTAGATGCTAGTTTAGTTGGAGTAAAGTACTGTCTGAAAGCCCAGGACATGTATAAGCAAAGACTGTGCCTTCTACATTACCTCAAAAGTACCAGGCAAAAGAAAAGCTTTGGAATCCAGTCCCTCTCTACAGCAGAGCCCATAGTTAATGAAAGTGCCCCTCTATTTTAGAAGACACCTTTGTGGAAAATGCTGCCCTGATCCTCACCTGTACTGATTTATGCTGATTTGCAAGAGATGAGGATCTGTCTCTCTATGCCTAAATATTTTAGAGACTGACAAGAAGCAGTCAGAGAATGAAAATCGAGAGGAGAGGTTATGCCCTTTTTCCTGCGAATATTTTTGAAGGAAAGTTTTCTCAACGAAACACCGAAGTTTATGCTAAGGGATGGTGTGAAATTGTTTCTAGGGAAATGCAAAGGAGGGTGAGAGTGCAGTGCTGAGGGGGAGCACAGACCCTGCCCATTTGAGGGGTGACTGGAAAATCATCAAGGGCAAGCACTGCTTATGATCCTGAAATAGATTAGGAGTGAGTTGACTTGTGGGAGGATGGAGGCATTAGGGTTACCTCTCTTTGAGCTAGTCATGCAAGGAGATGGCCATACCAGGCTGGTGTTGGGAAGGGCTGGGGCAGGGAAGGGGACTTGGCAGCCCTATGTCTGCAGCACGATGATCTCCAGTGGAAGAGCAGCAGTACCCCAGCAAGTGACAGCCACCCATCTACACATGACCACTTAATTAAGGTAAAAACTCTGTCCTCTAAATGGAGCCATTTGGCAATACAATTGCAGCATGGGTCTCTGAATAGCAGGCGATGTGCAATCCAGGTGATGAGTCAGCCAGGACACCATAGGAGTTGAGAAGTTGGAGTTGGTGATTCAGTGTTAACAAATCTCTCCCTGTCAGGAGTAGGTTGTAACACCCAGACCAACCTTTGGCATACACCAAAAATACGTTTATGGAGCTTAATTTAAGTAACACGCTGTGGGAGGGCTGGTGACCTCAACTCCTCATTCCGATAGCAGAATATGTTTACAAAAATTAAGGTTATCGATTGCAGTGATTCTTTTCAATCAGCCTATTAATGCTCGTTTTATGTAACAGGACAAATAGATCACAGTGTAAAGTCTTTGAAAATCCCCTGTGAAAGCTGTAATAATGCTTTAATGTATTAATCCCCTTAATCCTGTCAGACTCCCAAAGAATTTCTGTAAAGGCTGACAGGAAATCTCAATACTAACAGCAGAACCAGCAGCAGACACTTTTCAAAAGGTGGTTTTTAACTATTTGTCAGTCTTCTGGCTTTAAAATACTCCTCAGTTGAGGGTGAAGAGAACTGCAGTTCGTGAAGCAGAGGAAAAGATTTTAAGAGGTTTTGTGGGTTGGATTGCCCTTTAATTTACATCATGTTAAATCACAACTACTGCTGGATGTTGACATGAGGGTGAAGATCAGCATTTTACACCCTCCTTTTCTGTATCTCCCTCCTTTTTGCCATGCTTCCTGTGCTTGCACTTTGTTCTTATCATCTTTCTCTGGTCTTTGCCAAGCACTGGTATACTCCAGTGCCTTCCTGTGTGGGATGGTGATATACACCTTTGTCTCCTGGGCTCTAATTGCATTGCATGCTCCTGCGGGCTCGACATGCACTGCGAGCAGGCTGGGGATGTTGGTTCTTGGGGTTATAGGATATAAATGCGCTGCCAGAACACTCATGTATCTCTTTGCTCAAGTGCTTGAATGTAGAGAATAACTTTGAAAAGAGAAAAATCAGATAGTGCCATTTCAGCAACATAATGGCAGTGCTTCTCTGAAAGGTGGCACCACCAATTTCAGGCATGTTCTTAGCAGTCTATAATTTAGATGGAGCTGAAGCATTTAGTCTGTAGGACTTTGTTTTTCTTCCTTCACCTTTTCTTTAACTAGTAAAGAAAATGACATTCTATGTAAAATGTAATAACCAATAATGAATCCTTTAAAGTGCAACATTATCTTTCCAGCACACATTTCTCCTGCACCTCTCCTAATTATTTGATTAAATATGTGCCTTAGTGGGTTTAGTGTTTACTGGAGTGATCAGGATGAATTCATTTTCCTTGTAGTGAACAGAAGATAGTGTATTTGGGGATCCTGTGCAGTTACTTGCCTTTGTGATACGCAAGGAAAAAACAAAATGCTGACAGCTATGGGGGATCAGTACAGCCCATGTATTAACTCCAAGTTCACTTTTGATTTAATTTACAGCAGGGCAAATGGTTAGTAATTTCAGTAAATCAGCAGACTTGCTCTGAACATAAAATCAGAAACTACACGCTCCTCCCTGCTATCTCTAGCACGGCTGGTGTCTCAGCATCCTCCTGGCCAACTAGTTTAGAAACAGATTTTTCCATTCAGGGTAAAAACAGTGGAAAATTAAGTCCTCTCTCAGCATTCACATGCTGAAGAAAAAGCCCTTCTCCCTGACTGCAGCTTTGCTGATGGAGCAGTGGTGAAGAAAGAGAAGGTAACTTCCCAGTCTGGAGTTGCAGACAGAAAAAATGGGCAAACTTTGTATTCACAGAATCACAGAATCACTACGGTTGGAAAAGACCTGTAAGATCATCAAGTCCAACCATCAACCCAACACCACCATGCCCACTAAACCATTCCCGCAAACTGGAATGCGCTGATCCTTGATCCTCAACCAGTGCATTGCTGTTCTTTCCTTTCGTGTGTCTGTATCTTCTTTGGTCTGGACTCTTCACTTGGACGCGGAACTCTTGGTGCGCTTCAGCTGGGAACTCCCATGATGAACAATGGAAAACTGCCAAGAAATGAAATTACAGTGTGCTGGGGGAAATGTAGTCCACCCACTGAGCATACCCCATACGGGAGAATGAGAACACAATGAAGGCAGTGTAGAAATGCCTGTGAAGTACTGTAGCATCTTTTATTAATCTCTGGTTTGGTGTACATGATGTGCAAAAGTGTACAGTTTAGAGGTTTTCATGTAAAGATCAATGTTTTCCCTGGGTAGGCGGAATAATTGTTTTCTGACAAGCTTCAACTCTGAGTCACGACCAAAACACAAAGCTGCGATCCTGGAAGGTAGCTCACATGGCAGAATCTCCAGCGGGAGGGCTCTCTGGTTGCTCCAGGCAGAGCCTGGGTGCAGTGCGTGGCTCCCTACTCTCCCCAGCAGATATAATGGCTTAGCCTGACTCATGCATTTCCCGCTTTATCCTGTGCATTGATAGTTTATTTGAGCTACTTTTGCAAGAGTAGCATTCAACATTTTCTTGCTTAATGCCTTGGCAACAGCATTTTTGCCTTTTTTTAACTTTTTTTTTTTACTAGTACAAGATGCTGTGCCAAGAAAAATCTAATACTCATCCAGAAAGAATTAACTAGATATCATAACAATATCCATCAGTTTACTCACAGAAGAATGGAAATAGTTTCCTTTTGTGTAACACAGTTTAGAGAGTATTTCACCTTAACTTTTATGTTGAGACTGTTTGTAGTCCAGAGATAAGTCTTTGCAAGAAAATCGATAATAATTCATGCATGCACAACTCACACCAGCTTCCACAGGACATTAGGTTTTGTATTAACATAACAGAAAACTGGGAAGTTCCTTTTTCAATAGAGTAGAGATAACTACTGTTAAGTGCTTTTTCACATGTGTGTGCGAGTCCCATATGAGGAGGTAGACTATAAAATATAGCTTTGTAGGTACATTGTTTCATACAAGCTTTGCATTGCAAGTGTTTCCAAGAGATAGCATCAGAAATTCATGACACATTAGACTAGCTTCATTAGAGACACACAGAGATGTAGGTTTCATCTAGAGAATTGTAAATGACCAATTTGTCATTTCTTTACCTGTTGATCAAATAAGGATGAGAAATAAGGGAACTCGTAGGTCTGGGACTGAAAGGGAAGGAATGTCTCTTTGGTACCATAAAATGTCTCTCTAATTAGTAGGGGAATGTCAACAGAACATAGAACCTCACGAACAGGAATTTAAGGGAGAGTAAATATCATATAAAACATGGGCAGTGTTGGCCTAGGGATTACAGATTCCCCCAACTGTTTTAAATGGTTCCTCTACTCTGTTACCGATCCTTGCGTTCACTGTCCTACCAAAGAATGAAATAAATTATATTTGTGGTTAAGAGGATAAAAGATAAAATACGGAGCCTTTCACTGTTTTGTGATGGGTTTAAAATCTGGGCTGGGTTTGCAATGATCTGTGACAGGTCAGTTCTGTAGCTCAGGTTTATTATGCTGAAAATCTGCACTGCGAGGCATATTCCAACATAAAAGAAAAGCACTGCTACAGCTAGAATTGAAACTAAAGAAAAATAAGCTTTCTATCAGTAAATGTTCATGCTTTCCTACCGTAAGATATAAAAATAAGTAAACCAGTCCATCAAAATTCTTTTTAAGGTACAGAGGCAAGCTACTGGTCTCAATTTTGTGCTCCTTGCCTCTGAGGACTGCTGAGATTTGAGGAGTGGAAGTGGCAGTCCTCTGGTCAGACTCAGCCCATGGACCAGGTTCTCCACAGCCCTTTGTGCCATACCTGCCTGCCAGGCTATGTGAGGTGCTGGGCTTTACATCATGTCAGTCCTTGGGAGAGCTTGAGCTGATGCTCAGAGCTCACATTCAGCTCACAGTACTGGAAAAAATAATAAAATACTCTCTGGCGATGCCCAGGGCTGCATGCAGACACCCTGTGATGCTTGTGTATGTGTGTGGGCAGATAACAGCACTGCCACTCTCCATCATGTAAGCTAAATATGCGCCACGCTGCGTCATGCTAGTGGGGGTCTCATACCTGCTAACCTCCTCCCTCCCGAGATAATGCCACTCTTGCCTGTATCTGTTAAATCCTAGTGAACTTGTGGGAAGCTTGTTGCTGTTTCTGATTGGAAAAGTAGCCGATGGCTGGTTGAACGTGAGCCGGTCTTCGGGGCCTGTACTTGTCTTCACACATATGAGAGCATGAGTGTTTAATTTCTTTGGAGGGGGTTTAACCTGCTGCTGGGTAGGTATTGGCTGAGGTTTATCTATTTTATCAAATAATGAAAAATCAGAACACTCTGGAATCTGCTGTTGACCCGACTGGCACAACTTACTGCTCTCTGAGCCCTTCTTATTGATGGAAAATCTAAATCAGAAAAGCTGTTGTCTTGCTTGCCATCAACTGACTCATTTGTCATCATTCTCACCAGGGAAACCAGCAACCGAACTGGCTGTCAGGACTGAGCTCCTAGGAGCAGCCTCTCTGAACTGGAGCTGTTGAACATGTGGGGGAAACCTCTTAGTACTATTGCCTCTGGTGTTCAGTTGATTGCCAGGCTATGACTTTTCAGAAGTGGCTCATAATAGAGCCTATCTCACACTTCATGTTTGTAGTTGGAGAAATACTGGAAGTGTCTGATTTGAGGTATCTGAGGTATCTACAACTCTGAAATTTAGGTTCTTAATGGAGTTATACAAAATCCTCCATGAAAAAAACATACTCCATATCCTTTATTCCTTTTGAAAATCCTGGCTATGGGTTTTCACTCTGACATAGATTCACAAGCCCTACAGTTACCTGGCTGAAAATGAAAGAAAACTCTACTCATGAAACCATATGATCCTTCAACAGAAAAATATTTATGTTACAGAGATGATCAGTTCTGTGGTATATTTACATTATTTTATAGAAACATGCATGTGGGGATAGATATTTACTTCAGTAATTAAATGCTCCATAGTGCTCTGAGAAGAAAAAACATGCCAAGAATAATTCAAATAAATATTAAGGCCTTGACATAACTAGTATTGCAGTGATGTAGTTTTCTAAGTGTAAAAATTTTCCCAGCTCTTCAGTATGTCATGAAGGAATAATGAATGCAAATGCTGTTGATAGTCATTAAAATTCTGCAAATGAAATATGACTCACCCCTTCGTTAATTCTAGCCCATTGCATAGAGAACCTGTGAATGCCTTTGTCAGTGACACTGTTAGCTTTGGAAAATGAGACGGTTCTTGAGTAGCTTTCCTGTTCCTGGGAAACTTTGTCCTTGTATGGTAGCAAGTTTTCTGACTGCCAAAATGATGAAAGCCATTTAACCACCTTAGACGTGTGAAACGGCTCCAAAAATAATGGCTGCATATGACTGTGAGATTGGGACATGGTATGAAAGGGTCAGTGACGGTGCTGATCATTATGATTAAGAAAGGAATATCACCTACGTTCGTGAGGGAATTTGGGGCTCCATTGTGCTGACTTCTAAATAAAATGTCTCTGGAGAGCTTGTAATATAAATAGGAAAGACTGGCAAAAGATGAGAACTATTTTAGGGACAGAGAATTGAAAAAGTGGAAGATTACTGTTAATCCTGAAGCACATTGAAGACCTGCTCGCAGACCAGGACCTTATTGTGGTGGATGCTCTATCAACAGTGAATATCTGTCAGACCTGTGGGTCATCCTTGTGGGAGTCCACAAGGTCCATGGGAGGGAGGGAAAATGGGACATTTGGGAAACTTGCTTTGTCATTGCCTGTGGAGCAACGTGTCTTTACTGCTTGTAGGATGTTTCTCAGTAGCTGTGGTGGTATAAAGAGACCAGAAATGGAGGCCAAGTTGGCTGAAAACAGCACTAGGAATAATTTGTCTTTGACAGAGCTAAAGTCCTTCATTTTCATTTAATTGGATAACGTGAGCTACAACCTTGCGATTTGCTAATTTGTTGCACTGGAATATGATTAGAAGATGTTTTGAGACTGGGTGATGAGGAATTTTAATAAGACATTTCTGAGGTGGGGCTGTTCCGACACCAAGGGTTTTGTTACAGTATTTTAAGCGCATTGTGACTCTAATGATGTTACAAATGTGGAAGTGAGATAAATACAAATGAATTGCTATTGAACCAATCCAACGAGAAACTTTTAAAGTGTTGTGGGACATATGTAAATGAATATGTAAATTAAATGGTTTGGGTTATAAAAGGACATGTCTGAGGAATGGTTCTTTGGAGGTTCTTTGGATCAGCATCAAGGATGCTGATCATTTGGAGCTTTTACATATGTTAATCATCTTGTTCTTCCAGGCCAAAGAGGCTATGAATATAAAAGTGCTAACAGCCTATTACCAAGTTGTTTGCAAGAGTCCTCATAATTGAAACGTTAACTGTATAGCTTAATTTCTACTTAAATAAACCTGCAGCTTTCTGTAATAACTGGAGTGTGATTGGCTGGAATCAGATCTATCTAAAATAACCAGTGTAATTAGGCCGCCTTATCTTATCTCAGTTTAGTCTGACAGTCAATGAAAGGTTTGAAATGGAAACAAGTTGTTTTAGGGGTGATGAATTGGAAGTAGCTAAGGGATGGTAACAGAGCAAAGCATGAAGGGGTCGGAGTGGTGGGTAGGGAAAATGATGTTTGCAACAGCATTTTGAATTAACAGGAATTGCCCAGACTATAGTTTTCCAAGCCAAAAGAAAAGCATCAGTCAGGACAGAAGATGATGAGAGGACTTGCTTAGTTTGGCTAAGGTTGAAGAATGACTCTGTGGACTAGCTAAGTATAGAATGAAAATTTGTAAGGTTTTCTACCAATAGGTGATGATGTCAAAACTCTCAGACTTCTCCTTAGGAAAAAGACCATTTCTTGTGATTCTTGGTGTAAGACTCAAAAAAAAGCCCTATGACTACTATGCAGCTCAGTCGCCCTTTGCAGCAGCTCTCTTCACAGCTGCTGGTATGTTGCTGATCTCTTCCTGCATTTGGTTGGCTGTAGGTGGGTGCCAACCTATTTCTTTGTGAATCCCAGGTCACGTTTGTCTTTGGGAACTTTCAGCAATGCCCCAGCATGTCTCTCACGTGCAAAACTGTAGTCGCCACATACTGTGTCTGGTACAAACATGGTATGTTTTATCTGGTGCCCTGTGCGATGCTGCTGCCTGGCCATTGCAATCACCATTGCCAGCACTCATGGTGTCCCAGACTGCCACACATGCTGTTGTGTGGGGAAGGCTTTTGTGGCCTTGCTGAAAATTTCTGGGACCCTTTGGTCACAGATGCCAGTGACTGCAGGAGAGGCTATTCAGCTGGATGCCCTACTGTCCCGATATTTCCTTATACACCAGCTGTGGTGGGTCCCAATGGAAGAATACCTCTCCCTGACTAGCTTTTGGTCTCTAACTCCTTGCTCACAACAAGGAAAGACCAGCAGCAGTGATGGTCCAGGACTATGGGGAATACAGACTTGCTTTTTGCAGTTCTGGTTCCCAAGGGTGAGTGAGTTTTTATTCTTATTACTGTTTATTTTTGCACCCTACTGAGGAAGATTGCTCTTAGACCTGTTGGTCATGAGCAGTGGGAAGTGAAACTCAAGTTTTTCCCACTTGGAAATCACTGAGGCAAGGAGTGATGCTACTGATATTTCCATACAAAATATTTTTTTTAGTCTTTTGAGGTGCATTGCTCCCCCAAGCTTGGCTTTTTGAAGTAATAACATCTAATCTAATTTCTGATGTATTTAACCGAAATCTAATTTCCATTTTTGTGTCCTGTAAAGAGCAACTGGCTCTGGGGATCCCTGATAAAGCTGTGGGAAGGACCCCCTGCTTCCATATGCAAGGAACTAATCAATCTGCTGCCAGGAGTTTACACTAATATCTGTGGTGATTGCAGCTCACGTATAATGAAGACAAATCCTGTTCTGGCTAAAGATCAATAATTCAAGGGGGGAAAGGGGGAGCCAGGAATGGGGGATGGAGACTGCAGGAGCATCTGCCAATGAAATGCTTTTTGAAAACAACGAGCTTTAAAAACAGAGTGTAGGACAATTACTGAGAATTACTGAACATCCTATGGGTATGAAGAAGACCCCGTGAATACAAAATATCCTCTCCCACCCCTTCCAAAATCCAATTCCTTTTAGGAGCTCCTAGGAGAGGTATTTAGAGCCTATTAGAATGGCAGGAAGCCAGCTGTTAATCAGCATGCTAATTCTGGGATGACATCACATGGACCAGTAGTGCTACCTGCATATGTTAAGGGTGAGGGAGCTGAGCTGGCAGCCTTGGCCTGATTTCCTCAGCTTGCAGCACCACAAAGCTCGGGCATCTTCTGGGAACTAGGGAGCATCCAGGGAGGATGCAGCAAGCCTGGGATGCAGATGTAGAGGTTTTGTGGTTCACTTGTAGCATCAACCCTTCTTGATGAGACGGGAAAAGTGATGTGTTTGCTCCCTGTACAGGCAATAGGATGAGGACGGAGGCCTGTGAGAGCTTGACTGCTATTTTGGACATGTTGGGGGGGTCTCCCGTGCCAGTTAGTTAGGCAATGCATCAGACAAGACACGGGCATCTGGGGCTGGACTGAGACATCTCCCGCCTCCTGCGGGCGAGGATCCTGGCTCCACAGGCTCATCTCCACCTGGGCACCATACTACTTCATTACACCTGCCATGGGTCTTAATATTTTGCCAGACATGTCTCATATTTTAAAATATTTATTGGACATGGGCTTAGGGTGTTGTCACAACATCTTGAATCAGATCAGAGGGGTAATGTTAACAAGTGTGACAAGGCAGCAATTGGCCTGTTCGGGCTGTTATTTCTCCTCCTCTTTAGAGTGTGAAAGGGTTAAAAAGCTGCCTGAGACTCTCCTTTTGCTGAGACAAGAGAACTAAGGGTGTATTGATTTCAGCCCCTCCCTTTTTTTTTTGAGAGCTATGAGCTCTGTGTTTCGCTTGCCCTGCAAAAGTGATTATTCAACATAAATACAGACAGTTTACAGTGTTTACAAGTTAGCTGATATAGCAAGTCTCCTTGTCATGTGCTCTGAGAATATAGGGTAGGGTCGATGTTGCCAACCTTGAGCACTCAGGAATCACAAGTGAAATGCTTCTAGAAATCACAAGTTTGGTTCCAAAATCACAAGGGGTTTTTTACTGAAGAAAGGAAAAGGTCCAGAAGTTTGTTATTGTATCTTTTCAGAGCCTGGAAGGGATCACATGGTCACAATTTAAAATTTTTTTCTCCTCAGTGAAAAGGGAGAGACACTCGCATTGTCTTCCTATGTTTTTTGAGTCTTATGACATGGGTCTGGAAGCTGGAGTTTTGAGATTAAAAACTGCCAAACAGTGTGAGACGACAGCACCGAGAGCTGATGTCATTGCACCAACTCAGCTGCATCTTGATTCTCTTCGGGTATCCAAAACAAAGGGGTAGGAAAGTTCTGCATCCCCGTCAGGAATATTTTAGTGTGAACTAAAATATTCTGTGCAGTCAGCTGAAAATACAAGGAAATATAAAGCATTCATGCTGTTTATACCCCCTACTACTTCACCTTGAAAACTGAAGGTAGGAGTAAAATGATGTGTGTCTTTGTGTAAGAGAGGGATGACAAGCCTGTAAGATAGGCTCCCCAGAAACACAACCATCATGCCTGGCAGTCAGTGCAGGAGAGAGGCAGGGAGAGAGGCTTGAAAGCTGGACACGCCAGCAAACACCCTGCCTCTCCTGCCTACAAGAGAGGAATTCAGTAGTGCTTCATCTCTAGGGACTTCAGTGGAAACAAGGGCTTGTCAGGGCATGATACAGCTTTGCTGGATGTATTCTTTGCTGTAGCTTCACAGATGCACTGGTGGAGGCATCCAGGAGCCTGAACTGTGGGTCTTTTTGGCACATTGATCCCTGAGCAGCTGACTGGTCCAGGAGGGATTTCATGCCTTGGTCTCTATCAAGGAGGAAATGTACATTTTTTCGGGTGGGTATCAGGGCGGCATGTATGGTTTGGAAGAAATAGCAAAGAGACTGTGGAACTTGCTCACATCTCACTAACTCCCTTCAGAACATTTCTGCTGTGTTTTCCAGCTATGCGTAAGCTGAGATAATTTTTATTAGCGATTAAGCCAGGCTAACAAGTTTCATATCTTGATCTTCTCCATCTCTCTGCTCTTCTGCTGTGACTGCCCTTGGGGGATCATTCTGTGATGATATCTCCCAGACCCTCTTGTATCAGTGTTCAGGGCCTGACACAACCACAGATCTCGTCTACGCACTGCCCCTCAGCCACCGCCAGCTGAGAAAGCACCTTCCTTAGAAAGCTGGAGGGCAGAGAAGACAGAAAGTCAGCTCTCTCCATCACAGCGTGGTCCCACAGCAGAAAGGGCTGGTGGAGGAGGTAGTGCCTGAGTGGAAAGTAGTCTTCTGCCCTTCCTCCTAGCTGAGGTCAGACTGAGCATGCTGGCGAGCATCTCTGGGAAATGATCTCCCCCTGTCCCTGCTGTAATAGTTTGTAGCTGAAAAGAACATCACGTTCCCAGGATTGACAATCCAGGAGCTTTAGTCAGTGCTAAATTCACTTTAATAATAATCCTCAATGAATCAGGTGGGAAATATTTCACAGGCTTAAAACACCAAAGAACCTGCAGGATTCTCTTAAATGAAAACCCATGAAAGTGAGCGTTGCCAATTTATTCCGAGGGGGGACTGGAAAAGAGATAGCAGCAATTTTATAACATTGCAAAGCTGTGGCTTTGTAGTGGAGGGAAACATTATAACGTTCATGAGCAAGGTCCTGTTCATTTTCTTTTTCTCCACTTTAATACTGCAATCTTTTTACCAATTGAAGGAAGATCTAGAGGCCAGCATCCCATCTGCCTCTGCTGAATGTTAAGCTGATGCATGCAAAATGGGAGCTAGCTGGAAACCCAGTGGACTTGCATGGGATACAGAGACACAGCAAAGGCACATATGCTGCAGCTCCAGCTATGTCATTTTACTGCTATATGTAAAACACCATCTGTGGTGCAGAGACCTCTGCTATGAGGGAGATGCACATTCAACCCAGAAAATTGTCAACTGAAGTGCTATAAAGTTCTCTATAAGTGTCTTCATCACTCATTGCTTGAGGAAAGCACCTAATATCATGGAACGCTGTTGCAAGAACTAATGTAGATGTAGTAAGCCAAAACCAACACTGGTGTAAATGGGTGCAGCTTGACTGCCTTTAGTAGTAGAAGGGGGTCCAAGCTCCATGGATCTCACAGATGAAAAGGGGTGTAACTCCACTGAATTTAGTGATGCCTCAGTGCAACTCCATTCAAAAATGCAGTGAGGGGGTTGGCGTGTGTTTTCCACATGATTTAATTTGATCCATAATCTTTTGCTTAAAGACAAATTTTATGGAAAGCAGGAGGCCAGGGGTGCCAGCCTGGTATCCTCCCCTAGCTGGGCTGTGTAGTTCTGCAAGATCACGTGGAGTTAGTCCCTTAAACTTTGCCTTCATGTCGTTCTCCAGACAACAGGAGCTTGAAGGCGCAAGCTGTCTCTGTACACAGAGGGACCAGCAACTCCAAAGACATTGACAATCTATTACTGTGAAAGTTTGGCTTGCAAGGAGAAAGGTAAATAGCTGTGCTTTCCTGAGCTGTGTGATACCACTTACTGCCACAAAGTGACGTGATGCAATGGCAGTGAGCTTAGGAGGTGCTTAGGTACAAAATGGATACCACGCACATTGCTGCAGCTCCATGGTCATACCTGGCGTACAAAGATGAAATCAGCGTCGCTTTTTGCTCCTCAGACTCAAAGAGCTCTTTAGAATTATTTCCTGATGGAGCAAGAAGGAAGAAAAAAAAAAATCCATTCCCTTCAGGTCCCTGTAAGAGTGGCTGAAAAATACCAGATTTACCATCGAATGCCTTGTGTGTGTGATGCTGGACTCCCCCCGCGATGCCGCTCTCCCCTTTCCCAAGGCCTGGCAGCTGGGAGCTGGCAGCGAGGCGCGGTGCCATTGCCAGCAGGAGGGCTCCTGCCAAGTAAGTGGCTCATTAGCGGCTGCAGCAGTGGGGAGCGTGCTGTTCAGTTGGTTTGCTCTTGCCTGTAGATTGGGCTTGTTGTTGAGCTTGGCGCTCGTAAAAGCAGCGGGGAAGTTTTGAGACGTTTGCCTCTCACCGGCAGGCAGCGGCTCATTCATCATAGCAGTGCAGAGCTCTTGGGTGGTGGCGCAACCACAGGCAGGGAGAAAAAAAGGCTGGGAGAAGCGGGGAGCTGGCAGGCAGCTTGCACCCATGTCGGGAGCGCAATGATAGAGCAGACAAGAAAAGTAGGGGGAAGATGCTCTTTTTCCTCCCAGTAGTTGCACCTGTGTTTATTGAGCCTCATCACTGCAATTGGTAGAAATGAGGAAAAGACAGAGATATCAGCACAGGGTTCAGAGGGAATATGAATACTGGAGCTTGGCCTTTTTATACAGGGACGTTTGAAATGTGTGCTGTGTAGTATGATTTACTGCTGGACGGATCTAGAAAGACCAAGCTAACTTGGGCGTGGACTCAACCTCTAACGGTTAAAGACCTTCAGGGCTCCAGGAGGAGTGGGTGTGCATTAGATCTTGTAAAAATCACACAGCTACCTTTGATGGAGGAAGCTCAAGGTACAAAACTAGAAGAGCTTAGAAGGAGGGAAGAGTTCCATAAATGCATGACCAGGGACACAGGAGAGGGAGATGAAGGACAGTGCAGGACTCCTCGTGGTGGCAGGGTCTGTTCACAGCTGAGTTACGTCGTGGTTGCTCAATGCATGTTAAGGTACTTGTTGCTCCTCCTGCCTCAGTTCTGGACTCATTCCTGTGCTGCACCTCTGTACCTGGAGCTCCTTCCCCACCCAGGGCTGAAGCCTGTACTCAAATTAAGTGAGAGGAGTATATTCACTGAAGTAAATGGAGGTGCTCCAGATTAAAGATAAGCTTTTCTGGAAAAGTGCACAACTCCTTTGCCTCACTTCCTCTCTGAAGTGCACAAATTTTGACCTTTGCTGGGCAAGCTGCTGCCACATCATCATTATTAAAATACATAGACAATGACCCTGAGTTTGCAGCCTCTTCCATTTTCTCCACTGTTGGCTTCCTATCTTGTCTCTCCTCATTTGTATTGCAGTCTCCAAAGGACAGGGACTGTGCTCTTTCTCATCTCTCAGTAGCACGGAGTGAACTATCAGAGCCAAGCCTATAATCAAATTGTAATAATCTTCCCTAACTGTAACTAGACTCCATTTGTTCCTGCAGAAGCCATAGCGCTGCAAGGCCTGGGGGCTAGCAGGGTGGAAAACAGTCCACCGTGCTAGCTTGCCAAGGCCAGGGAATATACCCCAGCACGCACAAATTCACACTCTCTTTTATTACGGAGTATTAAGTTAGCAACTAGAGATGCTGTTCCTGATCAGAGTACACAAAATGTTCACAGTTCCTCCCACAAAAAATTTACAATGGATGTATGATGAAAAGGGAAGAATTGTTCATCTGTTTAACACAGGAGGAACTGAACCTGGATACTGTAAAGGAAGCTGGCTACAGAATCAGGGGTTAAACTCACTTCTTTTCAAGTTCCAGCACAGTGACTTTTCTACAACACTCTCTTTCCCAGGCATGTGATGTGAGGTCAGTTATGAGACAAAATATGCCATCCTTATTCTTTGCCATTGCATTTTTGTGCTGCCTGCCACCACGGTCATCGGGGAAGAAAGGCCATTTTGTGCAGTGAATATACCCAGAAGGTAACTTAGGCTGAAATCAAAATGTTTTGGTCTTTCTGCACTGGAATACAGAATAACTCAAATGTCTTTCCTTGTTTCTTGCTAGTGGAGCCAACTGCTGCCATTTGAACTGGAAATGTAGCATGGTTACAACATGGAAACCCTCCTGCCATCTGCTCCACCTTGAGTCAATGTAAACCACAGCAGGGTTAACTCAGATCATAAAACATGAAACTATCGGTACATTCATCTCCTGATGGGCAATCTGGCACAGGGACTGAACCCATTCCTTGATCACCAGCTTATTTTATGTGATCAAGCATTTTTTTTCCCTGTCCATTTTGCAAAACATTTATAGCTTCCATCCTCATTCTCACAAGCTTTAACCTTAAGCTAAAATTTAGCATGAATTAATGCAGTAAATGCTGGTGTATGGTCCTTTATCCAATGCTGGGGGAATACACAGCAGCGTGATTTCTCCTCCATGTAGGATGGGGTCAGTTAAGTGTTGCCCAGCTTTTATTTTGATCCCTTGCATAAGGGGCAGTGTTTTAGTGACTGTCCCAGTAATATTCAACACTTTATGAACATTTGAGTTTGAGTGATGGAAAGTACAACTTGTGTATGCAGTCTAAGAGGGAGACATATGCCAGTCCCGGTTTGTGCTTGCCCTGTGCTTGTTGACAACTCATTGGTCACCACTCTAAGTAAATGACATGCATGGAAATGTAGCAGATTAAAGGTGCCTTTAATGCTTCTATAGCATGTACCTAGAAAAGTCATGAAAGATAGATAGGTAGAGTCCCTTGGCACCGTCTCTAATTCGTGTGTTTGTGACTTTAATCCTTAGCTTGATGGTGTTTTAATTGACAGAATGTAAATTCCTTTTTGTGGTAATCCTTCTGGCGCATGGAGATGTGGACAGATGCTCTCAGTTCACAGACAGCGAGTGGGAATAGACAGGAGCGGCTGGCACTGCGGTAGTATTTACACATCTATTTTGTGATTATTTTTTTTGGTGTGCTTCACCTCGCGCTATCCCACTGAAGTTTGCTGACATCGTGTCTATCTCTCTTTCCAGAATTGCTGCAACAGAGCTGTAACTTTTTTTTTTTCCCTGGGCCTTTTGAGGTTCTCCCAGTGAGGCTCTTGAGTCTGGTAAACACAGGAAAAAAAAAGCTGAATGTATTTGTGAAAAAAGGGGAGAAGCCATATCTGACTTTTCGCTGAAGAATGAAGTCTCTTTTCCAGCAGCTTTTAGCTGAGGAAAATGATTCCCTGCATTTCTTTCCCATTGGGATGAGAATACCACGGGAGGAGGCTCGGTTAAGAAAGGACAGGCAATACAGAGCCCTGAAGCTGTAAAGAGGAAGGCATCAACAGCCAGACTCCCTCCAACCTCCCTCCAGCTCTGTGCACAGACATATCCTCTGGTAATTTAGATTCAGATTAACTTGATGACCCACCAGTGCTTTCAATGTTTGCAAAACCAGTGGAGATCTTATAAGGGAGTTCTCAGGAGATGTGTGGAGCTTAGTGTACCAGCCCTTGCTGTGCTTCCCAGATAGTTTCAATATCTGTAGCACCGCACCAAAAGACGGGGGCTTGGGAGCAGTGGGCAGCGAGGGGCAGAGGGGCTGCTCGCCGAGGATGTGCTGCGGTGCTGACTGCAGCCTCTGCTCTGACCTCCCAGAGCTCGCATGCTTAGTGATAGAGAAGGACAACTACAACTTGCATGTCCTTTCTCTTTATTTCTGCTTGATTTACTTGCCCTAGATTTAAAATTTGACTGCTTCTCAAGTTGCTGCTGAAAAACAAGTTCCATATGTATTACCCTTCATCTGCCTTAGACACAGAATAAAAAAGAAACTTTTCCGTCCTAAGCTGTGTCATCTGAATTAACTTGCAGAGTGCCTGACTGGAAGCGCAGGATTTGAGCAGGTGCCTTCTCTTTCTCTCTCTCTGAAACATCATTTTAACTCTCTGAGATGCTGCTGGGTACCAATGAAGACAGGACACCGGTGCCATCACACCTCTTTTCAGGGATCTGTGGGAGCCAATCAACTGAAAATCCTCTTTTAGTATGTTGTGAAAGAAAGACCTGAACTTCCAAGCATGAAACTGAAGAGCAAAAGTCAAACAAGCTCCAGTGAGGATTTATTTCCTCTAATACGATCACTCAGGGATCAAAGGGTTTGTCCGTTATTTCTCTGGCTGCCTTCAGCCAAGCTCCACGCCTTTCTTCATCTTTAAATATTTCATTGCTGTGTGTGTCCCAGTATCCTGCATGCTTCTGGGCTGAAGTACCATTCTGGAGCCTGCACCAAATCCTCAGGTGTGCCCTCTCTCATTTCCTGGGGGTAGTATTTTCTCGCGGTAGCTGGCAGGTGATGTTTGTACTCTCTAGCTCTCTGCAGCCTCTTGCAGCTGGAGCTGTGTCTACCAGTGCTTGCTGGATTAGCAATGGGAGAGAATATAACTGACCTCAGAGGGATCAAGGGGTGCAGCAGGAGAAAGGGTTGACGGAGTAGTGTACCCATGAGCACCTCTGATGGGTGGGCTCAAGATGGATGTGTCTGTCTCTACCTTCTGCTTGTGCAAACAGAATGGGGAACTTTATACAACATAGCATTCTGTCTGCCTCATTAATATCATCTGCTGCCCTGCTTACCTGCTTACAGTGACAGAGATTGTCACTCTCAGCACAAACACAGGCATTTTTGACAGAAAGGTATAATTTCTATTTAGATACACTCCGCAAGTCTCAGGGAGCCTGATATTTACCACTCTTACGAGGTTCAAAACTGTCCATAATCAGACCAATGAACCATCAGTCTCATGGTACAAAATCTTCTTAAATATAACTCAATTCTCATCTGTGTCTGGTCTAGGGAAATTTCCTTAAAGAGCCATCTGAGTGACCCCCTGCTTTTTTCCCAGTCGTCAGACAGCAGGGATCTGAGCAGACAACTGAGATTAATAGCACCGGTTAGAGACAGATCAGGTGCAGTGCAAGTTAAAGAGGTGGAAATTTCACACTCCTGAAACTCAAGCCAAAGTTGCCGTGACTTCTGCAATTCCAGCCTTCCATGCAACACTTTTCAGGCACATTACTTTTGACGCGTAACTACTTCAGGTTTTTCAGTTCGGTATCGTCGTGCTGCCTTTCCTATGTACCTTTCCTTTGGCATCTACAAAACCCATCTGCTATTCTGATCCCAAGCTACTCCCAGCCAAAGATTGATGAAGGAATTAAAGAGCTCTCTAATGTCAGGAAGCAGAGATGGACCCATGAGGACATGCTGACTTTGCAAAGTTTGGAATGCAGGAAATAACATGCTCTTCTTCCCATGAAGCACTCTTTGAAACAAGCATTTCCTCCCTGAATTAGGAGACTTCTGGTGCTGACCTTATGGGAGTTCAGGTACCTTTGCTTTTCTAAGCATTTCTTTGGCATGGCCATGCAAGGCGCAAAGTCCAAACTAGACTTGTTTGTACTGGGAAGTCCACCAGCTCAGCAGTACACTGAATCCTGATTAGAGCTCTACAAGAAAGCTTTTGCTTTGTATCTTGAACTCTCCAGTCAATAAAGCAATATATTTCACATTCAGGTCAAAGAGAAACATTTTATTCAAGCCTAGAAGACCTTCTGTTTCACTTGCAGTTATTCAAGGATGCATTATGCAGGCTTATTATATAATATTTGTGAATTTTTCCTCTTGGGACTACACTTTTTGACCAATTTACAATTTCTGAAAACATTCACCAACCTCTATTCACATTCACCAACCCTGTTTGCATTCAGCAAAGCCTAGGGCAGCCAGACACAATGAGCAAAAGTCTGATGGACGAGTTTTGAGAGCAGTAGTTCAATATCTCATTTGACCCCACATATACTGTTCAGTCCTCCAGTTTACTGTTCACAGTATTAATAGCAAAGGGAAACTCTGGAGGGAAATGTCACGGAAGTTGCACTATGTCCTAGTTGCAATGAAAAGCTCCCTGCCTAACACCCTGAAAGGTAAGTGTAATATATGAAGAGTGATTTAGTTTCTCGATGTTTATTGGACCAAGTACTGCTGAATATAAACCCTCACTGATCATGGACCTTACAGCATGGGTTTATTTGTATCGTTTCGGGAGACTTCAATGGCTTTTGCATTTTCATTTCATAATGGTAAATTACCTGAAATCATTCCTCCCAGAACAGATTCCTCCAGCTTTGGCTCCTGCTAGGATGTTTCATTTTGTGTTGAAAATTGCAATAGAAAATTTCCTTGAGCCGTTGATATGTCAGAATAGAGTTTATTATCACTTGCAGTCCCAGCGTATTGGAGCTGTGTGAAAGGTTTTGTAAATAACATGACGGGGTAGGAACTCATTTGATGCTGTGATAGGTGGTGAAAATTCCTAGCTGGGCAGGCAGGGTGAAATGAAGTAGCTGGACGTGTGACCTTTTCTAGTAGGAGGCTTTTTCACTCTGTAATGTATATTGGTAATTAATTAGAAATTTTTGTGGAGGAAAAAGGATTTCAGTGGCTACTAATGGCACAACATGTTGTCTTGTCTACATGTTGTTGTAACTGTTGTTCATATACACCTATAATGAACTAGAAGACAGCTTCTGCATGTGGTCTCTTAAATTCTGTTTCAGTCCTGCTACAAGTATTTTTTTTTGAGAGTATATGAAAATTGCTGTTTAACACACTTCAAAGCGGAGGGTCAATCAATAGTTATCTCAATCCACGACCAAAGGCAGTATCACCTCTTCGATCACTTTGGTGAATTAGAGAGTTGACCCGCTCTGCATGTCAGTTTTCCCAAGTACATATTAAGAACTTTTATTAAGTATCAGGATACTTATAGTTAGGAAACTCATGATCAATTTAAATGCATTTGTTTCAACCACGGTCCCCCTAAAGCTGGTGGTTGCTCCAAACCCCACTCTTGCAATAATCTGCATCAGGGCTACTCTGTGCTTTATTGAATGGAAAATGAGAGGTACTGTCTGACAGTGCCTTCCTTATAATTAATAAATTTGTGTAAACATTGAAAACCAAGTCTGTATTGTCCTAAAACTCACACTCATCTCTCATTAAAACCAGGCTAAATCCATTCATCTTTTAGCTTTCAGGTGTATGTAGCAGAAGGAAATTAATTTAAAAATACCCATGGTTTGCCCAAGTGTCATTATCTTGCTGTCTAATCATAGTTCTTAATTTACATATGAGGAAATTGACACATGAAGAGGTAAATTTTCTCATTATCAAATGAATATCTAAGTTAGGCTGTAGCTATTGATTGCCAGTTTTAACCTTGATGTGTCATGTGTCAAGTTTCTCCTCCGTGTAAACGTGTGTAGGAGCAGGGATTAGCCACTGCTCACAAAGGGGCTGCGAGGCTACTGATTTCTTCAGATCCATGCCGCTGGATCTGTGGGAAAGATGCTTTCAGCTTGGAGTTGTTTCTAAGCTGTTTATTTCAGGTCTTCTGTGCTCACTATTTGTGGTGCGTATCACTCAGGCCGTTCCTCTTGGGCAGTTCGTTGTTCCAATTATTTTTAAAGAAATTTTGTGCACAGCTCAGTTCTGTATCCTTTCCTCTGCTCAGGGGTCTCTTGACACTTCCTAGTGGTTTCAGCATTAGTTTATATGCAGACAGAGTACAGATTTAGTCCTCCTTCCTGAGGTTTTTGGCTGATTTTTTTTGTCAGTGTATTTGTCATAGCCCAAGTGGTGTTTCCAACTGGATGCTGCTTATCGTTTACTATTCAGCACAGCTAAGAAAGAGATTTTATTTTTAGGTTCTGTCGCTCTATGTCTTTCCATTTTAAGATAAATCCATCTCTGATGTCTCCTGTTTCTGAGCTACAAAAATCTGGGTTTCATTCATGTATTAACTGTTATTTCATTCATGTATTAACTTACTTGTTAAGATCTCTTGCTTTTATTTATCAGACATTTCCAGAAGTTGTTTTTATTTCCCTGAGCCCCAGCAGAACCTCTGGCACACGCTGGCTCCGTCGCAGCCCTCAGATTGCAAGAGGACTGTTGATTGTTGACTGTATTACTTTATTACCTACAAGTAACCTTTATTTAGATCCAGAATGGTGATCTTAATGCATTCATTAGGACCAGTTTATCTCAGGGAAACTGAGGCATTTAGTGCTGGAGTGTGTGGATGACCTTGTTGATACTGGGAGGGAAGGGGTGGGAGGAAGCATTCTTTTACTTCCATCCTTCTACCAGCCTAAAATCTCCCCAGGAGCAGTTGTCTCTTCTGCCTTGATTTCCATCCAAATGTTTCTCAGGAGGGTAAGCAAAGGGCTGGAGAGTTTCAATATAAACAAATCTTTTTTAGACATTTTTTCCTCTCCAGACCTCAGTTCTGGAAATTATAATGATTTAATAATGTAGCACCATGCATTTTTTTTTGGACTGATCTTTTCTCTAGTGATGCAGCAGGCAAGATTTAGACAAAGCAGCGAAGAAGAACAATAAAATGAGAGGGGCGTGTTGCACCACACCAGCCACAGTGACGGAAAACTGGGCGAGAAGTTTGATTTCCTGGGTGTCTCAAATGAAGGCTGCGGAAGAGCTCAGACAGGTGGAGCCAGAAAGAAGAAAAAGAGATCTCATGGAGCCAGGCAATAGTGGATGGTTCACTGAAAGCTTTGTAAATATTTGCAAGTTTGGCCTTAGCTTCAGATTTATTGAAGAGCCCAGATCACTCAAGCTGCGCCTGATTGTACTGTGGGCAGCTGTATACAGCTTTACGTGGTATGGTGAAGCTTGTTCTGCTACTTGTAATAGCTTTTCTAACATGACTGAAAAGCTTTTCTCCTTGTTGCCATTCTCTTTTTATATTTTATTTTTATGGTATTTCATGAAGGGGGGACTACCCTTATCTTGTACCATTCTAACGTTGTCATGGGAAACTGGTTTCAAAAAGGCAATTTCTCTCCCTCTCTTTCCCTCTTTCCTGCAGATGCAAGTGTATCTACACAGCCTGTGCCGTCCTCTCTGCACCTGCAGCTCTGCCAGGAGAGCAAATCAATTAGACGCAGTCAGAGCTACCCACATCTGCCCAGCAGTTGTAAGGGAAACAAAATGATCCCACCTGAAACATACAGAAAGTTAGTTGTTTATTTGACTGTTTCTGTGTTCTGAGAAATTGTATGGCTTAATGCAGTTGTCGCAAATATTTAGGACTGCACACCCTTTATGGTCCCAGTGTTTCCCAAGGGTCAAACTTTTAAAAGAAAAATAATTTATAGATGACAATTCCTTCAGCAGGTGACTTACTGCAGCCTTGTGAGTTACAGGTTGTCCAATGGCCAGTTTGGGAACTGTCGGCACAGACAATAAAGAACTGATCCGGGTGTCATAAGACCCAGTTTTCTTTCTGGATTCCCCACTGATGATTTGGGACAAGTCACCCCATCTCTCTGTGACTCAGTTTCCCTATGTGTAAGGTGGGGAGAGCCTATCTTCTCTATAAATCCCTCCGACAGCTACAGCTAGGAGTCACCTGATAAAAATGAGCGGGAGATGTGATCATTATTGTTACCATTCAGGCACTGGCTTTCCTCTGTGCTTTCACTGTCAGGTTTATTCTTGGTGGCTGTGTTGTCACTGGTTTCAAATTCCACACTTTGAGCCTTTTGTCTTGTGCTCTGCAGCCTGGTAGAAATTTCTCTTCAGACAGGCATACCATGGGCTCATTAACTCATTTAAAACCTAACTCAAGTTCTTTTATACTTTTTCCCCACCCTGTTTAATCTTCTTTTATTCTTGCTTTATGTGCTCATCCATGTGCTTCATGAGTGGCTTGTTTTCCTATTTGGCACTGTGCTTTGACTCTTGTGAAAGGCACTATACTAAATCTCCAATAAAGTGTGTGTAAGCTATTCATGTCACAGTCTGCACTAGGGAGCATAGTCCATTATGCAAATGGTCAGTGCAAGCTTCCTATAAACTACATATGCTCAAAGGGCACTGGCTTTATATTCCCATCAGCCAGCATAGACGTGTGAAATGAATAGGGAGGATATGGAAAGGAAGATGCTTTCTATCAGATTCTTGCAATTTGTTCCTTTCAACAAGAAAAAATATCCCCAGGAGAGAAAGCAATCACAGAATTGTTAAGGTTGGAAAAGACCTTTAAGATCATCAAGTCCAACCATCAACCCAACACCACCATGCCCACTAAACCATGTCCCGCAGTGCCACGTCCACATGTTTTTTGAACACCTCCAGTGATGGTGACTCCACCACCTCCCTGGGCAGCCTGTTCCAATGCTTCACCACTCTCTCAGTAAAGGAATTTTTCCTAATATCCAGCCTAAACCTCCCCTGACACAACTTGAGGCCGTTTCCTCTTGTCCTATCACTTGTCACTTGGGAGAAAAGACCATCACCCACCTCCCCACAACCTCCTTTCAGGTAGTTGGAGAGAGCGATGAGGTCTCCCCTCAGCCTCCTCTTCTCCAGACTGAACAACCCCAGCTCCCTCAGCCGCTCCTCATCACACTTGTGCTCCAATGGTTTTCTATCTCCAGGTTGATAGCAGCCCTGCTGGCCTAAACTCAGTGAAACTCCTTGCCACCAAGTCCACTGGATTTAGGAGGTTGTAGTAGAAAATGTCTCAGCCTCATTAGCCAGGGAAGCAGTCAGTGTTGTGTGGACTTCAGTGGGGGTTTCAATGCCTGCAAGGGCGAGCTGTGCCCTTGATTTCAGTGCGGCAGTCACCCAGACTGTATGGTGTAGAGCAAGGTCGGAGAAGCCCACTGGTGTTAACATCCCCCTCCCACAGCCAGGTAGTCCTGACCTGCTAACGCAGCTGCAATAGAGTGGTCCAGATATTGCACAGCTCTGCTTTTAGTTGTTCTTCAACAAGTATTGCCAAAGGCATGCTAAGGAGATTTCTGATGCACAGTCCTTAATATCCACAGCGGCTTCCAAACCGTCTCATTTAGTCAGGAAAGAGAGCCACATCATGGGACCTGGGGAATTGCTCGAATCAGCTCATGTTTAGTGTGATGCACACCCACAACAAATCCTTCAGAAATGGCCCATCATTAGACACGTAAGTGATTGTCCACTGACAAGTTCCAAATAATGGACACATTTGAGAAAATGACAATCTGCTGGCAGATAGTTTGCAAACAGAAAAAGAGATAAAATTCGTCAGCTAAATGATTCATTATGGCTTCCTCTGACTTTTTCATGGCAAAAACAAACCGTGCATAGCTCCACCAGGCAGTTTCTGAGCTTTGCAATTTCTTTCTGTGATTGTCATGCATATAATATCTTATTACATTTGATATTAATGGCAGCGTGGTGCTCAGGTATTGAAAATCCATATGGCCTGTATAATATTTACAGTATGACAAAGTAATAAGTCACAGCGACAGCCTGCTGTCGTGCACTTCTAGCATTTCGCTCCAAGCAAACGCAGAGATGTACCGCGATGTTTGCTGGGATGTGGATGAGTCTGGCTTTTAATTAGTTGGATTTGTGGCTTACAGTGGGGGAGCTGTGGAGGGTGGGTGTTGCTTTGCATATGTTATCGTGGCATGAAGACTGATAGCAGAGGAATAGTTCAAGTGCGGCTTGAAGGCTGTGGTTGTTTTTTTGGCCTCGCTGCTTGCTGACAAAGCAGATGGGTGAACACCATGAAAACACCTTGCTCTTTCTGGTGGGCTGCCCTGTTTGGTGGAGACATGCGCATGGGGAAGGGAAGTGGTGCTTCCTTCTGCACACCACTGGATGTGGGAATGTCACTGAGTAGCTGAAACGGTTTCAGAAAGGAGCACTGGGCTGTGACCCTGGAAGCGCTCAGGAGCTGTGGAGACCAACCAGGAGCGAGGGCAGGGAAAGAGGAGTGCAACAGGCAGGGTGCAGATGGTTGTCAGTGGCATCTTGGCAATACATCGGCCAAGCAAGGGACAGAGTGTGAAGTTTATGCTGTCAAGAGTGGGGATAAGGTGAGGATGCTAGTGAGAGTTTGAGCAATGGTCTGGATCTGAGAAGGAAAAAAAAACCCAAACCCTGAGATTTATATACAGCTTGGTCTGGGTGTGTGTGGCCTGGGAGGGGAGGGAAAAGGGGGATGTCAGGGATGACTGACGGGGACTGGACCTGAGCAATGGGAAGGAAATTGCTGTTGTGAATAGGAGCCAGAGATTGGAGGCCACAGAGACAGTCTTGGGGGAAAGGTCAGGAATACAGATTTACAAGACGAGCGTGGCTAAAGCTCCAGCTCCCAGGGAGACAAAATGAGCCGTGTGGCTAAGTCCTCGTGACCCCCGCACGTGTTATGCGAAGTACCTGCTGCTTCTTTTTTTAAAAGCCGTGGGAAGCAGCCCCCACACCTCCGTGCCTCACAACTGTATTTATCCTTTCCTCCCTACAATTTGCATCTCAGCAAGTCGGCCCTGCCCCACGAAGCCTGCAAAGATGCTGAGCTCCACCGGAGCCTGCAAAGACACTGAGCTCCACCGTGCCAGCCAGGGGCTGCAGTGGTTCCTCACTTCCCCACTCGCAAGATGCAGATGGGGTTTTGTGCCATGGGGGATAGAAACCTGACGGCATCTGTCACTTAGGCTTGCTCTCATTTCCAGCCGGAAGATTTCTTATAATGACAGGAGCTTATCAACCTGAAAAACTTTCCAGGGACTCTATTTCTTGGGGGATGGAGTGGAAATGGGATCTCCTCCTCCAGGACATGATGGCCTTTTCCAGGGGACAGTTTAATCTTTTAGAGACAGATGAATATAAGACTCAATAATCCGGTAATACAAGCAGAAGATGAGGGGAGATGGAAAGAATTTCAATAAAGCAGCTGAAAGTAAAGAACCTGGAGCTGCTGTAGCTTGCCTTCAGAGTCCCTGCTTGATGAACCTGGGGTGGAGCTCACCCAGGGCAGGTGGCAAAGTGTTGGCTCAAGGGCAAAAGCTGCTTTATAATAGAGTAGCTAGTCCATTCCCTCCTTCCCTTACACACTTATGTGCCTTTACAACTCAATTGCCTCCCCCAGTCCAATTCCCCCATTTTTCTTGCTTTTCAATAACTCTGTCCCCTCATAGCTCTCAGGCACTGTACTTTTGCTTTGCCCTCCTACGTGTTTCCACCTCGTTCTGCATTCTTGTACAGGCTTTTCCTTTTCTTGGCAAGACCTTGCCTGAGACCTGAGCTATGAACAGGGTTTCTGTTGGCTGCCAGCAAAGGAGAAGATTTCATCTGGGCTGTGTAAGGCAAAGGAACCGGATCAGGGAAAGCATACCACAGATTTCTGCTTTCATTGCCCTCATTTCTCATTAACAAACAGTGTGCCAAGCACTGAAAAACAACTGAAAGTGTGCTCATGCAAGAGGACACTCATTGCTCACTGTTTCCTATGCTGTTACCCTGCAGAGCCAGTCCTCTCCTACTTGCTGTAGCACTTGAGGCAGGGAGATGTCCCACTGAGAACCCAAGGGTCACTACATGTATGGAAGCGTCACTTTGCCGCGTCCAACCCAAAATCCCTCTGCAGAAGAGCCACTGTCTGTAACACCCACAGCAAAGTTGGGCCCTTAGGGTTGTTTTTATTCTAGTAGAGATGTCACGTCTGACAGTTGCTGTCACCCTATGATTAGACCAGCAATCAGCCTTAGCTTCTTTTGGTGGAATATGAGCCCTGACTGATTAACAAAGTGGCCTTTGGCCTCAGGTTAATAACAGATTTCACAGCACTGCTATGGAGTAATTATTATTTAAAAAGGTCTTACTGGAAGTTTGATATTCTCCTACAGGCTTCTGTCCATCTGAATACAGAATCGGAAAGTAACAATTACAGTCATAAACACCAGCTCAACTGGAGGTCTCATAGTCCTGATACATCAGTATTCTTGATGCATCTGTCACATCTCTGTATTAGATGGACTAATGTATCGGGTTTGCTTCTTTTTATGACACCTCAGTGTATTAATCAACGAAAGTATAAAGTTGTCTCAGTCCATCAGTTATCTGAGTTACCAAGTTATCTTGTGTATCACTTTCCTCCATCTGTCAGTTGTCTCACTATGTCAGCTAGTGAAGTCCCCTGGTAGGTCTATCTTCCAGGTGTATCTCATTCCCTCACTTTTGATTGTCATGGAGCTATCAATCTCCAAAGCACAATTTTGTCTTTTTTTTTAGTTATCTGAGTTTATCAGTTTTCTGGGTGGGTCTTTTACCTTGGTGGCAAAAGTGGCGCAGACTTGTCTTGTGAACAGTGCTATACTATAAACACAGAGATCAACTGCAGCCCATGGACCACAGTTCAAGAACTGCAGATCTGAGCTCTTTATGCCTCACTGAAACACTTTGGTGCCTCAGGCTTTAGTACAGTAATCTCACATTACTCCAGCTTGGTACAGAAGTGCTGTTACGGTTATGTCTCAGAGGGTGCCCTGTGAATAGTCACTTTAAGGTCCAGATTTGTAAAGGGATAGAGCTGAGATTCTCTTAAAAACCATATGGCTTGAACGACTTAGATGTCCAAGTGACATATTCAGAGTGATGTATTGAATTAGGAGCTTAAGCTTAACTGAAAGTTAACGGACTTGGTTTCTAAGTCTTACGTATTGCAGCACTTCACAGAGCAGTGCCCGAGTGTTGCACTTAAGGAGCTTACTGGGAGACCAACAGGAAGCTTGCAGTGAAACAGGGAACTGAACTTGGGTCTCCTAGTTCCCAGGCCAGCTTCCTTTCCTGTGCCATCTCTTCCCCTGATAAAGAGAGGGGAACAGAGCAGCAATGCCTATTTTGCCGGTTGTGGATATCTCAGAATCCAGACCCAAAGAGTAGAAAATGGTCCTGTTAACGCCAGTAGAGAAGATATGGCAATTTCTTCTCCTACATGCTGAAAGGACCTCATTGAATGTGCTCCTTTACCTGCAGACCTCTTCAGCTGAGCACATGTTTTTGCCAATTAAAGGGTTTCCTGCTGCTGTGGTTGATCCACACAAATGGAAATAGAGGGGAGGCGTGGAGGAAGGAATCATTAAATCAGCAGAACAAAGGCATGAGGGCAAGTTAAAAGACCTGATCTGAATAAAGGCAGCTCCTCAAAATATCAGCTTCTTTGTCCTGCCTGTCCTTCATCCATCCAATTCTCCTGAATGCTGTAGAGAGTCTTTGTCATTCTCAATGACATGGCGGGAGGAACCAGTCCTTCAGCCCGCTGCCTAAAATAGCAACAGACAAGAGACAAAGTGCTCAGAGGTTCAGCTCAGTCTATGAATGCTCAGAATTTCAGGGCCAGATCTGGATTATTCAGTCCTCACAATAAGCTTCCTCATCACAGACACTTGGTGCTTTGTAGATTGAGCTATAAAGATGGCCTCATTTGTGGTTGCCCCTCTCACGGTCATTATCTGTTTAAGTTAAGGTAATGTGTGTTAGGCAGGTGAGGTACCAATACCACAGTAGTACTGTAACTCAAAACTGGGCCCAAATTGCTAGGATATCTTTAGCAACCTTATGTACCCCTGATGAAATTGGGATCCATTTTTCCTCGTCTCCAAAATTCCTCATCAATTAGACAGTCACTCCAGCATCCTTACTTCTTTCCAGGTTCTTGTACAAGGTTTATCATCATGATGTTTGAGCCGCTTCCAGTGTGTGAGTGAGTGACTTAGGAGCATCTGAGTACTGAGATTATTGCAGCTCTACATTTATATTATCAGAATTTCCCCTACTACTGACTTTTTCTTCCATCCTTTCCTCTCTTATTTATCTAGTAATTCACCTCTTGGGTCTGAGAGATATGACCTGTGAGAGGATCCCAGACTGAAACTGCCACTTCAAAAACTATGATTGAGTTACTTTCCCATAACTATTAATATCAAACCTCCAAAACTTGTGTATAGGACATTGCAAGATGCCCTTACTTGCATTGTCAGCAGCTTGCAATACTGATACAGGACTTTCTGTCCTCACAAAACAGTTGCACCAAGAAGCCTTTACATTCCTTGTTAGTATTTACAGTGGTCTCCTTCCACATGAGAAAGCAACCGTAAGCAATGCAATTGCATCACTCCCATAGACCTTCTGCACTCCACTGTCCAGTACATGCTTTTGTGCATCTGAAGCACAGGTCATGTGTGTGTGTATAGAATAAAATAAGCCTGCTGAAGTCACTGCGTTTCAGGTGGCTAGACCAGACCATGGAAAACAACATCTTTCTGCCATGTTCCTGCAAAAATTTGTGGTGTTTGTGTCCCCCTGCCATAGCTAGCTACCTTGCAGAGAAGAGAGAAGCCTATTGCTCACAACAGTGAGGTGGAGTTACTTTTTCAGTCCAGTGGAAGATATGGAGGTTCAAATCCCACATATGCTTCATTTTGGAAGCTGTGGCTTCTGCTAGAGATTGGGTTTTTTGCCAATTCACGAGCAGAGCCTAGCAGGTAGCTGGCTTGTAACTACCACTACTTTCTGAGCAACACCAGGGTTAAATGGGCCTTGCTGTGGAGGGAGGCTGTGTGTGCATAAGCCTTTTCGAAGTCCCTGAGCATTTATCATCGTTCCTGTCTCCCAGCTAATGAGCAGCTAAAGTGATTTTCTATTGCTTGTAATTCACCAAAATTGTTCTAACTGTTCGAAGAGCCAAAATTGACAGGCTAATGCGGCCGCTCGCCTGACTGTCTCAATGGCTCATCGAAGGGTGAGCTGATTGCTGCCTCGGTGATCAGCCGAGGTGCTTCAGACAACATCATTTCTGTAATACATCAACAATCTGAAAGCTGAAAACAAAGGCCAGAGGAGAACAATCATCAGTCACAACGCAACGCTTAAGGCTAAAATAGGTCAGGGCTGAATACTAAAGAGTACAAGGAAGAAAAAAGTATCCTCCCCTTCATTGTTTTTCTTTCTCTCCCTCTGTCTCTCTGCTTCAGTCTCCAGGCAGTGTCGTGGTGGTTCTGGACCTTTCCTTACTTAAGCAGTGGGCTGGTTGGGTTTGCTGTTGCGCTGGTAGGTTTGTTGTTGGGTCTTGGAAGACCGAAAGGTGGAAGGAGCAGCCAGTGACTACAGGCGAGTGTACTGGAGAAGACATCAGCCTAAGACAAGTCCTCCATATGTTAGAGGTAGTGTTTGCTGCTCACTCCCCTTCTCTTAGTCCTGGGTAATACGGCAGATTCAGGAGTGAATGCTCTCAGGGATGCAAAAAACAAGGTCCAGCAATGCCAGCCCCTGGGATTTGAACCCTAAGTCAGACTATACTCCTAAAACTTCCAAAATGTAAACCTAGCTTAAAAAGCCTGAGATTTTGTGTTTACAGACGTAAGTGTATATACTTATATGTAGACACATATACATACTGACTGAAAAATGTTTCAGGATTTGGTTTCAGGATTTTGAGTTTTTAGAGCACACTTTGGGTTGCATTTTTGTTGTTATTTTTCCTCCAATGACAGGAATTAGAGTTATCTGAAAACAAACCAGAGCACAGTTGGAAAGGCACAGCACTGAGTGTGTCTCGCTTCCCATACTGTGTGTATTGGGCTCTGATGCCCAAAGTGCTGTGAGTCCCTGTTGAAGCCTTGTAGTTGAGAGCTTCAGTGGCTCTGCTGCGTGTGAATTCTCTGGTACCTAATAACATGGTCGACCTCATATTCCAGATATTCCCTGAGTAAAAGCATAGGTTCTGTGCCTTCTAATCAGCCACCTAGCTTCACAAAATCCACAGGAGTCCAGTGTGTTTTAAAGTGTTTTACCTTTCTGGCCAGATGGCTTAAAAATGGCCAGCGTGTTCTGATGTTGTTGGGAGTGGATGAATACAGAGGATGAGTGCATGACCCTCATTTTTTTTAGGAAAAAAGACTAAAAAAATCCCTGAATCAAGTTCTCACTTGACTGAGGTTTTCAGAGAACTCCCTAAATGCTTGGAGGCAAGAAAAAATATCTCGAGCATTGGGAGAACTGAGGCTACAGAGAAGTCTAACCAAGCCTAGCCAAGGCTTTTAGCATTCTGTATCTAACTCCTTCCTTTTCTTGCTCAGGACATGAGTAAGAACGCAAACTTGCTTTTTCTCCAGGTGCTCCACTGCAAACTTAGTGGACCAGGAGATGCCTTTTCATCTGCTTCCTTGCAGACATAGGTGTCTCTACTGGAAGTTAAAGTGTCTGCCAGTGTGGCTTTCAGGATCACTGGAACTCAAAAGCTTTCTCGCATCATCAAGCGCAGACCCCAGGGAAGTAATTTTAACATGGTGCTTATGCACTCAGCCCTCTATATCTGAGCTAGACAGCTTGAAACCTTGAAATACTATGGCAATTCTTCTATGTCTGGTCCAGTCTCTCATCATTGTTAAGCTCAAATACAGATGAAATTTGAAGGGATTTGTCCAGCCACTGTCATCAAAGCCAGCCACTAAAGAGAGCCCTGAATATATACCCCATGCTGTGTTTATTTATTCACCAAAAAATTCTCTGGAGTACAAACTAGTTTTTGAACCTAAGTTTCAGTGTGTGCTTTGTTTGGTGTGTAAAACCTGAGTCTGTGTGAGCTGACCACAGGGCTGTCTTAGCAACTGCTGCCTTGTCCTCAATAAAAGGGATAATTACACTAATTTAGTCTGATAGAATGATGGCTCTGCCTTCAAACTTTAGAGATGACTGAGAGACAAACCTAACGCTTTTTAAAATCAGAGGTCCTGGATTCAATTCTTACCATTGTGACCCAAGAACAGGCATCAGGCTGTGACCTACAATGGGTAAAAATAGCCAGGGACATACAGGATCAGGTTGCCTGTCCCAGGAACATGAATTATTTGTGCTACACAAATGTGCGGGATCTTTAGATACCGTATGGTCGATCTGTACAAACATAATATAAAGCATGAAGAGACTGTGGCAAAGGCGTGATTTGAACCTGTATCTTCTGAATCCCCAGAAAAGGTGTTGCCTGTAGAATAACATAAATAGCACCACTAATTGCTTTTCTGAGACTTGTTTGCACAGGTCCTGATTTTAGTGATTGTTGAGGGCACTCAGGAGATTTCTCGAAGGACTTATTTATGTGCTAATCTTTCTCGGCTTTTAATGTAGATAGAGGATGGCTCGTCTATAAGCTGGAGGAGGAGCTGGGTTGCTGTTGAATTACTGATTTAAGGAACCTACCTTGCTCTGTTGACTACTGAGTGAACCTAGAGATTTTACTCTCACTAGCCTACAGCTAAGAAGAAAATTTGCCAACACCTTCCTCATTCATTCACAGAATAAATCCCTCTCATGGTAATTGTCCACATCTCCATCTTCTTTGGCTAGCTTGCCTTTCGAATTGCTTGTTTTTATATGGTTGGATGCAAGGGATGTTTATAACCAAAGAGAGAGGCAGAAAAGACAGAAAGCACATCTGAAAAGGAGACTTAAATAGAAGGGATGCTTAGATTTAAAGAATTGTCCCCATATCCAATAGTGACGCATTAAATCACTGAAGTTTCAATAACTCATACAGTATCTCCATGGAGATGTGCACCATATGGAGTTAATTAGTAGAACAACAAAACAATCAATTAGTTTCTTAATTAGTTTTACTAAGAAATGATAACAAACACAAACAATTTATTCAAACAAATGCCCAGACTGCAATGATAATTTAATGCCCCCTGTGAAACTGGCTCCATGCTGAGCCCCTTAGTGTTACTTTGATTGATTTTGGAAATATTGAGGGTAAATGTTAGCTTTGGTCCAGCCAAAATGTTTTATCAGGATGATAAATTATTTACAGTATTAGAACACAGACAGGAGATTGCTGGGAGGTTTTCATTAAAAAAAAAAAAGGCGGGGGGGGGGGGGAAGGAAAACCTTAAATAATAAGGTTGCATCAAGCCAGTATTTAACCTGGTAGCAGTATGTGGGGATTAAGACCATAAGGATTTGCCCTGCATGCCACAGTATCATCTGATCCTAGAAATAAATTGGTTTTCTGTATCTTATCCAGGTTGGTATTTTTGGTATATACATTACTTGAAGAAGACTGAATCAGGAATAAACAGGTCATCCATTAACTCGGACATACTCAAAACAAAGTGATGCTGCAAAGTGGGATACTGGCTATAAAGCAGTTAGGTACAGATCATTGAAGTCAGAAAGTGCAAGAGGAATTTGCTGGGGTTTTTTTTAATGCTGATATGTATCGCAGGTATTTGTATAAGATTTTTTTTGCATGAAGGGAGGCATCTTTACACATCACACCTGACTTCTACTGATATCAAGAAGGACTTGAGAGCGCTGGAGAACGCATTACCTATGCCACCAAGAAAAGTAAATATCAAAATTAGCTCCTCTGCTGCACTCAGGAGCTGTGATTAATTGCTTGTTAACAAGATGTTCAAAGTACAACGATTTATCTGAGTTTGATCAGGCAGATTATGGGATATAACATTTTAATAAATTCACTGTGACTATAGATATATGTTAAAATGATAAATAGGTCAAGCTACTATAGATGTTTTAGATCCAATAAAGTTATTTTTAGAATGTGTTTATGTGATTGACTAATCTATTATTTACCCAGTTGCATTTTTATGAACCAATCCTTTTCTTTAAAAAAAAACACCCAGACTTTAGAATGGTGTTTTATTACTACCGTCTTCCCCATAATTCTTCTTTCCCCAATAAATAGGTCTCTTTCTTTTGGAAAAAAAAAATCCTATCTTTGCAACTTTGAAGGAGTCTGAGGCCTTGCAGCCAGAGGCTGTGCAGGAATGATGCTCAGGATGCAGATTGTGAGCAGTCATACCCGGAGGGGGCACATCTGGCAATGCTCTTTGGGGGAAACTCATCCACTGAACAGTCTCTCCCAGCTGGGACGTCTACAGCAGGGGACCAGGTAATGAAAACTGCTGGCAGAGAGAAATGCAAACTCTTGTGTAAGTCATCAAAGCCACTACGAACCTGTAGCCTTCATTTCTTTGACCACTGAAGTATGTGTGTGTGTGTATTTGTGTCTGTGTCTGAGTCTTCCTGCTAAATCAGTGAGCAAAATGGAGACTATATCTCTTTTTATGCCCTTGCTTTAGGAGCTCCTTTTGCCAGTCAAGCAGGCTGTAGGTGGGTTTCCAAGGTAGCCTTTGTTTCAGGGAACTGGTTCAGGACTGACTCCTAGTCTGCAGAGGAGTAGGTGGCACTATCGGCTTTGTTTCTGGCACGCTGGCTATCTCTGCAATCCCTGAAGATGCTGATTTAAGAAAAAACTAACACACTCTTCACAAGTCTCAGTGCCTGTGGCTTCTTTACAGCACCTTCACTTTGCTCTGCTCCTATTTTTGGAGGCCATATTAAATAGCTATTCTAACCTTGTGGATACAGCTTATTATTTTGCTAAAGAAGAGGAATAAAATGTCATTTTCAGGGCTGTGTAAGCTAACTCTTCCTCTCGGCTTTGTCCTGCAGGTTGTTGTGAGGTGTTCCAGCAACTCAGCCACCGTCTTCAGCACCCCAGCAGCCTCCGGTTGGTGGCTGAGTAGCCGAGGATAAATCGCTGCTTGCAGCCAGGCTGCTGGTTAGAATGTAAATGTCTAAACTTTGGAGAAGTGACCTCTGTTAAGTGGTTTAATGCAGTCTGTTGCCAGAAGCTCATGAATTCTGTATTACAGCAAGTAGTTCCATGAGATTGCAACTATCTTACTAATAATACAACCTCAACATATTTATCACAATAACTCAGACATAGAGAAAGTATAAATATCTTTGATACAGGGAAATGAACTGGCTGCCTATAGGCATCCTCTTTGCTTTATTGATTTAACCCTTTACAGGTGTCTCTGTCAGGGACTGGTGCAAAAAGAAACAGATTTAAAAGGATTAAGCAATGATGCTGTGTGTCTGCACAACATACTTAATTCAGCATGATTCAGAGTGGTTTGCAGATGTTACCAGCAGACCTACAGGTTGGATATAAGAAGGCTTGCTTCATAAGCTGCTGAAATGTAGCCGTTTATGCATTTGGGGTAGAGCAAACTAGATTTCTCTCACTATGCAGTATATTTAGGAGAGGGAGTGCAGAAGAAAACCATGTCCAGCTGAGGCACCACCAGTAATTTCAGGGAGGCAGAATGCTGATCCTGTTGGTTGTTTCAGGCCATCAGGCACAGCACAATGCTTGGGATTGCCTCCTGCTTTCTGACCCTGTGTGCAGGATCCTGCTGGCCGGAGGATCTCAAATGGGCTGTAACTGGTATAAGGTGCTGAAAGGGGAGAATAATGACAGTGATCTTTTGAGAGCACAGTAATGGGAGTGTCAGGTGACTGCTTTTCCTATATAATACATGAGTCTGGACGGATCTACTACCAAGGAACTATTACCAATGACCTTGGTTTTAAGTCCACCCCATCGCTCCCCATGACATCAAGCTCTTTCTTTGTTGTGTTGGAGAATAAGAGACCCAGTGGACACTTGCTAAACATAGCCACCATTCCCTGTATCTCAGATCACTCCCGAGGTCAGATGGTGCCTGTTCGCTAGCACTAACCCTGTCTGACTTGTGCTATCTGATGTGATCGGAGACCGTAGTGGTACCGGATAGAATTTAAAGCGGATGGATATGGTCAGGTAGAGTTGATTTCTCCATTCCTAAGGGGATTTAGGCCAGGGAGAATTAGAAGTTATTATGCACTAGCTAAAATATCTTGTGTGTGATCAAGTCTATGTGATAAAGATAGTCATGTTCTGGAGTGATAAAAGCCTAATTTCACGGGCCATCCACACTGGTTTTCTTGAGATAGATAATGTTCCTATCACACAGGTTTCCCACCTTCTTTTTTGGTTAAGATCTCCTTTTACTTCTTTTTAAAATGAAGTACAACTTTGGAGTTGCTGAAGAAGTAGCACTTTTTATGTTCACTCTACCCCCACAAAAAAAATCTTCCAATATTTCAAGCAGCAGCAAACTTTGGAGAGAAAAAAATAAAGGTTTTTGAGGTTCTTTTCCTTTGAAATATGGACTGGATGCAGACAGGAGAAGGTCAGGGCCGCGGCAGCTAAGACAGCAGGGGAGGAGAAAATGTCAGGGCTGCTTTTTATTGTTTTTATGATACTACTTAGACCCAATAAAATGTGTCAATTTCAGATGTAAACAACTTGAGATGGGTCCAGAAAAAATGTGATGATATTATTGAGATGTGGGCTGCCCTGCTGAGCTGTGTTTCTCACTGTAGTTTCACTCTGTGATGGGTGCACAGACCCTCCCTCCAGTTTGGGGGAATCATTCTGTAAGTGTACATTGTGCTTGATGCACGGATTTAACTCTTATGTATTTATTTGTAGCAGGAGAATGTTTTCAGCTGTGAAATCCCTGTGAAATTGAGATTTCACTGTATGTTGAACTTCAGGCCCTCTGAATAACCAGGGCCCTGTTTCCAGTGGTGCAATGTGCTCTGTAGGCAGCTGGATCTTCAGCCAGAGTGTGTGCTCAGCATGCTTAGGGCACCAATCCTGCTAGATACCAGGCACTTCTCTACTTCCGAAAAATGTGAGCAATCCTCATTGCACCTTCCTCTCTGCTCACTGAGTTTGGAGGAATGCTTCAAAGCAAGAAAGAAAAACTCTCTTTATCTACATGCTAACCTCTAATTCACATATGAGCAAAGTCTGCTGACAGGGAAATGGCTCCCAAAATCAGACTGATGTGTATGACTTTAGTATGACTTTTGTTAACCTTTTGTCATCTCTGGCAAAATGGATCCAAGCTTTTTGCGGACTTTGGTCTACAGTGGTCACTGCAGTGTTGCCCTAGAGACATGAGAAGGGGCAATGCCAGCAAGAACCTACTGAGATAAGAGGAAGATGAAATCTCTTTCTTTTGCCAGTTTTCCACAGCCAGCCCACAGATGTATATTTGCTTAGCCACCATTTTCAAGGCAAATGTTGGCTCAGGACATTATAGCCACATTACAAAGGGAAAGCGCTTCCTGATGGAGATGTAACCGTCTCTAATTAAAGTGCATGGTAGGGGATCCCAAATCCACCTGACCTCGCCACAACCTCGTCCCTGCAAATAGAGACCTCCGAGTCTCAGAACTTGTCTCTCCCTTGTCTATTTTTTAATTTCTTTTCCCAAGGCTCTCAGATTGATGAAACCTCAATTATCTTAAATTCAAAGCTAGGCAAACTGAGACAGCCGTCTGAGGACACGACTGCTCTTGCCCATTTAGATCAGACACTTTCTCTCTAATATTACCAATTTTTTCTAACATGCACTTTATTTTTTAACGTCCGACTTTTTTTTCCCTGGAGCTGCAATCTTCAGCACCACTGACAACAAAAATCCTTTTACTGTCTCTGGTCCATGCTGTTTTCCCAGCCCAGGGACATCTGCAAAAATAAGCAGCCCCACTGAAGACTGATCTCTCTTTGCATAAATACAGCGGTTATGGAAAGGTGTTCATTCTATTTTCCACAACCTGTCATGTTGACTTTATAATGAACCAGTTACTCAGCTCTGGAAAGCAGATGGAAACGTCTTCTGACAGCCCCTGTCAAAGGAATAGGCAGGAAGAAGGAGAAAAGAATTGCTGGATATGAACTCTTAGTACTTACATGGACAGTGGCAGGAACTGAGGAAAGATGTAAGTTTTGAATAGGATTTAAAGGACTGATCAATCATAACAATGATGGAAATACTGCCATCAGATAATAATAAAAAGATATATAACTGGTTTTACACCATCAATTATTTTCTTCCCTAGCGAAAGCGTTGCAAGGGTGGTGTTTTGGAAACAGAATCAAGAAGCAGGTAATCAGTCTATTTACATACTTCAAGCCAAAGGGAATATAAAAAACCCAAGGAAACGGCAGAAATGAGCATTAGTAAAACTGATCTAATCTCTGGTGTTATTAGTTGCACAAGCCAGGCTGTTTGATAGATATACATATATATTGCTTCTCTCCTCTTTCAGCCACGGCCTCATATAACATCTGTCATCTTGCTCGTCCCCAGTGACAGAGACAGCCCTACTGAGCATGTCCTGCAGATTCAGCTCGTAGGGAACGTCTCCCCCGAGCTGTACAAGTACCGTTATCTTCGTGAATAGGGCACGGTACTAATAGTGAATTGTGCTTGCAGGATGGGTAGCTATTCAGCCCTGCCACAAACTGAATGTGTTAGCATTTTGTAGGAGCAGGGCACGCTCACTGTACGTTATTATAAAAGACTAGGCATGATTGGAGGTTGTAGAGACTGAACCCCAGAGTTTTAGTGTAGTTTCCTAGGGAATTGAGATGTCTGTGATACAATACCCAGGCATCTATTAGACCCCACGTAACAATCTCAGAACCTGTTGGCTTACGTCAAAAAACTTGGCAGATGGGTCAAGCTCTCAAAAATTTTACAATCCTGTGGATTTCATGAAAGCAGGCAGATGGATGGAGGAGAGGAGGAGCCCTAATAATATCCGCAGGCTGCAGTGTTAGCTCAACCCTTATTAGATATATCAGAAATTTTAAAGGAGTGTTGAGTCCTGAGACATAAATCCTTCGATTGCCCAGCTTCATTGGCTCTGCTGCTCAGGGAGCTGCTTCTTTAATCTGGCATTGTTTCTAAAATTTAAAACCCTTAGGAGAGCTTCCAGGCAGTTTCGTTCACGCTAAACACACTTTCTTTCCCCCCCAGATGATGTAGTTAGAGCTGAAGTCCCTTGAAAATAAAAACTAAAAAGATGATGACATTTGATGTGATAAATCCTAATGTTAAGTGGCAGAGGAAACCGCAGCCTTCCTGATGACAATCAACAACCTCAAACAGAGATGAGGACCAGCATTAAGCAGTACAACAGCCAGATGATTGTCTTTTGTAATTTTGTTGAGGACCACAAACAACAGGAGGAATCCAAAGAGGGGTGGGTGTGTGCATCTCCTACTGCACTCAGTCAAAGCTGCTGCTTTGTTGGGGTCCAGGACCTCACTTCAGTTACCGTAAGGTCAAGGTCAAAGATCAGCACATACTCAGATGCCATCAGGCTAGTGTGATGAAGGCAATCCAGCATCTACAGCCAGCATCCTGCCAAGGTTTATATAGCTAGCATCATCCCTCTCTGCCTTTGACTTTCAAAGTGAATAATCAATAACTGTTTATAGCTGAAGGCAGCCTTGAAATTCACGTCTAGACCCAGAGGATGACACTTTACCCTTTTCCCGCCATGCCTGTTAGTTACACATGCAAAATCAATTGTCAGCATGAGATGACAGGATTTATTGTTATAGAAGTGTAAGGGGAAGAAGGTTCAACTACAGTTGACAGAAGACCACACAGGAGGATTTTATCAACTGAAAAACAGGATAGTGGATTGAGGAATCCTGTCCCTAAGTCTGGCTCCTACAGAAGTGCCCTCTGAGCCTAAAATAGCTTTTTTTATCCTGCCCTTACTTGGCTACACTACAGAAGTGACCTGTGGGTCGTTGTGCTCCTGCTTGTGCTGCAGTCCTTTGCATGTAGCACTAAGGCTTGTGTTTGGTGGTGAGGTGAGGATAGAGGCATACAAAACCCTAGGAAATCCTTTGCTACATGTTTACTGATCTGTTCCATGTATTATTTCCCTGTGGATTGCAAGAGCCTCCTGGAGGGCCCTCCATGAAGGACCAATGTGGGGAATCCTGAGAAGGCACTGGAGGACTGGAAGTATCTTGTATCAACACTAGTGATTGCTACAATGGACAATAACATGGGAGAACTCAAGATTTATCCCATGTTTCCACCAGCCAAATCAAGTTAACTAGCTCCAGCACGCCAAAGAAAATGGGGTTTTGGCACAAACAGGTTTGTAACTAGGGACCACGCTCAGGTAGCAGAAGTGGACTTGCAAGTTGAAGGGGAAGTGAGGTTGGCCTGGGCTGCATGCCCACCCCAGCAGGGTGTGGGGTTCTCATTACTTTGGGTGGAGGTTGACTCAATATCTAGCATGGATGGTTGGGGTTACTGTGCCTGTCTCAGTGAAAGGGGCTGAGACACGGATAGCTGCTCTGGACAGGATGGAGGTAGAGTGGGCAGTAGGTCCTGATGGGACATGGTGAAACTTCATCTACTTTGATGTGTACCTTCTTACACATCAAACAATGAGACAGCGAAGGAAAACTGTGCCTGGAATAAATATACCACTGATCCTAGGAGGGCTTCAAAGGAGCCTGAGAGCTGGGTGCCTGGATCCTATAAATAAATCAGACTTGAACACCCACCTGCCCCTAAGATGCCTTTTGAAAGTATGAGCCAAAAGCCAACACCCCCTTGAAGAAAGTCAGAGGAGGATTAGAGGGGGCAGCTGAAGGAAGAGAGCTGTGGGAAGAAGGACTCTTTTACTTCTTTGTAAGGAAAAAGCATCTGCCAGCACTTTAATCCAGGCTGATCGGCTCTCCTGGGCTGAGAGGGAGCGGTTTCTGGTGTGCAAAGCTGGTGTGTACAGACGAAAGTGCTTTCAAATATTTTTTAAAGAGCCCTGAAGAGAAATGTGATTTTTCTGTGAAACTCCTGAGAGTTTTTAAGCATGGATTTGTTTGGGTAAATTGTGAGTGAGTGCCCTCCTGTGAGCACATGGGAACGGCTGTTTAATTGGCCTACACCTGGTGTTGATTATGATGCTTCTCGGCTTTTTTTTTCCTAATTCCCTTCACTGTATCTCATTTTGATCAGCTTCACTGCTGTACCCCACAGCTTGGGTTTGGCACGCCCAGTGTAAAGCATAAAGCGCTGGTGAGGCCGCACCTTGAGTACTGTGTTCAGTTTTGGGCCCCTCACTCCAAGAAGGACATAGAGGTGCTGGAGCGTGTCCAGAGAAGGGCGACGAAGCTGGTGAGGGGTCTGGAGCACAAGTCTGATGAGGAGCGGCTGAGGGAACTGGGGTTGTTCAGTCTGGAGAAGAGGAGGCTGAGGGGAGACCTCATCGCTCTCTACAACTGCCTGAAAGGGGGTTGTGGTGAGGTGGGTGTTGGTCTCTTCTCCCAAGTGACAAGTGACAGGACAAGAGGAAACGGCCTCAAGTTACGCCAGGGGAGATTCAGACTGGATATTAGGAAAAAGTTCTTTACTGAGAGAGTGGTGAAACACTGGAACAGGCTGCCCAGGGAGGTGGTAGAGTCACCCTCCCTGGAGGTATTCAAGGAGTGTGTAGATATGGCATTGTGGGATGTGGCTTGATGGGCATGGTGCTGTGTGGTGTGGGTGGGTTGTTTTGGTGTGGGTTGTGGTGTGTTTTGTGGTTTGTGGGTGGTTTGGGTTGGTTTTTTTTTTTTGTTTTTTTTTTTTATGGTTGGACTTGATGATCTTACAGGTCTGTTCCAACCTTAGTGATTCTGTGATTCTGTAAAGAGTGCTGGAAAAATTATTACAAGGTCTCCCCACCTTGATGTAATTCAATGTTAAAAAGTAAAGGCCCAAGTTGTTGAGCTTGGTTGGGAAGTCCTTGATTTGGCTCCGAGAGGGACAGAGGAGCTTGCTGTATCTAAGGCTGTATTTTCTAACCAGGACTTACCCTCCACTCATTGTTAGGTGCACAATATTTAAGTGAAAACAAACAATATGTCCCTCGTTGCTGGCCATTATTGATTACAGTGGCAGGCAAATGCCTGGCACAGCGTGCTGTACAAAGGCATGAAGGCTGAACCTTGCTGCATTACAGCCCTATCTTGCATACCGATTAATTGCCTCACAGGCAACTAATTGGACCTTGATGTGCCTCAGTCAAACTGGGTAAGTCCCAAGCCATGGTCTGGACCAGCTGTATTGGTGTAAATGCAGAGGATGCTTTTCTTTTTTTATTTCAGCCAGATCTCTGGGTGCTCACCTGAGAAAACCCATCTCATGTCTAAAATGGGAAGTTCCGGTTCTGGAATTCTATTTATTGGGCTCCCAACTGTCTCTGTATCTGCAGAGGCAGAAAGAATAGACTTACACTTGACATTGCCTGGGTGTGAACTGGAAGGGGGGAAAGAAGCACTAGCAGCTTCTTCAAATATTGTCATTTCATTTTTTCCAGGGCTGTAGAGCTAAAATAATCTGGCTTTGAATTTGAATAGAAACTGAAAAGCAGGAGAATTTGGGAAGGGGTGGTACTCATGCAAGGCATTAGCTGTTAAATTATAGCCTTGCTATGAAAAGCAGTTGTGTGTCTGTGTAAGTGTGCGGAGAGAGGTTAGAGTGGGGAGGGGGTGTGGGCAGGAAAATACATTTGATTTAACAAGCAGATTTTGCTCAGTCCTTTGGAGACCACTTTGGTGCAAGAAAATAAGAAATTTTCAAGGGCTGGATTCTGCATAATATTTCAGGATTAAGCAAACAAACAAACAAAAGCCCCCAACCCAACACCAATGCTCTGAGTAAGTACCCTTCTCATGGGCTGCTTTGTTATTTTCAAATCTGAAGCCTTTCTTTTCACATGGCTCTGATCTTTATTAAAAAGATGAAACATCTGGAAGTGTGTGTGTGTGTTTGTGCTTATATAGAGATCCTCCGCACCGAGCCTATGTCTCCTCTGTGCTTGTTAACCGGCTGCAGATTCTAAATTAGGGTTGTGACTGGAGATGAGATGTGGGGAAGAGAACCCACCTGGCGAGCAAGACTTACTATTTATTTTTCTTAAAGCCCTCAAAGTTTACTGAGCCAGTGAAACAACAAACCTTATTTCTTCAGCTGAAATGTTAAAAAGAGAGAGAGAGAAAAAAGAAAAAAAAGCAAGTGGAAGAAAGCAGGGAAGGAATGAGGAGGGAAGAAAAGAAAGGAGAAAATGGAAGGATTGCCTCAGTCTGCTTTGCTGGCTTTGCTGCTTGTTAGATAGCACACAGAAGAACGGTGCCTTATATTAGTCAAACACAGCCCTGTGCCCCAGGGATGTCTCTTCAGCATCTCATCATGGGTCATTCATTGCAAGACATCCTGTAGTGCTCACAGTCCCCTATCTGCATACATGGTGGATTTGGCGGCCCTAATTCCAAGCCCACAGCTGGGACGCAACCTCTCTAAGTGAATTTTGCCATGGTATGAGAAAGAAATATTGTGGACAGAGCAATTTGGTGGACCTGCCACCTGCCAGTTCATTAGACAAAGCCACCAGTCGAACTGCTCACAGAGTAGACAGCAGCTATGTGATCCTCTCCTATGTCCCTTCTCACTGACCCTCCCGACCCAGTGCAGATGGAAACTCTGATGCTTATTACTCCAAGCATTAACGTTTTCTTTGTGGTGACTGTTTTCTTTCACCTCATTCATTTTGTTTAGGACTGAGAATAAGTTTTGTTCCAGTCTAGTAATAGCCTACAGCCACAAGCCAGGGAGTTGAGATTTCAAAGAGATAAAAAAACAGACCAGAAGAAAATATGTGAAAAATTGCAATGACAAGGTTTCTGCTGGTAGCTTGTGATACAGAGAAATGAAGTCCCAGACCAACGTGCTTTGGCAGCTGAGAAAATGCTAGTGCTGGCGTTGTCTATCTGGCAGACAGGCAAGCAGAGGGGGTGAGTTGGTGGGGGAATCGGGTATAGAAAACACTTGCAGGAGGCTGTACAATAGAAGCAGCAAAGCTAAATTTTCAAGGAAACACTCAAGTCAGCCTCCTGTGTAGTATATAGCTGTGGGTCTTATACACAGTTCTCTCTTCCTCTTTAACCTGGTGAGCCCTACAAAAGCAAATAGGGAAGGTTGTTTTCATCTAGTCTGGAAAATACACAGGTCCCAAGGTGTTTGACTTCGTCAGCTCAGTGGCAATGAAGAGCACAGAAAATGTTGATATACCTGTTCCTGTGAATTTGCAGGACCTGTAAGTGATGCACAGTCTTCCTCTGTGGAGTTCAGTCTACACAGTGTGTGCTGGTGTGGATTGTGCTGTGCTACGGCTAGCTCACAGGAGCATCTGTGTATTTTGAAAACTTGTCTTCGCACATCTTAGAGAAGTGCAATGCTCTGCCAGGCTCCAGCAAACTGAAGGTCAGAAAAGTTCCCTGTGGACAACACTGATAAAATCCTGCTCTTGCAGACAGGCAGTACCAGGGAAGACTGGGCTGGGGGATTAAAACCTCATTTCTGTTCCATCTCTTCCGGCAATCCCATTTCCCAACTCACAAATCGCCTTTGTTCACTGCTTGCCCCTGGCATGTGGTGTTATCCATACACAGACACCAACAACTCATTGGCAGCCTCTGTCCTTCTCCCACATTTAGCCCTACCATCCTGGAGAAGGATTTGTCCCCACTTTCAAATGTGTAGGAGAAACAGCTGGATCACAGCTCATTTTAGGTGCACTTAAGCCTAGGGCTGGTGAAAGGTGGGCAATCAATACAATATTGCATTCAAATACATACCTCCGTCATAACGGCAGAGCAGTTTCCCCTCTTGCTGTACGGCTTAGAGGTGGAAGTACCGCCTGTGAGTAGGAGTGAAGTTCTTTCTCCTTCTCTGGAATTTGTGCTTTTCATGGAGGTGATCAGACAGAAGTATCAAAACAAGGCTTGTTGATGCAGACGAGGAAACGCAACTGATTTTAAGCTGACCCACAAACAGCTGTCTCCTAGAAGCTTGTCTTATAAATGTCCTAGGCTAGATTTGAACCTGTGGTCGAGTCAAAGGAGCCTTAGCCCATTATCAAACCACTGAGCTCACAGCTCTTGATATGCAATAAGTCCTCAGTGGCAATTAGCATCTCTGTATTTCTCCTGTCCACAAGAACTAACCACGTATTCGTCTCCCCCTCAGTTGCACATGGTGTATTTTGGGCACCAGGAACTATTTGTGAAGAGCAGTGATTCTGCGTGGCTATAATAAACATGCTGCCACGTTGATGATTTATTGAAGTCCCACCAGCACCCAATTATGTAAATCCGATTATCTGTTGAGGAGGCTTTGCTGAAACAGCTTGTAGTTGTAACACTTTATGTTTTTTGGAAATGGGAAAATTTCATTTACAGCGACTTTTGAGTCTTAAGCATTAGGTTCCCAGAGCCGAATACGACCGGCTCACTTGCATGTGGCTCTGGGAAGTGGGTTTGTATTCTTTAATGATAATACCTTTATCTCTTTCCCTTCACACACAGACTGAGGCTGGTGGGGGGTTGTTGATTTGTACCTTGACGGCGTGGCACGTCTGAATGGATGCAGGTGGGAATAACAGACCCACTGCTGACTACAGACCCCGGCAGTGGTTCTGGGGTGGTTCTTTGGCACAGATAACTTGCTCTGCTGCCGTTACAAGGATTTTACAATATTGACAGAGGGTAAACTTATGTATTGCCACAGGTAAACTTATGGGGACCTTAAGTCATGCTGCTGACTGACAGTGGTGGCTAGATGTGCTGAGCTGTTTAATGTGGAGCAAAGCAGTAAAGTCAAAGAGCACAGAGATGGTTTTAATTACAAAATAATAATAATAACAACACATTTATGGAAAAATTAAAGCCCTGCTCCTGCAAAATTCCTAGCTTCAGCAGATGCCATGGGGCTGTGCAGGTGTGGAGCCGAAGAATGTGTTTCTTCATGAGCACCTAGGAACAAGGCACCCACATGCCTCTGAAAGCAAGTGAGATCTTCACCCCATACCTAACAAAATGGAATATCAAAATGTAAGCTCACCTCCCAATTTTTCACCTGCACAGCTGCTAAGCAGATCCCAGCCAAGCTCCTGTATTTGCTCCTTTGTGTTCATATCTCAAGTAGTAACTTTTGTCCAGACTTTGCTAGAGGCAGAATTTGACTAAAGGAGGTGGAACTTGTACTTTGGAGAACCATGAGCACTGCAGGGGTGTGAAGAGGTAGAAAGCCGTGTCTGCACCCACTCCTCCCCTCTAAATAAGCAGCACCTCGTGCAAGTAATGGCCTGAGCTTTGAGGCAGAGGTGCTTTCCTGGAGGTGGTACATCCTGAACGCTTCATGACATGTGTCAGCAACCCACAGGATAAAGCGATGGTCTCCAAGCCCCGCTGGAGGCTGGGCTTGCCTAGTCCAGGCAGTGAGGCAGGTGAGCAGATAGGAGAGAGCCAGGAGGCAGCCCAGGCCATGTGTACAGATGCCCAAGAGGCTCTTTTTTTGGGGAATGATAGATACAGCCTATGCTGGATCAACTGGATGCTTGGGTTTCAGGAGTTTACGCTCTCAGGAGACTGCCTTGCTGAGATGCAGTCGGGTGTGCACGTGAGATAAGGCTTCCGGCCAATTTTACGTATGAGTATTTTACTTTATTTGACTTTTCTAGAGCAGAGGGAAGGTGTTAGACATCCTCCCTGTTCCTGCTAGCTGTTTCTTAAGAAATCTGTCAGCCGTACTGACAGCAGGGAACAAGCCAACTTTCAGCACCCCTGCAAGCCCACCGACACGTTTTGGAGGCCCTGGTGCTCCCAGCGAAAGGCACATTGCTTAGGTTAGCTCAGCCGAGGTAGGTTAGTCTAGCTGCCACTCAGAGCTGCACTGAGCCATAATCACTGTTATTACGCCAATGCTGGGAACATGTCATGCAGCCCTTTCCCCCCTCCCCATTTCCCCTTCTGTGTGGATTTACATCCCTTGTGAGCAGGAAAAAAAGAAAGGATTTATTGTTTGTGAGCATTAAAAGCAGATGTTTCAGCCAAAACGGGAAAAAGAAAGGATCAATTAACATGTAGCAAAGGGACAAAGATAACAGCAGTCAGAGGAAACCTTAAGTAACTCAGCTTGTTCCAGAATGGCTGAGCACCTACCCCAGCCTGCTCCATGCACCGTGGGGATGTACTCCCCATTCCTGCACAATTACAGGCTCTGCTAATGCCTATTCCTTCCTCCCCTCTCTCCGGAGCTCAGCAGGAACGGAGGGAGGAGCAGCTCATGTCAAAGTGCTGGGGGACAGAGAGAGAGAGGGAGAGATGCATTTGCTGCCAGCAGCCCCATCTCATCAATTTAATCAAGAATACACCGGCGCTTTGTCTCCCATCGCGGTCCCTGCACAGCCAGCAATGATGGGAAAGGGACTGGGCTAACCCTGGGAGACCCGCCAGCCACCCCAGAGGAGCGGACAGCGTGTCCTGCCCCTGCCCGTGTCAAAAAAGGATTTTCCATTGGTGTTGCTGACAGCAGGAGCTGGACTCGGCTTCCTCATCTCTCCCGCACTCCTCAACCTGTGATAAATCTTTCAGTCTGTCGAATCCCGCTCACCTGTTCGTGCCTACTCCGGGATGAGACCTGCTGCTGTTTGCTTGCTGTGCTAATCCCTTTCAGGGCCATTTGGGATCGAGTTGATGAAGGTTTTACAGGGTCTTTTAAAAGAAAATAACAAAAACAGCCTTTTTATTAAAAAAAAGCACCTATTTTTCATTAAAAACAAATGTTCTATTAAAATATTTAGTCTCTCCCCAAACCCTTCAGTTGTAAACATTTTCCAAATGTATACTGACATATTTTGTTTACTAGCACCTGTGTTTGTGGTAAATGTTTTCATTAAAATATTTCACCATAAGTTTCTGAGGGGAAAAAAAAAAGAAAATAAAAGAAAAAAATGAGTCTATTTTTAACCTTTCAGGATGAAAACAGTTTTGAATTGTTGTGTGAAATTAATTTCAGGATTTTTAATCAGCTTTACCCAGGTGGAGGAGGGAAGAGAAACAACTAAGAGACACAAGAAAATGGCACCAATACAATCGTCAGCCTGGATCAGACTATGACTATGACTATCAGCCTATGGCTATGGCTAATGCCAGATGCTTCTAAAGAAGGTATAAGAACTGCACAACAAACAGATGTAGGATAATCCCCCTCCCCCTCCCTCCCACTTATTCTCTAATACACACTGTTTTCTAAGAGAATAGTGAAGTCTCTTCCAAGGGTTTGTGGCATTAACTGCTCTAATTCTGGGCATTCTCCTTATCCAAGTGAGTGGCCAGTCCCCAGACAATCTTGTTAAATTCTTATTCTCGGAGGTTTCCTCTGGCAGTGGAACAAACTGTGAAGAAATAGTTCCTTTTATCAGTTTTGAATTTGCTGCTTCTTAATATCCCATCAACTGTTTCTTTGTTCTCCTGTCATGAGACACAGAGAGCAGAGCTCCCAGCCTACCCTCTCCAGCCTGTTCGTCATTTCATACAATTTTCCCATATTCCTTTTGCATTTGTCCCTGTAATGAATTGAGTATTTTCTGCATGTGGGCATTTCCTCAGATCCCTTTAATGAACTCGAACTTTGCAGCATCCTTTCTCACCTGGGGCAGACAGCACTGCACGCCGTACTCCAGAGGTTGCATCATTGGTTCAACTCGTGGATGCAAAAGCATTTATACATGAATGTCTACTGAAATTCTCCTGCATCCAGCTTCCAGGGCTTTGGTTTTGGGATGGTTGTTTATAATGGTTTTGAATAAAGAACTGAGGTCTTACGTTGAACGTTGCATCATTGCTTGCAGAGCTGCTGACCAAGGCAAAGCCAGAGCAGTGTGCAGGACGCCGGCAGCTCTTCTTGTACTGACTTCACCGTGCTGCCCCATCTCTGATCTGTTTCCAGTTGTACTTACCCGAGAGCTCACAGACCCTGCTCCATACACGTGTACCAGAGCCTCTCTGCAGCAGAGCTGCTCTTTGCACAGAGAGGAGAGGACTTTCCTGCCCAACCCTGGCTGGTATGAGTTTCCACAAGTGGTGTGGTTGTAGGCAATGATGCAGTTTGACATTCACACCCTGGAGGTTGAAACCCAAGAAGAGATGTTCTGGTCCTGTGTGAGACAGACCAGATAAACACCATGAAGAGTCCATAAGGTTTTTGAGTGACAGATGAACATCTTGGTCCAATTTCTGCTGAACAAACATGAAATAGCCTTGCAAAAGTGCTTTCACTAGGAAGAAGGGTTCATTTCCGTGCTGTTTACCCTACCAGCACTCTCCAGGCTGCTGAAGGCTAGAAGTGAAGAAGTGAAAGATATGAGGAAGATCAAAGTATGTGGAACAAATTAATGACAGTTTTGAATAAGAAAGAGCTTTAAGAATGCAGTAAATGTTGCAGGGTGTGTGGAGGGAGTTGTAACAGAGATAAAGCAGACCCTTTAATAAACTAGAAAGGGAATAAAATCAATGATGGCTGAGTTACAAATAACACAGCCGAGCTACTGAACTCTTCTTTTCAAACTAGCCCTTCACAGAAAAGCACAAAAACCTGGGACAAACAATTAGGAAGCAATGAAGACCTTGTCAATAGAGCTGTTGATAAGGAACAGATAAAACGGATACTTAAATTGAATACAGTGGAATTCCTTTTTACTGATCACTCCTCCTAGTGATCATCCAGCTCTCTGGATCAAACCCTCCTTTCAGAAGACAGTTCCCATTTGTGTTGATATGTTTGCTTCTTGCTTAGACTGCTCGGCAGGGCTTTTGGTCGTGAGGATTAGACTGAAAAGTTATTTCTCTGATTTTCTTTGATGTTTTCAAAGGTGGAAAAAACCTGGTGCTCTTGAGGGTCCATAAATCTCTGCGCCGGTTTAATGAAGTGTTGGCTCGAGCCATTTATAATTTCACTTATCTATCTTGGCATTAAAGTGCCCAGCAGAACTCGCCTCATTCTCCCAAGATGCAGATTCTGGTTTTACACATATGTCTGATTTGGAAAGCTTACAGTTTCATGGGTCTCATGTGGTAAGAATTCAGTCTTAATCATCACCCACTGAAGTCAATGGGAGAGTTTCCACTGAAGGTAATGGCAGGTAGTTTAACCTCTGCAGAATCAGCTTTTAAAATAAATATTTATAACAGAGTTCACCCTTTATGGGCACAACAGAGCATCTAGGTGAGCAATAGCCTTGTGCCTCAAAGGAGATACGGTTTATTGACGTTGCTAAAAAATGAAAAATCACCAGGATGTTATCAGAGAGATTGGGAAACTTTTTTGGCTGGATGGTTTGTAACAGTTTCACTTCTGATTTTAAATTGCGAGATCAAAATTAGGTCCCATAGGTGGTACTTACTCTTAAAAGGAGGAAATGAAAGAGACTGGAAATTACTTCTAAGTCTGACCAATTTCTGTTCCTACGGATGGGCAGGGAAACCACTCCAGTGTTAGCTCTCCCCTGGCCTCATACGTGGTTGTAGGCAAATAATGTCCAATGAGATTTTTATTATCAGATATTTACGTGCACATTGCTCAGTAGGGTGGTCCAAACCGGCGAGAGGACACAGCATTTATTTATGTTTCCGTGAGACATGCGAGATGCACCTCACAAGTAATTATCCAAAGCGTGATGGGTATTGACAGAGATGGAAAATCGCCAGCCAGACAAAAAAGGAAGGGTAAGAAATCAGTGGCACAGTAGGCAGGGTTGAAGACACTGTCCAGCAGAATGCCAAAAAGGATCAATATTAGCACCATTTTTACTCCACATCAATCTCAATGACTAGGGGGCAGGCATAAATAATGTGTTAATTCTGGTTGCAGATTATACTCCAGGGGAGTGATTACGAACACTGTAGACAATGAAATAACCCAAATGTACTGAAGTGGTCAGCAGTACGGGTTAATGAAAAGCTGAAAGCCCCCATGTTCAGACTGGATTTCCATAGCCTGTTTTTCTTTCACTTATGCTGGTGTGAATCACTAGAGAAGTGCATTGAGTTGTGCTCAGTAAAACTAACAGGCTTACCGCAGACCTCCTTCATAAACCTATTCAATTCAACATCATCATTAAGTTAGTTATCATTGATTTCTGCACTGGGTTTAAATGAATGTAGAATGAAGACAGTGCACTATATCTAGGCATAAATAATCTAAAATAGAGGAAGAAGACCAGATTCAAGCTTCTGCCTGTTCCATTCCTGCTACAGAACTGTACTCAAATGAAGGCGAGCATAGGCAGTGAGCTGTGGGCTGGTTTTGAACAATTAACTATAAGCAAGGATGCAAAAATCGTAAACCAAGAGTACCCACTCCCTCCCTCTTCCCTTACGGTGGATGTGGACCATACCGTAATCTGATTTCCACCTATAAAAATATTTCTTAAAATTGGTATTAAATATTTCATTGTTTATTAACAGCAAGAAAATTCAACAAAAAATAGTGCCTGTGATTTGTTAGCAATATTTATCTACTTTGTTCCTACACAGCATATCTGAGAGATATTTCACAGTCTTCTTTATAATGGTGATGCTAGAGATATAAACTGCTTTAATAGAAAAAAATGCATAATAGCAATACAAAAAGGGCTGATTATTAATAAAACACTGTCAGATTAACTAACAGTAAAGTAAAGCCTATCTAGTAAGTGCTTGAGAGATAATTTTTCATTCCAAAGTGGTGTTTTAGAGTTATGCACTAATAAAAAATTGCTTTAAACTTTCAATGAGATTAAAACTGAGTATTTTTTAAAAATTGCTGGTAAAAATTCAAGTTAAAAGTAAGTACTAAATAATAGACATCAGTGTTGAAATCACATTATGGGCAGATCACATTTCAAAGAAAGGGTGCTTTTTATGTTTTCACGTGGCAAATGGTATCTGATATTGCAGTGCCTTCCTCCTGGGCTAAACAGCTTCTCACCTGTGTGCTGACAATGTTAAGTGCCAGTTAGGGTGTGGTCTACAGCCAAATGAATGCAATGGGGTTTTCCCCTGTCGTTCTCAGGGCTATGAATTGACTTCAAGGCACAGCAAAATATGGGGCGGGTGCATTTAGATGACCATGAGGTCTATAGCAACCACTGTCTCAGGAGAATGCAAGTCTAAGGAGCTGGTCTGGTTACAAATGGGCTCCTGGCCAAGCTGCCCTCCTTTCTTCACAAGAAACAACCCAGGACACCTTAGTATGATGTAGGAAAGGGTGTCAGATAGAAGAAATCCTGAGGAGGATGTTTAAAGCAATGGCTTGTAAGACTGGGGGTGGGGGAAGAAATCTGAGCCCCTACAGTTCAGAATGCCGATGCCCCAAATCAGACACTTTAATCTCATATTAATATTATGAAGCATCCATGTGAAGAAATACTGAATATGCCTATGAATTCAGTGGTGTATCTACACAGGTAACTACAGCTGTGTTATACTGGAAAATTGCAGGTTATACATACATTGTCCCTCAGTGAAATAACAAAGAGACAACCCACGCAGGAATCTGGGCAGTGAAAAATGCAAAGCACGTTCTTGTTCTGGTCTGCAACTAGAAGTTACAATAATACAAATAATAATAGTAAACAGTAAAGAGAACAATTTAAGAGCCAAAGGGTAGGGACAGTTGAAATAACTATAATAAATCATTCTGGGCTAAAACTGAATGAAGAAAACCTGAAGACGATTATTGGCAAACACCTTACATGGGAGTGTTTTTCCTGTGTGAAAGAGCTGATGGAGGGAAACATAGATCTGGTAGTTGATACCAGTGAAAGTAGAGCATGTAGAACTGGAGGCAATTGCCCTGCCATGGCAAGAGGATGACCAGAGGAGTACTGATTCAGAATAAAAAAGAGGAGGAAACTTGCCTTTCTCAAATTCCCACCCATGACTATTTTGTAAGACTGCTGCAAAATTTGAAACAATTTACTTTGTACCAGCAGTAAAGCTGCTGGAGAATTTTCACACAAAAGCTGTCAGTGCTCCTGACTGGTTTCTGCTTCTCAGAGTTTGCACGGTAGAAACTCCCCCCAAATCCAGAAACTCTCTCTTCCCACCTCCATTAAAACCAACCACCAAAACCCTACAGCTTTTATAGGCTCTGAATCGGATTGATCTTCTGAATTTGGAGAAGTATATAATTTTTAAAAGTATTTATTTAGTTGTCTTGTGCCTGGGGACATTCCTGATTGATAAAGAACCTCAGAAAGCCTATTTTAGCTTTAAGAAAGCTTTTTATTATAGATGGACATGACTTTCTCTGGCTATTTCATGCTAAATGAGACCATTTGAGCATCCAGCCCAGTATGTCTGAAAAGTCAATTGTGAGGCTTTGTTGCAGCTGGTACCTGTCTGAAGAAAGCAGGGTGGGTCCTGAAACTTTTGGACATACTGAAGGTAACAGACAGTTGGGTGGATGCTCTAAACTGAGCAGTGGCTCAGTACCTGCCAGCAACCACCCAGCTTCCAGCTGGGCCTGAGCACAGTCACAGCTTTCGCGTTTGCAGAAGGGCGTGCAGAGGTGCCATTAGCCACCTGAGCTCAGAAGTAGTAGGTAGCTGCTGGTGGGGTTGATAGCCTTCTTCTACCACAGGTTCAACCCTTTTTCTTGAAAAACGCACATCAGACATTTATACGTCCTACATTTGGTTCTCTCCTCTCCCTCTCAAAACATGGTCTTGTTACATCACAAGCACTCGGCACTGGGACAAATATTGTCACTAGACACTGCGGCGAGGGACATATCCTGTCCTTTGCCCTGAGGGAGTGGAATGAAGGCATTCTCCACACTGGGAGATGAGAAAATTTGAAAAAAACCATCAGCCCTTACCACAATTGTTCCCCTTGGCAGTTCTGGAAAAAATTCTTGAATACAACTCGTTTTGGAAACTTGTGTTTTGCTGCCCCAAGGTACTCACTGTTTTTTAGGCACAGTTCCAGAAGATTCAATAACAGTAGACTGAAAGAGATGGAGTTAGAGGAAAAATAAAACAGCTGGGCAGAAAGAAGGATGATGGGAGTGGAGAGAGGAGTCTCTGTTTTACCTAGTATTCTGTATTTCTTGTTGCTGGAGTTCCAGCAAGCAGGTATTAATAATAAATAAAAAGAATTGTGAAGGTTATCAACACTGACCCTTTCCCTCTCTCAAGTAGATCGCAAGTTCTTTTTATTGATTATACACAAACTTTATCACATACGAACCAGTTCTGTGCTGCCTTTCAAGGGAGACTGTGGCTTGAGCAACCCAGGCCAGAAACTGCTCACTTGCCCCACCCTCCACTCTCATTTCTAAGAAATAAAAAGCTTTTGGGGTTCTGGGAAAAGTGGCACCAAAAATGCATGGTTTTGTCTTTTCAGTTTGCTGGTTGACCACTGGACTTTTGATATCATTTTAACATGACAGACATCATGTTGAACAGCATTTTATGGTGCTGTTCCTGCAACAAGCATGAGCCCATCATCTTTGTGACTGGCTCAGGTAGCTGGCCGTGAGACTTCACCCACAGAACTAATGTCTAGCAATCAGATTATGTGCAAATCATTGTTAAAGAGAATGTAAATATAATATATTGCATATCCTACTGTATTCTGCACCACATGCAGGCACTATCCCTGTCCTCTTTTGTATAATTTTATATTAGACAGAATCTCAAATGAAAGGATGTTGAAGGTCAAAGCCAACTCCTAAAGTGGTAGAACAATGCAATGAGTTATTCTGTTTTGCTCTTCCTCTGGCTTTAATTTCAAGGGGCAAGAGGATGGCAGGGAGGCAATTGCCTACTTCATTTGTAATATGAATGAAACATCATGAAAAGCACCAGACTGAGAACTTACAAGAAAGCCTTTCAGAGTCATCTGGACTCTTCCCCTCAAGAGGAAAGGAAAGGCAAGTTGACAGTTTTTTGAATGCTGTATGGTAAACCAACTCTCATTTCTCAAGTCATGAATTTTGCAAATGAACTTGCTAAGTATCCAAAAGGAGAAAAAGACGAAGATTTTGATTATTTTATAACCTTGCCAAATGGATAGTTACAGATTGGAGGGGAAACGCTTATGTGGGAGAAGAAATAACGGATTACAACATCGTATGTCCCAAATATTTGCAATTGCTTCTCCTATCAAGTCTTTGATACCTGGTACAGCAAGTTCTACCCTACAGCCACAACCTCTCCTATATTTTTGTCACCTCACACATTGATGTTGGGAGGAAGAAAACAACCTTAAGTTGCTTCCAACCAAGCTTCTTGTACCCTCAGGCTGGGTGGTGTGTCTCTATCCAAGGCATGAAGCAGTGGCTGTGTCACACATTGTAATATCAGGGCTATTGTTGAGATGAAATACTGTGGCCTGCTCTAAATGCTTCTCCAACAAGAACCTATTGCTTAGATAACACAGATCCTGTGGCATCAGAGGGAGAGATGCCGGTGCGATACAACACAGCCCTGAAATATGTTAGGAGAAATCCAATATTACAGAATTTATATCTGCAAAGTTCATCTTGTATTCTTCCCCCTTAGATGCCTTCCTATATTTCAGGCCTGTTGAATCGATGGAACCAAGGGGCAGTTTGTCGTAGCACCCTGTAGGATGATATTAAATTCTTGCTTTATTGCTAATATCAGCAACTTTTTTAGACTGAGACAAGAAAGACAGAAAGAGAGAAAGGAAGAGTGTAGAAGAGAGACAGAAGCTACAAGATGTATCGCTGATATTGCTGAAGTCTTAACTAGGGAAAAAAGGCAAAGTCCAGTTCCATAAAGCTTAAAAACAGATGATGTCCCCATTCCCTAGCTCTGTAGCAGTCCTTTAACAACCACAGCTAGATTGGTAGCGAAAAGGAATGTTAATTGTGCTGTGCCAGGGTAGTGTCCTAGTGTCCTAGTGTCACAAAGGCCCTTTGAGCAGGAGACAAGTGATTTCTGAGTCCTGCTTTGCCACTCTCACACTGTCCCACCACTGAAATCTGTTCTCTGGGTCCCTTGTTGTTGCAGAGCACAACATCCAGCCCATTGTTGTTATCAGAACATTTTGGGTCTCGATGTATCTACGCTATGCATAAATGCTATTTTTAGGCTTCATGGGCATTCTGCACAGCCACGGTTCCCACAGCACGGTGATAAGAAAAGGAGACATGACTTCACTCTACACATCTGGACAGTTTCACTTAAAATCAGGGAGATTACTAGTGTGGTAAAGGATGCTTTTGGCTGCTGTGGACAGAGGCACCAGCGGTTGTGTTGCCCAAAACCCCTTTTAACCCACCATCTTAAGCCCTGCTAAAGAGCTGGCCCAGTACCAGTGAGACTTGGTCCCTAAGCACTTGAGGATTTCCCATTTTCTCTCTGCCCAGGGCTTAATAGCATTTCCCTGTTGTGAAACCCTTGCGAGAGTAAGGGTTAAATGTGAGGATGCCAGGTACTGCAGAAACAAAAGTACTATCAATAGCTACAATTTCTTCGTAGCTCTGCCTCGGACCCAGGACCAGCCCACCACAAACAATTTGCTCACAGTCGGTTTTGAAAATGACCTGGTATTGGTTTATCCTGCAGAGTTATAATCATAAGCTGTAAGAACAAGTTGGCAATTAACACCCGCAGTTAATTTATCACTGGTGTAAGCAGGAGTGACTCCTAAATCACACAGAGTGTCTCCCATTTACATCTGTGATGAATTTGGCCCACCAAGCGAGTGTGAGTAACTTTTAGGCTCTCTGTGATCTCATTCATTCGCAGCAGCGAGATGGTTATTATGCAGTACGTATCCAATCTGTTTCATGGCAGTTGCATGGCAATTAGAGTAATTTTGTATAAAAGGCTTCCTCAGAGATGGCATCAAGGCACAGGCTGGATGAAATGGGCACAAACTTTGCTGGATATAGAACTGATATTAAGCATGATGATAAAACCCAAGGCTTTACTGGGTTTTTTTAATTGCTCTTGGAGCCCTAAGAAATATTTTTTTCCCTGGTTAGAACCACAATAATATTTCATTCCCACTGCTTACCCTAAAAAATGGATTTCCTTTCCCTTCTCAGTTGGTGATTTGTTTTGCATTAATGCCTTTCATAACTCATACGTTTCGCCATTAAAAATTAATGCTTGGTGCTGACATAAACAAATGAAATTTGTATTATTAATGTTTTACATAGGTAAGACTTTGTAATAACAGATTCATCATAGCAGACTGTTTTAATTAAAAGACTTGCTCATTCCCTAAACTGATTTCAGACATAATTTTGGACATTGGGAAGAAAGTCTTGTACAACTGCCTGGAGAGGAGTGATCAATAAGAACTCACAAGCCATTTTTATAAGTTTACACCTGAGTTCAGGCAAGGGATCTGCTGTCTGTGTTATATTCAATGAGAATAGCAAGTGGGAAAGGCACCGGTGATGGCTTTTGCCTTAGTGCAGCTTCAGGCCTCCACACCCATTAAAGTTTCCGCCCAAGGTCCAGCTAGACATCGGACATTGTTTTGCTGCATGGCAGTGCATTGAAGGTGAATAAACCAACACCTAAGTAAGTGGTGGGACTGTGCTAAGGGTTTGGCTTCAGGTCTTTGGACTCTTTTACATTTGGCTGGAAAACCGTGTGCCTCTCAGGATAAATTTCACAAAGAAAGCTTGCAGGATGATCTCCAGGCTGGCCTTTGGGAGTACAGATCTAACTTTGTAGAGATGAGGGTGAACTGGTTATCACGCTCCAGCTGTGGAGAGTATATCACATATACTTCTTAGGAAATAAAAGGAGAAGCCACAAGTTCAGTTATAACCTGCCTTAATTTAGTTTCCTCTAACAGAATAGTGCATACATGAAGTTCATATTAATTATAACGTGAAACAAACTTTTATTTGAAAATTTCTCATCAAAAATTTGCTTCTGGTTCTGAGTGTAACAGTGCCGACTGCCCAAGAGAAGAAAACCTTGCTACTTAGCCGCAAGGCTGCAGGTGATGTCTCCATGATATGGCTGTGTGATATATTCCTAGGCAAATGAAGCTCTGGTTGAGAATAACTCAGTGTAAACTCCAGTACAAAGCAGGGGTAATTGTTCCACAAGACAGGGCTACAGTCTTACAAAATTCATAAAAAGAAGTTCAAAGACGTTAAAGAATGGAGATGGACAGGTGTGAAAGAGAATGAAAATAGGACCACACTTTATAGCAGAACTGGAAGCAGTGGTACAAAGCGTGCTAATGACAGGGAACAGGGTGATGGGAAAACATCAAGGGGGGGAATTTCTAAAGCCCAATGCAGTTGCCTTACTCTTCCCCTGTTGAAATCAATGGAAATGTGCAGTTCAGTTTTTCTATACTAGTGAGTTCAAGGGGAGCTGAATTAAGCCAGGGCGCTTTTAAGTCACCCACCCTCCATATCTGTAAAGAACAATTGGAAGAGTGAAGAGCTAAGAATTGAAACCATTGTAAAAAAGCCGGCCCTAGAAAATGGTTCTGGGAAGCCAGGAGTGCTAAAAAGAAAAAGAGAAAGATGATAAGAAGAGACTATCTGTATTGGACATCAGGAGCTTATAAAAGGCTGCGGGATGTAAAATGGCATCACTTTGGAAAGGACACGAAAGCGATGAAGTGAAGAGCAGGGCTATGTGACGTGCTCATTAATGGACAAGATGACTTAGGCTGTTTGGTTACCTGGAAGCAGTTGATAAAACTCCCCTCTCCACCCCCTACGGCTCCCACTATGACCAGTACAGCCCCACACAAACTAGTGGAGGTGGACCCAGGCAAAAAATAATATTGCAGAATAGAAAAGGAGGTTTGTGTGTGTCTAACATGGGGTGGGAATGCAGATGTGTACAGACCAGAGGTGTGTATCTATCTCTGGGTCTGACTCTTACTGTTGGCATCGAGAAGTTTTAAGTGTAGCCCTTTGATATATGTGCACTGTAGAGATTTTTATGTTGTAAGGGGCAACTTCCACTAAAAGAAGGTTAAATGTACTTTTTTTGCACCTTTTACAAGCGTGTGTTGCAGCTCTGCAGCTGCGTGTCTAGCATGAGATTGCAGCCATTTCTGCAGTCTTTGTGCTGCTGAAGTTATTTAATTAGATGGAATTGAATTGAACCTGTTAAGCAGTTATTGTCAAGACTGCTTTCTGTGCACGGATACATTGTTCGGGAACCCACATGAGTGCTATGCTGGACATAGGAACATTGTGCCTCCAGTTGAACCCCAGCCAGCTCCACAGAGCAATGGCAAAATAAGATGGAGGTTTCAGGCACTAATCTTAAGTCAAAAGTTAGAAAAGAGGCATATTTGCCCAGCTCAGTGATCACGTGGAAGGGAATATGGTCCACTTCTGCCTGAGGTGGATGAGGAAAGCTGGTATTGCCTGGCATGGTTTCTCTTAGATTTCAGGAACCTTCAAAACAAGCTCTCCAAAGGACATTGCAATGGGAGGGGACATGCTGGCCCCCACGAGGAACCCAGGCTGCCCCTACTAATGAAGAGCTGCTAGACAGGAATGGGGGTTGAACGGCATGCTGTGCAGCAGCCGCAGCTTCATCTATTTGATTGGGCTGTGCCAAGGCACAGAGAATGTTCATTTTCCTAACTTTGCATCAATAATTAATCAAAACTGGTTTTACATAAGCCTGAACATAAAATTATTAGCTCCTGGAGGTTCTTCCAGCAGTTACAGCGAGACCTCTGTCAGCAGCTTCAGAATTGATGTGCTTTAAAAGGAGAGGAACATTGATAAATACTCATTTCTTACCCCTGCTGTTGCTCACTCAATCAGCTCTCACCTTTCATTCTCTTTTCCTCTTGTGTTTGGAGGGGAAAAAAAGGAAGGAAGAAAGCAGGATTTTACTTACAACAGAGAGGTGAAGAAGAAAACTTCCTCTGTTGATGAACATGAGAAAACTGGTTTGTAGAATAATACAATAAACTGAGCCCTTCCTCGAATCTGGGTGTGTTCCTGGAATTTCAATTAAATTGTAAGATCTCTGGGGCACAGTCTAGCCTTTCTATTCTCTTTCATTAAGTTGTTTAATGTGACAGGGTGTTGATCCTTGGTTATTTCTCTGAGGTGCTTTTATGGTAAAAATAAAACAATAAAGAGAGCATTATATCTGGACTTGGCTAGTCTGATGGCTGGTACAGTATGAGCTGAAATGGAGGACTCACATAGTAAAGCGGCCAATCTCTGGTCCTCAGGAAAAGCATTCATTGCTTAGGCTGGTGGCTTTTATGGTTTTCATCGAGCTTTTTTGGGGGAGCATCCTTGAGGTCTATCTCTCTGCTCCATATCTGCAATGGGCAGTTCAGAGCAGAAGATTAACACTGTGTGCAGTGAATTATTGTCAGAAATTCCCCCTCTTTCCCCTTTCTACTTGCCGTGGATGGCCCCACCCTCCCTAGATTAAATCCAGCTTTGTGGAGACCTCTGAGGCTCACCTTCTCTCCCTGCAAGGGGTGGACTGTGAACATCTGAACCTTGTCAAACATTTTAATCTCCAAACACCTCTCCTCTCCTGTGGAGAAAGACTGTTTTTTTCAGGAGCTTTCAAGAAAGTTTTGACGATTCAAGGACAGATTCTTAAGAGATGATATTCAGCATCGTTCCCCTGACTTCAGGGAAGGGATAGCAGTTTGCACCACAGTTATTGGCTCACCCATCTCAGACTCTTTACAGCATCCAGCCTTTCCTGTGGCAATGTCTCAGGGGGTAGAGAATTTGGATCACCTCACAGCTTTTGCAAGTCAGCTGCTGAACACATTGCAGTAAATCATGTTAATTAAAAATTTAATTATTTTCTTTTATTATTTCTGAATGCAGTAATGCATGGATGTAGGGTGCAATTGTCAAAGTATACCTGAAGAATTTAAAGGTCAAACGTCCACTGAAGTGAATTATAATAAGGCAAGCAAGTCCTTTAAAAGATTTCTTCCCACAGGTTTATCCTTCAGGATTCATTCCACAGGATGATAAAAATTTTAGACTTTGGATTGCTGGAAAACTGTCTCTTCAGCGTTTGTACTGTGCAGTCAGTCAGCTAAGGCACTACCTAATTCTTCTTGCTCACAGAAACAATGGGAGAGGTGAATAATGAATAAAAATACGAATTTTCAGAATTTCAAAAGCAGGAGAAAAGAAACTCTGGAGTTTTGCAGGATCCACCTCAAATAGCTGATGTTTGTACAGGGACCTGAAAAAAGGATGAAACCCAGCCTTGCAAAACACATCAAACAAACACAGATTCCCTTAAATGTGAAAATATGCATGGGAAAAGAAGTAATGCTGTTGAGATATGTATACTATGTCTCTTCGACTGCTGATCTGTTTCCTCACAGTCTTCCTGACACAACTGCATGCTATTTTTCCTTTTAATTTCCTGAATGTAGTTATTAACTGGAGTAAAAAAAAATAAATAATCACGATGACAACATGTAATTTCTTGCAATGAAAACTTGAGATACTAGTTATTTCCCGAGATCAATCTGAATGTTTGCAAGTGTCTTTCTTCAGCTAGATGGGAAACAGGACCTATCATCAGGGTTCCTTTCATTTTCCTGCTTTTTGCTCTATTATCGACCACGTTCCTATTTTTTTCCTTGCCTGTAGTAGAAAACCTTTCCGATAAATCTCTTTTGTTTCTCCTGAGACTCTCCAGCAGTCTGTCAGGAGCCCAGCAAGGAATAGCTCATTTCTGTCAAGGGCTCCATATTAAGCATTAAATGTCTTCTAAAAAGCTGTCCTGATGACAGCAAAGCACAGGGTCACACTTGTTTGAACAACAGTTTACTCCCTTGCATGGCAGAGTGAGAAGAATTGCTTGGAACTGGGAGCTCAAAGTGGGGAAAAAAAGCCTCATGACCCACTTGCCTTGAGATGCTGGCACGATACGATACAGTGCTGTGGAAAGGAGGCTGCATTATGGGGTAGTTGAAGGGAAATGAGATGTCTTTGTAACCACCTGAGCAGCACCACCGCTCAAAGCCGAATATCTCCTGCTGCTCCTGCAATACGACGTGTCACTCACTCGCACACAGTGGCATGGCAAAGAGCGAATGACGTGGGACAGCATCAGTCTTCCTCCCTTTCTACCTCTGCTGCACACTTAAATTGGTGCCTCACAGGGAGTCCAAACTGTCTGTTAAGGAGCCTCTAAGATACCTAAAGATACCGCCGATATCTGGAGCACACTAAGAAAGAACTCTCTATTCAGAGGGTTCACTCATACACGGAGCCAGTGGAAGATGGACCCCAGCTGGTGTTGGGTTAGCTTTAAGCATCATTCCCAGCCTTTCCTCCATCTTCTGTTCCAACAGCTTTACAAAGCTGACACCAAAGATGCTGAAGATGAGAGAGGGACATGGTCACAGGATGGTGTTTTCCTTCTGTTCTTTCTGACATTGTGTTTTTGTCACTATTACCAAAAACCAGCCTGGCTTCAGGCAGCGTTTAGCATCTTAACTAAAAGACCATCCATCTTTTCTGTATTACTGATGGGTGACACCTGTGCGTGATACTAATAAACTTGACAGCAGAGCTGTCAAGTACTGCAATGTTACTGGTGAGGTTTTGGGAACTGTGAGTAGGCTCATGGAGCATTTTCTACCCCACTAATCTTGCCAAAGCTGATCTGATCTGACCTGCTGACATGCCTGCAAGTCATTTCACCCCATAGGTGCACAGTACAGCAGCCTTGCTTTACTTCAGTACTTGGTTAGGAGAAAGAGCGATACCACTAAACGGAGCAGTAGGCTGTGCTCCCACCTCCTGCCTCTTCCCTATGTAGAGAGGTCAGGTTTGGCAGAGAGCAGCACCCTTCCCTGACTGGAGCAGACTCACTGGGGATGGCGTGATGCTGAGTAGTGCATGAGGAGGTTGATGACCCAGCAAAAGCCTAGTTTCACAAAACCCCTAGTCCTAGTCCTCCCTTAATATTTCTGATACAATTCAGACTTGTGAGATTTGCCCATCGCTCTTCTGCATTTAACATCACGTTTTCTGCACAGCTGGGAGGGTAGGTATTAGCTTCCTCATGAGTATGACGGTTGTGTCCATTCATTTATGGAGAAGATCCGGGGAAATTACCTTAGTCTTGCTAATAGCAATTATAATAAAAATAGAACTACAATAAAAAGGAGCATAGTGCCAAATCACACAAGAGAGACCTCACTGCACTGGGAATTGTTGCAAGGTAATGCATTCCCTATCTGTTCCTGAGTGATGGATAACACCAGCCCACCAGAGAGCAAGATTATCACTGCTGCCCTTCCGATGTCCTCTATGATGGCAGGAAAGAGTAAGTGGGTATTTACTCCTGGAAGTACCTGCAGGCTCCAAAGTCTAGAAGCATTTTCAGTACTGGGAGCATGGGGCAGAGGATGGATCTCTTTCTTATGTCTTCCCTCTTTATCTATGTTTCCCGCCATCGGTACCTCAGATTCTGCAAATGCATCAGAAAAGAAAAATCAATGTAAACTAGGCAAGAGACTTTCCAGGCTGTAAAGCAGAGATGGCATTAGGTGTCCATTAAGCCCATGGCTGTAGTAAGTCCCTGAAGCAATGGAAATGGAAAGGGGTAGAAGGGAGAAGGGGGAGAATGCCCCGGGACAGAGAACCAGCAAACCCTCTCTATGGTTGTGGTTGTTTTCCTTTTTCTTTCTTTCTTTCTTGTTCTTTTTTTTTTTCCTTGCCATTTTAAAGAGGTCTCATAAAATGAGCTGATGCAATATTCTATTTTGTCTGCCTCCACGCTAGATTCAGAATGCATGCAATGGTTTCTAATGTCAGCAGGTCCAAATAAGATCATTTGCATTAAAAGAAAGCAAAGCTTGCAACTATCAACTTAAAAAAAAAAAAAGAAAAAAAAGGTCTTTTAAAGTAATTGATGACCCTTCGGGTTGATGTCTACATAGAAAGACTAAACTAAAAAGTTCTGCTTCTAATCATAAAAACTCTGAATTAACTACGGCTTGGCTATATCAGGGTTTGATACGGGTCTTTCTATGACCCATCATGTTTGCTCCACGGCTCTGGAGGGTGGAATCAGTGGCCTCCAGCATGACATGTCCTTTAGAGAGTCTGCCTTTACCTCCAGTGAACAGGATGCAGCAGGGCATGCCCCTGGAAACCAGACATGAAGACAGCTCTTCCCAGGGATCACTTTTCCCTTCATCATCAATATAAACTAAGACACACCTTTACACTTTTTAGTGCTTAATCTCTGCATTCCCTCAGTAATGCAATGATAGGCATGTCCAAGGTGGTAAAATGGATTAATAGATGCTTTCAGATTAAAGTGAAATCAGAGATGGAGATGATTCCTGCTATGAAGCCATTTCCAGGATGGAGTTTCTCCTCCTAGTATAGTAGCCTTGATGTTCTCATAAACATCCCCGGGACCTCCACCAGCTCTGCTCTTGCTAACTCTAGTCATGGTAAAATGGCATGGTACACGTGCATCGTAGAAATAACATCACTGCAGCAGAGTGCTGCCTTGTGCGTTTATTACACACGCTTTCCTAACATAATTTTCAGGGCAGTGATATTGTCCTGTGGCAATTTAATAAAACAGCAATAAAATCTCTGCCTTGAGGAAGGATATATTCATGGTGAGGTATTCTATGGTGACTTTGCCTTTCAGAAAGGGATGCCTGGAGGCAGGCAGCTTCCCTTGCTTGTGCGTCCTTGAAAGAACAGAATATACAAAGGCTGAAACTTAGCTGTGGCTGCAGAGCAAATGCAAGTGCACAAGGATGGCTGTGATCAAGCAGCTGCTAATGACTTCTAGGGCTAGCATGGAAAATAGAAATGTGTTGTTCCTTCAACTGTCCCACCATTCAGAAGTGCCATGTGAGAAAAAACACCTCTGTTATATGGTGAGTCTAGATGTATTTGTTCTTGCAGGAGCTTATCACTAAATCTCCACTAGTGGAGAACATTAGAAGGTGGTCCTTGAAACGATCATAACCCCTCCTTGCTCTCCAAGTATAGCATTCAGTGTGGTGAAATTAGGGCATTACATGAACATGTATCTTAAGTTTTATTTGGTTAAATGTGGTAGTCTCTGGGACTGCAGTATCCAGGAAGATGCATGGACTTCCTTCCTTCCTTCTCAGCAAGGTTGTGGGACACTTAGGATTAAGATATTTGAGGACCACTGTTTTAGGGGACCTGCTGCTCCACACACCAGGTTACACTGCTGTGGGAGAATGATATATAGATCCCAGAGCATGTCCTGGGGGTGGGGGAAACAAAATGTTCATATGCTCAGTAAATAACTGTATCTCCATTAGGTCTTACGACCTCTACCCTCTCCTTGAAGGTCCCACTGAACCCTTGTTTTAGCCTTTTGAAAAGAAAAACCAGTCAGTGTGTTCAATGTGCTACATCACATGGGACAGCATGAACTGCTTTAGTAAGGATTGCATGTGGCCAAGAGCAAAATAGCAGGTTCCCTCTCTGATTCTCCTTCCCTATGCTTGTGAACAGATACAGAACATTACGGATCTTCTTCTGGGAGCTAAGACCAAAATCCAGTAGCTCTCACCATGAGGGGAGAGAAGAAGTTGGTCCTCTTCTGTCTCAGAGCAACCAAGTCCTTTAGAAAATCTCTCCTGAAAATTCTGATGATAATCCTTATTCTAAGCCTCATTTTTCCTTACATATCAAACTTCATAATGGCTCCTGATGCAGCCCTGCACCTTGTCACTCCTACACCCATTTTTTTCCAAAAAAAGAATTATTCTCGTGCTTAATTCTGTGAAATTCTGCAAGAATCTGCACATATCCCCTCCCCCCAAGCGGAAACCCATCAAGCCTGTGGGTTTTGGTACTTGTCCATTTTGATATGCTCTAGCCACATCTCAGTTTATAATTTCTAATAATTTCCAGTGTTAGTGAGGCTGAAAAAGCCATTGAGTGTTTTCAGGACTGAAATTGAGCCATCAATTATGAAAATGTTTCTTCTGCTCAGTTTCCCACTGAGCCATTATCTAATAAAAATCACCAGGAAAATACCTCATTCACCAAAGGAGGAAACAGTTAACAAACAGGAGCTGCTACTGGACTGCCCTGAAAACAGAAATGCTGGGCTGGATACGGGCACCCACAAATTCAGAGTGATCACTGGCCCCAACAGCATGCAAAGAAAATTGCAGCCTCAAACAGTCTCAGTTGGCATAATTTTCTATGTGAACTTGTCCCCTTTTCTTGAAATACTAGAATTACTTTACAACACAAAAGCTCTATGCAATAAATGGCTTTTTTCTTTTCCCATGAATCTCCCCTATCATTCCCCCTCTGCCCAGCACACATTAGAAGGAAAATCTTATTTGCATGTAAGGCTCCATCATTAGGTCCCACTTATTATAGGCCAAGAAAAAAATAACTATTGAGAAAAAGAAGAAGAGAAGGGGGAAGTGGGGGGGCAGAAAAAGTGCAGGCGCAGTAAATTACTGTGTGAATTAAATCTCCAGCTGACTGGAAATGGGGCTGTTTGAAAACTCCTTTTGATTTTTGCAGCGTAAGGTGGGGAGGCTGCCATTCTTCTATTTTATGTTTGCTGATCCTTTGTTGTTCCTTTATGATCTTTTTCACCCTACGATGTGTGATTTAGAGTCATTTCAGGAATACAGAGTACTGCAAAGTGGGCATGCTTGGGAGGGAATAGAAATGACCAAGGTTCAAGGTTGAAACCAAAGTATGTACATGAGCTTCCTTACTGGGTGTGTAAAGGCTCACCCCCAATCTCAGTGAGTACATGCAATTAGGTCTGGTTTATTGAATATTTTCCTGCTACAGTGGTATTGAAACAGTAGGTTGTTTAGAGTCACAAATTCACTGGAGATGGATACGGAGTTTTGACCAGGCTAACACAGCCAGCCAGCAGCAAGACAGAGAAATAAACCAGTTATTGTATTTCTCAGTTTTCTATTTTAATTTTAAAATGAAGAAAAAGAATTGGGTTGAAAGAGGTCAGTTTTCAGATGGACAGCTCTTCTCTACCTCACTGTAATGTTACTTAAGAAGAAAGTAATGAGGAAGAAGGGAAAAAAAATTTTTAACAAAATAAACAGAGAGACAGAACAAACACAAGATGTGGGGACTGCTGATGCCACTGGAGATAAGTGTTATAAAATGAAGCTACTGGAAACAACAGTTAATGAAAATGAGCAAAATAAGAATTATAAAGGATACTGCTATCCTACAATGTTACCTTGCAAATGTGATACCATAAAGTGATTTTACTGACTTATTGTACCCTGTGTCTTGCCTGCCCTTCCCCTACCACTGCCCCCAGAGCCGTGCCCAGAAAGCAGCTGAGCTCTCTGTGGGGCTGGAGGGATTATGGCCGGATTCATGGCGCTCTTGATGGCTCTGCTCCTCTTCCCTTCCCATAGAGAAGCTGTATATCTAGTGCCCAAGTGAAAACTGGGAGCTCTCAAGCTAATTGTGGGAGAAAGGATGCTTCAGATTGTCTCCTCAGGCATCTGGGCAACTCTGTCTGTGATAAATAAGATGGACTTTGTGGGTGTTTTTCAGTAGACCATTATTAAAACGGACTCCAGATGATACTGTAGCTCCCCTAACACAAGCCATTTACCCTTCTGCTGTTCAGAGACAAGTAGCTAAATTCAGAGCTGGTGTGAAACACAGCTGATGTTAGCAGCATTGCAGCCACTTACCCATAGCTCCAGATTTGGTCTGGGTCTCCAGTCTACACAGCTGTCCCTCAATAATGGCTCTTTATACACCATCAATTCCTGCCTGAGCTCATCGCACGCTCCCTGGGCAAGCTCTCCACTCTCTATAGAGGGATTTCGGTGCTCCCCCATCCCTATGCTGCTGCCAGTCCAGGTCACAGCGGGCTGATGTTGGCTGCCTGTAATGCACTGTTCGGCATTCACCAAATCTTTAAATCTCTTTTCTTTTGTGGAGAGAAAATGCCAATTACTGGAGGCTCCTGCATGAATTCTGCTGATGACAGGAAGCACTTACTGTTTGTCACTCTTTTGCCTATATCTGATGGTTTATTGGAAAAAGGGTCAGTTTATATATGCACCAAGATACTGGTTCATTGGTATTCCTTGGTGGATGCTCTTCTGCTCCCATCTTAACAATCATCTCTTCTTCTTATCTAAGATGGTTTTATATGGGAAGGATGGGGGGCAGCGAAGGGTGAGGGACAGCAATGTAGGAAACACAAGGTTATCGGAGATCCTTTTCTGCAGAGATGTGCATGGAGTTAGCAGGATAATGCTCATCAAATAATTTATTCATTGGATGCTGTGATATTTCAGCCTTTATTTGTACCAGGAGAATAACTTGCAGGCAACTTGTGTGACTGGCCAGTTTAATGTTTTTTGAAATTTTCTAAATAAAATATGTGTGGAAAAAGGACGAAATTTTAAGCATTAGTAAAATTTTATGTAAAAAGTCCCAAACCTTTAAATGCACTGTGCTACATTTGCTGCTTAATTTTTTTTTTGTTTGTGCTAGCTAATGCCCAGCAACCTCTGACACCAGGGTCTGGTGATGCCTGGTGCTCTCCAAACATAAAATGAGATATTTTTCCTGCTTTGAAGGCCTTGAAGTTTTAGCCTTAAAATTTCAAAGGACCAGACATCCACATCCCGGAAAGCGTGGTTCCTAACCTCCTTAGCATGCTTTGAAAACCCCAAACAGAAAAGACAAAGCATGGGAGGCAAAAGAAAAACACTGAGCAGGGAAATGACTTTGCTTTGGGTCAAGATAACACTTAGGACTCTGGGTAGCACAGCCTCTTGGAGGGTATCCACTGCTCTATTTCAAGGGCTCTGAATAGGAACCTCTTCCCTACTAGGTCAGTTTGCTTCCTAAATTGAGACTGTGACCACCCTTGCTCCCCTCGCATCTCTCAAGCCTGATGCTGTCCCCCTTCCTTGGCTGTCCTCACCTCACGCCCCTCCCTTGGCAGCACAGCATGCCAGCTCAGTGATCCACGTGGGCTCACGTTAAATAATTTAAATTTACAGCTGTGTGGCATAATCCTGCATTTATGTCACCTTCGAATCTATCTCAACAGCTAATGCCAGCTAGCGCTGTGGCACCTTTCACACAATCCCATTCTAACGAACAGAATTTAAGTAGAGGAAGGTTGAATCAGAAGCCAAAATAATTACTTCTCTGGGCACTTTTGCTGCAAGAGCGAACAAGAAATTGGTAACAACAGCCTGGGCGCACCGGGGTATCCAGCAACCCCCCCTTTCTCACCTATGTACAATACAGTCTTTTTTGTGCTAGTTCTACTCCTGTTCATTAATTGTTCATTAAACTGAGTCAAAACTCCAAGAAAGGTTTGTGCTCACTCACCCTATAGTAAGGAAAAAGCAAACAAAAAAACACATTAAGGGGAGCATCCAAGCTGCACATGCGAAGGAGGCAGACAAATGGGCCTCTCCTGCGAGAGCCGGGAAGAAGAGAGGCAAGCTTCAGCTGGCAACGCTCCGCCGGTGTTTTGCTGAACCCCCCGCACGGGCAGCACAGACGCAGGGACCTGGGCTGCAGTCCTCAGCTGCAGAACTGTTGTCGTGGAAGAGAAACCTGAAATATTACCAGTTGAAAAGAAAACACACGCGGCAGATGTCATTTAAATGTAATCATACATGAATGGAGACCCAAGACTCTCTATTCGTACAGCAGACAGCAGCCGTAAGGGTCAGCAGTTTATGAGCGTACTGAACAACGTGGAGCGGTGCAAAATGTCTGCAGTTCTGACTGCTCTTATGGTACCATCAGGTGCTTCCCAGATATTAAAAGACATCTGGGCTTTGCCTCTGGAGCTCACAGGCTAAAACAGACAAAGGAGGAAGGCAACATTAAAGGCAGGTAGTAAGACATATTCCCAACTAATCACCCAGATCTGCAGAATACACCATGAATATTCATGTTCTTTTTATTCCTGACGGGCCTCACCTGCAGTTTTTACCTTAAGCTCTGCTATTTCTAGATAACATGTTTCTCGGTGATTCCTCTCAATGAGCAGCACCCGCTGAATATTTGTCTGTCTGTCTATTTTCAAATCCAACAGATTAAGGTATAATTGCTGCACTTCAGATGATGTGAGAGATCCTGATTCACTGTTTCTTTACAATTTCAGGCACATATGAGCTGGTGCGTTGTTTGGCTGACTTCCTGCGAAGTTATGGCAGCAAGTTGTCCACCACACTCCTCCTCACACATGACATTTTAATTTGAATCCTGTCCAGACAACAGAAGTCTGATTCTGCAATATTAATGACAAACAACTGCAGGAGCTGTGGGTGATTTGCACTGCATCTTTTTTCTGGAATGAAGCGGGACCACCTTTCTCGGGACATGAGTCTGTGCAGATTGCCTTTGCAAGCGACGGAGAAGCGTGCGCTGGCATGCTGTCAATCTCATAAACAAAGGTGTTGTCAGGAAGCCTTATTTAGAAGTATTTCAAATTAACCTTGACAGAAGAATTAATAAATAATAAGAGCTGAATGATTTATAAAGAAATCAATTACACTATAAATTTTAAAACAGCATGGCCTCAACTATTGCAGGGTGAGCAATACGGAGAAACTTCAGGTGGGCTAGAACTTCTCTGGAGGGTTTCTGATGTCCCCTCCAGGTCCCCATGCCTTCTGAAGGTAAGACAAGGGAGTCACAGGCTGAGAGGGGTGTTAGAAAAAAAACCTTGTGTGCCACAGAAGATTGTGCAATGATCTCCTTGATGCTTTGAATTTTGCTTCTCCAGATGGGATCCCAATACTAACAATTCAATCACAAATAAAGTTATTTCAAGGTTTCAAGAATTTAAGAATATCAGCTAATATCGAAGCTTGTAGGGCCTGGCTCCAGGTTACCCATATCATTGGGGGAAGAGGTAAAGAAGACTGAAAGAGAAACCAAAGTGAGATTTGTCTTGCCTAACTCTGGCTGTCTGCTCTGAGTTTGTCTTTTTGGCTCCCTCTCTAGATGATGGAGGGAGAGAGGAAGGTCCAGAGGCCAAGTCATCCCATGTGTCACAAATCCCTATTTCAGGATGTGGCAAACATAGTAAAGCTTCCAGGAAACATCTTGTTAGTGCCTGCTCCCTGGTTTTGGCAGGCCAGCTTCTGAGCTGCTGGAGACCTGGGGATTCAATAAAGGCAAGCCAAGCAAGCCCATCGCCCTTGGATCCTATTTCAAAGTCTGCTTGTCTGGGGGGGTGACCACATCAGAGGCTGCATTTTCATGGAGAATTTCAGCACTTTGATTTTCACTCCAGCACAAACATTGACCTATTGACAGTATCAGCAGAAATGGAAGCACCTCCCTCTGCCCAGGGAGGTGCAGCAGTTTTCTGCAACAGAAACCTGTGAGCAGTTTTCAACCACTGAAAGGCTGGGCTACGCTTACCTGGGTGATTGATCAAACAGATATGAGTATTGCTGCCAGTTAGCTCATTTACTTTAATATCTGAAGAACACAAAGCCCCCAAAAAAGGCAGGGAAAAAAGCTGTTCAGACACTGCGGTGGTGGACAACCTTATCAGAACTCCATAGTTAGGTGGAAATTGGTTTAAAAATTCAAATGACTGTTCACATAAAATGGCTTGCAGGATTCACCCAACTGTAATAGCAATTCTCTGCAAATGATTATGCAATTACCTCCAGGAGGTCAAAAAGTAATTACCACGTAACCTGCTCTCTTCTGCTGGTTGCCTCTAATAAATAATAGATGCAAGCTCTACTCTGGTTTAGAAGAGAATTTGCCATTTCTTTACCCTGTAATTACATTAGATTATTTACCCAGCATGGTCAGCTGTGACCATGTAGGTCTGCTAACATGATACAGGAAGAATGGATGAGGATGATTTATCCTGAATATCCTCCAGGACCTAGGATCACAGGGAGCTTTGGTTTCTTGTGCACCCAGGACATACCCTTCTCACTGGCCATATCTGCTCTGATAGGTGCTGAGCACTCCTGTGTGTCAGTGTCCTCCTAAGGTCTGCTGAACTCAGTGCAAAACCATACTTTAAATTTATGGGGCTGCAGCCGAAGTCCCTAGCAGCCAAGCTGTTCAGTAGGGCTTACTAGGAAATCACTGGAGGACATTTTGCTTCACACACTGTAGTGTTGTCAGGACATTAGGCATCAATAAAGAGATAACATTTTCTTTAGCCTCAGGCTTATGAAGCCTGGAAGACCTGGGTCTCATGTGTTTCCCCATGAGCAAATAAGCAGGCTATCATCATTTTCGTCTTTGTCAGAAATAGGGTTTTTTTGTTGGCTGAATTTCACACTGAGACAATTTCTTCTAGAGGACCTGGAATGCTGGCATTTGCTTTGTTTCCCTGACTCTCACCTTGGAAGATGCAAACCTCAGAATATGCTTCCTCTTTTTGGCAGTCGGCTGCTTTGACCTTGCTGGAAGGAAAGACATTCATTATTGGGGAGCACAGAGAGATGTGGGGGCACAGTGTGCTTGGAGCCTGACAGAAGCAGAACAAGATGCACAGCTTCTTCCTGGAAAAGTTGACAAGAAAAGTAGAACAAACTAGGTAACGTGTGGGAGAAAGGCCAGATTACTGTTTTCATTTTATGCATGGCAAGTGAGGGGTAGCAAGACTGAGCAACTTGACCAAGGTCATGCAGCAGACATGTGGCAGGACAGCACAAGCAGAATCTGGCTCTCCCGAGGGCTGGTCCAAAGTCTACACCAAGAAAACATTTTCTGCCTGTTAGGAAGCAGCTCAGGCTGAGTCAGAAAAGTATACGCTCCCCCATAACATATTTCCTCTGTCAGAAGATAAGTGTATCTCCCGCTCTCTGCCTACTACAGCTGCTGTTTAATAAATTAAGCGTCTAATTACATGGTATAGAAGTGATGTTGTTATACAGATGCAGTGACTGGAAACAAGACCAAGCAATAATGTTCCAACAAAACCCAGCGGCCTCTGCTCCTGATTTCTATTTTATGCTTTGTGGTCCCTGCGTTGGAGTATGTGCCACAAGCTGGGTTCACATCAGGTTTTACTGTACCTTGTGATTGATGGACACAGTTCCAGCAAGGGCTGGTGTCTCAGCAGTCTCTCCCCTGCCTTTTCCCACCTGCTCTTCCACAGCCACAAAGCATGGCCAAGGCTGATAGTGAAAAATGCACCTAGAGATACTTTATCACCTAAAGGTAAAAAGAAGTATTTATGGAGGGAACACTTTCAAGTTTATGTGTTAAGAGAATACCAGCCTACACATGACCACAGAGCTTTGAATTTCAGCCTATGTAAACCTGCCCAGTGTCTTTGCTGAATCTCCCCTCTCAGACACCCATGGCCCCTTTCACGTAGGCATTTTAGGAAGCACTGCAGTGTTGTGGTCCATGGCCTCGGTGTCTACAGCCATTCCCTCCCAGCTATCCTCTCTGGGCCTATAGCTCAGAGGTGCCCAAGGAGTTAAGCGGAGCTGGTGGGTGTCATTTCAGGTAGATATGAGTGATTTCTCAGTTGTGAGCAAATGCAGGTCAGGGTGGGCGTAGCCTTCATGTGCGTGTTACACCTTAATAGCAAGCTGTGAGAGAAAGGATGGCAGGTTCATTTCCTTCCACTCTGAGCAAGCACAATAAGCCATGGCTGTGGATTGCTGAGCTCTATATTATCAATAAAGGGCAATCACACCACTGGGAGTTAATGACAGTTTTGCACATAATAGAAACCTTTGAGAGTAATTACAGAGTCCTTTAATGCCAGTGGGACCCAACTCACACACACACATATCTCCTGTTGCCTGGATAAGCTGAGCAGGCTGCACTGGGGCTTGGTGCATGACACAGAGGCAGCCCTGCATCTGTATTCTCCACCCCTTGTCCAGCAGCTCGGCTGGTGTCTGTGAGCCAGAGCTCAGGACTTAGTGCCAATGCAGTTGTCAGAAATGAGGATCTCTTTTGGGGGCACCCAGGAGATTTGTACAGTTCTTCTGCATTGCTATGAGACTACTGCGTGGTCCAGCCCACATTGCGCCAGTGCTGGCTTTTTGTAGGAAACAAGGGTTTGACTCATGTTTTGCTGAACGCTAGAGACTGAGTGATGAGAAGAGAGGGAGAAGTGTGGGCACAGATCTTGAAGAGCAGCACAAAGTACTGAGTAGGAAAAGAGAAGAGATGGAGGCAGGGAGACCCTCAATAATAAACTCTGTAGGCTCCGAAGCCTGGAATTAAAAAAAATGCTAGAGCTGGGCCATTCCCCCTCATTTCCTTTTCTTTGAACCCCACAGCTCTGCATAACCTCCTTCAAAATGTCTGCTATTAGCAACAGTTCCCTCCTTCCTTCCCTAGCAGAGAGATGCATTGAACTAATTAACGTGCAGAGTTTGTGCAATCCCATTTTGGTGGCTTAGCACTGGATGTCCCTCAGCAGTGACGTGGCCTGAATGAGAAAAAGGCCACGGAGGCAGAAAGCAATGACACCAATATCTCAAAAGCCAAAAGGCACCGAGCCAGTGGGCTGGGAGGGTGACAAGTCCCTGGGGGCATCATCATTCCAGGGAGCAGAATCAGATGGCTGCAGGGAGGGGAGATGCTCTTAACAGCAAGAGGCAGAGAAGGAGGGAAAAAGGGAAAGGGAGAAAAAAAAAAAAAGGAGAGAGAAAGAGGGTACAGCATCCATACTGTGCAGAACTAAAGGGGTGCTGCACATGCTGTTTGTTCTTGCAGTTCTTTAACAAAGGAGGCACCGGCTCCTGTTTCAGTATTTATATTTCCCCGGAGCAGCACCAACTGTATTTCAATATAAATGTAACATAGTTAATTGAAATCGGTAATTTCAGCAGTCATTAATAACAAATCTCTAGGAAGGAATATCCCTGCTACAGTTAATGATCAGCATAAAAAAGACCCTCTTTTAAAGTGAAACTGTGAGCTCGGGGTTCATTTTATAGTTGATTAGAGTGAGTTAAACTTTGCCCCTGTCTGTAAGTTGTGTATTTAAATATGAGAAGTTAGCAGTATTTGAAGTTATCAAAATACCACAGGTGCTCTGGAGCGAATCCAGCCCTCATGGCTGATCCCCAAAAGAGTGATGTGACCCTGAAGAACAGAAAAGCTGGAATTAGCCAACAGCAGTTAGAATGGACCAAACTCTGCTGTGAGCCTTGGTGTAAAACAGAGCTGAGCCTCGATAAAATCAGCAGGACTCCTCCAGATCTGTGGGAAAACTGGCAGAATCTGACCCAGCCTGAGGCTCCTCACTACAGCCCGTGAGATGCTATTGCAGGTGACAGCTAGCTTTGCTCTGAATTGCAGGAATGCCCTGAATGTTTAAAACTGCCTATAGGATTGCATTAGCATTGTGAATTCCTTTGGAAAGCTGGCTGTGTCAACCGAAGGGATTCTGCCCCTGTGGGTACTGCATTATCAGAATTTGCACTGTGGTTGGGGCAGTAATTCAAAACCAGATCAACTATAATATGAAAATGGAAATCCAGATACAGGTCCTGAATTAAATTCTTTCTATTAGAATAGAATGTCTGAGAGTGGCTTTTTCCTAGAGGGCAAAAGCAAGACATCATCTTAAAAACCTTGGGAGAAATGTCTGCTGTAAATACATGAAGCAGTGGTGTTGGACTGTGGAGTGGGTTTATAATTTTCTTCTGTGATTATCAGAGCTACTGTTGGTTTGCACCAGGTATGGGTTCATAAAGGGTGCAGTCACAGTTGCAATCCTCTCTCAGTGAAGCTGCAAGTCCGTAATGTATTGAGCGAGCCTGGCGAAACTCCAGAGCTGTCTTCACCAGAGCATGCAAGGAACTGGGTGATTCCTTTGCCTAAAATGCTTGTCCTTTCACTGTGCGGGAAACATATTGGGAAGGGCAGATGTCATCCTTTGACATACCACAGTGAAATGATCTTTTCCATGTACAAGGCCATCATTAATGATAAACCCCCGCTCCTTTAATTAGAATGAGAAATGTGATTTGGAAAGGTAAATGACAGAAAGTGTATGCGCGGCAATTACCTATGGAATACGCAAGAGGGGAGTCCAGGAATGATGAATGTAGAGAGACATGCATCTTAAGTGGATTATCTACTGGGGGAAAATTTACTGCACCCTTGAAAATGACACAGACCTAAAACCAGTCTCAAAAGTCCATCCTTGATCATCTCGATCAGTGCTTGGACTGTCAGGCTTCCAGTTGCAAAGACTGCATTTTCTTTCTCCCTGTATTTTGACATACAGGCTTTTGTTTCCCAGCACAACCTGCAACTGTGAGTGTAACTCAGTGGTGAAATAAGCTCCAGTTCAGGAACAGACATTTTTCTTTCTTCCAATTAAAGGAACTACTCTGTAAGTCCTGTAGTAGGTATCAGTGTGGCAGTGCTGAATACTGTGGATCCAACTGCTACGCATGCTTCACACAAGTGACAGCTATATAGAGGCACTGTAAAAATGAAAACAAAAATGTTGTGTATATAATGCAATGACGGATTGTTTCCTAAATGTCACAGAACACTTTGGTTTGCAACCTCACTGAAGGCTCATGTTGGTGCTGCCTAGAATTTGTTTAGTCTCTGTGTTAGTGGAGTGCTTCTATCCAGTGCTAGCACAGCATTGGTGGCCAGAAAAGGAACAAAGTGAAAGCATTTACCTAAATTTAAACTCCATGTGATCAAGAAAGCTATTGAGATTATAGCTTCAGGAAACCCAGGATCACATCTGCAGATGTGTACGAGGCTAGTGAAACTAGCTTTCACGTTCATGGCTTTTCAGCCCAAACAACCAAAAAGCAGATCCCTGTTGGTCATCGAATCTGTTCACAGCCTTCTGTATCACAGTAGCTCACCGAGGTGGGGCTTGTGCACCTGTAGAATGGGAGCATGGCTACTCTTCTGTCCTCTCAGGCTCCCCAGGAAACCACCATGGTACCTGATGCACACTCGAACCCATGCACAGAGGACAACAGAAGCACCTTGTAGTTTCTCCTCGGAAGATGCTTCTAACTGCAGAGAACACTCTTCCTGGGATCCCTGTGCTTTTCCAGCATCTCCTGTAATTGGTTTGGTAGAAGCCTTTGGAACTATATGCTGCTTGCTAATATGTGTAGTTATACCGGCTGATGATGTCTGAATCTCAATACTTATGACCAGGATATATTACGCTATCAGAGCAACTCTGCTAGGAAGCCAGCTGGAGAATGAGGGCTGGCTTGGGAGCTCTCCATCATCAGATAATAGCTTGAGCTCCATAAAATCTCTTTTTAGCATGAAGTTCCATTTCTGGATCACAGCAAATCCATGGACAATTGCTTGTTCCATCATGGAAGTCAAAACATTTTATCCTTTCAAAATCAAATTTTATTTCCTTTGAGTCCCTGTACAGCATCCTGAGCCCATGTCATTTGTTTCCTTCATCATGACTCTCCCAGTAGGATAAAGTAGAAAGAGAGAAGATGTGATATCATTTGAACAGAAAATTTTAGTTGCTCTTCCTACTGATGAGGAAAAAACGTCTCTCTGCTATTAGAGGGGCTCATCAGCGGGGAGACAGTCCAGCAGCTAGTTCCCCAAACACTGCAGCTGGAAAACTCTGAGCCAGCAATATCAGAAGTGCACAGCTCAGCACTGATTTCTTGTCCAGAAAGAAGAGATCTCCTTCCCTTCCCCCTCTCCATCACCAGTTAAGATCAAGTCAATCAGTGCTTTGTAAAATAAACAGTGTACATGGTAGAGGCAAACTGTCCTGATATTTCTGTCACCTACAGGGACCGAGGGTGTTTGCCAGGTAATTGGAAGTCTTCATGGCCTTTGAGCAGCAGAGCAGATCTTGGTGCGTGAGCAGGGGCTGAGTGCTGGGGTCTGGTCTCCAGGAACTGGGCAGCACGGAGCAGCAACCTTCCCCGTGCAGGAGTGGGGGAGAGAAGGAAGAAGGAGAAGATGCAGCTCGTAACAAAGAAAAAAAACTAATGAGCTGCACAAACTGGCATAGAGCCAGCCCTGAAAAAATCATTAACATGGTCAGGTTAAGGAGAGCTCTATTAAAGTGTCTATCAAAACCCTTGCTCTCAAATGGATTTATTGGATGAGAAGGAGAAGCGGGGGTCCAGAGTAAATACAATAATAATGGGCCTGGCCTCTCTGTGCCAACAATGCCTGGTTACTGGAAAAGCTCTGTGAGATGGAGTGATTTGCCGGAAAATGGGAGAAATGAAATTTATTTAAAATCAGACCCTGAGAAATGCTGAGACTCGTATCTTCCAAACCAATCCAGCAGGTAGGGAGGCAAGCCTGGATGAGGACAGAAGTGGATCGCTGCTCTGAAAACCTCCTGAGCTCACAGTTTATGGCTAAGATCCCATCCCTTGGGGAAAGAGGAGCTGCTCTGAATTATGCCAGCTGCTATAAGATGAGATCAGCTGCTCCAGGGGTTGGGAACCCAAGGAGTTGGGCCAAGGATGGCACAGCTCATGAACTGGGCACAAGGGGCAAGGACCGGTGCAGGTTACGCTGGAATTTTTGAACAAGGACAATTTTTGAACAATTCATTACAACAGATATTTAAATGAATATGGTGGCACTCGAAGATTAAAACAAACCTAACTGACTGGAGGAAACAGCCTTGCTCCTCCAGGATTTGTGTCTAGAAGAACACAGAGATGACTGCGTTCTCCTGCCTGGATTTGCAAGCACCTAAGTCCAGCATGCTTCAGTGTTCTCGCTCCTTATTTATACCAGCATGTGGAAGAGAAAACTCACACACATGGATCTGGATTCCTCCTGGACTCTCGCTGTTTGCCCAGTCCTGCTGGATTCCTTCTGAGTTTGGAGTCAGAGGGCTGCAGTGATCTTTGATAATCGGACTCGCAATGCGCTGCTCCAAGAGCTGAAATTCAGTTTCTTTTACACTTAAGCTCAAAAATTTTCATGAATGACATGCAGCAAAACCTGCCTCAGGGAGGACCTGAGGGGCCAGCAAACATCAGTTGCCTAATAGGGGTGACTCTCTAGTTAGATTTATTTATTTTTATATGCATTTTTAATAAACTGAGGACCTGAAGGATGTTTCAAGACAGTCGCATGGATGGAATTGTGGACGGAGGGCTGGGTTGCTAAGCATATTGCATCACACATGAATAAAGGGGGGCCAGCAGCACGGCTTCACTAACAAAGCAGCAGAAGAGAATCTCAACCATGGGAAGAAGCGTGCACAAACCTCTGGATGGGTGTCAGTCCACAGCGATGTTCAGACCAGGGTGGCGCTGGGAGCTGGACCCAGCCACATGCCGTTCTGCTTCCCCTTGGTTATTCCCAAGTGCTCTGGGGAAAGGATTAGCGGGAGAGAGAGGTAAGTTTCCTGCTGCTCTAACTGCTTCCTTTTCCTTAGAGACACAGGCACAGCCTTCCTTATATATGTGTAGACTTCAAGGTACATTTCAGCCTACAGTGACACAGGGACAGCGGACACAGATCAGATCATGCAACGAAGCAGTGGAGCCTGAGACAGGGCTCAGACACGGGATAGGAAAAGTGCTGTTGCAAACAGCTGGACCCTTGCAGGCAGGAGGGTCTCATCTGCACAGCATGAGGATCAGGGTCTGACCACCATCTCTCATGATGTCTGAGTCCAGCACAGGGCAGAGACTTCAGTTAATTAGGTCTGTCCTCTCTTCAGGTGTAATACCTGTCCAGTAAGCAGTGGATACCATGCAGGACACGGGAAAAAACAACATTGCCTGCAGAGAAAGAAATCCTAATAATAAGCGAGATCCTAATCTGTGCTTGGGCATGAGCCCTGCTCCTCTGCCTGCTTCCACCCAGCATGGCAGGGTGAGGACACTGTGCCTGGGCTTCATTGACAACTCCTGCGTTGTATTAAGGCCAAGCTGACACCTGGCAAATCTGCTGTGAGTCTTGATGTCAATTTTAATGCCTTATGTACGAGATCATGTGGTGCTAAGTCAGGAGACAATCTGAAACTTGAGAAATATTTCAGTGTCTCAAACTAAGCACATGAACAGGTCCCAGGATACCTAAAGTTAATTCTACACATGAGTGTTTTCTACAGGAAGGATGTATTTAAGCATGTGGTTAAATGTTTTCCTGAATCAGAGCCCTCAATGGTAAAGGATGAAGAGATGTTATTGGAGGTGCAGTTTATACCTAACACTTGGCACATTAGGCAGCACTCATGTGGTTAAAACACACTTTTTCATTAAAAATTATAATCGGGGAAAAACAAATTAGAGCCAAAATGAAATAGGCTTTTTATTTTTCCCCTTTTACCAAGAGATTATATATTTCCCAAACACAATTTCTCTAATCCATATCTAATGCATTAGAGGCATTCTGCTATTTTGCTCTAGACAAACAAATTTCCCACCCAGTGTGGGATCACAGCCCTGTTCCAGAGAGAAAAACAAGTCATAATAATACGGAGGCCACTAAAGGAAAATGTTAAAATAATTAAAATATGAAAGAAGCTGCTGTCTTCCTGGGATTTCAATTTCAGAGGTGCCTGAGGGGAGGGGGTTGGATATCTCACACTGATACACTGTTTGATAAAGTGTGATAAAGACTTAGAAAAATTGGCAGATTAAACTGAAATAAAAGCTGCGGATGTTTGCATTCGGAAAGCTATTAAAAGCAGTGTGATTGAGCAGCAAGAAGCTTCTCTTTTATGCAAGAATGCGCTGGAGTGGGATGTTTGCTGCACCGATGTCAAGGAGCTCAAAAGAGTTGTTTTTGTTAGTGGCACTAACTGTTCTTTTTGGATGCTGGCTTGTATGCACAATTTAAAGCCTCCAGGATCGTGCTGCGCAGTGATGCAGCCGTACGATGGGACCAAAGCTCCAGGAGAGCCATATGGTCATGTCCTAATGCGATGTCTCCATTCGGAAGAGGCTCAAACCCCATTTGTGGCAGGTGTATGTCGAAGATGCCAAGTTGCAGAGATGGCTCGCCCAAGTATCTGCCTTCTTAAGGACTCTTTCCCTCAAAACTTCTTGGAGGTTTCACCTCCATTCAATTCGCCTCCAAAACAATGGCCCTTTTTTAAGCTGGTTCAAACTCATGCTGTCAGGGTGCTGCCTAAAACCGGGAGAAAAAACGATAGATCGTTCTTTACCTCCCTTATTAGTTAACTAGCCATTTGTCTTTAAGACGGACAAGGGTGCATACCCAGATGAATGCCCCCATTTCCATGTAAAACCACAGGTTGACTTACAGACTGGAGGGTTAAAACAGGAAAAAGTGAATGATCTGGTAACTAAAACGAGGTTGTGACTGCCTGATTGATCTCACAGCTCAAATAACTGATAAGAAAATAAGCGGCTACTTATAACCAAACAGCCCATGGACCAGCCAGAGACTGAAATATGTTTGCAATGAGCATGTTTGTCGAACAGCCATGAAGAGCAAAGATGTTTGTAGAATTAGAAGCAGTGATGATAGGGTCCATTCTCCGGCAAACTCCAAAAAGGGCGAAACACAGCATTAAAACTGTGGCAAGCAGCTGAAGCAACAGTTGTGCTGACAACGGTGCCCACATGGAGACCTGATGCTGTGAGACAGCCATTTTGCATCTGACTGCCAAGCAGCAACACGCAGGCAGATTGCTCTGCCCTTGCCTGCGATTGCATTGCCTCCAAGGGCGATGGTGGCCTCAGCAGTCAGCTACCCCTGGCAGGGCACATCCCAACTCCAGGCACTGTGGCCGGCCGGGATGGGTGCTGCGAGGAGATGAGCCTGCCCCCGGTCCAGGGCACGGAGAGGAGCAACCTTGCTCTGCAAGAAGGTCAGGATTGGGTCTTGGCTATATGGGCACACTCCCTTGCTCTCTTCCTAAATACTGGAGTCATAAAAATATGATTTGTGGTTTATCTGTAACAAAAAATCAACACAAGCACTGATTTAGCAGCAGCATGGGTCACACACACAAGCATATTTTAAGTTACAGCAAGTCTTGCTACTTTTCTAACTCTCTCCCTCTCTCTGCTCCAGCTCAGACTACTCTCTTTTTTTTTTCCAATTGCCTCTGTCTGGCAGCTTTATATTGGTGACCCGAGGGTGCAAATTAGGTGTTTGAAAATACAGCAGTTAAATCAACAACTCTGAAGTGTAATAGAGGTCAGGATAGTTTGCTTCCAACTCAGTAGCTCAGTTTCTGCTTTGGTTCATGCTATCTGCATTTTGCAAAGTCCCCTGATTTCTGAAGGAGGTGAAAACAGGGCCCAATCCTCCTTCCATTCAAACCTCCAGGAGTTTTCTCCCTGTTTATTTTTAGGCTTCTAAAAAGAGGCAGTGGTTCCCTTGGTTCATTCACCGTAATTTTCTGGGACAGGCTCCCAGTCTGGCCTATGTCCTTTGCCCTGGAGCTCTTCTCCTAAATCTATCTGTCACTGCAACTGGGCAAAGGAACACATTTTCCCCTGAATTTTTGGTCTGTCCCGCTGCCAGTCAGTCAGAGTGTCTGGTCCGATTACATCTTGTCTGTCTTTAATGGGCTCGTTAACATTTGGATACGCTCATGTGTTCTGCTGACAAAACACCCCCATAGCGCTAAATAAACACCACGAATCAGGAGAACCATAACCAAGAGCTGCAGAATGGGGCTTCGGGGGAAATATTTCACGGTAATATCTGAGCCTTGTAATTGAAGGCTGACTACCGTGGGGGAAGGAGCGATTCGGCTCCACTATCATACACTCGAGACTTGATTCATTTGTCTTGATTAGCAAAAGTTTAACTATCACATGCCTTTAATTAGCAGCTTTCTCAGAAGACTCATTGGCGTGAACAACCAAGGCCAGACAGAAATGAAGGCTGGACTTGGGGGAGGCAGCTCCGTGTGGTCTGTTTGGAGGAAACCTTGGGCGACAGTCACTCAGGTCTGCAGCGGAGGCAACAAGAACAGTCTTTAGACTGAATATTGCTTTGCGGCACTGATGTCCGCGGAGCAGAGGAATAGTGCTGTAAAACAGGCATCTGCTCTGTCTTGGGGAAGAGGGATGTGAACACTATTAGAGAGACTTTGGAAGACAGAGGTTACACTTGCAGCACACAATGATTCCAAGGTAGTGGTGCTAGCCAGCATCACATTGACGCAGGTGGTTGCAATATAAGACTAAGACCTTTGGTTTCAGTCCCTTAATTTTTTTATTATACATATTTAAAGTGCCTGCTGCTTGGGTGGGTGAGTAGTGAAAGCTGATACCTACAAGGTGCCTCAAGCCCCCAAGAGCAGGTGGGACTCAAATAACCCAAAGAAAAGAGAAATTGTGAGCATCATTTGCTAAGTGAGTCTAACAGGTACTTTTGAAGAGGTGCACTTTGAAGAAAAGGAGGCTTGGGGTGTGAAACAATTTGGTCTCAATCCTTTTTCAGTCACTTTGTGCAGGAGGAGGTTTGCATACAGATATTGCCAAATACTGGCACTGTTCCACAGCACTGGTATCGACAAACGGCACAGGGCCAGCATCAGATGACACCAACACCTTAACCAGAAGTTAAAGCTCTTTGGAGAGGGCTGGTGCAGTGTTTTGGGTGTGCAGAGCTGAGTGTGCTGCTGCTCTCTTGGAGGGCAGGGAAATTCCATAAGGGGAATGTAGGGAAGGTCATTAGTGACTTTGGGTTGCTTTTGTGTGTAGCCATTTGGTTTCAAAGAGCTTTCTGTTAGGACATTATGGAGCACCCTAACCCTCATTGGGACCTTTGTTCTCTCTTTTGTCAGACAGGCACAGATTTAAACCCGCATGATCTGTTCCATCTGAAATTGTTGGCCCTCATGTAAACAAGGCCATTAAATAGAGAAAAAGACAAATGATGCTAGTGGGCATGTGCTTCATTCTGTCTCAGAAAGCTACATCCTTTGATGGCTCAGTGATCCCACATGCACCTTGGAAAGGTCTGGGCTATTAGAGAGAGTAAACAAGTCCTCACTTTACCTTTCCTATGCTCTGCCTATTCCTTTTCTCTCCCTCCTTCTTTCCCATATTCCACCTTCTCATTTCAACTTTCCCTAATTTCTCATCTTTCAGTCTGTGTATCCTGGAGGCAGAATACATTTTTTTTCAGGCAGGATCCCTGGACTTCTAAATCTTTTTATTTTACTTCAGATTCTTTCTGACCACCTCCAGGCTGTGCGCACACATACACACACACACACATGCATTTGTATGTGTCTCTGATAACATTTTCTTCCCTTTTCCTTCCTGAGCTCTTTTCATACATTCTTTGAGTTCGCTAGTCCTATTTCCATCAATCTTGGGAAAAAATATATGCTTTGTTCCCCCTTTCCCTTTTCTTCCATCAATCCAGAATAATAAACAGCTCAGACTTCCTATCTCTCTGATTACTTTTCCAGGAGATTTTGCCTTCTAGAGGAGCTGTATTTTCTCTTTCTCTTTTTTTTTTTTAAAAACTTTCCTTTCAAAGGAATCATCCTTTTCCTCCCTTGGTCCCTGGCTTCTCCTCCAGTGTTTTATTCAGGCTATGGATGATTGTCTCTGTACACTCCTTTTATGCTATGAAATGAATTGCTAATGCAACCCCTGCCGGGAGAAGCATAGTCTGATCTTGTCCTAAATAGGCCCCTGTTTGCAGGGGATGATGTATAAATGTATCGACTGCATCATTATATATTCACTTAGTGGAACACAGGCCTTGAAAAAGGCCTCTGCCTATTCCATAAATGAATTCCTGGGGAGAGGAGATGCATCCAGCCTTAAGGTGCCTTGAAGTCCATTCCTGCTCCCCCGGCAGGGCTGCTCAGCTAAGCCCCGCATCAACCGAATGCATATTCATTGCAACAGGATCTGGAAAGGTGACGGAACAGAGCCCCTCACCTCTGCACGGCCATGTCATCCGCAGGGGCTGCAAGCCCAATGTCCATGCCAGATACGCGACCTCCTTGCCAAGGTGCCTTTCTATGAGCTCGCTGGCAGATGGGAAGCCCTTGCTCAGAGCACTTCCAGGCACCACCGCCTTTGCAGCCCTCTGGGTGGGGGGGGAAGCATCCATGTCTGGTGAGGGGACAGGGGTAGATTTAGGGCTCTGAAACCCGCAGATTGGACCCCTGCCAAATGGCTGAACTGCCTGGGGGGATGCAGTGCTGATCCCTCTTCTTGCAGCAAAATGCACTAGCAGGGCTTGAGCAGGATGCAATCCAAAAACTTCTGTTAAATGCAATGGTAAGATTTCCCCTGAGCTGCTTATGGTTTTATATAAGCTCTGAGAATAAGAGAGGCTGAATAGGATATAGGAGACCTTCTTTCAGCCCCAAGGTCTACCACAGTCATCCTGCCTGGTCCTGGCGCGGACCCAGAACTGCCCCACCAGTTATATCCTAACCCACGGCCAGTATGGCACTGGAGACACTGCAGTGTCTGTGGGATGCTCCTTGGAGGAGTGCTGGACAGTTTCCAGCCAGACCCTGCTATGGTGTTGGCTTGGATTGTATTTTCTGGCACAAAGGAAAAAAAAAAAACAAAAAACTTAGGTCTTCCCTGGTTTCATTTTATTGTTTTCTTCTGGACTAGGCTCTGGGATTTTCTCAGAAAAACTCTAAACTCTCCTATTAAATCAGGTCACCATAAGCAATGCATAGCACAGCCTCTGAGTGTGGTTTGTTGTTCTGCTACTATCAGGTCTTATCCATCAGCCTGGCTCAGTTTCACCTGAGTTCACTCTTCTCTGAGCTAAACCCCAATCCTGTGAATAATCTCTGTCTTCATCCTCCTCCTCAATATAGCCTGAGCATAGAATTACTGGAAGCTCCTGTAATGTGCTGCTTGTGTTTGCAGTAAAACCGCTTGCTAATGGGCAAGGTTCATGCTATTTCCATTTGTGTTAGTCAGACTCCTGGGGCATACAACCTTTTTTTTTTTAAAAAAAAGAAAAGTCTGCATATTTTAAAGTGTAAACAGAACCTGGTGTTTTATTAAATAAATGTGACAATTGCAATAATGTTTTGCAGATTACAGGAGAAGGAACTTAAGGGAAACATTTCCAGAACCTCAGCACTGTGTATTTTGCTGATGCTTAAATAAACTCTTCTTTGTTACTGCTGTTCTTTCTGTGGTGCTTGCTGTTAGTTTGATGCTACTTGAAAACCTTAAATGCCTAGAAAATCCTTCTGCTAGACAGGGATGTTCCTTTCTACCTTCTAGTCTGCCCAGAAACCTCTCAATTCCCTCAGTATCTTTGCACTCAGGCAGAGAGATCCAGCTTTTTCAACTCTTAACTTTTGCCTACAAGTCAGCAACTCCCTGGACTCGTATTAACAACCCAGATGAGCAGTGGCACAATTGAGACCTTACGCCTGGGTCCCTACCATGCTGCTGCCGTCACCCAGGCAAAGCCCAGTTTGACTCAGCTGGAGTGGCGACAGCGTGTTCGGTCCTGGCATATGAATAAAAAACCTGATCAGCCCAAGTCCCCTGGCTCTCCTCATTATTGCAAGGGCAGGAATAAGTTCTCCAGCTGGGAGGCATCTAACCACAGTTTAGCTAAGGTTTAATGTGAAATCAAATGAAGGCTATCTCACCTTCTTAAAGCCGTACATAAAGCAGAAAGACAACTAGGCTGAAGTTATAAACACAGGTTTTCTGCAGAGAAAGCAATCCCCTTCCCAGTCAGTCCCTGGAGCTCATCCCACCCCTGCTTGCAATGCTAAATGCAGACCTTGGCTACCTGAAGCGCATCCCTTTCATAGTGTCCCACTTCCCCAGCTACTTTCACTCTACTGCAGCCCTGCTAGCAATGAGGGCAATATTTCCTGGCCGGTGGAAGGGGGTTAACCCTTTCTCTGCCAGTGCCAGGAGGAACTCATGGCCACAAAGACTGTATGGTCTCTCCTGCCTGAAGTCTTAAGTCTCAGCTTTCCCACGGTGACTCTGGCTTTAAATTGTGTGCAGTGAGTAATTCTCTCTGAGCGCCTTCCTTGAAATGTCCATTCCCGATCCCCAAGTAGTGTAAAAGAAAGAAGAAAGCACCCTTGCTTTAATCCCTGGCTCATTTCTGCTTCTTTAAAGGCATTTTTGCTTTCTGTCTGGACTCACAAAAAGCATTGTTAAGCCATTCAGTAGAATGCAAAAATGAATGGAAGATAAAGCCTCCTGCACTGAGGTCAGGGTGCTCCTGTTTTCCACTAAGAGCGAGACTGGAGCAGGCACATCGCAGGGCTTCTGGCACTGCTGACAGCAGGGGAGAGCCAGGTGTGCTGCGCAGGAGCCCCGTGGTGTTGTGATGTGACAGCTCTAAACCTTCTCTGTGCAGCCCGTCAATCTGGCTGATGCGCGTGCACCCGATGACAGCCGAGCGCTAAACTCCCCATGGAAGCTCGGTGAGCGCAAATGGGAAGGAGAGGTGGGATCGGGGCAGACCCCATACTCTCCAGCACTGCCCTCTGAAACGTCAAGTATGAGGATACAAGTGCTCAGCCTAAGTGTCTGCCTGCAGCTCTTCTGCTTCAGACACACTGCCAGTATTAGACACACTCAGGTCAATCCTGAGACACGTCTTTCTTTTTTTAAGCCTGCTTAAATATTAAATTTAGCCATGAATAAAGAAACTTTATTAGGTGTGCAACTGGATCTTAGCATGAAACAGATCATTTGTATAGACACCATAAGCCCATAGATGGTGATGGAGAGGAGAAGGAACAGGGGACAGCATGCAGAGTAACCACAGAAACATGGGCTTGCAAGTCACTTCCACCGTCGTGAATAGGTGTTTGACTCCCAGTCTTCAGTGGGCAGAAACAACTCTGACTGCAGGTCGCATACCTGTTGCAGGCAATGCCTTCTGAAGACTGGTATAGTCCATGTCTACAGTGCTACATTTCCTTGGCATCTTCTGTGCTGCCTTAGCTCATGGAGAAACCCAGATAGCTCTTCAAGACCGGGTGTAGAAAGGCTTTACCTTCTCACTGTGGCTGTGACTACTTTCAGCCACTTGGCTCTGTGACCTCAAACCTGAGCTCAGGAGCACAGGCAGTAGGTGAGAGGAACCTATGGGGGCCAAGAGGGCATCATTGGGTATCTGCTGCCTGGCATTGCCAAACCTCTATACTTGGGAGCAAGAAATTTTCAGCCTGAGAAGTGCAGGTGCTTAGTGCAGTATCATACCTGCCTGTCCCAGTGTTGGACAGGCTTGTTGCTCTCGTCAAATCAAACACCTTGGTTCACACCTTAGTACTACCTTGCCTTGTTTTATGGCCCTGAAGGTTTCCGTGTTGATTACAAAGAGGTCTCTATTCATCTGGCCTTTCCATGCTGATAAATGAGAATGGTACTAGAGAACGGAAGGGATGATATCCCCCCAGTTAGGTGTCACCTTCTTTTTGGTGGCTTGCTAAACTCCATGCTCATTTCTGCTTCCACTGTCTCATGACCTTTTACTCACCAACCTCCTTCAGGAGCTGGCCGGGGTGGAAGGTTTGCCTGGGCGGAGGTGGAGGGATCAGTATGTAAGCTGGGATGTATATTTGCCTGTGGAGAAAGCGCTGAACATCTAGGAATGTCATGGTTGTCCCTTTGCTGTGCATCACAGCCACTAGCAGTTGAACCAAACTGGAATTCAGAACCAAAGACCTGGCTCCAGCCTTGGGGTTGAGCATGCTCCTTGCCCGGTGCTGGTGAGAAAAAGTCCAGTTTCACAGGTACCACCCTATTAAGATAGGTTTGGATATTGTGGTGTCATCTAGTTGACCCCATGACCAACCAACTTGGTCTACACCACATAAAGCTCTCCTGCGGAGGGCACTGGTGTACTTTCCCACTAACCAGCTCACTCTTGCATGCACACAGAGAAACTCTGGCTCTCCGGTGCTCACTCATCTCCTGGAGGGATGTAAAAACTGTGTGCAAAATCCCAGGGACTTTAAAGGAAGGAAGCAGGTGAAATACATGGCACAAAAGGCAGCCTTTTTTGCCTTACAGTCTTCTTCCAGTTGTGTTTCCCCCTGTCCCTGGTGTCAGAGTTCCTTTCAACCTTCGCACCATATTGGTATGGATTACATGCCTCTGTTAGTTATGTACCTTAATTCCCACTTTGGGACCTGCTTACACTGTCTTGCAGCTTGCTCCATCTTACTCATCATTTCCAAATTAGCTGAACTTGATTGAGCCAGATCAGACTGCAGCCCTCATGCACCAAAGCAAAGAAAAATAAGTCGCTGCACTCCCTCCTCTGCAAAACCATGCTTTAGAGAGCACTGCTCTGTGCATCTGAATAGAGCAGAGGCCATGTCTCTCCTGATGCTTATATCAGAGTTTAATAGGGTGAAAAAGTTCACAAAGCTGAAAGGCTGTGAGTGGTTCAGATGCACTTATTGTATCGAGCCTTCTCTGCCTTGCCCTGTGTGTAGACAACACCTTAATAAAAGCAGCAGTGACTGGCAAGGGGGGGCACATGTTGATATTCTGTTGCTAGAGGAAAACCAAACTAATGACATTAGTGTGGCTTCACATGGGTGTAAACAGAATTAAGCACTGGACCCATGAACGTTTGTGCATTTGCTGCATGTTGAATGCAAATGACTGAAAAAGAGTTGTACATAGACAAGGCTCAAAATTGTTGAGCTAAAAAGACAAATTGAGCTGAGCTGCATATTCGCTTTGCCCCTGGATGCCAAGAAAGGTTGTTTGAAGATCTGCAGAAACAAGCCTCTTTTTTTTTTCTCTTTTCCCAGCAAGTTGGAGTATGCTTTTGTGCAGTGCTCACATTTTTGTTTCTCTTCTGGTTTCTTGTTTTGTGTTTCATGCTTCTGAATTGCTGCAGTCACTCCCTTTTTGTATCTTCCAGCAATTGTTGGGGAAAAAAAAAAGCCCCCCAAACATTCTGCAACCTAACTTTGCTCAGCATCACAGACGTAGATGCCTACCCCGATGGAAGCTCAAGCTTGTTGGCTTTATTTAAACCTACTCCCTTGTACACATGATATAGCTTCACAGATGCCTGGAGCCTATTTACCTCCTGGCTTGTTTATCCTGAAATGGCCAATGGAAACTGCTCACATTTTTGCCTTGATAAGAATACAATCATGGAAATTGATTGAACTTCTTCTTTGAGCTTTTCTCTTGCATTTACACTTTTCAACCAGCTTGAATTGTTTAATCTGCAGTTAATTTAGAGACATACAGCCGTGGCTCTGATATATCAGGAGATCAAGATAAATGGCTGGAGTGTTTTTATGAGCAAAAATCTCTCTAGATTCCAGTACATAAATCATTTGTTGTGAAATCGCTCATTGTCTTTAGGCAATGTCATAGTGAAAAATTCAATCTATTCATGAACAGAAAGTCAAGGGATTAGGAAGAGTTTGAAGGGAAAGACTTCACGTTAAAAAAAAAAAAAAAAAGAAAGATTTATCTCTTAATGCTCCCCTAACATAGCTTCCGTGCCCTTGTTTTGCAGTGTGGACTCTTGAATTCAATTTCACACTCTTTGTCTGCAAAGTCTAGTGAATAGGAAGCAATGAAGATATCCCCAGGGGAAAGAGGGGTGTCTTTGTATTAATTTCAGTAACATTTTCTCTATCCTTATTCCCTGATGCAACAGAGGAAAGCTGGAAAGCGGCCTACTGATGATTCTTGCTGAGGGCCAGACTGTGATCCCTGTGCTTGCAGTGAGAAATTATTTACTAAGTTACTACAGGCTGGGCTCTTTCTACAGAGCTCAGGCAAGGACTGGATAAAATGCAGGCCCCAAAAGGTACTCTGAAACCTTAGTATACAGGAGCTTCCCCAGTTTTTTACCTTTTTCTCCAATACAGAAAGTGTCTCCTTTCACTTGAGTTACAACCTCCCATGCTTCTTCCACCTTGACCATTTTGTGAAGGTGATGGACCATTGTCAGTATACAGAGGGGCTGTTTGCTGGAGGACAACTGGAAAATTGGGGGTTGCAAGAGATGCAAAAAAGCGTAAGTAGAAGTATGTGTGCGAATGAAACAGAAGAGGCAAAAAAAATCCTCCCAGAAGAAACTTAAGGATAGAGATGGAGCTGCCCAGCACTTCCAGATCCGAGTGACTTACAAAAGTTTGCATCTAAATTCAAATTTCCCAGCTGGGCATTCTTAATACTGAATCAGAATTGCAGAAGACGTGTATCTAAAGGTTGGGGATACCCAGATTGAAACTGGACCGGGTCTCTGGACTTGGAGCTTGTTAGGAAAATGATGGGCATAAAGACCTAAGACCACATCTCTCCCTGTTTCAGAAAACATCGCATGAGACAGCGGGTGGATGATTTACCTCTTATAGTGTTCCCAACAAACTCTTTTCCAAGAAATGGCAAGGGCTCACTGTCTTCTAGAGCAAAAAGGTGAGGGGGGTGTCCACATAGGATCAAGGCCATCTTTATGAAGATTTTTGTATATATTTAGGTGGCCTAAATTCCACCTAAGCCTTTATGCCTTTCTTATTGGCTGGTTCTAGGCCTTCACATATCCCTAGTCAATAGGGAAACATTAGGCTTAGGGACTTAGAGATTTAGGTAGAATTTAGGCCATCTGAACACATCCCTTTGAGCCTTTGTGCTAATTCTAGAGGCTCTGTTTTCTTTCTTTGTCCTTTACTCAGATGGATTAATGGAGCTATACCCCATCTCCCCTTGCCTTTCCCCCCTCCCTTCCCACTCCTCTGTCCTTGGCTTCATATCACAGTCTGGAATTGTCTGCAGACATGGCAAAAGAGTGTTTGTTATTTATCGGCCCAAATCTATGGTCTCATGAAAAAGAATGTTTATTCATTCTGAGTAATTCAGCCCCTGGAGTCCTTCAAACATTAAAGTTTTAATACTTCTCACCTGGAACAGCTGAGCTAGCCAGGAGAGATGAAGCTTTGATGGGAATACTTGATACAAATTTTTAGCCAAGCAAAGCAGTAATGTTCCTGTACACAGGATGGAAACCCCAGCTTAAAGGAGCATACATGAAATTGTGAATCATTTAACAGTCCTGATGAAAAAAAATGCCTCTAGTAGTTGCTGGGAAGTTTTTTTCTTACCCATGAAAAAGGCATTCAAGATCCCCGCAAAAAGGCACCTACTCTTTTTACCTTTGCAGTGCATGACCATCATGCAGGTGACTTCCCTTACCATGAAGTAGCTCCACCCACACAGACGCAGCTGTTTACCTTGTGAAGCAGAAGCAAAGCCACTGTGCTGCTTGGCTACTGTGGGCAATGTCAAATGCAACAGGGAGCCTGAAGCCAGCTAATTTCAGTCTAACCTAAGGCAACAGTCAATGTGACTGCTCTGCGCTCCAGCTGCTTCCCAACTTTAATCCATTTAATTTGGCAAAGTGATGCTAATGAGATTTCAGTGACAGGAGGGCCTACATACAGGACTGTGGGTCTTGATAGTGGATGCTGTGGCAGGTGCCTAAGCTCCTTGGGAAATGCAAGTCTAACAAAGTGTTTCAAAATATTCCACAAGTCGCCAGCTTCCAGAAGAGGCTGTTGCAAATGTGTTTATTATGCAGGTATGTGGTTATTAAACTGGGATTTTATGGCTACTTCAGCAGATACAAAGTGCAACAAGCTTCCATCTCTAATAAGTAATAAATACGTCTCTTGGCACTGCTTTGCCCTGCCACCTACGAACCATGTTTATCCCAATTTTGAAGACCTGGAAAACTAAACAGTTGACAAAAACTGATTCTCTGTTTAAATAAATGAACTACCCTTCATGTCTGAACCTATTCTCTGAACCCAACCCAGAGCTAAGGAATCAGTGACTATTGGGATTGGGTTATACAAGGTGGTCCTCACAGTATGCAAATGATGCCTGAGAGCAATGAGCACAGTTGTCCTGAAATGATTTTGAGAATCTCACCAGAACATGTCAAACTAAGCAGGAATCAGATTATGGAGACTGAGAAATATGGGGCTAGAAGAAACTTGGAGAAATTAATCCCTTTTTTTCCATTTGATGGAGGCAGCTTCAAGTGTACTATGGGCATGCATGGTGGATGTTTGTTTATCTGATACTTAAAAACCTTCTTGACCTCCTTATGTACTTGCTTGATTACTTCACTGTCTTCAAAATTGTAACATTTTTCCCACATCTGAAATTAATTAGATTTGTTATTATTCTTCCCCAGTATGTAAAATTGAACAACGTCTTCTTTCTAATGACCTCTTACATATTGAAACACTGTTATCATGTTCCCAATTTAGGCTTCTCATTCTTGGACTGAACAAACCCTATTCTTTCAGTCTTTCTTAAATCACATTTTCAAAACATCTAATCATTCTTGTTGTTCTCTTCTGGACTGATTCCAGTTTGTCTACATCTTTCTTGTGGGTTGGTGCCCAGAAGTGTGCACAATATTCCAGCTGAGATCTGACCAGCAGCAAATAGAGCGGAATAATTACCTCCTGTGCCTTTCATACGAAACTCTTGTTAATATTATTCCAAAATGAGATCTGGCTCCTTTTTTTCCTTTTCTCCACAAGGATGTCGTATTGTTGACTTGCACTGAGTTTGTGATGCACACAAAATCCCAGATGGCTTCTGACAGCACTGCCACATAGCTCGTTCTTCCCCATGAGGTGGGAAACAACCTGCAGCCCTTGGACAGAAATCCCCGATTCCTCCCAATTCAACGAAAGGTAGCTTTGCAGCCAGAGCGCAGTTACACAGACCATGAAGTGTGAACTACTGCTTTTACTTGTCTCCATTTGCAATGTGCATCCTAAAACTGTTGTCCCTTCCTATTAGCTTAAACAGTGCTGACAGCTCAATTCTCCTTGGAGGATCCTCCGGTCTCTCTCCCTCCTCACCAACCTTTACCATGCTCCTTCTAAGAAAGATGGTAGAGCAGGGAGAAAAGGTACATGAATTTCAGGACTAGTAGAGTATTTTCTTGCCAGGTTGTCTTTGATCCTGAGAGTGACACACAGTATCTTTCCCAAGGCCACATTCTGAAACATTTTTAACAAGGAAGCAGCAAGTTCTGAATATAGTGACATTAGACCTTGTCTGACAAAAACATCAATATCAGTGCATAATTAATGCAAGGATCCATGGTAGCGTGGACTGAATAGGGACAGAGTACTTTCAAAAATCAATTTGCTACCTGAATTACAAACACTACCGATTAAACCTGACAAGGCAAAACTCAAACGGGGGGGGGGGGGGGGGGCGGGGGGAAGACATTTAAAAGCCCACAAGGCAGTGTGCTGGAATGTGATGTTGGGCCAAAGTCCCCAGCAGCCTCTTCTTTTTTCTGATCTGCTTACAGGAACAACTTCATTCACACAGACAAGGTCCAAGCACTGCGGTGGGCGGCTCATGGGTCTTCTGTCCACTCTTCCTCCAGTTTGACAGAACCACCATGAACAGCAGTCAGACCCTGTGTACACCCCTGGTTGCTTATGTGCAGGATCCCAGCCATGCCCAATGTACTGAAGTCTCCTGTGGGCATTCAGCACACCGTTCATGCCACCAGCTCACTTCCCTCACTGGATGACGACAACCTGTAGCCAAATCCATTTTATGTGGAGCGTCTTGTCAGCGGTGTTATTCCCTTCATTGCAGCACCCAAGGCATGATTCAGTTCGTGGTTAGGGGATACTGTGCTATTGAAAGTCGACCCATCATTATCTTTTTGCATCAAACACTGCTTTAAGATATATGATCCTGATCCTAGGGATTTGATTGAATCGGAGCAACTATGTCCTCCCCTCTTTCTCTTACACCTTTGCAATAAGCAGTGTTGAGGGATGTGGTGTCTCACTGTTCGAGCATTACCTGTAAAATTCAGTGACTGCATCTGGTCCAGCTGCAAAAGCAGGGCCCTCCTGGCCCAGACCGCTGCTGACAGACTCTGTCCCCATACCCAGATACCTTCTTTCCATTGTTTGCTCTGTGCAGGGAGGGTTTTGGCATGTTCGTCCCAAGTTTGCAGCTGCAAGTCAAATAGCGGCATTTGCCTTGTCCTAACCCCTTTCTGGTGAGATTCATTATTGTAAAGCTGATGGCCCAACCGTTCATTTTAACCCCCTCAGTGCCACAGGCAATGTGCAGAGCAGGCTTGTGAGACCCTCCGCACTCTGGAGGGGGCAGCTCTCAGCTGCAAAAGCAGCCAACCTGTGAAGGAAGGTAAATTAGGTGACGCTGCTCTCTGGTGCTCTTGCAATTAGCCTGGTACTTGTAACCCAGCTTGCTGGGGTCAGAGCACTGCACTCAGTCTCGTGCCTGATGTGCAGATGAGACTGACAATGCTGCCCACACTTACTCTGGTACATACTCCTCTCTTAGCCCACACCAACACTTCCTGGAGAACTGCAGAGCATGGCCAGGGCACTGAAATGGTTAAGCAACTTATTTGTCTCTGCTTGCTTCCCAAGATCTCCCTGGGAGTTCAGTCACTGCCATATGTTATATTACAGAGCATGAGAAATCAGACTGAGGTGGCAATTTTAACACCCTTTATTCATACATCCTATTTTTACACTGATAGATGTAAGATATGCAAAGTGTAATTCCCAGCTGAAGCAGACTCAGCACATGGTTCCTGCTGCCTCAGCCAGGGATGGAGGAGGACCAGCTAGGAGAGCTGGCGCCTGCAGTTGGGACAGGCAGCCCTGCAGGCAGAGCAAGCCCTGCCTGCCGCCTGGGAGTCTCTGCTAGGTGCTGCGTGTCTCTTTTTCACTGCTGTGCAAGCACAATCTCACCTGCCGCAAGTAGTCGACAGCTTGAGGTTTGCTGGTGGTTTCTGTCTGGAAGTGGCATCTCCTGGCAGCAATGGGTGAAAGGCACCAGCATGATGAAAAGGGACTGGCTGGTCCAGCTGCCCCTGGGCAGTTTCAGGTGTGGAGGTCTCAGAGGTATTAGCAGAGCATTTCCCAATGTAAAGTGGTGGCCTTTCCCTTCCTTCGTCTGTTACTGAGACCGTTTCTCTGTTTTCTTTCCCCAGGAAGAACACAAGTTGCTGAAGGTTTTGTACTTTCGGTAGCTGCCCGTGTCTTAAGGAGACAGTTAAGTCAAAAATTGAAGTTTTGCTTTGTTACAGGTAAAAAGAAAGGACTCGGAGGCGAGGCTGTTAGCATCCTTTGCTACCACAGAAACAGCTGCTGCAAAGGGAAGAGCTCAGTGGTTTACCCGTGTGGCAGGACAGACACTTGAGTCAAGAACTGATGGATCCCTGGGTGAAAGAGGAGTCCTGAACATGGACAGCAGAGTCCTCCTCCCCTCTCGTCAAAAGTGTCACCTGCCTTCTCACACCACAGGGCTCCCTGAAACAGCAGTGAAATCCCCTGCTCTGCAATGTGACTCTTGCAGGAAGTAGTTAAAAGGCTAAAAAGAAATATTTCTAAGTTTAATCTGAAGCACCGTGTGACTGCAAAACAGATTTACATGAACGTCTGAAGCGAGGAATTTTGGAAAGACAGTGGGGGTGGGAGCAGAGGAGACAGTAATTATAGCAAAACCCTGACACAGATGCTGAAGCAGATGCATGTGGGCCAGGAAGGAGGCCGAGCAAAAGGGGGACGGTGGGGAACTTCCTGACACAAGGGAAAAGCATGTGCGTCCTGGAAACTGCGAGTGGGGATGGCAGGGGGAGAGGATCTTCTCTGGGACCTGGGAGCAACCCCAGCTGAGAATGAGGATCCTCCCTCCTCACTGCAGGTGTGAGAGGTGTTCCCTGACAACACAGGGTGAGCTGAGCTTGGCAGCCTGGTGGGAGAAGGTCGGAGATGGCTCTGAGAGCAATGGGCTGAAGGGAGTCTGGTCCCACGAGATTTGTCTCTTGGACTCACTCCTGAATCTTTTCCTGAGATGGATGCATTTGTAGCATCCCTGATCTCTGAGCATGCTTTGCTGGCTAATCAAGGGCTGAGGTTCATTAACAGCATTCTCTCCTTTACCTGATGACTTATTTTCATGAAACACATCAAAACCTCATATATCCTTGACCACTCTGACAAAACAACACTCTGAGACAGGAGACGCAAGCCTCCTTTCATTTGGAAATCAGTCTAGAAATGAAAGGCACGTGACAGAGGTAGTAAAATAAAGCCTGGGCATGAGGCAATTCGTGCACAAGGAGGACAGCACAGGAGTTTAGACTAGACTGGAATTATTACAAGAGCTTTGCTGTGACATGACAGACTTTCAGCTGTCCTTGGGCTGCTGGGCACAAAGGAAACAGAAGGAGAAAAACCAAGCTGCTTGCCAGGCTGAGATATGGCAGTCGAGACTTTGTGCCACTGAATGTATTCATGCCTATGTGCATGCTCACATATGTACACACAACAGTGTGTGTGTCAATAAATAGGTATATCTGCAACACAGATTTATATGTGTATGCTTATGTTTGTATTTGTAGACACACACATGAACTTGTGTGTGCTTTGCGTGTTCATGAGGCAGAGAAACCTCCAATCACAAATTCAAACCACAGAACAGCAAAATCTTTTCTTTAACACTTCATTTAATCTCTTCCAGAAAGTCTGCTTTTTATATCGATGTACTAAGATCTCCAAATTCAAGCTACAGTTTGCATGTTGCACTGAAGTCGGAGACCATGAGGACACTTCTTGTCTTTATGGGCTTAAAGTGTCAGGACCTAAAATAATATAGTCTCAAAACTCAACCATATAAACCACCAAGAAGGGAAGAACAATAAAACATCCCCGAAAGATGGTGGCAGTCAGAAGATTTTGGTGCTCCATCCTATTAACAGCAGGGATGGATAATTAGGCTGGACAAAACAGCATAAAGTATACACCAGGGAGTCATCCTGAGAGGCAGGGAGCTGGACTGCGTGATCTAAGAGGTCATTTCTAGCTGTAACAGTGATGAACCTGATGTTTCTGAGAGCCTTTTTTTGCAGCAGTGCTCAGTAGTGGGTCAGGGGAAGAAAGACACATGATATATCTCCTACTATCATCTGACACCTTCCACTGGATGCCTTTTCTTTTTTCCTTCTCCTTCTTGCAAACAGTCTCAACAAGACATCAATGGGTCTTTAAGGGAATGTTGCAAGAAAAAATAAAAGAGACACCAGCTCTCTGCCAATGGGGAGGAGTGGAAGCAAGCCAGGAGACTGTATCTGGGGTGCTAATTAGAAGATATTTCCTGCCATGGTGATGCTGTTATTTATAGGACTGAGTGTGATAGGGTGTGAATGAGTGTGATACGGTGCAAGTGTGGTAGGGTGTGAATGAGGCACCCCAAACTGGCTGCCTACAATTAGAGAAACTCACTAGTGTATTTTAAATCTGGCCGTTAAAACTTGGTCCCTTAGGAGATGCAGGCACGCACATATATATAAAGTCTTACTTACACAGATAAGAGCTTATGCAAATGTATAAGCTGCATGCATGAACTCACATGCAGATAGACTTTTGACATACAGACTTGAGAAAACACGCCTATTTTCAGTCTTGTGTTTAGCCCTTTTCCTCCTAGGAAACATCAGCCCCCTTTTAACACAAGAGATAACCCACTTTAATATCCTTTTTTAACCTGCAGCTGCTGAGCTTACCAACCAGAGCAGCCTGCCCGGTGCAAAGCCTTCTGAGCACTCTGGGAGGCTCAAACGGAGGGACCAAGTCTGCACGTCTCATGCAGGCTGCTTGGCGGGGCTTGGAGAAAGCAGATGGCAGTGCATGCCTCCGCGGGGGTCGTAAATCCGTGCTGAACAGGGCTTGCCACTTGGAATGACACCCTGTTCCTGAAGCTGGGGATTTATTTGCAGCATTTTACGCATTCCTCATGTCGCTGGCATAGTTAAACCTGTGCGGGCTGGTGCTATTATGAAGTACCCCATTGGCTGCGAGTTAAATTGGGGTTCTGGTCTAAAAAGAGATTATGCAGAAGCAGCCTGCACTGGCTCATCAGATCTGCTCCTTCTGGGTGTTCAGAGTCATAGCAGTTTTTGCTGCTAATTAATACAAGCGTTTAGTGCTTTTGATTCCCTGTAGCACTGTGGAGCTGCCATTGTGATGGGAGCATGAGTTGGAATCCCATCTGCCCCATTTTCCCAAAATTCTGTTTGGAGGGATAAATCTGGCTTAGCGTTGCTTACCTGAGGACAGCAGAGCTGGAAGGAGGCAGCAGGGAGGTAGATTTTGCTCTGCTGGGTTTTTATGACGGATGATCCTGCACAATGCTGAAAAAAACTCTTCTTTGCTTCTCAGAACCCAAACACTTAAGCCGGTTTTGGTAGGTGGTTTTTCCATCCTGCCCCAGTCTAAAGAAACCAGTTTAGGAAACAATTACACGTGCAGTTATGCTGGAAGTTTTGGAGGGCGTGCACTCCTCTGAGGGTGGTGGGGATGGCTGTGGTTATTAGGGAGTAACCTCAGACCAGTTCAGCTGTATGCAGGACTCTAGGTCAGACTATCACCCTCAGGGAGGTGGGAGGGGGTGGAAATAGTTTTTTATTTTATCTGAACCAGCAGTGCCTACTCTTACTGACAAATGATTTCTCATTAATATCAGAGAGCAGAGAATGAGTATCCATTTAGGTAAAAAATGATGCTGGAAGGAGTCTTGATGTCTTGTCACTCTAATAGAAATACTAAGAACTTCGTTTCTTGCTTGTGGGTAAGTCTGATGCCAAAAAATAAAAGGAGGCAGCTGCTGAAATTCAACACCCTTCCTAGGGAAGGATCTGGCCCTCCCTTGACTGCAGCATGCCTGACTTGCGAGGAACACAGACATGTCCTGAGGGATAACCTGATGGATAGCAGCCACATGCATGCCTGTGACAGCTCTCCTGCACATGGGGCTAGTGCAGCCCATTGCTTGGGCTGAGATGCAGTTCCCGTGCCTGCTGCAGAGCCTGGGGCTGGGCAGCACGTGGCTGCCGCAGCGCCCACCACAAAGCTCCTGCACCCTCCTCTCCATCCAGGGTTAACACGACTGTTCGGAGTGGTTGTACCACCAGGATGTGGAGACGCTTGTTCACACCCTGAACAAACCCTGTGCGTTATGTACTGCAAAGCCATTCACAATGGAGCATGTAAAACACGATTCCTTGTCCTTTTCTCTTGCTGAGAAAAAGAGCTGCTCTGACTCTGGCTGCACCTTGCAGCATGTGTGGTGCTAAGTGAGCCGGCAAGCACTTAGCGTAGAGCTTGGGATCCAAAAGGCTTTTTGTTTTTAATCCCAGGTTGCCAGGTGCTTTTGTACACTAGGTGCCACGAGCCCTGCCAGTGGGAAAACTTGGCCTTCCCTGGCCTCCCCGAGAACTGAAAGGGGATCCCCACGATCCCATTCCCTTGCACAGAGAGAACTTAGCTGCTTCTTGCTCATTCATAATCAGAGTTTGGGCAGTTATGTGAGTTGTTGGATGCAATTTCTTGTCTTCCTCTGTGAAAGGAAGAGGCAGAGTCTGGTAGATTAACTTTCTTGGTTCATGGAGGTTTTTTCCCTTCCTTTTCCCTGTCTACTTCTCTTTTTCCCTTGACATGCTCTCCCCTCCCATCCTCATTTTCTCTCGGAGTCAAGCTACACTTCCTCATCAAAGACGCTCTAATGGGATCACATATTTGACCAGCTGCCACAGAAATTTCCAGTAACCCCGAAACCCTAAACATTCCATTTTGGAGGATTACAGGGAAAATGTTTCATCTTTCTGATAGAGAAGCACCAAAAATTGAGAGTCGCCAGCTCATCTTCTGCTGTTCGGATGGAAGGAGCTTGGGCGGACTATTTTTAGGTTACAAAGCTGTACTTTGCTAAGATAAAAGCTGGGGCTCTTTCAAAGCAAAAGCCTTAAAGTGTGAAATCCGTCAAGTCCGTTATCCAGGGGAGCACTGAGACATTGTTAGGCTGAGGCAGCGGTGAGCGGACGTCTGGGTGAATGTAAGCCCTGCCCTGCGGAGGCTGGAGTCTCTCTCCTCGGTACCCCCTGCTAATGGCAGCCTCTGACACTCTTATTTAGGAAAAACCTGTCTGGAATGCAAGACCCAGGTTCTCTCCCCGTGGGATATGGTGACCTTGCAGTCTTTGCTCTACAGCAAAGAGGGTGTAGGACTTTTTGTTGGGGCCATTGCACAGTAGTAGCTGAAAGTCCAGGTGGTTTGCGAGCTTGTGCTTGCTGCCATGCAGGAAGGAGATGCACACGCACAACCAGGGATCTCCTGTCCCAGAGACACTCCTGATTAATTTTGGATATGTGCACGAGGTGGGAAAGGACCTACTTAACACCTCCAAGTGCTACTCTGTGATGAATGTGTTAATACTCAGTAGGGAACAGCAGGTAGGAGTTTGGGGAAACACAGCGCTGTATAAGGGCTCCATGAATACATGCAGGTAACAGCTAACCTGAGAGCATTCAGATTTGTTTACACTGGTGTGTTTTTGTTCCCCAGGAAGATAGCCATTTTGACAAGTTTTTCAATTCACTAGTACTAAAAATATAACTGTCCCAAACATTTTGAAATTGTCAAAAGTGTCCCAGTTAGGTACTTTGTGAACAAAGATATATTCTCATTTTTTTCAGTTCGAAGATGTAGCGAGCAGCTGTGGGAAGAGCAAACCAAATACCTGGTTCTGAAACAATCCGACCCATTCTCCTTCCCTACTCACAGCCAGGCTCAAATTTCCATCCTCATTCACACTGAAAAACACCACTCTTCATCCCTATATTCTCAGAAATACTCACAGCACAGGACCAGTCTCTTTCCAACTAACTCTACCCTTAAATTGCTGTGTGCCTCAATTTGCCCTCATTTAAAAATGAGACTGCTTTACTTTATTTGTTACAATCTTCCCGTGCTGATGCAGGATAGTTTTGCAGCCACCCACACCCAGTCTGTGGGGCTTGGCTAGAGATCTCTGCCGCGGTGCCTCTGCTCTGAGCCCCGACACATCACGCGGTGCTGCCAGGAATTGCGGACCCGGCACTGACAGATCTCTCAAGCCTTTATGTACAAGTAACATATGTGACATTTGCATTCTCTCTTTTATCAGAAGGCTTTGTACTTATGTGAAGATGTCAAAGCACTTTACAAATATTAATTAATGCATGGTAATGGCATCTTGGTGTTTTACAGATAAGGAGGCTGAACTGGTGAGAAGCAAAGGAGTGATGTGAGATGTGGCCAGTGAGGGACAAAGCTGGGGAAAGATCCCCAAGTTCGTAATTCCCCAAGTGCCGCTCTAGACACAGGGCCAAGAATGAGCAAATATAATGTGATGTGAGTGAAATGTAAACAGCTCAGGTAACTGTGTTTTCCCTCAAGAGGGAAAGAAAATAAAGACATTGCAATGATTTAATTTAACCCTCAGTCAGAATAAAAAAATAGAAAATATATTTTCCTAATGGAATGTAATTATTGTTTATTCTGTTGAACTGATTTCCTTTCTATATGAAGGTCACAGTCCTTTGCCCATGAGGAAAAAAAAAAATCCTTCCCGAAACGGAGTTGAAAACCAGCAGATTGCAGAAAGCAGATGAAGTTCTCATCTGACTTAAGCTTCAAGGATGGGATTTTCAAAGATAACTAAGGGATTTAGCAGTCTGACTTCCCAATTTGAAGCCCAATTGTCCTTGAATGAGATCTCCCCAGACAGACATGGTCCAGAGGGAAATAGATCTACTGGAAATGAAAAAAAGGTGCCAACTCTACACATGGGCCTTTAGAAAAAAAACCCCTCCGAGTAATGAGGACTTTCAAGAAGTGATGATATGTTACACAGGCAGCAGCAACGGATAAAACCCACAAGAGGGTTATTTTAAAACATCTGTGTTCAAGAATGAGCTAAAAAGGGGGGCTGTGATGCTGTTCAGTTTAGCTGACAACATCCAATAATTCTAATGTGATAAAAGATCCTGAAACATCTGTCAAAGCTATTGCTTGCTAACCTTGCTTTAGGGAAAATTCTGCCATCACTGACTTGCTGGTTAGAGAGACGTGTCTGGGGCCAAGCTTTGAGGGAGGCAGCTCAGACATTTAAGGGACCTCTTCAAAGAAATCTCACTAAGATTGTTAGAATAGGTTAAGGGAATCTTTTTTTCTCTAGCTGCTACGATAACATTCCTGTGGCCATGACTGAAATGTCTGACTCTTGGTTGACCAGTGATACTTGTGGAATGAGTTAGTGACAGAGTCCAGTTTTCACTCTTGATGCATATTCAGGTCTTACAAGTCACTAAAGATGAAATATAGGAGCACTAAAATGCCAGACTAGGTTGGACCAAATGCCTACACAGTCCAGTGCCGTCACTCATGTAGTCTCACAGGGGGACTATTTGAACAAAGAAATCTCATAGTGCTGCTTCTGCCTGCACCCTTCCTGTCACTGGCAATTTGCAGCTCTGAGCCTTCCCAGGCTCGATGCAGGGTCTTCGTACTCAATAGCTGTCAATAGATTAGTTCGCCTCGCCTTGAACCCCTACAAACTTGCCGCACCCACAGTGCCCTGTGGCAAGGAGTTCCACAGCTGAACCACACACAATGTGAAGAAAATGTCCTTTTAGTTTGTTTTCGTTTTCTGCTAGTTTCAAAGAAAAAACGAACAACTGATTCTCATCCTCTCCCACCTTGCCACTCAGTAGATGTCCGTAGATACACCCAAAGTTGTCTCTTTTCCTGCCTAAGAGATGTCTACCCTGTCAGTGAGGTCATCTGGAGGGAGGCATATGGACAAGAAGTACCCCATACCACTGCTGCTGCTAGGTGTATGGGGAAGACAAAGATGCTGAACGTCTCATTGCAGTGACTGTTGAGCAGTGTTACACCCATACATGTATCCCTGCTTCCCTTTCTCCCCAGTTAATGCCCACACATGGATCTGCGCCTGCGCCCGGGACATAGGTTTTGAGCTGCAAGCACGAAGCTTTGTAATTACACTGGGAATCTCATTCCAAAGGGGAGGAGGAAAAGGGGGCGGGCGGGGAAGGAGCTGCCAAGTTTATTATCTAGGGGTTTGGTTTGGGTTTTTTTTTTTTTGGCTATAGATGACAATCTACATGAAAGTCCCTTTCGTACGTTCATTACTGGAGATTTTATAGCCTAATGAATGTGACTCATCTGCGTAATCGCATTGTTTTCCAGTACTCCAGATGTTCTGTGGAGCACCTCTGGCTTGTGATCTCCCATTTAAACATTTCTTGTAAACACCAAAAGCTGTTTGTTTGTTTTAATGTTCCATCACATCCCATTACCCAGTGAAGGTGAAAGATTGAAATGCAACGTTGTCTTGCCAAGAGATTTTTTTCCCCTCCTTCCTCCCTCTGCTTCCCCTGATGTATCTATGTCTAGTGTCTAATTAGTATGCAACGGGATGCAGAGATTCCTCTGTTAAATATCGTGTTGCTTTCTGCTTGCCTTGATCTCTATAAGCAGGCGGATGCTACACAGAGATGTGGGGTCTGCATATCTCAGGTGCTGAACAATTTCAGTTCTTATTACTTCACGTGAGAGTTCAAGATATTGTTGTATCAGGGATACAGTGCCATGGGACTTAGCTCCCTATCTTGCACAGTTATTCACATCAGCGAAAAATAAATATCGGAGGTAAACTCCCTTCCAGTAGCACTGCATACTAGCTGCAATGACATTAGAGCTTGTCTAGAGGCTATTTTCAATCCTGTAGATCAGTCAAACCAGCTTAATTCTGTGAGAGCTTCTTTTAACACCAAAGTAGATGTGGCTTAACACCTTTGGATGGATGTAGCAGGTTGAGTCGTAATCTAGACAGATATAACAGCAAGAAATTGTTGAGCATAAGTTAACTGTAGGTAGTAGCAGGGTGGTTCAGTAGACTGGAAACAAAGAAGGTTCTTTTTATTTTGCGGGTCAGAGCAATGTGGTTCCACTGCTGTCAAAGTCGCATCTGTTTTAATTTTATATCTCTTATGGGTCTGGACCTGCTGCAAGTCTGGTCCTTGGAATGACTTGGGATCTCTGCTGTATGGGGAGACATTTCTAATTTTACAGGATTTGATGCAGGAATGTACAACTCACAACAGATTTGCCTTGTAGTCGTTACAGTAGTAGGCACCTACTGCAGTCGGTAGGTACCCAAAGACCATGGAGCCTCAAAAGTCAGCTGTGGGGAGGTAGGTGAAGTATGAAAATACATGATGGAGAAAGGTAATGATAAAAATGAAATTTTGAAGCAAATCCCAGGATGGAAGGTGGGAGTAGAAAGGAGAGTCTTTGGCCACGAGACAATTGAACAACCTGGGAAAGTCTGATAGGGGAAAAGGGAACACCAAAACAAGAGCCAACAAAGCACCAGGGGAGAGATGAGATGGTTATTTCAGCAAAGCTTTCAGAAGAAAAGCTTTAAATATTTCAAAACGATTATCAACATATTAGGGATGGGAGATTGATTTAGTCTTATGTTCTTTTGAGAAAAATTATGAAAACTAATAACAAGTCTAAAGTATGGCAAAGCTGCACTGCTTGCTTCAGTCTTAACAGATAAAGCTTAGAGGATTGTGGGAGATTAACGGCTGATGAAATGAGTCTTTGGAGTCTGTCAAACATGGAGTTCAGGAGCCATCTGAGCTCTCTCTTGCTTGAGTGCTGCAGGGCTTTCGCCAAGGAAAATGTGAATTAGAAACCTTGGGGAATACTGTACTTACAGAAGAGAACCAGACTGATCCTCAGGGAATTGCCAAGTAGGGAAGAACAGGGGACTCTGGGAGTCCGATGTGCTACATGTATGTTAAAAAAAGGACTCTGCAGAAATCTGGTACGTTAAACAGGACACCACAAAAGAGAAGACTGAACAGATTTATTTGCTTCTGAGAAGGAAGCTGAGAGACTCTTCCCTGAAGGAATTACAAGAACCATCTTTCTGCCTCTGAAGGTGGCTCCTATAGCCTGGTATATCAATGGCAGCTGTGATCTTCAGTAGCTGTTTTGTTAATAACATATCAACAGAAATGTTTATGATGCAAAGTTTTGTTTCTCTTACCCATATATTAAAACAGGGGGTGACATATAAAAATGAAGATATATCTGCTTCGAGTTAAATGCTTCATGCAGCAGAGCAGAAGCAATATTGAATAGTACTTGAGTTCTACCCTTTCAGACTTTGGGTTGGTTTTTTTAATAAGAGGTGGAAAGGAAATTCTTCCAAAAGAAGTCTTCTAAAAAACATAATTTGTGGTTATTCAGTGCACTATTTTTGATCAATGCCAAGTACTTTCTTCCAGTTTTGATATTTTAAGCATTACCGATCTGCATAAAATATTTTTAATGGAGTCATTTCAACCTCCAAAAATTTGAAACATTCTGTTCTGATGAAGTTGAACCTTATTGGGAACATTTCATTTCAGTTCTGTTTCTCAGGAAAAAAAAATCACTTAAATTGACATGTTCCTCAGGATAGGTTGATTTCAATAAAATGCCATTTTTTGTCAGAAAAAAATATTCCAGCAGAACATTTTTCAACCTGCTCTAGTTACAAGTTATTGCACATATATTCACTGTCATAAAAGTTATATCTGTGGTTACATTTTAATAATTTCTTCTAATTTCATCCAACTTCCCTGAGATACTTCAGATGTTTAATGAATGTAGCCAGATAATTTCCCACCCATTTCTCTTAACATTTTTAATCAAGTAAACCCTGTTTCTCTAGCCACTCCTTGATTTTATGCTATGTTCATGGAGTACAGACACTGTAGTTACTGGAATCACAACAAGTATTTTGTGTTATTTAGAGAACTGTATTACTAAGACTCAGCTGAAGTCAGGCCATATTTTGCTATTTCTTTACGAGAAATGTTTAGAATCCAGTAAATTCAAAAGGCCAGAGGAAGGAAGCATTGCCATCAACTCTATACATGTGGGAAACTGAGGCACAGAGTGAGACAAAGGGTGGAAGCAATCTCACCCAATTTTACCCATCTAAAAGGTATCTAGGCCAACTTCGTCATGTAGATTCCTGTTAGCATTAAGCAGAGAAACACCTCCAGAGTGTGAATCATTTCACGTATCTTAGTCATGTATCGTAGGGCGGGGTGAAGCTCTCTTTGGCAATTTCTTTTGCACTCCACTGACTGTAGCAGGAGCCTAGGCAACTTACTTATTCTAAAAATTTTGTGTAGCTTATGTTAGACAAAAATGGATCTCAGCTTTTGTGATAAGCCTAAGGCTTCTCAGAAAATCTGTGGCAGTCAGAAAACGAATGTATATCTCCTGAATTCAAGGCTAATGCTTTAATCATAAGATGGTACTCTGTCTCATAATCCATATTATTTCAGTAATTCAGCATATTTCCTTCAAAGAACAGGAGTGGGACATCTGTAGAATGCTGAAAAGCAATTATTTAGTTGGGCAGCCAAATCATGCTAAACACTTCTGCACTCCAGACTTCTGAAACCATGTGAACTTTTGCAAATGCTCCTGAGAGATGCCACAGGGAAGATTGCCTTTTCAGAGAAACGATCTGAGAGTAGAAAGCATTTCACACAAGAGGAAGCAACATATGCCACTACAACCAAGGAATAAATAGGGAAAAATAACAGGGGAATAACAAGTTTTTCTTTTGGTGGCAAGACTGTTATTGCCTGAACACATGAAACCCAAATCACAAGGCACATCACCAATAAACCTCTTCTTGTGACAGATTTTGTGACTGGAAAAACCGCTTTCATCATACCTGCTTCCTGCGTAAGTTTACATGAGGACCCTAGAAGCATGTGCTCACAAGTGCATAGGAATAGATGATAATAAATATCTCCATCATCTATCCTCTTTTGCTGCCAAATCTTCTTGGTGGAGTTTGTTTTAGCTTATCCAGAATCTACTCCTACGCACTTGGAGGGGGTTTCACTTCCCTGCCTGCGATGTGTTCGCTGATGTGGAGGACACTAAGAGCTGCCTGGCAAAAGCACACCATGGTCAAAGAGTTCTGGACAGGAATAAAAGGAAAATATGGAACATTTACAAGAGGACCATACCTCAGGATTCTGCTCACCGTGCACTAAGGAAGAATCACGAGACTTGGTCATACCTAGGGAACCTCAGACAGCCCATATGTCCCTTCCCTGCATGTTTATTCTGTGTATTCAAGCACTGTCTCAAGGATGTCTACCACAGCCGCTCTGCAATGTGAGGGACTGTCCATGGTAGAAAAGAGTTTTCAGTCTTGAAAGACAAGACAAGACAAATAATGCGAAGGGAGGGTGGAGGGGAAGAAATTATTTCCTGAGTGTCATCTGGGAGATCACTGGCATGGCTGGTTTGAAACCCAGTTGTGCCAGGCTCCGAGGCTGGCGTGCCTTTTCATCAAGCTGAGCTCTCCTCACTGAGAGGAAAATGCAATTCATATCTAAGCCCAGTTCCTGCAGTAAGCTTAGTGCACATTGGTGAGGTATGATTTTACAGCACTGTTCATCTTGATTGTCTCTTGCTATAATTTTCATTCCTTTCTCTCAGCTGGTGCCTTGCTTATATGATATGTGAAAATATTAAATTAGTTCCCTTTACTGGAAATTATATTCCATTAAACCATTGTCATAGCTACTAGGAGTCTTTTCAGCCTCCTGGTAGACTTTGTTTTAGAAACATCCGACAAATCCTATGGCACTCTTACAGAGAGTTCAAAGCAAAGGTATCATAAGCTTGGGCAATTACAGATTAAGTGGTTTAATATTGCAGAGAACAGAACAGGGAAAAGGACAACGTGTTGGATATCTGTGGCCTTCCCCAGGTTGTACTTTGCTAGGCTCTTTGTGTTTGAGCCATTGTCCTTTGCCTTTCACATCCATCTGCAATATTAAAACACTTAATATGGGCAGTAATTATTTGAGCTGATGATGTTTTTTCTTTGAACTCCTTGCTGGAGTGCCAAAAGATTTGTTAGATATTGCAATGATACGGAGTGGTTTGAGGGACATTACTTTCACCCCCTACAGAGCACCCGCAAGACAGAACATAATTGGACTACAAACTTTGAACTTGCTAAGGTTTTTCATCTTACTTTTGGTGTGCACAAGTGGCTATTAGATACTTGTCTGGATCATACTTTTTCCATGATAATAGAGAACAATAATAACATTAATTCTTATCTGCTGTAGGGTATTTGTCCTCATATCAGTCTCAAAGGCATCACAAAGGTGTGGGGGGTAGTATTATTTTTTAGGGGTTGATCTAAAGTTGTAAAGAAGTGGTAATTTTGTTGGAAAAATGGGCTTTCACGTCTGGGCTAAAAACAGCAACAAAGTTGCACTGAATCGAGTGAATAGTTCTGTTAAAAAAAAAGGAAAAGAAGTGGACAGAAATGTTCTGAAGCAAAGAGAAAGCATTCTTTGAGACGTGCTCAAAACATAACACCTCAATGGTCTAAAATGGCTTTTTCTTCTACAGATTTACCAACATGCTGAAAAAAAGCCAAGAAAAATATTTCCTTCAAGAATTAAGTGTCCTACAAATAGAATGTAAAATTTAATCTGAGTTTAAATGAAATTATTTCATAAACATATTTTTCACTCCATAGGTTCCACCCTGCCCCTGTTTTTTCCTTTCATCAAATATCTTTAAAAGAAGAAAAAAGCAAAAAACTTGTTTGGTTTGACAAAGATTTTCTGGGCAATCATTCTTGTGCATGTGTTTGTCCTCCCTGGAATAAATTGTGAGTCCATTCCCCACTCCCACCTAATCCAAGAGAGTTGCTGGAATGCTAAAGACTTTAAGTTTTTATAAATTTCCTCAAGTTAGGCAACTGGGTAGAGTGAAATCTGGAAGTGCCCTTGGAGGACAGCTGTAGAGTGAGTTTGGAGCTTATCTGACATTAGGGAAGCAGACACCAGGACAGAGAAAGTGAGGCTTCATAAACTCCTTTGTACAATTGTGGCTTTTGGTTTGTTTTCTCTGTCTCTTCCATTTCTTTTTAATTTGATCACAGATTTAATTTGGTCAAGTGCATTCTTGGCTCATTTGTCCCGATCATTTTAGTGATGGGGAAACTGAGGCACAGGGCAGAGACATTGTTTGTCCAAGTTCAACCAGAAGGTCAGCAACTGAGATAGGAAGAAAACTCAGTCCTACCCCAGTACAGTCCCAACGTTTCTCTCACAGTTTTCTCCCTGCTTTTATGTTATATCTGTAGGATGCATTTTAGCTCCCATTTGTTAATGTATCAAAGGCCAAAAGGATTAAACATTGCTTAGGTGGTTTAACACCATTCACTGAGAGCCAGGTGGGGATTAGTTTGGTTCTGGGAGCAGAGTGTGGAGCTGGGATTCCTGAACTGGTCCTTTTCCAGGCCATGCTAGATTATAACCCACACTGTGAGTACCTTTCATGGCTCAGTGGGGGGTAGGGAGACCCCAGAGAACCTCTCCACAGTTGTTACAAACCAGGTATATCAGGGAACACCACAAGTGTAGCTGAAACATTCCTTTCTGCAAGGCATTTGGCCTTGCAAAAACAGTTGAAAGGCATTCAAAGTTGTGCAAGAGAGATTCCCACCTGCATAGGAGATAAAGCCCAAAATACAGCCTGTGCCTCTGGGCAGTGAGTAATGTGTTGCCTCTGAGAGACGCCCCATTCCCCGCAGCTCATCCATTTTACCTCCCCCCTCTACAGAGCTCTTCCAGTCCCATCTTCTGTAAGCACTCCCTTCAGACAAGTTGTGATAGAGTTTCATTTGCTTTACTTTGTGGACTATAAACAGAGATCTAAGCGGCTACATAAAAAAGTGCAGGCAAAGATAAAAATAGTTCCATTTCAATAATCTTCTAACTGAAAAAAACCCCAAACCCATATAATCATAAATATTATTTTATTTGAAAAAAGCTTGAAATTTAGAGAGAAAAAAACTATGAAAATTTTAATTAAAATTCTCCTTTTCTTTTCTTTCTGCACTGAGATTTCAGATTTTTTTTAAAAAAAATCCATAAGTTTTACTTGTGTCCTTTGCTGTTAGCTTTTTTTAACCTCAATTCACCCAAGCACTTATCAAAATAGGAGCCTGAAAAGTGTGAAACTTGATTAAAGAATATAAGTATCTTCACTGGGAGAAAACATTGGGTACTGAAGGACTCTAATCAAGCAGAGAAAGGTGTAATAAAAACCAATAGCTGGAAGCTAAAGCCAGACAAATTCAAACTTGAAGCAAGACACGTATTTTGTAACAGTAAGGACAATTAACCATTGGAACAAAGTGCTAACAGACATGTTGGATTCTCCATCCTGAAGTCTTCAGGTCAGTACTGGATTCCTTTCCAGGAGGTCTGCTTTAGCCAGGTCCAGTTGATGGACCTGAATACCAGGGTAATGGACTGAAATCCTCTGACTCAGAGCAGTGCTTTTCCCACTGAAATCAGGTCATCTACATCTGCATAAATGGGGAATTAAGTTCCTACAAGAGAACTGGAAAGATCAGAGATGAAATGGTACACTGGGCATCACATTAAAGAAACATGCTTTATTGACCCTCTTATGTGACAACACCTGATGTTTTGTGAAGGGATAAGGGTGAGAAATGGTTCCCAATCTAACAAAAAGTCTTGAGACAAGAAAGGTTTGTGGTTGGTGCCACATGTGTTAGTGGTTGAAGGAGCAAGTTCTTTGGGAAAAGTTTGTGTAATTTAAGAAAATCTCATCCAAGCTGGGAGCTGTGTGCGGACTTCACTTTTGATCTATGTGTATAAAAACAAAAAATCCATGAAACCATTCTTGTTAATTTATGCTAAGTGTTATGTTGATAGTTGTAGTAAATCTTTACTTGAAAGATCAATGCATAGATAAATAAAGCAGAAAAATAGATAGGAATGGAAGGAGCATTGTTAAGCAATAGGAACTGCTTTAAAGCAAGTCCCTGGGCTCATCTATTTTGTATAGTTATGATTTCTGCTTAAAAGAAGTATTGGATTCATCCTCTTTTATGTTATGCTCTTCTCTGAGCTCTCTCCTGACAGATCTCTGGTCATCAGTGGTTTTGCCTTCAGCCTCTTGTGCTCATCTAAAATGCAGGTGTTTCTCCTTTGTCCCTGATTGTCTCCAGTAGAGAGAAGGGGGTGGGAGGAAGAAAGAAAAACACCATCTGCCCTTTGGTCTCTGGGTGGTTTTTGCTGTCTTCCTTTGTCTGACCATTGCTATCAACCTCTGAAGATAAGTCAGAGGGAATCCTTGAGAAGCTGTCACCTGCAACAAGACCCACTCTGCACTCACAGAGGAACTGAAATGTGCTCAGCTGGCAGTGTCGGGGCAAGCTTCCTGGTCCCAGAGCAGGTGGGTGGCTTTCAGAGGGGTGCGAATTATTTCACAAAGTGACAGTCAATGTCCATAGTGATCGCATAACCACTGCGCTAAGAGCTCCACTGTTAGGAATATCCCATGTCGTACTGGGATCTCGTTGTGTTATACTGGACTGGTGGCTATCTGTTTTCTTTGATGGAAATGTCTCAAAGCTCAAGAAGCTTTACGTTACTGAATTCGTTACTGTTCAGCAAAACTGTATCCTCTTTGCATTTTGTCTATGTGGTTAGAAGAGAAATGGGCTCAGGACCACGGCCTGTGTGCTTTCTGCCTACCTTGTCAGTTTTGTTATGGGATTGAAGTATCCACTCAGTGCTTAGCAAGGGCTGCTCTCAGGATAACTTGGTATGGGTTGAGCTGGACTAGGTACAGTCCTGTGCTGTCTCTTTTGCACAGATCACATGGATGAGAAGCTGAGATGCCCCTAAGACTGCAGGGATGCTCATGCTTTCCCCACAACCATGCTCCAGAACTGGGTCTGAAGATTTTCGTAGGACAGGCTTGGAGGTTTCCTGTGTGGGTGAGAACGGGCTCAGACCTATACTTAACCAACTGGCTAGACTTACTCTGGTAATTCCAGGGAAAGGATCACTCCTGGACCGTTGTGTAATCTCCTTATTACTGTGAAATTAGTGTATTAGTGTTACTGTGAAATTCATGTACAGCAAGGTGCTCAGGAAAGTTTGACAAGCAAGAGCAGAAAGTGAAAAGCAACAAGGGTCCACAAAGGCTGGGGCAAGAACAGGATTAAAGGCCTTGTTGCCTTCATAACCTCTGCTAAAGCCATTGTGCAAGCACATACAATGTTGGATACAACCTCCTTCCCACAATGCATGTGAAAGCACAGGACTGAAATAACACATTCTGATTTGCAGGGGTCATTCCAGTAGCCAATGTAAGGCTATTCTTATGCAATGAAAAGACTCTTGTTAATTACTGTGACTTCTTTACAATCATGGGATGTACACATTTGAACCCCGAAGGGTCCTCTCCAGAGGATAACCTTTATTTGCTTGATTGCTTCTGTTCAGTTAATTCTGCCTAATTACTATTTTCTTCCTATTAGGTCCTAATTATATACAGTATTTTCATTATAAAGTGTAATGTTTCCCAGAGAACTATGTCAATTACACAGACAATATTACCGGAGGTCTCATTTACTTCATTAAATCAGAGAGCAGTCTCTCTTCTGATTAAAACTGCAGCTGGAGGTATGGACATAGTAATGTCCTACTCCTATAGTATAGATATGAGAACTGATCAGATGATGATTAAAAAAAATATTATTCATATTTTTAAATGGATAAAGATGCTTCTCTCTGACTGGTGATAGCTTTAAAATCTTGTTTATTACACCTGACTGTCTTTACAGGGGGAAGTCAGTGGTGTACCTCCAAAGCTTCAGGAATTTTACTATGAATTAACATTGTGTAAAGCATGAATAAATATTGTGTAAAGAGAGATCAAAAGATTTGAAAACTTAGTCCCATTAGAACAACTGTGTGAGTGAGTGCATAGCAATACAGTGACAAGTATTGAATGGAATACAGAAAATCTAAAAACACATATTCTTCTTCTGTCTCATAGAAGAACATTCTGTCTTTGCCTTGAATGGTGGTAGAAAGAGTATTGATGTGAAAGGGAATATATTTGGATGTAATATGTAACGAGAGTATGGAAGTCGTTGATACAGGATCTCAGCTAAGCCAAGTCATCTGTGTCAACAAGGGAATGAAGACTTTCCATTTCCAAGCACAATAGCTATCTCATTCAAGTCAGTAAAAATAACCAGCAGCTTACAATGGGTTGGGAGCTTTTCTGCTTTGTTGTGTGACACCAGGATGTTTTGTTTCCTTGCAGCCCCAACATTAGCCTCCATCTGTAAAATGGGGGTACCATTTCCCTCACTGCCTCCTTTTGGTGTCAGGTCTAGTACGTTAACGACTTAAAATTCACAGATCCTGTTCAGACCATCACATGATGAAGGAGCCAACTACAGTAAATGAAAAATATCATTCTCATGCAAAGGCTGCAGGTAATAACATTACATCGTAATTCAGTAGACTGTGCAACTCCAGTGTAACTCAGTGTATAATCATATAAGCATCTAGCACACACTAGGCACTTCATAAATAATAAATAATAATATTAATAATACAACTGCTGGCACAGTAACTTTCAATAACTAGATTTTTAAAAAGTGTCAGAGCCAAATGGGGTACCCAACATGCCCTGTGTATACCAGAGCCTTACAAGCCTTTCAGGAGAGTATACAGAAATCCTGCTTCAGTCACAACTGAAAGGAAGCTTGAGCAGAGCTGGGAATGTGAACACGAAGCAACTGGCATCTCGGGTACCCCTGACAAACCACAAAGGGGCTGCAGTAAAGTATCTATAGGTCGCAGACCTCCAGAAAGCACGGACAGAAGAGATCTCAAGAGGTTACCTGTTCTGCTCCCCCACCTAGTGCAGGATCAGCTAGACTGTTGCCATTCCAGACTCTGGCTTAACCTTGTTCTCAAAGACTTCCTGTGGTAGGGATCAATACCATCCTCAAGCAATCTGTTCCATTGCTTCATTTCCTGGAATGAGAAAAATGTTTTCCTAAAACCTAACATGAATACCTTTGCTGTAATTTAAGCCCTGCATTTCTTGCCCTATATCTTCCTTTTTGAACCTTTTATTCTTTGGAAGGAGGTTACCTCCTGATTCTTCCTTTATCTTCTGCTAAGCAACCCCAAATCCTTCTGTCTTTCCCCTTTGATTTTTTTGATCATTCTCATTGCTCTGGATTCTCTCCACTTTGTCCACCTTTCCCCTAAATGCCATGCCAAACCTGAACATACTGCTCCAGCTCAAATCTCGCCAATACTCAATCTAGTGAAAAGAACAACTCATTTGTCACTCAGGTTGTTCTGTGATTTATGTATTCTAGTACAGTCTTTGCCCTTTTGTGTAGGAATGTACATTAATATATGTTATAGAACCTTTTTGCTTCCTAAGCACTTGACGTTTTTTCCCTAATTTTCCCTGTTTTGAGATTTAAAATCGTATTTTGCTTGAACATAATTTGGTTAGCTGACAAATACAGACATGACTTTTTCACTATTAAGTAAATAAAAAGTGTTGCTGTGTCAATAAAGAGATCTTTAGCAAGTGAACAACAACTGGAATGACCCCCAATATTTAAGCCTCTAGAACATGAAAATGCAAAGAGAAGAAGAGGCAAAAGTAAGTGGAATTAAGAAAAAATGTTTACAATTTTTATTATCTATAAGAACTTTCTTCTCTGTGAAGGTTTAATTGGGTGTTATTTGTCTTGATTGGATTATTGACAGAAGTTTAATGCAGTTAGATATTATCTCACTGAGATCCAAATTCCTAAATCCACTAGGATCTTTGATTATCCTGGTCCTTTTATTCACATTAGCAAACTTGTCTCTAAACGAGAAAAGGGCAGTAGAGCATTGTGCAATGAAATACATCTCAATGCAATGAATTGTAAGTTTTCATCCAGTCAAAAGACAAATGGAAGTGCTGCACAGTAGCTGTAATATGGATGGGGATAGGGGATCATTTGGAAGTTCAGCAGAAGGCTTGAACCATGTCAAGGATTTATGTAAAATGCTGAACTGGGTGAGAGGTGGTAGGAACAATTTCTAGTCTTTTTTGGGGATGGCTCAAAGAAGACTCACTGGATCTTGTAGTCCACTGCTGTCTTCAAGTCAAGTTATTCCGCTACAGCCAGGTGTATGAGCAAAAGATTGGGGTTACGTTTCCAGCAAGAAAAGAAATACAACACAGAGCACCTCAGCAGCTGGGCATGTCACCTGGGTGGGTGCATGGGGACACTCTCGTGAAGGTGTCTACTACCATAGCAGCAGTCTTTTCAGGGGCTGGCCTTATGCCATCCAGGAACAAGACACTGTGTCTCGCTACAGCTCATTACACAGGTTTATGGAGGCTTTATGGACCATTACAATGATCTGATGTGGATTTTAAATATGGACAACATGGGGTACTCCAATGGCTTTATGGCCATCTTCAGCTAGGAAAAGCTAGGCCCCCTGCCAAAGCACTGTGAAAGCCAGAAGAAACAAAGGGATGGACAGATATGGTCTCTCAGTATCAAGAAAGACTGTGGTACTTCTAGTGGGAATGGTTAGACACCCATGTAATTCTTCCTGCTTAAATGCCTTGTCCCACTTCTTAAACATGTTTAACAAATATCAGGCACCCCTGAAGTTCAGGATCTACTTTTTCTTCATCAGTTCTGCCACTCTTCAGTCAAAGATGCAAACTTTTTCATCCAACTTTTTCATCAAGCGTTTGTCTCCGCCACTTCATTTCTGAGCTCAGAAAACTACATGATTGGTCTCCAAGTCTTTGGTGGATGTTCTGCTGGTAGAAAATTAGCTCCATGGAAGGGTAAATGGAGATATCAAGGAGCATACGGGTAGCCAGATGGAGAGATGTAAACACAGAGGAAAAGCTGGATGAAGAATAAGGCTGAAAGATTGTGTGGATGGATGGACAGTGATTCACTATGGACAGATGGAAACTGAAGCTGTTTGGAAAACAGAATTTCTGTTCAACTGTGACACATTGGAATTTGTTTCCATCCAGAATGGGGAAAAAAGTCAGTATGTTGGCATTTTCTAAGAAAAGGGAGATGTTACACCCCCCCCCCCCACCCCCACCCCCCCAAACTGTTTCTGAAACTAGGACATAATTCAATAATTCTAAAACTTTGTAATGCAACATGAAATATATTTGCGATTTTAGAAATGCTAGATATAAGCATGCCATAATGAATATTCCCTATGATATAAAGGCTGACACGAAATAAAAAGCTGAAACTAAATGTGGTCACACATTGGTGAGCAATGAGAAACATGTATTCTATTAAAAATAAACACATTTTCACAAAACATTTTAAATTTTTATGAATTTATATTGTTTTAAAAGCAGAAGTCTTCAATTCCTAATCATTGCATTCTCCTTTAAAGGAATCAAGAAATAGTCTGACAAGAGCCAGTCAAGTATGTTGGAGGGCTTGAAAAGGGACAGGGGTTGAAATGGTGGAAAGGTGTCAAAGATGTGTTGCTGAAGGTTCAGAATTTGCCCCATTGCAGTTGGTGACAGTTCTTATTAGGCTCAGTAGGACCAGCTGGGAGTTTATCCCAAGCTGGCAGTATCTCATGGAAAACCATAAGCCACATCAGCCTGTCCCAGCACAGGGAAGGAAGGCTTTCAGCCCAGTTAACACATGCATTTTAGTGCCAGGCTTTCCAGATGATGTTCCTGAACATTCCTGCACTCCAATTTAATGATTTGCAGAGAGGCCAAGGCAGGCTTCATGTGCCAGAGCTTTTTTAACTTGACTTTTCCTTTCAGTGGGAACATCCTTTGTTCCCACTAAAACCTGTCCGTGCCATATGAATGGCTGCTTCGGTCACCGGAGTCCTGATGGGGTAAGTTCTGCTTTCAGCTGCCAAATTGTTAAATGATCAATGAATAATAAATCGCCTCTTGAACTGTGCCGGTGTTCTGTTGTTGCGAGTGACACTGTGCACTCTAACCTTGGGATGCGGCTTGTTGTTTATGGAAAAGAGACACAAACTACGAGGACTCGACACCAGCCTGCAAAGAAGCAGAAAAATGACAAATTACTGCTATGTTGCTGTTGCATTGGATGCCTTCTACAGCAAATCTAGATATCTTCTCTTCAAAACAGATCTGCCTAAAGACCCGGCTATCTGCCTAGCAGGAAAAAATGCAAAGCCAATGCAAAAGAAGTGGACCCCCAGAGGTGACTGCTGGTGAAGGGCCAGAGAGTGAGTGTGACCATGTGCCTCCCATGAACAGGTGCACCGTACGATAGACCTGCTGGGACGCGGCAGCTTTAGCTCTCCTATGATTTGCTCATTTTTCTAGGGATTACACTGATTTTTCTTTCACTGACCTTCTTAATTTGTTACAGAAAGAAAATCTCTGCCTTTTCTGGAGCCAGAAAGGCTTTAACCCAGAGGGAGGATCCCTTAGAGGATAGCTGGGGGATCCGAGGAGAAGACCGTAGAGCCATATATAAGGGAGATTGTGAAATCACCTCCCAGATCAGCTTTCCATTTGCAGCAATGATACCAATGCATGGCACATCTCTTAATTGTTCGTTCCATGTCCTGTTTTGCACTGATCCCTTGCAAGAGGCAGCTAGCTGGTGCGATTGCCCAGGAAGGAGGGCAGACGAGCAAGAAATCAGTGTCTTGACACTTAATTTTGGTGCAGCTTCTTCTCCCATCCCGAGAGGAGCCTCTGAATATCCTCTGCTGTATTGCGTTCTACGGCAGGACTTGTTGCATATTCTAATTCCCCCTTGCTCCCTGATTTAGTGCTACGGCTAATGCTTTTGATGTCAGCCTGAGTGAGATAGAAAGCTTTAAAAATTCATAGCTGACCTTTCACTGACACGTTTAGTTTCCGTTAGGCAAGTGCTGTGTGGCAGGTCCAGGGGAGGGGAGGGTGTTTTTTAAGTCTGAATTGCCTTTTTTCTTAAAACAAGAGAAAGCATTAGGGGTGTGGGGGGAGTTGGTGTTTCAGTTCTGCACAGGGGAAGAAAGGGAGACGGGAATGAAAATTAAACCGAGGGAGAGAGGCCTCAAAAGCAGAGGACAGGCTTATGAAAAATATATACCTTCACCAAAGGAAGATGGAATACAAATTGGATCCCTTTTAAAAATATGCCTTTAAAACAGACGTTTTAAAGGGTGGGAAGGGGGGATAAGGGGGGAGGGAGAGAGGGAGCGAGAGGGGGGAAAAGAAATGTCTCTTAAATGTGTTCAGAACATTTCTGCAGCCTGCAGAGCTGGGATTGTTTATTAGAAGATAAGATAGTGAAAAATGTATTTTGCAGAAAGAAAATAGTAAAGCTGGTTTCCCAGCAGATAAGAAGCCAAATTTCTATTTTATGCTCAATTGAATGATTCAGTTACATTATCTGGGAGGCAGCAGTGAAATAACACCCTTCGGAAATGAGACTGTGAGGACACACAGTTCAGAGGAGGCAGCTAGGGGCCCATCACCCGGAGACTCGGACATCCAGCCTGGGACACCCGTGGGCAGTGCAGCCCTCCCTCCCGCTCCGGGTCTGGCTGTGGAAGGCGAGAGCCGTGTCCCAAACAGCCTCCGTAGCCTGCACAGCGCTCCGAAACTGGAAAGATGCAGGATTAGTGCATGTCTCTCATGCTATCCGGTGGCACAGAACACTGCTGTTTTGCAGGCAGTGCTGCTTATTTCGGGATGGCTCCCTCCCTCCTTGCCACGACATGGTCCATCCTGGACCACGGTTCATGTGAATTGGCAGGAACAGAGAGGAAGATCCATGCGGAGAGAGCTGCTGTCCATACCTCTGCAGGACGACTGCAGGGCCCGGAGTGACAGCAGGATCGTGCTGTTTTTCCTTCTACGTTGCCTTTGCATTTTGCAAGTCTGATGTCCGCAGAGGCAGCTACTGTCTTGTGTGAGAGAACTAATGTGACATATGCCAGGACATGTGCTTTTGCAATTTTACAATGAGTTCTGCAGCTTTTGGGATTTTCCTTAGAGCTCCAGCTTCAGGAAAAAGGAAAGAAAGGAAAAGGGAAAAAGAAAAAGGAACTTATTTAGCCTTCTAGCTGTGAAGGACAGCTGTTTATATAAAATGTATCATCTCAAAATCCAGAAAAAAATAGGTACTGTTATTGTAAAATAAAAAGTCCACCAAGTTAGCACAAAAACCATTCCTATGATTTTTTTACCTCAGGATTCTTAGATGATGGACTCTCCATTTTTGACTGCTCAAGGTTGGCAATATTATTTGCTGCGTTCCTTAGGAGACTTTACTTTTGATTTGCTTTTTCTTTCTCTTAATATAAATGTAATTCCTTCTTAAAGCTTATGGCTCCCTCTGTAAATGAAGAAACAAATGAAGCATGTGGCACATTAGTGCCAATCTTTTCCTTGCACTAGAGGGTCTGGCTTACCACAGTGGTTGTTGTGTCCTTGATAAGTCCATTTTTTATTTTACTGAGCTGTTTAATTCATGATTCATTATTTGTATGGGCCTTTCCACACTGATCATCCAAAGAGAAACCCACTGTTAAAGGACACAGCAGCTTTCTGCCGTTTTTACAGAGTTTCTGTTGTGGGCAATCTTAGCTGCTAACAGAAGCTACATCAGACTTTGAGTTAATGTATAGTTAAGCATACAGGTTAGAGTACTTAAAATCAAACTCCTGCATTAGCAGTTGCGGAGGAGAATATTTTCCTGCATGAGACCAAGGTGTGATGACAGCCGGGTCTGGGATGTGGACAGTGAGGGTGGTGGCAACAGGCTAGTCCTCTTCAACCTGAATTTTTTTTAGTGGCCCATTCAGATGACTAATGACTGCAGTCCAGGTACCAGTCGGCAGATATATTACATTAATTGGCTTAAACTAGCATCTTGGATAATGGCATGACTTGGAAAGATAAGAACAGAATTCCATGGAGAAAACGGACTATTTATTGAGCAGAAGGTGCAGAGGCATGATTCACCAGAAATAAGATGGCGATTTAAAGAAAGAACCAGAGAAAATACTCATTCTTGACCACCACAGATTTGAATATGTCTTTAGGGACTGTATTTGATTACCTCTATAATATTACGGTTTATTATATGATTAAGACTGAATAACCACCACAGTAGGTAGGCATTGATGAGACACATGAAAAAGAAAGTCCTTGCTCCAGCCTGAACTTTTCAGGGAGCACAGAAGATAGAAAGGAAGATCCTCAAGTTCATAGAGCCGCTTGGTGGGGTCTTGAACCCCATTTCTGTACTCTAATTCACAACACTTACTAAAACTTCCTTGTCATTTTCAGCACCGAGTTTCCTTTCAACAACACTCCTATGTATCAGTTTGATCCACAATTTTGACAACAATATGTCAAAACAAGTCCTTCTGAAAAGGTCTGAGGGAATTTTTGCTTCTACTTTTAGGATATATTTCAATAGCGCCGAACTTTCCATTTCTGCATTGTATTTTTTCATTATAGTGTAACATACACTGGTGAGCTGATAAAGTTGTGAGGAGACATGCAAGACATTTTAATCTTGCTTAATGGTTTAATCTTTTCCATATGAAACTCTGCAAGTTTTGTTGTGCAGACAGTTTAAAAAATTTTTGACTCCCAGCCTAACAGGAAGGCTGGGTGGTGGCCTGCTGCACTGCTTTCCTGAGCCAGTTTTCCTCTTTTAAGGCCATATGTTGATCACAAATGTACCTGATGGATTCTACTGTCACTCTCATTACTCTTCTATCACTGTTCAAGAGCTAGAAATAAATATTTACCTTTTCTTTTCCCAAATCTAGTAAGAAAATTTTAAGTCTTGGCTCCTGCTGACAGAATTTTCAGCAGAAGTTCCGATATGAGGGAGTATTTAGAGAAAGGAGATCTCCTAAGGGGAGGAGAGATTGAGAATTAGAGAGATTATTTATAGCTTGCTCCCTGCTGTGGATGAGACAGCACTGCAGTGCCCCACTACTCAGTAACTGTGAAACTGCTGGCCCTGCTCCTTGGGAAACCAGGATAGCGTCTAAGGTGGTCAGGAGAGCAGAGGCAGTGTCTTTTAGACAGCACTTTCTTTACAGCACACCTCTGCAGGTTTTTTCCTTAGTACAATAAGGTCTTTGTCCATTACTGTGACTGCAGAGCATTACCACCACACAAAAAATAAGCTCTATTTTAAGCCTGTTAAGGTTTTCACCTCTAGGGTAAGGGTTAGGCTGGCTTCTTAGGGGGCGAACATTGTCATATGCTGTAAAAAATAATTGACAAATACTTCTGTGAACAACCATCACAAACTCCCTTCATTAAGTTTTGTTGTTCAACCTCTTGGGAAAATCAGTCTCAATGTGAAATTGCTGGAAAATCCTGAAAGTTTGGGTGGAGGTTTTTGAAGGACTGTACGTGAGGGAAAACCTTGCCCTTCCTGAGTAGGATATGATCAGTCCATCCATGTATTTGGCTAAGCACAGCATCAAAAGAGATGCAGATGTTACTGAATATAGTACCCCTGGGCTGGTGAAGAAATGTTGTGCCTGTTCCAACGGTGCAGAGTGGGACATGGGTATGCAGATATATGCAAAACCACTGCTGGCAAGAAGTGATTGCAATAGAGGAGACTGAGTTGATGTTGGAGATAGTTTAATTATGAAGGTTGCTAAAGGCACAGACTGTTCAAAAAACAACCCACATGACTACTCTGAGAATGTACCTGAAAGAGCTTATGAATTCTTTTTTGAAAGAAATGCATGATGTCCATTGACCTGCATGTTACTAAATCTCTTTTGGTATATTTGCCATCTTTAGTCATGAGTGAAAGACTCTGACATCTTATGGATACTCAGGAGTCCAGAGTACCGTGAAGAGAAAATAGATTTTCTGTCCTATAAGAAAGTTGGATATTTTTATATATGTTTTCCTAAAAATCTAAAATAAGAATAAAAAAGGGTATCTTTTTGTAGAATGAAAAGTTCCTGGATATTGTGACTGACAAATATCGTCGTGTGCTGAATTTTCCCTCATCACAGCAGCTCTCCAAGGCACTGAAGTGCCCAGTGGGAACTTTAGCAGGGACATCCCATTCCCACGTGCCTCTGTAAAGGCTCCATTCAGGTGAGATGCAAACAGGTAGCTTATTGCAAGAGATCCCTAAGTGACAACTCTGATCAAAGGCTGAATATTGTTGGGGGGTGGCAATGAGGGAAGAAGACCTTACAAACCTTTGACTAGCTTTTGTGAGGATCTGTAGGACTCCACAGACTGGGACCATCAGCCCTCTGCCTCTGATCACAGCTAAATTTAGGGAAAAATTAAACCCTTAATAAAATAAAGATAGATCCTGGGGGGGAGGGAGGAGGTTATTCCAGCACATTTGGGTTGTCATTTGTCTTGTGTCAAATGCACAAAAAGAAAGAAAACAAGCAAGATAGGCCAACTGCTGCTCTGTGTTTGGTGCTCTCAAAATCCTCTTCATCCTTGCTGGTGGTTGTGGGAGCTTCGTACCAAAGTTTTCCCCATTGGACAGGTTCAGGAGAAAGGAGTAGGTCTTAGTGACTATGAGACAGTCTGCTTTTCTGTGTGCTGTCATTTAGACACCTGCTTTCTCCACTCTCTCCCCTATAAAGTTTCTCTTCCCTTTCTTAAGATCCTTCTTCTGCTGGAGGAGCTGGCTAGCAGTGGGGATGGAAAGTCTAAATAGCTTTTTGGGGTTGCTGGGTATCTTTTTTATTTATTTTTAATTTACCCATTTAATCTCCTTGTGCTTAAGTGCAATGTCACTACATTACTTTCAGTCCATGGAATTATGGAGCAGGATGTTTGCACCTCTGTGTCATTCGTTATATTATACCACGTTGCTCTGAGCGTGACTTTCTTTTGCTCTGCTGGCACAGGCAGGGTGGAATTCGTACAAATCTCAGACCTTCCTTTTGGGGATTTTCACTTGCTCTTAAGCTATCAACATGGTTGTGTTCCTTTTTGGCTCAGACTCAGGTCTAACTTACCCCCATAGTGCTGCAGTGGTGTGACAGGACTCACGCTGAAATAGCAGACAGCAGGGCTGGGCATAGCGACATTGGCACTATTTTATCTTGCAGACTCTGCTGTACTATTATCTGTTAGGGTCGCAAATAAAACATTGATTCACTCAAACAACTGCATTATGTGGGCCAAAGAACAGAAAGAAATTGTAGCTTAGCTTGAAACTGGGAAACAAACTCTTCCAAATCAAATAGGCACAGTAGGAGTTAATGAAAGGTTGAGAATAAAGCCATTTTTCTTAGCATTTTATATTGTTTTGTTAATCAGTAAAAGAGATGTCGTTTCTCCAGGCCTGTGGGGACTAAAGTAGAAGCCCCTGAGATGATTACATTGGATATGAGCTAAAGTATCTTTCCAAGAGATAAAAAATGTCTGGCTGACTAATAACTATGAGACAACAAAAAGAGAGGGGCGGGGGGGAAGAGAGAAGATGTAATGCAGTCAGAGTCACGGAGGTCTGCTGTGGGAGCATTTTAACATGCACACAGTCTCCCCAACCACACACACATAACTATCTCTTTAATGTGTCTGTTTCTCTCACTTGCTTTGTAAAAATACTGCCATGAAAGTGGGAGAGTTTATTTATAGAGAGAGCACAAGAAAACAAATGTTTCATTCACTGAACTCTAACCTCTTCTGATATTAATGTGTGTGATAAATTCGTTGGTTAAAGGCAGGAGATAAACGAACTGCATTTAGCCACCAAATTACATTCCTCGCTATCTTTCAGCGAGAAGAGCGAGGGAAATGCTGGCAACTGTTTTTTTTTTCATTGCCATCGCACCTAGCACATTATGAGCAATACCAGTGACTAATAACAGTAGCTCTGCAAGCAGATATTTTATTCCCACAATACCCTAAGAAGGAGCCTGAATTTCCTTCAGGAAGGATGCCCAGAGTTGGGTTTTACCTCTGCAGGCTGATCTGCATCCTGCAGCTACCCGGAACTCAATCACGCTCCATCCGCTCCTCCTGCCTGGATGAGATTTCAGGCTCTGCCTGTGATGATCACATTGGAACCAGTCAAACAGCATTTGCCAGGTAATTTATTCAGTTGATGTTATAGTATTCCGAGAGCATTATTTGCCAATTTTCTCCTCCCTATTCCTCCATTACATAGCCTGTTTATAGAACTGGTGAAACAATTTGCAAATAAGTTTGATAGATCAGATTCACAGCACTTTGCAAATAAAATATCCTAGGAGTAATCCCCATGCTTCTAAGGCAGGAAATCAGCAAGAACTAGAAGAGAAAAGCTTTCTTGTTCCTGTTACTCATTGCAATGCCTGGTGGGAAGGTATGAGCAAGTTTCCTGGAAGACTTCTGATGTGCAGATTAAAACTCACAGAAGTCGTTATGGGCCATTCTGAAAACTGGGAAACTTTCTAGAAAATTGAGAGAAAGTTATGTACTTTATTCATTTACAATGTCTTTTTTTTAATTATTTATTACAAAATTTGTGAACCATTGCCACCACAGGTGCATGAACAAACATGTGTCCTCCCAAAAAGTTTAGGGGTATGCCTTGTATTTGTAGCTATCTGACACTGATAGACAATTAATGGACATATCTAGGACAAGGCAAAATTAACTTTTTAGTCCTGCTGCAGCAGGTGCTGGTCAAAAAGGCATGTGCAAAGTACACAAAACCAAGCCTCACCCGACCTCCTGCGAGCTTTCCTCCCCTGGACCTGCTTGCCGAATGTACCAGAAACAGATTGAGGTGGGGGAGAACGCTGCTTTGGTACAATTTCCATACAATAAGAGTCTACAAACCCAGACTTTCTCATGCGTCTTCAGCAAGCTCTTACCCCCTCACTGGTATTTAGTAGGTCTACACTCAGTCACAGTGTAAGTTAAGAGGAAGGCGAGTTAAGCCACGCTGGGCTGCGGGCTGCATGGCTAGCCTGCTGCCTGTAGTCAGCCAGCATAGACAAAATTACTGTAGCTGGGCTTCTGCACAGACATTCCTTCTCCCCACAAACAAGACCATTCATTGACTTTTAATTTTATTTCATTTTTTTCAACTGACTTGGTAGTGAAATGGAATTTAATGAGGGAAGATCTGACTGTCTGAGACTGACGACTTCAGTGGTGTTAATGCAACCTATGCAACTTATGCATAAAATAGACCACTTATCAAGGTCATTGTATATTTGCTTTGGTGCAGCAACAACAGTATCAATCTTCCTTCTAAACTCAGCAGATTATATAAAGCCAAGTAAGTATTTAAAACCTAACTTAGAAATACAAAAAGGGAAAGTTCTCTCCAGGTACGCAAATGATTCTTTAGAATTAGCAGATGATTTAGTGACATTAACCTTGAAAGGCCCCAAATCTATCCAGCAAATCTAAAAGGAATGGAACCGATTTCTCTGGATTGGCGAGGTATAAAATTACATCGTCAGTGTATAATAGCTGAAACTCTCTTATTGATGATTAACCACATTTATTAACAGCAGGCTATAATCTCAAGATGTTATTTGTACAATGACTGAGATGTAATACAGCGCTTTCTAAAGGACCAGATCACGAAATGCACCAAAGGTCACCATGAAACCCTGCAGAAATTAGAACATCAGTCTTGGAAGAAATCTATAGTTAGTCCTATTGACCCTTCTGTCTAGTGCAAAACAATTCTGACTGGTTGAATCCTCTAGAATTTTCCTTATTTTTAATTCAACAACTGTTTGCAAGTTTGGACCCAAGCCTTATTTGTGCTGGATTTTATCTAATAGTACAACTAATGCTGATGTAAACTCCCAGGCTGGGTAGAGCAGCTTTGAGGAGCCTTGAGTACAAATCCTAAGGTGGTAGGGGAGAGGAGGCTTCAAAGCATCTGGCAACAGTGCCTGCTTATTTATGTGAAATTTATTTAGTTGCATGTTTTGCTAGGGAAGCTTTGCAGAGTTCAATAGTAGCAATAGTAGTCCAGTCTCTTGGTAAAGTTTTGATGTAGGCAACTTTGGTTTTGCCTGTTTAAATCCTCTTTCAATTTCAAATTAAACTCAGAACTCCTCAGTAATCCCCATGTTCACCCTTGCAAAGCAGTGCTGTATTTTGGTCAATAACTGCCATGTTCCATCTCAAAGGTAGTGGCATTTTGGTGTTATGGTGTCTGTCCTTATGTGCGTTGTCTATAAATCACTCTTGCAGCTCTTAGAACAGAAAATTATTTCTGAATGTAAAGACAAAATTGTCCTTAAAACACAAGGATATCCAGCCCACCCACCTAGAGAACATATACAATACTGCAAAACCACATCTCACTTTCCACTCTCTGTCCCTCTCTACTTGCATGAAATTACTAAGGCAGAGAGGGAAGAATTTGTCCTGAATTTTAAATAATATACCATTTCAAAATGCTGGGGTTAGCAGTGGCAGCTAAAAGCTCTGCCTTGGTTTTTGAGCTGAGGGAGAAATGCAGTTGAACTTACAAGATGTAAAAAAAAAAAAAAAAAAAAATTAAACAAACCTAGTACTGCACTGTTCTCTTGAAAATCATTTGAAAAGGGCAGAGTATTGGAATTGGGGACAACAGGAAGAAAAATGATCTTCGTTTGGGAAGGCTGTTTGCATTCTAATGAGAGAGGTTATTCTTGGAAAAACAGGCACCTTTACTGCACTCCTTCAGTAGAAGGTGGTATGTCAGGGACAGATATCATACTCCTGCTGACTTCTTCATGTTGGACAGACAAAAATTACAGCCATTGACAGTAGCTAATGAGAAGCTCCAAATGGAGCTAGTTCTGTAAAAGGAGTCTATTAGTGCTGAAAGTGGCTTTCCTCTTTCAAAAATATTGTGGAGAGCTTGAAATGTTTTCTTCTCTTGAATTAAGACAAGAAGCTGACATCTTTGAAACCTTTGCAAACCTATAATCTGAAGGAATATTTCACTTTGAAAAATTGGAAGTGTTTTTGTCTGGTATTTGAACAGCTCCCTCCCCTCCTTAATTAAATAGTTAAAAGGTAGCATAACTCTTTGTTTACTTTAAAATTGTGACATTAATAATTCTGCACTAATTTAAAAATGGAAAGTCATCTTGAACTGGAAAATTGGCATTTTTCAGAGAAAATGTCAGAACAAAATGTTTTGACAAGTCTAAAACTTAAAAAATATGGAGTTGAGGAACAAGTCAAAACCATTCCCCAGCTTGTAAAGTTTCACAATCCTAAGTAAAAATGTTTCGGCAAAAAAAGCACCTGTTCTAGAGCTGGCTGTGATTTATGTGTGCTGTACAGGTACACCCAGGCTTTCTAGTGTAGCTGCTGATCTGAGGACCTCCTTCCACACATAAGAGGTATCTGCAGGAGTATCTTCATCCACATCTTCATTCTGATTGCCTGCACTTGGCTCTGGATGGACCAGGCTGAAAAATACTTCCAGAAAAGAATTCCCCCCTCCTGCAGCCAGGAGCATTATACATCATCCACTTTTTGTATTAGGCTTGGTGCTCCATCACCTTGGCTAACAGCTACCTGTGCCCCTCACAGCTCAGACCTACCCTGTTCCTCCCCACAACCCTCCCGTTTCACTGTCTGTCACCTCACTGCCATGCCGGTTACCCTCAGGAGAGATGAACGCTCTCTGCAAGCACTGGAGATGGGAGGATTTCCTCCTCTTTGGCACGGTGGTCCCTAGTGAAGCTGGCCTTTGACCACAAAGCTGAGAATATCAGCGACCTTCAAGAATGCTTGGAGCTGAGCCTTTGGATTTTGGCTTGCTTTGCTTCCTCATGGCATAACCTCAGCTCCTCCTTGTCCCTTCTCCCCACCCTACCTGTCCAAGAGGGGCTACACAGAAAGATCTTTCATGCAAACTTGTGCATCTCTCCCTGTAGATTAGCAGAGGGAGCGGATAAAGAGGGTTGAATGACTGAGTAAGGCTGCAAATGAACTCCCATTAGCTCTTGCTGTATATCTCTGGTGGAGGGGTTTGGTAAACAGTTAGCAGTTATCTCTCTGCTCAGCATTTAGCTGATTTCCATAATGAGCTCCATTGAACTGAGAGGCCTCGAGGTGTCCCAAGGCTTCTGAGACGCAATGTGTTCTCTAAATCTGATTTATGTAAAGGTGAAGGCAATTGTGTTAACAAAGGAGAGGAACATGATCAACATGCAGTCTGCAGCGGCTGGGAAGGCAGTGGTGTCTGAGGCTGGCTCTCTCTGCGAGGGATCTGACAGCGGCTGGCTGTAGGATGGGGAGGCATTGAGATGCAGCCTTGGAACACACAGCCAGGAGGAAGATGCATGGCTTTTATTTATTATTATCTTTATTTTTCCCTCTGTCCCCCTTCAAAGCTGAGAAAAGCTGCAGCTCTGAGGCAAGCAGAAACCATCTTAGAGGGGACCGGAGGTGCGTCAGCCCAGGGTAAGCCCATTGATCGCACTGTCCCCGCTGAGCCTCAGCGCCGGTGCTCGGTTCCCCCCTTAGTCCTATCGCAGCCTGGCAGGTTCGGCTGCAGAAACCTCACTTTGGGCCTGAGCGCAATGTCAATTCCTCCTGCTCAGTCAGGCACAAAATCCTGCAGACTCCAGCAGTCCCTTTTGTGGGTGTGAGTCGCTCTGCCATAACCATGAACAAAGAAGAGAAAATTCACACAGGTTTTTACAAAATCACTTATTTCTTCGCATCATCTCTGAGGGCCCCTATTTCCATCCACCATCTATGGATTCCATGCTTACAACCAGAAGGCCTTTCCAAGGTCACGTACTTCGGCAGTTACTTGGAGCCAGCTCTAAGAGAGGTGGACCTTGGGGGCTTTTGGCCATGATTTAAAGACAACTATTAAACTATAAAATAATTTCACAAGGGAGAAGGTGGAAATCTGATCATGTGACTGAATAGAAATTAAGACTCTTGGAAAAAAAAAATCACATGAAAAAGATGCTATCATTGGGAATAATTCTACTTTGGTTGTAATGGGAACTGCATGACTCAGTGGAGCTTTTGCATGGCTGGATGCTTCAAGCAAGGATAATCATAAAGAAAGATGAGTAGAACATGAATAAAAAAGGATCAAGTACATATTTTTCTCATGGTAAGTTAAGATTGTAGGAGTGGAAATTCAGACAAGGCAAATGCAATGGAATACCATCACAACAGAACTAGCCATCCTGCTTTAATCCCTGCTCGCAGGGTGGAGATGACAATATGAGCATGTCTGTCTCTCAAGGAGAAGAGAGGTATTTTTCTGCTAGTTTGCATTTAATTGTGTATTTTGCAATTTCTTTCAACACCAACTATTCTGCTAAACTTGGTTAATATGCAACAAACACTAACCATATAAACAACGCGTCTGTCCTAAACCCTTATTATAATTCCCAGAACCACTCGCAGGCTTTCTGAAACCCATTATTATAATTATAATCAAGAATCACAGGACACTGTGATTTGTGCCAAAAATACCTATACACTGAATTGTTTGTACAGGCCACAGATAGAGAGTGCGAGAGAACGGAGAGATGCGGCTTCAGTGCGGCTCAATTCAGGAGCTGTACCACCCACCCCACTTAATTTTTCCTCTTTCATTTTCCAATTTAACTTGCAGCTGCTGAAATCTGGGCTAATATTTGCTTTGTCCTCCGTGCTCTCCTTTGCCCTCAATCCAGGGAACCTCGAGCTGTGCCCGGGTCTACCGCACCCCGTCCCCAGCTCCAGCAGCCCCTGGGTGAGGAGGCAGGTAGGTCTGCCGGAGAGATGCAGCGCTTTGGGCCCCTCAATCGCAGCAGAGGTAAGGAGCACCCCACTTTGGAAACTGCTGCAACAACACTTAGCAGATACAAAGAGCAGGCAAACTCAGTGGAAAATGCAAATGCGGTGTGGATCTTAGTTTTATTAGTCTTTTGCACACAGTTCCTCTCTCTTGAAACACTTGGCAATCAAAAGACACTGGAGTGGACTATTTTGAGCCCTGATTCTTCACGCTAAGAGGTAATGCTGATTAGGTTGTGCCAGCACAAGGCACTGATATCAATATTCTTTCTGAGGGCTTTCTCAGAGAAGCATGGGGCTTGATTCTAATCTTATATTAGCATATTTAGGGAGTAACATCACAGGGGTCAAGCTTCAATCTTCCCAGGTTCAATCTTCCCAGGTCTGTGCTTTGAACAAAGATTCAGTGTTTCTTTTATATATGTATGTATACATATCTATAAGTATGTGTATGTCTGTGTGTATGTATGTACATATTTGAATATATCTATGTAAACATCAGAATGTGCATAAAGAAGGTGGTGAAACAGAGAACCCAACATCTCCTGCAGTGAGAGCAATGGTGTGCCAAGCACGATTCTTGCTTATAAATGCCACACCGCTCCTGTTTGAGACCCACCTCTGAGCACTTCAGTGCAAACCTCTTTTTTTAGAACAGAAAACCTAATGCCCAATATATTGTTTTCAGCCCAGAAACTGAGAGCAACAGAGATGAGGTCAGCTGCAGGAATCAGGAATAGAGCCATCGTTTTGCTTCTGCTGCAGTCTTTCTCCCAAGGCCATACTAACCAGGAGAGCTGCAGAAAAGTGAATGCGTTGGTTTAAATGCAGTAGAGTGGTGCATTGGATGGTAGGAAGAGGTTTAAGCCAGTTGTTGCTCTGTACACTGACACGCAGAAACTGAGAGTAACCTCTCACAAGGGCCATGTCTAATCACCAAGCAGTATGTGGCACTTAAAATCACCACATTGCGGAGCTCGGGTGGCCTTTACACTCATGTTGCTAAGTATGTCCTCTGCTTTGCTCGTAGGAGAACACATGAGGACTCTGGCACCTAACATTAGGTAAACTGCATCTGTTTTTCAGTACCAACAAAGCAGCCAGTGTGTGTAGTTATTTGTTTCCTTAAGATGATTATGCTAGATAGCTCAGCTCAGTTCAGAAGCCCATTTAAACCCAAGGGTGGCTCAAAAGACACTGCAGAGGACAAAAAGTAGGACAATGCAGTCTGAGATCCCAGGGTAGAGTAAATCACGTCAGAGTATTACATTTCTTCTCTTCAAGTCTGCAAACTATCACAGAAGTCCATTGGCTAGACTCACCCCTTGGTACTCACAGGCAGAGCTCAGCTGGCTTGAATGGAGTCAGGCTGAGTTACACCAGCTGAGGATTTGGCCTCTTCATGTTTAACGGTCATTGCCAACTCAACTCAAAAAAAAAAAAAAAACTACCCAGGCTGAAGCTGAGCCAAGATGACCAAAGAGGTCATGAAGCTTTTAGAATTATTAACTCCTATTAGTATAATAATCCTTTTTATGACACCATAAAATTACATGGTGCCTTTCAGGACGTAGATAAACTACATTCCCCGCGCTGAAGGGCCACCTCTCTCACAAAGCGCATAGGTTTGCCTGCATCTGTGAGCCCCTGCCCTTTGTCCGCACTGCCCTGGGACCTCATCCGTTGACTACATCTTCTATGGGAGGACTTCTATCATGCTGTATCCTCAAATCTCCTCTCTCTCCTCTCCACACTTCCACCATAAAGGCTTCAAAGGATGTGGAAAAATCATATATTCTTCTCAGTTTTAATAGTCTAAAAGTGGAAAAAATTTGCGTTTCCTTTGTTGCACCTTTGGGCTATAGCTGCTGCTTCTCTGTTCTGCAGGGATATGTGGGGTGCAGTGGGAGGATGGAAGTCGGCTCATTCTAGAAAACTAGGACAGATGAAGTTTTTGCACTCAGTTTTCCCACGAGGTGACTGGATGATCTGAGGGATACTGCAGGAAATTAGTATCAAACTCGTACTAACATTACAAAAAAGGTGAGGTTTTCTGCACTCCCAAGTACCAGTGACCACAGGGAGGACTGTAGGGCTGGAGTGGGGTAGAAGATCTCTCGAGGATGATGAATAATGTTGTAGCAGAGTATCGTATAGCTAGACAAACATAAAATGCAGCTCCTAGGCAAGTGGCTCTTGTGTGCATACCAAACTCTGGAAGCCTATAGAAATAACACACTGACATTTTTTTCTCTAGTAATAGGAGGTAGAGATAGATGGCATAGAAAGAGGCGTTTATACTAAAAATGACTAATCAATTCACTAAAGATCAAAAATTAACCTGGAAAAGCATTGACGTTTTCAGAGACCCAACCAGTCTATTTTTGCTGCTCATGTAAGCCGTGCGAATGGAAAGCATATATTGCTGTGCAGTCCTGCTGAGTCAGTGTCTCTGAGTCCTATGATGCAATATATTGCAACCTGGTGAGAAATCCAGGTTAAAACTGGTTGGTTCTTTCAGTTGTTGTTGGAAGTATTTTAAACCAAAATAATTACTTGAACATTGACTTCTGGGAAATGAATCTCTGTCAACTTCTGGGAGAAGAATTTCTGTGTATGGAGACTTTTCAAGATTTTTTGATTGCAAGCTAAAAACTGATTATGATTTGTGATGCAGAGGAGGAATCAACAAAATTTTAATTTCACCATGAAATAGTTGTTTAGAAATTACCAAGTTTAAAACTGCTACTTACACACTTCCAATCTTTATTTTTTCCCAAAAAAGAACCTGTCTTGCTTCTGAAAATAATTTAAAAATACATGGGTTTGATTTCTTTGTTTCTTATCCCCTTCCCACCTACTCTCCCTGATACAAATGTTTTTGAGCAATATTACTCTGGACAGCAGATGTTATTTGTTTCAACTAAAAAAAATAATCCAGTGCTTTAAAAACATAGGAAACAAACAACCCAATTTGACCAGGAATGCTGCTAAAGTAATAGCAATGATCCCACTCTTGACTGATACACACTTACCGATCTCAACAACGGCACATACAGAACACAGAAATCTCCAATTCTGGCTGATACCAAAGTGAAATAAAAGGGAGTTGCATTGGCTTGGATTTTCTACCAACAGCAGAGAAGAATAAAAAAATCAGCACGTGGTTAATGAAGATGAATAGATGAAGGGAAAATGGAATTTTCATGTTTCTAGGGGTTTTAAGACAACAGTGAGTAAAATCTTCCTGATAAAATAATTTAAAAAAATAGTATGTGGATGTCAAATTAATCTGGGCTGCCACCGCATTGATTTCAAGAGGCTTTAGGAGGGAGAATTTTCTTTAGGGAGAAGTAAGGACCAATGCCAGTAGAAAGTGACCCTCAAAAATCTGTGTTCATTCTGGTACAGGACGAAAGCAACGTCCCTCTGTAAGCTCTGCTCCCACTGTGCATAGTCACGCAGTGAGTGAGCATTGCTGGGACATTATGTGCTGCGGGTGTAAGGGACTCCTTGGGGCACAGGACATTGATGAGATGCTGGAGCAGCCCTAACTGCTCTCGTCATGGGTTTCCCAGATTATGGACTGTACAGTGTTACCTGTACATCCTCCACTTTGTGTTTTCTGCTTTCTCCAAGAATAGGTATATGACAGGGGGAAGAGGAGCTGAAGGTACATGGAGACACCCTTGCCTATGAGCAAGAGCATGGGGCAAGGATATAAGCTGCTTGGGTTCCGCCCCTTGACTCTGCCATTGGTTTGCTGTGCGAACATGGGGAAATCACTTGATTTCAACTTTCCTAGCTATAAATTTGGGAAGCAGACACTTGCCTCCACTTTTTGACATCTGTGGGTTAAAGGAGCTTGTTGTGGATTTTTTTTGTCGACAGGATAATCTTCAGTTCTGCAGAGAAGTGAAGCCATTGTGCTGGACAAAAGAGAGAACAGCATCTCTGCTAGGGACCCTGTTGCAAAAATTTGGGGACCAAACTCTCCAGCAACTGAGAGGCTGCACAACTCCCGAGCTCAGCAGCACATAGTGTCTAGCTCAATGAGAGGAGGAAGCTGGAGAATGCAGTCTTTGGGCATGGTTTGATCCAGTTTCTGGCAGCAGCGAGTTCCTTGAAGTGCCTTTCCATCTTCCTGAAGGATTGTCTTAGCAAAAGCAGTGCTCGGTGTTGCCTGACACAGCGAGTCATGTAAGGTCAAGCTCATAAGATATATAGCAGTGTGTGTGTGTGGGTTCAGCTTCCACAGTGTTATGGCACAAGGAACCATTCTTCCATTACACGGAGATCTATAAGGAATCACTGCCATTAATGGACTCCATTAAATGCAATACATGTGGGAAAAATTGCAGTTTGATTTAGTTTAGCAACATGGAGATATTGGCAAGATAATCACATAGAAGTGACACCTTTTATGGCCAAGCTCTTTGATTTTATGTCAGTGAGTTTCAATTTCTCACATTTTTATGTTCATATATAGGTCCTTGTTCTAATGTATGCATTAGCTGGCGTAAAGGTTAAATAGATTGTTTTAGCATTTTGGGATACAGATTGTGGATATGCACAAATCTTTAATGAGCTGGATGAATTATTTTAGGTAGGAAGGGACTATGAGAAGGGAACAGGAATTACTTGTCTGATTTGGTCCCATCTGGAAAAAAAAAAAAAGTAAAAAGGAACAATGAGAGAAAAGCATTATATATATGTAATGTGATTTGAAAAGCAGACCTGCAGGCTTCCCAAGTACTGTCAGAAGAAGCAGATGGTGTGGGTCACCCTGCTTCATGAAATGCTCCAAATCTGAATATTTATTTTTAAACGCAAAAAATATCTGTTCCTTGTGAGGCAGATTGTGATCTCCCTTACATCAGCAAAACTGTCTGAAGATGGGATTGGCACTGGATTGAGACTGAGAGTCACAGAGGGCTGGGGAAGCTGAGACCATGACCTGGTCCCCCATGGAGAAAGACAGCCTCAAGGTCTGGTTCCATGGTTAAGCAGCTAAAACTAAACTCCTGTCTTGTTCCAGTGTTTCCAAAATCAGAATATTTTTGTTATAAAAAATCCTAGTTGGGAAGGTACTCAGTGTAGGTGCTGATTCTCCTGTAACAAGTACGGATAAATCAGGAATAACGTCATCAGTGTCTGTTTGAGACTTTTAAAAGCATTTCACACTCCCCTGCAGTGTGAGGCAGCCGACAGGAGTTCGCTGCCATAGACCCAGCTGATACAGACCATTCCTTATCATCATAGTTAGCCTGGGCCAAACAGACACCTTGGTGAAGTCATATTTCAATATCCCTTAAACCACCTTGGTACGTTTAATCCCTCAGTTCATCTTTTCTTTATATGTCCTTAGTCTCTGCTCCACAAAGCCTCCTCCTCATGTCCCTGCTACTTTACTAAGAAGTCTTTGAAAGACTAATATTACAAATCTGGATTCTAATAGGTAATTTCTTTTACTTTTTTTGTTCTCTCTCCCTCCCCCCCCCCCCCTTTTTATCTTTGTCTGAATATCTTTTGCCTCTATCAGTTCCTGAATCTGAATAGATTACTCTTCCACTCATGAAGGGAATTGAAGTTGTCTCTTTAAATCTTTCTCTTCCCTCCACTTCAAATACTCCCAACACCTCTCAGTCTTTTCATTTCACCTCATTTAAATATTCAGCCCAATTTCAAGGCTTAATAATGATGAATAAGATTGAGATTAGGATTTAATAAGAGTGTTAAGGAAAGATTTGTCATTCCAACGGCTCTAAGTCTTGGCTGAAATTGAATTGGCATCCAGCCTCTGGGCATGCGCGGAGTGAAGCTGTTGCTGGTTCCCATAATGGTTTTCTCCAGAAGAAGAGGAAAGGTTTTCTATACTCAGCCCTGATCATACGGGGGATGAGTTACTCCCTAGGTAATTGTCCCCTCACAATCCTGTTCCTTGATTAAAGGCAGTTTGAATCAAGGACTGGAAAGCCTGGGAGCTCCGCTTGGATTGAGGTCCTTTTACGTACTAGGTCCTAGCTCTCTTCATTAGTGCATTTCATACCCAGGTATGACTTGGACAGCTGAATCAGTGCTTTCTAGGGTCTACATTCCCATCTTGGAACTGAGATGAATCTCAGTGACAAAGCCTAAATCCGTAACTAAGTCTCGGCCTGAACTTCAACAAGACAGAGTCGAATATTACAGTTTAGTCTATGTGGAGGTGCAGCTGTCAGATCAAAGCACAAGGAGAATGCACGTGCCATGGGCACACTAAATTCCATTATTGCTTTACAGACATCTACTAATACCATTAACTACGTGCAGGATGAGCTGAGTATCTCTTCTGGGAACTACATGCTAGGATCTGCAAATGGTCATGGTGAGCTAAGCAAAACCCCTCTGGACCTGCAAGTCCAGTAGTAACTTGTTGCCCAAGCAGAGAGTACTGAGACTTGAGAACCCACAACGTGTTGTGTCTACATGCCAATGTGGTGAAGAGTGGTATGGAGGGAATGGGAGGATGCCAGAATTTCTCTGAGAAACTGCTTCCAAGCGGAGCTAATTTTCTCTTATATTGTGCCCTTAACGCAAGAGCCGGGCTGCAGGAAGTAATTTATGTCTCCTAAAATATGGTTTGTTGCATGTAACCATAGCAAGTCTCATCTTTGAGACCCATTCCCCCAAGCACTCTACAATGTTTAGTGCCTCTTTTTTCTTAAGGATCAACCCTATGGATTGTGCGAGTTTTGATACTTTGGACATTAAGCAACTGATCTAGTTTAAATGCTTGTAAAACGTCTATGATGTCTGTTGTGCTTGGACTCAAGGTGTTGTACTAGCAACGGCGGCTCAGACTGTTTCGACAAGGGCTTGCTGGAGTGCCTGTTTGCCTTGCGCATACAAGGCCCAAAGAGGCTTAAGGCTTCTAAAGTTTTAGGGACAGATTCCTGGCAGAGGAAAAGTGCTGGAGCTCTTTTGAAACCGGGGGGCTTGTGCCACTTTACTCCAGGCAAGGGTGTGGACCTTAGGGGTGCTCTAACTGCTTAAATTGCTCTGCAGTTTTAGGGAGTTTACAGTAAGCCTCTTAAACTGCTCTAAGGGCTTACAGTATCTTAAGCCTCTTAAATTATATTAAAAAAACTTACAGTATTTTGGCAGAATCTATAGTTTGGAAGGATTCAAGGTTAGAAAAAAATCAAACTTGGCTTGTTTGATAGATTTTATTGGGAATTAAATATACTTGATAAAATATCATTTTAATAATTCTAAAATTATAAACTTAAATACTTATTTTGCCAGTCTACATTAAGGGAATTGCTTATGAACATACATTAAAATATTCAAACTGGCAGAAAATGCCATAATTTGTAAACTCACGATTTTCTGGTTTAGGTGTTATTAATTTTACAACTACTTATCCAATTTTCTTAAAGCTTAACTTAATTTTTATGTCACAACTACCTCTACAAAAAAAGTCAGTTCAGTAAGGCCATCCTGATCTACTTTTGCGAAATCCAAGTGTGAAATGTCTGATCAGAATATAAGAGGAAACTACATTTTTTTCCAAACTCAAATAATTCAGAGAGATCTGCCGGCATTCCTGAAAATTAAACAACAAACAAAAAACCCAAAAGCCCTGTAGGCTGAAAATAAATTGAACAGATTCCTTCATGCACAATTGAAAGGAGAGATTAAAAGAAAAGTAATCGGAAAGTTAATGTCACTACAGAGATGGTGACATGCCTTTCCTATCAAACTCATTAGCAACTCAATTTTAGTGATTCTTTGAGCATGATTTTTTTGTGACATGGGAGAAAAATATTGATCTTTTCTATATTCCATCATAATTAAAGCATATTTGGAATATATCAACAGAATTTCCATATAACTGTCCTTACATGCACACACACGATTTTTATGCTTTCCTTCAAATGTCATCAATAATCTGCATCTCTCGTCTTCCCCATCTGTCCATCATAAAAGTGATTGAAGAAAAGGCAGCAAGTCTTTCCCATGGAAATCTTATGCCACCTATGAGGAGGAGCTCTGGCTTTAATAGCACTGGTGCGATGTCTGGAGTCCGTCCACATGAACAAATGGGCACCATATGTGGTTGACAGCTAGTTCTTTCAATTCCAGCAAAGCCAATTGATTTGAGTACACCAATTTTATATAGGTCTGTTGGGAGCCATCAGATGATCCTTGATTTTGACAACTCAATCAGCAACAAGGTTATGTTCCTACAAGTCAAGGGATAAAGTAACTACTAATCTAAATCGTTAAGGCAGACTTGCACCAGACTTGAGCTGCATCTTTTCTGAAGCTTGATAAACTTAATCCTTTTAAAAAATGAACATGTTCTGATTGTTTTGGAACCCAGTGCTCAGTTACAGGAATTGTCTACATGGTCAAAACCAGAAAGGGATCCTGGAAAGTCTGTGTTCAAAACAAATTGAGAAACTGATTTATCAAAAGCGAATGAGAGTCAGTCTGCACAATTTGTCTCTGCACTCAAAGGAGAGGAAGGGACAAGTTTCCTGATACTGTTCGCCACTTGGATCTTCCAGCTTATTTTCATGGACCAAAACAGTTGTATCATTTTTTCCTGAAGCCCAGGTGCTGCTGGACAGTGAGCTAAACCTCCAAAACTCTGATTTGCTTTGAAAAGTTACTTTTTTTGCTGCACAGAAGAAAAGCCAGCATACAGATATAGTTCTTATGTCTAAGCATTATCTCACTATTTTATGTTGTCTTTTCTTTCCAGGCCTGTGTCACTTGTTGCATACTTGCTCTTCTGCTCTTCTTACACACGTGAATTTGGAGCTTTATGACATCTTTGATGTGGTTGAAAGTCAGAGGACCATCACGAGCTCTGGGCATCACTTACAGAGGTCCTGTGACACATTCTTGTTTGATTTTTTTTATTATTTCAACATATATCCCTGCAGTCCGGTCTTCCTTATGCACTTTCAACACTCCTTCTAAGCACTTACTGTTTTATTGTTTCATTGCTCATCTATCTATGAGACCTTGGCACATCTGAACCCCAGTGGTTTTTTCCCTAGGAAATGACTGAAAATAACAGTAATTATGGGGGGAAGAGGGGGAATTGTTTTGTGTTTATCATTATTATTTTGTGGATATTTTTGTAACATCTTTTAGAGATTAAGTTCAATTAGGAAACAGATGGCACCAAAATATCGTCAAACATTTCTGATGGGCAGAAAATTACTGACTTAATTATGTAAATAATTAAAATTTATATTTACACCTGATCATCCAAATGAGGGTGAAAATACTAATTTCAGGGTTTGTTATGATTGCTGGCAGGGTGTCAACCTGTGAGCAAGTCGCTTCCTTTCTTCAGCTTCAGATGTCTCTCTCTTAGATCCTAGAACAGTCAAAAAAACCTCCAGAAAAGGGGAAAAGAAAAAATGAATGAAGACTCCCGACTAAGTTTCTGTCATGTAGGTGCTCTCCCGACTTTAAAAGGAATCCCTATGCTGGTTGGGGGGACTTTGTTATGAGCAGGCTCACTGCAACTGCATGCAGAGGTACCCGCTCAGATCAAGCTGGCCTTGAGCAAGTGGCTATACGAAGATATTGTGAGACAGTTCTTGCACTGAAGAGCTTATAGGCCAGATAAACAGGGCTGACAAGTAGTGAAAAAAAGAGTGAGAGTGAGAGGGAGTCAGACAGTTTTATTAACTTCTGTATTACAGATGCAGAACTGAGGCAGAGAAAGATAAAATGTGTGATTCTCATTTGCACTAAATTTGCTTTCCACTACCCTGGCAGCATAAACAGGTCATGAAGTGGGTATATATATTACATTTACACTCACTTTTCACTTCTTCCATGATGTTAAAATGCTTCAGAGTCAGTGAATATCAGACCCAACATGATTCCTCTAAGATCACAGAGGAAATCAATCCTATTGAACCCACATTTTCTTAGTGCCACTTCAGCACCTTAGTTACTTGTCATCCTTTCACCCCTTTCTGGGCAGTAGTCTTGTGTACACAGCTACACATAATACTATTGTTCCTCTTGGGGTTATTAAACCTGTTTTAAAGATCAGCTCTTCTGGGAATCCACAAGGAACCAGGAAAATTAGTCAACTTTTCCTTGTCTTCTTTTGCCTTTGCTTATACCTTTAGACCACAATGGCAAAAGAATGGGGAAGTGAATGAAAAAGCTCTGAGGCAGGGGTAGAGATCAGCATGTTGACTTCCAACCTCACAGTTTTCTAGTTTGCACATCTCAGGTCCTAATTTTTTTCCAGTATCTGAGATGGAGCTGCTAAAATCCATCAGGAATCACTATTTGTATTGTCTCCAGTATCCTATCACTAGAAAGATATGCTGCTGTAGGGCTGGATTTGCCTTCAAAAAACTAAAACTCCTGGTTGTTTAGGACACAAGTTTGCTTCATTTAACCTGCTCCAGAGATTGGGATAGGTAAAACAGGTAGATTCCTGTGGTTTTTATTCTGAGCCACCTTTGAAGGTCAAAATTGGGCTGTTGTGGTTCTTCCTACTTTCTGTTATGGGTTCTGCGATATTAAGATTTTTATCCTAGCCCTATTTTATCAGCTCTGTTCTCCCACCCCTAATTTGGAGCCAGTGGGGGTGGGGAGGGGAGAGGTGATAGGGAGGTCAGACAAATGCTTCTATTGATAGCCCTGTAATAAAAAGAGCTTTACTTTCCTTTCTGCTGATAGCAGTCAAAGGAGCTTTGCTTTTGATAAAATTAACCTTGGAGCCAGAAACAACAGAAGCTGCTCTGATTTCATCAGCCCTTCTATCTGAGGAGACGTGATCACTTACTAGCAATGAAAGGGGTCATCTTCTACACAGGCAACTAATGTAACAGGACAAATTCCTCCCCTTAGCTCAGCACAGTGGAGTGTCAGAGCCTCGACCCGCCATGGGCATGGAGAGAGGAGGAGAAAAACATGGATACCTGCAGGGGAAACATGTTGATTACAGACCTACTCACGCCAACTTACGCCTTCACATGGACATGCTTAGACCTCATCCTGGCCCTCTGAACTGAATATGTTTGCTTTGCATGATGTCTTTAACAGGCCGTTTGCTTGAAGTCAATGCACGTCTTAAAGCTATCCAAGTGCTGAAGTGCTAAGTTGGATCATGGTCCAAAAGGGTATTTCCCCAGGAGGACACCGGTTGGAGAGACATTGAAAGGATGATAGCCTTGTCTCTCCAACCATCCTCAGCACTGTTTGAAAGTCAGGGATGATTCTGTCCTCTCAAACTTGAAGCCATGTTGTTATCACAAGCAGATTTTATGGTTTAAGTGCTCCCCCAACCAGCCATTTATTAAATGTTTCCTGGCTCTAAATTCCTCATTTAATGTGTTAGTAACCACTTCAAAAAAGTACCTGTGCCCCATAATACTGAAGTACTTCACCATAAAAGATAATGATTATGATTATGATCTGAATAAGCAAAGGCCATTGCCTGGTCTATGCTGATAGTATAAAGGGATTTGCCACACTTCTCCCTCCACTCAGAAATGTTCTCCTGTGCACCCGGAGCTGTTAACACCACTCTGAGCTGTTGCCACATGCGACTGAAACAACTCATAGTCACAGCTGTTATTAAAAGGTGGAAATAAAACCTATTAATTCTTCTGGAGGCTGCTTCCCCACGTGGCCTGAAGACTGTGCTTGTGCAGTGCATTGGAGCTGGGACTGAAAACAGGATGGTGTCCTCAAAAAGGAGGATATCTGTGGCCCATGTCTGCATCTCTAGGGAGTGATGCTCATCAAGGGGTAGAGGGTTAGACCTGGTGGACATGTGATATACAGCGGGTTTTGGGTTCTCATCTAAGAAAGTTTTAGTGGAAGAAGGCTTTAGCCCAAGCAGAGTCATCAGTAGACAGAAAGGATACCTGCATCTGATCAGCCTTGACAGAAAAACCCCATCATCCCTTTGCTCTGAATAGATCCCTCCATGCAAACCTAGCTAGCAGAAAAAGTTTATCTGCTCCTAAGAACTGGTTCTCCTTTATCACCCATGACTACATATTACTTCTGGATGGATGGGCAAAAAGATAGTCACCAACCCCCAAATGGTCTCTTTTTCCCTATTTCTTTCTGCTGGAGCAGGGGGATGACAGGGCTGTTTCTATTCTCCAGGGAAGAGAGATCTACAAAGCACTGCTGGAGAAGGTTTCCAAGGGGCTTCCAGGGAAAATCTCTGCCAATCTACCTCACTGTCGATTAGCACAGTGGTTTAAGCAGCTCAGGGTAATATTTCCTCAGCAGACAGCTGTAAATGCTCATTGTCAATATGTACAAATAAATATTTCAGGTGAAACAGACAAAGACATAATGGTTCATGTCTCCTCTCAAATACATTGTGTGCCTTTTCCTTCTTTTTTCTTTCTTTTTTTTTTAAATGCATTAGTCTAATTCCAATAAAGTCCTGAAAAAAGTGAGATCAGGATGTAAATGGGCAAAGCAATTCTTCTGATTTTTCCCCAGCTCTTCTGCCCTGGCCAGATTTTGCTACATGGCAGCATTGCCCAGTGATGAGAGCATGCCTCAGAAGAAATGTTTTCTACTTCTGCCCTTGCAATGTGACCTTAAGCAGGTTGCATTTGCTCTCTGGCTCTTTCTTTCTTCCCTCCTATTGCTTCTCTTTTCTGGATTTTTCTTCTTCTTCTTTTTTTTTTTTTTTTTTTTTGAAAAGCACTGTCCATTTTGGATGCATCTGAAAAGAAATCCACGCCCAGTGAGGATGCTGGAAGCTATTGTAATAGAAATTAGAGTTTTTAAGCCCCACATGGCCAATTGCCTACTTACACTGCTGAGTTGTGGATTGTACAATTAGTCCTAGTAACTCAGCAGGGGGAGTTGGAGATTCTCAAATTTACTTCCATTTTTCTTATTCATTTTCAAAGGGGAAAGAAGAAGCCTTTTTCTGTATCGGTGAAAAAATGTTAATATCTTATTTGGTGTTTTCCTACACAATTGAGGATTGAAATATGCAGCCACTTCACTGGTTTTAGAATCAAAGCATTCCCTCGATTATGTAGTTGAGCGAGAGAGAATTGAAATTTCCACACGCCCATTCACAACCTAATTGATTCTTCTAACTGTAATGCAATTTTTCCCCCTGAATCTTTTGGACAAAGCATTTACAGTGATATTGTTTTGCTGTAAGCCCACACTGATACTGTTAAGTCATTTACAGTGAGAAGTTGGTTGGAAAAAAATGACAGCAATAACATCATGCTGGTTACGTGTGGGGTTCTTGGGTGAGCCTGACTGCAGGTGTCTGGTCCCTCAGGCTCGACATTGTTTAGAAAAATGTATGAAGTCCTAAAAAATCACCTGGCCAAAATTTTTTAGAACAGAAAACATGTCATCTCCAAGAAAACCATGATATATGGCAGCCCTCTTTGTAGGGTTACAGCACAGTATTTTTAGGACTACCATTTGCACTTGAGATAACTTGTGTATCTCTAAAAATATCATGCTTGAAAACAGGCTTTCTGATAACCCTCATCCCAGGTAACCCACATTTTTATGTAAGATGTGCAAAATCAGAGGCAGAGGCAGGGACAGGGAAAAGCAGGGAAGCTTTTTGGGAAGAAGGAACAAACTAGAGCTATCAGGGTTCAGGAAGCCAACAAAGAGAAGGAGCTCTGGGGTTGGTGCACGTTTGCGGTACGCACACTCAAGCATAACCCAGACTGCAGCAAAATTGCACATTTTTGGTTGGGTGGTTGAATTAATAGCTAACCTACAGTTATGCTGTGAGAATATATTTAAAGGCAATGAGCTACTCTGGAAAAGATTTTTGCTTATAGTTCTGACTATAGAAATGTTGTGGTATTCATTAATTCAGAAACCAACTTCCATTCTATCAATATACACACACCTCTGTCTATATCTTTCTATATATGAACAACCTTGTAATGAGTTTGGTAAGAAAATTTCTGAGCCAATTGAAGGTTTATTGGTGATGCTGTGGAATTGTCCTGCTTTGTGTAAACTACTTGTGAGACTATTAAGATTTTCACCAGCTTGACTGCAGTAAATATGGCCTGATTTTCACCCTGGATGTTTTCTGTGCACAGCATTGGTCTTTGATGCATACACAAGATAGTAATTAATTTGCAGTTTCATTCAGTAAGAGAGACGTGAAATGAGAACGTCTCTAGATAGATAGCAATTACTGTTTTACAGCACACCACAAGATTTTTAAATGGAACACCATCTCTTTACACAAATTGTTTTCCTAAAGATCAGAGTTGGTCCTTCTAGCCTGCTATGTCTTCCTCTGGAGTTTGCCTGGAAAATCTCCTGTGTGATGGGAAGAGGAGGGCCTTGCAGAACAACAGTCCGTGTCTTACCGCACTTGAAGCATTTGTAAACAACTCACAGTGTTTGCTCAGAGGTATTTTTTTCCCCTGCATATTTCTGATGAATGCAATGAAATGCGAGGGAAATTAAGGTCTCCTAAGTACATTTTAATTTAGATGAAAAATTATACATTATTATACCATACTGGTGATTGTTCTGACATAATTGATTGGGAGGGCCATCCACAAAGAACAGCGTGAAAGCTTGACTTTGAGGAGACTACAGAAACAGAATTAACCATTTAGAAGTGTGACGGAAAGCAGTGGCCTCGACAGGGAAAGAGAAAAACTGGATTTTGGTTTCAGTTTTGCCATTCTTTGGGGGAACCACCTCCTTTTCCTGTGCCTCTGTTTTCCCTCAAAAAAATGGCAACAGAGATTTTTATTAATTCATTATTCTTGAAGTGGCAAATGAGAGACTTATACATTGGAAAGAGATATTTTGCTTCACAATATCTAACAGGTCAGTGATGACACAAATAGGGGAAAATTCAACTCCCCTTGTTCCCTACTCCAGTGCAGTACTAAGACTGCAGTGCCACCACCTTTTAATCCTCTCCAGCTCCTTGTCCAGGCTGTTGGTTGGATGAGTGGTTGCAGTCCGGCAGCCTGTCGCAGTGTAAAGTCTGGAGCTGATGGACTTGGGTAATGCTGATTCTGAATCTTTGGGTGATGATGTGGAGAAGTCCTGTAGGTGCAGGGGTCTTGCCTGGCTGCTTTCCTTCTAGTGCTTTATCAGATGGACATCCGTGATGGACATTGACTGGAGGGAAAGGATTTTCAGCCAGTAGACCAAGTCCTCACACGTAAAATAACTGTGAGACATCCCTAGCTAGTTTTCTCTTTATATTTGAAGGAAACTCTCGTATCATTGGGCTATGCAGCCCAATATCCTAACAAGAGTAGCTCTTAGCTGATGCTGTAGAATAAGGTAAATGTCTTATCGCAGTAGCACATAATCTACACAACCAGTTATGCACTGAGGGATAGGAAGTAATGTGCTCCTTCCTGACCACCAGAAGCAATCAACATATACTCTGAAGCATAAGGTCTGATTATCTTTAGGCCATAATTCTGCTTGCCCGGTTGCAGGTGGTATTATTAATAGCTATAAAATAACATTTTCCAGTGCATATATGTTTATATTACAATATTTTAAACCTCCATGGCCATCTTACAGGGTGAAAATGCAACAAAATGAAATGAAAACAAAACAAATAACCTGTCTGTCCCCAGTCCATCATTACTTCCCTAAGTTGAGTTCCCAAAGATTTTCCACACACCTTATGGCAAATGATTTTCCACCCCTCTCTAGGTTTTTGGGATTTTCGTAGATGTAATTATAATTCTTTTCATCTTCCCTGGAGAGATCATCTTATGTGGTAAAGATAGTGTGAAATGGGAGACCTTACATGAAATGTTATTATTGTTGCAATAAACTAGCTATGCTGCTGTTAATTCCCACTCGCAATGTGAAGGCAGCCCCTCGTATATTCTGCTTCTTAGATTTTTAACCCTGAAATACCAGTGATGGAGAAATAAGAGTGACTGGACTGGTGTTTGCAACTCCCAAATTGCAGGGATTAAGGATTGCAATGGGCATCCAGAAGGCCAAGCTCATCTTTCCAGTGGCAGTGTATAGCAAACTCCATCCACAAGGCAAAAGGGTGGGAAAGGGAGAAGAGAGGGGAAATAACTTGTTTTGGATGAAATAGCAAGTCAGTGTAGGAACCAGGGCTTCACCTCCCCTGTCTTTACTCCTAACTTTCAGTGTGGATATCTGCATCCAAGCTGGCTGACCTGACTCCCTTTTGTAGTAGCTGGGAGGAATAGTCCTTCACAAGCACACTTCATCTGACCCTTTAGAGATGCGATGAGACAATCTTGTGATGAGATGACTTGCAGCCACCCTTACATGTTCTGCTCTCACTGACAGGCAGAAAGTGGCTTGCTGTCTGGCTGAGATGGAGGGATCTGCACTGTGGATGTTTTCCATGGGCAGAAGACACTTGCTCCAGTGATCTCTGTAGCTCATAAATTTACATGTTTAAAACAAAGTTTTACAGGAGCATATGGGTCTGTTCTCAAGAAAAAAAGTTACTTGTGAATTTTTTCAGGATTTTTCCAGTTCTCAAACCCCACAAGAATGAATCTTCATAGGGTAGCTCAAGAGATCAGTGCCATTGGTGAATAAGATATTGTTAGGAATTGCAGAGATAGAGGCAAAGGTTGAGGATAATGGGAACTTAAGAAAAAGAGTTAGCTTTGGGAAGAATTTTGGGCGAGTCATTGAGATTACTTTGAACTGCCTTCCCTGTGCTGCTGAAACACTCAGCACCTTATCTGCCTTCAGGAAAACCTGCTATCCAAAGGATGCTGTGAAATTGAAATGTTTCTTGTAAGTGTTTGTTAGGACAGAGGGGGATATATCTCACCTGGAATTGTGCAATCCAAGGCAACAGACAGCTTTGGTTTATTCAGACCCTTATGAAAATATTGCCATAAACGTTTTCTGAACTGACTTAGAGGATGCATTTCTTTGACTGCAATGGATTTATGCTATCTCCAGAGAACCAGCTGAAAGTTCACACCCTACATGGTCCTCTTGGGGAAGAAGAGCAGACAGCACTGAAGAATGCATTTTGAGGCCATTTTGAAGAAACCATTACCGACTTCTGCCTAGCAGAGGTGTTAGCAAGTGCTTGATGGGTCTTAAAGCAAGCCCTTAAGTCTAAAGGCAACTATAGGAAACCTGTGTAAAAATGTCCCATCTTGACATGAAGTGATGGGGTTTTCTCTGTACTGCCAGTAAAAGATGGCCGTCAAAAAGGCTATGGATGTCTTATGTTGTCAGAATAAGACTTATGAGATCTTTATCTGATGCACAAGATGTATGCTGCTTGTTCTTCCCTGGGCTAAATGTCATCCCCATGAGAACAAATGCTCTGCCTCACCTCTGCATTTCATAGCTGAATGCATGTATAATAATTACTTCTACTCAGGGTTTTACTTTAAGTGTTCAGTGTCCTTAAGGTCTACTCATCAGTGTTAGTCTCCTAAACCTTTTTACATATGAGTTCCTATGAGCTGCTTCTCTGTTCCCCCACTCCGTTTTGGTCTTTTTTTTTTTTTTTTTTTTTTTAAAATATATATGTGTATAATAAAGCACTGTGCTCAAGCTGAACACACTCTTCCAATTAAGGTCCTACCAGAGCACAGCTGAGTGGAATAATTGCCTAGCTTGTTTTACACAGAATACTCTATTAGCAGTTTGATCTGGGACTCAGCATTCACCTAGAATATTTGGTCTTTTCTTTTTTTTTTTAGCCCTCAGCAGCACATGAAAAGACAGGTATAGAGTCTGCCAGGCCAAGTCTCTGAGATTCCAACAAGCTGTTGGTAACAAGCAGTGTAGTCTATCTGTTTCATCTTTTCCATGCCTCTTGTATTTGGAGGATTTTGCATCTGCTTATTTTATTACCTTGACATCTTTATACCCATGAAAGGTATATTTTTTTCCTTGAGCATTCCACTTAGTTGCAGCACACTGTGTAATGCAGTGCACAGGATGAAAGCCGTTATCTGATTTGAGTTTAATGTTCAAAAGTCCTCAAGCTGGTTTATCTAAAGATCCTCCCTGTATAATTGTATGCTTAGAATTCAGCTGCAGTGTAATAAGGCAAGCACTCTGTGTTCTGTCTGGAATTACAGAAAAGATACTATTTATTTTTAAGCAAATAGTAATGGGGAAAAAAGGGAAAAAATTACAACATAAGAAAATGTATTCCGTTGAGTTTCAGAAAAACCTACCCCAGGGTTTGATGTATGCTGGAATTAGATTGGATTTAAGGGCAGTGAATAGGAGAAAAATCAGCAGTCTGGAGAAATGAGGATTAAAATTCAAAAGTAATAGAAAGACTTTAGGCAGCTCTAATCGAGGAATCAACCCTTTTGGGCTAGGTGCTGTACAAAAACGTGGTACAAAGCTTCAAGGTGATCCTGCGATTTGAATCTAGCTCCCGCATATATTTCCTTTTAGATGCATTTTAAAGCCACTTTACTGATATAATGAAAGCAAATTACTTAAAGGAGAAAATGAGTTAACTGATTTCAGATGATCTAATTCAATCGGCTCCTAACTGGAATTGTCACTGTGCTCACTCAGGATCTGTTAATATGATCTTCAAATCCGAGGCTGAACATATTGTTACGAAAAGTATTTACAGCCTCCAGCTCAAATACACAGTGAAAACATGGCAGAGAAGTAAAACAAATAAATCATAAAGACAAAGAAAGAGGAGAAAGGAAGCTCTACTATGTCATTTTATTGGGGAACAGAAACACAGGGAGATTAATGGTTTCATTTGAAGTTACAGCACAGTCTGTGACAGGATCAGGAACAGAATCCAGGTCTTTTGTTGAAAATTGGATTTTTGATGAAAAACTTCATGCACTCTCTAAAATTAGGAAAATTCCACCTCACCTCAGCCAGGAATACCTTCCAAGAGAGGTGGGAACTTGGAGGCAGAGGGAAGAAGGCTGTGAGTTCACATCAGTTTCTGTCTGCCTATTCTCACTTCCTTAAAGGACTCGATCTAGCTTTGAATTCAGTGGCTAGCTGATGAAGCTGATATTCAGCGGTCAAAGCAAGGGTGTCAGGCCAGGAGGTATTTCACAGAAATTTTGTTAAAGAAGTACTACATAAAACTGCTGTGAAATTTTATGTATTTTTACTGGAAAATATCAACCCTTGTTTAAATGATAGTTAAAAAAATTCTGAGATTTAGCATTTGCATTGACGGAGATCACCTCGCATGTAAAACTGTGAAACTCCCTTAATTTCACACCTGTCAATACTAAACCACCATCTTGTGAAGATTTTACCAGAGGAAGAAAAAAAAAAATTCAATAAAGCTTTTGCAGCATTTCTCAAGCAATCGTGAAATGTCCTGGGGTATAATTAAGAAAAAAACCCTTAGTGACATTTTGGGGGAAAATATATATTCAACTCTGCTCACACAGTTCCAGAAAGGAAATTAATTCTACATAAAATGGTAGCCTCCTTAGACTAAGTAATGAGAACAACTGTCTGCTACAGAAAGACTGAAATAACAATGAGGGTTGGTGTGATTTTAATAAGCCATCTCTGCTACTCTATTCTGGAGAGAGGAAAAAAAAAGGGGGGATGGAGGAGGCCACAGAAACCTCCGGCATGGTTCATGGAGCCCTTCGCACCTTTGGTGACTGCAGAAACAATGAACAGACACAGAAGGGTTGCTCCGACCTGCCAGCGATCCCTGAGCTAGCACCGCAGACTGTAAGCAAGTGGCATAGAGTTATACATAAGATGGGCTCAGGGTTTAGGGTGCAGTAATTATAAAAGCATGATTAACTGTCTGCCATTGAGCCGGCATGGTCAGGGCAGGCTGGTTTCCATAGCCAGCAGTGCCTGGGTAGGGTGCAGTTAGCAACATGCTGAGCTGCTCCTAACTCAGCGGTCCAACCAAGCTGTTACCCAGTTATCAATGAGTTGTCTGAGGAAAACCTTCAGCATAACTTCAAAGCAAGGCTTGAACTCACCCCTCTAAATGCTGAGATGCCTTACAGCCTCTGCCACCAAACCCCACTGACATGCTACCCTCCTCCGTATTTTCCTGCCTTCCTGTGCATCCTTGTTACAGAAAAACCTACTTTGCCACTGACACTGAGCACTGAAACATGCCTGTGTGCAAGGGCACCCACATGCATACCATCGTCTATGCATATGCACTTGCTCTCAGAGAATATTTGCTATGTTTTTGTTTGGTTTTTTTCCTGCAGAAATCACTTGACTGCTGAAAAGTCACCAGAGTTTTTTCATACACTTCTCTTTTGCAGCAGCAAGGGCATAAAGGTGCCAATGGAAAATTGCTTTGGTACCTTGAACTGTAAATGATGCTGTTTTCATGATTCATCAAATCCGTCTGAAGCAGAGGTGGCGTGTCAGCAGGGCTAGGCAAAGTTTAGAACATAATAGGGCCCAAGAGGTGAGAGACATGTCTTTCATTTCAGTGGAGCATCTTTGAAGTGACTGCTGGAAATAATTAGGTTCCTTGATTTCCATTGCCATTTGGCGCTCTTCACGCTAATCAGAGTAACTGCACATTTACATGAACTGAAGGGAATAGAAGTATTTCTTATTAGAAAGAGCCCATAACAAAGATAAAGGTCTCTTGGCTTCAGAATTCGTTGTCCCTGCAATTCTGCATTGCACTGCATGTCTGGCCAAAAACGAGGTGAAAAATGTATATTTAATGTATATTAAAGGGCCTCAGATCTTTATAATCTTTAAACTTTGGTCCTGCTAAATATTCCAAACTCTTTTTATTTATTAATAAATGTTTCATTCTGTCTCTTCCAAAACCTGAATGAAGCTCTTAGGTCACACATCCTGTGAGATGAATCACAGAGGGGAGATTGAATAAAATCTGGTTTCTAATCACTTTGAAGGATTCTTTAAGGACTTTAGGGGTCCAGTGTTTAAAGAAGGGAGTGGGAGTTGTGATGTCTGACCTTTCCCATCCAAAGTCAGCATTAATTTATAGTTCTTTTATGATCCTGAGCACATCAGCTTCACCTCTCTGTATCTCGTTTTATCTGTATGTAAAATTAGAAGAGTAAAAATATGACCCTATTTTACAAAGGTGTAACAGGTCTTAATAAATTTCTGATATTAAAGTGCTGTGAAGGCTTTGCTTTATAAAATACAGGCTATGTTTTCAAAAGAGCTCAGCTCTTATTTAGACACCTCTGCAAGAACCTGGCGTTCATCTAGTTATGAGAGTCTGTGTTCTCTGTGGGACGCTGAGTTCTTAAAGCAATCCAGATTTTACTTATATGTCAAAATTAGAAGTAAACTCCTTTGAAAATCTGTCTCTAATTTGAGAAATTGAATGTCGGGGAATCCAGTCCTGAGATGTCTTGATCCTATAAACAAAAATAGTTTGAAAAAGGACTTGTCATAGGGCTTTAGCTATATGGAGGACGACTGTTCTCACTGAGGACAGTGGGAGTGTTGACATGGATTTCTAAGGAGCCAGGATGTTTCCTCCATGGGGTTCTTTACTGAACAAGTTTTAACAATGAGGTTAGACGAGAAAACTCGCTAAGAAAGAAAGACCAAGTAGCACTTCTCTCAACAATTAAGAAGGTCTCCTTTGCTTTTGATTTACTTATTTCCTTACAGCTACATGATTCTTTCTGCCAATACGTGTTTCTAAAAGATGAAACAAAATGTCTGTTTCAGTTATTTGAAGAGAAGTGAGAAAAAAAATGTCAGTGATTGAAGGATTGAAATGATGCTCTTGGTATCTGCAAAATATGTTGCTCTTGCCCTTTTCTGATATTCTCCTTATTCCTGTCATTCTGTGGTGTGGAATTGTCCAACTAGGACATTTTTTGAAGTGCACTTTTATCCCATGAACATCCTGTGGCTCCTTGGCTGCAGCCCAAACTCTGAGGTCAGGGAAATCAGAGCCATTTGCATGAAGTCTTCTCCAAGAAAAGCTAGTACGAAGGCTTCTACCTCTTGTCATCCTTGCGGGATCACTAATGTAGACTAGAATTTATACAGCCCCAACTGTGCACAGCCAGCCCTCAGGATGATTGGGTGTAGAAATCAATATTTGTTCTTTTTTTCTGGAGAACGAATGAAGGCATTTTGCAAGGATGCTCTGTTTTCCATCCAGGTCATCTTCTTCTTCATCATACTTTGGTGTTGCTATGAACACGGATTCATGAAAATGCCAATATCTGGGGACACAGATATTTAATCATGAAAATCTAAGGCAGCTCCATTGGAATTTGTGTCTTCTCCAAATTTTTACTGAACTGATGGAATAAATATCTGCATTCAGTTTCCTTACAAGGTGGAGAAAACACTTTCGATGATCTGTAAGTCTGGATTGCAGGATGAAGCGGGGCGAGGCAAGCAGGTGGGATAGAGTTTAGAGCTTTGGAAACACTCAGTGTTGAGCACTGATGTTATTCAATCTCTGGGAAAAAGAATATGGAGGTACAAGGTAAAAAGTAATTTTTCAGAAGGCCAAAGTAAGAGGGCATTTTAAAGCAAGAAATGCCATTCCAATATAGACTTTTCTATGATCTATGACAAGTATCCTTTTGTCCTTGTAGAACTGTGAGATACATGAACATATAGTAGACTCAAGATAAAGCCTTACATGACATGCTGTTTAAGCATGAGATTCATATCCTCTTGCTTTACTCATGTAAAAATTTGGTGTTTCACCTAACCCAGCTTCCTAAGCTTCCTCTGCAGTCAAGGGAGAGGCAAACAGCTTCTCTAACAAAGGTTTATAAAATGGGATGAACAACAGTTTAGAGTTGTCTATCCGTCTTTATGTTAATAATAAAAAGAGCCCGGACAACTACCTTTAACAATTCACAGTTCACATAAATTCAGATTACTGAAGTGAAACGTGTTGCATTCTAACTGTAGCAATTATCATCTTGTTGGAGACAGGCAGAATTACTGCATCTGTTGTCACCAAATCCATGTACTACAACTTTCTCTGAGTGGCTGAGTTTTAAGTGCATTTAATGCTTATTCTATGATGCTTCTTTAAAAAGAAAAAGCCCTTTTCTTGTCCATACTTAATTTCTTATCAGGTTTACAGTTTGTGGGAGGAGCAGTCATATACTGTCTCCAGTCCCATTAAGTGCAATGATGGCTGGAGGGGAGCCTGTTTGGCCGCCTGAGATCACCTACCTGTGACCTAAGATTTCTCCTTCCAAATTCAGCTGACATGAAGATAACATATTAGTCACAGCTCCGCTTCTCCCAGTGCAGATGGATTTCAGAAAGAATCAGTTTAACATAGACTGTGGCCATTTTTCAGTGTTTGACTATGTGAGTTCAGAGGGTTTTTCCTTCCTTTACCCCTTGTTTTTGAGGAAGAAAATCTCTGCACAGATGCTGTCGCTTTCTGTTTGCAGTGAAGATGTATTCCAGAGTGTGAATTTCTGGGCTTTTCTGACTGTTCTTCAGAACTTGTCAAGAATCCTTCATAGCGAGTGACACATCTCCTTCCCAAATCCTCTAAAGGAGAATCATGCCCTGCCCCAATAACCATTTTGGCAGAACTGTTAATTCATTTTAGATCTATCCAGAGTGTTAATAAAAGTTTCATTCAAGTGAGGAAAATGGTATATAAAACATAAGCTCTTCTTTCCATATCCTAAGAGTGAAAAAAAGACATTGCTCCAATCCATATTTCACAAGATTTTTTTCTTTTTACCCCAAGTTTCCAGACTCTCATGCAGTGCCACTGAAATTTTAGGAGCATTGAAGTTGTTGCTAGTGAACTGCATGGGGCCGTCTTGAAAACAACGGCCGTTCACCAAGCAGCCTGAGGGAGGAAGCCCTCTCCTGCTAAATTTTTTCTTCGGAAGGTAGAATAAAAAAACATAAGTAAAAAGAGAACAAAGCTTCTGAAGGTGCCTCCACATTTTCATTTGGAAACAAAACATTTATAAAGTTTTGCTTTAATTCCCTTAGATCTTAGTTATAATTTTTTTTACAACTTTTTAAATGCAGAAAATGTAGCTAAATTCAAAGGCACAGTAGGAAAGAGACGTAAGCTTGAACCATAGGGGTTGTAGTTTCTAGTAAACATTTCTCTTCTTGCCACCAGTGGAAGGCTCCCATAGCTGAATTTAACCTAGGGGCTGCTTACCAGCAATCAAGACCTTTTGATCTCTGTAAGCTGATTCCCCAATTACTTACCATTTCGGAATTAAAGAGGGGAAAACAAAATAGCTTTGTTAATTAAGCAGGAAAATCCTCTTGACCTGGGAGGGTGCTGGGATGCTTCTTCGGAACACCTGCAGGATGTCTTCGATAGATTTATGAGTTACAAGACTGACTTTCAGCTGCTAAGGAGTGCAGTTTGATTTATCAAGGTGGATGATTCCCTTCCCTCAGGGATTCTCATTTTCTTACAGGTGGATTTTTCTCTTTACAGGTAATGTTTTCTTGCTTAAAGACAAATCATTGAAGACTGTGTTACATATCCCAGTGGAGAGAGGCATCATCAGGGTGGGGTGAAAATCATACTAAGATTTGCAGTGTCTCCAAGAGACTCTGTACAGGTCCCAGGTAACAGCAAGCTTTGAGGCTGACAGCACATATGATTTTAATTCCTTGTGAATGGAAGCTAAGTTTCTAGTTCCTCTGCTCATGCAGGTTATTGGGTACTGGATGCTTCAGTGGATGCTAAAAGAAATAGGCTCAAAAAATGAGGTTCTGGCTCAACACCAGGCTGCACTTTAGCCAAGTTCAGCTGTCTGAAAAAAACAGGTTGTATGCTGTAGCAGGAATGTTAGAATAAAGGCTCTGATCCTTTGCAATATTGAAGCTGCACCAATTTGCTATTGAATCTGGGATCTCGCATATTTTAATGAAATAGAAGAGACCAAGGCAAATCATTAGCCACCGCTAGCAGAGGTCTTTAGCTGAGGACCTGAAGCTCTTTTCTGCCTCCCACCTATTTTGGGGAAAATTTGGATCCAAGGTGATGCATATGGGAAGCAGTTTCCAAACATTCCAAAATCAGAGAATACAGTTGTTCTTATATGATACAGGGTACTTAAAGGCTGGAAGAAATTTGTATGCAGTGCAGACTGCTTTCCTGAAGGAGAAAAAAGGTTCACTTAGTCCTGTGATCTTGCTGAGGCTTCATAGCTGAGAGCTGTTGCCCAGGGGGTAGGAGTGCTTACAGCATGTAACATGCATATACACACATATATCTAAAAGACAGTAGTCTCTTGTGGCTAGAAATGTGGTCAGCTGAGGGCAGACTTTGTACATGACCTATGTGTCTTCCTTCACTTAGTTGTGAATTTCATCCTCAAAACCCCTCCATGAGATGGGGCAGTGCTATTGCCACTGTTTCGCAGCGGGGGAATGGAGACATGGAGAAACGCCTTGATTTGCCTAAAATCATAATTGTGGCTTGTGGGGGATTGGAGGAGGCGGCAACTGAACAAGGAATTGATCACAAGCCTTCTGATAGCACCATGATGATTAGAATAGCCTGCTTTATCTGCAGATAGGTGTAATTCCACTCTTTTTACCCAGCCTTTTGTCTGCCTTGTCTTCTGAGATAGCAAGCTTTTTAGAATAGGTACCATCTGATATTTTATATAGCACTTAGCAAAATATAGTCCCAATCTCACTGAGCCTCTAGGCATTATCATAATCAGTGCATTAGGGGTCATTTTTTCAGACAGAGATTTGAAAATAACTTTGAGGAGTCTTTTGTAATGAAAGTTTTCGTTTGCCACTCTCTGGAGAGGAGGTGGAGAGGGAGAATTCGCGTTCTCTCTCTCCCATGCGGAGTTGCACAGCTATATTGAATCTTGAAGAAGATGTAAGTCCCCAGCTCCCCCAAAAGAAGTGGAGCATCCTGGGTATTTTGGAGGAGAAAAAAAAGTGTTCTGAAAGAGCCAAGATATTTAGCTTTGAAAATTAGCTACTCAGCAGGCCAGCATTAAAATTAATTTAATGGAGTGTAAATTAACATACTTGACACTTTTTTGATCATTTTTCATAGACAGTGCTGACCGATGGAAATAAAAGGGTTTTCCCACATGAGGTTAGGACAAGAAAATTCACAAATTTACCACTCCCACCCCATGGGGTTCTTTCCTTTTCAGGAGTCAATGTAGTACATCAAATTTAAGTCTTTAAATATTAAGCATTGGCATACGCTTTTGCATATAATAAACCCGACTTTTCAAAAAAAAGTTTCATTCACTGACACTGGAATGTGTAAAGAATTTTCCTTTCAGATAAGCCGTGGAAGTTAATTAAGTTCACTCAGAGTTTACAGCAAGGATTCTCTAAAAAGTACAGAGGAATATTTATAACCTAGTCCAAAAATGCAACACGGTGAAACTTTTGATATGTTGATAAGCGATAAGAATGTCATTTGAGGTTTATTTTTTTAATAATAATTTAATTGTCATTGTAAAATGCCTCATAGTTGGGACAGATTAAATTGCCACAAAACCCATTACTGAAATTCATAACCCCCCATAAATGTAAAGTGTTTGCTGCTGTGCCATAAATAACCACACTCGTTCCAGGAAAATGAGGTGCAGGAAATAAATTAACAAAATCCAAACACATAGGACATTAGCTTGCAACAATTTGCTGTAGATGCTGCTGACGGGAACTCAGCTGAGCCCAGAGGAGAGGCAAATTCAATGTTTAATTATGGCCTCAGTAAATCATGCCCCCTCTGTGTGTTTTGCCATATTGACGTGGTTCAAAGATTATTTCACAGTCCAGTTCAATAGCACTGGTAAAGTATGTACATTTCAGATGTCACTATACTTGAAAAGGTCTGAAGAGCACAATATTTCTCCAAAGATGTGTAGGATCCACTCCTGGCTAAATGAAGGGAGGTAAATCGATTTTTGTTAGTCTCGTGCAAAAGGTGCCTGGTCTGATTTTCCACCATTTGTACCCTCAGTGGTCAGCTTACCTTGCGTTTGGTGGGAGTGAAAACACAGTATTATTTCAGAACTTTCCATCAGTTTAAATGGCCACACAAGGTTCAGACCTCAGGCAAGTTCGATCTTTTAGCTGGAGTGTGGCATTAGCCTGGAAAAGGAATCAGGTTGCAATGACGCATGTTGGAAAGAAGACGGGAAGGCTAGGGAGGGACGTAGCGGGTGGGAAAAGGAGATTTTAAACAACTTAATTGTCACACAGAAATGGCATCTGTAGTAAACATATTGAACTGATAAACAATGCAGCTGCTACAGATTTCACACAGAGAAGTAAATGCCGTGGCCATATGCAATTCATTACCTGCGTTAATTAGGGAACAAAAAAAAAAAAAGGAAAGAAATTGTAGGAAAAGGGGACAAATTGGATCACCAGAGAGAATCTGTGTCTGCAGACTGCACATCTGTCCGGTCCCAGGACCATGCAAGAGATCCTCTGCTCTCACTTCTGGCCAAGGCAAGAAGGTGCCAGCACCTTTCCTGCTCCTGGATAATTCACTGGGCGCTGCTACTAACTTGTTAACATCCCTTGGGAAAAAAACCTAGAAAAACAAAAAGAAAAGAAAAGAAATAAAGCCAAGAAAATGATGGGAAATGGACTTTCAAATGCCTGTTCTGGGCGCATATGCTCACTCCATTTTTCCAGCCAGGTCTCTCTCTGTTGACCTGAAGTAAAATCCCACCAGTTCAAAGCAAAATTAGACTTCTCTGTATGACACTTTGATTACAGTGCATCCCCCAAAATGCAGCTGGTCCCTGGTTTTGAAGCTGGAATAGACTCCAGTGCTGATTACAGGCACTGAAGGCACTTTGGAGTATGGAGGGCTACAGGAATGGAACATTTCTTCTTCATAGCCAATTACCACCCGAACCCACCAAGATGAGCTCCCTTCCACATTTAACAAAAGCAGCAGGAACTCACCTTGAAGAGACTTCGGATCCACTCCTGCAGACATGAAATGAAACTAAAGACTCCTTATTAGTCAGTTGGAAACTCAGGGACAGCCGCTGAAAAATAAAAAGTTACAAAAACTCTCAGCTTTTAAACAGGGTTTCACGTTAGTACTGTAAATTAATGTAAATGTCACTTTAAAAGAGAATACGGAATAAAAACCTAATAAAGCTGCACAGCACTGCAGGGGTGGTGAGTAAATTGAGAGAATATTTGATTAGATTTCAAATGCTGCTCTTTAATTTGTATGCTCTCACTTATTTCCCCCCTGCCCCTCCCCACGCTTTCCTCATCTATTATATCTGCTGGTGCACAGTGAATTTTACAGTCCTACCTAAAAGGTCTCTCTCATTGCTGTATGAAAACCCACATTAGCTAGGACCCGTGTGGTGACAGCTTCCTCCAGACTGTGCCGCAACAGCAGACGGGGAGACGTGAACAGCACGAATTCCCCCCCAGCGATGCCGTGCCTGTGCCACTGTCTGACTCTAGCAACGGGATCTTGTTCAACCCCGTGCCCTTCGTGTGCTGAAAATCAGAGAGTGATTGCAGCCCAAATGCCTTAGAGCCGCACTCCTGCAATGGGAAGGCAGGTTAGCAGAGGAGACTCCTGACAGCTGCATCTCCCTCCGTAGAGCAAAGCCACACTGAGATTAAGTAAGGCTGTTAGCTTCCAGGGTAAACTGTGTCGGTAGAGACCTGCAGAAACAAACGAAGTGCAATCCTAGGAGTGGGATGCTTTTGGATTAAATTGAAGAGTTTTAGGGAAATGGAATCAAGAGACTTGGTGAAAGCTCCCGCCTGTTGTTTAGCTGTAATTCTAGCAGTGCAGGTACCCTGCTAATGGTAGCAGAGCTGCGGTCCAGGAACTGGGACAGCCTGCAGCTCCTGCCCACAGTCACCCAATTGCATGGGCCCAGGAGATCCCTAGGCCTCTTTTCCTGACCACCAAAACTTTCCAGTGATTTGGGACCCTCTGGGATACGAGTGCCAAGATATGAATGCAAGGCAAAGACTCCTGGTAGAGGCATATTTTCCTGCCTTTGAAAGCTCTTAGCCTGGCAGAAAGCTCTGTCTGGTTTAGCAACAGCAACCTTGTAGTAGAGATAATGATCTGAAATCTCTACGGCCTTTAGCTACTTCTCTTTTGCCTCAGTGAACTGCTATTGTGGACTTGCTGCAGCTGCAGACTGGTCTCCTCTGCGCCGGTCAGGCTCTTATCTTCATTCCCTGAGCTTTGGCCAGACTCGCAGAAGAAATGTGCTTAACGGTTCTTCTTCTGTCTCAGCCAGAGTGTTATCTTGGCATCGCTGAGCCTTTGCTCCTCTCTTCTCAGGTGGCATCAGTCACGTCCTTGCAGTTTGAAGCTAGAAACTATCATCTCCTTCATCCTTATACATATTATTTCTTGAGTTGAGCAAAGATTGACCTCTCTGTGTCCTTTCTATTCCCCTGCTGCTTAACAGACTGGCAGGAAGTGATGGACTCTTTGCTTTTCTCTTAGAGATCTGAGGGCCGGTCTCAGTGTGTCTATCAGCCTGAGCTGTCTATCTGTGTGTCCATGCTTGCTGAGATAATAATACTAACAGCAACATGCATGTGTTTCTCAGCCCCCCACCTTGTAACATTTTCAACATTTTCAAATCTATCCCTTCCAGGAAGCCGGGAAACAGTGGGACAGTGGAGGTGAGAGTAGTCAAGGAGAGGATTCTTAGCAGTATTTCATTATTCCTTACTAATTTCTTCAACAACCAGAAAGTGGTGGAGCAGCATGTGAGAGTGCCTTCAAAATCAGTCTGACTGTACTGAGTAGCTAAAATTTTATTCTGATGGGTGGAAAAGCAAGTAAAGATGGAGGAAACTCCCATTAGGAAAATACTCACTCTTAATGAGCCAGCAAACCTGCCTCCCTTTCTGCAAGGCAGTATCTCTGTACCTCAATGCCTATGTGGGATTTTAGTTTTAGCGTTTGTTTCTGTTGCTGTCTTAAATGCCTAGGGACAGATAAGAATGACAAGCAACATAAATTAATGATGCATGGGCTCTGTTCTGCTTGAGTAGGAGAAAAGATGGAAAGAGGGAATGGGACGATTGCTGCAATGCAAAGTTTGGCCATATGACACATCAGTTTTGCCTTATCAGACTGCTATAAGAGCTGTGGTAAGACAGTGATTCAGCTGAGCAAAGACGAGACTGACACTTTCCTTATGTTCTTACCCACACAAATGAAACAAGAGTTATCGGACACTGCCAAATGATCTTACTCTGTCCAGGGACATTACCAAAATCGCTAAAATGGTTAGTTCGCTGATAACACACTTTTTGTAGGTATTACACCTTCTTCCCTCAAAATGGTATGTAGCATTGGTGATACCAGCCATTTGTCCATGACTCACTGTTTTACAGATCCTGTCCAAAAGCTAAATTTATAGCAGATGAGAAAGGGTCAGGACTTTCAGCAGAAGCAGACTGAAGAGGAAACTTAATGATTTTTTCTTGGAGATCATCAAACCATCAAAAGAAACCTATGAAAAATCAGCTGGAAAGACAAAGCCTAGCATTCCTTTGACATTATCCTCTACATGGCCATTTTGAGGAGTCCCAAGACTCCCAAAGGGAAGATCATTGAGGAATGGCAACATCCAGCTCCTCTTCCCTCTCACCTCAAAGGATGGAGCTGCCTTTGCAGGACACCTGCACCCTTGCAGGAGTGTATAGAAAAGACAGTGTTTGGCAAAAGTGCAAATGTCTCAGCTCAACAGCTTGGCACTCTGTTGGCAGAGAAGAACTTTGGGCTTGTGGGGCTCCTTGTTTTATACCTACACGCAATCAGCTTGAGCCCCAGGGAGCTCTTCTTGGTGACTCTCGCTCTGTGGCACCAGCGTGTGCTCTGTGTTGGCTGGGTTCTCTTTTATGTCTTTTGATTCCCTTAAATGTCCTAGTCCTATCCAGGAAGAATCATAGTTACTACACAGCCTCTAACCTCCCTCCTTTCATCTCTTTCAATCTCTCTGAAGCACTTGTCTCCCGCATTGAAAAAGATCTCTGCCTTCGTCCTCCATTGGCCGTTATTTCCAAGGACTGTACACTGCTCTTTCTTATCTCTTTCGCATTCCTTTCACTCTTCTCTGAAAACTCGTCAATCAATCCAAATTGTTGTAACAACCAGTGGGAAGCCTCTAACCTTGTTTTCATTGATTTGAATAATGCAAATATTAATGAGTGGAAAACTCATTAGGAGGAAGCAGGAGAATTCTCACTGACAATCCACCTCTGCTGTAATGCCAGGTGGATCCTGCTTCAAACAGGAGAAAAATGATCAAGCTTTTAATTCTAGCTCCACTGGCTTGTTTATATCTGCTCCACAGCCTAGATACTCTGTCATCCATGTGGCCGTATTTTTAAGAGTGATGCTCTGCTTGCATGTTCTAGACAATACGTTTTGAAACTTATTAATCAGGAATTTCCAATCTCTTTATGCTGAAGCATCAGTGAAACAATTACTTCAAGGCTAAATGAGGTCCACTGAAGAATCACTTGATTAAAGTGAGAATTTACAATAAATAAATATTTCAAATATTTCATTATTGATGCTCCAGGGGGAAAACAACTCTGATTAAGTCAAAGAAGAGGAAAAATATTTAAATTTGAATAAGTATGATGGAATGGCTATTGTGTTGGTGTAAATCAGCATAACTCCAATGAATTCACTATGTCTATGTCACTTTGAGTGAGCTAAGTATTGGATATAGTGTATTATTTCTCACTGGATTCAATGGGGATATTATCCAAAAGGAACGGGAAAGAAAATGTTTGCATGCCATTCATTGCTCTGACATTTTCTTGCTGCACTCCTTTTAGGAGAATCACTCCACATGCCTCTTATTCAGGTACCCATCTTTAATCTAGGGCTCATAAGATTTATATGTATCACAAGGTGCTTGTGAATCTTAATAAGCAGTATTCAGGAAATGTCATTGCTTGAAAGTTGATGCCCAGGTGCAATGGATCATGCAGTGCAGCAGAAGTATTTTCAAATTCTTATTAACTCTGTATGGAAGAGATAAGGAGTAATCATTAAACACAAACATTTATTTAAATGCAGAGTTGAGGTGGATGCTGTAAACACACAAAAGCCAGAACATTTCACAAGATGAAGGGTCAACATTTCCAAGTTTGGAAGTTTTAGGCCTCTAAATCCCAGTTCAGAGACCAAATACATTGTGACTCAAATAACATAATACCTATGTTGAGCACCACAGACCCCTTTTCTCTCCTGCATTTCTAGTTCTTGTACCCTTTCTCACACACGTGTAACTCAGTGTAATACAGCATCAGCGAGAGGTAGAGTAGAAGTTACGGAGTTTAATTGTTTGCCTGTGACCTGCCAAAAGACTGTAAATGAGCCACATACGATCTCTGCACCTCTTGATCACCTTCTGACTCTTCATCTGCTTTTCCTCTGCAGCATTTAACCTACTGGGGACAAGGACTGGGTCTTACAAGGTTTTGTTTTGTGTCCGGCACAGTAGGGTCTCAATCTTGATTGGAACCTCTTGTCACAGGTCTTAGCAGAAACAGCAAAAATACAGAGAGGAAAAATTGGGGAAATGCGATTACAGGATATAACAGCACAGGAAATTGTAATGCAAGACAGCATGACATCCATAGATTGGAAGAGCAACATTTTTCAGGGTATACTTCTGCAGTCAGTAAACTGGGGATCTAGTTTTTTCACCTTTGTAGTAGAAGTGAATCACTGTCCAAAAATTGTGCTAAATCAAAGTGTTGGGCCTTTATATAGTGACAGCACTGTATAAAAGCAAAGACAAGTGTATCTTAAGCCATTAAGCATATAAAAATCAGTTAGTACTCCCAGTCACTAACAAAAAAACTCACAAAGCATCAGAAGAATTTTTCCATGTCTGAATAAATTCAGCTTTTTATTTCACGCATAGGTAACCTTAAAGTGCCTAAGTACCCATGTACTTATCAAAAAGGGTGTTTCTTCCCCTACAAAAATCAAAAAGAAAATCTCATAATTTGCAGGGAAGAATCTTGAAATATTTTACTCATAAGAGTATTTTCAAAGAAAAAGTTTTAATCTTTTATAGTTAGGGAATAGAATTAGGATGCCTCTTCCACCATAATTAAAGGCTAGTTTCTCCGTGGCAGAAAATACTGATGTTCACTACGATGTACCTAAACGACATAAATAGGCCTTGGTGTCACTGCAATAATCTTATGTGTTGCTCACCAAATGAACTAATGCTCTTTTTGTGTTTTTCATAGCAACAGAAGTGTATTACATTAATGCTTTCAAGACTGGTTGAAAGCAATTGCATTTTTTACTAGTTATGCGGTGGGGAGAAGCCATGTAAATGAACTGGAGGTGCCATCTGAAAATGAATGATAATTTAAAGTTTTTTCCATGATTTTTCCCTTAGGAAGATGTATATAAGACAGAGCTTTCAAATGGAGTGGGTTGAGAATTTTCAGATAAACAGATTTCAGTTCAGAAAAAAGAAGTTAGTATAAATTAATAGCGGAACTTCTGCTGGAACACAGTCCCTGGAAAAAGGGGGAATCCTGAAAGTTCACGAGGAGTTTTCACTGATGCATTTCAGCTTAACAATCAAATAGAAACAATTAAATTTTCTATATACTTGATAAAATCACAGAAGAAAAACTGAAAAAGCTGTAAAATTTCTTTTAAAATTAGAATGAAGATAATTTCAAAATATTTTAAAGTTTTAAGTGATAAAAGCCCTTCCATTTATGCTTAGAAAAATGAGTAAAAGAGTCTTTTTCAGTCCAGCAGACATTGTTGCAACATCACATAGTAGGTAACTGACACAGAACTGAATTGAGTTGAAAATGAAGTATATTTTTTTTAAAGTATTAATGAACTACTAGAACATCTACCATGGGATGTGGAAAATGTTCTATTTCTCACTGGCTTTCTCTCCAGCCTGGATGTCTGTCTAAGAGACAGTCCTAAGGTACTGAACCGTGTGTTGCAATACCTACCACTAAAGTACTGTTGACTAAATCCCTCTCTATCAATGGAAGCTATGAATCTTTGATGTTCTCCATCTCAGGCAAATAAGGGCAAGGTCTGTGGTTTGGAACATAACATCTAATGTCAGATTCAGTGGCTTGAGATACACTGAAATATCTCATGAGTATAATGATTTTGTATAGAAGCAAATTCGTCTGGCAGCCGAAGTAGGGTTGTCTCCGTAATGGCTCACAACCAATTATATATATTTTTCTCTGTATAAGCAGTGGTTACATACCATCAGTAAAATGTCTCACTAATGAAATAAAGCAGGAAGCAACAAAAAGTCGTCCAATCTCCAACGTGTGTGTGTTCCCCATCAAATGCTCCTTCCGTTCTGCTTCATAAACTAGTGCCCATGTGTCCCAAACATTTAGGGACGCAATACATAGAAATCACCCCCCGTGCATTTTCAGTGCTAGTGGCTCATCCTGGGCCTTCCTTATCACAACGCAAGCAATAGAAATCATGTCCCCTGGCAGGAGATTAGGATTCAGCATAGGACTGAGCTGCCCATGATTCGACCATGCTGATTCTGGCTTTATCCCAAAGACTGCCTGCCAGTGCACTCAGGGGTTCGAGGTCTCCCCTCCGCCCCTTTGACTCAACTGAGCCTTCCAGAGCTCCGTGGCTGCTGCCCCGGGCTATGTTTCTATTTTATTTGTAATCCTTTGAAAGCAATAGCCAGTTCTGGCAGATGAATTATATTCTGTCGAGAAGCAGCAGGGGATGGCTGGGACTGTCTCTCTCTCCCTCTCTCCCTGAATTCTAATTTGAAGAGAGGAAACAAGATTTCATTGAATTTTAACAAATTAACCATTAATCACTTATGAAAACCTCCTGATGAGGACATGGATCGCCTGGGTTATGAATGGGAACAGCTTCATTTTGCTGTGATTGTTCGACCAAGTTAATCCCCAGCTCTCTTTCTTTACCTCCGTCATGCTCCTCAACTTGTTCCCTGTCTCCCTCATTGCTGCGCGCTCCTGTCTTCTTTCCCCCACCTCCACCCAACACATATACCTTGCTCTCTCTTGTCCCCTTCCCTGGATACACAGCCCCTGCCGAACTCATCTCTGAATCATTTTTGATGTCATGCTGAATATGGAAATTAGGGAAAAAACAATGTCTTCCGCTGGCTGTGTGGTGTGAATATTTATGAGGGAGCCAGCGAGGAAGCTAAATAGGAGCTATGAGCAAGCCAGCCAGCGCGGACGGCAGCTGACAAGGGCTCATTCAGCAGCACATCCTTGGCTGCCGGCAGCATCCCAGCAGAGTGGGGGCTGTGTGAGTGACAGGGCGGCAGCATCCTTGCCTGGGCAACACAAAAAACTAAGCTGCAGCTGTTTCCCTGCTTCCTTTTTATTCCTCCCTTCTCCAGCTGATCAATTTCAGCTACAAAAATAATAATAAAAAAAAATCCTTGGATGCTGTTCAGCTGCAGCAGACGATTAGGCCTTAAAAATCAATGTTTATGTTCAACAGGGCTATAAAAACCAATGCTTCCCTTCACTTATCAAATCAGAATTGGAATCAGAAAAGCCCCTTGGCTTGTCATACAAGGGGTCACGGATGGTGGCACATGGTGATGACAATCTCCCCAGGTCAAGGCTCTTTCCTGTGCTGTTTCTCCTCCTGCTGCCATATTCCCATACTCGATAGCAGAGTCTTTCCCACAGGGACACATCACTCTGCTAAACACCACACAAGGGCCCAGAGTGTCAATGGGTACCAGAGACCCGGGGCGGGGGGGAAAGATGGTGTGAGTCTATCCGTTGGAGTCAGACCCAGATGGAACTCTGAAAAATGCCATCTTTATTTTTTCCCTTAAGGATAAAGCAGACCTAGGAAGGAAACTGATCTGGAGCTGGGTTGGGCATGGGCCAATTGGAGTAAAACAAAAGTCCTGAAGTGAATCATCGATCCTTTTGCTTCCCCTGAGGTCTGCAGAACCACTACAGGGTGATTATTTTGTTAGGTGGACTGCAGGGATGGGGTTATTCCTGCTGCCAGGCACAGGATGCATGTGGAGCAAGGGGAGAATCTCTATCTCTTCAAGTCACAGTCTTTAATGTAAAAAACTCCTGATCCTACCACAGAGACGCTGACGGTTTCTAACTCACCTAGTGTGTCAAGTTGGTATAAAATAGACTAGCTTTTTGATTGTGGGGTGTGCAAATCCCAGTAATTGCGCTGTGCTGCTTCCATGAAGAACATCACAATTCCTCTTCCTTGGCTGGATGGCACCACTTTTAAGTGTCTTGAGAATGGCAGATCCTCCCAGAAAGCATGTTTTAAATGATCTAGCAACTAACTGCCAGAAGAATGGGTGCTCATGAGAATCAGTGCCCCAGATGACACCAAACAGATTCAAACATAGGCCAGGCTATTACATTTTTGCAATGGTGGGCCACTCAGCCACCACCCCACTGGGGCTGCACAGGAGTGTCTTCTTCTGTGGTTACATTTCCTAGCCCAGGCTCAGGGTTTTGGCCATCCAATATCTTTCATCAGTTCCTCTTCATAGTGTTCTGGACTGACACTTCTCATGGCCGCTTGCAAACTGAAGCACTTGACTTTTTGTAATCATGTAGGACTGTGAAGCTCCCTCCTTAATTATAACCTTTTCGCAATGATATATAGCCTTGCCTGACTCAGCTGAAAAATCTTTTCACTTCTAGATACATACTGTGGGTTGTACATATGGCTGGGCTAGAAATTGTTTGGTCCATCTGGGTAATCCTGTTAATCCTTCTCCTTGCATACACAACACCTCTGGTCATAGAGTTGGTGTTTTCTGATGTTTTTCATCCTTTTCCCACCAAGCCTTTAAAAGAGAAACCTACGGCCAGCCACAGGCCAACGGATGGACTTGATGGCAGAAAACAATCTGAAATAGAAAATAAAAAGGTAAGAGGGTGAATCTAATGAGGTGGATGAAAATACTGATGTATAAATCCCATGGGGTAGTATGCTGGAATATACCACCGGTGCCATACGAAAAGGTGGTTCTATGGTCTGGCATTGTAGCAAATAAGATGTCTGGAACATGCTATATACTTGTGGAACCAAATAACTGCCATAAAGGAAACTTTTAAATTAAAATTGATTAGGCTATCTATCTCTATTGATAAATGGCACTGGAATCCTTATAGGCAACCTATGTAAAATCATCCTAAAGACACTACTAAATTTTGTACCTTTGCTCATCCTTCAGTTCATATGGACATCTATATGAATCGCGTGGGCAAAAATAAACTTGAAAAGACAAATCTCAGTTTTCTTATTTCCAGAAGTGCTCAGGTATGGCTGCAAAGTAAGATGCTTCAAAGAAACCTGAATATCTCTGTGTCCCCAGATGTATCGCTATTTGGTTATTAGTCATGATTAGTCACTTTCTCAGTTGTTAAGTCACTTCAAAGATCTTTCCTCAATCATAGCTTGTATTAAATCTCCACTTATTTACTCATTGCAATCCATCAGTCATTTTGACAGTAAGAAGTCCAAAAAGCTTGAGGAGAGCGGAAGGTTTATTCCAGATTTGGCTTCAGTTAAACGAGCAAAGCTACACCAAAAGTATTTTACATGACATGTACAATGTCTGAGTTAGTGCACATTGTATGCATGTTGTCCCCAACTTTGGACCAGAAGCACATAGTTTCATTAAAAAAAATTTGCGGGGGAAGTACAGCTAATTGAGATGACCATTAACTATCTAATGTACAAAGTCATTTAAAGCTCAATATTTTATTTCATTATAGCTGATTAATAAATACAAAGAGCAGCCACTATCATACTTTTAATTTTACAATAGAAAGCTCTAAGCAATGAATAGACTCTTTCTTATTATCATTTGTGAAACTGCAGATAAAGAGGCAAGTAGCTTCCCAGGTAGACTGTAACTTACTAAAATATATTAATGGCTTGGCTACATGGCTGCAGAAATGGTGTAACATCATGACAGCGACTTACTGCTTCTGGATAGCTCTGTAACAAAAAAAGCCAAACACCCAAGCTCAGAAGAGGCCATTATTTAAATAGCTGTCTCATTTCATGTAATCTCGAGTTCAATGGTGCGGCAATTCTGCAGTATTAGATCTACTGAATGATTATTAAAATCACACCTATTCAAGATTAACTATGAATTAATTATGAGAGGAATTCAGAAATTCAGATTCCTTCTGAGATAGGCTCTGGGGTAAGGACAGGGTAAGTGTCAAAATCTGGCACACGCTTAACTTGTTGTGAACTTTTCCAAGCGTATGTTCCTCTTCGTCTCAGCAGCTATACAGGACAGGTGATTGCTTGCACCCTGGATGTGCATAAGGGACACATCTAATAAGTCAGATGAGTCATGCCCTAGGTGTGTTATTTCTCTCCCTTGATGATGAAGGGAGTCCAGATGATTAACTCAGACGTAGAGAATGACACCTACATCTAGTCAGAATGAGTCCCCACTGGGGAAATCTAAAGCACTCAATCACTGAAGGAGATAACAAGCTCATTGTGGGCTTGAGCCCTTGATGTCCCATCAAACCTGAATTTGCAGAGTAAATTGCAGAGAATTTGTTAGAGTTCAGATGTTGAGTTATACTCCACAGAGAGAGCAAATCAGGGTCTGGCATACCTGTGCAATAGTGAGGCTTCAGCAGCTTGGTATTGTATTGCAATCTACCTCATCCAGGCTAGCCCTGTTCCTCCTTTCCTTTATCTCCCAAGTTTGCTGGGACTTCTGTTCTCCTGTCAGCTTTATACAGGAGTCACTCAGGCACTATGGCAGTAAGTAGTTTTATGTAGATAGACAGGCAAATGGTGGAATAGGTCCAGATGCTTCTGTGCACAGCAAAGAAAGAGGACAAATTATTCATGTTTCTCTGTCTACAAAAAGGTTGTAAGAAGGCAGTCATTATATGTCAGGCAACCTGGCTCAGAGAAGGGTCCTTTGCTGGTCTCTGGCAATGTGAGGGACATCAGTCCTTTCTAATAAAGGAAATGCTGCTTGGTAGATCTCCACTTTGCTCTGTAGTCTGGAAAGGGAAGCTGCAGATATTTGTGGCACATTGGTCACAGTTTCCTTGGCCGCTTGCAATAACTGAGCCATACATCTCCTCATGGACAGTGAGCATCTCTGCGCTGTTTCCATTCTATTCCAGTTTCTCAGTATGATAAAGGATGGAGCGAGCTCTGACAAGCAAAGGTGGGTTAGAAGCTGCTGGTGACTCCTACCAGTGGCAGCTAAGCAAGCCTCAAGAGATTTAAAGTGATGAAACCCTTTTCATGTTGACTTCATCCCCAAAGCCATTTCTGAAGTTGCAAGATCTTGGGGAGAGAAGGAGGATCATATTGTCAAAAAATCCCCCATGGACAACAGTTGAGACCATTCCTTTGCTAAGAAAAGCTGGTGGCAGGGCTGTTAAAAACTGGGCCTGCATTTCCTTGCTCTGTTATGTGAGCCAAGAAAGAAAATCCAGCTTTTTCAAAAAGCAGAGAATTTATTTTTTAAGCCCACTGTCAGAAAGCCACAGTGTGACTGTGAACCAACAACAGGAGCGGGCAGTGCTGTGTGTATTTGGTCCCTTCTCTGCTAGCAACAGACAATCAAAGCTCTCATCAGTTGTAAGAATTTTATACACTACAATGACAGTCACACAGACATGGAGGAATTGAGGGCATGGTGTAGACCCTCAGTTGTTAGTTTGCCAAACCTTCTTTTCTGCCAAGGTCTTATGTCTATACATCCATTCTTTCACCTCTTTGTCTACAGAATCAATTGCCATGGTGTCCAGCTACCAAAGGTATTCTATAGAGCATTAGATCTAAATGATATAGTAGATGCTCTTCAATGATATGGCTGAACATCTCTGCAGCCAGCTGTGATGTATAGGCATTACTTAGGTTGAGCACAGCTTGCTGCACGATAGCCCTTTTCCCTTGCAGTATGGCCGTGATAGTATCTTCTTTAGCCCCGAACCTACTGTAATTCAGAGAGCCATACCAGACCATGCCCATTAAAAAACATCTCCCAGCTGGCAGAAGTTTAGGCTTGGACCTAGTATCTCACCACCTAATGTCCCCATCCACACTATGGGGAATCTCAGAAGAATCCATCTGTGAGCAGGCTGACTTTTTCTATTGGGGGCCATCCTCTTATTGCCGCCCCGCTTCTCCTCAGCCCTTTGGGAGTGTGCAGGGTTTAGTGGCAGGGCATGCACAGCATACAGCTCCTCTAAGCCTGTGCCGTGCATGTGTGGGAATAACATGTGCAAATCCACTCAGGTGGCTGCAGGATGAAATGCAGCATCCGACCATGAGCAAATATGATAAGAAAGGATGCATACACAGGGGCGTTTTAAAGGGAAATAGACTGTGCTGGGGGGCTGGTTCTAAGCAAAGGCCACCGCTCTGGAGACATGCATGAATTCCTATTGTAATCACTATTATTTTTCCAGCATGTTTTTTACTTCCCCGCTTGTGAAATGGCCCTGAAAGAAGCCCAGCTGGAGATGCATGTACTGTATTTCCTCATTAGAGTTTGGCTGTCCCCCCCAACTCCTTACTGTTTCAAATTGTCTCCTAAGCAAAATGCGAAGCCACCAGTGTTCCAGTGGGTTCAGCACTTGGCAGAATGAATTTGTTCATTGCTAATTAAAACAAAAGATTTCTGAGGCGCTTTCCACTTTGGTTTATTAGCTTTCCTGTGTGATAGCAAATCAGAGCCCTTGTTACACTGTCAGCAGAACTATTATTATTATTATTTATTATTTACAGTACAACTTGTGACTCACTTCCTATGTTGGTGGATCCTTCACCATCTGTTAAAAAAATAATAGCAGTCATTTTCTGAAATATTATTCTAATCCAAATGTTAAAATAGAACCATATGAAGCCAATTAAATAGAGTGTGTGTTGTTAATCTGAGTTACTTCAGCTCAGCTAAAGAAAAAGAAAAAAAAAAAGGGATTGAGAAAGGCCTAAATGTAAAGCAAAGATGCAGACTTCAGAAATCTGTGGAGATTCTACCAACACTCTCTTGGAATTTTAAATTTCAAGAGAAAAAAAATTGTAAACCTGTCATCTTCTAGGCTAAGTTTAGGAGCCGATATGGATCCAAATTTGGATGCAAGATTGCAACTCCAGACCAGGCTTTACGTGAATCTTTAAAAGATCAGAAAATTTCACTTTTAATCCCTTTAATATTTAGTGCTCTTAGCTGTTTTTGTTCTTACTTTGAGTGAAAAAAAATACTTGATCTGGTTTGGTTGCCACCACCTGAGAGTTTTATGTAAGCTTATAACTAATTAACATGAAGTTCCCAGGTGGTGCTTCTAAAGACATTGCCCCTGCCTGCAGAAGTCAAGGAGAGATGAAGCAAATACATCATGAGGAAATTATGGTGGTCAAGCATGAGTATGCTATCCCTACGGCATGCTGATCAATAGCAGCTTCACTTCAAACGTGTGCGTGTGAGCATTTCTCTGGGCTTTAGATCTCTGAGCTTGGGCCAAAGCATATTTGAAACAGGCAGAGTTTTACCTGATTTCATCCTGAAGACTTTTTCCTATGATACCTCTGAGCAGGGTGTACACCGGCATTCTTGTTTAACTGAATTTGGGCTAAACATTACAAAACCTGAGCCTGTCTTTGGAGGAGAGGGGCATGAGCTTGAGGGATATGGGTTTACCTCACTTAATGGGGGCAGTGATGCAATCACCCCATGCGTCCTATGTATAGGGGGGAGTCAGCCACCTCACAGGTAAATCAGACCACCGAACATTTGGATCACTTTCTGGAAGTGTCTGTCTTTCTCTGTCAACACCTAGAGAGAGCTCCGATAACTACAAACCGAAAAACAGTACCTCCCCAAAGGGCCCAACATGTAAGCATCATGAACACGTGAAAATTGAGCTCTCTTTTAAGGCTTTTTCATCAGTTTTTCATGTCAGGATGGAAAGGCCCCTTGAAAACCAGTCTCCAGTGGGACATCCTTGGCTTCCTGGGCTGGGGATGGAGGCAGAAAGGTTGGGGTGCAGCAGCCTCCTCCATTCTGGGGAATGGAGCTGGGTTGTCCCCTCGGCAGCGTGCTCCAGCCCTGCAGCATGCTGCTGAGCTCCTGAGGCTGAGCAGCTGAACTGCATTCCTGGCTGCAGTTATTTATATTCCCCGAACAGCGTTGTTTACACAAACTGCATGAATGCAAATCAACGTGAGGAAGTGCTGGAGTCGGTGAGGTGTGCAGCGGTAACAGGCTCCTGGGATTGGTTTTAGTAATGTAGTGTTAACACAGCTACACATGGCTACACACACTTTCATATCCAAGCGAGGGAGAGGGAGAGGGAACACTCATTACCTGGGACACTGGCCGAGTCCTTGTACCTCGACAAGAGATAAAAAATAAAAATGGACTTCATTATCACAGGCTGCCTGTCAATCACCTGCCGTTGCACCAAGCCTGCCTTACATTTCTCTGACTGAAAGGTTCCCGTCACCATTGGCCGGGAAGGAAAGCTGGATGTGTGAAAGGAGACAGAGCAGGTAACATGATGACTAGCATTAGTCTGCTGACTACTCTCTTGCCCTGCCGTGCACATGCATGCGAACACAGCTTGCCAAGAAAGGCTTTTTCTCAGAAATGCCCATGCATAATGAATGTGATGGAGGTACGAGGCGGTGGTCTTCACCTTCCCCTGAGCAAGGGATGTCCAGTGGGTAACACTTGGGTTACCCTGTGGAGCTCACACGTCTCCAGATCCCGCAGGTGGTGTCAGAGGGTGGCATCAGCCAGCTGCCCCCTAAATGTTCACTTCATTTCTGGTGCCAGAGTATCCCTACACCTCTGAATTCACCAGGTCCAGTTTGCAAACTAGAAGCAACCATAGGAGACAAAATTTTCCAATATTTAGATACTGAATTTCCTCCCCTGGGGATCCCAGATACTGTCTTTGGAGATCTTTAGGGCTACTCCCTGCCTCTGTTTTCCTCATCAGTAAAATGGGGTTAATGATGCTTCAGAGCAGGTTTACCAATGTGCTGCCAAGATCTCTTGAGTGCCAGTGACCTTTTATTTAACCCATCAGCATCAAGCTGCCTTTCATTCTATCACTACATATTCTCAGGAGGCTTTGTTGGCAATTCGGTCTATCTTTTCTCTGCACTTACCTTTTCCACAGTATAATAAAACAATAATAATAAAAATCTATTAAAACAAGTTCCTTGCTAGTTTATGGTAATTAAAAGCAATAAATATTCCTGCATGCAATGCTGTAGACCTTGACTCATCGGTGGGTCAATACTGCTTTCCTGGTGAGGCTGGGTAATAAATCTTTATTCCTTTTTGAATGGAAATAAGGATGGGATTTTATTCATGAATTCTGTGACCCGTTGAAGTGACATTTTCAAAACAAACACTCCAGAAATGAGGAGTTTTCTCTGCAGAGTGGGTTAATCTGCTCTCTTCTCAGCGTGTCTCTTTCATACCGATGATTTGCCCGATGCCTTTTTAATCCCAGCAGCAACTTCTCAGCGAGCAGGAAGAAAACTAAAATAAAACCTAGTAGCTTGGAGAGAACCGAGACGCACGTGCCACGGGGAGGCTGGAGTGGAAGGGGGCACAGGGTGGAAAGGATGGTCGAGAAGAGGTCTCTGAAGATCTGACTTGCTCGGCACGGCTGGCACTGCAGATTCAATGTCCAGTCACGCTTTCGCTTGCACCGAGGCTGGGGGTGGCCTTGAAGTCCCAGCCCTGCACAGCTACATTGCTCCTGCCTCCTGAGCTGTCGGCCTTCATTAGCTTCTACTACTAGATGGAGGGTGTTTCTCTGAACCCAGATCAAACAGCAGCTTTTTCTGCTCGTCGGCAATTGACTTCATTTGGTTATGTAATCTAATTGGCTTGGGATGCTCTGCGAGCCGGGGAACGAAGCCGGGGGTTTATAAAACAAACTTGCAATGCGAAGCATGCGAATTCCCACCGAGTCCTGCTCCTTCCGAGCGAGCGCTGCGTGGTGCAAGTCAAGCACCAGGATGAAGTCTCTGGGTTATTTTTCTCTCTCTAAGAGGCTGCTCTTTCTCTGGAGGAGGCTGAACATAGCAAAAGGTCCCTTCTGCAGCAGAAAGGATTAATCGTCAGCTGAGTCGCTGCCTGTCATTAAACTATGTTCTGAAATGCACCGGGCCAGGTTTGCGGGGGGCGTGAGGGGGTGTAGCTGCTGTCTGCGGGGACTGGCAGGGAGGGAGCGCTTTCCTTTCTGTGGTACACACGGATCAGCGCCGTTTCTCAGCAGAGGTTTCTCTTCCCCACTTAACTTGTTTTTTTCTGAGGTCAGCTTCCATTGGCATCAATAAGATATCACTCAAGGATGACCAGTTTGGCCCAGTTTGTCTATTTCACAGGCCAAAATTCAGAGCTTACCACTTTCCTAAAGAGCTGAGTGCTGCCGGACGATCCAGTGTGTGTAGCATCCGCAGAAGTTTCTTGTTCACCTCTTTCCTCCCCCTGTCATCCTCACCACGTGGTTTGTCAATCAAACCTTATGGGTCCAGTATTTATTTGCTCAGGCGTGCCGTGAATGTGTCCCTCTGTGAGAGTAGAAAGGTGGGTCTGGGACAGCTGAGCTGCTCTGTCCGTGCTATTTTGGTTGGAGAAATACAGCACGCCTAAAATACTGCCTACCTGAAAACCTTGCGTTTTTATAAACGTCACCTAGCTAACATTTCTGGATGCGGTGCTGATAGGAATCTGCTCAGCCCACGTTAATAAGATGAGCCAAGAGGGTTCATCGCTCCTCTCTTGCCCAGGTTCACCCAGGAAGCTCATCCATGAGTTGGGAGCGGCTCTGCCATCACCCACTTCCCTAGACAGCAGGTTTTGTTTTCATTTTGCTGAATATGATGCACGTTCAGGCCTCACAGAGAGGTAATGTGAGGCATTTTGACCAACTAAAATGGCTGGAAGGATGCAGATGCTATAGTGACCAGAAAAGCCTCCCTTCAGATGGGACAGGACTGTTCTCTGGTGGTCCTCATTCAAGCTGACATTTGAAACAAAAGAGGCTGGAGTAAAACGATGCTTTCCCCTTATACTCAGAGCACTGAAGTGGCAGGAGCACTCACCAAGATTAATTTGAGTTATTTTAATTATGATTCTCTCCCCTCTCTCTCTCTTCCCTCCTCCTCTCTCACATACACTGTCTGGACAGGGAACTGCAGGTTTTCTTCCACTTAGGATTAATTAAAAAGGAAAAGTCAATAAGTTTCTCAGCAATTACTGTCTTTTCCATTTGGTCATTTGAGACAGTAAGGGGCACAGAAATTGAATTTGCAGGGAGAAAATCATGGATCCTAGCACAAGGTTCTTGGAGGGACAAATATCTGCATTTTCTTTAGCCTGCCACTATGTCTGAGAGAGGGCAAGCGTGAACACAGATGGGAGACTGGAGGTGATAATGACAAATTTGACTGCCCAGGGTTTTATTGACTTTTTTTTTACCAGATAAGGTGACTGGTCATTACCACAACCCTAATCCAAAGCCCTCATCCACAGTCCTTGTAAGTCAATGGAAATCTTTCTACTGACATCAGTGATCTTCGGATCAGACTTCACTTGATGCAAGCGAACACAACAAACTCAATTCAGCAGTAAGGTACAGCTGCTTTCCAGATTTCCAGGATCTCAGACCCTGTTCCTTTCATTTGAGGCAGACTGTGTAAGGACAGTAAAACACACCACAGGTTTTCATTTTTTATTTCTTAGGAAAAACTGGAGCTGGAATGGAGAAAGGGTGCAAATACAGAATGCGGGGAAAGGAAGTAAAATAAGCAGAGGCTAAAAGAGAGTGATAGAGGAGGGAAAAATTAGAAAAGAAAACATAAAGCTACCTCACTTGGTTTTGATTTACAATGGGGCTACCCCATGCTACTCCATATGGGAGTGAGTGCAGAATCACTCCCTCTCCTCTCAGTTTAAATTCAGGAGAAGCAGGACTTCTAGTTTATTTGCACATTCCCATTGAATTGCTTTCTGCAAGTATTTCTTGGAATGAAAGAGAAGAAAAAGGAAAAAAAACCCACATCCTCACAAACTCTGTGCGTGCTCTTTTGCTAACAAACCTGCTTTGCCCCAGAGACCCTGCTGGGTGTGCAGCAATGCTCCCTGCAGCTTTGTTTAGGAAAGTTACATTTGCTTCTCCCTCGGTGAGGCTATTAACAACCTTTTCCCAGAAGTGAGTCTCCTTTTGTTTACCTGAAATTGCAGGGGAACAAAATAAGTCTAGATTCAACGAGTAAATAAATAAATGAATAGATAAAATGTGGAGAATCAGAGAGAGTTTTACTGGGAAAAATAAAATCCCGAAGAAATAAAGCTAAAACTTGGGAGGCTGGGTGCCTCATACAGGGCTCTCAGCAGCTCCTGGCCGGTTGGAGCCTGGCTCTCAGCAAGACTGATTACGCTGTCACCACAAACAGCATGTAAAAAATTGTGCCTCATTTTATGAGCTGGAAAACAGTGTTTAATGCAGCTGGAGTTGCAGCTCAGGGTAAACGATGGAAGTTTCCTCTTGGAAAACCGTCACAGACAGTGATGACATCATTCCTCCATGAGTTCAATCCAGTTAGGATGGTGTCTGTCTGTGTTTGTTGTCAGTCTTCTCTCTCTTGCCTGACAAATATGCCATTCTCAGAGTTCAAGGGCTTAAGCCTGTTCTGAGACAGAAGAGAAAACATGGGTGGTAGGCAGCAGACACCAGCCTTGCTCAGCCTGTCACTGAAGGGCAGGTAAGGATTTCCCTCATGGTATGGCAAATCCATACTGGTGACATTGAGAACTGGGATTGATTCTCAACTAATAACAGCAGCAAATGCCTTCTGATAATGTTTAGAAGCACTCTCCGCACCCTGTCACTGTGAAATGTGGAGGACCCCAGCCTTCCTTGACGTGTGCCTTTTTGCACAAGGATCCTGAAACCCTCGTCTGCAGCAGAAAATGTTGTTCAGTAAATCCGTGGTCATCGATATTTCATTTCCAACCACTAGATTCGTATTCTAATTTCTAGGTGTGATAGTGCATGACGTAAAGCCTGTGATAAGGAATAGTGTCTGCAAAAAAAAATGATGAAAAGGTGATCCGAAGAGTGAGATGTGCCGGCAACATTAGAAACCATTTGCCACTAACTATCCCTGTATGCCAATATACCCACAGGGCAGCAACTTCAGGCTGAAGCCACAACGGCTCCTAAATTAGAGCGACATGGATAGGATTGCCGGTTTAGTTAAGTGATTCATGGTCAGCTGTTTCTCTCAAGGAAAGGTTGCAAGGTGAGTCCTCCGTGTTCCCATCAGGCGTGGGGTAAATCTCTGCACATGCCAATCCGCAGCACACAATGAACACTGATTTTCAGCTGACTTAGTGGAAAATGTGACTTACTACTGGTTTTCTGTCTATAGAGCTGGAGTATTGAGCTTCCTGACATTCAGAGCTAGACAGATAACCAGTGATTCATCAGAAAAATCTAGTCTTCCTCTCCTCCTGCAAGCTGGCCACTCACAAATTGCAAAATTCCCAACTGCTATTCGTTGCTAAAATGGCTATTTACAAATGTCTTCAGAGGATGGGAGTCAAGGCTGCTAAGCTGTTCACAAACAGTTCATTGAAAATAGCCAACATTGAAAGTTTGAAATCCAAGCTGCATGGATAGTTACATGAGCTGTACTGTATTATTTCTGATCTCTGATTGGGCAAGTTGTGTAACTAATCACATCAGAACCAGCATCCATTGTGAACTGCATGTTCATGTGTGTAATTTGGAATACGCTTTTGGAAAATATTAAGCTATTTGAGTTCCAAATTGACTTTTGATGAGTATTCGCACTAGTAAAGCTCATTTGCTAGAGTATTTGTGGAAAGCAGCCATAGAAACAGACCAGGAGATTCAAAGCAAATTTGTTCAGGACTTCAAATGAATATACACAGACATCTTTCTGCAGTATTCACTCACCATTAGTCATGTTGCAGTAATACCTGCAGTACATACTTACAAGTGAGTTAGACTTTCCACTGTAAAGTTGTGTTTGTGAGATTTATTAGCTCAGTGGTTTCAGAATGGATTTGACTGAGATTTTTAATACCAAGTGCGCAGCTTGGAGGGACACTTTTTAATTCCATCCCCTCATGCGCCCTCCCCCTTGCCTCTGCAAACCATTACAATAATTTAGGCAATTGATCACTTCTATAGCGCAAAAGCCTGAGCGCAGAAAAAAAGGAGAGGGAAGTGGTGGCTGGGGGGACGGTCAGAGGATTTTATACACTGAGGCGGAGGGGCCCCATGTTCTCTATAAGTCGACTTTCTCATGCTCAGTGAGAATCCCCAGAAGCGTGAGTAATAAAAGAAAATGCTTTGGAAGTAAAACTTAAAGGACAATATGTGAAATCTCATTTACAAGTGAGAAGCAAATGAGGCAGAATCCAAATGCTATATAGCAAAGCAGGCTCTAAATCAACATTTATAACAGCAACTTGGCAGGTGGGTTATACCTCTCACCAACCTGTATATGTGTTAAAGTCAACAGGCCAAAATGTATTCTTTGTTATATTCAATCAACTCTGAGCTAAATTTACTGAATTTAAGGAGTTAATCAGTCATAACTATGAAGAGAATGTGCCTCAAAAAGATCTGGTAGGGAAATTTCACTTCTCAGGAATCTTACCTAAACCAAAACCTCTCCAAAAGGGTCTCATTTACACAACCACCAGATCTTGTAAATCTGAATATCAAAATGTCTTCCCAGTAAGATACGGTCCAGTTGGGGTGTCACTGGAATCATCTATAAACATTGCTCCATTGATTTCCATTTTCTCCATTTCATTCTGCTCCACTCCATCCCCAGCATTTCCTCCATGCCTGTGTTTTTTCACATCCCATCTGTACTTGCATGGGGTGAGCTGATTGGCACCAGGAATTTTTGTCCACTTGCACACTTTGTCGGAGACTGGTGCTTCAGCTTACCACCACAATCAAAATTCAGGAGACACAGCCAGAGTCTGGGACTGTAATCTGTTAAGGCTATAGCAGGTAAGTCTGTCAGAAGATCCCATGGTGGTGGTTGTCTGGCACACTTGGATCCATCCATGCCATGCTTGGCTTTGTCTTGTGCCATTTGCCCATGCAGATCAGGGGTTCACCGCTTTGCTGCACAGTGTCCACAGCAAAGGCCCTTCAGCTCACAGAAGAAGAGGAGCTGTTTTTGTCACTAGAGAACAGTATCTCAGCACATTGTTTGCTATAACCACATGCTGATTGAGTCATGTAGTAACAAAACACCTGCCCTATAAACATAAAACAAGCTGTCACAGCATATCAACACATGAAGAGGCAATGCAATATTGGAAGAGGGTACCAGAATTACATGCTGACTTCCAGTATCATTGTGGAAAATAGCTGTTCCTACCCAGACAAAGGAGGCTTTGCATTTTCTGTTTGAAAACTCTAGTGCATTTTGTAAGAGTTATTTCCATCACTTTCTAGAATGGAGAGACAGAGGCATTAGAAAGTTAAATCATGCATGCTAAGAAGGGAACAGAGTTCACCTGAGGCAGAAATAGGACTCAAACCAAAGGCATCTAATACATATTTTTCCTCTTACCAGTACTCCATTCTGCCATACAGGAAGGTAAAAATGAAAAGGGACCACTGCAGCAAGACCCCTGTCCCATTTTCCCTGATTGCAAGCAGGCACGGAGAGGAAATGTCCATACCAACCACAGAATATTCCTGAATGTCTGATTTGAAAAAATTAAATGCTTTAGCAGAAGATACATTTCAAAAGTCAATCAGCCTGCTTTTTGCTCCCACAAGAATCCTCCCTTCTATTGCGGAAGGCAGGAGACAGATCCCAGCAGCTGCCCAGCGTCCCCTGAGCACCTCTGACCTCTCTTCTCCACAGAACCTCCCACGTGGGCAGATTAAGCAAGAAAACGTGGCCACAGAGCCAGCATGTACTCCACCAGGGACACAACCTGTGTGCACCCAGACATCTAAAGGTGTATCTGTGACCTGAGATGGCTCTTCTCTCTTTGGCATTTTCTGCAATTACCCCTATTGCCTGACCTAGTGTAGCTGTTGTGTTATTTGCTTTTCATTTTACCTGCTCACACTGGACACAATTCACAGCAGCTCTTATTCAGTTAATAGAACAGAAAAACAACACAGTGATGTGAAAGGGCTTACATGCTTCTGCTTTGCAGGAAATTTTTAGAAAACATCCTTCTCTGGATAGATTTTGAGCTGTGGTTCTTCCTTGGGCACAACCTGCAAACCAAAATCCCATGCCAAACCACATGAAAGAGAAGAGGGTCTGACTTTGGCTGATCACAGGGAGTTTTGCAGTGTTTAAGTGTACATTCTTCTCTGCAATACAAAGATTGATCAAGGGGTTAGGCACTGCATGGTACAGATTAGCTCATGGTCTGGGTTTACTGCTCATGTGTGAAACTCCCCCTCTTCCAAACTGACCTACCTCCTCTTTTGATATGTGATTCAGTAGTTAGGTATGTCCTGGGGCTGAGAAAACTAAAGAGAGGAAGGGTTTATTCTGGCATGAAGCCTTTGCCACATTTGATCCTACACAGCTGCTGTTTTTTTAGTTTTTCGTGGGACTCTAGAGTGTGCTTTGCTCTTACACACAGAAGCTACTTTTGATCAGGTTGAGTTATTCCTGTTCAGTCTTCACAGATGGTCTTGGAAAGGCTCTGGGCTGGCGGTGGGATGTTGTCTGCAGAGTTCTCCCCTGGAGAGAGAAGGGAGCATCTGGGAATGGGGACACCCTACAGATTTCCTTTCACCTTCTGTCTCTTCACTCCGGCTTCAGAAACTCAGGAAGGGGACTTTCCACTGCTCCAGTGACAGGATATCTCCAATGGCACTGGCAGCTCAAAGTAGACACTCTACTATCACTATATAAAATATAATCCAGATGTTTAACTTTCTTTACTGTGAAGTCCAGGGCTGTAATAGTTTGGGGTGATTTAAGCAAAGCCAACTCGCACATCTGAACAAGGGACAAAACAATAGCTTGAATTAACCCAACCCATGAGGTTTCATAGATTCTAGGACTGCAGTTGAAAACATTTCACCCAAGTATTCTTATTCTCATTCAAAAATATACCTTCAAGTATTTCCAATGCTACTGCTTTCTCTTTGTGCAAAGAATTTGGGAACCAAATTCTAAGAGAACAAAAATGCATTGCAAAATGACACCATTCATGGTACAGTTTTAATGCTATTTGCTTGTGAAAAAATATGCATTTAGAAAAGTTCAGTGTATGGGTATGTGCATATTATATGGTCAATGCCTGTAGTTATCTAGATAATGGTGATTCTTATTGCTGGGCTGTAATGTGTAGCCTGTAACTCCTTGAAGCAGGCATTGTCTTTTTGTTCTGTGCTTAGACATTCCCAGCACAACTGGGTCTTAGTCCAGGGCTAAGGGTCCCTCTGTGTTGCTGTAGTGGGAAGAAGGTCTTTAGTATTCAATTTCATGCTTCTAAGTGTCCCAGTTTTGAACATGGAAAGCAATTATCATAATATTACAAACTGGCAAAATGATAGCTGTGGATGAAAATGCATTTTTGTATGTTAATAGTATTCTTCAGGTTAAACCCAAGCAAAATTTTATTTTCTTTTTTTTTTTTTTTTTTTAAATTTAACTTAGGTAAATGAAGAGGATCTGACCCACACTTTTTTTAATGTTAAATTAATGGGATGGATGAGTCACCAGATTGTTATTAAAATGAGAGAACTGCATGGCTGACCATGCTAATAATACCCCCTTCGAAGCCCAGCTGTGTTTAATATGCACCTGAGAGAATATGCACATTTGCTGTGCAGCTAAGGGAGCCAGGAGTACAGATTTGAAACAGCCTTGCTTCACCTCAAGGTCCGGGGAATATGGCCATATAGTCCCATCCTCCTCCTCCAGTTGACAGCGAGGCGAAAACCAGAACACGTCCGCCAGCTTGTTTTGCTGGTGTAACAAGCTTTTGTATGTCTTGGTGGCTTGTATTTAATGCCGGACGTTTAGAACCTAGGCCTCTAACAGAAGAATTAGAGGCATATATGTTTTTAGCTGTACTGGTCTGGTATCTCTTAATAGAGGGAATATTCTCTCACAAGAGGGAAGTGTGAAACAAAAGTTTCGGTCCTGTGAGACTCTCTTTGGTAAGAAAGAGAGGGGACATCTTGCTGTCTCTTCCTTCAGCCATCTTCCTCCTCAGTCCTTGGCTCAAAGTGTTGGCCTGGTCCCCTGTAAATCCTGCTCTTCAGGCTCTTGGGTCAAATCTCACCTAGGATCATGTTTTTTGACTGAACAGGGGCTGAAACTGCCTCGCTCACACATGCATACATGCAGCCTGGGGCTGGTGGCTACCTGCTGCCAGCTCATGGATGTTTCAGGACGATCTGCCTTCTCCTCACCCACACTTGGTGTAGGTGGCATTTGGGTGCAACAGAAAGGGGCTACCTGGAAGACCTTTTGGTTCCTGAATTAGAAATATTTGCCAGGTAAACGTCTGAGGCTTTAGCATTGCCCTTTGGAGAAGGATGTGTTCGGCTTTGAGTGAATCTCCCAAAAGCAAAGAGGAAAATCCCACTGTGCCCCTTTTCTGCACCCTCCCTGTGTATCTGTGTCCTCACGGATTTAGCTTTGCAAAAGCGCCTGCAAAGCACCATGGACTCTATAAACCTGGATGCTTAATAATCCCCAGGTTGATCATTTACCACACAACTAATTAAAACTTTTTCAAGGCTCTGCTTGTGCCCCCTCCCTCCCCTGCCTCCTTTTCATTTCCTCTGTCCAGGGCCTTGAGATCCTTCGTCTTGACACAGTAATTGATGGCTTCTGGTTGTACAAACATAAAGGCCTGGAGTCTAAACAGAGCCAGATGGAGCTTGCATTGTATTGTGTGTTTTTCTTAAATAAGGGAAAGATTTATAAATTGATGAAATTTATTGTAAATAAGAGAACATTGTCCCTTTATAATAGTCTATTGTAATTGAAAACCACCCATGAGTAGTCTGCTCTTGGGTCACATTAATGCTTTGTTTTTCATTTGTTTCTCTCCTGAAGAGCTCACACAGATGTTTTGTGTCTCCTGTACCCGGCTGGGCTCTGTATGTCACATTCACTCTCACTGCACGCTGCTGAGCTCACAAATACCAGCATTTTGCAGCCAAAATTTCTGTTCTGGGTAAGTCTTATCTAAACTAACACACACTCATGCTCGGGAGGGTCAAAACCTGGGCTGGCAACTTTAATAACTCTTGAAACTATCAGATACTGGGAAACAGGTAGCTCTTTTGGGGTCCTCAGTGATAAGGTGGGAGCTCTGGGACCTGCAGGCACACACATTTAGGGATGATTCCCCCTGAGCCATACAAGGTACATCATCCACCCTGGTTGTCTGAGGGAGGTCAGAGACTTGCTCATGACTTATGCTCAGTTGTAGGAGCAGATTCAGGTTTCGGGGTTCACACAGGAGACCACTTCACTGGAGTGGGATCAGGTTGGCCAGGAAAGCTGATAACGTCCCCAGAAGACGGGAAGTGTTTTGCAGCTGTGTTTCTACTTGGCTTTCAGTCCATAAATCTCTGCACAGAGACTCCCTCAGTAGCACCTTCAGATCCTTAGAGGCCTTGAAGAAAGATAGATGCTGTCTGAGCCTCCTTATGTTTCAGTTCTTAGCATGTTTTTGTTTCATTTATTAGAATTGATGGTTGGACTTGATGATCTTACAGGTCATTTCCAACCGTAGTGATTCTGTGATTCAGTGAATTAGTATAAACTTAATTTTGTGTCTGTGGCCAGTTTTCTAGTTTTGTATATACTCTAAAACTGGAAGAGGGTAGATTTAGATTAGCTATAACGAGGAAATTCTTCACCATGAGGGTGGTGAGACACTGGAACAGGTTGCCCAGAGAAATTGTGGAAGTGTTCAAGGCCAGGTTGGACGGGGCTTTGAGCAACCCGCTCTAGTGGAAGGTGTCCCTGCCCATGGCAGGGGGGTTGGAACTAGATGGTCTTTAAGGTCCCTTCCAACCCAAACCATTCTGTGTTTCTATGATTCTATGATTCTATGATTCTATGGTATAGACAATGAGAGGTCTGGAATCTGCAAGGCCTCATTTTTGTTCCTTCTCATACTGCTAAATATCACCTAGCAGCTTACTTGGCTTCTCTGTGCCTTGGTTTCTTTAGCAAGAACAAAATAACAGTGACCTTCTTGGTAAAGTGCTTGGAGACCTACTGATGATCTAGCAATTTAGGACAGGAGGTGAATGGTCTCCTCTAGCCCTAGTTATTTAAGGAGACTGATTTGATGCAACTGAGTAGAGAGCTCAGAGGAGCAGTGTTGCCACCTCAAACTGCACAGCAAAATCAGGTTCTCAGCCTTAGGTTTCATGGAGGAGACAGCACCCACCGCTACATGCTGGGGCACTGGTTCTCGCTGACTCGCACAAAACAATTGCTGCTTTCACAGCTGTGGCTGTGTCACATCCAAACACTGGCTGTGCTGTTCAAAGTCAATCAAGCTTATTGATTGTTCCAATTAACCCTTTCAACTGGGAAGAATTTCCAGGGTTGTTTGTCTCAGTTATCTCCTTCCCTAGGAGCTGTAAAACACACAGCATAGGAAACAGAGCAGTCGTGCTGCTGTGTGCTAGGGAGGCCCAGCTAAACCCAGAAAGGATATAGAAGCTGAAGCACCCTAAGCTCTCTGAAACCAAAAGCCTCTCAGAGGTGACTAACCATTTGTCCTTGAAATCAGCAGTTGTCAAACTCATGACTTCCTAAGGGTATCTTCCTGCTTAAAGCTCCCCCTCTACCTTTTTTTTTTTTTAATATCAAGGTGGCTTCAGTTTGTGGGCATCTACTGATTCTAACTGCAGCACAAGGAGAGGGAAGATCTCCCAGAACTGCCAGTTCAAAACCCAAAGCTCAAGAGAAGGTGGCAAGGAAGAAAGAGTTTCTAAGGAAAGGTCTTCCTAAGGATGTATCACACCGTGCTGGCAAACACTGCCCCAGCTCTGGCTTCCACATTCATCCAAGTACCAAGCTTAACTAGACACCGTCATCCCTATAGAAGATGTGTGGGTTTTATGCAAAGAAAGCCCAGACCCTGGGGGCAGGGCCAATGGAACAAATGCACCCACCTGGTCTCAAGATCTTGTGAACACTTGCGTTATATATAATCCCAGACAGCTCCTATAAACCCTGGCCTTCCTCACCTGAAGACTCTCCTGTCTCCCCTCCAGCGTTGGCTGGACTTGTGTTTCGTCGCAGCTACCTCTTGCTTGCTTTGGAGGGGCAGACCATGGGAATCGGGAAAGGCCTGTCAGACTGACTCCTGTTGCTCTTTTGCTCACTGCACTATAAAGCCCACCGTAAATTCTGCCCTAAAAATTCTTTATAGAGTCCACCTGTCCACAGCAAATAAATCAATTGCTCTAAATTAAATTCTGTAAAAGCTGAGTGGCATAGGGTATCATGTCTGGATTTATTCAGGAGCCAGGAAGACCGTAATTTTCTAAGTCAACACTCTGACCCTGCTTTATTCATTCGCTGTTTGTGATAAAAGTGGATCTCTCCCTATATTTTTGGCTGGTTGTTTCCTCTCTCTGAAATAGCTGTAATAAGCGTGTCCCTGAGAAGGGGGTAGTGGGGAGGAGGCACAGAGGGCTGTCATCCAAAGGAGAGAATTAAATCAGGATGTATCTGCTCACGCTGGCTCCTGTTTTCACACAGCCTTCTGCTTATATTTTGCCTGCATTAACTTTTCACAAGCAAAGCTAAAGTGCCAGGCAAAGGCCTCGTTAGACACACATCTTGGGGAACTCTGATGTGCCATTAATTAAGCTCTTTCACTGCCTCTTTCCCGCTGGTTTCAAGGACCAGCCTGTATGCCTTAACTCCTTTCTTCTCTTTCATTTCTCTCTCTCCTCAACAGTGCTCTGAAAAGAGCAGTGGAGGGCTCTTTCGCAGATGGGGATGGGATGGTGTAGTGCCCTCTAAGTGAACTCTCAAGTCTTCTTTAGCAGAGGGAGAGCCCTTGCCAAGTTTGTCAGACACTGGCACACAGAGCTGCTCTCTGTCAATGGATTTGTTGGGCAAAGTCAGGCTTTGACAAAGAAGGAGCAGATGCCAGCACGTCCTGGCACGGCAGCATCGGTACGGCACTGTCCCCCTGCCGTTACCCTTCAGCTGATGGCGTTGGGAGCCTTCCCATCAGAAGGGCTTACACTGCCAGCTTGATTGATTCACCCAGCTAAAGATTCAAACAGCAGTTCACAATATTTGGCTCCTGGTGTTGCTTTTCTTTCATTTTATTATGTTTCTCCCTCTGTTGTCCCCTCCAGCAAAGTTTAGGGGTTATTTAAATCATGGAGGCATGTTGTCAGAAACGCAGGGTGCTCTGGCTGGCTGAGTTGTTCCCCATCGCCCTTACCCTCCACCCTACAAAACCACTTTACCAGGTGAAGATCCGGCTCGGGAACTGGTCCCCTCTATGACCCCACTAAGTAACGGCTTATTCAGACAACACATCTTTCCTCTAAAGATGCGAGAGACATGAATATAGACATAGAAGCATACAGTTCAATACTGAGTATATCTGTCCTAAATATACTTCATGCAAAGAGCTGAGCAGTCAGGGCTAAACCTAACTTCTGAAGGGATATTTTCATGTCTATTTATTCATTAGAAGAAAGGAAATGTGACACTATCTATCTCCTTTGCTAAGAAGCTATGAGAGGGATGGAGATGATACTAGTATTTTGATCTTTGTCTTCCCTTGGCAGCTCAATCTTCTTTTCATACATCTTGGAGGAAAATTGTGTGCCACTTTCTGCTGAGTCTACTGTCTACTTGGTCCTTAATGATCCACCTTTTCCCTATAACTGAGATCCCAAGCATGGAAAGCTTTAGCAATGAATCTTATTCCGGGTCCCTGAATAGCCTCTTCCCTTGTAGCTGCCACCACTGCCCTTTCTTCATCCCTCAGTCCACGTCCCTGCGTTAAGCTGCGCAGAGGTTTGGTTTGCAGGCAGGAAGCTAGTGCCAGTGAGCATGTCAGAGCCAGCAATGAAATCCCTTTGCTGGCTCCTCCTGTCCTGCCGTTTCGCAGGTATCGGGGCCAACCTCTGCTCTGTGTGAGAGCCGAAGCAGAGCTCTGCTGGTGACACAGAGAAGGTGACAGCTCAGCGGGAAGACTTCTCACTCAAGGCAGCTCCTCTCCACTCTCTGCCTGCTGTAATTAATATCCTTTTCCCTGCAGGCTGTGAGGCTCTGACAGGCTTTATTTTTAACTCCACTTAATGACAGAGTATTAAGACAAAATGCAACTTTTGTGAGCTCCAGGCCTTGGGGAGGCGTGAGGGCCTTGGAGCGTTGCTGTACCTGGCAAGAAAGTTCAGGTTTGCAAGCATGTATGAAACACAGTGAGCTCAGTGTGCTGGGGATCAGAGACCATTCAGAGCAGCCTGTGGAGACCATCTGACACACATTCAGTGGGTGGTAACTCAAGAAGATACTCTTCGCGGGCCTGATCCTGCTCAATAAACCTATGGGGTTTTGGTATAAAGGAGAGTATCTCTGCCAGCATCCTCAGAGGGAGGTAGTGGGCATATGCTATCAAGACACAGACAGAGGTTTAGGTTATAAAGCATCCAGAAGTGGACGAGGAAAGTGAATGATAGCAGAAGGGATGTCTTGAAGATTTCTGCATATCTGCAAGATAGTAGGCAAATTCGTGGAAGACATGGAGTGTAAATAGAGAATAAATGATGCTTTCTGTTTAACCGGTAGGCAAGGCAGGGCAAGCTAACAAAGTGGTTGGAGTCAGCATGGATTGGTCAGATAAAGGATTGGTTCTAACCAAAACGTTGGCCATAGCTTATGTATTCCTCGAATACAGATAAAATACCAAGGAAGAGCAGCATATGGAAGCAAATTGTGGAAGAGTACAAAATACATGAATGCTTTTCCTGGAAATAAAACCCCTGCACATTCTTCGTACAATTTTTTAGAGTCTGGGAAGTTAGTAATATCAGGAAAAGAACTTCCTTATGCTTTTTCTTCTGCCAGGTCTAAATAAAGGAAGAAGTGAAAAAAGAACTCTGAAATCGCTAGACATTGACAGTTATTGTCTCCAAAGTTATCAATAGTTACATTTCAAACACCACAGATTGCATTTTTCAACTGTCCCACAGAAGTGATGAAGATGATAAAGGCTTATCTTTATTTCACACCAGCTGGTCTTCCCTGATGATTCAGGAATTGCGTTTAAGGCAAAATTTCTGATCAAACTCCAAGTTTCTAGGCTGGGAAAAGGGCAATATGGAAAATCTAGGTGCAAGCCCTGTCTCCTTTGCTGCAGGTGAGCGTGAGCATGCACAGTTACGAGTGACTGGAGGGATGATAGACATGCATATTTCTCAGGGTTAGCCTTATAGTGCTGAAAAAGAGATTCCTTTTCTTTGGGAAAGAAACAGACCTCATACATTACAGAGCTATGCACTTATCAGGTTAACAACACTTCTTCCAAGATGAAGTTAGTAAGACATTCCCCAGTTAATTTCACAGGATTTTTATCTCTCCGCCCTTTCCTGAAGGAAGGGTGGGCAGGATGAATTAAAAAGGCAAACGTTTTGTTATGAACTTCCCAATCATCTTACTTTCTATGATATCAATATAGCCTTACGTTTAGAGTGTCATCAGGTATTATTTTAAGTGAGTGATATCAAAATTTAGTGCCAATAAGCAAGGAAATTAAAAGGAAGACTCAAATCTGACTCTTTTTGCAGCTTTGTTTACACTGGAGCCTTAGACTGTACTGGTGAAACATCCTGAGTCTAATGCTTACCCTTCCAGGACTGAGAAATCCTGCAGAACTCAATAAATGCATTGTTTCCCCTACTGTTAAGGTGTCTTCTCCTACTGATGAGGAATCAGGACCTCTTAATCATCACTTGTAGTATTCGTAGTGACTTTTTTCCAGGATCTTCCCTCCCGATTTGCATTCTGGGAGGAAAACATTGCCAGTGGACCAAGCACGTCACTGACTTACTTTGCCTAATGTTCATCTCTCCAGTAGCAAGAGGCAGGTGTTTTTCTTTCAGGGTATTAGGCTCTGCCTCAGCCACTTATTCACAGTGGTCTAGTTAGGTGATCTCTTTTGCACAACGATCCTTTTTTGTAATCCTCTGTCCATCCTCCAGTGGAGGAGAAGCTCCCCTATAATTAGTACCACTGGCTCTGCCAATGGATTCCAGGCCAATGCGCAGAGTAATTGCTGCTCAAGATTACTTATGACACAAATGTTGACATTCTGTTGGCATAACTTGCAATAATGTATGCAGATTGCATCCTTCTAGTGCCTTAATTATTACTTCTCCACAAGAAATAGTCAGGTTACCCTCTGCTTTGATTTGAAGGAGATAATTCCCCCTTCAGAAGCACAGTTGTTTAGAGAAGGGGAAGGGCAAAAGGAGAGGGGAGGAATGGACCTAGATGCCGTATCGTGGTTTTTCGGCCACATGGGAGGCATCTGTAGCTCAGCCTTGGCTACGTCTTCCTCCTTTTTTCTGCCTCACTGTGGGAGTGGGGAGGTCTTTCTCAAGGTGAAACTTTCCCTGGAAAAACAGAGGAGTGCTGCATTTAATGAGCCAAGACAGATGTCCTATTCAACACCCAGCAGCATGCATGAAAGTACTTAGTATTTAGTATCTGTAGTGTGATAGTGTCTAGAGGCCACAACCAAGGTTGAGGCCTTGTTGGGCTAGGCCATGTATAAAACACCTAGTTAGATAAAATTCCTGACCCACGAAGTCTAAGCTATAAATTAAACAGGAGGCTCAGTGAGGAGAGAGGAAAAAGAGATCCATTTGCAAAGCACGGATCAATGTGAAAGCCAGCAATAGAAATCCAGTAAATTTGACACCAACTTACCCTTATAGTTTGCATTTCCTCTGTATCTAGAAGAATCCTGGGAAAGCTGAGATATTATTACACAGAAATACTGTATTCAGCCAAGTTTATGCAGAGAAGAGCAACAAAGAGCTCTAGAAACCCAGTCTAGGAAAGGAAACACAAGGCTGAGATTCTCTAACATATTTAATATTATTATTTCATTTTTATAAACTGACAAACACCTGAAGACATTCAGAATAGAAAATGAGACACAAGAAAATATCTTGCAAAGTATATCCTTGGAGAATACAGCTGCACAGCAACAGAGGATGCATTCCTGGAGCTCTGGAAATAAACCACTGAAGACTCATGTTTTAGACATGGGAGTAGGCGACTACTCCATGTCTTTGCAAGGGAGGGCAAAAGTATCTGCAGGAGGACATGCCACTGCTTTGATGTGCAGTTAATAATTTTTTTTCCTGATAGAAACTCTTTCATATCTTCAAGTTACGCAAAGGTTTAATCTGTCCTGCTATATTGATAGTTTATATTGACTCATTTGTTCTGATATCCTGCATGAGTATCCAATGATTTGGAGAAACCATGTCAGTCAATCATGCGCCCGTACCTGGTTCCTAAATATTGCATTACATACGTAGCCAGCTGTACACAGCTTACACTGGAGAAGGAAAAAACCTTTTCAGGCCTGGCTGACTGAGTTGAGATCTCATTCTCTGGCTTACATGGCAATTGATGTTTCTATTGCACAGGGAAATAACTAACTTGCTTAAAAAAAGGGAGCCTGGTGGACTTCTTGTCTCGATAACCTCCCTGAGGCACTGAACTGTGAATGTCACCCATATGCTGGGTGCATTTCCCTGAGCTGCCTTTTTGGTTTCACTAATTGTGTCCATGTTCTTGCACTGTCTGATGGAAAAAGAACAGGTCTGCTAAGATTAAACTGAAAGGGCTTGTGAGAAATGGGTCTCCTGAGATAATTGGTGGAGGATAATTGACATAATTGGGAGTGTTCACTTTCTTTAAGTCCTTTTTGGTCAGGAGGGATCGATTTTCCAGGATTTAGATAGAAGTGGACACCCTCCCCCAAATAATTTTCTATTATTGTCCCAGAAGCCAATTAACACAAGGAACTGTGGCCATTCCTTCCTCCTGGGGACTAACTGAATGAAAACCTTAGAGTAAATTTAAGTAATAGACTGAGATACTATGGTTATCAAGTTCTCCAGCAATTCTAGGCACAATAAATGAATAATAAATCATCCAGTTTTTGGAGGGCTTGAACTCTGACTTTTCCAGAGCAGATTGAGAGAAGCTTTAGAATAGATAGATTTGTTAGATCTAATTAGATCTGAGAGATCTTGGTGGTACTCCCCCAGCTGCTCAGCCACAGCTGCAGGTCTGGGTTGCAGTGCATCCCTCAATGTTCATACCTTTGTGTGCTGGATTGGAGCCAACAGCCCAGCAGTAAAAATTAAGTTGAACAGGATCATGTTGTGGTGTGTATTTTACCCCTTTTTTGGAACTGAGTCTGACTTGGCAGGACTGTCCTTCACTGAACCAATTTCATTCTGCTGTATTCAATAAATGCACAAGTTGCGGCCCGAAGTGCGTGTGTGTGTGTGTATATATATCTGTGATAGCACAGTTTGTGCTACATGAACTTTCCTTTGTGTAGGAGTATGGCTAACCCCTGGGCCAAGGTCACGTTTGCATTTTCCAGGACTATTTTACACTCACTTTCTCACAGATTTGGGAAATCTTGCATATGGGTTTACTTACCCTGTTTTTCCCCTTCAGCCAGCTGCCCCTTTCTTCTCTGCTTTCCCCCTAAATGCACTCTTTTCCTTCTTCAGCAAATTGCCTTTCCTTTGCCTCCCCTCTCAGCCAGACAGGGGTGAGCGTGGCAGATCCTGGCCCCTCCACACTGGGGTCTCTCCCACAGGACCTGCCCCACCTCTGCCTGCCCTAATTCCTGCTGCTGCCACCTGTATCTCTGATGGGGAAGAAAGACACGAGGGGTCACTCTGTGGGAAAGCTGCACCCCCCCAGGAGGAAAGCACACGTGGGGAGAAAGGAGAGGATGGAGTGGGGAGAAAGGTAGGAGAAGGGTGAAGATCCAGGGGAGACACAGAAAGCAGTGATGAGAGCCTCAGTGCAGTGGTCGAATCCCTCCCTGTTGCTCACAAGCAGACACTTGAGCTGCTGCTGTTGCTCTGGAGCAGAGCTGGTTCCTTCCCCTTGCTCCTGGCCCTAAACCCTTCCCTCCCAGACACCCCCCACCAGGGCAGGGGCTAAGAACAGCAGCAGCATCCCAGCCCCTCTCCAGCGGGATGAGGAAGATGCCCTCTCCCCCCTAAGCGCCCCATCACCATCCCTTCCCATCCTTCCTACGCTCTCCTCTGATGAAACACAGCCTGGGTTTGTTTCGTCAACTTCAAGTGAAATGTGGTGTGTTGGCCAAAACCCTCCATGAAAATCCTGTTAATTTGTTTGATGAGCTGACTCCAGCTGCAGCCAGACGAATAAACGCTGATTGGCTCTTTTGCTTAAACTCTCCATAATGAAATGAGCCAGCTTTGTGCCTTGGCTGAGCACGCCAGCCCGGCTCGGCGCGAGAGGTGGAGGGGGGGGGGGGGAGCAGGAGGCAGGGGGAGATGAGTCTAATGGCATCATTTCCATTCCACAATAGCTAATCGTGCCTAAATCAATGAAGCCCTGGCATCCTAATGAAATTGGGTTGGAACTTGTTCAGTTTATGATGAGCTTTTTAACCTCGGCTTCTTAATTAGCCTGGTGCGGGGTTGAAATGGGAAAAAATGGAATGCTTTTCTCCCCAGCCCATCTTTCATCGGTAGCGTAAAAATGGTGAATTAGATGCTAATCTGCTGGTTGGGTTTAAAAATAATCTCTGGTTTAACTCTCCTTGGGGGGTGTGGGGGAAAAATAGAGCAGGGTTTTCATGTTTACGAGGTTGGCACCTTCCTGGGATGTGCAGGTGTTTCCCAGGCAGGAGAGAAAGGGGCCTCAGAGGGTCCTGCAGAACTGGGGGTCGGGGACTATCCCCTCACACAGACCGGGGAGGAAGGGATGAAAGAGAAATCTCATCTCCCTTTGTGAAATCAGTTTGTACAGAAATGTTGCTGTTTCTTCCACAGAATTGACACTGCTTTGGAACCAGGAGGGATATTTTGACTGAACTTTAGGCACGTGTCTTGAAGAGCATTTTGGTGAATCTCTGAGAAGGAAGAATATTTGTGGCTACCCAAGTGCGAAGGGAATGAACCAGCTTGAAGGAGGCCGAGACACTCCAGAGAGGACAGGCTGAACTCTCCCCTGGCAGAAGTGCTCCAGGTCAGGCAATTAGCTGTGTCTCCTTGGGCACAAAGCCTGTGTTCACAGTAGGGGCAAGAAAACCTCTCTGCAACTCCTTGAGTCCACCCTTCCAAGGGAAAGGAAGGCCAGACATCCATTTCTCTTTACACCCAGGAATAACGGCTTGGGGAAGTCCTATAATACTAGGGAGAACTGGGAGGTTGCTGGGAGGCATTTAGGTAAACAAACAGCTCTTCCTCCTCTGCAGTTTTTCTCCCCACAGAGAGAGGGAAGAAAACATACTTTCTTTTCCCCATCACACTCTCCAGCAGAATACAATGTGACTTTTTCCCTAAATAATTTACAGCCTGTCTTCTTCCTGAAAGTTTTGGTTAGTACAAAATGACACTTCTTACCCTTTAATGCTCTGATGAAATATCCTTCCATTTATAATTTAGGAACTGGCAGCTGGTAGTAGCAGGGCAGGTGTAGCACTGGTGTCTGCAGGCAAATCCCTTGGCACTAGTCTGCTCCCAGGCCACGGGCGGAGACAGCGCAGGAAGAACTGAGGCCAGGATCAGTGCAGAGACATCCCTGCCAAACCTGGGCTTTCTGAAAGGGTAAGGAGCAACTGGGAAGCCTGCTCTGGTGCAGCTCGGAGGGATATCTCACTTCAAGGCAAGCAGAAAGGCTTAGGGTTATGTTCAGCAGAGGCAGAGTGGATCCTTGATTGAGATATGAGCCCAAGGAAGGGGAAATAAGGTCAAAACCTTGCTCTACTGCAGGCTTCCTTTGTGGCTCTGGTCAGTGCTATAGGCTCAGACCAGCAAACGTGCCTATGATATTTGTAGATTGTGCTTAAGTTCGAATACGCTCCAGCTTTCACAGATTGGGATTTCGCATCTTTGTGTCCATAGAAGAGGAAAAACTGCTCCTTGTTTTAGTGCTTTAAGCAGGGAGAAAGAATTACTTCCTTTTTTAGAGACACATTTTGAAATACAACAGGTGTTTTATTGCTCCTGGAGCATTATCATTGTGTTTCAAGTCCAATTTTCAAAATCTTAAACCCAGTAATAATCAGCACTGTTCATGTTTCATCCCACATAAGCTCTCCCTTGCGAAATTTACCATTACATTTTGAGGATATTTATTCTGTCTTGTCATTTTCTGCCGGTCAGAGCTTCCCTTCCCCGGCACACAGAGAGAGGTGCAGACTACCTTATCTCAAACCAGTTTTTTGAACAACAGTGATGGCACAACCCTGTCCCACCACTACAACGACATGAAAGAAGCTCAGGGTAGATCCAGGCATGGACGTGTGTTCAGCAGCAGGAGCATTTCCCAACCTGTATGACAGATGAAATCAGGCAAAGGCAAATGAGGAAGATATCCATCTGAATGCAAAATAGTGATGGTACTTTTGACTTCTGCCCTTCTGTCACTGCCCATGGCCCTGCCTGTGAGGCATAATTAGCCTTGAGCTCCTGTAGCTCCCCTGTGCAATGGCTGTGCAGTGCTGGAGTGCCTCTGGCCATGGGCTTTTCACAGACGTTTCATTAATGTTCAGAAATGGCACTTGCTAATAATCTACCAACATTTAATAAACACAGCCCAAGAGTTTTATAACCTGTTAACTTCCAAGTGGCAATAATTAAACAAAAATGATAAATAATTAAGGCCTAATTACATGGTATCAGTCATTTCATTTTCCAGCAGGCACGTTAAGTGCATTCACCACTACTGATTGGGGGCCCATTCTGCAAGCGCTCGGCACTTTCTCCACGCGCCTGGATGGAGTCAGGTTCCATGCAGCTTTATGGTGGAGAAGAAAAAGGAAAATGTGCTTCATTAGCTGGGTAATTGTCCCCTTCCACCACTGAAGATAATTCCCACTGAGGCTGTTGCATGACTTTGGGAAGCCAGCAAACAGAGCCATTTGTGTCTCATGTTTCTGTGATAGACTGAGTTGTAGGAAATGGGACAGATGCAGAAGAAGAGCCCTGTGTCACACGCAGAGATACCTGTTTTCACTCTCCTTCACTTTGGATCTGGATCCCAAACTGACATTTGTACATTGGGCCCTACATAACGGGATGAAACAAAACCCAGTGAATAGACAGATGGCAGGCATTTTAAATGGTTGTATCAGGATCCAAACTCATCATGAGATCCACAAATGATGTAAAACAGTGAAGCTCCACTGTAGCACCAATTTGCAACATCTGAAAATATCTGTTTCCGAAGAATTTCAGTTGGATATTGAGGATTATCATGAGGACAGAGCCATAGTTGCAGGGGCTCTCCCTAGCCTGTCAGCTGGAAAACTGGGAAGGACAGAGCATGCATGGAGCTGGCAAAAAAAGGGAAGGAGTGGATAGCTCTGTGAGGGTCAGAGAATGCAGCGGGCGCAAGTGCAGGACACTGAAGTCCTCTGTGCTCTAAATGGTCAAGGATAGATGGCACAGTCTGATACAGGCTAATAAAAGGGGAGATGAGCTGACAGTACAGAAGACTGAAGCTCTCTGTCTGGCCAGAGTGCAGGGACAGTACAGGGCTGGTGAAAGGATCAGGAGGGAAAGCATGCACTAAATCCACTTCGTTATCTGCTGCCAGGGCAGCATTTGTCTGCTACAGGGAATAAATGGCCTCCATTTCTTCGAAAGCAGGGAATTGGTTTAATTGATCTCTAGCGGACCCTTAGTCAAGGAGGAGCCTCGTACATGCTTTAGCTTGCTTCCCTGAAGCTGTACATTGAGCTGGTTTGCTTCAGTTAATTTCCAAATGGTTGCAAAAAGCTTCCCGGTATTCAGGCAGCAAATTCCACTCAGTTTTTTTAGCATGTTCCAGTTCATCCCCTCCAGATAGAGGACATAATTTGATTTTCCCCAATGAATCTATTTCCTTATTTTATCCTGCCCCACTATTGCAAGTTTTGGTTATGATGTCTGACAGTCCATCGGCACTCCCCAACATCCCAGGGCTCTCACCTTCAGCACTGTGGTCATAGATTACACAAATTTACTGCAATATGGTGTGGGCTGAGATGCAAATGCAGTCCTAGAAGTTTGCTGTTTCTCTGTTTTTCCATTTGACTCCATTACGGTCTACTGGGTAAGGGCTAGAGACCTTTACACTGCAGAAGAAGAGTCTGTTTAAGTCAGAAAGCATTAGCCATGCAGACGATCATGCTAAATAACTTCAACTACTTCTAGGGGTTAAGGAAGGACTGTGCGTTGCAGGACTTTCCTACCCAGCTTGCAATAGTATATCACCAGCTGCTTAATGTGCTTTTGTGTTTAGGTTCCAAGGCAGCTATGGATTTTACTTTTCAATTTGTGTTTCTTCCCCAGATGGAAAGAGAATGAGGCTCAGACACAGGGTCAAGTTGTGGCCACTAAGTTATCACGTTAGCTCTTCGGCAGGAACTATGTGTGACTTGGGAGCCCACTGCGAATGCAGTGCAACACAGCCCTTTTATTAGGGGATAAGCTGGGGTGAATTACCTTACATTTGCCATAGTGAAGGAGGCCGTATTGCATCAGGCATGGAACCTCAGCTGAAAAGTGATAACTCTTAATGTGTGGTGTCTGAGAGCACATTTTCACGTTTAATTGCACACTGCGGGCACTAAGAAAGAAGTCTAAACCAGCATCCCAATGCAACGTTTATCCTTTCTGCATTCACCAGCCGGCCCTACCCAAAAATAGCATTCACACCCCTGGCCACTCACTCGTCTTTCAGCTGAGATTCGAAACTGCTTGGGGAAATGCAAACTGCCCTGCTAGCAAAATCTATCCTGCGAATCACAGAGAACCCTCAACATCCACAGAGAGCTCAATATTCCCACTTCAGCAGCTGGGGACTCAATCAGGCAAGGTGTTTCTTTACCACCCGGAGCATTACATAATGAAATGCTGAGGAAACCACCTCGCATGGATAGAAAGTAAATTCTCCGCGGGGGAGAATATAGTGAGAGAAGCAAGCCGAGATGCATTAGCAGAACAATGCAGATCCTCACAGAAATGGGGGCACATGTCAGCTGCATCCCACTGTGAATGATGTGTGGTGCTGTGTTCGAGGAACTGAAGCATCTTCAAGCGTGCCGGATTGCGCAGTATTGCGGGACTGCTGCTAAGTAAGTGGCAACCCCGGATCGCTGGTAAGTCGGTGTGCCTGGCTTGATGTGCCATTGGGGATGTAAAGGCTTGTTCTGACCTGACCCAAAAGCAGATGATCTGGTGTGGGTGGGCTTATTCAGGGGATTTGGGGTTTGACTTGAAGTTTGACGGCACTTACGTGTGCGCCTTTTGAATCTATGGATCTGTTAGAAGATCCGCCTTGGGAGAGGAGGATAAGAAAGTACAGTGGCAGCTCCCTGTCTTCCAGGCACCTGGTGCTTCTAGCGTAGATCATTTGCAAAATGAGGCTGTGGGAATGATTTCTCTCCAAATGACACCACCTTAGGTGATGCCTTACCCCACTGTGAGGAGAAGGTAGATTGCTCCGTTCTGTCCAAGACAAAATTTCTTCCAAAGATGGCTTTTTGAAGGGCTATTTCCACACTCAAGATCCCCCTTAGCAAGAAACACTGAGCTATTTAGAAATGTCTTAAGTGCGGATTTTAAAGAATCCAGTCAGGAGTGCCAGTGTAGCCTGTTCAGAGTAAAAAATAGACCTTCTCTACCAAAAGCTGGAGAAATAACTGCATTTCCCCATTTTCCAGTTGCCCTGAGGTAGCTGTGTTATTTCAGCATCCATACTTAGCCCAGCCATCAGAGTGCATTACTGTGCTGGAGGATTTCACCCTGGGTTAATGCAGCATCAAGGAAAATGGGTACCTGTTTAGCACAGTAGTAGTTCACACAGCAATTGCTGGAAAGGCTGGATGCTCTATCCACAAGAAGAAAAGGATCTGCAGAAGGTGCTTGCTGGGCCATGTTCTCCAGCAGTCACAGAAAGATGATATAGAAAGAGTGGACATTATAGCAGTGGGAATACAGAGATATGACCTATGGAAAAAGGCCTCTTTCAGGATTGGAAAGACCGATGCAGAGAAGGTAGTGTTAAATCTCTGAGTAGGTCTGTTCATGGACAGATGCTTCCTGAGGTGTTACCAGTCAGCCTGGCACCTGCTGCTTGGACATGACAAATGTGCTTTTCGCCAAGAACCTCGCCTGCAGGAAGCAACTCTTTGGCATAAGACAAAAAAGCACAAAGTTGCTAGAAGCTATGCTAGGCTTATTTCCACAGAAGCCACTCTCCCGCTTGCTCTGCAAAGAGCTTACAAGGACCCAAACCACCGTCAATGTGACAGGGTCCTTTTCTTTCTGCCACATCCCAGTTTGCATTATCCGGTCCTCTCAACAGCCGTGATTGTACAAACTCAATTGCTTTAAATTACCAGAGGCCCTGGCCTGCTCTGCCATATATGTTGGTGTCTGGGCATTAAATATTTATTGAAAGATTCATTATTTGGGCATTAAATATTAATTTGTATGAGGGAATGAATTGGATGGTTTGTATTTGTTTTTTACGAATTGTCTTGGAATAGGAAATGTCTGATTTCTAAAGGGCGGTGCATGGAGGGCAGCTGTTTTTTCACGCCTGCCTTTTCTGTGGAAGTGCTTATTACCTGTCCTTCAGACATCCTTTTCCCCACGGTGGCTGCCTGCCTGTGCTCCGGAGATTAACTTTGCTATCAATATGTTTGTGTTTTGTTTACAAACCATACAGTTTAAGACAACTTCCTTCTGCACCCCCCACCCCAATCACAAGTCACAGACACACACATACATACAAAAGAGACTTAAGATGCTCAAGCATCAATATAATTGTTTTTGTTACCAGGAGATGTCTGGTTGTGTTCTGTCTCTTTAAGTGAATTTTATGGCCTGAAAGGTAATTGATTTGCAATGGTATTTAAGACAAGAGCTGGAGGATACTGCTGTGCTCTTCTGCAATACAGTAGCCTGGAGAAAACCATTGCTAAAGCAAAAACATTGACTTTTTTTGTGATGTGGTCTCTTCTGATGCACTCAGCAGGGGTGAAGTTTGCTCTATTTTTACAGAATTGTCTGCTATTTTTACAAAAGTAGTTTGGACACTGTACAATCTTGCAAGTTGTGCTGTGACTTAGGCAATCGGTGCAGGAAGGGAGGGCAGGACACTTCATGCTTTTGATTGCTGCTCCCTCCTTTATCTTTTGCCTTGGATTAGGTTTTAGTTTGTTTTTCCAAGGAAAAGTAGTTTTACAAAGGAATCAGGCAGGGCTGGAGAATCTGCTGAGGTTTAACTACATGGTGTGTAATGGCACAATGGGAGGGATAAATATAGTGATGATTATGGGCAGGCACAGTGCCAAGATAATATTAGGGTGTAGGATTAGACAAGGTAGATGGGGAGATTTTCCTAATACACTTGAGCCATTTGCACAATTGGTCTATCAGAAAAACTCTGTAAATGGGAGTCAGCTGCAGAGGTGGGAGAACATAAAAGTCCCAAAGTCAATGGCAAATCTCCTTCTCCTTTCAGCAGAGTTTGAATTTCACCTACCCTATATGGAGCAGGAATACAACAGCAGCTGGTTATTTTAGCTTAAAAAAAAAAAAAAACCAAACCACAAAAACAAAAAACCCAAACCCCAAAACCAGACAGGGATAATCTCAGTAGCATACCTGAGCAACCAAATGCAGCAAACTCCTCTTGCAGCTCACAGGGCTTGCTAGAGTCCCCATCCCAGTAAATTCAGAGCTCAGTCATTTCCCTGGGCTGAAATTAGGCAGGAGCTGGGATTAGTTACTACTGCAGTATGAACGGTAACAGCCAAGATGATCGTGGTAATAGTCAAATAGATAATTTTGTGCAAAGACTTCTGTCAGCAGCTAGTAGATCTTCTCAGGGAGAGACAAACTGCCAGAAATCAGTGTCTGTGAGCTTTCAGGAAATTCACCTACACAGCTGATCCATGGGTACAGATGCCCACAGTGAGCTGTACATGGTGGCTTCCCATTGCTGCATGCTGTGAGGAATTCTTTCTTGGGAAAAGTGGCACTGATGCATCAAAAATCAGGGTGCAACTAGGACAGGGCGACAGTAAGAGTTAGAAACCTATTCACTTCTGTAACATGGCTTTCCAAGGGAATATCTACCATATACTTTGACTCAAGTGAATTTTCCTTCTTATGCTAGGCAACTTAAAACTAAGGAATTTGACACATTATACAGTTTCATCACCTCCAATGGAAACTGCATGCATTCTGTGAGTCAGCTCTCTCCAGAAATCATGCTCAGAGACCAAGCTACAGATGAGTAAAAACTGTCTCATTCCACCACATCACAGGTCAAGCCTAGATTGGAAAGTTTATCAAAGACTATCACAAAATGGAAAACAAACAAGCACCTTGTTGTGACTACCTGAAGAGACTGGCTCCCTGTCTTACAAAGCTTGCAGGTACCATTCTGCAAAATTCCTCCAGTGTGGTGTTGTGGAAGAAGCTGAAGCTCCACAGAAGCAGGCAGCGGGGGCGAAGAGATGCACACAGTTGTGACTGTGGCTTCCCATGGCCCTGCATTCGTGAAGCTTTGCCTTTCCAGGACATCCAGAGCTCTTTGTGGCTTTCCCAGTGTCTACAACAGGGGACACACCAGCTTCGGCAAGCAAAGGTGTCTGCAACACCTTTGTAGGACTTTCTGCTGTTTTCATATAGTAATCATAATGATTTTCTAAACCAATGCCTGAAAGTTGTCTTTTCTCCTATTACAGGGTGTGACAGACACTCCTTCTCCTCCTTAAGGGGAGGCAACTCCTCCCCACCTTAATCTTTTATATACTCACTGAATAATAACCTTTTCTGGTCATTTACTCAGCAAGGATTTGTCATTCCAATATTTCATTAATCCTATAACACAAAACCCAAAAGATGCGTACATGGCAGAGCAGCAGCATGTAATTCCTTTGGTAGCATTCACAGCTCAAATATAACACACAGTGTAAGAGCAAATAAGTTTGAAGGGAGGTGTCAAAACCACTATCTTCCATCACTTTTGGGGACCACCAACTTTTGTGACCAGAGTGTTAATTAGGCATTAGGAGGAGACAAGGGGATTCCAGCAGATCAAAACTCCTCTGTCTCCGGGAAACCCCTAGCTGAATCAGCCACTACAGCAACGATGTAAATCCAAGCAAATGTAATTTACTCATGTAATTTTGGTCCATCCCTGTGCCAGTGGCTCCACGTTGACCAAGGGACTGCTCTGAAAGTTGCCAGAGATGCTCTCTGCCTGCTGCTCAGGGCGCTGTCCCTCTTACACATGGGTTTCTTAGGAATATGCCCACTCTCTCAAACACCCAGGGAGCACTGCTTTTGTGGGATTATTACAGAACCTCCTGGGGAAAAGACAAATCAGACTTTTTATCTGCTTTTCTGCTTGCCACAAGCTAGTCCCAGCTTCCAGCCACTAAAGACACTTCTGCTCCTCTCTGCTCTGTCAAAGGACTTAAGATGATCAATTTATAATGTCTACAGAGTGCTAGGATGAAAAGATGTTCTGAAAATGCCTTGGATGAAAAGATGCTGTAAAAAAATAATCTTTACCCTGATACACTGATTATAATCTATTGTGCCATGGATTAGTGGGTAAGTATTTATTCAGCTTATTTTGTATTCCTATGTACAGATGCTCTGGACCACAATGACCCCTTTGAAGTCATTATTGGCTCTTGCATCCATGAGTAGCATAGAGGGCACATTAATAAGCTGTGTATAGAAAAAGACAATGAAGTCCCCAAGAAGTCATTAAGAGTCTATTGTGTCAGTCTGACTGTAGCCCACAAAAGATACTGAATCTGTAAGCTAAAAATATCCTTCGGAAATGCTGTTGACACAGTTATTTTACATTGGCAGCAACATCCTCCCCACATATACAAACGCTACCCTTGCTAGTCCTGCTCAGAGCAATGTATGTTCTGGGAAGCATCTGGCTTTTCTTGGGATTCAGCGATCTCCAAATGGCACTGTCTGCACTGGCATCTTCCAGCTTTGTTAGTGAAGTGCAAGGGAAAACAGGAACTTAAATTTTAACTCTGTCCTACAATCCCTATTGTGTGAAATGCCACACAAACACCCAGCTAGAGACTGCTGTTATGTCAAAGGGCTGGCTGCAAAAAAGAGCAGGACAGGAAAAGACGGGAAGGAAACAGGTACCTGCTGTGTTTCTGCCCTTTTCGGACCCAGAGGTGCTCCAACCTCACAAAAGCACCGTTTCCTATGCCTAAGCAAATCTTCAAGAGGGACACTTCATCTCATTCCAACAGCAGAGGCGCTGACCCTGTATTTTTCTAGTGTTACCACCCCCGGCAGTCTGCCTCCTACGTGCTGGCTGGGAGACTCAGAGGAGCCAGTCCAGAAGGTAACAAACCTTCACAATGGATGGAGCAGCTCAGCTGACTCAGAGCTGTTGCTCCAGGCTGTCTGCAGGCTCAAGTAGACATCACCACATTTTCAAGGTATTCCTCACAATTTCCGGGCTTAGGGACAATGTTTCTTTTTTTAATGGAAGCTGGAATTTGGTTGTTACTATTCAAAATCAAAACATGGAGAGCAATATATGTTCAGCCCTTATTCTAGTCTGAAGAAGTCCTAAACTAAGAGGACAGTTGACATCATCCTTAGTGTAGTTATCACTGTTGACACAACAAAATAACACAACTCCCTCCAATGGCCCAGTTGTATTGTAAAAAAACTAAAAAAAACCAACACAGCAGGCTTACCCAGATACCTAAAACTGCTCTGATCCATTCCTGGAAGTGTGTAAAATATGATAGATATTTCAATAGAGGGTTTGAAAAGTCCTTTAGTGGGGAGCCATCTCATCCTAACATGCTCTCTGATCCTGCAAGAAGACGTTGCAGAGTATAAACAACCACTGAAACAAGCAGAGAGAAAGATGGGAATTGATGAAAAATCCACTTCTGCTTTTCCTTTTCCTGCTTAAAAAGGATAAGGAACAAGATTATTCTCTGCCTTACTTGGCTGTGGAGTCTCCAATATTGTGTCTAACTCATGCTGAGTAATGCGTATTGATTGCTTTGTTACAAGCTTTATTGTTCAGTCCATCACCAATAAAAAGTTTATGTAAAACAAGAGCTGAAGCAAGCAAGTGAGAGAAAGTGAGCTGGAGAGCGTGAATGCACACAGGGGGTAAATGTTACTTTTATTTCCACACAGATATCCTACGCCCAGATTTTAGCAGCAGGAATTTATTTTTCATCACCCTGTTCTAAAGCCTTTGGAGGAAGGGTTTTGTTTTTGTTTTTTTCCTACTTGCTCATGTTCAAGTTTTCTCAGTGAAATAAAGTACCAGGAGAGAAGGGGAAAACCGAGTAAAGATGCTAAATTTGCATATGAAATGGAGTGGCTGAGCATTTTGCTGCATTTAAAAGGAACGGAAAAGGAAAGAATGAGGATTTACAGCAGGAAACCCATGGTTGCATGACAGTTTTAGGGCTGGATTTCTCTAAACGCAGTACAGGTGCATAACTACCAGCACTTCTCTGTGCTTCTCAGTGGCTTCTGGGGTGAAAACAATTTCATTTTCATGGCCAAGTATTATTGCATGCTATGGCCTTTGCTAGGATGATAAATGAAATGGGGCTAGTGATAATGATACTTTATTTGTAAAGGGGAATGCTCCCCTCTCCTAGCAGCTTGACTGAGATTCACCCAGTTTGCTCCTTAAACGCTGGAACTATCCTCACCACTAAGTAGACATGGAAATAGATGCAGTGAATAAAAGAGGTTTTGATGATTGACCAAGACCCCCCCCGGATCCTGTTACAGCATGGTACCAATATCGTCATACAGCTGCGATGCTGGCAAAGGGCAGTGGTGCTCCCCGGTTGGTGCCACGGCTCGCGGAGCGGTCCACTGTGTGCACTGCAACCTGGCTCTTCGCTGAACCCAGCCCTCCTTTCAAGCTGCCTTTGTTGCTGGGTTTCCCTGCAAAGCATCACAAGGACATTTATCAGTCTCGGTTCTTGCGGTTCCATTAACTTTCCTTGGCCTCAGACAATAAAGCCATGGAGTTAATTTCATTCATTTAACCAGTGGGAAAGGGGTGGGGGTGAAAAATAGGCAGAATACATTTTCTTTTAATCTGATGGATACAGGATGCCGTGCTCGCATTCCCGATACAGTCAGCAGTGTCAGCACTCACTGGCATCTCGAGCTTTGCAAATAATGACTCACTTGGTTCAGTGGTCAAACTGAAGCAAAATCATGGATAAAAAAAGTGCTTCAAGGTTATTCAACAAGATGTTTTGACCCCCAAATGAAAGTTTACTTTTATTTTAAGGCATTTATTCCTGTCTTTATTTTTGTTTGTTTTCTTTTCTAAGAAACAGAGGCTAAAGAGGCCATTTTCAAAAAGAAAGTGTTATTTCAGAAGGAAAAGTGGAAGCATTTTGTTAGGAAATAGAAATGTGGGAAAATGCTTTGACCTCTTTTTTTGTTTCTTAGTTTTAATTTGGTATTTTTGTCCTAGCTGAAATTATTCACATGCTGACTCTGAACTGAAAAGTACTGCTAATCACTTCCCCTAGATGCCATATATTGGTGAATTAGATATTTTCACAAAGAATGTTGCCTTCATCTCTTCCCATGATCCTGGTTTTGCCTAGGTGAAATGCAAGCAAAAAAGCATTGTAGCAGACAACAGAGAAGTGTCTGCTGGAACATCAACATCACTTTTTAAGAGTGGAATTGGAAGAGGAACAAACATGGAGCATCAACCCATTTTTTTTCCCATGTAACTGCTCTTTCTCCAGCTTGGAGGCTGCCTGCCTGGGCCTGCTTATCAGCACTGTGCTTGGTAGAGAGGATGGTCCTTTGTGCCCCGGGAAAAATGGAAAGTACGGATCAAAAGCATAGCCATGGGTCACTAGAGAGGGATGCCAGATGGAAATCAGAGACACAGTGCCTAGCAGATGTGAGAGCAGTGAAAACAAGAAACAAAACCCTATTACCCACTATTATTACTAGCTTCCCTCCTCTTGGAATAAAAAATGGGCTATTTAGTTCATTCTAGTAGGATTTTAGTTAACAAGATGCAAGTTGGCATTGAAAACTTGCTAGCAAACCCAGATAAGGAGCCTTCTTGACCAAATCCTTTTCACTCATGAAATAAAGGCATTGGTAATCTGTGTTACCCTCCATCAACCATGCTTAGTTAAAAAAGAATACACCGTCTTCTTTTCTTGTGATCCTGTTTGAAAACTTTGGGCATGTGTTACCACACGATTAAATCACCTGCTCTACAAAGGTGGTATTTAATGAATTACAAGGGAATCCAAATTCTGAAACAAAAGAAACAGGAAGAAAATAACGTGAGGGACACCCACGACAATAAAAAATTACTTCGGCTAAGCATGGCATTGGAGCAATACAACTTGCTATTGACATTATGCAGCCTCAAAGATGTTCTGTCTGTGTTGGGTGAACACTCCTGCTGGTCATTTTTGGCTAACAAGAGCAAAAGCAGTGACAGGGCTGCGCTGGTAGTGCCTCACCACCACTGAAATGCAGCCGCCTCTGGGCACTAACAGGATGGAACGACAGAAAACAGTACGTGTGAAGGATAGAGAGAGAAAAGAGAGGGTAAACAAAAAACCCCCACATCCATTTGAAAGCTGGGAGAATTGGTACAAAATAAACTCAGACTACCCTGGCAGAGAAAGCGTTTTGTGTTCAGTGGCTTGTCATCCACGAGAGTTTCTTGGTCCACGTTTGTTCGAGGTCTGCTGTTGGTCTGAGATAGCTGCTGCGTGCAGATAGCTGCACTCAAGCAGGTGCTTTGCGCACAGCTAGCTGAGCCACAGCTGTACTGGAGAAAGGTTTCTCAACCTCTTAGAAATAGGAGTTCAAGAGCCAGATAATCCTTGCCAAAGCTTGACAACTTCCTGTGGCAGATGTCACTTTGGACACGAGCAACGAGTTATTTAATCTCAACTACAGAATCCAACTCGCCGTAGCTTTAACCTGTCCTATATCCACTCAAGCACCCTTGCTTTGATAGGTACAGCAAATTCCTTTCACTGAATCAGGAATAAGAGTTTTTTGCTGTGTTTGAGTGAGCAAAAACCCAAATGATTCTCTTCCTAATTAGTCTAATGAGCCTTTTGGCTCTCACATGATGACAAGTAAATGAATTTGCCCTTTCCTTGACAAGTTCTTATGGGAATGATCCGAAGCCTTTCGTAACAATGCATCAAAAGTACAAAGTCATTAAAAACAGTTGTCCAACTATGAAATTAGTTATTGATTAATATTGCTTCCAGACAGCCATATTGTTCACTCAAAAAAAAAAAAAAGAAAAAAGAAAAAAGAATTCCAATATTCATATTTCTTCATGAAAGTAGGTTATTGAAATACGCAAAACATTTGAGATCCTGAGGTCATATATGTCTGTATTTCTGCGCTCAGACATGCTCACTTTTTTCACTTGGAGCTCAACAGGGGTCTTGCACTTAGAAAAAGCAGTTGATCACTGTAAATATCTCAACTAATCTGGTCTTGATGTGCCCATTCCCAGCTGCAGAGACCAGTTTCTCCTGGAAGAAGCCTTACTAAAATGAGCAGAACTAGTCCTCCTGTGAGTCACAGGGACTTTGTCATCTCCCAGGCTGTGAAGCATGGTTAAAAAAAGAACAGAGGGCTCCTAAAAGTAGCTGAAAGGCCCATGATCTGTGAATAGAGCCAGGAAATAACTGAGTCATCTCAAGTGTTACTAAGGGCCGACAGAATGGTATTAGAGAGAACACGAGCGCAGAACAGGCAGTGAGCAATGGCCTCGTCTCCACAAGGATGATTTCTGTGGTCACCCAGGCAGGTCAAGAGATGTGTGTCTGTGCTTTTATACCATTCAGCTTCCATAATCCCTCAGTCTTTGAATGAAGAAGAAGGAAAATAATGTAGGGGAAAAAAAAGGGGGGACCAGTGAAACAGTACTTGGAACCACACTAACCATAAAGTCTGTGCTTTTTTGAGATAGTGGTTGTCGACAATGGGAAACGACTGGCTTAGCACAGTGTTATAACTTTGTGTGTTTAAAACCATAATGCATTTTGTAATCCTCTGCCTTGCACAGAAATCACATTTATCAGCATCTCAAAAAATTGCAAGTGCAGTTTGGGTTTCATTTCACTCTGATGTAATTGCCAGTCAGCCTTCATTTGCGGGCTGACCTGATCAGAAGTTTTCAAAAATAAAGTGGGCTTTTTTCATATAAACATCTACTTACCAAAACCAACATGTCTGGCAAAAAAAAAAAAAAAAAGCATATTTCCCTGAACTTTCAGTTCTCAGAGGAGTCTGGTCCAGCAAATGGCACAGTTATAATGTTGTTCCTCCATTACAGTTGCTTCAGAATGATTACTTTTCTATTTCATCTTCAGCTGATTAGTCCCTAGGCTCAATTGCTTTCAAATGAATAAAATACCATCTATTTGTGTTTTCTCTTCTGTGGGAAAAAATCTACTTATTGTGATAAACTAAATAGATTGGTTTTGTCTGTGTGGGGTTTTGTTTTAAAGAATGAAATAATGTTGCTGGAACTGAAAGTCTGATTTTTTCATATCAATGCAACTCTTCTATTGTCTGTTGATTTGAGAAACAGTTTGCATACCTGACACAAACACTGGAAGCTTGAATGGAATTTTGGAAAAAATAATAGAATTTTTTTCCTGTCTTTCTCCTCTCTGGAAAGGAACTGCTGAAATGCCCCACTGCATACCCATACCCACACAAATGCTAGTATTTGTGCTTTTCCTGTCATACCTATAAGGATGAGCAATTGTTCAAGAAATACTGTACTTAAAAGATATATAGTCCTTGCCCTCTTTTTTAATACAAGGTGTTCAGACAGTTTGGAAAAGTTTTAGATAGTCAGCCACAGTGAATCTTATCAGGTTTGCCTATTATTTCTTATCAAATCTGAAACATGCCAGGCATAATTTAGATTGAGATATTTGGCATTTCACAAACCCTTGCTGCGTGTCACTCAAATCCAAGTGATGGGCACTTCAAAGAAAACCAAGGTGCAGTTTTGAGCACTTCTTTGTAAGTTTCTTTGGACCAAAATTTCTTACTTGGAAGCCCTCTAGTCAAGGCTTGCATTTCTGATAAATTTCCATGCATTATTAACCTAATTGGACCCAACATATATTCTAAGCTTCTCATTAATATTTTTTAATACATTACGGCATCTTTACCCTTGAGCAGTCAACCGAGTTTTCATCTTCATAAAAATGGGTTCCTCATAATCAGACAATATCCAATCATTTCCAGTCCATAAGGTAAATTTCCTCTATATTCTTTCAATTTTGCAGTTTTCTTACTGTTTTCTTATTTCTCCATAAACCTTGCCACAATTGCCAGAAGCTACTACCTGGAAAGGATGCTAACTTGAGTTGGACGACATGTCAAAGAGATGATCTCAGGCTAAATGAAAGAGGACACAACTCCTAGCATTTTAGCAGAACTGTGCCACTTACTCTTGTAATTTAGACCCTATACTGATTCCGATCACCTTCAAAGTGAATAAAATACCAAAGGTATTTTTGTAATATAGCAATAATAAACTAATGATATATTATTTCCCAATATTGACAGGTAAATAAATGGTACTACAGCCCACTGATTGTTAAGTTATTTGTTAATTTATCTGTATAACAGTAACATTTTGGAGTCCGACTCCTGAATACCGCAGTCTGAGGTGATACAAAAAAACACGAAAAGAATGACCCTAAGCTAAAATGATCGCTGGTGTTTGTTAGGTACTATGGCTGCAATAACAATGATAATAAGCCAGAATAATTATTGGGTAAAAATGATTTTTTTAAAATAAATTCAGAAGGTTTTTATTGTTATTATCTAAAATTGAACTATGTAGATTATTTTAAGTGGGTAGATTTTTGTTTTGTATCCATAAAATTGCTACCATATTAACAAGATTTTCCAGACATTAATGGATTGATTTCTGTATAATTGTAACTATATTCATTCATCCCAATTACCTCTAAGTAAAATTTAAATTAAGTTAAATTGGAGAAATTAAAAATGTTTGAAAACCCTGCATGGAAACCTTGAGGCATCATAAGATTGTCATTTCTCATCTCTAATATCATTCATTCTGCAACTGAGAACACAACATAAGTAGTTGCGGTTCTCCCAAGATTTGTGAACTGTTACTTTCTGTATGTTTCAAAGCCAACTTAAAGGTCTCTCCATAAAGCCAATATGATTATTTTTTTCCCCAATGATGGAAAAGTGTCTCTGGCTGTTTCCTCATGTCTGCTGGTTTCTTGTGGAGGAAGCTGATGCATAGGCAATCCATTTATAATGTGAAGACATTCAACCATAAAGACAGGTTTAAATATATAGTGGAAGCACTGGTGTTGGTCTGAAAGAGAGAGAGCAGTCATGATGAAAATAGAGGAATCTTCCAGCACCACAGGGACTCGGCAACAACCCACAGCTCTGGTGTGTACCACTGCTCCAAAAGGCAAAAGTACAGTGCTTACCAAGGTTATGGCTAGGAGGAGTCCTCTGCAGGGCTTGGTGGCAGATCCAGGCTGAGATAGCTTTTATTCCATCTTGGAGAACACAGTTGTATTTTAGCTTTGCCAAGATCTGCATCAGTTATGTTGCGCTAGAAGAGTTTAAGTTAAAACTGGCTTCAGGCGGAACCTCTTCATGACCAAGTTCTCTCATCACCAGAGTCAGAGGAGCTGTGCTGAAGTTTACATGCAAACGAGAACTGGGAATAGAACTGTCGCACATCTGGAAGGAATTTGGACATTTTGGTAAAGCAGGCATACACATGCCAACATTGCATATGTTTTTCTACTGTGTTTTTTTGGGATCTCAGCAGCTCGTATCTCAAGGTATTTCAGCTCACTTGTATCTTATTTGCTCATCTCATGACTGGCTATCTCTTCTGAAAGACCCCTCCAAAACCACATTTCTCCAGTTCCTGATTTCTAGATACACACTGGGCTGGGAAGGGCCTTGGGCTGCATGTCTGTAATGGTGGTTGATAGTCTGCATTGATACTGAGATCAAGATTTATTAATAGAGGCTGTCACGTTGCCACAGCTAGCATATCATGTCTTCTCTTTAGCTGACTTTTCCCAGTTGTACTAGCCTCTGTAGGCTTCAAGGGTTGGCCAGGTGGTCTGCTCTGAAATGTAGCAGCTAACTTGAACTAGCATGAATCAGATAAAATACTCAGTTTAGCTCATCTGTGCTCTGCTAGAATTAGACAGATGCAGGTCCCACTGAGGAGAACTAACCAAAGCCATCCCTCTCCCTGCAGCAGAGTCATTCATACGGAGAGAAAGTGGCTCACAGGGAAGACATGGCTTGCAGAAAGGTGTTTCTTAATTGCATTTTGGTTCTAGACCCTCTGGTGAGCAGAGACGCACTGGGAACAAATGAAAGTTTCTGGTGTTGGGAAAAAAAAAGAAGGAAAAAGTTTTGCCTCTTAGAGCAGGGAAATAGTTTGAGGCTATGTTTTAATTAAAATGAATATCTGCGCTATCTTAATGTTATTGCCAGTTAAGTGTAGCAGGGTGATTTAGAGTTCTATAACACAATTATACTCTGGTAATGAAGCTCCGCAGAATTATCCCAGGAATTCAAAATGCAGAGGGGAGCAGTAGCTCTCATTTGTAACCATGTTACAACCTTTATTGTTACAGTATTTTCTGTTTTCCTCAAAGATTAACTCAGTCGTATTTAAGACTCTGGTTACATTAAAGGGAGATTGGGAATGAGTGACGGGAGCTGTTTTACCATCCCTGCAGCGGTGCGGTTCAAAATGTTCTCCCACCGTCAGAGAGTTGACTGCCTTAACCTGTTCATGCTCTTGTCTTTCTACTGGGGGACAGGATGCATGTAAGTAACTAGAAATATCACATGCAATGTGGTTTTGCAGGTGAGGCTTCAAATAAGTGAATATTCTAGCAGGGAAATCTCTGTTGAAGATGCCTTGAAAGGTGGCACGGCGCCTTTCAAAGTCACTTTACTCCTTTGCAATACAGCTGCTTCTGGATCCTTCTGGTGTGCTGAGGAGGTCTCATTTGCTTCTGGGCTCCTGACTGGGGGATTTCCATGGGGTACAATCCCTGCTATGGGAAAGAAGGGCTGCATGGGAACAGGCAGTTCCCTGCTCTGCTTAGTCCTCTTCTATATACATGAAAAAAACATTTCTACATCTTCAGCTCATTTCTCAGCCCCAAGAATTAATTTGGTCAGTCCAGAACTGACCCAGAGCACAAGCCCTTCGAGTCCCCCAGAAGTCTGGGCTTGGGCGAGATGCTGAGTTACAGAGTGAATGTGGCAGCGTAGACACACCAGAACCTGCTCTCCCACGAGGGCTCTTCACCTCTGACTGAGAAAGGCCCAAGTTTTTGTTTCCAGAAACAGGAAAATAGTTTGGAGAAAGCAAGAAACCCTGTCAATCTTCATTCCCATTTGGAAACAAATTTGCCTGGCATTGAGGAAAGATGAAAACTGAAATGGAGCTAACTTCACTTGAGTTTTCGATTTGCAGTGAACAGATTAAAAGCAGAAAGGAATCAATACGATAATAAGAGCAATCCTTAGGAACACCTCCAAACCCCTGTGGCAGACCCCAGCAGTCTGATTAATCCAAGCAAACGGCCTGTGGCTGCTGTCTCCCTGCCTCTGTATTTTTTTTGCACCATTTCATGTCACAATCAGGGTCCAGACCACTCAAATGAGGCATATCTGTCAACCTTACAGAATTTTCAGTGTTCAAATCTAGCATCATATTCCTGCAGATACAGAGATTCTAGGTCCAACCAGGCGACACTTTTGGGGGGGAAAATAAAGGGCAATAAAAACATGTTTTATAAATTTCTCACTGTTCTGCTTTATGGTTCAATCTGAAATAAATTGGGATGAAAGGAATGTTTCAAATCTGAAATGTGCAGAGTTCCTTACATTTTCAAAATGGAATGTTTCTATTTGCTTGCTTGAAACTAATTTTAGTTTGCCCATTTCTTTGCAGTAGAGCCTTTTGCAACCATGTTTCCTAGATCTTAGCAATAAGAACAGCTCTTTCTTTCAGGCTCTTGTCTATTCACACTGAGATGTGCTTTTCTGCCTTCAGGCCTTCTAAAATATTATTCAATGGGGCAAAATGCTGCTCAACATGTGTAAAGACCTTGCCTTTCACCTTTAGGTCAATTCCACCTCTATGGCCCAAAAAGTACAATTCTGCCATTGTTAAGCTTTACCTGAGGAGTAAAGACTGTCACCTCACAGCTGTGTGAAAACCCACAGCTTAAGCTTCAACTTGAGGAAGAAGCACACTGTTAGCATAAAAAATAGGTCAGTCCATTTTCTGCAGAAAACATCCCTTCTGCAAATTTTTGGTCCCTCTCCAATCCCTTGCTAAAAGCTCGTGACCATCGAATAAAGGCTAAGGTCAAATGTCCTGGAGCTATGAGACAATATCTCAGGATGCAGGTGTCCTTGGGCTCTGATTTAGGTTTCCATGTGTCTTATTGCATTTGCTTAATGATTTTCTAGGCACCTATGGCCATAGCATCTGGGCTGCTGCCACAAATTAAATGCAATCAGACATTAAATCAAACTGTCTACAGCAGGCTGCAGAAACAGGCCTCCTCCTTCTGCTACCACAATGAGACATAAGTGACTCAGAAATGGCTCAAATTCATGCAAAGGTATTGCTGAAAGGATGTATCTTGTGGTGCTCTTGGAAAGTTGGCAGAGTGACTGTGGATTACCAGGAAATCCATGCTCCTGAACTGGAATTCTTCCACTGTGAATATCAGAGAAAATAGGGCTGGAAAATATCTCAAATTGCTTCAATATTCTACAGCCTCATTGTATAGAGAACCTGCCCTTGGTCTCCCTTTTGAGCAAAATCTCAGGCATCATTTATACAGCACGAGACCCTGAGCTTCAGATACTGAGACTTTGGTGGTTTATGGCTTGTTATTAGACATTTATTCCCCCAGCGTGACTACTTGAATTTGCAATAGCACATGTTGAGGGATATGCATACCTATCAGGAGCCACTGCCTGGTGTGAGTGTTTGTGCCTGAACTTATATTTGATCCCATTTGGGATTTTATATTCTGTGTGTTACTATTGGAGCTAGACACACACATGACCATTATCTGCTTGAGTGCTAACAGCTGGAATGCATAAATTGTCTGATATAAAGAAAGAATTACCACAAAATTTTTCCGAACAGTATAACATAAATTCAGACCCGTTTTGAGGTATGAAAAAAATGTCATATCTAGCACTATGACAATATGAAGTTATATCTGAAACATTGACTCAGTGATAGTTTGTCAAATTAGCCAAAATAGCCAGATACTCATTCAGTTTAATCCCCCTTATTGTAAGAGAGTGAGGGAGAGTCTCAGGGCATGTAAAAATCTGTCTGCACGTGCCCATCTGCTTGCAATAGCTTTGTATTGCAGCTTGTTTGGAAAGTATTATTATTTCTTCACATGGGAAAGAAAGGTCACTGTCCCTGAAGGACAAAGTCCTCCTCTCTGTCCAACAAACTCCAGGAGTCATTGGTCACCCTCGGATGACAGCTCTGAATTGCAGGGCAATGTTTGCTGCATTTATTTCTCAGAGTAATTCAGTGGGCGTGTGCGAGTGGAGGATGGTGTCATGCATTTGGCCGAGTTCATGGTGTGAAAGAGGCAGTAGGCCACGGTCACCTCAAAAACACTAAGGGATATTTACAGAACAGAAAAAATAATCAGAAGCTGTTTACTGATTAAACTTGAAGCAAGCCCAGTCCTTCCAAAAGAGCAATCATCTGCTATTCATCACAGATTTCTGCAAGTCTGGATGCAAGAGCTATTGCAAAGCTCTGGAAGTCCTTCATGTTCAAATTCACTTTCTGTTGTTAATAACAATGATACAGTAGCCCTTAGAAACCTTGACCGAGCCTTTTTTTAGCTTCTGGGCAGAGAAAAAAAAAAAAAGTCAAATACAGGCAATGAACAGAGATGAAGTAACAGCCCTTCTGTCAGGCAGGAAGTCAGTGGCACAGCTGGGAAGTGAACCCAGACTTCAGAGTCATGCTCTAACACCCCATTTATAGGACCATACAACACCTGTGACTGGAGCCCAAATCTGGGTCAACTACATCTTCAACCAACAGTTAGGATTGAGGTTAATGAGTTGCAAACTTTCTGGACAAATAAAAACTCTCTTGGGTGAAAAAACACTGAGGTTCAAATTTCATTTGTATCTGATCAAAAATGAGACCTTTTCCTTCCTTATTTTTAAATACATTTCCTAAAAGACGGGTTTATGCAATTGGATTGTCCCTCCCTGCCAACTTTGGATCCTGTTGGCCAATGTTGACCTCACTTGGCAAAGGGGGACTGAGATTCCTACCAGCTTTGTGAACACAGGCAGCTGGGTGAAGAGAAGAGAGCTCAAGTGATATTGTATGGCCCCTGCCAATACAATTGTTGTTTCACACCCAAAAGAGTGGAGTTCTTTCTTTGGTTACTGAGAGTGGGAAGAGTATTCTTAAAAACGATCTGTGCAACTGCATCAAGTCAGCAGTCTCCTGGGAGTGTCAGGGCCTCTTCCTTGTGGCATGGCACGTATCTTCTGGTTCTCAGACTTGTGTAACAACTAGTGCCTTCGGGCAGTAACCATCAACTATTAGTGCTTGTACTCATAAGCCACTGAGCACTTCCAAATACAGCAGCACTGCCATGTGAATGGCAAGGAGGAAGAGGCAACAAGTTTCACCAGCGGTTACCTTCAGTCTGGTTTGAAGATGGGAGTTTTCAGTGATGCCACAGCTTGAAGGGTTAAATCTGATCTATTTTCCACAACAGAAATCCAGATCACCATGACATTTTTTCCCCTTTTAGATAGTCATCTTCCATTAGGAAAAAGAAATCAATTGCCAAGAATTTTGTCTTGCTCCTAGCAGAGCTGCTGTGTAGGTGGAACTGTCACATATTAAAACTGCTTCCAGTCATCAGCAAAACTCAAAAAGCAGCAACTTTCTTTCTCTGCTTCCCCTCAGTTTGAGGAGTGATTTTCTAATACACCTATAGCTTTGCCTGGGAAACTGTCTCACACCTTGAACACAAGCAAGAAAGGAAAGGAAGACCAGCTTAGTACTGAGCGTATAAAGACCCTTAAAAAGAAAATGAAGCAGAAATCCTTGGAAAAGGCGTATCTGATGGAATAGATCCTGTGCTTGACCAAAGTGCACTCTGTATCACTGGACTCAGAGAGAACGTGAGGTAAGGGACTGGATCTCACCAGGAATGAATAATGCCGCGTAGAGAGTCCTCATCTCAGATGCATCACTTCAAATATTACCCAGGTCACACAGTTATGCTCTGTAGCCAGGAGAGTGCTTTGATTATTGAAACACAGAATGAGCTATCAGGGGACACGGTTTTTAAACCAACTTGAACAATGACTCCCTGCGCATTTTGCAGCAAGTCATTTCATCTCTCTGTGCTTCTCTCCTATGTGTAGTGAGGACAATACTTATCATATGTACTGGGACACTGTAAAGCTTCATCTGCTGAAATTATTGTTGCTCTTTGTAACTACAGAGTGTTATGAGAAGAGATAATGGAAGCACAAGTGAATTTCACATTTGAGTGGTAGCTGTTAAGCCTTGCAATAGTCCTCTGACTTTGAAGACATTACATCACTTCAGTACACTGAAAGATTAGCCTTCTAGGATTCACCTTGCATATAAACCTAGACAGGCCTAATTTTTGGCCATATTTCCTCTAGTGTTGTTATTTATTCCAGAGAAAAAAGAATATGTAAGTATGATTTGGACCTGCTTCCTAGTTTGAAATGTCTGCCTAAAAATACATGCTGCTCCCGCTTTCCATCATCAGTAGCGACATCAGCATGCATTACACTGCTAGTTGCCAGAAGTCAGAAATGTGAGTCTGAAATCTGCTTCTGAAGAGTTTTATTGGAAGCCAGGTACAGTTTCAACTCCAATTATTTTTTCTTTAAGGATGTTTGATACCTTTTGTGTTATCTGTGTAGACGTTTATATGTCCCTTGCTGACTGTAAGATGCCCCACATTAGCGTGTCAGTGGTATAATCAGATAATATCTTCTGTTATAGGAAAACGTCAATACTTCTGTTTACAGATGGGTGAATGCAAATGAAGTGTAAGGGTTGTCACAGGTCTGTGCAGAAGTTATTCTATGCACATGGATGAGCATAGGGTGCACTCCTGGCACACAGGCACAGCGAGATACGTGTATTTTATTGCACATGCACACATCAGCTGCAGTTCATGCATATAGCAAGTCACGAAGCTTCCTTGAACTCACTGTATGTTTTTTGTAGAGCTGATCTCATGTGGCCAGTGGACACAGATAGCTCCTACCCAGGTGTCTACCCTGTCAAAACTGCACGATGGACAAGGAGGATATGCACCAGAAAATCTGGTCAGGGCAAGAGGTACCAGGAGAAAGGACATGGAGAAGTCGACATGACAACCAGGAACTGACCCCTAGCTCTCCCGACATTCAGCCAAGAGTTTGTGCATTACATTTTCCATTCTAGTAGAAAGGACCATCCTTATCTGAAGCAAAAAAGCCACAATACAGCTTTCGTAGGTTCTCAGCTAGGATGAGTCATGGACCTTTCCTTTGTGGCACAGTTCAAGCACTGTGGTGGGGTTAGAAGAACCGGTTTGTCTTACCACTTCAGTTTGTGGGTAGTAGTGGAATTTTCAGGTCTGGCATTGTCGGTCAATCTTGTCCCAGTGCTAAAAGTCAAGAAAAAATAAACTCTTTGAAATGGAAAGCAGAATTTTGCAGGAAGCCAGGGTTGTAAGAATTGTGACAAAAAAATGGCTTTTTTATTCATTAAAATTCAAACGCAGATAAATAACCAACAGCTCCAGTGAGGATTATGGAACTTCTATATTTATGAGGAAGCAGAATTTTTATAAATATTGAGATTGGCTATTTTCTACCTACATACCTTTTTTTTTTTTTAAGAATAGTAATAACATTTGCTAGACCAGCAATAATACTATGCATTTATGCAGCGGCTTTCATCCAGAGATCTCCAAGCACTTTACTAACATTGGTTGGATGAAGCTTCACAGAGCTCTTATAGAGGCAAATAATGAATTATTATTCCCAGTTTACAAATTGAGAAATGTTTGCACAAAAAGATCAAGGAATTTTTTCTAGAGGCGAAGGCTGAGAACACGGCAAAGCTGTGGCAGAGTCTGGGAGCTGTGATTACAGAAATTATTCTCCATCTGAGGCACTTCACCAGTTTCACGACATGGTTAGAGGAACAAAACATACTGCAATAACTGATGGTCTGAACTTAAAGCACGTCAGTCACTTCATACTAACTGCCTATGTGCATAGTGTAGGTTACAGTAAATGAGAGTAACTTATTCTTACAAATCAGCATCAATATTGTATGAATTAAATACAATCTCAGAAGGGTAGATCAACTCAGAGTTGTGCACTAAATAGCTATGTTGCCTTGTGTATTCAGTTAGTTTAGGTATCTCTACATAGCACTGAATTATGCCATGTAAATGTCACTTTTATGGATAAGGTCAATTTAAAATGTGTTCCCAACAGCAGCAGCCACAACAACAACAACTCAAAAGATGTTTCAAAGGTTATCAAAACTTCTCCTCTACAAGACTTTTTAATTATATTTGCACCTGCTTTAAAAAGAAATTCAGTCATAAAGATTACGTGAAGGAAAAAAAAAGTGTCAAAATAAAAGCCAAAATAAATATAGACTGAACAGACCATGTAATTTCATCAACTTTTACCATTTTAAAAAGATAAAAAATAGATAAATGTAAGACTGTTCCGTATCTCAAAATATGGAGGTGTCCTTTCTTAGATTCAGTCCTTTTGTGGTTCTTTTTTTATTCTTTTTTTTTCCCCCCTTTTCCTTTTTGCTATCTTCATGACATGTCTTTAAGTGATCATTATTACTGGGCTAGATAATGTCCAAGCAATTCATTGACTAAACTGCAGCTAAGGTGATTAAGAAACTTTAATGGCCAAAGGGATGTTGATAATGAAGATGAGGATGATGATGATAATGATTTGATTTGTGGATTCCTAAATTTATTTTACTTGTCGCCATCACTGGCCATTTTGATATAGTAGGTTCTGGCTCTGAGTTGCAACCTGAGTATGTGCAGCAGGTGGCATTACACTGTCCTGGAAACATTCACATGCCATTTTGAAGTAGATTTCACATCACCGTTGATGTACGTATTGCTGCCTGGGAACTTCTCATTTAATCTAATGTCTTGTCTCTCACCCACTAATTTGTATCAATCCCTTTCTTTCCATTTACACTGCAACACCTCTTTAAATCAAGCACGGATGTCTTTTTAAGGGCTTTAAGTGGCAGTGAATCCACAGCATTTAGCTGTTGCAGTGATTAATTACCACTGCTATTTAGAATCACACCTCCATCTAAGTTTGAACATGTCTTTGAAGTTTGCATCCATTAGGCTTTGTTAGAACATTTTCATTTCAATCTAAGAGCATTTTGCTTACAAATCTCTTCACCATGTAAGTACTGAATGACCGTGATCAAGTCATCACTGTTCTTTACTGCATGTAATACAACCAATGTCTTCTGTTGGAAACTGTCATTTCAACTCCCTCATTAAGGGATGAAAATACAGCTGTCTATGAGGCATGGGCAGCCTTTCTCTTGACATGCACAAAACCACAGTTCTCATCTGAAGTTGTTAAAGAAAGTGATCCAAAGGGAGAGGTTTCAGAGAAAAAGCACTGATATTTGCTCATTTCTCTAGGACTTGCATGTCTGATCCTTGACTGTTTCTCTCCAATTTCAAGTAAAGCTGAGCATTGGGTCTGTTTTGTTTCATTCTGTTTTGTTTTGTTGTTGTTTCAGTTTTTTTCCCCAGGGATCACATTCCTAACCATGGAATATTGCTGGGATGGAGAAGGCAGGAGAGGGGAGGGCAGTGCTGGAGTCTTTTAGACTAACACAGCATCTCTTTGTGGCTTGATTCATCTATCGGCAAAGCCATCACTCCTGAAAATCCCCTTTAAGCAATTCTCTTTGGTGGCCTGAATCTACTGAGCTATGTCCAGATTCCCAGGCAGAGCAGAAAGCTTAAAGGGTTTCTTGTTTTGTTGTCCCTGGTGACCAGTACCTGCTATGCTGCTTTTCTACCACTGGCCCTCGACTGATGGATCTGGCAGCATCCGAGGGGAAGGTTCATAGTCCAATGGATTAATGACACTTTGATTGACTTGGTGTTTGATGTGTTGTAGATATGCTCAGTCTGTGTCTCCTGTCTCTTTATCTTCCCCGTGCAGGCATGTTGACAGCTTCGCCACTTCCCTCCTGAGCCGGCTTTACAGCACAAGGAGCTTCTTAGTAGGAATTTTTGCCTTTGTTTCCTGGGTTCTCTCTGGAGAATGGCTTCCTACCACCTGAGAGTCACACGGAGAAATCCTCACTCAAAGCTGCCAGCCAGAGACTGTACTTCCCACCAGTGTTTTGTGTCATATGTGGCCCTATCAAAATGCGCAGTCCAAGCTACAGCACAGTTCTGGGCTCTTTTCCCAAGCTTGTGAATGTGAGAGATGCTGGAGGTGTGAAGAGGGAAGTAGGAGTTTGGGGTACGTGAGTCTTGGCACATCTGATGAGGACCACAGATGACCTCTAGAAGAGACTTAAATGCAGAAAGAGAAAAAGAAAGAGAAAGAAGAATCTGACTGTGGCAACACTTAGAATCTAAACATATGATGGTTCCAGAGATAAATAAGCTGCATTGCACTGGGGTCTTACTCCCCAGGAGCTGGTAGACTGTAAGAGGTTCCCTTTAGCCCTGGTGGATTCTGCTCTTTCACTTAGTTTTAAGTGCAGCTCTTTTTATCCTTCCATTTTGTTGTTCAAGCTTTCCAGAAACATGGCAGGATTTCACACAAGGTATACTAAAACTCGAAGAAGCTACAGCCTTTTGTGTCTAGGTAAAATGCCAATAAGGAAACATATTATTGGATAGAGAGGGAAATTCTAGACTTCAAAATTATCCCACTGAAAAATTAAAATGTATTCTAAAACTTTTCCTCCCTTTCCCAATTGAAATATAAATGAAAAGAACTTCCATGCTTTGAATCATGACTCTGTGTGCATGACTAACTCAGATTTCATCCTACGTGGAGTTCTTGACTCACTGAGGCCATTTTTGATACTCTGGAGATAAGCTTCACTACCAAGAAAGTGGAACTACATGAAATCACAGAAAATAAATTTGAAAACAAACAACCTCAGGAGGTCACCCAGTCCACCCCTGCCCCAAGGCTCGATCAGTTACATCTAAATCTTTTTTGACAGATGTTTGTTTAACCTGCTCTTAAAAACCTCTGGTAATTCCAATCTCACAGCAATCTGTTCCAGTCCTTAGCTGTCCTTATTGTTGGATGTTTTTCCTTCATGTCTAATCTAAAATAAACAATTATCTCTATTTTCTCACCTCTTTGGAGACATGAAAGATGTGCTTTTCAACTGAGAAAGTATCATTCTCCAATCAGGCTGTATGGGCAGCAGGTCTGTCCTTTGAATTCAGACATTCCTGTGTTTGTCATTGTATGCTTGCACATTTTTCTTTACCGTACACAAATCCCCTTTCATTTTTCTACCTCTTTCTTTGTATTTTCTCTCTCATTGTGTCATATTATTCCTTGTCTGTATGTCCATTCCTCTCTGTTTCTCTCGTTTTTGCCTATGTTTGCAATACTTCCTTTCTCACCTCCCAACACAGCAGGTGAGAGCCCAGTTTAAGCAGCTGCAGTTCCATCGGTTGATGTTGTTGGTAGCTGAATTGGCATATCTGATGTCAAGGATAGCTCTCCATTTTGTCCTACTGGCCCTTCTCTGAACCATTGATGTAAATACGTGGCAAAAACGTCCCTCATGCAGGCTGTTACTCTCAAATGAAAACATGGCATGTCCATAAAATGTGATCTATGTGTAATCATCATACACATGCCTTCAGACAGGGGAGAGAAGTGACTTGCTAATTAAGTTTTACAATCCAGCAGTTGTGAGAAAGATAAAAACACGTCCCCGGTCAATCCATTACAAAGAGAACAGAACATCTGACCTTTTCATCCTGCCTTCCGTTTGCACTCGCTAGATCCATAACCTTTTCCAGCTGGAACGGAAAGTTCAATTAAGTTTTGTTGGCTCAGAAAACTGCCCATGTCCTGGAGAGTAGATTAGGCACTCAGGGGCTGCAATTATCCATCTGGTGCCACTTCAGCTATAATATCTATATATTTATATACATACTGCCATCGCTTGCAAGGATAAACATTGTGCTGAGTTGCTCAGAGGAGGGTCACAAGCCTTACTGCTAGGGACTCTTCCGATCCCCAGGATCCAAACCACCAGGCTCCATGCAGGGTAAACGCAATGTCAGCAAAGCTTCTGCCACTCATAGCCTCAGAAGCAATGTGTCAAAGGGGAAAGGATTCGTCACATACCATGCAACCTTTCAGGTTTCCATCTGTGTCCAGAAATCCACTGATTTATGGATCTGCATTTCCTCACAATCTGGGGGAGGCAGAAGCTTTGGAAATAATTTAATCTCTGTTGGGAAAGAAATTTTATAAATATAGACATATGTATATATTATATAGTTAACACTTTTGAGGACAAAGTACTTGGCCTTGGCAAATAATTCATGCAATTACATCAAAGATGAGTCAGTGACAGCAACCAACGCATCAATCATCTGGCTGATCGATAATGCCTGCAGTATACGCAATCAAACCTAATCAGACTCACATAGCCTCGGGATGAGAGAACATCTGAGATCCTCACCACACACAGAGAGGCTGTAGCTTCAAGGGCTCATCTGAAAGTTTGCTGAGCAGAATTTTCCCTTTGGGACTGTTTTTACCCTGTTTGCAAACCTCCAACTCTCTCTAAAAGGGGAGCAAACACATCTTAGATCATCACACCTAAGTTATAAAGGAGTCCTTAAGAAAGGGGATGCAACATTCACATTTGTTTCTAGGGAATCACAAGGCCAGTAGGCATTGCAACTCATAACACAAGGCTCTGCCTTTACCAGAATTTTATAAAAAGATCAACATAAATTTTCCTTATCCACTGGACACTAAGAAAGCTAGCAAACAAGCATGCATTTGTATTACAACGGACAGTCTGCTGTGGTGCAAGTTCCTAGTAGTTTAATTAAGTACCATGACAACATAGGTTGTCCTGCTCAAAATGACGGGAGAAGACTGCTTCACCTTATCATCCTCAACAAAGAAGGAATGCTGGGCTTCCTGCTTCAGAAGTTCACAGATTTGGGAGGTGTCATTTCTGACATCCATAAGAAGTCTTTCTCCCGGGGTTGGTGAGCACAGCTTTTTCTCAAGTGGCCACCACAGTCATCAAATCCTGCAGTTGCAGAAAACAGACACAGCTGCCTCCATTCGCACTAGTCTTAGGACATAAGAACACTCATCATGTATCCTGGACAGCAACCTGTTAGTGATCTCTGTTAACATCAGAACAACCACTTTACCTAGGCATTTTGCCTGCTCTGATGACCAACTTTCTACTGCTACAACAAAATCTGCTTCTCTCAGAAGAAAAAAAATTCTGAGACACGTACAGGAAATCTGTCACTGATTTCCCCCCTTCCCTTGCTTACTGATTTGCATCTTTTCCTGGGGAAATAAAGACTCTGAGAGAGCCCTAGGTCACAGGTTTACAGTGGCTACTCTGAGAACTGAGGGAACCTTTTTTAATCTACTCCAAAAGTTGCTTCTTCCATCACACAGCACTCTGATGACCACCTCCACCTTGATTCTAGCATCCCTCAGTTTCTTCTTATTTTTTCCTCCTTGCTCTTCCCACATCATGTCAAAGAAGTCATTAACTCCAACCTGAAAGAATAATGTCCAGTAGCGAGAAACTGGCTTCACTGTGGGCCAGGAAGGGTGGAGATATGGCTTTTTCTATTTCAGTGTCCAAGAGCAGGAGTCTCGGCTTGTCTGCCCATTGCCCACAGCCTGCTTGGTGGCACGGCTGCCACCCAGATGTGCCCCTCCTTCCCCAAGGGGCTGGGAAGGATCCCGCCCTGGCACAGCCCAATCTCCCTCTGCTTCGCCATCAGAGTGGGCTGAGTCTGCAATTCTTCGGAAATCTCCCGTCTTTCCCCCGCCGCTTTCTGTGCTGTGCCTCATTAGCTGCTCGGCTCTCTTCAGCTGGGAGACAGGAATCTGGCAGGAAGGTGTAAACAGCCAGTTTAATTGGGTGTTTAGAACAAAAGAAGCAGTGGCAGTGCTGTCATTTTTGAGCTAGCTTACAAAAAGGCAGTTTGAAAATAATTTCCTCCCATCTGCACAGAGTTAAATCTCCCAACACTTGTGAACGAGCGTCTCTGAACATGGGAGAAGCAAACAAACAAAAAGGTGCCTTTTCAGAGCATGAGACAGTGTTTCTGTCCTGGCTTATATCCTGTCCCGCGCAGTCGTTTATCATCTGCCTTGAGGCTCTGCAAGTTTAGGACTACCCTTCTTTTTCTCCCCACCCATCTTGTGCCTGTGCATGGTCATGATATGCACCTCTCTGCCTTTCATCACCTTCCTCAAAGTGACTTTTATGGCCTGGGCAGTCAATGGCAGGTACCAAAATGTCCAGATGTGATGACAACAGACAGATCTGCAGCCACATCACATCAAGCCTGGGAATGGGGACACCTTTTCTGCTGTCCCTCATCACACAGTCCCCTACAATTATCAATCCCCAGGAAAGAAGGCTATTTGGTTATTATTTTTCTTTCTGGTGGTCTATACTTAAACTCTGTGTCTCTGAAAGGAAGAAGAAAAACAAAACTTACTAAAACCTGTCCAGAGATGTCCTGCCTGCACCTATAAACTCAGATGTGGATTTATTTGTGTTGCTTAGAAACCTGCATCTGTGGCCTGTCTGGTCCCTTCATGTTTATTTAAAATCACATCTAATAGAAAAAGACACAGCCATAAGGCTCAAGAGTGAAAGTTTACCAGGGTCACTGGTTCTGCCACCTGAACTCTTTCTCTGATCTGTCCTCCCAAACCAAACAAACCATTTCCATACAAATTGGATCCTGGTTACAGAAACACAGGATTTCAGCTCAGGTATCTCCCACCCAAGGTTTGTCCCCTGCCCAAAAAACCCAATCCTTGTCTGTGATGGGGGCAGCAATATTTCAGGCTGACAGGCATCTTAGTTTCCCTAGAAGTGTCCCTTTTTATCCTCCCTGCTTGAAGTTGTGTCCGAAGGGAAGGAACAGATTTTAATGGGGGTGCCAAATACCCGGGATGGATGGGTGCTGCGCATGTGTGGGTAACCCAGATGTGCCCTGGCACAGGGAGCCTGATGTGCCTGGAGCACATCAGGTTTACTGTGTGAATTGTTCAGCTAAATCTGTACATGGCTGGACACTGGCTGCCTTCTCAGGCACCTTCAGGGCCTTCGAGTCCACAGGTGTGGTAGAGCTGTTCCTGGCATGTTTGAGATGTCCACATGACTACACCTGTCTCTTTGCTGCTGCTGGAAATTTCCCCGTTGGATGCACAGACCTCGCTATCACCCTGTGGGGCATGACATGATAGGTGACACAGATATTCATAGAATAAACTCACACATTTAATTTTTGCTTGTTCCTTTGTTCCTTGTTGGTGTGTCTTGTTTGCTTACAAAGAAACTGGGGAGAACATCCTATTCGACGTGCCAACTATGTATCTTAGTCTAGACAGTCTTTAAGTTTGGTTTGGGGATTTGGTCCCTTCTTGGAGTAAAACTGTAAGAAGCTAATTCCTACACAAATACCTCCTAGAAATGAATCCAGGCTTCCAGTCCCATGCTGATAAGAAGGCTAAGGAGCATTGAAATCTAGGTCCAGATGTGATTTGCACCCCAGACTGACAGTGCCTTAATTTACATTTAAGCACAATACCAAAATCCTTACTGTTCTCTTTTGTTTTGTTGAAATAAAAATGATCTAGAACCAAAACTTGAAATCTAACAAATTCTGAATGTAATGGCTTTGTAAATTTCAAACATGAGACAGCTATGATTTACTGCTCTGCTTTTTTGTATAACCAAGACCATAAATTTCTTCCACTTACTGGTTTCTGCATGAACCTCAATTGAGTTATGGTTTAAGCAGGGACATGCAGTCTTTAACACCAGTCTCAGGATGAGCAATCTAACCACATTCCCTGAAAAGGATTTTCCAGTGATTCATCACTTTCACTGGAAACCAGGTGACACCTTAATTCAGGTTTGAACTTCTCAGGCTCCACTTCTGACTGAAGTTAGAATTTCTGTAGAAAGGCAGACAGAAAGTAAAGAAAAGGAAATCGCGTGTTGTCTCTCTGTCTTTTTGCATATCTCATTTCCCATCACAGGATGATAATGTGACAGCTGAAATGCTGAAATGAAAGGCTGTTTTGAGGATCTATTTAGCATAGCCATAAGCAGAACATACAAGAAATTTCATGAGTCTGATTCTGCTGACATTGCCTGCCTGAATCGGAGATTCACAGCATCCCATTTGAGAGGAAACAAACGTTCAGTGTGTTAGAACCACACTGATATTTTTGAAGTTCACTGCCTATAAATAAGGCTTTTTTAACTGAAAGTCTTGGCACAAAACACAGCCACGAGGGCTTAGAGTGCTGTCTAATTTTTCAGCTTCCTGCACTGGGACTTGATTGTTTTCCATGGCCTTTTGTGCTCTTAGTTTATGAAAAATCAATACTTTAATATAGAAAACGAATCCCCCAGCTATCTATTTAGAGCAGTATTTCCTCCAGCTCTGTTGCTCTTGCCATTCTGTTCACTGCACTCCAAGAAAGTGGCGCGTGTGTTACCCCAGCAGGATGGGATCCCTGGCAGCGTAGGGTGTAGGATGTGCGTGGAAAGGCATCACGTCACCTTCAGCAAGGAGTTTGGTCCTTCCTCGGAGCTTCAGCAACATGGATTTTGAATAACAAAAAGGGTGGAATTTGGACACCAACTGCTACTAAGTGCAATGTGGCTAACCAGGAATTTTCAGATTTAATAAACTTTTCCTTCCTTTATCTGATTGGAAGACAAAAAATGATTAAAATAAAGGGGAGAAACATTTTACTGTGTTTTTTCCAGTTCAAAAATAAATAAAAAACAAACCAAAACACAAAAAGAGATGGCTTGCAGAAAATAAGTATTTATTTTGATGTTCATGGGAGAAAAATCAGGTTTGAGATGTCATTTGTTTTCACTAAAAGAAAAGTCAAGATTCAAAAGAAAAGAATTTGAAAATAATATATTTCAAGTGATTTATTTCAGCTGTGTTTTGAATTTGTTATCCTGGACAGCTTGGTTTGGGGTGAAAATTTTAACATCTGTAATTTAGCATAGAGCGGTACAGCACAGCTGGTTCTTGGGAGGGCTCTCAGGGAACAGCCAGGTCTCCTTGTGCGGGTAGGTGACTCCGGATGAGCAGGGGGTTAGCAGGCAGGACAAAGTTGTTTTTTCACTTAAATTTTTGTTGAACGGCTGATTCCTGCTCCGAGCCTGCGTGCCCCCGTGCAGACGCTGGGGACAGCCACTGCCGCCAGAACTGCATCTGCCCTGGAGCAGGAGGGGAAGCAAGCGAGGAGCTGCTATGGCAGCTCTGTGGCTGAGCCCTCCCCGGGCACAGCAGCAGTGACACAGGCACCGGAGACGCGTTGCAGCTCCACTCTGTTTCTGAAAGGAAGAGCTGCTGTGACAAAGCTCACTGCTGGGAGCCATCGGGTGCCCGTCCCTTCTGCTGAGGGCACGAGGATGTCACGTTGGGCTCAGCGGGGGCCCTTCCTCGGCAGTGTGCTGGTGTAAATCAATTTGATTTTCCCCAGGACACTCCTAATGCCCTCCAATGATTGCTCATCATTAAAACAAATCTTTTCTTTCCTCCAACGCTTCCCATACTTTTTCTTTTCAAACACTGGGCCCACTTGGTGCTGAGAGATATTGCCTTTTCCTGTCTTCTCTCGCATGGCCAAGGGGGAGGGAGGAAAACATGAGGACCATTTATTTGAAAAAGCAGAAACATGTCATGCTGCCTTCCCCCATCCCTCAGGCTTCAAACCCAGTGGCTCTTCACCCTCACACCCCACACTGTGTTTCCCAGCAATCCCCCTAAAGCAAACCCAAAATGGTTGGGAATAAGTGGTCTCTGCAGGTAGGTAAGCAGCTCCCATGCACAGGGAGTTATTTTTGGCTAGATATGAAGTACCACGTGACACAATCTTCACAAAATGCCAAGCAGTCAAAGCCAGAGCCGCATGCTCCTAACCTCTTGCACTGAGGTAAAAATAAACCTTAATAAAAGGGCTGAGGAGGCTTAATGGAAAGTGGAAATGCAAAAAGAAAAAAAAAGAAAACTCTGTTAGGATGAGTCTCGGCAGATCCAAGGGGACACAATGGGATGTGTCTGCATCTGACTGTCTCTCTTTTCAGGTCCTTGGTCCTCCAGGCCAGGGCTATGGCAGGCTGCCTGTCCGCACTGGAAGGGTTTGCAAGTGTTTGGTACCTGCTTGGACAAAAGGTTCAGGCAGCGTCAGGCAGGATGGGATTGCCCGCAAAAGGCAGCCACAAAGAGAAGACACTGTGCGTGGCTTGTTACTGATTGCCAACATTGGCAGTGGCTTTGTCAGGGACCATTGACGATCTACTTTCCCATCCCTTATCCCTCAGTTCCACTTCCATGAATGGGATTTTAAAGACTATGGAAGAACACTGTGCAAAAGATGGGCATATCAGCCACGCCAGTGGTGTCCTATGTCTTCAGTACATTGAACGTCAGTCTGTAAGTAATAAGCCTCTCATGCTTGATATGTGGATGCTTACAAGTTAAATCAGTCTCAGAAATCATCCTACAAAAGCTGTTTGAGCCCTTTGAAAACCTTAGTAGTGGTTTCCATATCTGGCTTTGTAGTATCAGACACCGCGTAGTTAGCGCACCAGGCTGACTTCACTTTACTGTGAGCTTCTCCTGGGGAAGTCCATCTCAAAAGGCTAGAGCAGTTTACGAGGCACCCTGGCTGCCCTTCATGTTCTCGCTTCCATCTCAGTCCCTATTTTCTTATATTTTGCCAGATTTTTTTTCATCTGTTTTGTCAAAGCTTTTCACAGAATGGCTGGCTCGGAAAAAAAAAAAAATCTCCACCACGCAACAACCCCAAACTCCAACATTGCAGGAGATCTCCATGTGAGTGTTATCTTTAAAACAAAGGGAATACTAAAATGCCGCATCTTCCCAGCCATGACACACTTCACTTTCTATTTATGAAAATATCTGTCCCAAACAGTGCTGAGCAAAGCTAATCAGCCAGAGGGTGAAAATCCTCCTGGTGGGACTGGGGTTGTCTGATAGGAACAGCGTTGCAGTTCTGGAGAGTACGCCGTTCTCCTGCGGTGCCCTATCAAAGGAAGATTAAGTCTGCCTGCTAGTCTGGGACTGTGGCTGTTGTCAGGGGTCCTGGGAAGGTCAGGCTGTTTGCATTTTCCATTTGCCTAACAAATTAGGGCTCCCGGAGGCAGGATCTATAGGCAGCACTGCCAAGATGGAGCAGACCTTGGCTGGCCCATGTCTCAGCTCTGTTTGCTGGCTCTTTGCAGCTGCCTCTGCTTTCCTCGGCACTGAACAGCCCTGGGCTCTGAGGAGCAGCACCATGTCCTAAGTGTTGCAGAAGGGATTTTAGAGGGGCCTCAGTAGGTGGTATGTATAAGCTGGACATGCTGGTGTCCTGAATCATAGCACAGCCCACCTGCGTCCTGTGGCTTTTGCTCATGCAGGATTGATGCTTAAACAGCACGACACACCAACAAGAGCCAAAGCCCTGGTGCCAAAATGGGGACGAAGCAATGGAAAGGCTCAGTGGTTTAAGGTTGGAAACAGCTCACAGGAGAAGATGCAAATGCTCTGGCTGCTGTATGCCTCTGCAGCTTCTCCCCTGCATGGTAACTGCCTACCATGTCCCGACAGCTGCCAGACTGATCAGCTGTGTCTGGGCTGGAGGGGAGTGAAAGGGGCTGTGCCATGGCCCCGGGAAGTCCTGAGTTCCCCCTGCCCCATGGAGGAAGCAGATGAGAGACGTAAGGGGGAAAGGTGAGATGAAAACATTTTAATCCTAAATTAAGTCTTGTCCTGGCTGTGCAAAGATCACCAGTCAGTGCTAGCAGAAGGGTATGCAAAGCCTTCCCCAAAGAAAAGTGAGGTCCAAAAGTCAGTGAGCACGGGGTCCTGAGAGGAAACAAGAGTGCATGGCTTTGCTCAGGGCTGGCCCAAGAGCAGTAAGAGGAGGAAAACAGAAGGTGGCATGTTTGAAGGTCAGGCGTGATTTATCCTGCTTTTGTATTTGCAGACAACATTTTTCAAATGAAACTAAGAGAGGAGGGATTAAAAAAATCCAATGAGAAATAATAATTAAAAATCCCAGAGCAGAAACAGAGCAGGGAGCACAGGCAGTCTGACAGTTTCAATTTTCACTTAGACAGTGCTTCTCAGGACTGATAACCTTCTCCTTCTGCTGACGAGCATCCTTTCCCTGCCATAAATCCCAACCCCCAGCAGCTGCTGCTCACCTTTCCACCCTCACCCCAGCCCCAGCGAGCCTTTATGAGGCTTCCCAGGGCTGTGGGAAGGCTGAATTTCAGGCGAGAAGGGGATGATGACAGGGTGGCCCCATGTTGGGGGGAAAAACTGAAGCTGGAAGAGGCAGTGGTGTGAGACGGGGAGCAGCAAAAAAGCCAGCATCATCAGAGGAAGAATAAATGCCTTTTCCATTGGGTTAAAATATCTATTTGAGCCGGGGAGTTGCACTAGAGGATCACCAGAAGTCCCTCCCCACCTCAACTGTTCTGTCCTGTGACCACTGGAATACTTCTGAGGAAAGGAAACATGGACAAGATACTGAGATGCAGGAGACATCACGAGGTCATGGTGTCTCTGCAAAATAAATAAACAAATAATACAAGTGGGCCACAGTGACAGAGTGAAAAATGGGGGGTTGATATTGAGACTGCTGGACAGGGGCATCTTCCCTGTTTCTCTCTGCATCTCTAGCTTCAGGACTGGTGAATACTGACCAGCTCCACTGCACGCAGACACCTTAAAATTTTAACCTCTCTTGTTAAGGAGTGCTGACAACGCTATTACTGGAGCAGGAGAGAAACACCAAAACAGAAAAAGGAGTGAAAAAGCCCATACCAAGCCTCAGGAACTCTAACCCCGCCCTGAGCTGAAGTGTCAAATATTTGAACCCTGGCATTGCCTCCCTTTGCCTGGCAATGCCTCCCGGTTCATTAACATTCAGAGTTAAACCTGGGGGAGTGCAGGAAAAGTCAGGGATCACAGAGGGAGTGAGCTCAGAATTAGAGATGGACCTGAACCAAACCCCTGGGTCAGACCAGAACTTTGCTAAAGGACAAGCAGGGGGGGTGAATTTTGCAGCTCAGCCCAATCTATAATTCATTATGTATCTCTGGTATTTCTAAGAAGGCTACAGCTGTGATATTTAAATGCCAAACCTTTGTGCATTTTTAGACTCATACTTTTGTTGTTGTTTTTGAGGATCTGAAATAGTTTTTGCTCCTCCCTGCTTCCTAATAAAACCGGGGAGGAAGAAAGTGCTGGCAGCATCCTAGATAGGCTTGATTCTTGTTATTGTAATATCAAGGACATTTTGAATTAGTGAGTCTGGAGCTCAGAGCCATCAGATGGTTGGTTCACCCTTAATTTCAAGGTGGTTCTTCGCTGGGCAGAGAAAAATTGCAATACCACCCCCCCACACACACCCCTTAACAGGCCAAACTTTGTGATTTCCGTGGGTTATGATTTTTAACACATTTTTTTGCTTATGGATAAACAGAACACAGAGGCATGAACTGATTTCACCAATTGAGCTGATAAGGAGACTTCTGGAATAAACAGCATGAAACAGTATAAGGGGGAAAAGCAAAAGCAGAGCAGGAGAAGGTGGTGGCAGTGAAGGGAAAGCAAATGACAAGAAGTGTTTCAAACACACGGGGATCAGGAGGCCAGCAAAGGCGTTAGTCAGGTCCTCAGGAAATTGCAGAGACAAGGCGGTTGTGAGAGTGATGCTGCAAACACAGATACCAAATTATCTGCACGATCCGGGCTGTGTTTCCTCCAGCACAGAGGCAGGGGCCGGTTGTGCTCAGCCCCAGCAAAGCTACTGAATGCTGCCACGGTGAGAAATGCCAATGAGATGGATACGGAGGACAAAGGAGCGTTTGGTTTAAAGCAATGCAACAGCTTCAGGGAACTGGTCTGATTTTCCCGACTTCGTGTTTGGTTTGGGGCACATATCCCAAACTGGGGTGCAACTCCTTAGCTGCTGTAAGGGGACACAGGCAGGGCTGCTGCCTCCTTTGCCCCTTCCAGGAGGCTCTGCCCCTGATCTGCATCAGCACTCGCCTCTGCCCAGGGAAGATTTTGTCCTTTCCCTGATTCTGTACAGCCTCACAAATAGGGCACAACCATGGGACCATACAGGAAGTTCTCAGATCCCATCTCTAAACTGAAAGTATTTTTTTTTTTATTGTTGTTTCTCACTCATTGTCAGGTTTGTCAAAGAAATCTGTGAGCATTCTGGGGGCTGATAATTTTTTATATATAAAAATATGCATATATGCAACAATTAGTTTAAATTCTCATAAAAGCTAGAGCAATGTATTCATTGACATTTAACCTCCTCCTTCCCCAGCAATCAAAGTCTTTTAAATAGAAATTGCATCAAATTTGATTCTGTTTTGGCAGTTATGTCTTTTGAAAGAAAAAAAAATGATGGAAGTGGGAGAAAAATTTCTGAAGTAAAATAGACTGTGACAAAGCAATATGTATCTGCAGAGGAGAAGAAAAACCTTCTAAAAACTGAACCTGTGGAGCCCTAGAATTAAGATGTTAAAGGAAGGAATGCAGGAAAAGGAGTGGAAGAGGGAAAGAAATATATCAAGACAAATACCAATGGGGTTAAAATACAGTGATAATGTCCTTCATAATGCCCCGAGCTACAGTCGTGCTATAACCTAATTAGCATCAGCCACAGCTGATGGAGGGCTGGGGGCAGGCTACAAAGCCCGTGGTGCTGCAGGAGGTGAGGTGAGTGATTTAGTAATTGATGCTTTTCCTTCAGACACAGCATTAAGCAAAGAGTTGCAGCAGGGTATGAGGTGGAGACAGGCTGAATCAGAAAAGGATCGACCTTTCAGAGAAAAATATACGGTGAAAGGCTGCATTCAGCCAAGACTGGGGGTACCTAGTTCACCTGAAGAGGGATGGCAGTTGTATTAGCCAAGCCTGCTCTGCCAAACCTTTATGGTAATCCCCTCTTCATTTGTACAAAAGCAGCTTGAGAGAACAAGCGCAATAGCCTTTTCTTTTCATATTTTGATTCATACAGCTGACACAAGCTTCACCCAGTGGCACAAGCTGGCTGGGTGTGTTTGCAGCAGGATCACAGCATCAGAATCCCTTAGCTTTTGAGTAAGAAGCCATTTCTGCCGTGCAATGCTCCCATCACAGGACACACGCTGCATTTCTCCACATACAGAGCAGTATTTTGCAAGGTGATGAGTGGATAGCCTGTCTCCCTTCATGGTCTGAAAAGCCCTTTGGGCCCCAAAGGAATGAGAAGGTCCATACGATGCTTTTATCATTATTAATGGTAACACTTGTATTTAGAGAGAGATGGAGAAGAGATTTGGGAAACGTGAGACCTGTAAGTCTTGATTCCAGCAGTGGGGGGGTTATAGATACTGACTACGCTAATCAGCAACAGAAGAGGGAAACCACCTAGGGAACTGTGATTTAATTAAAGATAGCTACCATGGATTCAGAAAGAAAAAAAACCAAGTCCAACACATTGTTTGAAGGAGCACACAAAAAAGAAAAGATGCCAAGGCTGAGGAAGGAAATGCTGTTAACTTTGGCAGGAGGAAAGCTGTGAATAGGCATCACGATGCCTCTGCTGAGCACATTCTCCCAAGCATCAGGGTTGAAAGCAGTGGCGTATCTGTGCAGAAAGCACAACTGGAATGAGACACCAGGCTACAAGATGTGTGGAAAGCCTTGACTATCCAGGGAGAGATGTCTGAGGGCAAGATTTTAGCGTGCAGAGGGTAAAATCCATCACTGTCAGAAATAAAGGGGAGGTTAGAGCAATATTGCATGGAGTAGGGCTTCCAGCTATTTCTTCCAACCTTAGGAAACAAATCTAAAAGCTTGAGAAGGTCTGTACTGTACACCTCTATTATCAAGGAAATCTCAGGAAAAGATGAGTTCTTTATTTTTCTGCTATATTTTTTCTACCCTTTTTTTCACCTCCAGATAAACGCATGTGTAGGGGGAGGATCTAGAGAACATTGCTTGTGTGCATTTGCCACACCAACAGAACTAAAATTCCTGGAAGTTATCATGTCAGGCCATTCAAATTTGGAAAGACTTAGACAGTCGTCTTAATAGCTGGAAGCTCCAGGCCCCAGTGGACTGGCCAGGAGGGCGGCTCTGTGTTTCCAGGCAAGTGCTCAGATACAGGAAGTTTTGCTTTGTTGTCAGAACAGGGACAACATACACATTTTGGTCACCTTATTGTATAAAGAATATTGTAGAAATCAAGAAAACACAGCAAAGTACAAACAGCATGACACCAGTAATTGAAGAGCTCAGCTTTTCCCAAAATAGGAAAGAAACAAAATGTATTTGAAAAAAGAAGGGACTTGGCCAGATCAGGCATCAAAAGGAAGAGGCAGAGTAGATATACATTTAAGTGTCATGTGAGAGAGAGGTGACTTCACCTCAAACTTGCTTGCTAATCAATGACAACTCTTCATTCCAAGTGTAGGACTCATTTCATGATACTGGAAGTCCCAAATACAGCTCATGGGACCTGGATTATTGTTCCACTGGATGCATTTGAACATCTCTTCCCTTGCAGTATGGCATCCCTCATCCTCTAAACCCATTACTGGTTAACAAGCTTTGGCACTTCCAGAAGCTCCAAGGGAAGCCAGGGCTGTGGAGCAGTGACTCCTTTCCTCAGCGAGCATTTCTGTTGTCAGTCATCCCCAAATCCCAGCACAAACAAGCACCTAACAGGGGAGGAGCGTGCACGATGCCAGGGCTGCACTCCTGGCAGGTTAGATGTACTGCTTCATTTTACTTCTGGGCTCTGGGCAATATTAATTTTTTAAGGCAAGGTTAGATCTCAAACATTTGTCAAAGGCATTGCTTGTGAAGCTGAGATTCATCTCCTTCCTCTTGCCACTCTCTGACTTGTTTTTTCTGCCTCCCTCATCTTAAACTACTCTAACCTGTCCCAGAAATCACAGCTTTCCTCTTTGCCTCCCCCCTTGGCTAAACCATCAGTCACTATTGATTATCCTCTGCTATGGAAAAGGAGATGGCTTTTCCAGAGAGTTCTGGAAATGCCTGAGTGTCATCTTGGGCAGACACAGCCACATCCTTGCCACCAGAAGCACAGGGGATGGTGTCCCACTCACCTCACTGAGATGCCACCATGAACCAGCCTCTGGGAGAAAGAGCTCTGCTGGAGGGACCATAATCAATGGTCCTTGGGCCCAGTCCTTCATGGTAGCAGCCCCAGCATGGTATCTCCAGGGAATCAGCCTTCGGAAGCAGACTAGTAAAAACCAACCTTTTCATGAGCACATATCAGAAGGTTGTTGTGGAGTTTGGGTTTGGTTTTTTTTCCCTTTCTCTTTTTTTCCCCTCTCCCTTAAAGGGAGAATAAATTAAGAGTTTATCTGTAATTTTCTCAGCAGGACAACTGCATTGAAGTGCTAGGCAGGATCCCCCATTGTATAAATCAATGCGTTTTATCACAAGCTTGGGCCTTCTGGTAATAAACTAAACAAGAGCTGCTGCTTTCTTCATGGATGTAATCAGCAAACAGGTGAGCACAAGAGCTTTCCTCATACTAATGGGGGGGAGGAGGGGGGCAGTTAATTTGACCTGGAGTGCGGATTTAGTCTCTCCTGCAGCGGAGCTGTTTTTGCAGTTATCTCTCCTAGTCCAGCCTCTGTGGCTTTCTGTCTTATTTCCAGTCCAGACATGCTCTGGAAACCATTACCATATTCATAAAGCTACCTGGACTCACTGAGCATGCATGAAAGGGTTAGAAAGACCTATCTATTCTACCAGCTGTGCAGCCAGCATGTGTAAGTGAGAAAAGGGAGAGAAGAAGTAAAAAAAGAGAGGTTATTCTGCATTTGCTGTGTAGGAAAAGTGCGTATGGTCCTTCAAAGGTAGCATCCATTAACACTAGAAAGCAGAAATACCCATCTTGACTGGGTAAATCTGCCCTTGAAAGAAAGCAGCAGGTTACCACATGCCCCTACGTAGATCTACCACAGTGCTAGGGCAAATTTCCATGAGCATTCCTGTTTTCTTGCATTATAGGGCAGATAAGTGGAGAACATGAAATGCAATAAGGACATTTGGGAGACAGGGAGCCGGAGGAGTCTGTGTTGCAGGTTCTAATTCCAGGCTCAGGCATGGGTTTAATATGTGATTTTAGCCAAGCAAGAGGATTGTGATGATTATAACAAAACACATCTTCTTTACCAGCTAACGAGCATTGGTAAGAGGCCTTAAATCCTTGGACAGGAGATGTCCAGGATCTAAAATACATTATCACAGCTATTCTGAATAAAAGGTTCCTGGTATGTTATCAGTGTTATCACTCATCTAATCCCTTAGTGGTCTAGTGATTCTGAGGACAAAGGCAGTGAAAAATAGTCTTGAATAAAATTCTATGAATTATATGAATATAACGTATTATTGCAAAGAGTCCATTGCTTGGCCTGGGGCACTGAGGACTTGCTATTCTACAGCAAGGACATTTGGGGAGTGTGTCTTTTTGGGGAAGCCTGCAGGGGATTCCCATTCCTCCAGAGTTCACACACTCAGGTTTTAACTAGAGCATCTCTTTCAGCTGCTGGGAACATGCTGTTTCATCTTCATCTTTGAAGAGAAGGTGATAGAGTGATTATAATGCTGTCCTTCACATGTTAGGTGGAAGAAGCAGCTACACAAGCCACAGGGATGGTTTCCTGCACAGAGAACAGGTCATATTTGCTAAGCATTTGGTGGGCCTGAGAAATGTGGGCTAAAAAAAACACTGTAAAGGTTAGGAAAAAAAATATCTTTGGGCTTCTTGGACTTGTCTTTCTGTAGTAGCACAGACTTGAAGAAGATAACACTGAGAGATGATTCACTTTGCTTGCTCCGGTGAGAGCAGATCAGCGGCTACTTACACCCTATATAAGAGAAAAGAAGAAAATATTGATCCAGAGTTCCCACATCTATGATCTACATCCTTGTGCTTCCCCTAAAGAAAATTTATTGCTCTCCATCAGCAATAAATCAGAAGACCGACTTTCCTGCTCCCTCTCAGACAGATACACTGTTGTACAGCATGAGAGAAACTCCCCGAAGTGGAGGATATGAGAGTTTAACACACAGGCAAGTTCAGATAACAGTTCAGAGCTAGGAGAAGAAAGACAGATCAGATACCAATATGATGGAAAATAGTAAGATTTTAATTATATTTAATTCATTTAATAGCTGTATTTCTTTAGTACGCTAATGTATAAATAGATACTTATTTATACTAATATTTATAAACATATGTATAAATATGTCTTTGTAACTATATATTTATTAAAGCAAACTAAATACATATTTATAAGGGAATATTTAGTGCATTTAATAAACATACAAAACTTGCTGCCATGCTGGAGGATAAAACAAGGTGAAGAAAATTGGAAGCAAACCTAAGCAAAAAATAACCTTAGATTGACACTTTCTCCCTAATGGATCCCAAAGCCCTGGTTTACTCTAATTTACACACCAGTGAGAGGTTCGGTTCTGATGTGCAGCAGTCTCTAAGATGAGATACAGTAATTGCGTAACCAGAATAGCAACACCACAACTGAGTGCAGGCTGGGAAGTCAAAGATGGCTTTTTCAATGAAACTTCGACAAACTCCTCAGACAGGTAAAATTATTCCTAGTTTATAGTGAGTAAAGTCCCAACCACAGTATCCAGCTGAGAGGGTGTCTATATTAAAGGTCTGTATACAGGGGAAATATAAGCTTTCTAGAGTTAGATAACAGCAGGTTGGAGGTCGATGAGGACTACAAAGCCCTCAAAAAAAAAAAGTAGAATAAATTTGCCCACTCTGAGCAGAGTACTGCTAGTTTAAAGTGAGCGTGGGTACTTTACAGCAATACTGCTGTATAGGCACTGAATCCTGTCGGAGTTCAGAGAGGCTGGCATTTGGCTTTGACCCCAGGGTTAATTTAACTGGTCTTGCAAAATGAAAAATGGGAACCCAGGTTCTCATCTCCTTTGCTATCGAGTCAATTGAGTGACACAAAGGTAAAACAGGTGTGAATGAGAATTGGGATCGCTAATGAACAGGAACCACTAGGAGCTTTCCAATACTTGCAGGAGATGTCAAGATGATGACTGCTCAAAACAGACTGGCACAGGAGGACGGAGAACATTTTGTCCTGGGTTGTTTCCCAGACTTGTTCTGGAAACAGCTGGGATATTTACTGCAGGAATTCAACCCTGGGGTAACGGTCCTTGGGATCCACAGGTATCTTAATTTCTCCTACATGCTTCCCTCCAAAGGAGTTTCTCTAAGACCCAGTGGCAGAGATGAGTCTGGGGCTGTTCTCTGTGTGATGTACAGAAGAAGTCCCCTCTGGTGTGACACCTCAGACACAGCCACACCGGGGTGCTGCGTGGGTCATTTCCCACCTCTTCCATGCCAAGAGAAGATTTCCTCCCTCACATCACTTGTCAATGTGATTATTCCTCTGCAGCTGTAGATTACTTCTGTCAAAACCTCATCCACGGCTTCATTGAAGAGTTCAAAGCTGCTCTCAACCTAAAGCCACTGGATTAACACCAGGTCTTGACTTAATTCTGCTCAGACAGTTCTTCCTAGTCCCTCTCATAGCCACCTCTTCTAATCCTGCAGTTATTTTTTATGGTCCTTAAGCTTTCCAAGCCCTGTCGTCTTTCCCCAGGCGCTGCACTGAGCAGTCTGTGGCTGCAGACACAGGACGCGACGCAAAAAGGCAGACATGTACTTTGCTCAGGTGGAAAACAACTCCAGAGACACAACTTCATGTTTTTCTCTTTCAAAAACCTAGCCTTTGGAGGAGGGCCAGCTGATTTTAATACCCCGGGGACTTGAGTATAATTGCCAAAAAGGGGGATGCAGCCAGCTTTGCTATTACCTTCCCCGCAGACAGGAAGCCATTCAGCCAGACGCCTTTTGAGTGAGCGAGATCAGGTCATCTCAGCGCTGACTCAAAAGCAACCAACCCCTCTCTCATCACTTAGATTTAAATCATAGCTCTTTTTCCCACTCCAAGGTCTCATTAATGCCCCTGGACTCATGATAGGAACAGTAGAAATGTAGTATCCTTGCCAGCTTGGGACTGTTATTTCCGTCATACCCAGCAGGAAAACGGAGCACTGCTTGGTTTAGTAACTGGATTAAAACAAAATGCAGCACAGGATTTGATCTCAAACATCCTACTTTTCAGCAATGTGATTTAACCTAAGTCCATCTTCTCTTTCAATGCAAAAGGAACATCATGGTATCAACATCTGTCTTCAGCACTTGCTGCTTTGGGCCTGCTTCACATTCTGGATGGATCTGTGAATGAACACTTTTCAAATGCTATAAATATTTTATGAATTTCTATCCACTTACTTTAATGGGGGATTGTAAAAGCATTTAACCATATTACACCCAATCTCTCAGACACTGCATTATTTCAGCAGAAGTATTCTATTAGAAGCAACTGGCACAGTTACTGTGATATTGTTTAAAAATATATCTATATAATATATAGATATTTCTCAAGCCAGATGAAATCAGATAGCAGGGAAGGGGAAGCAGCCATGGGAACTCTGTGCCTCAGGTTTGTTCTGATGCACTTGAAGGCTTCATTTCCGGTGCTTTGCATGACTGCATGCAGGCTTTTATAGACTGGGCTGAGACTTGAGTCTGGATGTCTGATGGTCTTTCTCCTCTCCCGCAACACTAAATCCAGATGCAAACATGTGGCATTGACTAGAAACACAGCCAGGAAGAGTCCCTGCTGCTCAGCCTGAGACATCCCTCACTGAGGCCACCTCAAAGTCCCCTGTCTGACTGGGACTCAGCTGTGAGATTATCTCCTATTTTGCTGTTGCTGGAGACCAGCAGAAGCAGGCGGGAGAGACCATTTGTATCAGCCATGCCAAGTAGGATTCTTTCAGATCTACTTAAGGCTTTTGCCAAGAGACCCAGAAGTCCCTACTCGGACCCCATGTTTTCTTTGGCAGGGAAATGCTTGTGCCACAGCTCTAGGAGACCCAGCCCCAGCCTCCCAAAGCCCCTCAGCACCAAGTAGTGAAGAAAGGTCACCCCACATCAGACCAGCAGTACTTCACTCAGCAGAGAATAAAGATGCCACTTTCTTCTTTTCCTCACACCCCCTCCACCCATTGTTTATTTCCAGCATTGCACAAAGGCCTTTAAAAGCCCATTGAGCTGCTTTTGACTGTGTCTCTGTTGAGTAAATGAATTTATGGTCTGCCAGCCTGATTTATGAATGTCCGTTCTACTTCGAACAGGAGGGCTGGTGATTTTATACCTTCAGCCATGCGGGACAGTGAGCTGTTCTGATCAAAGAAGCACTGATTTTGCTGGCATGATTGATTCAAGCCTGAAGAATTACAGCAGGATCACACTCGCACACTACAGTCATCACAGGTCAGAGGCATCTTCTGCCATCAAAGACACCAAGTCTGAAGACTGGGATGCTGGAATATTTTTACCCTTACTAATACCTCCTCTAACCCCGAAAATGAAGCAGCTGTTCAGCCATATCTGAAGTCTCTAAAATCCATTGATGTTAAAGCGGTAATGTACAAGTTGTTTTCACTTGTTGTCCCTCCTGGGTCTCAGCTGTTGACACACCAGAAAGAGCAACTCTGCAGTGCTACAGATATTCCAGCCCCGGGGTGCAGGAACTGAGTGCTGATGGACTAAAGCACCTCAGAGGGTTTGCCCTCCAGGATTTGTGCAGTCAAGGAGTCTGGCTACCTCACTGGTTCTTAGCATCAGTTAAATATTGGACATGTCTGTTTGCAGATGGCAAACTGAATTTTATATAAAATTCCATATATAGTAGTTCAAAATTCCATATATAGTGGTTCAAATTATTTTTTAAAAACTTTCCTATCAAATACCTCTAAGTCACAAATAAAGCATCACAGAGATTTTTTTTTTTTTTTTTGTGGGACAGATAACACAAAAAAAAATGTTTTTCATCCTGTGGAGTTGTTTTTATTTTATTTTTTTGGTGACAAATGCTACAGTTTTCAGCCAAACACTCTTTTCCTCCATGCCAATATCCAGCTAAGTTTTTTTTCCAAATCTTCTCTACATTGTGACTCCTACTCAAAGTCAAAGAGGTATAAAGTATAAGAAATTCAGAATTTCTCCTTCCATCTGTCCAGAAAGGAAGGTCACAAACTACAGTAACTTCTGGACCTATTCATCAAACTCTTGGAAGTCACAACTCCAAGATTAAAAGAGCAGTGATTGATGATACCTTTTCCAAGGGTTACATTGGAAAAATGCGCTCCTTATAATGGAAACAGAGAAGAAATTAGTTCTCCTATCTCTCTTGAGTCTTAGTGAAAGTGGAAAACTGCAGATAAGAGGCTAAATCCCAAAGTCTTTCCTCCAGAACCCTGCCCACTGAGCTTAAAAGTTCTTTAATCATCTTTCTCCCTTTACATTTTGTCTAGATGCCCCTTGCATAAAAGGGAGTCATGATATACCCTTGGATAGTGATGGCTTATTCTGATTATTTTAGCTACATGAAAATGGGATGCTTTTAGCATAAACTTTAATTAAGCTCTTCTAAGATTTGTTGGTCCAGGACTAATAAAACCTATCATTCAAGTTTCACCGACAAGCTTTCTGACTTTTAGCAAAACCTGCATGGTTTCCATATGCCTTTAGTTTCACGCTTCCCTGTCATGCTTTGGTCTCAAGAGGTGGTTAGGCACTGTAGCGATAAAATTTAGGGAAAATAAGGAAATATTTGCAATATGACTCATTAATACCACATGCCCCTCAGTGCACCTGTGTAAAGTCACCCTGCTGGAATTCATCGCCCTAGCAAAAGAGAGAAAAAGACAGGAGATATAAAAGAGTGGCCCAGATAAGATGTAAACTCTCAAACGTAACAGGGAGGTTTATAGCTGTGAAGGGCTCCTCATTCCCAATCCCAGTGACAGGGTTGTTTTGACAGGGCTGTTTTGACAACGCTGAGAAGAGTGAGATCAAAAGACACTGATCTGTTAAAGGACTGGACCCACAAAGAAGAAGACAAAGCTGTCAAGAGCATAAAGCTGGGGGCTGCAGCAAGCGTGCCGTAGTGGATCCCCAGGAGAGCAGATGACACCGAGGCAAAGTAAATGCAAAGGACAGACATTATGGACGCAGAGTTTTTATTTCAGCTTTTTCCCCAAGCATAGGGTATTTTCAAAACAAAATATGACTTTCATTGTCAAGAGAAGCTGCTTCTAAGTTATTGCTCACTGTTATTTGCCAGAGGCTCTGGAAGGTGGGGTGGAAGGGTACAAACTCTGGCTACCACCTGCCTTGTTGATGTTTTTAAGAAACATGGTTGGGAAGGATCTGATCAGGATCCACTGAGAGATCCAACTGTTGAGAGGCCTGGTTGTGTGGCCCTTACTACATGAAAATGAAGTTGTGGACTGGTCCCTTGGGAAAAGTTTGGTCATAGGGTTTGTATCCAGGGCTAAAGGGGAATCAAACAGGCTGTCCTACTCCTGTGTTTACAGAGATGTTATACTCCACACTGTGGAAATCTCTTTCTCTGCCTGCAGAAAAAAAAACCCTACAAAAATCTGTTCCTATTATAAACAAATATTGAATAATGAAAAACAGAGAAATAAAAAGCACGGTTCATCAAGCAGTGTAATGACAGCTATCAGCATCTGCAGAGAGTGAAACCCATCCCCACAGCCACAGCCAGGTCCAGATTGGCTCATGGGGACCTGGGGCAGGATCACATCTCTTAGCAATGCTGCCATGGCATCCCTGTTTTAGATGCACCCACCACTCACAGAACAAAACCCTACACATGCCATGTGCCTACGTGAAAGCCAAGACATGTGAAATATGAAAATGATCACAGCTTAGACAGGGGATGCCAAAGCTAGTCTGAGGAGTCCTGGTTGTTAGCCAACAAGTAACTTACAATGCACAAGATGAACAATTATCCAAAGACAAGTCAGTGCCACGCAATTTCTAGTAAGGCATCAGGCTGTCATTTCTACACTAGATAAACACTACCTGCATTGTTTCTTCAGGATAACAATGGTTTCTCTATTTCTATCACTTTACTAGGAAATCTCTGACATCTCCTTGGGGCTGCCTAACCATCACTTTAGGGTCATAAAGGCTAGTACAAAGATTTTAATTTTTAACCCACTGCTTTCCTGCTGCCTCTTAGCTCCTGCAGTGTGTCTATCCCCATGCTGGCCCCGTAACCCTGTAACCATCAGCCCAGATCACAGTCTGAAGCCTCACATCCAGGCCATGCCTCTAGAAGCCCTTTCCCTCATAACATCTCTAAATAGATGTGACCTTTCTTCTCCTGCCTTGCAGCCAAACCTGTTGTCCAGCCTCTCACTTCATATCTTATAATGACTGCAGGGACTGCCCTTTCCTCTGGTATTAACAAATGCAGCCTGGCTCCACTCACACATCTTTCCAGGATAGGGATGCAGAGATCCCTTTCCCAGCCCACGGCTGTCAGTGTGTCATCCCTCCATGTCCTCCCCTCCAGTGGCACCCTTTCTCTATCACTTCAAACATATGTTGCGCATACTTGCTTTCACAGTCCATATTCACCCACCTTCTCCCTCATCTGTCATTCAGCTTGGAAAGGTTGGTTCTCACCTTCAGTTGGCCCCTGGTGCCAGTCTTCCCTCGCCCACTTCTTCCATCTTCAAACAAGTTACCCTTGTGTTTATCCCATACTGTTCCTCATGCTCTCTTAAACATCTACAAGGCTATTTCACCACACTCTCCCAAAATGCTTCCTAAATCAAACTCATCATTGTGATCTCTGCAAAACCCATGACAATTACTCTTCTGGCTCGGTCTCTCAATCTGACCCACATCATCTCATTATTTCCCTACATTCCTGTCTCTCTCGTGCATTTCTTGCTTCATACCTAGATGGAAACCCCTTTGAAACAATGTCTGATTTTCATTCTTTATGTACAGCACCTAGCATATACATGACCCAGTCCCAGCTTAAGATCAGTAGTGACACAGAAATGACAAAAGACAATTGTGTGTCCTTTTTCCTAAGTGGAAAAATACCGCTTTAAATTTCTGTGAAATTGGATTCTCATTTGCCATCACATTGTGGTCACAATTGTGCCTATATAACAATGATTCTCCAGCCCTCAGCAATGGCTCTGGGATGTTCCTGGCACGTGCAGGATTGCATTAATATCTCTATATTCGTGTGTATTTTTTCAGAAATACTGTACTTACCTGTTTATGGCTTGTAAGAAGGACTACAGAAAAGACTTGAGTCTGCTATCCAAGAGGAAAACTCTACAAATAGATGTGCCAGGGGCAAGTGAGAATAAATACTAAGAAATTACCCTTGGATACTAGAACACATCATGCCATATTCCTAAAAATGAGAGCATTTTTGCTTAGTCGTATGACTGGTAGCAGCATCTGTCACTTCACCAGAACAGCAGATCTCTCTCGGTTGAAAACAATTTACAGGAGGAAGCTTGTTCTTCCGACATGTGCTCAGGACAAATCAGCCATCAGTCACTCACTTCTCCTGCTAATGCTGTTTCTCAATATGGCAGTAACTGCAACATCTTGTCCCACGCTTCCCAGCCCTGGCTGGTGCTGTATGCCTTTGTCCATACCATAACCAGAAAGTAGGAGTGAATTTGGCTGCTGACCTGTATAACTGCCCCCCCCAACCTCTGACTGGTCTGAGTTGGACCTTTGCAGGGGAGAGACTTTTCTCAGAGCGTTATTTCTCATCCAAGACAGAAAACATTTCAGCTTGTGACAGACCCTCGTCACTCCAGCCACCTTCTGTCTTGCATCTGAAATGCTAACCAAGCTGGGGAGTCAGGCTCCGCTTCCTCGGCTGACTGTTCTGCCCTGAAATAACAGGTCTGAGATGGCAGGGAAGGGTAGGGGAAATAATAACCCATCTCCACTGTCATTTGACGGGACCCCCACTGTTCGCATGTCCATCGGCTTCCCGGCAGGCAATCACAAGGCATTTAAGGTCTTTGGTCCACGCTTTCACTGCAAACTTAATCCGTGTAAAGCATTTCATGAACTCCCAGAGCCTGAAGACCTTTCAGACGGCTCCCTGCGAGGATGCAGGGAGAAAATGCAACAGGCAGAGCTGAGGCGAACATCAGCCTTGCTGAAAGCCTGGTACTGGAAACAAGAATGGACACCAAGGAAATGTGAGCGTGGATCTGATGCTGGCTCCTTGCTAAGAGCAGTGAAGTGACCTGAGGGCATAAATAAACTATGAAGCAAAACTTTAAACATGCAGCAGTATGCATTTGAACAATGCCCACCTAACCTTTGAAACGATATCATTTCCCTGTACCACATTTTCCATTTGTGCTAAAGTCACGTTTAGGGTGAGTTAATGCCACTGAGCAGAAAAGAGGTGAATTTAAAATGAAAGCGGCCGCCTGTGAAATCAAAATTACTGTGTTTTGTACTGAAACAACATTAAAATGGATTTTGTGGGAAGATCTGGGAACAGTTGTTCATCGGTGCTTTGCATTTCTGTTCTTCCCCGTGATTTGCATTCCGCAGCTGGACTTCAATTCCCATCACACTCTGTGTTCCTCCCCTGGGTCAGGTGACTGTCATAGTAACATCTCCTGATTCAAGATGAAACTACTTTTTGAAAGACTGGCATTTCCTAAGGGATGGAAATTCTTATTTGAAACAAACCTTTATTATTTAGTCTGTACTTGTAGTTCCAAAAGGAATTGTCATAGAGATTGATTTTATGCACTGATAGCCAGGGAATATGAGAGTTTCTGGTGCATAGCTTTTATGCTGGAGGTAGAAAAGTACATATTGTTTACCCAGTATATAAATAAGATATTAACATCTCTCCAGGAAATCACTGGACTTAATACAGTTATGAGCAAACAGCAGAAAATAGTGAACTACCTCTTGTCCCTAGAAAACATAGTTTGGGATATCTTTGCTTTTCACAAAAACACATCGGTAAATTTTAAAATAGCTGTACAGCCTTCTCATGAATTTTTGCCCTGGAGTTGTAAAGGAGCCCTTCCCTCCAACCTGCCTGATGTGTTTGGTAGCTTCTGTAACTAGATTCTGAATATATATTTCCCCTTTATTTGTTTGCAGCTGTAATCCCCAACAGCATCTAAATTGGATCCCAAGGGTCCAAAACATTGTCTGTTTCTAGAAGTATGTCAAGTCTGGACAACTATAGTAGATATACACGTGGGTACCACATATATAGTCTCTGAAGCAGTTTTTGGAAACATTTTGAATGTATTTCATACAGGAATAACACAGCTATCTGTTTGAGAGATGGGGACATTCCACATAAGTACTCCGTGTTCAAAAATTAATGAATGCCATTGATTGAGTTTATCCTAGTAAATTAAAGAAAATTCTTGCAATTTTAGGATAGGAAAGGTACATTTCCTCACATGTACATTACCATCTGGCGTGGAGATGTATTAATATCTTGCAATATTTAGGTCATAAATCAAATCTAAGCCCTTATTGCACATTCAGAGAAAATTACTTTCTAGTGACATATGGCATAACCTTCAACTTCTATAAATTAATAAAATTCTAGCAAATCTACTCAAATTCAGATATTTTGTACCCACATTTTATTTTTATGGATGCTGCTAACCACTCGTAATGCTGGAGGTCTTAGGTCAATACAGAGAGTTTATTGCAAAGCTAAAGGAAATTACCTTTCAGTGACCCAGGGCGTGAACTTCAATTCCCACCAGTCAACGAGGAGTTCTGATCTTACTGGCTGTTGATACAAACAGGACACCAAAAATATGTGCTGTGTCTTATTAAAGGGTTTTTAGAAGGGACACAGTTATAGCTGGTTACAGAAATGCTTGTCAAGGGAATCAAGCTTGTTGAATTGTGTGGCTTTAACATATGTCTTGCCAGAACTCACCTGGTACAATTCCCATTCTTAATAGACTCTTTGTGACCTCAGAATTCATCATGCAAAAATCAGGATATATGGGTAATTTGTCTTTCATTAGTAGCAGTATTTTTATACAGCTGAGTAATAAACTGCTTAGAAGAGGGAAAAATTCTTGCTGTACAGTGTCTTGGTTAAGTTTTACTTTTAAAACTGGGTCTTATTTATTAATTTTTGCAAAAGCCATGTTTGTCTGAATCATATTTCTCTGTTATTGTTGTGCAAAAAAACACCGAAATTTGCTGCTTTCAAGTTAAGCTGTCAGGATTTAGGTCTATTAGCTAGAAGCATAGAATTAGAGACAGAAGATGACACATAATGTATCTAGTCTTTTTCTGGATCCTTGTCCATGCTTGCAACTCGTTCGCCAGTCCACACATTTTGATTAGTTACCATGTTTGACTGACCTCTTCAGCCCAAATCTCTTCATCTGTCCAGTTTTGCACCTGAGTCCATATTACTGTGCCATCTTCCCTTGGGTTTGATGCCGCTCCCTTAAAACCCCTGCCTTCTTGCCTAGGTTTCCCTACATCTCAGTATCTTTCCCATCACTGCTCTGTTCCTTCCAACCCCTCCCTCTTCCCTGAGGAACGAAAGACAGAGATTGTTTTTGACTTCCCATTCCCCAAAAGATCAAAAAGATCATGAAATCCAAATGATCTTAATCTAAATCCCTCCCTTCCTGTTTCAGTCATGCCCAAATAATACGCCTGCCTTGGTCACCATGTTGCATGTTTGCAATTTTTTCCTGTCTCAGTGGATTATCTTTCCCTCAGTCTCCAGTTTACAAGAAAAACATTTTCTAGAAAGACTTAGCATCTCTTTTTCTCTTTCTTTTACACACACCTACCTCTTCTTCCTTCGAGCAGATGAAAGACCAAGATCAGGTGGCTGGAATTTGAGGTTGTCAGTGTTGATGTCGCAAATTAGAGGCTCGTTTTTAACAATACGAGCAATTAGTCATCAGAGCAGGTTCCTAAGAGGTATGGTGAGTCAGCCTCTTTTGTGAAGCTGACTAACTTTTCCAAAGGCTGTATTTTTGAATTAAAATCACAAGTTCTAAAGCTTGATGAAAGAATCACTGGGTGAGCTCCTGCCGTTTGTGTTTTGCAGCAATTCAGGCTGCAATCATCCTAATGGCCTTCTTTGGCCTTAAAAAGATAGTGACTTCTGTCCTGAGTGGATTTTGAGTTCAGTTTAAGGATTTTCCTATCTTTCCTCCTGTCCAACTTCATCTTGCTTTTCCTCCTTTACTCTTTTCATGTCCTATGTACTGTTTGCTCCTCCCAAGCAATTTTCTTTGCAGATTTTTTTTGGTAGTTCACATAGTTCAGTAGATTACTGCATGGAAATCTTTATGAGTGACTTCTTTTGATGTGAGTTTATAGCTGTCCAGGATCACAGAATAACTCAGATTATATCCCTTTGGGCACAACATTGGCAACTCCAGTCAGCATTAAAATGGGCAATATAGAAGATTTCTGAACTGTTCATCTCCTGATCATCAGTGTGCCTGCCACTGATCCTAACACAGTCTAAGCAGAGGTAGGAAAGAGGATTGCAAGGACTCCCAGTCTGGGAAATACAGGCATGAAAAGGAGAAAGAAGAATTGCTTGGGATGATCTGCGGGGAACAGTGATAGTTGCTGTGCTTTTCCCTGGCATCATTATTAATAACTTCTAGAGACAGGATAGTGGCCTAGGTGGTCTTCTTATCTGACTGATCTGGCATTTACAGCAGTACAGGAATGTGGGAGGGTGCAATAGCAAAATGATCCTCATAAATAATCAGAGCCAATTCCACATGATTTAAAAATTCTTTACAAAATATGTATATAAATTTAACCCAAAGCTTGTGTGTTAATGACAGTCCTTTTTCCAATGTAGAACGTATTTGATATGTCTCCTGTTGGGCTCAGGTTCCTCTAAATAATGATTCTCTCCCTTTCTTTTCCTTACAAAGCATTGCGGGCAAATGTATTTTCTATAAAACCTATGGCTGCAGCAGAAAGTCAGGCCTCAGGAGGAAACTTTTGCACATTTCTTTAGTAGGTTGGCAATTTATCTCTTCTGGCCTCCCCTCCCCTTCCCCTCCTCTCTCTCTAACCCCTAACTCCTGCCTTTAAGTACTTCATCCAATCAAAGCATGAAAAGTTTAAACAAAACAAAAAAGAAAACTTAAGTTGGATGTCAGGAAAAGATCCTATCAGTGAGGTCTGCCAGAGTATAGAATGATCTCCTGTTGGGAGCAGTGGGAGTCCATCACTGGGATAGACTAAAACTAGATGAAACTAAAATCAAAATCAATATCATCATTAAGGGAAGCAGCCTGAAAGCTGAGGGATGGACAGGAAAATTTGATGCCCCTAGAGTTTAAGAAAATGGCTGTGACCTGCTGTCTAGCATTTAACCAGGGTTTTGATCAGAATGATATGTGGAAGACGGAGGGGTTTTTTCAGCACAATATTATTTTATTATTTTTTGTGCTTAGTTATCGAGTATTTTTCTGCTTTTGCGGGGGAAGGTCTTAGGGTCTAGAAAAGACACAATATTCAGTATGGTATTTAAGAAAAATATGTGAGGAGTGTGACTGATAAAGTAATTTATTAACTGTAATTTTCTACAATGAGGAAACAGCTCAAGATCTAGCACTGGTCACTGATTATGCTGTCTAATAATCCGAACAAACAAACTGTATGAGGCTGTCTGCTTTTTCTTGCTGTCAGCTGGAGTGCAGCTGTGTGCACCAGCTTGTAGGATCTAGACCTTAGTTAGCTTTCAGGCTCTGTCCCTGACATCTCCTGGCTCAAGTACATCTATTTAAGGTCAGATTTTTCCAAAACCAAAAATAAATTGGACCAGATGCATAAAAAAAAATACTAAAAAATCATTTTGGCTTCTAAGCGTGGGGAAGTTTGGCTCTTGGTGTGGGCTCACTTCTTTGTTTCTGTATTTTCACATCCTTGGAAGAAACACTCTGCCAATGGGGTATTTGGAGAGGACTAGAGTGCTCCCATTTAACTAGATACAGCAGAGTTATGTGGGACTTACACATACAGAAATAAACAGCATGTCAAGGCTTTGCAGCACTACAAAACATTGCTAAACATTTTTCATTAAGAAATTCTCCAACTATTGGACTCATGCAAACTTCGGTCTAAAGACACTTTATATCAGATCTTCTTAACAGGACTGGGATTTCCATTGGGAAATACCCAGTGACAGACCCAGCTTCAAAAGGCAAAGGAAAAACCTGCTCCCCAGTGGGAATAACACAGTGGGCCTCTCAGCAACCCAGAGCCCTGTTCTTTTTGTCATAAACCTTTCAAACAAAAACAACAAAAAAACCACCCAACCTGTTAGAAATGCATCGCTTCATTTCTCCTGCAATATTCCCCTGACACTAATAATTCCTGGTCCTCCCCATCTAGCTCCTTGCAGTACCCCATCTTGCTTTCTCCTCAAGCACTGGCTTTTGACAGCCTGTATAAAGGATAGCAAAGAGTGTGTGTTAGCTGCAAAATAAAGTCATGTTTTATTGTTCTGACCTCTGTAATGCCAGATGTAAATCAGCCAATTGCCTTTATTAATGATTTGTAGACAGCACTGTTTGAAGAGAACAGTTTTGTTTTATCTCAGAAAAAAAAAAAAAAAATTAAAAAGAAAAAGAATCTCGGCTCCTGGAGATTGATTCCTGCTGTCAGGAATCATTAGGTATTTGGTACTTCTGGAGGTGTTGGGCTGTGGGCCCATGTTGGATAATCCCTCAATCCCTAAATCATTTCACTGTAAACATAATCTTTGAGTAACAAAGTCGGTCTTGGGTATCTGCCAACATCTCGGGATGAAGCTTGTCAAACGATTTCTCCAATTACCTTTAGATGTAAATGGCTTGAAAGCCCGAATGCTTGGCAAGGTTGGGGATGCTGAATCAGCAGTGAAAAAGCAGCACGCACCCGTTCTGCCCCAGAACCCGTTCTGCTTCCATCTGGGAAGCCCCAGATGAAATCCCCCCCAGGGTCACACCAGCCTCCAAGGAGCTTGTGTTCACCCACCGCCCGAGCCATCTTCTTCCAAGCAGCAGACAAATAGTCCATCTTAATTACAGTGATTGCCTCTGGCTTGGGAGCTGCATGCTGCCTTGTTATTGATGTCTTCCTCCAAGACCCTGCTGTGGGTCTGAGCTCTTTTTCTGGGAGTTAAAACTCTGCTTTGCAGACCTCTCGTTTTTCCAAGCCACAGACTGCAACCTGTGGCTGTTCCTTTCCAAAACACTGAACAGAGGGAGATTTCTCCCAGCACCTCTCTGATGCAGCCTGTCTGGGGGTTGCAGGGAAGGAGATGAAGCTTGCAGCATTTGTATGGCATAGAAGAAATAGCTGCTTGGTATTGTACATGGCTTATGTTAAGATTTACTGTGATCTGAAAATATAACAGATCTCTTTTTGAAATATGTTTTATTACTTTCCTGTGTATCCCAGACTAGACAGGACTTGTCAAAAATATCCTTTACTTATTGGGCATTAGTGAGATTGAGACGACTACCCATGCAGCACTGAATGTCAAGAGGATGGACCATATTTTTCTCATGTGAAAGTCTCTTTTAGGGATTATACCGAAGGAGACTTTGATGCAATACAGATTACGTGTTTATGGAAGGATTTATAGAAAGGTTGCTTTTCTGGACACACAGATGACAAAGGAGACCAGTCAAGACCAACTTGTTGAAAAATAAAGGAAAGAGACATATTCAGGTATGTTCAGAGTTGCTTCAGCTCCTTGGGCTGCAGAGGGCTGAAACCAGAGCTGGCAGCTACCGTGTTTTCCTTTTCCCTCAGCAGGGAGCATGGAAGATCATGTAGCTGAATGAGAGATCCTAATTTTCTTAGAGGATAGACTGGAAAAGACACCTTTGCTTAGCCTCAGCTGCACTCTGTATCATCCATAAGCTGCTGAAGAAGGCTCAAGATTGCTTACTGTTTTTAACGTCAGTGGTCTGGTTATCAGGCACCTTACTCCAGTTTCCCTACTTTACTGGGTCTATGTAAGCTCACTAGACTTCTTGTTAATACTGTTTTTTTTACTGTTCACTGTTTCCTGGGTCTTAGCTCCCTTGTCCAAGAAAGAGATATCATCTCTTCTCAGCCTTTATATCCCAAACAAGCTAAACTCTTCTAGTCACGTTTCTAAAACGGAGTAAGGAAAGGAGAGCCTTTCAAATGGTCTCTCTGCGTCCATCCATGCTGAATTTATCTTTTCTGACCTTGGGTGACCAAAGCTGTCATGTCATATTCCCGATAAAAGAACATTAGGGCTTTGCATAATGGCATTAATATCTCCCTATCTCTTTGGGGAATTCTTTGCCTAGTACATCCTGGGATATCGTTTGACATTTTCATGGACAAAACTCACTGGTGATTCACAGTCCTCCTTTGATCAGCTTGTACACCCTGATGTTTCTCCTCTTGTGACATTTGCAGAGGATGTGTTCCCAGTCCCAACACATGTAACAGTGTGAATTACAGCATCACATACCAGCCCCTCCCTCCAGCCCTTGAGATCATTCACATCTTCCTCTGCGCAATACCTGCCTGCTTCTGTGAAACCTTGCCTCCTATTGCTCCCAATAAACAAATGCTTGATCAGAGATGAAAAATTGCAATCCAAGGTCACAGAATCACAAAATCACTACAGTTGGAAAAGACCTGTAAGGTCATTCATGAAGAAATCTTTATTAACTTCCAAAAAACAACTCTTTCAATTTTATTTGTTATTATTTGTCCTTCAACCATGAGCAGAGACTAGCTTACCAGTCTTATGTTAATTCTTAGCAAAACTAATGAAACTAATATGGCTTTGTCGAAATATTACACTGAAATCAAGATTGGTTAAATACATTAGTACTCCTTTCTCTCTTTCAAAAAAACCCCATTTCCTCAGAGAAATGAGGTTAGTCTGGAACCATCTATCTTTGGAAATTGAGCTGATGAGATGATTTCAGAATGTCTGGGTATTTGCTGACAGGAATGGATCTATTTTAGGTATTTACGTAGTTCATATTGTTGTAGCATGTGAGTACATTATGGCTTGCAAAGTATTTATTTTCTACAGACTCCTGAAAGAAGTGAGATGATGCCCGTTTTAGTGATGGTAACACGCTTGTGGCCACGTAAGAAGTATGTATTGGTAACAGAACTAAATCCAAGTCTTTTCTCACGGCAGTAGCATTTCCTAGTGGCAGTGACCCCAGCCCAAGGATTTTAAATCATTTGCCTCAGTATTTATCTTCCTTTTAGACTTCTTTCCCTAGGCACCCTTACATTTTTCAACTAAAGTGAGTTCACAGCACGAAAATGCTATTTGGTTCTGAATGCTGCCATAGACATAGCACTCACCTTCCTGCTACTAAGCTGGGACTTGGTCTCTCCCAGGGAAAAGAAAGGTCACATTGACTTCTTTCCAAATGGTGAAGTCTTCTTTCTTTTGTTTTTCTTTTTTGTCCTGGTGCCATATTTTACTTTCATGCAGCACCTCTCCTCCTGCTGGGTCCTTAAGCACTTTGCAAATGATCTGTGCAAAGCACTGTTTCACCTATTGTGGAAATGCAGCCTGTGCTGCAGGAAAAAAAGTAGTTTGCACCCATGCCGCTGGGATTTTTGAGAGGCAATGGAAGGAAGAAGTGAAATAGCAGAAGGAATCAAAGCCGGGAAAATTCATTTCACCAGATACCCTCACTGCCTTTCCCCCTTGCAATAAAATCGCACAGAAATCTGTGTGGCAAGCAAGAAACTTGGGACTATATTATGCCTTGCTCAAAATCCACGTCGCTAATGTCTCCAAGCCAGAAGATCCTGCCACATCACCCTCTGTGTTTCAGAAGAGGATAGAAATGCTGAGGGCTCCTTCAGGGGGTAAACACAACCCAAGACGTCAATCCGAAGTGTTCAATTATGAATTCTTTGGGGGGAAGCCATCCTGGTGGCTGCCCTGCGCTTGTACAGCAGCTTGGCCTATTCCTGCTGGGCACTGCAGCAGTGCTAAGGGCAGAGGCAGTTACAATAATGAACCACAGACGAGTATTTTGGCCTAGATGCTTTTATCAAAGCCTCTTTCAAGCAGAGAAAGGCAGGCCCTGCAGTCACTAACATGACATCCCTTGGCCCTGCCAACTTCAACAGGGCAGGATTTACCCTGGTGTCCTGAGGGATCTGTCAGATCCACCTGATTTATTTCTAAACCCAGCTCGTGTCAGCTGTAGCTACGATTTGCCCTGTCACAACTTTGACCCTGACCTGGCTGGAGGCTACAAATATCCCTCAGAGAGACTCCGTTTAGGAGGTGGCTTTACCACTTTGGACACCATCGCTGCGTTCTGGCGGCTCCTTATTGATGCCTCATCCAGGTCCCTTAATGCTCCCACTAAAACACACTGATTAAATCATGCTTCTAATTGGTTTCCTCATTGCACAGGCATAAAATTCCTTTCCCTAACAGAGACCTGAACTGTTTCAGCCTGCAGATCTCCAGCTCCCTGCTGAACTTTCTCCAGCAGTCAAAGCGACTTCCCCGCTGCCCGCTCCCCGCCGCGGCTGCACCCTGCAGCCTGCCCCACTGCCGACCCCCCGCATCCCCCGCCTCCCCCTGCTCCCTCCATCCCCTCCTTTTTGGGGAGGTTTGGGGTCGGCTCCCTCCCTCGAGCTGCCCTCCGGTGGCCGCAGGGGAAAAATGCAGCATCGGCGCTCCTTGAAGGGTACCGGGGAGATCAGAGGGGGAAATCCCCCTCTCCTCCTGCCCATACAGCCTCCGTAGGCATCTTGTCCCTCTGAAATACAAATGTTCCTCTGTTCTATACCTATCCTTGGCCACCTACACGTGCTGGTTAGCAAGAAGGTCTGTAATGCATAGAAGATCAGATTGTCTCACTACCCTACTCTGTCCCATCATAACTAGAAGCGGGGAAGGGAGATGGACAATATGAGATGCTCTCACATGATCTAAAATACAGTAGAAATTAGAGGGTGCCCCTCAGGATCAGGGCTTTGTAGCTTCTGTAGAGACTGAACTGGAAAAGGACTAAACCATGATCACAGAGATCATCTCCAAATCCAAATCTCCAAATAGAGAGCTCTAAAGGCCATGGGGGAACTTGTGTTTGCCCCCCAGACCTTCTGGGTGCAGTTTTCTTGCATCCCCATGGCACAGGGCCATCCCACTGCAGTGATGGAGCACCTCCGAGGATGATGGGTGCCATGCTTATCCCTCCCCACCTCTCATCCTCATCGTTCATCCAGCCCCGATCAGCTCTTGGCAGTGTTACTGTCATAGCATCAGAGAGCTGCTGGCCAAGGAGCCAGCTGGACCTCATTACTGGCACGGCCAGACCCAAGTTCTTCCTGCCGGGGCTGCTGGAAGTTTCCAGTCAGGACCTCCGGTTGAAGGGATGGCACGGAGCCACCATCTTGATAACTGTCCATGGAAATAGCTGTTTCCCTTCTGGAGTCAAAGCCATCTTCCCCTCAGGCCTCTCTGTTGGAAGCGGGACGGCCATTAACAAGTCCAGCTGAGCAGCCACATGGCTCTGCACTTGTCTGAACCTCCTGAAGGTCATGGCTCTGCAAAACGACAGGAGGAACCTGTGGCCCTCGGACCTTTTTATGCACTAGAAAACTACTTTGGATCATTACTGGGAAAAGATGCACACAGGCGACCACCGCGGCTCTCCGTGCTGCTCAGGATGATGCTCGTATGATGCTGTGTGTTAACTCATCACTGGAGGGAAAGACAAGAGCAGTGACGAAGCTACTGTCGTGTGAACTGTGATCTTTACAGGTGAAGGCTGGTGCGTGGAGAGGGCCAAACACCATGAGACATTGCCTAAAATAGCCCTTTTCACAAGTCCATGCTATCTCACAGCTTGAAAGAGATCATGATGTGCAAGCCCAGAACGTGTCAGGTTTTTCGTATTGGGCCATTTGTAGCTTTCCTCCTGCACTTCACACTTCCATCTGCTACTGCTGGGTTGGCTGCCAAAGACTGTCTCTGTGTCTTTACAGCCTAAAGACCTGCTCCTGGGAGTAGCCACAGAAGAAGGACAATGCCAAGACTTGCAGAAGGGTATACTATGGATCTGGACCGGTGGGGAGGACAGGAGCCCAGAGCTCCCTTGCGAGGAGGGATGAAAGACCACAAAGTTTTCAGCCATCAAAGAACACTATAATTTAAGTGCAATTGGCAGGAGAGACAAATCTGGAGAAATCCCAGAGGAGCTCCGTCAGAATCCCAGTGATATTTTAAGACCACATTTGATGTGTCAGAGCACAGGTAACAGGCACTGTTCTTGTGGAGATGAGTGTGTGCTGGTGACTAAGCCTACCAGGTGTGAAGCTAAATCAGACACTGCTCAGGGCCTGTGTCCCATTTAATTACCATCTTGAGGAACAGGTTGCACCTGGATCCAGGAAGCCTGGTGGACAGGAGACAGGAGATCTGAGTCCTGTTCCCACCTCAGCCACTGAACTAGGAGGTGTATGTCGGCAACTCTGTTCTCCATGCTGCGTCTCTTCTCCCCTCTGCAACATGTCTTGGCTATTTCAATCAGCAATTTGGCCCAGGAAATTTTAGCACTGTGCATGTTTGTGCAGCATTCATCACCAAACTCTCATAATGTTTTAATTGTTTTTTTGCAAAGGTAAAGTCCTCCTAAAAACACCTTGGAAGTTGCTCTGGGAACAGCATCCAATTACAGAAAAAAAGGGGGATGACATCTGCCATCAATTCCCACTGTCATCTCCCAGGATGCAAAGGGAGATGATCTCCCTTCTTTCCAGAGCCACTATTTCTGCTGCAAGGCATGGGTTGACCCTGCTATCAGCTCTAGCACTGCACAGGAGGAAGGGACATATTCTAATGTCTGGGCAGGACCTGCGAAGGTTTCTTGGTGCTGAGTTGCCCTCCCTTCCCAGCAGACCCCGCTTGTCACCTTAGATTCACTCTGATGTCACTCATTTAACTGAAGTGGCTCTATTCCCCTCAACATGCAGGACTGGGAGGACAGATCTTGCTGATGAAGCCAGCATGTCTGCTAGCAGGGAGGACAGCCAGCAACAAACCAAGGGTAGCTTTGCTCAGCACCATTTCTGAAGGGCACAGCTTAGACACATGCATAGACCAAGCCAGCTGGGGACCTTTTTCACAAGAAGGCTTCATTTTCCTCTAGCAAGTCAGGACCACATACCCAAGGAAGTGACCTATATCTGAGGATGCTCTTGAGAAAGCTCCAGCACCATCAGTCTGTTTCGTGAGCTGGTTCCTGGCACAGGGCAAAGAAGATGTACCAGCATATCTTCCCAAGAGGGTTTCAAGGCACCATGCTTGTCTGGCCCTTGTTCCCCGTCTGTCTGTCTCCCCTTACCTTGTCTGCTGCACACTGGCATTGTGGTGACTCATTCATGCCTGCTGGCTCCCTGCAGTAATTACCAGAGGAGCTTTCTGTCCTCGCAGCTCTTAAGGTGGGCTCACGCTGTGATAAATAAGCTGCTTAGCAGCATGGAAAGAAATGGTATTTAAAGTTTAATATCTTTTTTTTAGCCCCTTTTCAAAGGATGCTGATTTTGTGATCTGTTTGGGAAGATGCAGTAGGCTTTGTTTCTTTCTTTCTGCAGTGGGGAGAGGTACAAAGAGAAGAAGGAGAAATGGGTGTGTGCTTGTACATGTGGCATGACAGAGCCAGGCTGTCTCCCTTCCCTCTCACCACCCTAAGCCTTACAAAAGTGACTGACACCCTCATTATGCAGTTTAATTCAGGCTGGCAGCTTAACTTGGTGGCTCTGGCTATATCTGGCTATATCACTGCTTTGCACCCAGGCCCCATTCGGTTCCTTCCTCAGGAGAAGAAAAAAAAAATGACCTGGCAGCAGTAGGCAAAAATTGCTACCCACATTCCTACGGGACTCTTTGGTCCCTGCTGTGGGCTCACATGGTCTGTGGGTCTTGGCTTTCTGGACTGAGCATCCTGAGGTCCAGAGCTATGCATGGGGAAGCTCGTGCAGGAGTGCGACAGCTCAGCTCTGTGCAGCTGTTGAGATTTCTCTCCATAATCCTGCTCAAAGCTCAGTATTTGCCCTCCCACCCCTATATCTTGCAGGAAGGCAGAAAAAATAAACTAAGAAGCTCTCTTTCTCAACCATGCAATTGCAAAGCTTGGTCCTCCCATGACACTTTCTGTCCAGGTGCTGCAAGCAAGGTTTGCAGCTCACTATGGAGTTTAGCCAACACTTAGGTTTCTCCCAGCCTTCAAGACAGGGATTTAAATAACTATGTGTTAATCCTCCTGATACCTCCCCCCATGCATTGGGAAGACTGTCCACTGCCTCACGCTTCTGATGGGGAAACTGAGACGTGGGGAGGGGCGGTGCAGCCCTTCACGCAAAGGAGGTTTAAAACATCAGCAGAGCAGCAAAGGGACTCCTGGACCTTCCTCAAGCCAAGTCCTTTTGCTTTCATCACTAGCTAATATTGCACCTTTTGGGGCGGGGAACATCTATCCTGAACCAGGGAAGCTGGGATTCGAAGGCAGTAAAGAGAATTTTCAAGCCCCACTACTGTGTTTTCTCCCTGATTCGGTCACTCGAGGCAGATGCAAGGCAGGCATTGCCGGCCAGCGGGTGTGCGGGGACAGGGAGGCTGTGGTGGGCACAACCCAAAGTCACCTGTGCCTGGTGAGGTGGCAGCCAGCATCCAGTGAAAGGGCTTGCTGCTGTTGCTGTGAATTACACGTTCAGATTTCATACCTCCAGAAAAGCTGGCAGACTCCAAACAGGCTCTCTGAATTCAAAGCCCCATGCATCAAGTTACCAGGAGCATGTGAGTGATTCCAAAGGCTTGTACTGCTTTGAGTAACAATTTATAACAACAAAAGCCTCGTTTAAGACAGGGACCCCTGTGGGAATGTTCCTATTCATTTCTCTCTTCTGTGGGTAATTGCAGAAAGATGACATTTAAGTTGTTTTACAAAAGTGGCAAGGAAAAAAATGAAAGAGGGAGGAAAAACAGAGAGAAAGATGGTACAGTTGGATAGGGTGAAGGAGAAGACAGTCTGGCTAAGATTCCCAGAGGCCAGGGAGTTTACAAATAAGTGGAGAAAGGTTTGCCCTGAATAGCAATCTCAACTCACAGCAGGGTGACATCAGCTACATGTACTCAGGACAGTGAGAAGGAGGCATGGAGGTAGGAAAGCAACACTGGGCATGGGAGCACAGGTCATCCCTTGGGCTGATGGGCAGATATAAAGTGTGGGTGGGTTACAGACACCAGATACTACTGCCCAAAGTAGGGGACTGTGATATGGCCATGAACAGGAGAGCCCTGACTGCCTGAATACCTCAGAGCTGGGAGCAGACTGTCCAACCCCTGGATACAAGTAGACAAAGAGGCCGAGAAGTATATGATCAGTGACAGGGAACTTCAAACCTCTTCCAACATCCTGATCTAGAATGAAGAAGACCAAGACCCAAAGGTTGGTAGAAACACCTTCTCTATATGCCAGAGAAATCCCTCTGGGATGAAGAGCTTCCCCCTAGCTTGTGTGAAGGTGATGAACCTTCTTCTGTTCTGCAGATTTTCAGACATTTACTACCTATTAGAGGAGTTTAAATGCATTCAGTGTAATTAAACCCAGGGGAAAACACAAGCCTTTGATATCTCATGATTTCTAAAATATAAAAAAAAAATACATCTTTCCCTGCCACTCTACAGTACTCCTGCCCATGGTGACAGGTTTGAGGAACCCAGAGCTGGGACTGGCTTAATCCACTGAGCCGAGCAGCTGCACGTGTGTGTGTGCGTGTGTGTGTTCGTGTGTGCAAAATCATTTTAATGATCTACAGCAGAAGGGCAAGTGGGTGAGGAAGGGGGGGTGCCAACTGGGGCATGTTCCTGCAATGCAGGGATAATTGGCCCTGCAATGGTAATGGCAAGCTGCTGTCAGCCTCTAACAAAGTGTGCGAGAGATGAAGTGACACCCTGACAGGTCCCGCCAACGTCCTGGCCTGCCCTGCCTCTGCCAAACAAATGATTACAGCCTTTCTGCTGACATTCAGGAAACTAAATTGGAGGTAATGACTCTCCTGAGGGGCCTGGAATAGGGATGGTAAGAGGGAGCCTCACAGCTTTGCACCTCACCTGGGACATCTTTTTTCCGCACTCTTCCCAACAAGCACACAAGCTTTTCCCATAAAAGCACACACGTGGATGTGCTGAGGTTATGCCTTCCCAATTTCCCTCCCCCAGTACAGGTCCGTGGCAATTCACCCATGCCAGCTCTGATGACCCAGTGAATCCTGGGCACAGAAATGGGATAGAGATGACGACCCTTCAACATCATCTGGGAGTGAATTCACCCGGTCTTTGGTTTTCCTTTTCCTCCTATGTTACATCTCAAACTCCCTTTCGCACTCTACTTGCTTGACCTCCATGTATTTGCAACTTTCCCCCCCTATACAGAAGCAGGGGGCCCATGTTAGGCACATGCAGAAAGGACAGCAAAAGAACAATGTAAAGCACTTGTGTAGCTCCTACTATAGCAGCCTGGTTAACTCCAGGTCTGCCTTAAAGCTGAATCTTATATCACCAATGGTACATAGCCATACAAGAACAAAATAATGAAAATCTCTGTAGGTATCTAGCAGGCTGCATTCCTGCTGAAATGATTTAGTGCAGCTGGAATATTTTGTCACCGATGGCGGTGTGCTGTAATGTAAATCCAGACAGGTTGCTGGGAAATTCTCAGGTCTCCCGTTTTTCAGTAAAGTCACATTGTTATCACATTGAATGGCTTATAGCTTAAACTTCTAATGTAATGGCCATGCAAGGAATTGCATTTACTGTGACTGGAAGGAAGTAAGAGAAAGGGAGAGAAAAAAATTATACTTGTTGGCTGGAAAGCGTCTACTAGAGCATACAACAGCTCCACCTCCTTGTGATATTCAAGTTCATCATATCTAAATAAATATGCTTGGAAATTGTCCATCACAAGGGAAAACAGTCATCTCAAGGGTACTGTTGAAAGCGTATGTCAAAGGTAACACCACGGGCATGTAAATTGATTCAGAGTACTTAATTGGCACTGTTTTCTTTAGTACATTGATGTCATTCTAGAACAATCCCAACCCCCAGCACACTAACGTCAGGTCATATTCTGAGCCCATTTACTTCACAAGGTTATTTCCTTTGACTCCAATGGATTAACCAGTTCTATATTGCAGTAGAGAAAGGTCAGATGTAGATCTCTTCCACTTACATTGAATTTAATTGATTTTTTGCATCTGTTTAAAAACTTCTAAAATAGAACATAATGGAAAATAAATTTTCATTACTCTAACCCTCTCAAACACAGCACAGAGTCCACTGTGCCAGGTGGTGTACACACACTGACAGAACAAAAACTTCCTGATTCATGGTCAATATACCCCAAAGAGGGAACAGCTTTCGTTCCTAAATGAGTCAGAGAGCTATTTTACACCCTGAAAACACAGCCTTTCAACAAGCTCAGTTGCTTTCCTGGATAATCCCTCATTTTTTCTAATCATTCTTGAAGATCACTTAGCTCAATGACTAGCAGTATTTAGAAACCCTTTCTCTTTTTTTAGGTAATTGTCCTCTTTGGATACTACTGATCCACAGACCAATAAACGTCCTGAGACAAAACCCTACCCCTGCTGCCCTAACAGAGAGTCCACCATACCATGACCCACTCCTGCTCTCCTCAGTTATTACCCCAACCAGTGCCAGCTGCTCATGATCAGCAAGGCCTCTTAAACCAGGTGGTTCGAATTTGTCAGACCCTTCTTGACTCCATTAACACTTTGTTTGCCACTAAATTTTGGGAAGGTAAAAGAAGTTACTGCAGTCACTGCAAGGAATTTTCCTATGATTATTTGCCATTATAAACCTCTTCTAGGCTCTGGTTTCTTTTCAGCTTGGACAACAATGTACTTAGAAATGGTATGTGTGTACATTTTCTCATGCGAGCAGTCCTTCAGCTTAGTCCTTTAGAGTTCGGTGAAGTGACCACCATAGCAAGTTCCCCCGCTATGGGCACCATGTGGTTACCACTTCAAGTGGTAACACCTGCTAAGAGCCATAGCCAAGTCCTCAACTCCTGCAGGGTTTTCAGGTGCATTTTTCCCGTCAGTGCAGCTGACAGAAACTGAGCACAGTTCTGCGCTGAGTTCCCTGTCTGAATGTTATTATTTTACTGTGGCAGCTGAAGGACCCAACTGAGAGCAGGCTCCATTTTGTGCTTCATGATGCACAAAGATAGTAAGGGCCTCTCTTGCCCCCGAGAGCTCGCAGTTCACAGCCACAATTCTCCATGTCACACTGTGCGGCATGATGACCTGCTCTTCCTTTTTCATGACAGTCCAGCAATTGCTGCCACCTCATCTCTACCTGCCCAAATATCAGAAGTGCTATGAAATCATGGCTGCTTAAGGATTTGCTCAGTTGGCAAGTTCACACCCATGGCTTTCCAAAGGCTCTGCCTCAGAGCTACTGCCAGGAAAGAGGACTTTCATAAGTTAATTTTGGGAGCTTCTGTTCTGTGTTGTTGCCATAGAAAGTGATCTCTGAAGGAACCAAAGTGTCCAAAGCAATTGCAGTGCTGATATTGGGATACGCCCTCGAAAGCCGGGGACATTTATGTTGTGTTGCTACTGTAGACCAATTTCTCTCTGGTGAAAGGACTAACATTCTATAGAAATAGCCATTAATAGTCAACAGACTGTTGAGACCATTGGGATGAACCCCCAATTTGAAGTCCTGGCTTGGAGCACGGGTTTGAAACCGCATCTCCTATCTCTCTAGCTTAACCATTTCTGGCAATCAGCATCTGTTTCTGACCAGAAATTCCACCTTGCACAAAAACTTGAATTAATTGACATGTTTAAAAAGACTGGGATTCAAATTACATTAAAACAAATGCCTGTTTTGAATGAAAAGCAGGTTTGGTCCAGTTGCACTGGCCTCTTTAAGCAGCTTGTAGTTCCCTCTGTAAAAGTATTGCCGGTGGCCCGTGAAGGACTTTGGACAAGTCTTCCTTCATTGTCATGCATCGATCTCACGCATCACAAATCCAGCCAGTGGCTGAGGAGTGGGTATCTCTGCTAATTGGTTACATCTGCCTCTAATGCCTGGCTACCAGCTGGCAGAGGTGATGGTGTTTGCAATGCCGCCTTGGCAGAGAAGCTCTACGACAGCCATCTGTTGGCTTCCAGAGTCGCATTTCCTAGATAAACATGGCCTCCCCATGGGAAATGTGACTTCTCATCCGTGACAGATGGAACATAAAGGGCCCCTCCAGCTTTCGTGGGATCCTCAGGAACCTGCTGGGCCATTATCAAATGTGAAGCCCTTATTTTATAATGGACATAAGCCTTTTCCTTCTTGCATCTCATGTAAGAAGAACATACTCCATTTCCAAAGAATCTGTAAGGAATTCTACCTTGCCACCAAATATCTGTGTATTTGAACAGAATCAGAAAAGAAATGAAGTTTTGCTCTTTTGTTTTGGTTTTCCCATCGGTGATGCTGAATATTTAATCACAGCTTCACAAGGTCATTAATTTCTCTTTGGATTCCTCCCTGAGCTGCAGTGGCTGATCCTGGCTCAGGAACAGATCTCAGGCTGGTCCCAATGGACTCTCTTGTTTTGTCCAGACTTGGCTGTTCTTGCTACTTTGCTGAAAGGCCTTTAGGTACTCAGAAGAAAATGCGCACATGCATGTACATGTGTGTGGGCAAAATATATATCTATTCCCAGAGATTTATAACAATGCTTTTGTAATGGAAAAATCTTATTGGAGAAAAAATTTCATAAAATACGAGTTTTCTTCTGAACTCTTGTCAGGGAAAGCTGTTTGGGTACCCTGGGTGCAAAAGAATATTTGGACTTACATCAGGAATTTCTAGCAATTTTATACTTGTGTCCACTGAAATCCACAAAAGTCAGATCTTTCCATGGAGTTCTTCTAACAAATGAATAGCTGATGATTACGGTATTTGCTCCAGAAGGTTGGTTATTTCTTCTAAAATTTGAATAGCAGAGTTCAACACTTTAGAAGATGGGTATCATCCAGAGGAATCTGCATTGTCGTTGCTGACACAACCATTTCTGACAGATTGATTAATAAATATAACACCAGTACTCACGGCAACAGGATCACACAGGAACAAGTACATCAGTCAATAAATAATGCTGGTCATAGCTTCTCTCTTAAAAAAAGTTAATATTCAACCTTTTTAAAAAGCAATTATTTGGGAAAGATTACTTTCAAAAACCAGCACCTGCCTGTTTGAAGTATCTTAACCAGAGTAAGGTTTATTGTCTTCTTTTGTTTCTTATATTCAAAACCACATAGACAATTTCAAAACAACAAAAGATCTCTCTTAGGTAATGCTGTAAAATGGAAGTTCCTTACAAAGCTCTGGCTACTCTGTGGGCTTAAACACATTCTCAAGGGCCAGAAAACTCTGGGGGTCTCAGATCAAATGCTGAAGTGGAAATGCTGGACAAAGCACCCGGAGCGTTTCCTCTGAACCGTCAACTCCCCCAGGGCTGATGGATTCGTGTGTTGACTTCTCATAATGGAGATTTCCAGTCTTTTTTTCCAGGACAGGCTGCCTGTGTAACTGAAGAACCAGGAATTACTGTTACCAGGAACCTGGCTTCAGTGCCCCAGGGCTAAACAAGCTCAGATCTGTGCTTTACCAGTCCAAAGAGACATTTCATGAGTTTCAACCAGCATCACAAATATGCTGGGTAGGAAACATGATCTAGGCTGCCCCAGCTGTCAACACAGAGTCTGAATGCCACACTAGAGCAGGCAAGTCTTTGAGTTATATGAAAAACAAATATAGAAATGTTATGGTTTTTTACTGTGATTTTTTTCTCTTACTATTCTTCCGAAGATTAAACATTGGGGATTGGGCTCATTAAGAAGTATGGGACTGTTTGTTGTAAGCAATTTCATTAAGACACTAGGCTCTGAATCAACAAGATACTTAACATTTTAACCACTTAATTATATGCACAAATGAAAATCCTGTTGACTCCAGCATGTGCTTAACGCTCTGTTGAACCAGAGCCTTAGTCCAGTTAGCAAACTTGTCATGAACTGATCCTGATTTATACGAATGGGTTTATTATTTGTAAGTATTCACCAAATAGGTTGGACAAATAATTTTTCAACCTATTGGCTTTTACTGTTTGCTTTAGACTGTTTGCTAGTAATTCATTATTCATTATGGTTGGTCAAGTGCAACACATGATGCTTCTGAACAGGAAAGGCGGGGGGATAAAAGGAAAAAGATTAATGAGTAATGAATAACATACTTCCTGGTATGAATCTTCATGCTGAAGTGAGTGAAACATTAAAAATTTGCAAACATTTTCATAAATTCTCTGTTGCTGCCTGGATACTCAAGAAAAGAAATAGTATGACTTCAAGAATCATTGTTAACCCAATAGGGCATTTTAATACACTCAGGGTAGATACTCAAAGTCAGTAAATGCCAAAAAATGCCAATGGAGACCCACTAAGGCATTCAAAGGTGCTTAAGCCGGCAGCATGCCTTGGGTGCATCACAAGCAGATGCTCTCGGGCATCTGAAATTCCCACGTAGTGCTTATCTGCATCCTTTGAAAATCTGCTCAACCCCACCCAGTGATCTCCGCATAAGGCCACAAAAGCATCTCCTGAAATCATTACTTACGAAACAAAAAGCTTATCACGTTTGACCTGAAGCACATGCTTGAATCCTGCCGGATGCTGAAGTTATACTAAGAATATGTATGTGAGTCCACTGAGGGGAGAAAAAAGCAAGGAAGACAGAGAAGCTGCTGTGATCCTTCCAGGGTTGCGCAGTGGTCTGCAGGTCAAAGAAGTGACTCCTTCAAGAAGTCAGCGGAGGAAGAGACCTGGTTGGAGGCAAAGGTTTTATTTGTTTGTTTTCCAATGGGAAGTAATAATATTTTGTTTAAAATAAAAAACAGTGAACACCAAGACTTTTTCACTTTTTAGCTGAAAAGCTTTTGGTTCGAACAACCTGACAATTAACATAGAAATCACTATTTTCTATAGAAAACACAGAAATATGTTCAGCTGAAAACGCCATTTGTATTTACTGAAAAACCCCATCCACTGACTCTTCTGGAGAAGGTTGGATAGATTTTGTTGCTATGATTTTGCACTCAGGGAGGTGAAATCAAATGAAACTGAGGGCACTGTGCTTTGGGTTTAGCTAGCAAAGCACAGCTGAGTCATTTCCATTCCATTCCATCCCCCTTCCCTTCTCTCTGTAAAACTTTCTACATCTCACTGGCCAGGAGATATTTTCCCTCCTTTGCGGGCGGAGGTGTTTCAAGCAGAGCTCGTTGCGGGCTGCACAGGGGCATTTGCCTCCTGCCCCACTGCCTCCTCTCTCACGCGGTCCGCCGGGTGCGGGAACCAAGTGTCAGAACCGATCGATTTATAAGCTCGCCACCAGCCGCGGTGCCCCACTCATTAGAAACAATTTGCATGCTGAACATCAGTATGACAGCCCTAGCGAGGGATTTGTTTAGCCAATTTAGAGTAATGGAGAAGAGAAATTAATCACTTTAACACTGATGCTCCCTGGCACAGCAAGGCTGGTAGTCATCCCCCCCCACCTGTCAGCAAGGCACCCCCAATTCTCCCCCTATTTCCATGTGTGTTTGCCCCCGAGCAGAGAGTTCAGGGACGTAATAACAGGCCTGGAGTAGCAGGCCAGAAGCTGTCAGCATGGAGAAAAACCAAGGCAGCTACCGCGCGCTTACAGCAAGGTTAAAGCAAACAGGATTATCTGTTCAAAACACTTGAGAGTGCTGATGCTCCCAAAACAAAGGAGAGGGCAGGAGCCTCAGCTGTCTAGCTGTGCTCAGCTGTCCCCAGCTCACTCTGCCTCAGCTGGGGAGAAACCCAATCCTGAGCGACCTCTTCGTTAGTGATTGATTAAGGGAATAGTGCTGGGGTGGAGGAATCCTGCAGGTGTGGAGCACCGCTCCTCTCCAGGTGTCCCACTCTCCCCGGGAAGCGAGGGCTGCGAGGCGAGGGCTCTCAGACATGACAGTGACTGGTGATAGGTCGACAAGGTGGGCTCAGGGATATGGAGGAGAAAGTCTCACTTAGGAAGACAGTCAGAAATCAATTCATTGCCAGCCCTTTTTTTTTCTTTTTTAGTGTCTTTCAATATAAACCTTTTGGTTTACTTACTCAACTATAGAAAAACTATCTATATTAAAATATTCTGCTCAGCTAAATACTGAAGACATTCCCTTTATCAGAAAAAAACCCATAACCCTTTTAAACCTTTCCTATGTGTTTTGCCACTCCCAGGTAGCATGTTTTAGGCATATACCCTTTCCAAATAAATGAAGATACAAGTTCATGACAGCTGTGCAGAACTCATATTGTGAACTGAAACAGCTACCATTATAATGCGTTGTTTGTTTAACATTTATGATCACTCTGCTCTCAGACATTGTCATGCGTGGCAGTCTGTGTTCCTTCTCCCACACTCCTGTTTACAAGTCTAGCATGAGTATTGTTCCCTGGTTAGACCTCCTCAGCATATTTAATTTCCCATGTATTGTTCCCTAGTCCTCCTCTAACGCCTGGAACAGGGAGGACTGCTTTCACGTGAGGCTGTTGTCTCCCATTTCTCTGGTACAAGTGTGCCCAGAAGAAAGCTTTTCTGACCTTCACTATCAACCCAGAGAATGGGTGCAGGTTGTTTTCTGTGGAGTTCCTCTAATGTAGGACTTCTAGTCACTGAGAAGCATTAGAAACCCACATATCATCATTTATAGGCGCAATCCAAAACTCATCTCCTTTTATAGGCCCTAGCTTAATAATTGTGGCTGCAGAATGGCCGCCGGTATTGTTCCCAGAATAAGAACTACTGAACTTAAACAAGTGTAATGCAATAAGGGAGAGATGGAAGTACCAAAGCTTTTATGTACAGAAATGATGCCAGATTGTAAGAATGTGAATGCTGTAAAATAATGTCTTTAATTATATACACAGAAAGAAGGTTTTCAGCAGCAGATGCCTAAAGATAGGCTCTCAAAACACAGACCCATCAGTGAACTCTATGGAAAATAATGGAGAAGACATTTAGATATGGACTGACAGGGATCGTTTCAGTTTTCCTTAGATGAATGTGTACACGTGTGTGTGTGTAAATCCAGAACAGGGTACTTAATTGCAATCATTGTAATTGACAGGAAGATTTAAAAGAAAGATTTGGTATGAGAAATAAGAGCAGGAAGAATGGACCATGAATGATGCACAGTGGTAATCCTGAACTCATTGCTCTGGCCTTTGAACTGCAGAATGACCAGGGCACACTGCAGAGCCCGGAGACCTATGCCAAGTGCTGCACCATCTGGATACGGCCCTGAGCAGTGCAGGTAAGGGCTATTCCACCACTTGTCCTAGAGACTGGTTTCATTTAATAGCATTTGCCCTTCGCAGTGCAGATGCAGCAATAGTGGGTGGGGACCTTAAGGCATCGGCTGTTGTAGGTCTATTATCAGAAGATGTTAAGGGATGACTAGCAGGGAACCACCATGGATTTTCTGATGATGAGGCTAGGACATATAAAAGCATCTTTAGCTAATGAGCGTATCCTGATTGTCTGTCTTGAGGTATATGATGAAATTCCTTTGACATGGTTGTGAAAAGACTGTTCCTAACAGAGGCCAGGCTGGTCCCGGGGCTCATGGCCCTCAGGGCTGGTCAGGTCTAGGGCTTTCCCAGAGCACTCCCACAGCTCCAGGAGAACCCAGCTGAGATGCTCCTCAGTGGCTTGCAACACACCTCCCATGGCAAAATTTAAAAAAAAAAAAAAGGCAATTACATCCCTGGGTTACTTTTTCTTGATTTCATCGGGATTTCTGTCACACCCGAACAAAGGTATTTTTGTCCACGGGTTTTCAGTAATTGGAGATGTGTGGGGATTTTCACCCAGCACTTAAATCAGAACAATTGCCATATTTTTTAAAAGATTATCTTAACGTTGAGCTTTCTTTTTTTAATGTTTTATAATAAAGTCCCATAAATAAAGGCTGCAATGTAGTTGCAATAGAATTTACATTAGCATATTTGGAGAGTTTTTTGATCATTTTTGCATGCATTAGAATGAAATATTCTGTAAAAATTAAACATTATATGCAAATGAGTACAACAAACCTACATTTTGAATAATAATAATTCATTATCCCCCTATAATATATGTAAGTGGCTTCTTCTTTAAAAAAAAAAAAAAGAAATGCACTGTAGACATTAATTCAGCACAGCAGAAGTTTACAGAGGAGATCCACTGAAATTATAATAGAACACATTCCTCATTTGCATAAATCCCAGAATCCCACCTGCCAAAACCCTCCAGCTATTAGTAGGTGATATGAATGTCACTCAATGCTCATTTATAATATTGTCGCTGTAATGTAATGCATATTTAGGGCAGATTTTAAGAATCATTGTAATTAACAAAGCACACCATTACCAGCAAGTGTTTATTTGTGTTATAGGATAAAGATGTTGCATTTGGAAACAATTATAACTCTAGAGGTGTTGAATTACCCCCTTTGGAAGTGTTGCCTTCTTTTAGTGAGTGCAGTAGGTTTCCATAGGCTAGTTGCACGCAAAAAAAATGGTTTAAAGAAACGCTACGTCTGTGTATCTGCAATGATAATAATCATTCATGTGCCAGGCCATGTCTGTGTGACATGTATTTATTCTTCACCCCACGGCTGTCTATGTTTGAAAGCTTTTTTCCTCCCTTCATAGTTCTTTATGGGGAAACTGAGTTACCAGTCTGTAAGACTAGGCTCTTTGAAATCGTGTAGCAGAGTTAAATGAACATTTAGAACTGGAGTTACTCCTGTTTTCACCATTTTGAGTCCTGTTATCGTAAGGTGGATATGTCCAGGACAGGGTGTGACTTGGTGTATTGGGTTATATTTTCTCTCCCTGTCCTGATGAGGAGAGGCGGAGTGATAGAGCGGCTTGGTGGGTACCTGGGTCAACACACCACGCTTAGTCAAAGCTTTCTGGTAGCAAAATGGATTTCTGGCAGAAATTATACAGAAGGATAGCGTTGTTCAGGTTGATACTGAATTCCTTCCACAGTAATTCTCCAGCTTATTCCAGCATGAATAAGGCCTCACTAAATGCTTCATGATTTGGCCAAATATAAGTTACTTAAAATTTAATTACCCGCACCCTGTGGCAGAGCCATGGCAGCCAACATCAGAGCTGCTGCCTGATGAAGAGTTTCCTGCAGTTTCTGCATCCCTAGATACAGGCAGTGATCCCTCAAGAGCTCTCCTTGGCTAGGGAGGTTGTGGGAGGCAACGGGAGGCAGAACCAGAAGGAAAGAAATGCTCTCAAACACAAGAAAAGCACCATGCTTTCTGCCCGGTGCTTGCCAGCAAGCCTGCATGCCTGGGGCTTGCATTGCCGTGTGCGTGTGTGTGTGCAGAGGGTGGATTTAATGAACTGACTCTGGGCTTCCTGAAAATTGCTCCAGAAGGATAAATCACCATGAATCTCCGTGCTCAGCCTTGCTGTACGGTCTTTCTCCTCAAACCCACTAGGGCTTTTACCCTCCGTTTATGTATGACTCGCTCAGCAGAGGATAGCAGGACAGAGAGCCTTCCTCGGGGCACCAGCCCTCCCCTCTGCCAGGGCTTCAGTGAAGCACCGTAAGCCCATTGGGGACTGCACACTCCTCGCTGCTGAATAAACCTCCTCTGCTGGTATAGATGTTGTCATATGTCCCACCTTGGGGAACAGTCCCCATGCCCTGGCTGAGAAGTGCTAAAATAAAATCTATTCTGGCCATAGCAGAGCTGTAGGTAAAGAAGAGGCAAAATTCTCCTGTCTTTTATGCGAGTGGATTTATTCATCCAAATTTGAATTTTTAATGCAAAACTCTTTAAAATTTCAGGTTTTCGAACATTTCTACCTCTTCCTTTATAAGGTTATATCCCGCCTACAGTGCAGGGTTGATTGAGGCAGACATAGCCATAGATTTAGTAGTCTCCACGCTCTGCTTAGGACAGATTTCAGTTTAGATTTTAAATAACTGACATGGTAAGAAAATACTGTGGCTTTTTTCTCCCCTCCTTTTCTCTCTTTCTTTCTCTCTTCTGAAATATTTCAAGAACATTGAAAAATAATCTTCAGCATTTTCCACAGGGAAAAAAAGAAAAAAAGCAACATTTTTTTTGTCAGAAAAACCTAACCAAATTTGATAGAGATACATCTGTTCAGACACTCCAAGAAAAAAAAAAAAGAAAAAGACAAATGGAGACTCTCCCAGTGCTTGCCTGAGCACTGCTGAGAACAGAGACTTGTTGATCCTCAGGCTTTCTGGTTGCCCGAGGAAAAGAAATAATTAAAAACATTAAGTGAACAAAACACTCTCTGAAAAAGAAAGTCAATCTCTTTAGCTGAAAACCCATCTTGTGTTTTAAAGACCTTCAGATGGCAATCAGCTGACCGGCTCCCACAGTCAGGCCACTGTACGGACCCTTCCAGCAGCAGCGTGTTTCACCACCGCAATTATTTTGGAGTTCCTGCTCTTCCTACTGCAGCCAGTTTTTATGTGTCAACCTCAGCTTAGGAAAAGCAGCGTATTATATGAGACCAACAGTTTGATATGATCAAATCCATCTCAGTTTATGCTCTTTCTCAGCTCAGCTGTGGCAATCCTTTGTAACGGATGTTACGAGTCGCAATCATTGGGAAGTCACCCCAGGTCATACGTGGGTTCAGATGCACTTTATCAGATTGATGCCACTCCTTTTCCTTGCCACATCCTCCAGCAGCTTTCTTGTTTTGATGCCTTCATCTAAGTTTCCCACCAGAGATCACCCACCCCCGGAAGGGCTGGAGGGAAAATATCCCTCTGTAAGAGTGATCAGAGTGCAATAGCAGAAGAGAAGCCTTTGAGCTTTCTGTGTTTTCAATGAAGTGGCTTATGAAGCAGTCGCAGTGCTTTAGCCTTGTGCCTGCCCTGGTGTCCTGCAGGGTCCCCCTCCCAACTCCCAGGCATGACTTTGAGAAAAGAAAATTAAATTAAAAAAGGGAAGAAGAAAGAAATAAAGCAGCAAAACAGACTATCCCCTAAAGACCTGCAGTGTGACTTGGCCAGGAATTAGGCACGCAGGCTGCAAGGGGCAAGTGCAACTCAAGTAGAGCAGCAATGCTTTGCAGGGCAGGTATTTTGCTATTGCAGGTATTTTTCTGCTCTCAGGCAGCTTCAACACCTGAAGGCAGAGCCTCGAAGCTGGCTCTTTCTCCCCGTGGCAGCTGTGTCCTCCCCAGGGTGCTGTGTCACTGTTCCTGCTCAGTGTCCGGACAGATGTGGCATTGCAGCGAGCGGGTGTCAGCATTTCCCTTGTTAAACTGCGTGGCTGGCTGCACGCAACGCAGGCAGCGACGGCAGCAGCAAAGCAGACCCCAGCCGGCTTCTGCAAGTGCGTTCCCGTGCCTGCCTTGTGCCTTCCTCCATCATGTGCAAAAAATGCAGATGCTTGGCTGCAGATCTGCCAGCCCATGGACGCACACGCACTCCCCAGAAATACGCACCCACCCATCCCTCACAGCTACAGCTTCACGGGAGAGGAGGAATCCAACCCGCACACACCTATGGACGCGGGCACAGACGTGTAGCAAACCCACAGCGAAGCGCCAGCACGCAGCCACCCACAAACACTTTGCGCCTCCCCTGCTGCGCTGAGGTTCCTATTGCACGCAAACCGCACACAGCCACCTATAAATAAACACACCAATACAGCACCAGCCTCAATGTCAGCTCCCCTCAGCCTTTTGGTTTAAATATAGGCATTGGCTCTGCTCCAGGAGGAGGTACAAGTGGTTTCAGCCTCAAACAAATTGTTATGAATCCCATTTGCAGGGTGAATATGCTTAGTGAAGGTTTCTTTCTCTAATGAGACCAAAATAGCAATTAACAGCAGTCCTAATGCTACAATTCCTGAGAAATATGCACATATATATTTTTATCCTTAAGATTATTCTCATCTGGCTTCAAATGTAGAAGCCATCTTGTCTAAACATGTATGACACACATCACACCTATATCTGCCCCTTTCTATTTCACCCTTAAGCATGGTCAGGTTGAGATGTGCAGGGGCACAGCAGATCCAAGTCCTCATTGCTGGTAAATCCCAGCACCATTTTTCTCTCCTGGTTTTGTTTTTCTCCTCTTGAAGTTGATATAGAAGCGGAGTTTTTTTTCCCCCCTTCTTTCCTTGCTGCACTCAGGTTTTCCTATCAGGGTTTTCTTTTTTTTTTTTTTCCTTCCCATATTTTTTTCTTTCCCTACAGCCAACAGAGTGGTTGGTGAATACAAAATTAGCCAATTCAGACGGAGGCCAAACATCCCGAGAGAGCAGGAGAGAAAGAGAGAGAGACATGATCAGCCCTTGCCAAATAGGCTCTCTCGACTCCGCCGTTCATTTCTCCCTTTCCCTGAAAATCACATGAAACAAATGAGAATTATGGGGAGTGCAAATTCCCAGTATATTCAGGGACTGGCCACCGGTGACCCTCCTGCCTGCAGCGTTTCCCTGCTCTGCCCATGCACTGCTGCAGTACAGAGCATTTACATCCCAGGCAGCCTTCTGCCTACTGCTGCCCTCCCCGAAACACCTGCAGACAAAAGGGCCTTATTTTATATTTTCCGTATGAACTAGCAAGTCTGACCAAAACCCTCTGGGACCAAGCCACACAGGTGAATGCCCCTCCTGCTAATTCCGCTCATTTAATCTGTACGTGGGTCTTGCTTGTCCTCTTAAGGGCATGCTTTGGCTTGAATTCCTGGTGGGATGAACACCTGAGATCACCCCTGGGTTTTGGCACTGGGGACTTCCAGGTTGTGTCTGTGGGCTTGAGGCAGTGCTGCTTTTTGATGCTCCCTGCTCCCCTGGCTTCCAGCCTGGTCACGCTCAGCACCTGCTGCAGAGAATTAATGACAATCACGGGGTTCAGAGCCAGGTTTTGTCCTGACTCAGAGCTGGGACACGTCTTGGGGCTTCCAGCTGCGACATGCACAGTGAAGCCACTCCATGCAACAGAGGAGGCAATGCTTGTAATGCAAGCACGATGAGGCTGCATTTGCAGGCCTGTATCCGCTGTGAGCTTCACCGTGGGACCTGGCTTCTCTGAGGAGTCAAGGAATGGTTTGCTCTCCTTAGCTTATTAATATTTGCTTAGCACTTTGAGGACGTAAGCCACACTGAGAGTCTGTGTGGTGGTATAAAAGATGATTTTAAACATTTTGCTTACCCATTCCTAGTTTTGGGAGGAACTGATAATGACTATTATGAATAATGGCCTCTATAAAGTGGTCAGTCAGCTGGAAAACATCAAGACTAGTCTGGAATATCCTTTTCCTGTATTGCATCCTTTGAGCACAGGGGGTAAAGAACTTTAAAAGGAAGGGGAATCTTAAGGAAGCCATCTACATTGACTTTTTGCAATAACCTTTCAAGGTCCCCACAGGTGCCAGGGCATCCAGTCCATAGAGTATCCTGTAAGGCCAAGTCAATAACGTTATTGACTAGTATCAGGAAAAGCTCCTCAGGTGTGTAGAGCTGGGGCTTTGGTGTAAGAAGGGGAAATAAATCCATCCTAAGCAGATATCTGCAGCAGCAGGTCTAGAATAACAATATTATTAGCAGCAGCAGTAGCCCATAGGTACAAGGCTACCAGACATCACTGGAGCTCACGGGAATGGGGTTTTAGCTGGACTGGTTTCCAGTTACCTGTTGTGCAAACTCATTTGGCCTTGCTGGAACCCCTGACTTTTCCCATCACCCCTTCTCTCACATTTCTCCTCTCCCCTTTCACCAGTTCCTAACCCAGCTATATCTCCCAAGAATGGCTGATTTCCAAAGTGCCATCGAGTGCCTCAGAATTGTGTAATTGCAATATAATTAATGAATTAAAAGAATGAGATGTTTTAAGTGCTTTCAATATGCCAGTCCCTATAATTATCTACAGAAAACATGTTCATTAACAATCTCAGAGTGTGAGGCTGTGGCTCCTGGCTCTGAGTGCTTCTTTCTCTGGTGGGGTTGGAGGTGGAGATGGGAGCAGGGAAAGGGCTTTTGCAAATCTTTAGGAAGCTTTGCTTTCTCCTTCGGTTTAGAGCAAGTCAGGAGAGGAGTGAGAGTCTGCAGAATATCTGACAGTTCCCCGCAGACGTGGAGGCAGCACAATTTGCTAGACCAGGGTCATAGGACCAAATCCTGGCTCTGCCACCTGAGTCCTGTGCATGAACTCAGATAGATATGTGCATTTTAGAAGCAGAACATTTATCCCCTGCCCCAGACAGCCCCATGCCATGGATGGAAATTGCAGCTGCTAGGATAGAAGAGGTTTGTGTATAAATAATGGTACACTATTTTTCAGTGTAATACCATGGCTGGTGCTGATCCTAGTGAGGGAATTACCAGATCTTGCTTGTACTGGTGCGGAAATATTGGGCATTACCTCTCCTGGATTTGCTGAGCAGGACTGAGGAGACAGGAGGCTCAGTCTTACTGGGGCACTGGTCAGAGGAAAGCTCTCGTTAGGAGGTTTGCGGTGCTTTTATCAAGACTTGGTGGTGCACTTGAAGAGCTTGATTTTACTTACGTGGTGTAAATCAAGAGCAATTCCTTTGATGCCAATGGAGTGGCTGACGTAAGTGAGAGGTGAACATGGCCTATTGGTATTGAAAGCACTTAAAACATCTCTTGAGGGCACTCTTATGAGGGAGCTCACTCTGTGAGACTGATTGACAGGGTACAGCTTTCCTCAATGTCTGTCCTTCCCGGGATCCTAAATTGTAAATTAACTCAGCCATAGATGTGACTAACACATTCTCCGTCTGGAACATTTTAGCCGCGTAGCCGGCTGCAGGCTCCGTAAATTGTTTTCTGTTAAACTTGGGGAATAAATGGCCAGTTCATTTGAAAGGGTTGAGCAGGCAGCACACAGATATTGGCCCACTGTCCAGTTTAGGGAAATTACAAAGGATGAATTACAGGGTTATCTCTGCACTTTTACCAAATCCCCATGTTTCAGTTGCAATAACCTCTTCTTGCTGAAAAGGCAATATCCTCCAGCAGATAAGGGTTAAATATCCAGCGTCTGAGGAAGAAGCTGAAAGCACAAAAGAACTACAGTGAGGGCAAGTGTTAATGAAAGAAGTTCTTTGCTGGGAAAAAAAGCAGTCACCGGTTGACAGGGTTGGACCCTGGTGCACAGGAAAGCCTTGACATTTTCATTCAGAAGGACCTATGCCCAGAGTCTGCGCTCCTCTCCTTGGACGTAGCTTTCAGCATCCTTAAGCAGTGCCACCAAGGGAAGAGCCAAGATCTGGTGTGATTGTGCTTCTTAAGCATAATGGGACAGAATTAACTGAAGGAACACAATTACAGCAAGAGCTGGTTCCTATTACTGTTTTCACATGGGAATGGGTGGTAGCACCAGCCCAGCTCTCTGCAATTATAGCTGCACCTCCCAACCTCACAAAATATTGGATTTGACTTTCAAAGGCTGGGAGCCTAAGGAGGCTGTTCCTGTCCTATATGTGAAGGATTAATCAGTCATTTAGTATTGTAGGAAGTAAAACATTCCAGTGGAATAGGGAGAAAATGGTTTCCTTGCCTTGCAAACCTTTTTTTTACATTACCCTGTCTCATCCTCAGTCAGAATAAGAAAGCAGAATCATGAAAATGTTCACAAAACTGAGCTCTGGAAAATATAATTCAATAATTTTGAAATACCGTGCTTTGATTTGGGCATTTTCTAAAAAACTGCTTCAGTTTGTAACAGACAAGTAATTTTAAAGGGGAAATCTGGAAGGTTTTGTTTCAAAGCGAGAAAATGGAAATTTTGGCAATCTTAAAAGGAATAATGTTTTTGTTTCATGTAAAAAAGTCATGAAAACTGTCTCTTTACTGAAAATATTTTCATTTTTGACAGTTTGCTATTTTTCAACCAAAAAGTGTTATTAGAAACATCTGAAAATAAACACAGAAGGAAAGAACTTCCCTGTGGTAGGAAAGACAGGTACATTTCTATGAAATAAATTGAATTTCTTGATGTCTGCTGAGCACTGCTCTTAGACTAAATCATGAGCACAGAAAACATAGTTTATTGTTTTTTGGGGTTTTTTTAACCATATCAGGAGGTCAGGCCATACGACTGCTTGTAGTGTTTTGGTGCTACCAAAATTCAGCAAATACATCCTGAATATAAAATACATATTAATATATAACAGGCATAGAGAACAACCTCTAATGGGGCTGATTTACCCATGGGATGAATCAAGACCGCCGTGTCAACCCAACTATTCACCCTTTTTGCACTTTAATTGTATTTCCAGCTTTTGTGTCCGTCTGCCAGCAATGAGCCGAGCGCTGCACTGGGGTTGCCAGCGCAGGGTCCCTGGCAGAGACGAGCCATCTGGCCACCCCCGTCCCCGGTGCCGGCAACAACAGCAGTGTGGGAGGAAGCCAAGTTCGGCTTTCGCTGCAGCATAAGGCAGGAGTCGGCGGGTGGCTCTCCGCTGGACATGGGCTCTTCTTAAAATCTTCAGCCAGTCTGTGAATTTTCAGGGCGGTGAGCCATCTTGTAAAAAGCCAGGACATCATCTGAGAATTTCAGTGCATATCAGAGAAGAGCAGTCTTTTGATTTATTTTTTTTATACCCTGTGATGGCTGCGACTGTTGTGTTCATGGTAATATCTGCAGGAAGAGCAGCTTGTGGCAAGGGAAAAGCTAGAGGATAATCCAGAAGATTTTAAGGGCAGACAATGTTACAACATAAAATATCTTCTACATCCAGCAGTACTTTTGATTCTGGATTAGTAAGAAAAAAATTGACCATGGACAGGACACCTAGATCTGTTCCTTCTTCTGCTACAGTTTCAAAGCATAGCTTTGAAGAAGAATTTTAACCAAACCAGGTCTTGGTTTCCTTATCTGAAGAATATAAATTATAACACTTTGTTTCCTGACATAGTTCTCAGCAAGCGCAATTCATTAACTTTCCTGAAGTGCTTTTAAATCTTCTGTTTCAGGCACTACACAGGTATTCAAAATAGGGTTCACAGAGCTAGCTAAAACCACTTAAAATGAAATCAAAATGCAGTAATTCCAGATTATGACAAATCACTCTCAGAAAAGTTGTTCCGTGTTTGTGGGGGCTGCAGGAGTCCCAGGAGATATAAAAAAGCCATTTTTTTTACAATCATTCAGAGATTGAAAATTCCACAACATTTTTAGAATTTAAAATTTCAGCTCCCTGTTGCAGAGCTGGGAAAGGATGGAGGAAGAGCTGGAAAGATGGAGAAAAAAGGAAGCGGGTGATGCCCAGCCTCCCTACCTCTCCTGGTCTCCAGGAGAGCTGCTGACACTTCGAAATTCAGGCCTAAAAACTTTCAGCAACAAGGTCTGCCTGGGCACAAGAGACAAAGAGCTGCTTCTGCCCTGGGGACCCAGGTGGGACTGACCTGTGCTCCAACCCTAAAGCTACCAGGAGAAGACACCTGAGAGGGACTGAGCTGCAGGTGATCTGACAGCCCACTGGCTAATATTGAAGGGATAGGCAAGCTGTCCTTTTAATATGTGAGCATGTATGTCTCGCTCTCTCTGTTCTCCCTGTGTTCAATAATGTAAATAAAGTCTTTAAGAAGCCCATTACTTTCATCTGCACTTCTGAGAGAATTGCTCAGATTCTCCCTTGGCAGTTCTGTTTGCGCACAATAACAATATTAATAAAAAACCTTGGGAAAACAACCAAACCAAACCAAACCAAACCAAAAAATATAATAATAGTAAGAGTAGTAATAAAATAAAGTTTTGCCTTTTAAAGATGTTTTCCCCAGTTGAAAGAAAAAAAATTTCAAAAACCTTGCTGGTATCAAACTCCTCTGTCTGCACTTGCAAGTTTAACGAGGCGCAGCATTTACCTTTCTGGAGACAGGGGTGCAAGAAGGGTGCAGCTGAGCCAGCACCAGCGAGGCACGCCGCGCTGGGCTCTAAGTGCCTCAGGACCAGTCCCCAGGCATTTGCAGCATCCATGGGCCAGCCAGGGCAGGCCGGTGTTTTTTCTCCCTTTCGCACTAATTCCAGTCTGCCTTTCAAATCTTGGTAGGTTTCTTTTTCTTTTCCCTTTCACTCTTTAGGATTCTCTTCTTGCCTTTCACGCTGGTTCCTTTGTCATCTCATCCAGCCTCCACCTGCCCTCCGCGCCTCTTTCTTTTTGGCCTTGAGCTGGTCACTCGAATCACAGGCCATGGAAATGCATTTCCCTGCTGTGCACTTGTTCTCCCAAACAGCCTCTGAAGGTCTAAGCCTGGTGCTAGTGAGCTCCATGCGATGCTCTCCTGAATCGCACATGAAGGAGACAGCTGCAATTTTTCCTCACTTGAAAGGAGTCAGGAAGGTGTGTCTCTCCCCACGTATTCAACCATGGGTAGACCTACATCCCTTGGCCAGAAGGTACCTCACTAACGCTCAGCAGGGCTGACTAGAACAAACGCAAGGGACCCAGGCTTTGCTGGATCTTGGATTAAGTTGAAAACTTCTGTGAAGTCATGTTGCTTTGCTAAAATTTTGTTTTGGAAAGAGAACCTAGTATGGGAAAATTGGGGAAAACTAAACAGTGTCAAACTAGCTCTTTCAACATTCTCACTCTAGCACATTTTTCTTAGAGTTTTTTAAAACCTTTCCACTTTGAATTGCATTATTAGTGCGCAGTTTTGCTGATTGAAGAACAGAAACAAAACATTTTATGGAAATAAGACATCTGCCCAACTTCAGATATGTTATTTGCTTGGGTGGGGTTTTTTCTGGTTTTTTTTAACGCTTTTACTCTGTGGAGAATTTTCAAACACTTGTTATTTTCATGCAATTTGGCACTATGTCAAGTTTAAAAATCTAGATGGACTTTGCAAAACTGAGCTATCCCAATCCAACACCAGTGTCTTGAGACCTTTCCTTGCCACCCCGAGGAGACAAACCCTCTGTTCCCTCAAACGGCGTTCCTTCAACTTGGTACCATGCTCCTGTTCCTATCCTGAAAGCATTACTTTTCCTCTGCCTAAACATCATGATTTTAAAGGAGTCATTTCATGGTCAAGTTTGTTCTGTTACGTTTTTCCTGTGTAAATTGAACCAGTCTCATTGTGGTCCTCACACTGCTCGCTCTCTGGTTTACTTGGCTTATCACCTTGGTCTCTCTTCTCCAGGCCAACGTATTTCCCATGGAAAGAACCTATAAATATTTTACCATCTGTCCCTGTGAGTCAGTCTTTGCTTTGATTGAATTCAACAAGTTGGGGAACAACAAGTAAATACTGTCACTGGAGCAGACAGTGAGGCAGGGGAGGGATGGTCCTTTGCCAGCTGCTGGGGTGAGCACTCAGTGGGGACAGAGTGGAACTGGGGCCTCCCCGTCGCGTTTGAGGACCCCTTTGGAGTCCCACTACTCATAACAGCGGGATCTGCAAAACTGGTTAGACAACATATCATCATTTCTGTCTTTAAACATCTATTGCAGTCATGCAAGTTGCCAGGAAATAATAAACCAAGCACAAAGTTCAAACTCTGTCTCTGCCGGATCATGCTGCCTGCTGCTTCATCCCCCCACCCCACCTCCCCTCTCGCCTGTGTAATCTCCAGCAAGATTGTTTGAGGTTGAGGAGAATGGGTTTGGTCTATAATTAAAAAGAATTGTTTTTTTTCATTGTTCTATTGAAAAAAAATATAATTCTATTGAAACAAAAGCGTGTCTCAGTAATGCTTCAATTTCCATCACATTTTCAGCAGAAGAAAACATAAACATGTAGTTTCGCTTTTCATTTCGTTGAAGTGGGACTTTTTTTTTTTGGCTGTGGTAAAAATGTTCATTTTGATGATATGGTTGAAGTCATACTCTTTAAAAACATGGCTTGTATTGAAACAATGAACAAATATTATTTGATGTTTTGTGCTGTGTTCGCTTTTCATTGTAATAGCTCGACATTGTTGGAGTTGAAGATGTTCATAAAAATCAAGCTTCGTGATGCTTCCCAATAATATTTTGACATTTTTGATCTGGGGGTAATTTTGCATTTGCATTTCGATGTATAACAAAAAAACCTGTCAAAATTTCAGGGAATTAGCTCTGCCTGTTCTGACCAAGGGGGATGGAGGATTTCCCAGTGATGGTGTTTGGACAGTGGTTGTGATGAGAAGCCCTTCTGCAACTGATGTAGTAAAAGAGGACATTTTTTGCCATAATTAAAGAGGGTTGGCAGTTTTAATTTGTCATGCTAAAGAATTAATTATTAACACAAATAAAAATGCTTTAGAAATCCAGCAAGTTTTTATTTAGCAAAAAGAAGAATCTTTCAGGGGGGAAAATCAGATTTTTTTTCAACTGGTTCTCTCTGTGTTTAAATTTGAATGAATAGCAAGGGAAAAGCCTCACAGCCATCACTCAGCTTTCCTAAAAATACAGATTTTTTTTTTAAAAAACCAAAACTCTGTCTTGTTTGTTAAATTAAGGTATTAGAACCTGTCTCTCTGCTCATCTCTTCTTCTCCAGGCCAGGATTATGTTTTCATTTGTAATAAAATTTGACACAAATCTGACAATATTTTGACCAGGGTTTGCATTCTGGAGATTACAATAAGCATCTGAAAATGGCAGCATCCCTTGCAGTTACATTCCCTGGTGTCCTGTCCTTCCCGCTGCTTCTCTGGCCGGTCACCTCTGTCTCCCACATCCCCGACACCTCCCTGCTTGCCACCACTTTCGTGCTCCTCATGCCCAGGCTCGACGGAGCCTCCACAGTCCCTTCCCTCTGCCCGAGTCCCTCGTGTCACCTTGACGAGAAGGACTTTCTCCCACTCCCTCTGGCCGCCTGGCTCCCTTCCACCGCCGTGTCCTCGCGTCACAGCAGCATCGCGCGGGTACCGTCACTGTCCCTTACATTCCCTCACAAATTGAATTCATCATGAACGTATGAATAAATCCCCAAGAGAATAAAAGTTCTTGGAGGTAATTGAATCACACAAGAGTGATGGGGCTTTCTTTTTTTTTTTTTCCTTGACTCATTCCCAGCCGAGGTTCAATCAGCATTCATTACTCCCACCTCCCTCCATCTGAAACGGCAGAGGAACTGGGTGAAGGAGGACTCTTAGCCTTCTGATTAAATCTTCCAAACATGATGGCCTATCAAGCCCAGTAATTTGTGAGCCAGGAAACATGAGATTTTAATTCGACGCAGACAAAAAGGCGCAACCCATAGAACCAGCTGAGAAGAACAGAGGAAGAGAATTGTGTTGAGAGTACCATGGTTTAAAATTTTCTTTTGAAAGGACAGTTTGATTAAAAAGTGTTTGAAAATATTTTCAAGCGTGGAGCCACTTACAGTAGAAAAATGCTGAAACAATTAGCAATCAAAAGAAAATCTTTTGATTTGACATTTTTGCCCTCTTATTTGATTTTCTTCGGTTTAAGGAAAATATTAGAAAAAAACTCTTAAAACTGAATGGAAATAGCAGCAATATTCCATACATACATGCCACTTGATTAAACATTTAGATTGCAGTGTTTTGACATTTTCAAAATGAAACATTTTGACATTATGAAATGGAATTTTTCAATAAGCTTGTTTTGATCTTTCTAGATGAAAAATATCCTGGAATTCTCCATCAAAATGGTGTTTCGAGAATTCACTTCTCCGGCTGATTTGCAGAAATGAGATTTCTGCTTTGTAAAGGCTCCAGCAGCAAGCGGCACGTGGAGGCTCTCGGCCCAGCAGTTAGTGATGGAGAGGCACATCTCACCTGAGGCACATCTCACCCCGGAGAAGGCTCTGATGTGGCACCTCGGGATTACATGCAGAGGCACAGCCGAGTACATATATCGAAGACTCACACATGACTTTACGCCGATGGAACTGAGTCGACCCTTGGACATGCACCACAAGGGCTCTGATGTCCTCAGCTGGGATCTAACCTGTGACCTTCAGCACTGGAAACACAAGACTTTGCCGCCTGAGCTAAAGAAAATATTCTGCAGCTGCAAGAAAATCCCGGGCTCTGCAGTGCTTTTGCCCACTAGAGGGAAGTGCATTCACACACACACGGGGCGAGCGTACAGCACTGCACACGCCATGGCTTTGTACGCTCGCTCTCCACGCCGGGCCGAGCTGGACCCAGCAGGAAGGCTGCTGGAGCATTCGGCTGCCCATCGCGATGTCTCTGCCAAAGTGCTGATGGCAGCTGAAGGGGGCCACAGACATTGCCCCAATGACCGTATCCACGCTCCCCATCCCTTGCCATTACCAGCGCTCTTGCACAGGCACAGCCCCATTGCTGGCAGATGTCCCCTTAGCGGATGAAAACACTGTGGCAAAACTTGAGCTCTGCAGGGAAAGGATTGAGCTACATGCTCACTTGAAGAATATCTATAAAGTTGTGCTTGAATTGGTGGAGGAACACTGAAGAGCTGGCCCTAAGCCATTTCAGTGCTGTCTGCACTTGGAAAACTGCTAAATGCACAGATGTAATCCATACAGATGGGTTTAAACATGAGCATCCAAGGCAGTGCAGTAAAGTGCACGCAGTGACAGTATGTATATGTAAGCAATCAAACACAGGCTGTATGAAATTATGTATATGTGACCAAATACACGCTGTGCAGTCTGACTGTTTGTCCAGCCAGCAAAGTTAACATATATTCTCCTGAGTAGACTGGCTTTTAAGGCAAAGCCCCTACATGCTAATGCAAATGTAAGAGAAGATATATCTCCGTGAACACAGAAGCAAGGTAAACGTCTTTGTGATATGCAGATTTACGTGAGCTGCATAAACCTAAGGATATAAGCTATCTAATTGCCTGTATAAAACTGGGAATGCTGACATGTGACTGTGCACAGAAACACATGCAGCAGTCCTCAGTCCTTTGTGGATGTACTGCTATGGATGCACAGAAAGAGTGTTGCACGTATGAGTGCGCGACCTCCCTCCCCTTATAAAAACACGCTCCAGGTGTGAACAACCCTTAGAAAAGACTACAGACAAACCAAGTGCACCTTTACAAATCCTAGTTAGGGACCTCAGGATTGAAGAGGTAATGAGCAAAGCAGGAGAGAGAGAGTACAGCTGGAGAGGAGATGATGAGAGAACCTTCAAGTGGTCTGAGAAACCATGTGCCTCCCCTGGGATGTTCAACAGTGAGTCACAGCTGCCAGTGTGTGACTGTCTCTTCTGGTGGCTATGGAGATGGTAGTCACTGTGAAGTGTGTCCCTCACACCTTGAGAGGGGAAATCACTGTCCTTTCTCCCTTGGAGTCTCTGTCTCCCTGTGGCTCCATCTCCTGGGGAGTCCGGTAATGCTGATGATACCAGTATTGCACAGAGACTGAATCCGGCAGTGTCAAGCATAAGGTAAAAAGCCTTGCACCTCAGCTTTCAGCTTAAAACACACTTTTGGAGAAGAGTGGACATTATAGTTAACCCGTTGATAATTCCCCCCCTGCAAGTGTTCAAACTTTTGTGAGATTTTACACTTCAGCTATTTTTTTCCTCTGCTGTCTAAAGGGCTGTCTCCATTCCTGGGGAAAGCCCATTGCTATTTCCACTCCTGTTTTGGCATTTTGTTGCAAAAACTGATAAAACTTGTACCTTTTCCCTAGTTCACTCCAACGGCTCTCAAGAGCAAAGTCTTCAGCCAATTTAAATTTGTGATACCCTGTTGAAGGCAATAGAGATTTAATGGAGCTACTTTGTGTTAGAGCATCTGGCCCCAAATTCTCCAGGGAAGCAGAGTATCATGTACCAGATCAAAGGGCCAGGTTAAAGTGTGCTACAAACAGGGAATGGGGAAATTTGTTGAGATGGAAAATGATTTTGCCACCTGCTTCCTCACCTTGAGCAGGACCTAAAACAAAGTCCCTGGCAGGGTTCCTAAATGGAGTTATATTACAAAAATTAACAGGAATATTATTACTACTAGTAGTAATTTTTGATTTACAGCTTCATGCTTGTTCCTAACTTCTTTCATTCTTTCATCACTCGAAGAAAGAAGCAGCAGAATATTATGAGATGAGGCTGTCTCATGACATGTTTTAAATATATTTGACAGCTAGAGATATGGAAAACCCATAAAGGAAGTCTGTCCTGATACAGTGAGATTTCCAGGGTAATTTTTTCCTGATCTGGATACATTGGTGAAAATTCAGCTCAGATTTGGGGTGTTTCTCCACCAAGAACATCCTGAGTTTTGGTCTTATTTCTTGTCTCAGATAACAAGTTCTCTCCATCTATCTATCTATCTCCTGTATCTTTAATGTAGGATCACTGCAAAACTCAAAACTCAAAGCTGTTGTTTAACATTGTGTTAATCCCATGTAATAATAGCATGAAGCAGAAACCACATGGGACATAAGAAGCAGTGCTGCTTTCTGGCCCTGAGTTTTCCAAATCAGAGACAGACTCTGGTGGGTGACTGAGGGTTTTCTTCGCATCCATGTTGAAAGGTATAAGAACACTGTTCAACCCTACACATGAGCAACAAAACCTAGGTATGTTTTGTTAAAATGTCAAACCAGCTTTTAAAAGATCAAAAGTAAAATAGAGACCTTATCCCAGATTATTTCAAAGTGACTCATGGACACCGTGAGCAGTAGCTCTGGAGTGAAAGAGGTCCCATCTTGATGACACCAAGTGTTCTGCCATTTTGTGATCCATACACTCCACTCAGCACCAGTCTTGACCATCTTGACATGGTCTATCTACTCCTTCAAACCAGCAGAGCAGTTTATGATGGCCTTGGGAGAGATTTTAATCTCATCAAGTTTCTTCTTTCCCCTTCTTTTTTTCCTGTTGTGGGAGCAGTTGCCAGGTTTCTACTCTCATTCTGTAGCTGGAACCCCTGAGAAGAAGCAGGCTGAAGAAGAGCCAGTTTACTTCATTTACTGATGCTGTAAACCCTGTCCAGCTGCTCTCCTTGTTCTCATGAGCACCATAGCCAGGACTGCTGCTCTCTCCACATTGCAGTGCCTCTGTCAGTGTGATAAGGCTGCAGCAGCACACAGAGCATCCATCACCAAGGAGCAGTGGGACAGGAGAGATTCCCTGACGCTGTACTTGGAAAAACACACCTCTGCAAAGAAATACACATGTTGACGTGCAACAGCGTATACGCACATTTGCATGCATGCTAATATATAAATGTACATAGTCATCTGCCTGCACCTCAAAAATCTACACAAATACATTCCAAGGATCTCTATGGAAAGAAACATATAAAGCTGCCCCATCCTGCTTACAGGACAGAAAAGGAGTATTTTTTTATTGGTCTGATAAGGTATGTACTGGAGACAACAGGACAAGTATCAGAAATGGCAGAATTAATTCCTGTGCAGGGGTCACATGCCACCAGCTGAGGTTGTGGAAGAGCATAAAATAATCTTTCCAAAAAGACAGGGAAGCTGCCTTTTTCATTAGCTTTTGGGGAGGGATTTCTGAGTCTGCTACTGCTAGCTGAAAGATTGATCCTGGTTGGCTTCCACCCAGTGAAAACCTTGTCTTGTATCTGTGCTGTTACCAGGAACAAGATCAGTAAAAAATATTTTAGGATATATTTCTTCTGATTTGAGTATCTTGGGGTTTAATTCTTAACTGCTGTATGCTCCCAGTGTGACCCTGATCATGGTCGAGTCAGCTTTACAAAAAACTTCACATGGCAAAAGAAATAATGCCTACAGGGATTCACAAGATTGCTTACATAGATGCAAAACGTTGGGCCCATTTATTTCCTTGTTGCTCTAACTTGCGTACGTACTTTTGAAAACCCTGCCAACCATCCAACCAACTCTGTGACTCTTCATCCACCTCCCTACTGTGGGAAATCAGTCTGAAGGGCAAAAGCCAGAGATATGTTAGGTGACTGAAGCTGGAAACAACTGAACTATTAATTAGATATGTGTAGGCATGTTATTTTGTAGGGAAGGGAAGAGCTATCCTTCTTTTAATTTTTTCTTTGTAAAAATGGAATAACAGATCTTCTCTTCTTTTCTCTTAACTTTCACAACGGTTTATCCACGTGGATGTTAGCTTTGGGTGCATAGATACCCCCAACTATGAAGGCATGATGCAGTTCAGGCTCAGTTGATGTTTGCAAGCTGGGATCAAACTGGCACAAAAGTTGTGGTCAGGTAAGGACTCAGCCCTTCCTGTGCGCGTACCTGAAGCTTTTTCAAACTGTCCAGCCCCTATTAATCCACCCAAATGGATGGACATTATCAGGAGAGCAGGTTTTCTTCCTGATACTTTTGTCATTTTCTCTTTGCTTATGCTTCAGAAATACTGTCAGAATTAGCTTTCTTGCTGGTATTTCAGGACATCTGCATGTGATTCCAGGTGGAGTCAGAATGATTGGAAAACATTGAAATGAAGAGTGACATACTATTTTAATGAAAAAGAAGACTCTTGGGTAGGAGTTGGAGGCTTATTTCATTTTTTTTCATTAATCTGAACCAAGATTCTTCCAACCTTAGATCTCAACCAACATCTTTATCCTAACTAGGAAACATGTCCCAATAGGTCTCTGCTTTAGCAATGCTTCTTACCTAAAGTCTGTCTAAAGTGGAGGAAAAGTGAGTGCAGCTGTTTGGGTTTCTTTTTTCCCAGCCATTTCTGTTTTGTTCTTTTTGTTTACACAGGCTAATGATAAATTAATGGGATAAACCAAAGGCCTTGCTGGAACAGCTGTAAACTCCAAGCAGGAAGTCATTCAAAGCCTCTGAAACCTGGCTGTGTAATGCTGGAGGAGTTAATGATGAAGAACCGAATCCTCAGCTGGAGCAAATTGGCATAGTTTGCTTGAAATACATGAGTTTCACTGATTTACAGCAGTTCAGGATGTGGCCTGAAGTGTCTCACTACTCTGCTTTGTTTGCATTTTAAAGTGATCTCTGCTGGTTTCTTAATGGTTTTGTCTCCTATTGATGTATTCCTGGGATGCCAGTAACCGAGCCGGTCTCCAGCAAAGTGCAGATGGTAGAGCATGGAAAAGCGCTAGCTCAGTTTCCTGGGAAAATCTTTTTCTAAGAATTTCGGAATAGCACTGGGGCTATTCCTATTCCTGCAAAGGTTTCTATGGGCTGACAGCTGGTACTGACATAAGATCTAGTATCTGAGGTTCATCTGTGCTCTTCTAAACATGAGGCAGATTAATTTTGGAGTGGCTCAAACACGGTCTTACATTATAGAAGATATTTAGATTAGCTTTCTGATACTATTGAGAGTGAAGTGCTGGGGAAAATAGCCCAGGAAGATTGTGGAATCATGGTGACTGGAGAGTTTGAAGGACAGACTGGAGAACACCCTTTGGGTACAGCACCATCAGGGTTGATCCTCCCTTGGACAAGTGGGATTGACTCAAAATGCTGGTTGTGTTCCTTTGTAGCCTTATATTTTCTAATACTAAAATTAACCCAGCTTGAAAAACTGCTAAATGTACCAAGAGAAAGAGTGAATAAGAAATGAGATATACATTTGCTCTTCGGCAGAGCCAGAGCTTTATCAGTCAGCTTAATGAAGAGATAGTCTTTGTTCTGCTGATCATACTACCTGATGATCCCAGCATCATCTGGATCTCCAGCCTGTGAGCGAAAAATTGTTAGCAGTGGCAGAGAATATTTTCTTAACACTTGTTATAAAGGGTGTTTAGTGGAGGACACATGAGCATTCAGCTCTGCTTTTGCCTGAAAATGAAAGACTTAAAAATTGGAGGAAACAATCTTGTTGCAATTAAGCATAGGCAAAATTGCCCACAGTTATTTGCAGCTACTGAACTGGAGGCCACCCTCTGAAAGCCAGGCTATCAGACAGAGCAGCTACTTCCAATTATATCCTACTGGAGGGGACTCCTAAGCTGCCAAGATTCATGGAGGAAAGCCATTCAGAAAAATCGTGACAAACTTCTCCCCTTGGAAAAAAAAAAAGCTGTTTTATCGAATTCTAAACATTTCTTGGAAATACACCAAGTGCAAAAATATTTCCATAAGGAAGATTTATGAGATCCAAAGAGAAATTTCAAAAAGCAAGAGAGAAAGGAGACAAATAAACAAACAAACAAACTGAGTGACAGAGGCCAATTTTCAAAGTGGGCGTTTAAGGAATAGACCTGGGGCACAGAGAGCAAGGCTGAATCTCCAGACCCCAGAGAAGGAGCCTGAAGCTGGAGATACCTCACCTGAAGGAGCTCTGGGCAATGCTGAACAGTATCAGGTTTGCTCCAGATTAGAGCAAAAATGTAAACATTCTCTGCATTTCGTATTCCCTCCCCAGACAAGATAAAGGATCTGTCTACTCTTGCTACTTCTCATAACCCGTGCTCAACTCCAGCTAGGGCATCACCTCAGTCTCTGTTATCCATTGCATGTAGCGTGCAACAGTCCGGTCTTCAGAGAGCTGAGAGGGATTAGCATGACCTCAGTCGCCTTGCTTAGCACATAGAGGAACACAAATGACCTGTCCAGGGGAGGAGGTGAACCAAATGCCTTGCTGAGGCCTTTGGGCTTTAAAATCTGTGAAGTCAGGGGAGTGACTAGTCAAGGTGTGGCAGCTGGATGCAGAGAAAAAGGCACGCTCCAGTAGAGGAACCAGGAATTTTTAATTTTTTTTTTTAGATGATATTCATAGAGGGCAGGAAGAATAAATTTCCGGAGTGTTAGGTTGTGGAGTCTGTGACCAGAATTTGCTGTTTCTAAACTGGTTTGGTTCAAAGAGAGTTTTGATTTAGATAATGGGATTTCTGCATGGATATGTTGTAAAAGGTGATAGCAAGGAGGGTAGGAAGCAAGAAGTCAACAGGGAAACAAAATAGAAGTCATTGCAACAGATTGCTTTGTACAACCTGTTCTGATTTTTTTCCCAAAATTATTGGTTCACACTGCCCTTATTTAGATTTTCATCTGTTTGCTCCTTTTTGTGAGAGGAAAACTATGTTAGGCATCTCATAAATACTTACATGGAGATGTTTCCCATCTGCTTACAGATGCACCATGCTTGCTTTCTGCTAGGGACCTGGCAGTTCTCAATGTTTAAATGAAATTGTACCCACTCCATTTGCTGTATGGGCAGAATCCAAGGAGCAAAAATGAACATTTCTCAGTGCTGGTGATTCTGTGCATTGAGCTCTGAAAATATTTCCAAACATCAGCTGCAGGTTGCTTTCTTAAGGAAGGACCCCTTCAACTAAGACCAAGAATTAGGACATCCAAAGCCATTGAAGAAGAACACACTCATTTGTATTTTGTGCATAAACTGAATTATTATTTCCATTTCCTTGGCCCCCTTCCAGCTAATTCTCTTCCTTCACCATACAACATATGTATCTCTTTCAGATCCTGCAGCACCATGGTACTTCGCCATACATTGTTCAGCGTGGGCTGCCTCCATCCCAGGATGGTTTCACTTCAACAGTAGGTGGGAGGCACCATGGTTGCCGTGTTCACTCTGACACTGAGGTTTTGCTGGGCATTGTTTGTCACTGCTTTTGGCACACTTTGAAATACTCAGATGTGTAGGGCTCTGCTCTACCCTCTCCTCTATAGGCAACCCAGACAAAATCCAGCAGTGCCATCCAAACACTCAAATCCTTCCCAGTTCTCTGCTTGCGTGGATCTCATCTGTCTCTTTCTCTTTTGATTCGCCTGCCTCTGAAAGGTTTGTACATTTTGCAGACAGCATGGAGGCGGAGGGCGGGGGTGGCAGGGAAGATGAAGAGCTCAGTGATATACTGAGTATATAGAACAGTGTATAATATACTGAGTGATGTAACAGCGAGAGAGCTAAGTGAATGCTACTGCCTTGTGATTTACTGCTTGCAAATGGCTTCTCTTCTTCTGAAATACTGTTAATTTAATAGACAAACATCCTAGGATAAAGGCTCGCCAGAGACGCAACTGATGGGATAAACATCGAGAGATTAAAGACCTGTGGGCAAAGTGTATAATTCTGTTATTAAAATCCCAAAGTGCTCCCTTAAAATTAGACCCTAGCAAAGGAAGAGGAGTGGAAAACCTATGCTTAAAAGAGGGAGGTATTGTGTTGAGCACTTCAGAATCATTTGCTAAGCAAAGTTAAAAGGAATAATAGCTCTGAGCTGGGTCTTCCGCTTGTTTTCCTCCTGCTGTCCCTAACTATCAAAGTGGTATCAAAGAAACCTACTTATTAGCTATGTGTTGAGAACATTTTCCAAAGGCAGCCAGAAAGCCATCAGTGACAACATTTCTGTGACCTCCTAATTGCACCCCACACAATGTGGCTGCTGTTAGGCCCATCAGACAGATGCATTTGCAAAGTGTGTCCCATGTCATTATATCCCAGCTCACGAGTGAGCATGCCATGCCGAACGGTGCCTGTTCGGGTTTATTTTTGCAATATCTAGTGATTCCAGTTGAAATCAGGCTGTCAGTAGACTAACTGCTGCCCAGGCTCTGACACAGTCTATACCTAAAAAACACCATCTCAACAGGGAGACCACACAAAAGGAGTTACCACCACCAAACTGGACAGCCAGAGGAAGCTGAGGCATAGGGATCCCAGTCCTCTGGATAACCCCAATCTGACCCAACCTAGCTCTTGTTTCTTTATACACCATTGACCTGTTTCACTACAGATTGCCTAAGGTGGATGGCTTGGGCTTCCCCAGTATTGAACCCCCTCTCTGAACGTTTTCCGTGCACGCAGAGCAATGCTGGGTGAGTCTTTTCTGATGTGCAGGTCATAGAGACAGCTGGTTTGGTTTTCTTGGATGAGAGAAGGTCCTGATCTAAGGGAGAGGAAATGCTGAAGTAATTGCAATGACATAGAGGAGGGATTTGAGGAAGACCACTGTGAAGAGAGGTCTGCATTCCCTTCCCACCAGCCATCAGCTAGAGGGACATTGCTGCTGTTGGTTACCAAGAGACTAACAGCTTGGCAGTGGGATGTGAGCATTAGGTAGCCAAAGACAAAGGCAAGGAGAGCTGTAATACTTAGCTCTGCTTTCTGCCTGAATGTCAAATGTTCTGACTGCTTCTGTTAGATGAGCATTACTGGTGATATCATGTGGGTACAGTGGGTAAATAATTGATGAAGTCTTAGTTGCTCGTTGCTCTGTATAGTATAGTTGGGTACAAGAGAGCTTTTTTGATGGGAGGTTTCTTTGGACATAGCTACTGATTAGTGGGTCCTTTCACTCCAATGGAATTTTTAATGCTCTGGTCAAAACTTGGAATTTCTGCTTCAGTGCACATTCCAGCTTTTTAACCTTTTTTTCTAAGGTGTATTGAAAAGTCAATGTTTTCCCATGACCTATGATGGGAAAGCTCTGGAGAAAATATTTTTTTACAAATCTCCAACAGTTCCACCCCCTCCAGATACACACCTTTTTTTTTTTTTTTTTGTGTATGAGAAGGATAACACACACGTAGGGGAAGAACAGTTCTTTAAGATTGAAAAAATCAAAATATTCTATTACCACAGACTAAACAGCTGTCTTCAATTGAAATTTTACTGAAATCAGTGTTTGTTCCTGTAGCACATTTTGATTTTGACAAATTGATGTTTTCCAGTGGGAGAACATCCCATCAAGATGCCAGCTACTTCTGTGATCGGTGGAAATGAAGCTTGTTTTCCATGAATATGTATCCTGTGGTTGAATTCCTGTGTGTGTAGTTAATTAGGAACTCCAACAGAATCAGCTTTTTCATGAAACTTGTGAGAACTTAATATTTTTGAGGCTGTTAATCTCTATATCACATCTGAATAAAGCTGTTCAGTTAGTTCAAAAGTTATTGGATGGGACTGTGTAGTGGAGTAGGTAGATAAAGGTATTCTCGTATATTTGCACGTCCAACACAGAGCAGGATTTTTTAGGAAGTTAGGCCAATAGTGCACCTTTTAAAGGTTAATTTTGACTCTGCTTTGATTGAAGTATGTCATGTTTTCCAGCTGGACACTAGACACACGAATGGTCTTCACACTAGAAATCTTCCTTATTCCCCAGATGCTTCCAGTGAACCCACTGACACTCAGGGAATCGGTGCCATAGACCATCCCGTACTGTGGGTCTCTCCATGAGTGGATCACTCCACTCCTTGTTTTATGCAAGGACATTATACAAGGACACAACCATAGCAGGACTCCCTCCAGACACACCTTTTGGAGCTACATTAGGAGAGAGTGGAAAAGAACCCCCCGCTTAACAGTTGTCAATGACAAATTTCTCTGAAATCAACCGATCATAACAAAATGCACTTTACGACGTATTAGTCACATATCACTGATAGCAATATTAGAGTCCATAAACATGCCTTTAATGATCAAATATTATTTAATGTATGCCGAATCTCACAGTAAGTGGAAATTAAATGGACAATTTAGTGTATCATCTCTATGCATAGGCTCAGAAGCATTTCTCCAGTGGATAAACATTGACAATAAAGCTGTTGTTCAACAGAATACTACAGCTGCCAGATGTTAAAGGTTTTGGCCTTTGAACGTGTTGTCCCAAAGCAAAAGGTTGACATTTGCTGTTATACTGGCATATATTCTGTAGTGAGAAAAAAGGAATTCTATTTCTATTCTAAAGGCAGTAAGGGCTGCTGGGTAAAGGAGGAGACCTAACAGATCTAAAAGATCCCTGTTTCCAGGCCTGTAGTTCGTCAATTGAGTGGCCATGTCCTGTTCATCAGCTTTTTTTTTTTCACCACCCTTGTCTTCTGTGCAAGAGCTTACCACTTACATATCTGCAGTAAATTAAGCTAGCAGCTCCGTCATGTACCAGTCCTGACATTGAGACCAAGTTGCAGCAAGGAGGAGAACGATTTATTTAACTTTCCTTGGCATGACTCTGTCCATCAGTAGTTGTATGACCCCTACCACCTCCCCAGAAGAAAAGGTTTCTATCCGTTTGCTGCTTCTAACTTGCATTAGTCCTGCAAAGCAACACAGCAATAAAAAGTATTAAATTAATTTGGCATGCAAGACAGAGAGCACCTGTTAACTCGCTGGTACAATACCACGTTTGCAGAGGTGGCTGTTAAGAAAACAAATTTCTTTTTTGATTTGTAGACTGAACAAATTTAAACTGGAGTCCTTGAACACAGTCACTGAACCTCATTGTGCTTTTTGTTTAAAGACCAAAAAAGGAGACACTCTTCTCAAGAAAATGTTTTAAATACAATGAACTTTCTGCAAATCTACAGTTCTTTTAGACTCCAGCATTTGGAAAAATACTGTTAAATTCACATAGTCCCACAGTATTGCAGATTGAGGAGCCAGGTCTTGGTATATTTATTCACTTTGAGGTAAATCAAGGAAAAAGAAGTCTAGGTGGAGAGGGAAATGAAAACCGGACCCACGCAACAGTGCCAGGAATGTCCTGAAACAGACTGTTTTCACATCAGGATTCCTCCTTCTTGAATGGTTTGGATGGACATTTGCATTTAAAACTAAACCAAATTAAGGATCTTCGGCAGATCTCCCATATTAATGGAAATTTCAGTCCCCAATATCTTCCTTTTCTGTCTATGCTGTGATCCCAAGGTATTATCACAGCTAAAGATTCCAGTGGAAAAAATGCTGCAAAAGAATTCCTGCAGACTCAGTGAGCAAGGTATTCTCCTCTGGGGAGAATATTTACAACCCAAAATCAAAATAACCGGCTTGCACCATAAAACTCCCCAACTCAAGCTTCACCTTCAACCCTGCAAATGCTAAAGGTGGCACATGATGCATTTCCCACTCTCACACTTTCAGAAAATCCATCTAAGATTCTTTGAATAAATATCCAAAGAGAGGGCACATGAGCAACTGTTAATGCCTTGTGCGCTGCGATGGCACCTGTATCAGAAGACAGCCTTACCCCAGTCATGATCATGAGCATCTGATTCAATCCTTCTGATAACCTGCTCTGAAATGAACTCACAAGAGTCTTCCCACTGTTTGCTCAGACTTTTAGACACAAATCCCCAGTTTATCCATAAAATCACAATGATAAGCTGGGAAAAAAAAATTGAATTTTTGTGCCTCCCACCTTAATATTTTAGTTTGTCCCTTTGCACAGACTTGCATTCATGCACAGCAGCCATAAATCTGGCCTGTCACTTTTATGATTATTAATGGTTAGACCTGATGAATATTGATATGTGGCAAGCGCTCTTTCGACATTAAATACAATTGCCAATTTTCCTCCTCCAAACTCCACCCGTTAATGCTTCGTCCAATATGAATCAATATTGGTTTAATAATTAACATGTTTAAACATTTTTTAATGTATATTTCATGATGAGAAGATCTATGTTTATTTCATGATGATAAAATATTTAGGGCCCAGGGAATTTTAGTGTGCTGTCATCACAGCGTTAGTTGGGCCCTTTTCACTCTGCCTGAGGGGGCATCTCTGCGTCTCTTCTTGGCAAAGCTGAGGCTGAAAAGGTTTCAGCTGCTTGTACAGAAGGTCTGTTTGTGCGGATCTGAAGTTACCTGAAGTATGTGGCGGGGCTGGAAGGGAAGGACTGCCCGTGCATTTGCTGCAGAGGGAGAGTGCCCACTGTCAGCAGCACAAGCTCAAAACAACAGCAATGGAGACGGACGGGGATCTGACCTGGAGAGACTTGTAACAGGTTGAGCTTCAAAAGCAATTCAGACTAGAAGTTCAGACTCCTGAAAAACATGCACAAAAGCAAGCAAGGAAAGAGAGAGAGAGAGACTAAACCTGACACTGGGAAGGCTTTAAAGAGCCCATGGTGCTTGCTGCATAAGTGGGGGCTTACTCTTCCTCTTGAAGCCAGCAGGCTTGACTTTCTGCTGCTGTTTCTGTGCGGGCAAAAGCAGGTGTTAAAACAAGTTTCCTGGAGCGGGAAGGTTTGGTGGGAGTTGAAAACCTCCCTACGTAAGTGAAGGGGTTATTCCTTAGCACCTATGTAATGTGCAGAGGGTCTTGACAGACTGAGAAGGAAGAAAAATACCTGTAGGGTGGAAAAGGCTTAAGAAACATGGATTTGGTCCTCTGCTGCTCAGTCTTAGCAGTGTCTGGCTCCTCAGATCCTACAAGACCTCACCACCACATAACCTTGCAGAGGACAAATGCAAAGAGCCCAGACTGCAGATCCATGCAAACGGTGTTCAGGTGATGCTTTGGCTTTGCACTGGCTCTTACACAAGGGTGAATTTTTCTCTGGCTGCCCAGGGCCAGCAGGGAATCAGGGATAATGAACAAACTGGCTCTGAATTCAATGAAATCCAGGTGAAGGTTTCCTGTGAGACTGTGATTAATGTGATAAAGATGATTATGTTTATTTCCATGTATTTGTTGAAAATTATTCAACTGGTCACAGTCCAGCGGCTCCTGATGTTCCACTTCTGGGCAGCAGAACAAATACCTTGTAGTACATCTGATCTGGCTCTAATCAGGTACCAGCCCTGACAGCAGTCCTCTCATGGATGGCTTGGAGGAGCGCTGCAAGCCGTTTTCAGCAGGGCTGCTGACTGCAGGAAAAAACTTTTCTTGCAAGATTTCCTGTGGAACGTGTTTATTCCAGAAATGGATTTAAAAACAAAACAAAAGAACGTATCAAAGTCATGTTATCTCCTGAGAAGAGATTTCCTTGTCAAGGTGTGTTTGTTTGATAGCACATCCAGAAGGTGGAAATGTAATATGGTTTCACACTTTACTTTTTGAACCCATGTAAACTTCTGACGTTCACAAAAAACAGAGTTCTGCAACTTAACTATGCATTTTGTGAAGCTATTAGATACTTCATGGAAGAAAAAAAACCATCAAGGGCATTAAACCCAAAGGTGACACCTCTGGCTCAGGGAGTCCCTGAGCTGCTGAGCACTGGAGGCTGAGAAAGAGTAAGAGAGAAATACTGCCACTTACTTGCCCTGTTTATACAGTCTTTCCCAGTGGCAATTTTTGGCCACTATTGAACATACGGTATCGGGCTAGGTGGACTTTTCCTTTCGTCTGACAAAATTCTTCTTTTATTCTTACAGAATGAAATGTGAAACAGAGCTGGGGGAAGGTCAGTTAGGATGTTGCTTTCTAAAAATACCCTGTGTTTTGCCTTGAGCTTAAAAACTTTTGTGAAAAACAGGGAGGAGAAGGTGAATACTTGCACATCCTGTTTGACATCAGGGAACTTCCTGCAAGATTCACACAAATAAATAAATAAATTTTAAAAAGCCAAAAAAAAAAAAAAAAGCTGACAGGTTTCAAAGGTTTTATTTAACTTCATTGTGATTATTTTCCGCAGCTCTAGTTAGGAGTAGCAATTATATTAATCCTTCTCCTCCAGGTTGTTAATCCTAGTAAAGCAACCTGTTGCTTGGAAGATTGTATATTGTTAAGGAGCTCCCTGAGAACATTTATTCATGCTTGGGGAGTGCATTCCTAATGCACACACTTTTCATTTAGGCTGAAATTCACCCCTAGAAAGGGGGGCTGTGCTCAAAGCCTAGGTATCACTTAATTCACACTTAAACCCTTCAAATCAGAGGATAAAATGAAATCCAATGGAAAACTCTACTGATGTGGTTAGGAGACCTCAGCGCAGAAATCAGTGGGGCTTTGGGTGAGAAAAGGAAGATCACTGAAATTAAAATCACTTCCTCTGAATTTGATGGATCTGAGCTGGTGTGAGAGATGGGAGACAGAAGAAAGATGCTTGCATAGTTATATGAGCTTGTATATTTATGCTCCAAACCTGAGTGCACAGTGTAAATCGGGTAAGACAAGTAAATTGCACCCAACGAGCAGTGAAAGCAGGCAACAGCATTCATGCGGAATCTCAATTTACACCGCAGCTGGGGTCCAGAGGAGCTTCACTGAGAAAGCAGGGGTCTGAATCACAATCTGCTTTTTTTTTCTCTCTTTTTTCTCCCAGTTACTTGGCATAGTAGGTATGCTCCAGTGAGACGGGCAATACAGCACTATGAGGCTGCAAACCAGTCACCTGGTGCCTGCAAAGAAGTGTCCCACATCTGAGGACACGTTCCACGTACTGCTAATAGCCTAAGAAAGATTTGCATGGGCACTGTGCTCTGACATGGATTGCTGTCATTTCCATGTTAATACGCCGCTGTTCACCAGCCAGCAACCTTTGTCTTTGTAAAATGTTCCCATGGCTTTGTCACAGCAGAGCGGCTCTGGGGGCGAGCCAAGCAGACTTGCTGCCTAATGCTAATGGTGCTATGTTCCCCGACTTTTTCCTTGAAGCCTATCAGGGAAAAACTCTAAATTTTGTTGCTCTGAACATGTTTAAAACTGTTCATAACATGGCTGTATCCCAACCTCTTGCAGACCTTTCTACCACCTGCTTCCCGTGAGATGCATGCTCTGCTGCTCCTGGGGCACCGCTGCCACACGTGCCTTAGCTGAGGGATGCTCTGGGTATGGAGCCAGCAACGGGCTTGCAGGGCTGAGGGCAGATGCTGTGGGATGGCCCATCTGCACACTAGGGCTGGGATTCCTCTCTTCTGACTTTCAGCAGCTCCGGCACAACTGTCTTCAGCCGAGCTAGCTGTCTAGACTCCCCTTATAGCTGGGAAAGAGAAATAAGCAATTCCACAGCACAATTCATCTGACTTGTTTTAGATGTCTGCCTTAGAAAGAGATGAATTGGGCCCTAGAAGTGACAGTTTCTCTGCCTTGATTGTAAAGGGAGGCTCACCAACCTGGACGGATGCAGACCTGCATGCTCTAGATACCTGTACACAGCCAGATAAATCCCAGAGCACATGGCTCGTACTGATGTGGCCAAGGACCCTCCACTCTGGGGTGTCGAGCAATACCCATGGTTGGGCCCTCTCCTGAAACAAGATCTCTTCTGCCCTAAGAAGTGTGAGGTCCCACCTCGGAGGCTCACAGTGCCTCATTTCTCTTGATCGCGGTGGTTTGCTGTGACAGATATTCCGATCTGTCCCTGTATAAATCTCTTCTGAAAAGCTGTCAGGCCATGTAAGAAAGAAAGATGGAGCTCCTTTTTGCAAAGTGCTGACAGGGTGCTGCCACGTACCAGCGCAACAACAGGGCACTGTGCATGAGCCAGCCACTTCTCTTTCCCCACAAGAGTCTTGCCCCCTTGCTCAGCTCCTTCTGTCCCCAGCTGAAGCATGAGAAGGCTTTTTGTTTTGTTCTTTTTTTTTAGTCCAGCAATAAAATGCAAATTTTTTTTCCTGATGGTCTTCTTATCAGTGTTTGAATCAGTGTTTGATTCAATTCTGTTCTTGCCAGGTGTTTGTTTATTTTCTCATATCCCTGACTGCAAAGATATTGTTGTTCACAGACATATTTCCAGGGGAGATTTTATTCAGTGGCAGCAGACGTCTTCCCCTGGAGAGTACTGATGCAAATATTGAGTGCCAACTGTCCTCGTGTGTTAGGAGGCATTTTAGCCCAGTTCTTACAACCTGCTGTTCGTAAGTGTCTCCAGCACACACCGCTCCCACTTTCTGCTGCAGCTCTTCCCAGAAGCCTCATCCCCCACTGGTCCCAGTCTCCTCTATGCTGACCCAGCATTATGCACACTGACCCTTTCACCAGAGTTGTGTGACATCTGATGACATAGTCCTAAAGAGATAAGCAGGAGAAGCCCAAGAAGAGAGAAAACATTTTCAAACCTTCATGGGTAGAGCATGCACACCTCTCTCCACACACTTCTGTGGTGCTCAGATGTCACTGAGGGCGCGAAGGTGTAAGGGAAATGGTGAAATTGTTGAATCACAGTATTTGAATGCTGTTGACCTCAAGGTGCGCACGTCACCTTCCTCCCACGGGCACCTGTGTGCACTCTCTGAGAGGGCTGAAACATGTCTTTTTTTGCAGGTGCGTGTCTTCAAGTGGAAGAACTAGCCAACATCAGGTATTCTGGTCATCAGTCGTACAGCTCGGCTCCCTACAGGTATCCATAGGCTGTGTGTAGTAAACAATGACGTACATGCAACCAGAAACCTCCTCTACACACATGGGCATCTGTTTTTTGGTGCTTACATGCTCTCTGCAGGCACACTGGCTTCAAAAACAAGCATGGTCTGTGAATGCCAGATACGTCCTGCTATACCCGCTGCATCAACCGAACATTTCTATAGGAAATGTATGTACATCAAACACACACACATAGCATGGAGAGACACAAGAATGTGGGGAGTCATGTATACTTACCAGCACACACACCCACATACAAATGCAGTGAGACACACTACCTGAGCAACCATGCTATATTTATTTAATGGAAAGTAGTGCTGTAAAGATCTACAGTAATCGCATACATGCAATTTCATCTCCATGTGCAGACGTGCATGCACAAACTCTTTACCCTGGATTTTTGTGCTGTGCAGTCTTCAGGGGTAAATGTACCTGGTTTGTCTCCCAGATCTATCACATTCCAGGACTTTATCCAGACCCCTTCAATGAGGTTTCAAATGTTTCTGTGCATGTTTCAATCAGTTCAGGCATGTCAGACAAGTAAGTGCTGTGGAGGTACCTGCAAATTACACCATCTGGCTGCCTCAGTGAGCCAGACAAGAGGCAGACTGCAGGGAAAGGGAGAATCCAGGCGTTAAAGGAAGGAGGGGAACGTAAAACTAACCATTTGCAGAGGAGGAACACTTAAAAATCGCTCCAAATAATCTTGCAGTAAAGGTTTACCCGTTTCATTTTATTAACCAAATCTGGTAAGTGTCAAAGAAGTTTCTCTGGAGTAAACTCAGTCCACTGGAAGATGAATTCCAGCTTAAGCTTCATGCTTTGAGTAATGCCAGGAAATGTCTTGTGCAGCAGAATCTGCAGATTCCCAGGTCTGGGCCTCTGGGGGTAAGAAATGGTTCATAATGGGATGCTAGTGGGTTCAGTACAACTGATAAAAATCGATAATTCCACGAGTAGATAGCAGACGACCAGGCCTTTTTCCCCAGACCTGTTTGAAAAAGAATATAGGTAGATTTTCATGCATGAGTCTGCAAGAAACAATGTCATTTCCAGCTAAAGAATGGGCTGGTCAGGCCCTTTGTCTTGTGTACAGCATTTCAAGTTCTCGTTAAAAACAACACCCCTCACACCAGCTTTGCAGAGTGGCTTTAAATCGGAACTGGAGGATTCTTATGAGGGGAAGGGGTATTTTCAGGGGAAATAAATTATTTTCAGACAAAGTAGACATTTTCTTTCAGAAAGCTTAAAAGGAGTGGGAAAAAATGTTTTCAACTAGAAAATTAATGAAAACCAGTTAAGCAGGCTCAGGCTGAGTTCTTGGACTGGGATGGATGGATAACCCTCTGACTGGGAGCAAGTGCTCAGAAGCAGACTCGCTTGCCTGGGTTGAGGGACAGGAACAGCCAGCGACATCAGGGCTCGTGTCACCATGATGCCGACTGTACCTATTCCGGAGGTAAATCAAAGATGCTTACCTGTTGTGATGTTGATCTGGCAATTTCCCTTAGCAGATACCTCCTAGTGGGAAAAAGAAGGAGGGGGAATAAAAGTGTTTATTTGTTGAAAGGGAAGCATGTTTTTGTTGACTCAACCTTCATTAAATGGCTCTCATTATTGCCGCAGTGTGAGCTGTTGGCACAAGCCTCTGCTCTGTCACTAAGCCCCAATGCCATCTGGAAAAGGAAGAGACGGGAAGCAGGGAAGAAGAGCTTGAGCGACCATCCCTCTTCCCACACCCTGTCCCCAAGCTTGCCCTGATCTGAAAGAGAGATGCTGTGCTGGGAGGTGCCAGGAGCCCCGTGGCTGAGCCATAAATCTCACTCAGTCAGAGAGGAAGATTTATACTCACAGCTTGGAAACAACGCCTGTAGCATACACACACATGCACACACATTTACACGCACACACATTCCCGCCCGGCAAAACCCAGCAGCTTTGCCAGAACTGAGACTGAAGACAAGGTGCAGTCCCAGGAACAGCTAAATTGCTTTCATGACTTTCCAGCAGCGTTTTGAAGACAAATTGGGGGCTTGTGTTTTAAATGTATCGCCAATTTACATTTTGATTGGCTAACAGGCCATGCAAATTCCACGGTAAAGTACTGATCTGTCAAAGGCATCTGACAGTTCTCAACAATTGCTGAAATGGCTTTAAAACAGACCTGTGAGAGCTGGGGAGAGAAAAAAAATAATCAAAAAACCTCCGCCTGATGAGTGAGTTCTTTCATCTGCTAAAAGCTCTCCAAGCCCACAAGCCTGAGGCTGACTTTAAATAGAGTCAATGGAGAAATATCTTCTAGACAGGGGAATGATGAAGCCCTCCAATAGTCTCTTTCCCTTTCATTCACGCTCTCTCACACACATGTATTTGCTTACCTTTCCTCTCTTCCTCCCTCCAGAAAAAGTCCTATCCCGGCTGGTACTGGGTACCCTCGCTTCTCATGGAAGTCAGAGAGGTGTCTGCCATTCAGCATCTCATGGGGTTGAACTTTAGGATGGTCCTGCAGCCACAGGGTCATGGGATCTTGTCCAGTTGTGAACGATGTTTAACCAAGGTAATTTTATCACAAGGTAAAGGGATTCCTCAGTTTACGGTATCTTTAAATGAGTCACAAGGGATTTTGCCACTGGGTTGCCAATCAGACACAACCTGTTTCTAGATTCAACCAAGAGACAAAACATTTCCAAAGGACATGTCACAGGAAGACATTAAACTGCCCTGAAATACCACTTGGCAGTGTGAGATGAAGCTAGTTGCATGCTCCCACAGCAGGCTCCTGCACAAGCACTTTAGCCAGAACAAAAGAGGCTTTGAGGCGCAATGGCAAAGGGCCCATAGGGACATTTTGCCAGTTTGTCACAACATTTTTGGGAGATATATGGCAACAGAAGGAGCCTAGACTTTCTAGGGTCATACAGCTGTGCTGGGTTATCTGTCTGTGAACATTTTTGTAAGTTCGGAAAAAGTTAATATCCTGAAGCAAGTTGCAAAATTAAAATTTCGAGTCCTCTGCAAAGTCAAAATGAGTAAAATAAATATATAAAACCAATCTCTTTCGGTCAAGTGAAACTTTCTCTTTCAGCAGGATATAAACCTTTTTCTTTCATTTTGTCATGTATTGACAAAGCAAACAAAAAGCCCTTCGATCCTGTAATTTGTTAAGCTAGAAAATGAGAAAGACATTGCGAACTGTCATTTTCCGCATTTCACAGGAGATATCCTTTGGATGTTTTCCATCACAATCTCCCCCCACCCTCCCCCCAAATTTTTGAGTGAAGAAGATATTAAAACTAGCCCTATCTCCATTTTAAAAAGTTTTCAATGAATTTTCAGTTTGGGTTGACCGAGTCCTGAGACAGTCACATCAAATAGAACCTGAGGAGCATTTAGAAGAATGATGGATACCGAAAACTGCAATTGCACTCTACCAAGACTCCAAACTGTTTCTGACTTGAGAGATTTAAAGATCTCACCCACTCCTTTTCTATGTGAAAGAAGTCAGCTCATCTTTGGGTGCCTTTTTATGGATCAGCCCGCTGACCTCTGCGGAGCCCTTAGGCCATCTCCATGCACAGTGACATAACAATGATGGATAAGAATCATTTACCATTTTGGGGGAGAGGCAGAGCAAAAACAATGTTTCTCAGGCCTGCCCCAAACCGTGAGGCCCGGCTCTGCACCGACCTGCCCCCTTTCCCAGAACAGCATGCAACTTCTCAACCCGACAGCACATTCCTCTCCCTGCCCTACAGCTTCGCCCTGATACCCCAGCAGCTCGTATACTTTTGACCTCACAAGCATTGCACAATCTGCCTATGAGACTGTTCCTCCTTCTGCTTCATCTCAGTGATGCAGCATCAGCCTTCGGCAAACTCAACTGTGAAGAAATGACTATGCCTTGAGGCTGCAAACCTTTTGAGATATGCATGCAGACTCTACCCGCTCCAACAGGCACTTTTATTTGCTTGCCTCACTTCTCTTGCTCTTCCTGGTTTCAGGTGCGATGCATTCCTTCTGGATGGTTCCTAGCACACAATCTGCTGGATTCTGCTATGTGTCATAAGGTGATATGTAAAATCATCATAACATGGTGGGATGAGGAAAGAAGGTTGGCACTGAACTAGTGTGGGCTGGGAGAGATCAGTGGTACCTTCGAATTAGCCACATTGAGAAAAAAGTAAGGTAACGTGTTTAGGAAATATCTGTGTATGAATTACAAGGCTGTGAGGGCAACACATCATTTGTAGCATGGTGCAATTCCCAAGTGCTTCAGGACTTGGGACCTATGTGGCCCACGGGGATGGTGAATGTTCCCTCCATGCTTGCTCCTGGTGAGATGATCCCAGCAGGGTAAGGAGACAACTGAGTCTGGTGTGGAGGTGCAGAGCAGGAAGAGCTGCAGTCAAGGGGCTCCATCCCAGAGCTAATATCCCTGAAACGTCTGATTCTGACCCAGCTCTGCACAATGATGTATGGCTTTCCCAGCTTGCATTAGCCTTGCATTAGCAATGACTGATGAATCTCTGCACCACTTGTCTTCGTATGCTCTGGATGAGGCCTCAGCAAATTACCTCAATCATCCGCTTCTCCTATACTCAGCTCTGGCCTCACTGCATCTCTCCAGTCACCTCTTCCCCTCTCCTGTTTAACATGCAGTCCCCAGTCTTAACTCACTGGTCCTTCCTCTAGCATTCTCTCCATATTTAACCCAAGCACATTAGTGACTTGGTCGTCTATTTAATCCTTAGCTAAGGTCATTGGAGTTGTATTCTTGAGAGAGGAAAGAGCATGGAAGGTATTTTTCTCGCTACTTTCCCTCCTTCCCCAGGGCTTTCTCTAGGAGGATTTCCCTTTGGCCTTAGCTAATCAGATGATCCAGCTCGGTGAGTGGGGAGAGCTGCCTCAGGACAAAGTTCAAGCCTTTTTCTTCTCAACAGGTTCTTTGTGACAGTTCCCATTCAGCCTTTAGCAGCAGGTATTTAGTTATTAATTTCCCATCTCCATCAGGTGGATAGTGCATGGGGATGGCTGGTCTTGGGGCTCATAGAAGTTTTCCACCTGGGAACAATTTTTTTTAAGGTGTTGCCCTTGGCACAAACTGGACATCTTGGTGGGTTAAACACAAAGACGAAGAGGAGGTTGGAAGGAGAGGACAACGTGACTCCCATGCACAACTCAGTGATTAGAACTGGATTGCTCTTTTCTTGTTCTTTCCCATTCTCCCCTCGTGCCTTGTAATGGTCATTGGTAGCAATTTGTGTCATGCCGTCCTGGGCTCTGAGATTCCACAAATCCATTCATTACGGCCCCCAGGAACAAATCCCATCAAATCACCAGTTTATAAACTACATTTCAGATATGTTACATGAGCACTGATTGCAAATCTGAAGACATTTCCATTTCGCCTGAGGCCAAGATTTTTAATTTAAAAAAGAAAAAAAAAATCCCGTCAGGGTCTGTGCAAAGGCTCTTTAGATATTCCAACCGGCACAGTTTATTTAAAAATTCAATAAGGCAATTTTCATGGCAGCAAGGAAAAAGAAGCAGTGATGGTGTCTGCACACCCAGTAAGGAGGAAGAAGCTGCCAGGATCTTGTCTCCCAGACCCACTCAAGCCAGACTATGCTGCTACCTCATTTTAGCTCCTAACAGCCTACAGCCCAAAAACCAAGGTACCCTTTCTGCTTGACAATTACATTTTCTCCAACAGTGGAGCAGGGATTAGGGAGTGGGGAGCAGAAATGGCCTTTTTAGAATAATCTGCTGCCCAGGAGTCACATTAGCTAACACAGCAAATATAAATGATCAAACCTATTTCTGGACTTCATGAGGCTGGTGACAAGGGTTAGAGAAAGAGAGTGGTTAGCTTTGTGTAGACAAAACCATGGGAACTGGACAGAAGGCAAGTAGGATGCATCTCAAAAGTGGTTATTCTCTGCTTTCTACGAACCGTAAGGGGCTCCTTGGGAAGCAGAGACAAAACTGAATTTCTGTATTTAGACCAGAGGTGAAGAAACATCCCTGGCTGCTCTAGACCATGTAGCAAAGGTATTTTCTGCTACATTATGAGCATTGCTATCTTGCTATCTGTTCCTCAGCCAGGCATAGACAATAGCCAAGACATCTCCTTGTTTTGGTATGGCATCAGGACACTCCCAAGCCCAGCCTTTCGAGGTTTGGGAGGTTCCTATCCCATCGAGGAAGGACATATCCAGAAATTAGTGGTGCTTACAAAAAAAGAGAACACAAAGAGGCCTCTGTCACCCATCCCTCCCCTCGAGAGCTCAGCCCAAATACCCACCCCACCAGAGGAGCAGAGACACCTGTGTGACTTCCCCCATGGTAAGTATACAGGTCTCAGCCCACTGGCAGAGGAGCTGAAGGACTTTCTGAGCCTGCTGCTAACGAGATCATTAAGACAAACACAGCGATTACATGAACCTTTCCAGTCAGAAGGATGAGGTGGGGTTTTAATTAAGGTAATTATACTCAGCTGGAAAGGCTATTTGCAAAGGCATTTAAAGTCTCTAGGAAGGTGCTGTACTGACAAGCTGGGTTTAAGGACAGTAATACTGACAGAGCATGTGAAGTTTACTGCCTGTGTGGACCACTGGACTCAAGATACCAATGTTGCCAGTGTCTTACTTGCAAAACCTGATGCTACGTAAGAAGGGTAGGTAATGCTTTGCCAATAGCAATGTTAAGGATGAGTTTGTGCTGAAGCATGTCCATTATGGAGAGGACACTGTGCTCCCAGCTCAGGGGAGTTTTCAGAGCGTCAGCACTTTTTTCTCTCCAAAAGAGGACAGAGACTTGTAACTTCAGAAGTGTTCCCAGGTCAGTAATTTGTGGGGAGTGGCCAGTATCTGTGTCAGGTCAGCTGGCATTTTGTGTTTGTAGTTGAGTGTTTTGGGTTTGTTTTGTGGTTTTTTTTCCTTGAACTCTTTTAGTGCAGTGATCTACAATTTCTATATGAAAAGTCATTGCAGCTTGAAATTGGGAACTTGGCACTTTGACAGTGTCACACTTCTGACAATTCAAAATTTTTATGAATTGTAGAAGATAGGTCAGAACTGACCCTGGCCTGCAAGAAGCTGGGATTTTGACAAAACAATGCTTCCATGTACAAGTCCCTGTGGAAAACTTTTAATCAGCTCTGGCTGTGTCTACTTTACCCCTTTTTTCACTTTTTCTGACTAAAAGCATTTACAGACTTATCACCCCTTGTTAGAAACCTGTCCTTCTCTTCCTTTGCAACAGCTTTGCTGAATATGGGGGTCCACAGTAAGGTCATCTCACTTCTTCCTTATCTTCAGCAAGAAAGACAGAGCAGATCAATGTGACTTACACTTCACCCTTTCCTATTCAGTGCTGCCTCTCATTTTGTTCTGCTTTTAATATCATCTTTATTGCAAGTCTGTTCTAATACTGCCTGTTTATTTATGGCTATTACTGAGACGATGCTTTAATTGTCGGATCAGTGCCTCCAGCCCATCAGCAAAGGAGCAGGCAGCTCTTTATAAACATCATTTTTTATTTAGCTATGCCACATGCACACACACAACACATACACAATTAGGAACAACAATGGTGTTATTCCCAATGAACCCTTGTGCAGTTCTTTGTAATTTTACCCTGTCTTGAAAAGGACAGCCTTTGAGTCTGTTTACTGTTCTTTCTGCACTAAGCATTTTGCCTTGTAGATCTGGAAAAAGGAAATTTAATTAGAGTAGTATTCAGGATGGTTTTTATATATATTTTCTACCAATTAGCATTTCATTAAGGCAGTTAAATTGCATTTGCCAGAGACAGACACAACCCATTGCAGAGTATTATTTTAAGATCTCATTTCTTTTTTCATCTTGCAAGCTGAAAATGAAATCAGGTAGTGATTGATTAATTATTAATTCATTACTGGTGATTGGTTTGGGTTGGAGCTGGCCAGGAGTGTGAGAGAGGGGGAAGTGCTAAGACACAATCTTGGTTTATTTCTTTGGACAACTTTTCAGGAGCTACCCGAGGTGGACAGACTCATCCTAAAGCCGAGCAGAGATGCTGGGATGCCTTGGATGCCTGGCACTGCCTGCTTCTGAGTATTTCCTCACCCTGACCTCCCTGCAGGGTGGAGATGGTAGATAGGGAGTGGTAATATCTCATCAGGATCACTTCTAAAATCTTTTGGACAAGAACCATCCTGCTCCTTGATTAATCCCCCTCTTCCTCATGATGCAGCCAATCAGTGGGATGGATGATTGCTGCTCTTTCTGGAGGGCTGATGAAATGGGATATGTGCCCACATATGGCATGCTCCTGCTGCTGACACCAGCTGTCCTAACTGCACCTCTGCCTTGCTCTAGAAGGAGGATAAGCTCTGCCTTCCCTTTCATTTCTGCTTGCTCCAAAGGCTCCTCTCCATCCCTCCCTCTGCTTGCAGTGTGGCTTTGTCTCTCTTCGTTGCTCTCAAGGTCGCCATTGATCAGACTGCAAGTACTTTACAGCTGCAGCCTTGGACGGGCAGAAAGAGAAATTGATTGCAGTCAATTCAGCAGCAGATTGAACTGTATTGACTTGTCCCCTGTTCATGCAGACGAGGAGCTTTGCTACCTTTTAATTACCATGGCTATCCCTTCTCACATCAATGGAAGGGTTGGCTGTGTGCACAGGAGTGTGGGAGGATCATGTGGCCTTGAGGAAAGTCTTTGCCGGGGGGGGTGCAGGGATTTATTTTTTGACCAGTCAGGACCACATGAGATAGGAGGACTGGTGCTGGTTGGCTGGTGAGGGAATCCCAGAGACCGAAAATCATCTTTCTTCTGTTTCAGTGACTCTTCCTGGAGGAGTGTCTGTCACTGGAAGTGATCTGTTTTCCATAGTGGAAGCCAGCCATTTTCAAGAGTGGCACTGCTGAAGAAACAGCAGCCACTTGTGATATAAGGGTGCTGCTCCTTGAACAGGACACACTTGGCAAGAAAGGCAGAGGTTCATCTGTCAGAAGTCGTGCTGTGAGAAACACTGCTTCTTCCCTGTCTTTGAGCACACAGAGGAAGGACATGCTGCTGCAAGCTTTCCTTAATAGCTGGATAAGCCAGTCTCCTGTTTAGCAAAGTCCTTTGGCCAAATACTGAATTCTCTTCTTGAGGAGGAAGAGCTGTTTTTGTGGTTCTTGCTTACATCTAGGGAGAGACTGGGATGTGTTCAACTGACCTCTGTGGAAAACAAGATGCACATGATTGATTTCCATGGAGCTGCTCAGGCTTCTCACCCTGGATTCTGCTTCTGGCTCTGTGGGCTTGCAGGCTTTGCCGGCACTAGCACAGTAATTCGTTGCTATCATAGAAAGTGCAGTTGACTTTTTTGAAAGGTGCAGGATTGGCAGCTTTAGAAGACTGAAATCCTCTGTTCATATACTGAATTGATGTCAGTAGTACCAGTGTTAGGAGTGAGAGAAGAGCAGTGATTCCAGCAGGGCTTGTGAATAACAGCTTTTTTAGCAAATTAAAAAGTAAAAAAACAAACCAGAACAACAAAATGACTTCCATGTAGGGTGAGAGGAAGTACTGCATTTTGATATTTTTTTTTACAATTAAAACTAGTCTGACTAAGACAACAACATTAAAGGAAATTTTGAAAGTAAGTCATTTTCAAACAAGAACTAAAATGAACACTTTAAAAACAAGTGGGGGAAAAGTTAAATTTTTTCCCCCTGTTCCATCTTCCTACAAAGAGATCAGAAATTCTGTGCAGTGGTCTGATGTGACCAAATATACCATTTTAAACTCCTCCTTGGGACTATGTCTAATGTGCTTCTCATCTCCAGGACTACTTAAGCCTAGACCTGACACTTTTTATAAGGATGCTAACCCCAGGCTGGGTTTGTGGGCTATGTGTCCAGTCACTGGAGGCTGGGCTGAGACAAAAAATTCATTTTACATGAACTATTAAAACACCACCAGCTGGTCACAAACACAGGCCACATCTTCCCTTAGAACCCTGACTGATGACCTGCAGGACTCTTTCCCAGACCTCTCCATTTATTGTGGAGTATTTTTCTTGACTGACTGGGTAGGCAGTGGTGTAGGGATCCTGACTTAGTAGGCTCAAGTGAAATAGGCAAAGGGGCTTCACCTTTTCAATTACCTGCCAAGGATAATAATCCTTTATTTTAATCTTGCAGCAGGCAAATGTACTGAGATGAGATATTCGATATGTATATGCATGACTAAGGTTTTAGCCCCTGCTTTCCGAAAGGTCTTTGTAGGGAAGTCATCCCTTGTCTTAACAAAAATCAAAACCCTCTGGACAAAATAAAATGGGCTCAACCATGTGCTCCAAATTCTGTGGTGGAAAGGTAGGGTTGTTGTCATTAGCAGACCAAGGATATCTGACTATTGCAATCCAAATTGAAAGCTAATACAGAGACCAGCTTTATCATATAAAGCCCTTCCTCCTGCCCTTGCAGAGAGACCCTTCCTCTTTTCATTTCAGCATCCAAGAGGGGAGAAGTGAATTCCAGCAGTTTACAGCTCCCAGGGAGGGAATGTAGTGTGGTAATCTCCCACAGTTTCTAGCTGTTAAAATAAATTCTTCCCATGTTAGTAAGACACCCCTGAGGCCTCAGGAGAACAGGTGCTCACTTGACCCAAGTGTCACCTGCACCTAATATATCACATCAGCCTCAGGGAGAAAAAATGCAGCCAAAGCTTCCTTCCCCACACCCACCCGGGGGAGGCCTGGCTCAGCACAACTGCAGATGGAGACCCGCGTGTGCACTAGAAACTGTGCAGAACGCCTACCTTGAGAGATGGGATTTGCTTATTGTGCCACTTAGCCTGTCTGTCTGCTGCTGTGCCTCCAGTGATGAATGGTTCTTTGGAGGGTTGAAGGAATCGTGCAAGGCTCCTGTTTGTCCATTGCAATTTTTGAGGTGAGGCATGTATACCAAATGTCCTTCTACCAGGTGGCCATCTACTGACTTTTTGAAGAAGGTCTCTGGATTCTTATGGCTTTACATTGCATAGCTAGTACTGCTGGTCTTGGTGAGGGAGATGAACAGCTTCCTCTGATTTTGGTGAGGGAGCATTTTCTTGTGCAAATCTCTCGGAAGTGAAAGGAATTAAAACAAAAATTTTCTTCAGGGAGTAAGTTGCAGGTCATCTAGTAACAACAACTCTTCCTCTGTCCTCTCCCACAGCAACCTTAAGGTGAAAAGTGTCATTCAAAGTAGCTTGAATGATGACGTGTCTAGAGAAAGACAACAGCTATGGAAATCCAGGCCTGACTATGCAATTCTGGAGGTGTGTGGGGGAACATCATGATGAAAGCAATGGGGCATGTCCTCTGTACACGCGGTCCTGGCTGCCCACCATTGGTTTCTGGAGGTGGATTTAAAGAACAGTAAATCCTACCTCTTCTGAAGAAGTTGATGGGGACAGAGATGCTAAAAAAGAAGTCAGAGGAGATTGCCCCCAATATTAATCAACAGGGTATGGTAGAAGAGAGAATGTAATTTTATCTGAATAATCTCAAGACCCATGTTACATTATTACAACAGTTACCCCAAAGCCACGGCAGCCAGGTTATGCAATGATGGGCTTAAAACATAGTTTACATTCCGATCTTGTACACTACAACCCAAGCTCTTGGACCACACATACTTAGGCTCTCATTGTTGTCAATACCTAATTATGTGTGCTAATTATTTACCAGGTTATTAATTATTTTGCTAATTATTTAGACTCTGCATGTGACTGGTCATTCCAAATGATGTACAACATGGATTAATTTCACACTTCATGCCATGTTTATGCCAAAGTCAAAAAGGCTTATATTTTTTCATGATTAGAGAGCAATGTAGAGAGGCGATTGTGGAACAGTTGTTCAACACAAGGTTCCTGGGAGCCTCAGCTGGAATTTCTAAGTAGCCACCTCTCTTTGTGTTCACTTCCAGGCTATGTGAAGCTGAACAGTTATGTTTTGCTGAATGCAATGTTGCGTGAGGACTCGCATAAACTTTCCGTGAGCCTCTAGTTGCAAGTGTTTGGGAGCCATCATCTAATATGGAAATAGGTTCAGCAGGAGCTTATGATTTAAATGACCAATTGCTGCACAGTAATGATCAGCTTGTGAACATTCCTGAGCCTCTGTTAGAAGAGGAGTCTGGGTTGTGATACTAATGGTTTTGCACAGCAAAGATGTTTCAGAAAATTAAAATCTGTTCGTGGAATACTCTGGCAGCAGCAAAAGAGTTATATATGGCTTGTAAATTCTTCACCAAGCTCTAAGAATAGCAAACTGCTTGCAGAAGAAAAAAATTGGGGATGCACACGTAGAAACATGAGTAAATAGGAATCGCTGCATTTACTTGGGGTGAAATGGTAAGCAAATGGAAGCAGATAAGAAACACACTGATGCTTTCAAAAGACTTCAGGTCAGTTTTTCTGAGTGGCTGTTAGTAATTTACTTCTCTGTCTCACTTCCCATGTCTTGGCTAATACTGATACTCATTCAAGGATGGGAAAAGAGGAAGATCAGAGAAGGAGAATAGCCTTGTGTCTATGTCATCTTAGTGGACACTGAGGAACTGGAGAAGAGAAGATAGCCAGCTCCAGAGTATGGGTGGAAAAGGCATGGAGAAACTCTTTCCCATGATTCTCATTTCACTCCCATTACTAAGGCACAGGAAAAATACAGTCCTCAGTTGTGGAGCTAGAAGTCTGTGTGTGTTTTTCCTTGTAGAAGACTTACAAACTTTTCCTGAGGGCCACCTGTAGAGTAAAGCCTCCTCACTGCAGCTATCTGGGAGTCACTAGAGGCAAGCTGAGTATTGTTATTATTTATTTCTGTTTGCTGTAACCAATTATACAAAAGCTTTCTCAGTCCATCAAAAGTAATAGCCTGGGAAGTGTGGGAGGGAAAGGCATTGCAAAGAGGCATTTTATCTTTGACACACGCTTCTGGGCAGAGGATTGAAGGTCAATGTGTACACATCATACTGGGCTGATTACAGTGTTGACAACCATTCACTTAGTTTTATGAAATTATCAATTGATCTGTGATTGCAGAATCTAATCAAGGCTTAGAAAATACAGCGGGTGGAAAAGCCAGTTGGGCTGGATTGTTCTTCTACATCAGGCCCTGTGGGAGGGGTCTCTCCAGGATCTGTGCAGCTTCCTGGGAGAGGGATTAATGCCACATTCCCTTTTACAGCTTGGTGGGAGGACAACCTTTACTATCAGATGCTTTGTTTCTTAGCTGACAGGTCATCCTGTCCTTTTGTGGTGTGTTAATTCAAGGAGCACAAATTTGCTCACCCACTACTGAAATGACATAGAATTGCAAGCGTATTAATGTTATGAAGGTATTCACATGGATTTGGCTCTGGGTGAAAGGTTTACATATCACAACAGGAGTCTCTGGCAACATTTTAAAGTAATTAAAGATCTCTAGATATTGGCAATTCCATATCCCCAAGAAAGCAGTGCAAAATTTCTCATGACAGTAGTTCTTAAAGGACCTTCAACAAACTTTTCTGTAAAAGGAAGCCACCGCCTCTGAAACAAGGCAACCCCTGGGAACGGTCAGCAGTGTTTGCTGGAGCCTGAGAAAGGAGTCGGAAAGGAGGAGGGAACATCTGCAAGGGAATACCTGAGAATTTGTATTATTTACATATGATGAAAAGTGCAAGATTTATCAAAAGGCATCCTGACAAAATATGGAAAAAAGGACTTCATCAGTAATGTGCACTGATATAATTTAACCGGGTTATTATAAATCTTATAATATCGTTACTTTCTGAAAGACCCAGATCCAGGTGTCAAATTATAATTTGGATGGTTTGTCTTTTAGCTACTTACTTTAAGAATCAAGTTTTCAGTTTTATAGCAGAAAAGTTAGAAAATATCTTTTGTGACCATTCTGAAGGATCAGAAAATAGAAGTCAAAATCCTTTTCTGTTTTAGTTTGGTATTTTACAGAAAATACCTTACACAGATTGTAGAGAAGAATGTTGTAATTTTTTAAACACTTGAACTTATCAGTACTGAGCAACATGGAACTGGTGTCAATGCATGGATTTTTCTCCCAGAGCTTTCCCTTCTGAAGGCTGAACAGACCTGCTATATCACCATTCTTTTTCTAGTAGGATATAGTATTTTTCTAGCTATCTATACTCTTTTTTTTATACTATTTTTCTAATCTAAGTACACAGCATTTCCCTTTCAACTCCTTTGCTCTGTCACTGGAAGTGCAGTAGTCAGATAATAATGTTGGACCCCAACTTCTGCATAATTTCTTTTAATTAATGGTTAGTTAATGGCAAAAATACTACTTCTACACTTTTGTAAGCATTCCTGCACACCTCAACCTTCTAAAGCTGGTAAGCTTGACAAGATCCAGTATGCCAGGTGGGGTGATATTGATGTTTTTGCCTGCTCTGACCTTCTAAAGGCAGAAAGAGCACCCATTAAGAAGCCCTAGAAACATTCTCCTTGTTTCATGTAGCAACTGATGAAATTACTCCAGTGAAAAATCAGGAAAACATTACCATTAACTGCAACATGAGAGCAATTCAGAATTCTTGCAAAGATCAGGGCTGTTGTACTGGGGGATGTTCAGACACCTAAGCAGAGACGTAACTGGTCTGAGGACCTTCATGTCTGAATAGTCAGAGTTTTTGGAATCCAGAATATTCTAAAATGAAGAATCTGTTCTCCAAGGTAACAATAATGACTGAAGAATACAAGGCTTTTAAAGCCAACAATAACAAAGGGATTTGGAGCAGTGGAGTGTGCCCTCTCTTTTGCTAAGTAAGGTTTGTATTATTTTTTCCACTGGTGTAAGGAGGTATGAATGGACTATTTCTTTTTATGCTAAATGAAGGAAGCAATTCTCCTGTAATCAAAATGAAGAAAATAGGCAAAGCCTTGACACTATGGAGCTTATAAGGATAACTCAGACCATAATAAAAGCCTTTCTCTGAAATAGGGGGGGGGGGAAAGGGAGTTTTTCCCAGTCCCCTGCTTTGCAAAAGTGAGGGTAACTCTCAGAGTCATGCTGGGGGTTGCTCAAGTGGTGGAGTCATAATAACTGAAATTGGTACCTGTGTTCAAACACCTGCCAGAGTAGTTCTCCACCTTCACAGCCTGGTTTCTAAGCCTTTCTGGTACCCTACCACCAGTTGGCAGAAAATAGCTGTATCAGTTGTGTTCCACTGCTTTATTTCTAAGACCATGGTGGTTCTCAGAAGGCAGCAGAGAAATTGAAGAGGTTATCCCATGCCCTCTCCTGATCTGACTGAGGTGGCTCTAGCAAGCAAACGTATTTCCAGTCTCATTTTAAAATGCTTTACAGTTTAATAAAATGGAAAATCAAATTGCAAGAGAACAAAATTATTTTCATAAACGTTGTGGGCAAAGGGGTCCTTTGGATAATAGCAATTTTATCTCTGTTTTTGAATCTTCAGGCTGCCCTAAATACATGCAATAACAGTAAGTCATTCACAACATGTACATTCTCACAGAATTACTGTATTAAACAACTGTGTTAAACTGGTGGGGAGCAAAGGTATATCTCTTTTATTATCCCTGCAAACAGAACAGAGGCTGGTTGGTAGAAGCTGGCCTTGTTGCCATGGATAGTTAAGGTCTAAGCCTATGGAGGTCAGCTTGGACAGTCATCATTTACTACTCAAAGACACTGTCCTGTGGTCACACCAAACTGTAGGTGGAAGGATGGAAATAAATGGTGATGTTTGAGGAGCCATACTGGTGGAAGGGGTTTGTCGCTTTTTTAATGGTAGAGATCTATACTTACAGACTACAAGTCAAACTGGAGAGCCATGGGGATGAGGTTTCCTTTTTAATTGGAGATGTTAAAACAAATCCTCAGCACAACCTGTACTGTTACTAAGGTCAGGCTTTGGCTAAAACTGAAATGACTTTTTATCATCACAGCTGAGTCACAGAACTGGAGAGCACTGAGCAAGCTGGTGGTGATGGGGTGGGACTATTGTCCTCAGAGCCCCTCTCCTTGTCCTGTCTCAAGTTACTTCTGTAATATGTTGTCTGCAAGGGAAGGGGCTATGACTGTAGATATGGATGTGCTCCAGAAGCAAAACACTCCTCAATGCCAGCCTCTGCCTGGGATTTACAGAGAGGAGACGGACAGAAATCACACTGGCGTCCCACTATCCGCATTGCCCTTTGTGTGTCAAAAAGCACAGGGACTGTGATTTTTATTCCCCCCTGCCCCTTGCTATACCTACCTTCAATATCACTTCGTAGGACAGAGGGTCAAGCACAGGGGATAGGAGGAATGAGAAACCCCTAAGGCTGATCCACGATGTCTTTTCCTACAAACTCTGCTTCAAGGAGTACTCTGCTCAGTACTTGGGCAAAGACCCCAGGGAGATCATGTGAGGACTAAGCAAGACCCAAGTCAGAGTTCCAGAGTCTGACCTCCTGGGCTCATCTGCACATCTCATGGTGCCAGACTGGAAGTTTCTTTCTCTTTGTTTTTACTGTAAGTAAAATCCCATGACTGAGAAGTTTTGCTGAAACAAAAAACTTTTACCTGCAAAGTTTGATGTCAAAAGACTGACATTTTGAATGAAAAAACATTTCATCAGGGAATGTACACCTGTCTCTATTCTGTAGATATTGGCCAGTTTGTATGTTTATAACAAGTGCTGAGAAGGAACATTTTGTCTCCTGTGAATATGGCCGGTTTGGGGAAAACCATGGTTTTGATGGATTGCTCTCAGAGCCCTCTGTTATTAGAGATGTTTCCCTGCTTGGATTCCAAGGGGTGGAAAAGTTTATCTTTAATAGCAGGAAACAGATGTATCATCATGTGGTAGAAATATTCCCTCCATGTGGAAAACTCTTTAGTAAAATTTTGGAGAATAATTTTGATTTTTTTTTCTTTTCCCTTAAATTGTAAAAACTTTGCTAGCAAACCCTCAAAAGAAACACTGGCAGAGCTGAGGTGGTGAAAATGGGAACAACCAGTTATCTCCAGGGCGTCTAGGCTTCCTTTATACACAAAGCCATATTAGTTAATTCTTCACTTATTTCTGATTATATGAAGACATGGGTTTTGAGGCCCTATGGTCTGAAAGCTTCCATTAGAAGAAAGTTGATCCAGGGGTTAGGAAACAGGCTTGCTATTTTGGAAGCAACAGTTAAATTTGCTGTCTGGACACATCTTTTCTATGTTATTTGATGGATAAGTATCCTCAGTCTGTCAGGTTCTCATCCATAAAAATAAGAATATTTCCACCTTATCCTAAATGTGTTATGAAATAAATCTACAAGGTTGAGGCTCTCTGTCTCCCTGTGTGCACACAGATGTATACCTAGGCTCCCTCCTCCCTTTCTGCAGAGATGTTACTTTATTCTTACAGCAGATTCACAGCTTCTAAGAGGCAAAGGTGTTGGCTTGTCCCTGAACCCTCTTTTCTCTTTGCTGTGCAAAATAACATTCTAAAAATGACCCAAAATTCTGCCAGCAGACACCAATTTCACAGTGCTCTCTGTAGCTGAGGCACATCCTGGTTCAATGTGACTGAATAAGCTCATAGAAAGAGGAGTTTGTCTGTCTACTACGGTTTGAATCAAGTGATACATAGTATAACAATGTGGGTTAAAATGCATTAACTGTATTTCCTAGTCATAGTTATGTATAATACATAAATAATGCTCAAATATGAATCAAATTATGTATTACTAATTATTATTCCTATTATTTGAGTCTGAAGAATGAGAATACATTTTGGACTAAACATAGGTGCTTTTTTTTCTTCTTTTAGTCTATGAAAAGCTGATGTTTCTTTCTGTGTGGAGAACACAAAGCCTGAGATTACAGAACTGGGCTGGAAAAGCTAACATCTATTCCAGTGATCCATGGGGCAATGCTGATTAATGCTCTGACAGCTCTTGCTAGAGTTTCCCTACCTGCAGAAGTAATATAGAAACAGTGTCTCATAGAGTGAAGCCAAATTTATGTTTGTTAAGTACCTTCAGAATAGAGGTTTTTGGAGCTATACAAAGCAGCTGAGTGTGCATCTATGCACATTCTGACATATGCTACCCTTTCTCAGGATAAAAGGTTGTAATAGAATACTTTGCCCAGTCAGAGGATTTGAATCTATCTCACCTTCAACATCAGGGTCAGAACAACCCTATGTCCTAACATATTGGTCTTCTAAAAGTCTAGGGAGCATCTCAGCCTGTCACCCAAGGGAACCTCAGGGTGCTGTGGATAAATAAGCAGGATCACACTGTATTTGGGGTTATCTTGTATGCAATTCTCCACCTACCATTTTGTTGGTAAGCGCACCAATTGGGAGTTTTGTCTATGGATCTGATTAGAAACCCATTTGAAATCATGGGAGTCTTTCCTTTCAGCCAGCAGGATTTGAATGTGATAGCTTGTAAGACTGCTTGGGCCTCACTGGGATGAAAGGCACTGTACTGAAATGTAGTACAAAAAAAGTTCCTTCTTCCATACTTTCCTATTCACATGAATATAGGTACATCCACCTACTTCAGTACACTGAAATGAATATCCCCTATAAGAATAAAGCTTATCAAAGTCTAAACACAGTGCGATCAGCCTTCTGTGTAGATGCCAAACCTTACTGAGCAGCAGCAAAAAGAATTAAACTCAACAGAGGAAGACAGAGACTCATTAAAAAGAGTTATAACAAATCCGTTATTAGACATTTAAAGAATAAACTTGTTAGAACAAACCTGTTAAATAAATCCTCAGCAAAGCTAATTAGGTCAGTGTTGCACTGGCACAATGGCTCACTTCTTCCATAGAAGACTTAATGACAGCATAAGCCTGTTAAAGGAATACACTAAGTATACAATAAGCCAGCTATTTAAAGGATACCTCAGTCAGTTCATCCTCTAAATCTGACTTACCTACAAATTGTCACTGGTGAGAAATATCTCCTAGGCTCCAAATGCCTATTGAAAACCCAGGCCCACGTGCCTTCTCGTTTGTGAGGGAGACATCCATGGATGTGCCCCTTTTTCCAAACAAAGGGACTGGTGATGGCTGTGGAAGAACTATGCGACTGAGGGGTTTTTGTTTTCCTTTCTCTCTGTGTGGTACTCAAGGTGCAGATTAACCAACTGAACCTATTCTTAGAGCTTTAATGACAATATTGATCGACTATTGGTGAAGCAGCAAGGAAAGAAAGAGAATATAAATAATTACTTTGCTTCTATATAGTGGGTTTTGTCAGTGCATGTGTAAGGATGGATGATTGGGAGATTAAAGATGTTTAACTGAGGCTTGGAATATCTGGCTTTGTCCCAGTTCTGCTTCTGGTTTTATGTAAAACATACTCTTTCTACATCCCTCAAAAAAACCAGGGTGACTACCGCTTCCTTTTGACTTCACCTGTTGCAATACGAGGCCTGTGAGGCAAGCCTTAACTTCCCTCAGGATGATCTACAAAGCTGAATGAGGCTGTGGAAGAGTGTGTTAGCATTCCTGTGATGGCTTAGTCTTGGTAGTGTGGGTAACTGCAGGAGTGGAGGTGTAGGTGCAAACCATGATATTCTCAGTACTAACATTTCCCACAAATACCGTAATATGTTGCTGCCACCGTGCCTTCATGCTGCTGGGTAGGCAAAAAGCTGGGTGGGCAACTGTAGTTAGCTCAGTTCTGGCTTCTAGGTGAAAGTTATACAAACAATAATCCCGACAAGACAAAAGCATTAGATTGGTGTATTATATATATTATATAGATGGAAGCAGAAGCGAAGAAGAGTAAAGTGAGCCCCTTGACATTATGTGGCCATCCAGCAGCAGAGCGAAAAATAGAACCCAAGTGTCTGAGTTGGTCCTGCACATCTTATGCAACAGATCACTCCCTCCAGAGGTGAACTGGGAGATTTTCCGCAAGAAACATGGGAAGAATTAAATGCTGACTAGCTTTGAGGGAAATGATCTAAAACTAGCAGGGAAAGAAATGTTTATTTCTGGAGAAGGTGTCACAAGCAAATGAAAAGCTTGAAAACAAGAATTGAACACTGCATAAAGAAACACTTCACAGCCACAGCCCTTTAAGTTGCTTTGAGTGTCTGTGTGCAGAATTCATTGCTGGCAACCAAAAAACAGCGTCGGCTCTGAAGGCTGAACCTAGGGTATGAATCTACTGTAACAGCACTGGGACACCGGGGATGACAGTGCTCTAGGGGAGACATCTGGGCTGGGTCAGAGCTGCCATGGACAAATGGATACCAAGAGGGGACTAGATAGGAAATAAGAACCTGCAGCATCCCCTAGACTGAATTTCTGCTTAATTTCAACCCACTCCTGAAGAAATGCAGTGAATGAAGTGTTTGGTATGGAAAGCTGGAACATGCTCATACCAGAGCATGTCTGGCCAGCAGGAGATGAAGCAGCATGTAGGTAAAGTTAATTGTTAGTTATATTGCCATTAGCAGGGGAAGGTAGCAGCTGAGTTCAGGACTGCTCAGGGAGTGGTGTGCGTACACACAGTAAGTAGCAGTCTTTGCTTTGGGAAGCATCCAAATAAAATAAACAAGGTGGAGTTTTTATACACGCTCTTTAACATGCTGCTTGGGAAACTGTGGCATAAAAGCTACATCTAAGAAGCTACTTCTAAACAGTCTGGCAGCTGTGTTTCACACTATGCACTAAGATCTTGGTCCCAGACACCTGGACAGGGGACAGGTTCTTGGTTTACTTGACTGTGTCTCTGGAAATGGATTCCTGAATGTTTTGATTTGTCCTTCCCTGCTCTGGCCACTAACCAGAGTAGCCTGAGAGGCTGTGTTTATGCAGAGAGGTTTTGTAAAGCACTTAGGCATGTGCCTTTCAACATAGTTCCTGAAAATCAATCGCATCAACTTTTTCTTAACAAGATGAAAAGTCCTTATTGTATATGAGAAATAACCCTGCTCAAGGCATGTGGTTACTGTATCGTAACAATAACCCCACTTCTCAGGGTGCAGGTATGCACCAGCTATCAACCCTGTGACTCACTGCGTACCTGAGGCAAAGTGCAGTTATCTCAGAGTAGCAGCATGCTCTAAAACATGTCATTCCTTAGCGATTCAAATTCAAATTTTCTCCCAAATAAATAATAAATGATACCCAGAGGAAAAAAGTAAATATTACTTCTTATTTCTCTCCATATATTCAATACTTGCCAGGTATATTGGTTTGTGCAAAGATAATGGTGATAGTCCATTCTGACCTAGACTATTGCTGAAGAAAAAGTGCAATTTGGTTGCATGAATCTGTTGTAAAGTGCTGGACTCCCTGCCCTGGTGATATGGATCCTTGGGCTCCAGAAAACGGAATTTACCCCCTTTGTGTGGCAGATAGCCAGGTGGCTTGGGTGTTATTTATAATCCAGAGATAAAAAGACAAAGATGAAACAGTCTTGTGCTATCCCTTCCAGAAGCTGAAAAAAATTGCCCATACAGTTACAATATATCAGCATCAATTTAACAGTCACGCAGTCAGATGTGTATACATGTCATGACTTGATTTTATGCTGTCGGTGGTACCGTTATTCTGCAGTAAAATCCAATCGGATGACCTTAGCACAGCCGTGCCAGTTGTGCACTGGTTTCTCTTGGGTAAATCAGAAAAGAAGAACTGACCCCCTAACTCTCATTGATGTACTTCAGAATTAGCTTAGAAAGACTATGGATGACAGTGGCTGTCCACTTCCTCCAGCAACCCCTGTTAATCAAGCTAATATATCTCTTTCTCATGCCTGCTTCATAAACATCGAGAGATATCAGTGCCTCTTGCTTTGCCACCTCCTTTGCAATGAACATTTTTGGGGGTCTGAGAGACACGAAACAGATGCAAGAACATAGGTATGTTGGAGTGAGGAATAAGGAAAAAAAGCTCAATTGAACGTTCTAGTCCCTGGATTTGACTGCATGCGGGTTTCATCTACCAACATTTTTTTGAGTGGTCTGAAGTGCTGAGTGATTGCAGATAGAGGCAGAGTGAGGCTTGAAGCCTTCTGTGCAGTGTGCAGCTCATGAGGGGTTGGGAGTTACAAGTAGTTCCCTTTTGAAAGCCTTAGTCCAAGTTCAGAAGGAAACTAAGCTGCAGGTGATGAATACTGATGACTTGTACTTGGTACCAGACAATAGTAACAATAGCGAATATGAAAGACTGCTAATAAAGGGGATGGATTTGTGACTAGGAGGGGATAATCGGCAGATATGGGTTCATTTGCTTGCTCTTCCGTGCACCTCAGCAAGTTCTAGAGGAAAGTGTTCAACTCCTCAAGCTGCATCCCTCTAAAATTTAGGAATTCAGTCTAAGCTGCTGATTTGGTTCCCTTTAGAGTCAACACAGAGAGCCCAAAGTTCAGAAGGAAATTCATCCCATGTCAAAGATAGTGTCTAACAGGAAGATTACACCTGTAGAGTTAAACTGACTCCTTTCTGTTAACTGGAGAGAATATTTAGATAAATACCTGAAGCCAAATGCCTGGCCTGTTCTAACTGGCCATGAATACAATGGATCAAATCATTAATTTTGCAACAGTTAGCCTTGGCCAGGAACCTTCATATCAATGACAGTTGGGAAACAATCTTCTGAGCTGGGAAACAATCAGTTCTCACTGTTCTTTCTGTCCACTACATTTTCCTAGAACCGACCTTATAGCGGTTGCTGTCTTATTTTAATCTTCCATGAGAGACAAACAGCTATTACTTCTTTTTCACAAGACCTCTTCTTCCTACCCAAGACCAGTAGGAAAAATACTAAAAAAGCTAATCAGAAAGCTAGCTGTCAGGAGATTGAAAATCTCATTCTGCAACCCCCAGAAGCTCACGGTGCTCAGAACAAGTATCCTGAGAGGTGAGTGCCTAGGACAGCTGAAGTTCATTTTTGAAGCTGTGGCATTTCTTCCTTTGTTAGTTTGATGCTGGAAAGGGATTTATCTCAAAAGATAAATTTGGGATATGTTAATTTAGGAGAAGTGCAAAGGTGAAGAAGCACATACTTGGAAAGTTTAGTGAGTTGAGAGTCTTTCAGGCTTCTAGAGCTGCACTGAGGGTGATAAAGTTTAATGCAGAGGAACCAGCTATCAGAAACTCCTTTCAGAAAAAAACCAATTCCCCACTGTTTCTTCCCACTCTGCTGGGACCTGCCAACATTTTTGCTTAGCTTGGCAGTGGGTTTCAGCCTTCCCCCCAGCCCCTGCTCAAGCCTTGACTGTAACCTTTAATTCTGCACTGGGTATGGTGGAAACAGTCTCTGCTAGCTCCTTGCCTCCTTAGCCCTGACCCTTGAGCCCACTCCCAGACTTCTTCCCACCATCATCAAAACAGCCTGGTATTTGTCTGGCCACACAGCCCTTCATATCACCCATCCTGCTTTGTGAACAGTGAGACAACCACTCACATGCAAAGGGATACCAACAGCGAATGAATATGGTTGGTGCTTAGGAGCTGGATATCTCTGCAACACAAAGCACAGTCTAAATAAGATCACTACTTACTGTGATATTGTTTGCAGAGGAGAAAGAGGAAATACATTTCACAAGAGACTGGGAGAGCACCAGAATATCAATACAACACTCACAAAGCAAGCTCAATCCATTTTTCGTCTGTAATAAACAATGAAGTCTGCAAAACCTTGACAAGAATACGTTCTGCATCCTCAAGGAGGGCAACACAACAGGATACATGGAAAGAAAAAGTTTGCCAGTAGCATAAGAAGAACTCAGAGTAGGGTCTGATTATCTTCACCAGCTCATGGGACTCTGAAGTGAGTTTTTTCTGTAGAATCACAAATAGAGATGAAGTATTCACCGTATGCAGTTGACACGTACAGCTCCTTTTGCACTGGATAATGGCACTTTGCACTGGCCTGTCTGGGATAGAGCTAATTTCCTTTATAGCAGCTCATATGGTTCTGTGTTTTAGATTTGCGACCAAAACAATGCTGTTAACATGCCGATGTTTTAGCTATTGCTGAACGGTGTTTGCACAGCACCAAGGCCTTCTCTGTTTCTCACTCTGCTCCCCCAGTACATAGATTGGGCGGTGCACAAGAGGTTGGGAGGGGACACAGCTGGGTGGATGACCTGAGCTAACCAAAGAGATATTCCGTGCCATGTAACATCATGCTCAGCAATAAAAAGTGGGAAAAAAAGGGGATTTTAGTTAGGTTAGCCATCTTTTGCTTGGGAACCAACTGGGTATTGGTCTACCTATTAGAGGCGGTGAGTGATTGCCTTTGCATCTCTTGTTTTGTTGTCTTTTTCTCATCTTCTACTGCTCCTTCAAGTTATTAGCAATTTTTCTCTCGACCACCAAGTTTTCTTGCTTTTACCTGTCCTTTTCTCTTCCCCCATCCCACTGGAGTGGGGGGTGGAGGGGAGTGAGCAAGCGGCTGTGCAGTGTTTAGTTGAATACTGTAGTTAACCCACACCCACAACACACTTGGAGCACACAGTGGAAAACCATTTGCTCATTTTTTGTGGTAGCTGCTACGTAAGCAACACGGACACTTCTCTCTGCTTTCTAGATCTCTCAGTTTCATGTGATGTTTTCCTAAACTTCTAACAGACAGTCCAAATTACTGTTTCCCCATCCTTGCTGCCACCATAATTTTGGGTTTTGGTTTTTTTTGCCTAATGCTTGCAAAACCATGTGTGTTGTGAATTTCTGTTCTCATTCATATCCTCCCTTGATTGACTAGTTTCTATTTTCTTCATGGGAAGAATATTGTAGTTTAAAAAAGATCTGAACATTGCTTTTAGGACAACAGTTGAAAGAGGCAAAAAAAAAAAAGTGAGGATTGGACATGCTAAGATTGTTAACAGCTCAAAAAAAGTCCTTACTGGAAGAAGAAATAGAAATTCTTGTTCAATGGAGCTTTGCTGATTTGGGGTGAAGATCCAGGCTTTGTTCATTGCAGGGAGAAGGTAAGTTGAAATATCCAAGACTAAAAAGAACAGACCACTGAAAAGAGAAAGCTACTGAAGTGAAATAATTTTGTTTTTAAAAATGGCATCCAGAAACCTTATCTTTGACACATAAGAACAGACACATAGCTAAATATGCTGTAACCTGCTTAGGTTTCCAAAGCAGCAAATTAAACCAGTGGACTATGCAGTGAGTGTCCATTCAGATGAGCAAAGCTCATTGAACACAACAATACTGTAAGAGAACATGTTGAATACTCAATGCACCAAATAATCCTCTTTTGATACGGATGCAGTAAAAGCTTTTGGGAAAGAGGCAGAAATAGCGTATGTATGAATTGGGGGAAAAAGAGACAAAACGTTCTGGGACAGGCAAATGATGAGCAAAACTACTCTCTTTGTTTTGTTTTATGTTTTCCTCTTACTATGTTTTTATGATACTGATAGCAATTCGTATTTCCAGGCAGGACACCAGTCCCAAGAGTTTGTTGACTCTGACTTTCTGGAACAAGCTGTTACTTTGTAGAGAATATTTGAGTTGTTCTCTAGGTCTGTGAGACCTTGGGTGCCTGAAGAGTAGCATCTCACCTGTTTTCTCTCACTCCCTCTTTGCAGGAATATGAAATATCAGGCTGGGTGGTGCCAGGTCCTGCTAGACCCAATCACACAATAGCCTTCCCAGATGTAGTGAGGGAAGACACCCAGTGTTGTTGCATTAGTTGAATCACTAAATCCCATGTGACTACAGCACTTGTTCATGGAGCCTTTGCTTTGATGTCAACCAACCTCATGTAGGACAGAATGATTCCTCTTCCATTTCTGGTAAATGCCAAGAGCACCAATGAAAGAACACGCTAGTGATAAGCCCCAACACCATTTATTTGTTTAAGCAAATGCTTTGCACTTGTTTATATGTTCTGTGTAAGACCTGATCTCTCAGTCTTCTCTGCCATGGTGTAAGTCATTCCTCTGTGGCCTTGTACCAGGGGAATCTGCGAGAATCATTTCAGCCTTTTATTTGAGCCAGTGTGACAGAATCCGGGCTGGCTTACCAGGAAGTGTGCTTTGTGGCTGAACAGTCACTTGGAAAAAAGTAAAACTCGGGAGCTTTGGGTACACTGTAACTGAGATAAGCTAAGCTTCAGCCCTATCGGAACAGCTTGGAGTTTAACCAAACAGCTGCTAATTCTGCTTAGGAAAGATTTGCTGAAGATTTAGCTTAAGACAATGTTCTGTAGCCACAGGGGATGGGTGAGAGAAGGACAGAGTGTCCTTGCAGGCCAGAGAAGGGGTTTGGAAGGAGGGTGTCTCCCGTTGCCCTCCTTGCCCCATGTACGCTGCACAAGGTGGCTGATTGTTTTTCCTTCTGTCGGCACGGCACAGCTAGCGACTGACTTGCCTGAGGGGTCCCTGGCTAGAAACCTCACAGAACGGCAGGAATTGTTAAATGCTCTTCCTACGCCGGGTTGCCTTTGCGGAGCTGCTGAGATTTGTTTGGGCGGGTCATGCCCTTGAGGCACCCCCATCTCCATTCCCCGTCCCAAACCTTCCCCGGGCCCCCCGCCGGGTGGACCCGGCCGAGCAGCCGGGCCAGGAGGCGCCGGGAGCGCAGCCGGCTGCCCGCTCCCTCCCGGGGCGGCTCGGCTCGGCTCGGCTCGCCGGCCGCCAGCCCAGCCCGCTGCCAGCTGCTGCCGGGCGCTGCCCGTGGGGGCCGGGCCGGGCCGGGCCGGCGGGGGCAGCCGCTGCGGCGAGGGGCGGTGCGGGGCCCCGGGCCCGCTGCGCCCCCGGCCCCGCCCGCCGGGCCGGCGCTGTCCGCGGTGCTGAATCGCGCCCGCACGGCGGGGCGGAGCGGGGGGGGAGCGGCTCCTTCGTGTCGTCCCCCCCCCCCCCCGCCCCAGCAGGGGAGATGGGAGCCCCGCAGTGGGGAGTCCGGCTGGGGGACAGCCCGCTCCCCCCCGCCCCCCCGCCAGCAGCTCCCTGCTCGGCGGATCCAGCCCCGTGCCGCCTGGCTCCGGTGAGGAGAAAATCGCAGGCGAGGCGGGAGGGAAATTAAATGGATGGGGGCTGCCTGGAAGCGCAACCAGTCCCGCTGCAGCCTCCTCCCCAAATCCGGGGGACAGACAAGTTTAGGTCCCCCCACAGTCCCGTCCAGCGGCCCTTCCCTGTCTCATCCTCCCTTCCCGCGGCCCAGGCTCCGTCTGACCGGAGCTTAAGTCCCTCCTTTTTACCCCCCCACCCTTCCCCCCTCCCTAATTATGTACAAAACACTTCTTAGAATAAAATGGCCAGGCTGGGGCTCCTCCCTGCTTTCCTCTTCCCCATTCATCCTCTCCAGACCGCTCCAAGCCCCTCCCCCGGTGGCAAGCCCAGCCTCTCGCTTCCCTCCTGGAGCCCTTTTCATTTTTATTTCTAACCCCCTCTCCATTCTCCCTGCTGCCTCTGCTCCTTCCCCCGATGGCTACGAACTGAGCAGCAGAAGAGAAGGGGGGGGGGCAAAGGAATAAGGGAAGGTGAAAAAAAAAAGGCAAGAAAAAAGAAAAAGCAAAAGAAAGAGGGGGAAAAAAAGGAATTTTTTTTTTTTTTTTTTTTGCCTCTGCCCTTAATGCCCGCGATCTGGATCAAGGAAGAGGATTTTCTGTCTGAGCATGAAAAGGACTGCTAGAGCCCCAGGATTTTCACGCCTGCATTATCAGCCCAGCACCCAGTATGCGAGCTGGACAGAGAAGCTCTCCCACAAGTTCCTACCGAGCCGAATAAAACCCACGGGCGACCAGATCTCCGCCAGAGAGGGACATTAGCATCAGGTAAGGCGAGCGCTGCCGTGCTGCGGCTGCAGCGATGCCCCGGCGGCGGGCGCCGGCCGGGCCCCCCCGTCCTGCCTCGGCCGCGTTGTGTAACGCGCCCCGCGGCACCCCTCCGCCCCCAGCCGCGCACACGTTTGCCTCTGCGTTGCACCCCCGCCCTGGGCAGCACGGAGTTACGGGGCGGGGGGGCTGGATGGCAGAAGTCCTGCAGCCCGGTTAGCGATTGTGTGTGTGTGTGGTGAGCGTGGGGCAGAGATTCGCCGGCGCTGGGAGGACTGGGGATACTGGGAGCGCTGGGTCCTACTGGGGCAAGACGCAGCCCCTGGAGGATGCCCGGCAATAGGGGTTCAGCCCCCGACTCGGCTGGGCTGGCGGCGAGGCGGGGGTGGGGGTGGGAGGTAGCGAGGCTCCATCTGTATTCCGGAGTATCGATACATCCCGGAGGGGGGGGACCGTCCCCAAGGAGATGGTGTCATCTCCACTTAATCCGCTGCTCCGTTTTCGCAAGTGACAAGCAAATCGCGGAGGAAAAGGAAAGTCTGTCGCCTTGAATCCCAGACTGGGCTGATTGCCCCCACTTCTAGTGGGGACTGGGAGGCAGCGGCAGCGCCGGGGGGGGGCAGCCATGGCGGGGGGGCTGCATCCCACAGCGCAGGAGATTGGTTTTCCCCGGCTCAGCTCTCAGTGCTGTTTGCGAGGCTGGTGTGGAGCTTAACTTTGCCTTTCCTAGTCCGTGGGGAATAGGGGGACAGGGGGCATCTCCACGCCATTACATCATCCCCCAGGTCCGGCACAGCCTGGGTCTAAAGACCCAGTGATGAGCCGAAGAGAGGAGGGCTGAAGGCATGAGCGTGTGTTTTGGCTTTGGAGAGTCCCTCCGTGCTTTTACTTGGGAGTGGAGAAGGGGAGGGGGTGTCACTTCTTGGATGCAGTCTCCTCTTCATGGAGAGAAACAAGCAGCAGATGAGATGCTGGCAGTCTTCATATATGAATTTTGCCGTGTGATTGACATCTGTACTAGGTAGGACAGAAGGATCCTTCCTTACTCCGGCTGCTCGTCTGGGTGCATAATAATAATTTGTTAATGGCAGTAAAGCTGCTTTCCCAAGAGTTGTAGAGAAGTATTTGGGGGATGATGAGAGGAGGAGGTAGTGATTAAAGAGGTGATGAGGCTTTGATGTAAGAAATATGAAAGGATTTTTGTTTTTTTAATCCCTTATAAAGGAAAAAGAGTGATCAGATCTGCTTATGAGTGACAGACAGACAAACCCGGACACTCTCCCTCCCACACACCACATAGACAAGCCGTCGTGGTCTCCCTCCCATGCATGTACACGCTAAGCACACAAAACACATGCTGTCGAACTCACACAGTCCGCTCCATGCTTGAACGCAGAATCTTGGTCTCGCTCTCACATGGATGCAAGCACCTACTCGAGCTATGCAGCCCTGCCGTTCCCCCGCACTCAGACACACAGGCTTGATCTACACCTGAACACACACCGTAATGTGCAGAAATAACTGCATTGATATTCTCATTATGCGAATCAAATGTCCAGACCTTCACATGAGCATACAGGCGCTGTCATCTTTGCACGTCTCTCAGTAGGCGGTTTGTTCCTCCACCGTAGTCTTCTCCCTCGTAGTTAGTTCCAGGCATTGATTTGGGGTTTGTCTGACTCCAAAGCCCTTTGCGACTCAGCAGAAAAAGCTCGCTGCATTTTTTGTGTCTACGTTTGTTTTACTGCTTTTTACGTGTTCCCAGGACTCAGTAATGATTTCACTCCTGGAAAGGCAGACAAGCAGCAGACAGGGGAGCGGCTGGGGGGAGCAGTGGCAAGCCCATACCCACCGTGCCCTCTCTGATCAAGAGCTGGAGTCTGTGAGTACGGGAAGTGCTCTGCTAGAGTTACGTTGCTTTTTTTTTCCGTGTGTGAGTGTGTATGTGAGCAAAACCACGTATGCATCTACAGCTAAAACACACACAGTGCAAGGCTCCACTTCAGTCTTACCCTGCTTCAGAGCAAAGCCCTCCCATCCTTAGAGCGCAAAGACTCCCGTGCCTTTGCAAGCCCCTTCGATCAGAAACGGTGTAGTATGCGCAGGGGAGGTGATGTCACTGGTGTTAGATGTATTTAATCAACACCCCCCTCTGACCTTCCCCCTCTTTCCATAGGGCCTAGTGAGGAGACTGTGCGACCCTCCAAGAGCAGGGCTATAATGAGGCTGACTAAAGTCCAAGTTAAAACTTTGGAGAGGAGGAATGTATGGCGAATTGGCTTGCTATAGGTAAAAGGTGTCCCAAAAGAGATGACCGAGAGTGTACCTGTGTTCCCTCCTCACCTCCACTGTTTACTACATCGGAAGTATGTGTAAGGCTGATGCTAAACACTACGTGGGAATTGGTCTGCCAGCAGACAATAAGCATTGTTGTCTGCGTAACAGAAATAGTTCCAAGGCAAATGCGTCGTCTTTGGTCAGGCGGGAGTCCCACTGCCTGCTTTGGGCGCATCGCGCAGGGGAGCACTGCAGAAACTGACTCCAGTCGCGAACCAGCGCATCCGTACCCATCTCCCTGCCCACCCCCAGAAACGGATTTCTAGAGTTTCTCCAGGGCTCTGTGCCGACACGGTATTCACAGCTGACGCAGAGACGTTAAGAAGACAGGAAAAAATAATTTTTAAAAAATCGCTAAAGATCAGGAAGGCGGGTGAGGAGCCCTAAAAGCACCCCGCGGCGTGACATCCCTTGATGGAAACCCAGGGAGGGACCCCGCCGCCGCGCGGGGGGAGCGCTCCGCCACGGATCCCCCCCCACCCGCGGGAGGGCCCTCCCCGCGCTCCGCCGCCGCGCAGCTCCGCGCCCCGCTGCGCCAGCGCCGAGCCCCTCCGCGGCCGCGGGCGGGCGGCTCCGCCCTGCCCCAGGAGGGGGCGCTGTGGCTCCACGCAGCGGCGGGGCGCGGCGGGACGCGGAGCGGCGGGGACGGCCCTCCTGCCCCCCGCCTGCCCCCCGCCCGCTCCCCGCCTGCCCCCCACCCCCCGGCCCGCCGAGCCGGAGCCAAGAGCTAATAATAATACGGGGGCGGGAGGGGGGCGAACGATAAATAACAACAGGGCTCTCTTCTCCGGGGAGCCCAGGTGCAGCTGAATGGGTTTGGGCCGGATCCTTCCCCGCTGCAAACCCGCTGGTGCGTGCGGGAGTTCTGCTGAGGATCTGGCCCGGTACACGCAGGAATCCTTTACCCGGTGATGAAATGCAGCTACTTCTGGGACAGAGCCCAGCAGCTTTTCCGTGCCAGCAAATACTACAGGGGAAGTGAAAAATCACTTCATGCATTGAAAGTGCAGAGATGAACTTAGTGAGGCAGAATATAAATTACCCGGAGTTAGGTAGCTTGTGCCCTGTGCTTTGATTTACACCATCCCTCTTGCAAAAGTATCACGAGATTTTTAACAACTGTAAGGACCTTGGCCCATTTCCTTCCAGGCCACACAGCGCAGCTTCCCAGAAAGGGAGATTATCCCTGCACAGAGCGATCTGGCTTCTAGACAGACCTACGGACTGATCCTGCAGTCCTTCCTCTTGCCTGGAAGATGGCTGCCGCCCTGAGCAGGATGCTGAGTTACCAAATGGTGCTGAGCTGAGTCAGGGCAAAGCATCTCCTCCCACCTATACGCGATACCCCGGAATGTTCTCGGATGCCAGGGGAGGTTTTTCCCTGCTTGCTATGCCTCTGTGCTGCCGTGTCCAGCCGACCCGCCGGGACCAGAACTCGGCTGGACAGTGCTGCAGCAGGCTGCGGTGTGTAAGCAGTGTGGAAAAGGGAAACGTTATAAAGCAGAGAGGCCTGGGAAAGGAAACTGGATATATCTACTGGGTTCTTCTGTCTGGAGAGAGTCGAACAGTGGGCAGAGCTGGACTAGACAAATGAGATGACATTCACCAGGGTTCGAGTGTAGGCACGGGATAGCTGTTGCTGACTTGACGGGCTAAGCCATACTGTTTCAGGGAAGAAAAAGTGCTAGGACTAGTGGGAGGAAGGAACAGGAGAAAGAGCAGAAATCAGAGGAACAGCCAATTTAGACTGAGCTGAAGACAACTGAAGGACTCAAGTTTACTTCAGAGATGCTGGATCAGATCCTAAGTGAAGGTGGCATAAATTGGGCGTAAACATGTCATTCTGAGAAGGAGCTAAGAGTCAGGCCCAGGATTCCCTCTGTGGTTGGGTTGGGGAGTTTAATACAACATGTCTAAATCTTTGCAGCCCCCTGCTCAGTGAGCTGTTTTCTCGCAGCCTTGAGGCAGGAGCTGCAAGCAGCATCACAGGAGAGAGAGAAAGACGCTTATTTATTTTTGCTATTTGTTCTTCTGAAGTCATGTGCTCTACATCCATTTTATTGTTGCCTACAAGGCGCAGCTGACAGAGCTTAGCTATGCACAACGCTGTGTCTGCTGACAGGGCCGTTCGGAGCTCAATGCTGGGTGAGAGTGGTACTCATGGCAGCACCAACGCCCCTGCGGCTCTGGGCATGGCATGTCTCTAGGTGTTGGCATAGCATCCCCAACGCTTGAACTCTCATACACATGATCCCCTGCTTCTATTTCAGCAAAATAACTAGTTGCATTGCTGATGGATCACCTCTTACGCTGGCAATAGAAATAACAGGAAGTCAGAGCAGCAGCAACTGATCGGAGCAAATAATCTAAACCACCTTCAAACGGTGGCCTCCAGAGGAGGACAGAGTGAATAGCCTTTGCCAGACACATACTGTTGTTGTTCACTGTTTATATTGGTGATAGAAATGCTGGGCAGAGGTAGAAACTCAGGTGCCAGGAGCACCAGCATGGCTTTCAAGCCCTAGAACAAATTCTCTCTGTGTGTTAGCAGTGAGCACCGTTCAATGGAGTATTGCCATCACAGTGACATCTTTCCTCCCAGAGGTTCACAAATTACCACAAGACCAGCTCTGGGCTGACACATACCAAGCAATGACACAAAAGCTTGCAAACCAAGTTATGAGAGGTTCTCACATGTAAGAGAAGCTCCAGAAAAATCAATGTGCTCCAGAGCTTTTTGTTGGAAATCAGAATATAGGAGCAGAGGGAGCTCTCACACTCCCAGCCATTCTCCTGTACTGCCCCTTTTCCAGCGGAGTAGCTCTGGTTCTTGCAGTCTCTTCATGCTTGGGATCTGTCTCATGGCTATCCTGATAGAAAGTGTGCTCTTTCACCCGGTGTTTATAGAAGATAAAGCCTGGAGCCTTACGACAGGTCTTCTTATAGCTTGGACTTTTATATCTATGCATATTACAGCCAAAATATGTTGTCCAGCAAGTACCTGTGAAAAACTTGGAACTGCTTGCTGTAAATCATCACAGCCTGTCGAAGCCAGGGGAGTTAACTGGCTTCACGATGAGTGAGGATCTCTTTCTCAGGGTTTGATTTAGAGCGTGATTTAGAACCTGGCCTCCGCTCTAGACTCTGCTGTGTCCATCATGATTTTGGATGCAGTTTTGGCCAGAAGTCCTGAGTCGGCACAACTGATCCCATTTAGCCATCTCTTTACCCTGCTGGAGCTGCGTATGAGGTTGTCAGATACATTGCTGACATTGGAGACCTTTGTGGTAATTTATCCTTGCAGTTGTGGATGCTGACTTGCTAAGCAGGGTGGAAGATGGGGAGGGCGAGCTTTAAAACCATTGCCTTGTGCGGGCAGTACATTCTAGGTGTGGCTGCCAGGACCAGACGAATAAATAAAAGAAGTCCATTCATTAGTTCAGAGCAATAACTGGAAAAGTACAAAGAAACAAAAACTAACCAAGGAAGGATGGAAGGAAATGAACTGTGACCCTAGGGAGGAGGCTGACGATTCAGGGCAGGCAGGAGAATCAGAACGAGCAACTGGCAATCTTTAGCTGGACTTCTGGGATCAGTGGAATAAACAGCAGTGAGGCAGGCTATGAGTGCCGGAGCAGCCTGGCTGCTTTCAGCATGTGACTGCTCTTCAAGCAGGTACAGATGGCGAGAGGGTAAGTGAAGCCCTCAGACATATGCTGGGGTACATATGTGGCTATGGGTCCCTCCTGGCTCAGACCACCTCCTTGCCTAGAATATGAAGATGCTAGAGTTACTCCCAGCATTTCTTGCACTGCTCTGTGCTGGGGGAGATTTGCAATCAAAATCAAAGATGTGTTTTGAGGGAGCAGGGAGAGCTTAGGAGGTACAAGGTGAGACTGAAGAATGCTTAAGAAATACTGAGAAAGTCAAAGGAAAGAACTAACAAAGACAGCATAACGTTTGTGGTAAAATTGTGAACGGAGATAAAAAAGCAGCAACGAGGATACATGTAACGTAGCCTTAAGACCAGCAGCTATTTCTAGAATTGCTTATGTCATGTCATCCAAATTCGGAGTTGCTTCTGCAAAACAACTCCAGGCTTTGCTGGTTTATGCCTGAGAATGCTCATAATGTTTTCATCTGCCATTTCCACTGTCCTAAAAGAGAACTATAAAGTATTTGAAAATGATGGTGGGTTGCTGTACCATATTTTAGGCCAGCGCATAGGTAAATCTAATCAGCCAGGGAAAAGCTACCAGTTAGGATTCTCCCACAATATTTATATGGTGCCAGCTTAGAGTAACCTAATAGCTGTCATTTGAGTTGTCATAAGTATTTTGATAAAATCTTTTTTGCATGTTTAGAGATACATGTGTATCAATCCTCTTATTTGCTTCTTGGGGGAGAAGAGTTAATGATAAATACAGTGATTGGAGCTGGATGTGTTGCTCAGGGTATTTGCTGGTGACATGGAGGAAGGAGTGATATGTTTTGGTGATGGAGCTGGGTTGGGCCTGGTTAAGACTGGGATAAACTGAGAAGTGGTCAAGTAGGATGACTGAAAGGGTCAGAAAGGCACGGATGAGTGCTATCAATCCTGGGGTAACCTTTCAGCTGTTGAGGGACATGCAAAGTCAGCAGTTGTCTCCGGAGTGTCCTGTGCAGTGTCACCAGGAAGCCTAGCTCTTGTGGGTACGGCTGTTCCTTTATTGAGTCCTTTTGTGCTTCTGGTTCTGCAGTAATGGAATTAGTTACGAGTTGTGTGCAAAAGTATTTGGGATTTTTTTAGGTCTGGTACCACATAATTTCCCTGGGTGTCTCCAAGTTTCTACAGGATGAGAAGGAGTGAATAACCATTTCTCATTGCCCATCTCTGCCTTATTTGTGACTGCACAGACTTCAGTTCATACCCCTTGTCTAAACAGCATGCATGCCCCACTTCTGCAGCATATGCAGTTGAGTGCTTAGCTATTGCTCAAAGAATATCAAATATAGACTTGCTTTCAAACATGTGCTCGAGCGTCGCTGACCCAGTGCAATCATGACTGCAAAGGGCCTGATCCTGCAATCTGAATCACATAGACAAATTTTGCATTACAGTCCCATGGACATAATGCAACCTGTTTCCAGGATCAACGTCTAAGCAACAGCAAATCCATACACATGCTGCGTGCAGAGTGAATCATGTTTATGATCCGCCGGAGTTCAGCTTCTTTGTTCCAAAATGCTGGTCAGGAAGGCAGAAGAAATATTCCCCGAGATAATATAAAGACTAACATATCATCAGAGGGAGAATCAATGGAGATTGATGGCAAATTAGATGGATACTTGAGACGTTAAAAGGAAGGATGGAAAATAGAAGTGATATTGTAATTGAACCGTATTAATATATTTTAAATTGCTTTACAAATATTAACAAGTTAAATAAGGAAAGGCTGGAAATAATAGTTTATTTAGTCTGGGAAAGCTAGGAGTAAGAAGGGACATTTGGGTTCCAGTGCAAAAGTATCTGAAGGTTAGAGTGAAAAGTGATCAGAAACATTTTAATGCTTTGATGATAGAAGAACAAGGGGACCCATCGAAATTAAAGGGCACAACTTTTAAAGCAAATTAAAAGGAAATAGTCCTTTCTTCAGTGTGTAGTGAAGCTACACAATTCCCTGCTGCAGGATGTCACTGAGATGAAAGTCTGGATGGATTTGAAGTGTAAAAGGCTACATAACTTTGTGGCAATTAGTAGCATTTGCAGCTCTGCAATCTAGGACAATGGTAATCAGATCTCATGCTTCAAAGCAAAAGCTGACCATCTTCTGGGGTCAGGAAAGACATGTTCTCTCTGCATAGAAAGAACATAATATGGTTGGCCAGGTAATATGACTGGATATGGTCGATCCCGCTAGAAGCTAAGTCAGCAAGAGATTAGCAAATTGCTTCTGTGGGTGCTGGATTAAGGTATTATGAAAAGGTTTTCATCAATGCCAGACAGAATATCAATCCAAGAATCTCTTCTTCTGTGTCAACTCCCACAAAAGTAATTTGACTGATTACGGTAGATATTGAAGTAGGACATAAAATAGGTGGTTATAAGCAGCGGCAATGACCCTGAGCTGCACATTTCAGTTTCCTCTATCACCACCGTTACCTGCAGGATGGTGCAGAACTCAGATGAGCCTGGAGCCTCCCAGGTACGGTACAGATGCAAGCTCCCTGCCCTCGAGGGCCTGCAGTCCAGGCAGAGGAGGAGGAAAAGAAACAGGGAATGCCATCACCTCTGCTCTGTACCAGAGGAAAAGCAGCACGAGGCTTGAGGATCAATTCAAATCCTATTAGAGCCAGTGGAAACATTTCAGTTTGCAGGAACAGGAGCTCAGGCTTGGCCTTGACAGATTTTGAAAGTAGTCGGTGGCAAGGTAATGCAACATTTTAGAAAACAGGGCCTTAAATATCGCAGTGGGATATGCTGAACACTTGGAAAATCAGCCTCCAAGGTGTTTGTAAAATGTCACCTTAAAGAATTTGCCCAAGGTTATGCAGGAAGGCTCGGCAGAGATAAATGCCTGAGTGCATCTAGAGATTTAACCGAACAAGCCTGGTAGGAGTGGCAGAGTGGAGAGAGATCAGTTAAGGAGCCCGTTAGTGTCCCATCTCTTCTCCCCACGTTTTCTCTCCAGTGCCACAGCCCCACGCACCAGAGCGTCCCAAGGTGCCCCCCCAGACGGAGCTCCACCCTGTCTGCCATGTGCGGGGCACCATCCTGCATCATGTCCATGGTCTTCCACTGTCACCGGGACCATGTTGGTGGGAGGAAAGAGGAACCTGCCTTTCTCCATACTCTTCCTCTCATATCAGCCCTTTTTTTCCTTTTGCCATAGACAGACATTCGGGTGAAGAGAGAACAGGCTGTCGTATACTAACAGACAGGGGTGCTCAGCGTCGGCAGGTGAAACTTTGTGAGGGCCACTTGTCCAGTGGCTAAAAGCATCACCAGGTGAGCAGAGAGGAGACTACTCTTCCACAGTCAGTTGCACTGGGGCTGAGACAGGTAATAAAACTGTGTTTCCTTGAGAAAGGTGGGAAGGATGAAAAGCTGATGGCTGTGAGGAAAGCAGATACTCTAGACGGAATAAAGCTCTGAGAGAGATGCGTGACCAGGGCTGGGAGGGAGGGAGAGGAGACCTGGCAGGTAGGAGCACAAAGTTCACTGGCAAGGCAAGTGTGTGAATGCTGAGACAAATTGCCACATTGGGACGAATGATTCCATTCATTCCTGGATTGCAAACACGAGAGAGATGTGACAGGCAGGTGCAAATCTGCCGACGAGGTGTTGTGTAGGTGTGATGATTACTGAGCTTATAGGCTTGGCTAGAAAGGGAAAAGATGGACAAGGGAGCTTTCGTTCTGCAAAATGCGTGAGAAAGATGCATACAAAAAAGTAGCTATGAGATAGTATCGCAGTTTACCTGTATTATTGGAAGATTGATTTCTGATGAAAGGAGCAGAGAAGGGAGGGGAATAAAATTTTATGGATGGCAAGAATGGGGATCAGAGCTTTAAAATGGCAGTTGTGAGTTAGTATTCTTGAAGGATTGGTTCAAATGTGACTGCAGAGACCAGTGCTAGTTTCTGATTTCCAGCCATCTGCATTTAAAAAAGAGAGAGAGAGAGAGAGAAACCAGCAGGCTGGCCTCAGTGAAATTCTGCTGGATTTCCCCCAGGGAATCAGAATTGTCCCTGCATTTCAAGTACCTGGAAGACTTAAAACACTGACAAGGCTGAAAGGTGAGGCGAGGGTCGAAAGGGAGAATGGCTGGCAGGAATAAGCAGATTGTAGGCTAGGCTGGATAATTCAGGGATCTGTAATAAAACTGCATGGTGATGGATAGTGAATAAAACACTATAGGTATATTATGGTTTACGGAGCACAGGATGGATGTGTCTCTAAGGAGACTGCGATAAGGAGTGGAAGGTAGCAGTGGACCAGGAGCAGCGGCTGTTTTGGGATGCAACAGCACTGTGTGAATAAAGCAGCATCGTAGCAAGATAGTTCAATCCCGATGCTGTCACTGACACGGTATATATGACCTTGGGCAGGTCACTTAGGCTGATACCTTTCAGAAGAGCTTTTTAAATGCATGTGTTCCCATGCATTGGAGCTGAATTTCTTACAGTCACTGCTGTGGTTCTGAGCCCTCCAGCTCACAGAATGTATGTGAACCACTCAGGGAACTCTGCTCCAAGTTTGGTATGAGGAAAAATCTGCATTTTTTTTAAGAATTCAGCAATCCGTGTCCTCAGGAAATGTAGCCCCCCCCGAAAACCTATATTCAGCAGCACTGAGTCTTTACGTTTCCAGTGCTGGGCAAAAGCAGCACTGGTTCGCATCTAACTCCCCTCCACCCCAGCAAAATGGCTCGATGTTTACAAGTCTGGCCTGAATTAATTTCTCTTCTCATTGCCTAAGACCAGTAGTGAAGTTGGCCTTTTACTGGAATATATAAGGGAAGAATATGCTAATTGTATCTCTTTCCCTCTCTTGCACACAGATATGGGGCTTTTACTTACACGACATGCACAATGAAGTGTGCAAGCATGCACGTGCACACACACATGCAAACACACATGCACGCACACGCATACATGCATTGTGCTTTAGGGAGCCTGAATCAAGACTGCTGTTTCAGTGTAGCGTATTACTCTTTTTAACAACTTCAGCATTTGCGGTAAATAGCAGTTAATGATAAAGCTGCTTACATTAAAAAGAAGAGCAAAAGAAGCTGATAAGTCCTTCCTACCTGTGGGTTCTCCTGCAGTGCTTCTCATTACTTTATTTGTTTTCGAGTTTGAAGACAGAAATTTTGTCCATGGCATTTTTTTTTTCCTCACTGCTGTTCCTCCAAGGGAGTTCTTGCGTAGAGCCTTGAGACAGGTGAAGTGCAGTCCCCAAACCCTTCGTGTCTCAGATAACAGGGACACTCCTTTGATGCTGGGGGCATGACCCTCCCTCAGGTGCCATAATAGAAGTGGACAGAAGGGCTGGGGACAAATACACACTCTGCTGCCCTTGCGCAGCATTACTGCTTGTCTGCAGACCTCCATAAATATGATTTGGAGCTGGGGAAATTCAACAGGAGAGCTGAGATACGCTCTGGATTGTATTTTTATGTGTAATCTTAAAATTTCAGGCTCTTGAAAAGATATGAGGGCTGATTTCCAGCTCAATATTGCAGTATTTTTGTAGTAAGATGCTCAGGATGCGTTTTGCATGCCCCATGTGCACGGTGTTCGCGCGTGCAGTGTCTTCTGGGACCGTGCTGATGGACTGTGGAAGATGACAATAAGCCGTGGGAGGGTTTGTGCTTGCTCATATTGCCCACAACCAATGTGAATAAAGCAAAATATACCCAGAACTGGATTTTTTCTTAGTGGAAGCTTGTTTACTCCTGAAGAAACCCCAAAAGCAAACTAATGCAAATGCAGTGTCTATGGCGAAGGAACCCAGGAGCCAAGTTCTTTGACAGTGTAGAAACACCCAGAGATATTTAGATGCCTAACTCCTACATATGTGCCTAATTTTCTTTAAATCCACCGGATGCAGGAAGCTAAGGAGGTGATGCTTCCCTAAATACCTCTGGGACTGAGATTGCCAATGGGTGGCTGTGAGCAGGGTCCTGTGCAGGAGAGATCAGATGCAGAAACGGATGCCAGACGATGCCTGAGGAGCAGGATCCTCGGTACATGCTGTCCCCATCCCTGCGTGTCTGTGTCTCATTCCGAGCGCACTTCACTGTTTGAATCAGGGGTGGCTGATTGCAGGGAGTTATGCTTTTTTTTTGCTTAATGTCAGATGCACTTGGACATCACACGTTCCAATCTTCTGTGGGGACCTCATGCCTATTTGGTCACACGCTAGAGATAGTGGTGCTTAAAAAAAAGAAAAAGGAGAACCAAAAGAAGCAAAAAGAAAGAATTCAGAGAAATAGAGGGGAAAAAAGGGATGCTGTGACTGTCTTAAATAAAACAGCAGTAGATGGCAATTTCTAATGGAGAAAAGTAAATCCAGTCTCTCTCAGATTATTTCCTGGGAACTTTTCTCTTGTTTTTGATACAAGGATTTGCTTGTTTATTTTTCTGTGAATCTAATTATTTTACTTTAAGTTCTCTGTTGAATGCAGGTTTAGACTAGAAGAGAGCAAAGGACTGTGAAAGTCATCAGCTTAAGAAACTCACAGAAACTCAGCCTTGCTGAGATCCCTCATGTTGTTATGAAGATCTGACAGACAGTTATTGTAATTCCTAGAACGGATAGGTGAATAATGATGTTTCTTTTTTTTTTTTTTTTGTCAGTTTCCTCCTGAAACAAAAAATGAAGGGAAAAAATTAATTTTAGCAATTCAAACATAATTGGGGTGGGGGGAAGAATGAAAAGACCTTTTTTATATGTGGGACTAGAAGGAAAAGAGAATAGAAAATAACTTCAAATCTTTAAATCTTGCAGAAATGCATAGCTTTTTTTCACAAGTGTATTATTTCAGTTCTGTTTGGTTTTTTTTTCTTTTCCTTCTAGATCCACTTTGTAAACATTTCAATATGAAGCATTTAAGTTAAGAAATAATGCAGTCATTTACTTTGATTCTTTTAAATTTTTCCCATCCCATTTTTTGACAGTAACTGTCTAATGGATTCAACCTGAATTAATAAACATTGTCAGTCAATCCCCAAGCACTTTTTTGTGCCTAATTTTAGGATGTGTTAAAAATAATGTCTCGCATCTTTAGTGCCTATGATTGCAGTTTCCTTTATGCTACATGCAGTTAAAGACGATTCATACCTCAAATAACATATACTCAAAGGGTACAGAGCAGTGGGAGATAAAAGGAGAAAATAAAAAGATTTGTCTGAAGTCACAGAGTAAATCAGCAGCAGAAGCACATAGGGAAGCCTACAGTCTTGACTTCCATTCCCCTGCCCTCTCACTAGACTGCGGATTACTTATAAATCTCACCCATTAGATTTTTCTCATACTACTTCTACTCCTGTACTTTCTCATTCACAGCTTCAATTCTTTGTTACTCTTCCTTTAATTTGACTTTCCCTACTCTCCATTTTTGCACGCTTTCCTCTTTTCTCCTCCTCTTCTCCTCCTGTAGAAGATGACTAACGAAGTGGCAAGTGTTAATAGTGTGTCTTGGCTGTGCCCGCTGCGATGGATAAATAAGGAGCAAGGTGGGTGAAGGAGAAGAGTAGCAAAGAGGGAAGGAAGGGATTGATCTGAATGGATTTCTGAGTCCAGGTGAAGGTGTGCAGGAAGGCAGAGGACCCAGCTGCAAGCTCGGAAGCCCTCACTGCAATGGGAGCTGAGTCCAAAACGAACATCTAAGGAGGAAAGCACAAGGGTACCTGACAGGTGGGACCTGTATCCTCAGGGATACAGGGCCAAAAGGAGAGCATAGACTAACAGGACTGGGAGATGTGTAGGCAAAGGGGAACCAGCAGTTTTCTCCTCTTTGCTGTGACAGGACATCAAACCTGGGTGTCTCACACTTGATTCACCGGGATGCGTTTGTGCACAGGGACTTTGAGTGCTTGAGTAAAATCAGATGCGAATATGCATATTCAATCAGACAGGGGTTACGGGTGCTGTCTGCGCACTGGGCATTGCATGCTGGCAGGGATTAGACCACCATCTGCTTGGTACAATGCACATCACAGGGTCGGTACCTGAATCTGGGATGCTGCTGGAACTCCTGCTGATTTCCTCAAGTCCTGCAGAATAACATTTTTGTCACTGGAGCCTCTGTTGTGTGGTTAATCGACAAATCTGGACAGAGCGTATGGATTTAGGGAGGAGAGGCATTTAGGGATCAGATAGGAGAAGTGGCTGAAGAATCTGTACTTTGGGCTGATACCTATAGCTCTCTGAGGAATACAGCCCAAGCACACAACAGCTGGTGGGGGAAAACCGTGTTGATGCTGTGGGAATAAAGATGTTGTCTAGCCTGCAATCCAGGCAGGAGGAGGGAGAAAACATAGATGTAAATTAGGAGGAAGCTTCCTTGAGCTGCTTTGGTCCAAGAATATTATACCAAGAATAAAATGTCCAAGAATAGTTGTCTGTCACTGTAAACAGTCACATTAGACATGATAGATAACTTCAGGCTATGTCTTCATGAGCACAGTAGACTTAAAATACCCTTCTTTCTTTGGAAACTCCTTCCAAACACCTTTGATTTCACAGGGATAAGCCATCTAGTTGTATTCCTGTTCTGCATTTGATTTACCACTCAGAGAAAATTATTTATCTAGCTAGCTATTTATTATCTAATTCCATGGCTGCAGTTGAAGAAAGTCTGTTTATTCCTTTTCCACAGCAGTGTCTCTTTCTCCGGCAGCTCTGACTAGCTGTTAGGTGCCCTGGGGAATGTCGAAGCAGAATTAATTAATCATGACCAGTGATGGAGGTGTTTTTCAGATTTGGATTTGGCCAGCTGATTGCACAGGATCTTTCTGGGAGTCAGGCTGTTGAAGAAACAAATGTGCCGCCTGCTCTGGATTGCTTTCAGACAGAGCCACTTTGGGAGGCTGCAGAGGCATGTGGCATCTATCAAGCAGTGGGGAAAATCTAGCAGAAGTCAGCTGTGTGCATGCTGGTGGAGGGGACTGCTCTCTCCCTTTGGCAGGACACTGTGCCAATGAAACTGTAAACTACAGTTTAGCGTGTCCTGTCCTGTTCCCAGCCTGCAAAGGTGTGAATCTTTCAGCATCCACACGGAAGCCTTCTGGGCAGAGCCTCATTCTGAATGTCCCCTTTGGAGCAGGAGGAGCTGTGATGGCACCTGGCACATGCCAAACTGGAATTCTCCCCTTCAGCATGCCCACAAGTGATGGCAACGCTGGCCAACTGCACAGGTTGTGCTGACGCAGCAGTGTTTGTTTTACACATAGCTCTGAACTCTTCCAGACCCTCTTCCCTCCCTTTGTAGAGCCTAGCAGAGCATGTGCTATTCTTCCTGGTCAACGATTTCCTCCTGGCAATGGAGAAAGGTCAAGTGTCCACACCAATTCTTTTTGATCTGTCAGCAGCCTTCAAATCCTCTGGCAATGAAAGGCTAATGATTTGCAGTGTCTGGCATGGATGGGCAATCTTTCCCTGCGGGAGCATTCCTCCTTTCCAAAGAGACTCCACAGTGTGGCTTGGAGTAATGAAGCATTTTCCTCAAGGACTCTTCCAGGGGGTAATTCAGTGCTCAGTTGTACTGTTGCTGACAGAGGGATGGGTCTACAGTATTACAGATGTGCTGATGACAAGGGATAAGATCAACTTTCAAGTAAATAATCCACAGTTTTCAAAATCTATCATCCTCAAACGTCTTTTTCTGCCTTCAACTCGTTCCATTGTTGCCTAACACGGAAACAAATTGAGGCACTTTGCTCCTTTCCCACCCCAGAAGTGAGGCCACGCGTACAGAAACGTCAGCTGGGATGGAGCCATTTGTGGGGCGGGGAGGTGGAAACATCAGCTTTTAATGGCAGTCTCAGGCTACAGCAGTACTCACTATTAGCAAAAAGCTGTAATCTATAGTGACAGGCCAGCTGGAGCAACAGTAGACAACCAGGCGAATCTGCATGCAGAGGTGCACTTTGAGCAGCTGCGTGGGGGAATTCAGATTTCAAACTGCAGTGCCTGGCGGTAGAGGCATGTCCCTTTAAGAGGAAAAGCAGACAGAAAAGCCCCCTCGCCACTTTAAATAAAACCTCAAAGATTGGGGATGCTTCTCCTTATTATTCCCATTGCACAAAACACCACGCTCATCCCTGCGAAGCCTGTGTGGGGACTATCCCCTCTCCCCGAGGGGTGCTGGCAGCCTTGCGATGGGAAGGAGCAGCCCTTACTACCTATTTAAACTTTCTTTCACAGTGAAGAAAGGGAGGGGAAGGGAAACGAGGGTGGTCATGCATGGCCACGCTCTGCCTCCTGCTCCATCCACCATCACGTACCGCCTTGTATTAGGGCCCTGCCTTTGTATATATTGTTCTCTACGCGTACATTTAAAACGGACTCTGTTCTCTCACCATTCAGCCCTGCAAATGGGCGCTGGCAGCACTACAGTGCGCAGACCTCGGTACCGAGACCCGCTGCCCTCAATCTCTTATCGAACTGCAGTGAATGCACAGGAGCCGTTGGGGATGTTTTCATCCACAAAATAAAGAATCGATAGAGTTGCCTTATTACAGGCTCTGCTCCGCGCCACCGTTCTCTCCTTCCCTTTTGCCACTCGCGTTGCCCTTTTTTTCAACCCACTTTTACCACCACCTACACAGACTTGATGGTGCAAATTCACGGGTAGCAATTTCCCTCTGCTACGCGTGGAGGAGCAAAAATATGGTTCAAAAGAAGAAAAGAAAGAAAAAATGAGGTAGACTTCCAAGAAGGAGGTGGAATATATCTTTTAAAAGCACGTAAGTGGTTTGGAAGCCAAAGGCCCCATGAGGTCAATGGTATTCAGACTTTTAAATTCCTGATGCTCATGAAAACATTACACACAAATGCCATTCTGGGAAAATCTGCATTTTCTTTTTTTTTTTTAACAAGCAGAGAAGTTGGTTTTCTGATGTGCAGAGGGGACTGGAGCTGTGCTATGCAGTCATTGAGCTGACAGAGCTGCTTGGAAAATGGACATGCTATTTCCTTGGGAAATTCTTGCCTTTTTATTTGTGGTTGATTTTTTTTAAGCTCCAGTTTGAATGAGAACCATGCTCCCACAAAGCTCTTATGGCCTAAAAATTCAAAAGCAATCATAATTTGAGACCATCCATATCTTCTGTTTCTGTGGTGCTGAAGCACTAAAATGCTATGGGAAATATTTACTATTGTATAATGATAACACATATAATAAATAGATCACCATCAAATATTTTATGCAATATATGGTATATTTTAAACATATATCAATACAATACAGAATCCATAAAAATGTCAAAACAAATTAATTGAAACAACATAAAAATAATGTGTTTATCTCCTCAAAATGAAACATTTCAGTATAACAGAAATGAAGAGAGAAAATCAAAATGATTTGTTTTGACACTTTAAACATAAAAAAGTTTGTCAAAATTGACATGTTCCCATGCAACGTTTCGATTTCAAGAGAACTGCGTTTTCCTGCGAAAAACTGTTCTGTCAAAATTTTTTGACCAACTCTACTTACAGTCTATCTAAACAGACAAGCATCACAGCCAAGACTCTCAAACGCTCCAGGTGGTCAGAAGATGGATTTAGCACAGAGCAGAACAGTCTCAAAGAAGGAAATAAATAAAACTCACAGCTAGAGGTGGCCTTAAACTTGGGTACCAAACTGCTTTAATGTTTGAGATGCTCAGACCTGAGTGGTTTCAGACTTTAATCCTAGCAAGGACTGAGTTCCTTCAGTTTTTAGCAAATCTGTATTGCAGGATTGGTGCGCTGATGGAAGAGGCTATTTGTGATGGTGAGATGCCAGTGCAGATTCTCAATATCCTCTGGGATTTTTCAGTTCTTGGCATTGGTTGGGGTCTAGCTGGTAATAGCCCTCTGTGTTTGACAGATTAATACTTGTAAGTATGAGATGGCTTTGTTTTCCACACATCCTTCTGTGTCAGTGGAAATCCCAGGCTTAGGGAACAGGCTGAAACGCAGTGCTGCAGGTAGATTGGCTCTGGGGTTCAAGGCTGGTGAGAACAGCTTTGGCTAGGAGTTCTCCCACCTTCATGATACACAGATTTTAAATCTTCTCATTATATAAATGCAGTTTCAGGTTAATTTGAGCTTCTAATTTAATATGCTGTTCTGAATTAAGAGTTAATATGATATTTGATTATCTTTTTGCAATGAGATCCAACTCAAGGCTCATTGACTTCAATAGACCTTCCAGCAGAACCTGCGACTGCAGAGCCTGCATGGATGCACGCTTAGAGCAGGAGACCTACACTCAAGATTTCTGGCTTCTGTTTCAGAAGCTGCCAATAAAATGGTGTTATTTGGGGCTATTACACATTCTAGCTCACATTTCTAGCCTGAATGTAAGCTCCTGTGCATTAATATGCATATAACTTCCCCTACATGGGGAGGCAGGGCAGTAGAAGGAGCTGAACCTGAGTGTTTTCGGCCTCAGACCAGTGTCCTATGCACTAAGGAATCTGTCCTAACTACTGACATCGGCGATTTGTTTAACACACCTCTCAGTCACCGGGCAGCATCCGCCAGGTAGATGCAGGGGTGTCAAGCCCGTGTCAGTGACCAGTTATCCTCACCCTGGTTCTGGTTACAGCTCTGTTCATCTGCAGGAGTCTGAGCCATGCCGTCCTTGTGAGGTCTCACTTTGTCTCTGGAGTGGCCTGGCAGGACTGTTGCACAGGGTCTAAGGCAGTGGCTGCAGGATCTGGTGTGGCTAAATGCGCAGGGAGGTTTTTATGGCCACAGCAAATTCTTCATCCGCTCAGTGTGACAAGAGAGGCAGATCTGCCTGGGGCCAGAATTTGCAGCCACCAACAGCTCGGGGGTCACTTTTCCTTCCCCTCTTCAGCTGCCCCGGGGTTCCCTTGGCTTCGGCCAGCGTGAATGGTGGCAGAACCTGGTGCCCATAGGAAGCGCTGAGTTAAATGGTGCTTTTCATCCTGGCAGGCAGGGCTGTCATTATCCAAGCAGCAGGAACTGTACCAGAAGAAGCAATGGCCTGTGGATTTTAACCCCTTCTGCTCCTCCAGTAAGGGCTGAGGAACACAAACGACCCAGATCAAGAGCTAAGCTCCTTTCTGAGGGACAAGAAAAACAGGATGATATATCATTTGCAAGGATCATGAGGTAACCTCAGCTTCCTAGCATACCAAAATAAGCAGTGTTAGCTTGCATTTCCCAAACCCTATGAAGTGGGATCACTCCATGTGGCTATGGTGGTATAGTCCCTGCCCAGGAATGAACTTCAGAACAATAAAAATATTGCAAAGAATGTCAGGTGTGGGATAACAGTTGACCTTTTGGATCGAACTTTACATTATTGCTCTTTAGGGCAGTTTTGGCATTGATTTTTTCTCCTTCAAGCTCTCTGCTTACAGGTCCAAATTGTGGCAATGGCATATATCAGAAAGGCAAGACTGGCACACAGAATGGAACAGGCATGAAAGCAAAAACCAGGGGTTTTGGACTCTGACACAGGCCTCTTCAAACTTAGTTTTCAGATTACTCTCTCAAATTTCCAGTAAAAATTTTAGGAAAAAGTATGATTTTTGTTCGGTTTATTGTGTACGGTTAGCAGGTATTTCTTGTTCCAAAATACAAGAAAAGTATTAAATGAATTTGGACATTTCCTTTTATGCATAAATTACAAAATCTATTTTGGCTCAGTCAAAACATACTGTTTAAGAAAACACTTCATTTTGATTTTTAATGTATATTACTCAACATGTAATGAAAAACAAAGCACAATCTTGAACTGATCCTTTCCAAACAGAACACTCGACACATTCTGTTCCAAAGAAAAACTGACTTTCTCAAAATGCTTTTTTTTCTTTTAAATCAACAAATTTCTACAGAGTGTTTTGCCTCTGATGAATTGGCATTTTTCTGACATAAAATGAGCAATCCAAAAAAATTCTAAGCAGCTCTGTGGCAAGTCAGCTAATTCTGGAATAGTAGCATGAAGGTGCGTGGGAAGGGTACTGCAAGGAGATGTAGCATTGAGTTGAGACTTAAGAGATTTGGGTTGAATTCCTGAAGCAGTTATAAAATGATCTGGGACAAGCTGTTAATCTACCCCATGTCTCAATTCCCATTCTGCAGAATGGGAAAAACAGCGTTTCCCGATCTCCTAAAGCCACTGCAAGGATAAAAACCTATTAACACTTATGAGATTACTGGACTTTGATATGAGGTATATAAATAATGAGGAAGACAGAAGACAGAGCTTCATTTTTGTGTAACTTAGAATGAAATTATGGGGAAGTGGACTAGCTTGGACAATAATTTAATAACAGTAGGAATAATTTCAAGTTCAGGGCAGTGTTTAATAGAAATCACTACTCACCACCCACCATATTTTTTTTTTAATAAGCAGCTCAGAAAAGTGCAATTTATCATTATTATTATCATCTATATTCGTTCTGTCTCTGCCACTTCACAAATGAGAGGAGTTCCTCACAAACATCTACAAAGCTAGCTCATTATCCAGCCTCCCTATTTATAACTCTCATTTATGACAATAGCTATCAAAATCTTGCCAAGAGTAGGTCTGCTGGTGTGCTGACACCACTGCTCCACAGCCCGCTGAGCGGTATTATCTCACTGTTCCCTTGCGTTCCCCCATCTGTCCCCGGCCATCTGGTGTCCTTGGTCTTCTAATTAGATTGTAAGCTTTTTGGGGCATGGACCGCCTTTCTGGTTTCTGTTTGTACAGCACCTAGCACGATACTGCTCCAGTCTCAGATTCGGCAGGACTGTCTTCAAAATGTGAGTCTTGCCACATATCTCTGTGCACATGCAGAAGACTCTCTTCATTCAGTTCCTGATCTCCTGAGCGCTGTTAGATGGATCCCCTTTCTAAGTGGAGCCCTGAACCAAGTGTCTGTGGATCCTGGATTTCAGGTGGCTTTGGCACCTTGGCTAGTAGATTTATGATGAGGACTAACGGAGTTTAATTCCCTCTGTCCAGCGCCACCTGATGCTGTGACTTGATGGAGGTTGCACGCCTGCCACAGTTCTTCAGTTTCAAGCCGCCTCTCATCCTCATCAGAATAACACCAGTAGTTTATAATTAGCTGAAGTGTGGGGACAAACAAGCTGAAAACAGGTACCTAGTTGTTACCAGTGTGATTCTCGCCTTGCTATAGGCAGTGAGTAATTAGAGTTTCTGCACAAAACCTGCTCCCTTCAGGCTGCTGATTGAACTGCATTAATAACAAAGGATTTGTAGGGTGTTTTTGGTTCACTGAATATTCTGACGAGTTGTAAGCAAAGTGTTGACAAACTGAAAAGAAAAAAACCTTTTCTCCTCTAAGTCATTTGGGGTCAAAAGAAATATTTTTGTCACTGTTCTCTCTTAAGAGGCTGGAAAGACAAATCAAAAGGAGAAAAAGAAAAAGCTCTAGTAGTTTCAAAAGATTTGGAAATGTTTCCCCTTGCTGCTCTCACAACCAAAACACTGACATCTCCCAATCATTACTTTTTTCAGCATGAACACTTTGTCAGAAGTGAAGTGAATTCATGGACTGCGTTGGTATTTTTGGAGAGGTGTTTCTCATCCTCCCTCCTTGCCTTTCCTCACCCAAAAATGTTTCAGCTGATGAATATCCCTCAGGTCTAACCACTCATGCATATTTTGAACTGAAATGGTTAAAGTATAAGTGCAAATTCAGACACTGATCAGTGCAGAATTACCAAGGTTTGGGAAGAAATTCACCCATCACTGCCTGAAATGGAGAAATCCCACTTCCATAAAGAAATAGCTTTGCAATCATTTGGGATTTTAGGATGTTGCATGCCACAGTCATCCAAAAATTCAGAGCCACTGCTGAATTGCAGCTCCATCCCTGACCCTAGTCAGATATCAGCTATAAAGGGCTGAAATAGCCAAATTCTGTTTTCCCAGGGCTCAGGTTTATCCACAGAAATTCATGCGACTTAACAAACCCTGACAGATTGGATTCCCCATCCCTTTCCATACATGTTTCCTGTTTTCCCCTGGCCCCGACACACAGAAGATGTCCTCAGCTTGCTTGGACTGCCGGCCAGCCTTTCCGAAGGACAGCTAAAGCTGCTTCACGGGCAGTAACTGCCTTCCAGCACTATCATGAGCCACCTCTGAATTAGGTGCATGACATAAATGTTATTGCTCCAGTTGCACCCAGTGACTTAGCACGAGTTAAATCCTGAAGGTGTAGGGCAGTAGTTACTTGTCTAGCAGGAATGTGAGTGCACAGTTAACTTAGAGCAGGGATAGTTGAATAAAATCTAGGAGCGCGTCTCCCATACTTAAAATTAAGGATACACTTAAGCTGTTTCCTGAAATGAGGTCAGATGTTCGTCACTTTGTGGGGTCGAGCTCTAAACTAACATAAGCTGTTTCATCTCTCCCTTGACACTTCAGTCTTTTACTAATTTATCAGCATCCTAAAGCAGTGTGTGAAGTTGCTGCAGAACAGAAGTGTTTCAGATACAAATAGCAATTGTTAGCCTCTTCCCTCTGGTAAATGGCAGCAGGCAGAAACCTCTCTCAACCTGCCAAGAACCAAATGTGGGACACAAGAAAGAATTATTGGTGCATGAAGCTTAAAGAGATAGGGGACTTATTTCTTTACTGCAAATAATACGTTCAGTAATTTCTCTTTCCTGACTCTGCATTTCTGATGGAAATGGTTTACAACAATGACCATGAGAAAACAGAAGGGATGTGTGCAAGATCAATTTGAATCTAACAGAAGGGATAAATGAAAGGTACAGGGGTTAGACGAAAGGTGGGAAATCCCAGGAGGCAGACGAGTGGTGGAGTGTTTACAGCAAGCGATGGAGCATCAGAGCTCCTGCATTCTGCCTTCCCATTTAGTTACACAGCCTCCCTTGTATGAAAGAGACCTTGCAATATCATTTTGTGCAAAATCTATCCCACTGTATAAAAATTACCTTTTAAGTGGCTAAGTAGAAACCCAGCTTTATTCCTTTCTTCTTATTTCAAGAAACAATGGGAGTAACAGCACTTGCCTGCCTTACTAGAGTGCTGAGAGCTTTAATTAATGTCTCTAATTCAATTTGAACTCCTTGGATAAAAGGCGCTGCCTTGTGACAGCAAAGGTATTGCCTAAAATAGAATATAATTAACACACAGATATCAATCACGATGAAATTAAGTGTACATTCAAATACAACTTGCACTTTACAGAAAGTACTTGCCTATTTTTCCTCCAAGAATCCTGAAGACTCATAAGACAAGGAACATTTAATGTTCCAGGCTGAATTCAGCTTAGAATAAGGCCTGACAAACTAAAAGGGGTTGTAACAGAAATCTCCATTTGCACTGATGGATGTGCCTTCATGATGGACAATGCTGGAAACTGACTGTAACGTGACTCAGAATCAGTACCTCTAACATTTTCTTCTTCCAGTATTTATTTACCGTGAACTCTAGCCTATGTCCTAGCTCACCCACTGATGATGTTTATTAACAGATGTGACAATTGCATGATCATGTTTGTTGACATGACTCAGAAGGACCCAGATCACTGCATTGCTCTGTAGTGCTCCTGAGTGGAAATGGGCTTTGTAGCTTGGATTTTTTTTAACAGCTGCATTACAAAGCTTGCTGACACCTTGAGATGGTTGTCATTCATTGCTTATAGGACAGGAACAGCTCGTGAGCCATGTGGGCAGCAGGACTGCATTTTGCTAGGTGCTATACCCAGATGATTGCCTCTCCAACAAGTTCATGGTCCAAGTAGTCAAACACATATTATTGTGTCTCCATGCTAATAATTGGAAAGTGAGGCAAAAAAGCATGTAAGGGCACTGCTCAAGATCATAGAGGGTGTCTGCGGCAGAATTGAACAGAATGCTGGATTTCTGGATCAAAACCCGGTGTCTGACTCCCCTAAGCCTCCCCTTTAGTGCAGAGATTGCTTCTGGGCCAGATTTAGCTTTTAGTTAGTCTTGGATCTCCTAGCCAAGGGCTATATCTTTGGAGACATAGCCTCCCTGCCCCTTCTTCCCCCGTCCCTTTTGCAAAATACCCAGAACATATCTTACATCAGTGGAGCCCCATAAAGACGCCTAATAAATTAATTTCAGATTCAAACTTGTTAGGAGTTAGATTGAATGCACCTCACAATATTGCCTTAGACACAAAATAATCCCACTTTAGTAAGCTTTATAGCTTCCATGGGGACCAGCCCTGTGGTGTGTATTAATCTTTCATGCTAAACAACATCTCTACAGCAGCTATGGGGGGGGGGGAAAAGATACTGCTAAAAAATTAAAGTTGATGGTGTGATAGTTGTCTAGACCCAATTGCACTCTACCATCCTGCATTGCCTCAGGCACCATTCCCTGCTCTCAGCACTGATACTCACAGCCAGCTACCAGACTGGAGATGTGTCCGTTTCTTCTAGTGATCTCAAGGCATGTTCTCCCCATGTCTTAACCTTTGGTTAAGACCCATCACAACTCTAATCGTCCTGACTTTAACTTTGACCTAAAAGGAAAGGAAGGGAGGATGATGAGGTGCGTGGGGGAATTAGTGAATATCTCCTCTCTTTTATAAGCTGATATTTCCCCAATGTATGATGCTTGCATGTGGGAGGCCACACTGGGATTTCTCTGAAACCCATTTCTTTTGGCTCTTCTCATATTTAAGTTCGCACTTGCACTGTGCTGGGAACTGGAGGTGAGCTATCACTCCACTTTGTTATGTAAAATCTCCCTTCCTCTCTTTGCAATAGAAATTCAACAGAAAGTGAAATGTTTAAAGGAAAACTGATCCAGGCTGGCTGGTGAAGGAAGTAGTTATGGATGAGTTTAATGAACAGACAACCAAGCGAGTTTGGACAATGTGTACAGAACAACTGATGGTTATCAGCAGCAAATCTGCATACCCATCTAAAGGCAAATACGCTGAGTTTGCAGCTGCTTACTGTGATGGAAGGATGCAGACCTACAAAGAGCAGCGAGGCAGAGAAGCAGCCTGGATGGAGAAGCAGGAGAAACGAACTGCTGAACTGGAATTTGGAAATGCTGAGGGTGGGATGTAGCTGGGAGCATTTCCTAGTAATCACCTTGGGCTCATGACCACTGTGAGTGGAAGCGGAGCTGTACTGTAGACCACTTGGAATATACTATAGTCCCTTCAGTGTGGGGCTAGAAAATCCCCAAACCCCAGTTTTGTAAGGTAAAGTAGAAGCACTCCATTTTGAGAGGCAAGCAACCAAAGCACAGAGAACTGCCACATTTATGGGTGAAGTAGGATATTGTGGTGAAGGCTGATATTAAACACATGCCTCCAGATCAGGAACAACCTCCTCAGTCAGGAGCTACAGGTACCATTATGTTTAATAATAGTAATATTCTATCTGCAATTGGAAAGAAGTTTATACATGCCCAACAGAAAAAGCGAACATTCGTTGACTTTCCCATACTTAATTTTTTTTTATTTCTTCACGTAATGCAACAGCTGACTGTCATTTTTAACCAGACTTACACAACTCCGTTTTGTCAAGTGCTGCTGAGCTCCCTGCAGCTCCACAAGCACATGCTGTGCACACGTGCAGACTCCCACACGCTCCGGCGCGCACACACACTCAGCACTTGTGCTCCCCGTCGCACTCTCAGGTTCAATCTGCCCGTGCAGAAGACACGCACGCTTGCTGCTATGGGCCGCAGCTTTGCCATGCTCCCTGTGAAAGCTCCTGGAGCTGAGGAGATGGCCACGCCGGCCGCAAATGCTGATGCCCACTGGTCTATACCATGCTGTTCTCAACAGCCAAGGTCTCACATTCAGACGCAGTGCTGCAAATGTGCATGGCACCCCTAGCACACCTCGGTTTGGCCTTTCCTACACTCTTAGCAAAACCTTTTCTCTCTGGGAATTACAGACTTTTCAGAGTGCTTATGGTGGACTCAGACTCAAAACCAGAAGGGTTTCTGGAGATGTACAAATAAGCCTGACACTAAATCTTACTGTAGCAGAGCTCTGCATAGCCTAATTTCTCCCGCTTTGAAGAGTAGCTACAGTCGCTCTGCACTATATTCTGCAGACGTAGGTGGGTATCGCCTGTCCTGAGGACAACTTTTGGCCAGGTTTGTGCTCCCAGAGAGGGGAATGCAGCCTCAAGATCGCTCTGCCTACCCAAGCATGACCTCCGTGTTGGCACAACCCCCACAAAACGCAGCAAGGCAGCCAGATGGACGGGAGGTGGGCAGAAGGAGGAACACATCCTGCGTATGGAGAGGACTCTTTCAGAGCAGCATCAGCAGTTCCCAGCGATGAGGAGCACAACCCAACACACTGGGCTGCTGTTGCAGCCGCGTTGCAGTTAGGAAGCAGAAGGGGAGGGGGTCCACGCCAGGAGCAGGGTGCCAGCTAAGCAATCCGCTCACCTTCCACCAACGGAGCACATGGCTTCGTTCGGAGAGGGGCATCATGCCAACAGCATGACTGTGGAGGCGGATGATCTAATGGCTGAAACGCTGGAAATGGGAGTCAGGAGGCTAGGGCTCTCTTCCAGCTGTATCTGTGGCTTGCTGCGTAACCTTTGGCAAGGCATTTCACCCCTCTGTTTCCCTTCCCACTCATCATATGTCTTGTCTGTTTAGCTGTTAAACACATTGGGGAGAGGAGCTGGCTCGTAGCAGGGCTGTCCGCAGCCATCGTTTGACGGGGGAGGGGGTGCAGCGGGACAGCCACTCTCCCATCATGTGAGCAACAGCGTGCCCGGCACCAGGTGGTGTGAAGCATCCCCTTAAGCTTCCTAGTAAATCTCTGACACTGAGTATGCATGTACAGTATGTCACCCCGCAGAGCCTTGATCTTGGGAAGAGCCTCGAGGTCCTACCGTAATTGAAATAGCAACAGACCCTCTCCCCCTCCACCAGACACACACCTCCCAAACACCCAGGCAGGAAAGCAGGTCGAGGTGATTTTTATCTTTCAAAGTTTGGCAAGATTTCATAGTCGTGTGTGTGTGTGTGTGTGTGTCCGCGTGTCCGCATGTGCTTGTCACCGAAGCCTGGGTAATTATTTTGTTTTATTTCTTTTTTGGCAACACTTTAAAGTAAGAGCTGGGGCTTTATAGATTGCTCAGGTTGCATGGAGTATGGATTACAGATCATCAGAGAGACATGAAAGCCGAAGACAAGTTTCTCTGGCACAGCATTAAAGGGACAATAACGGGGTAATTGTAGCCCAGGGTGTGGCCACCTTCTGCGCCCAGCCTTCACTCGCCTTTGCGGCACTGCGGAGAACTTCACGAGGGAAATGATGGAAAAGCTGGGGTGAGGCTGTCTCAGGTCAGGGCCTGGTTATTTCAAAGGTGATATATGCTCAGGAGGTTAAAGGCACCTCTTAGGTACATGAATAAAACACTGCCAAATGCTCTAATCTGTAACACAGGCAGACTGAAGTCTTTTAAAACTTGATTTTTCATGTCTATTTTCACCCTGAGAGACGGTTGTCAAAGGATCAAAACAATTCCCATTTTTAAACTCTCTCTTTCTCTCCCTCCTCCCTCTCCTCCCCTCCATTTCTCTCTCTCTCTTTCCTTCCTCCTCTTCCCTCTCTTTTTCAACAGGACTCCACAGAATGGAGCAAGAATGAGAGGAAAAAGGCAGACAGAAAAGCATGAACTGGAGGCTTGTTGAGTTCCTCTACCTCCTGTTTATATGGGACCATATACTAGTACAGCCCTCCCACCAGGACCCAGCTGCTACCAACCAACATGTCTCCAAGGAATTTGATTGGCTTATTTCAGACAGGGGGCCTTTCCACCACTCACGGAGCTACTTATCCTTTGTGGAAAGACATCGTCAAGGATTTACAACCAGATATAAAATATACAGGTACGTTGGTTTCCTACAGCACCTATAGCTTGGATAAGTTGTTAGGTGGTGGGAACTCAGACAGTTCCCATGGGCTCAAGGCTCGTAATCAATGGGGAAAGGCATCATCCATTGTTCCCGTTCCACCTGGAAATGCTTCTTTGGTTCTTCACGGTCCTCAGCTGCCAATGCAAATTACTTCAAAAACTCAGATGTAACACTCTGATACTGAGATCAAGGCACTGCAGTACCATGGCACTGTGCACAACATAGATTGAGATAAAAAGGGACCAAGGGTCTGGGTGTACTTCATTTGCAGCAACAGATAAGTTCGTAGGCAGGTTCACAAGCATGTTTTTCAAATCAGTGTGCCTATGGGCAGACCAAGTCTCTGTACCACACTCCTACATGTGAACTTGTAATAGCTTAAGGTTCACATGGGCAAGAACAGACATAAAGATGTCAAGACACACTTCAGTACATCAGTTCTCACACTGCTGTGCCTGAGCCTTAGCTGTGTATTGGCTACCACAGACCTTTGCTGATTATCTCCATGTATGAGTCAGACTTGCCGCCAGAACTGTGATATTGGTTTCAAAGTCTTCTGGTTAAAAAACCTACAGAGAATAGGCAGAATTTGGATTTTCCATTGCCTTCGAGGTTTTGGAGCCTTTGTTGTTGCCTGTTTCAAGCTCTTCTGGCCAACTGTGATATCCAGAAACACACTTTTCTTTTTTCATTTTAACATGAAAAGCTGGGGTGCTCATATGAGCCTCCTATTAAAGCAGAAAGCGCTTTGGATTGAAGGGGAATAAGCCAGCAAGTGTCATGAGATTGGTGCTAAAACCCAAAGAGACTGCAAAACTCTCATAAACATGTGCGCATTTACATAATTATATAGTCCTGTTGTGTTTCAAAAAGACACTTGCAAACATAACCAAGTAAACTAGTAGGTAGGAAAGTACTAGTAAATAGCTTACTGACCACACGCTTGCAGATAACATGTACACGATGACTAGGGGATGGGGGCAAGCAGGGAAATCACATGTGTGCAGGCAGTGTTCTCCCATGGGCAGAGAGCCAAAAGCACTTGCAGAGTAATAGCAACGTGTGAGACATCATCTATGTGTGGGGAAGAAAAATGAGTTGTGCCTGTCCCACGGTCTCCAGGGAGTGCAGCATCCCCTCCCCTTGCAACAGCCCGCAGAGCAAGGGCAGGTTAGCATGGGTTGAAGATACTGTCCTGGCTTGCCCTTCATTCAAAACAGCTTAGGGGAGAAGACAGCCCCAAAACCTAGAAATTATGCTGCCACAATTCCATTAAGGACATCTCACTATCTTTGCTTGCACAGAGGAGCAGAGAAAACATGCCTTTTTCAAAAAGACTTTCTTCCTGGTTTTAGATATCCGCAGCTCTCTGCCTGCCCTGCCTGACAACATACACTCTGATCGAGACTGCAAATCTCTGCCCCATGCAATGCCCCTGGCAGTGGCTCTGCCCTTTGCTAAAGAGCTATTCAGCCCTGAATGCTACCGCAGCAGTCTACAGGGGCTGTAGTGGGAGAGAAATGCATGCAGTGTATGTGTTCAGACACATCTAGGAACTGTCACTGTAAGTCAGGCCAGAGATCCATCAAGCCTGGGATCCTGTCTCTAAGAATCATGGAGAAATGGGTCTGGAGGGACCTTGAGAGGTCATTTAATCCATGCCTCTTCCCCAAGGCAGACTCAGACATACCTGTGTCACATCTGACAGAGGTTTGTGGGCAACCTCTCCTGAAAGCTTTCCCATGATGGGGAAATCACACCCAGAGCAGGCAGCCTGCGCCACGGCTTTGCTGTCACAACATTTATAAAGGAGCTTGTATGTGAAGCCCGTGATTTCTAGTTTTATCTGCTAAGGGGTGAGGAACAAATTCCCCTTTGGTTTGTAGGAGACTGCTAAGAATGTGGAGGCTTATCTTGGTTCAGGATTAACTCTATACATGAGAAATGGAAAGGGATCTGTTTTTCTCCATGAATCTTTGATGGATATTGCCAAAGCACTTATGAAAGACACTTCTAGCGTGGGGAGAACAATGTCCTCCTTCTTCCAACAAGGGAGGAAATGGGCAGCAGCATTCTGCATAACAGGAGGCTCGTGGGTGCTGGGGGGTTTCCCAGAAGGGTGTTGCAGCTGAGCACAATGCTGGAGTAGTCATTATTCACAAAAGAAACAGGAGGTGAGACAGAGTCTGGTGAAAATAGTTAGGCAGAGAGTTCAGAGAAACGTGGGAAGACTGCAAGGGCACCTGGGGATGCATCTCATGGCCAAATACCAATGCAGTGAGCTGAAGGAGGGAGCTGAGGGCTTAGGGAAGTCCAGCCATGCATGTCATGGTTTGAGTTGCTGGGAGTTGAGCGCTTTGGAAACACATTCTCTTGGGACTAACTTTTGCTCCAGTTGCGGTCAGCTGAGGAGGAGGGGAAAACCTCATGTGCTTCAGCAAAGCTGATGGAGCCATTAGGCAGGAGGCTGTCTAGATTTTGGAGGGTTGTTTGTTTTTAATATACGGCCCTGTCGGCAGAACGGGTCACTTAAAAATTGGGTCCATGCATTTTTTAAGGAGTGTTAAAATCAGTCTAGCTATTGTGAATTAGTGGAGCCACAGCCAGTTCTAGCAGTTAAGAGCTGGACTCTGAGCACACATACCCTCCAGAACATATCATTTTACTGAAACCCACAGGGGTAAAATTTCATTTTGTGGGCTCCTTAAATTGACTTCGAGAATCTGTAAAGCTATTGGGATTTTGTCAACTGTTTAATTCCAGGAAAGAAGCCTCTTTCCTCCCAAATGATGTCTCTCAGCTGCTCTTTGCACTAGACTAGCCCAAGGGAAGCACATATTCTACATTAAGGATATCACTCCTTTCCTTAGAAAAGCAGCTGATTTGCAGCATGGGAATTTTCTGTGTAGTCTTCTCTTTCAATGTTCCGTTTCTCCCATACTTTTTTTGGTTGGCTGATTTGTTCTTTGTCCCTCAGTCAAACAGTTCCTTGAGGCACTTGGGATTTTGTTGAATGAGGTTTGACCTTACCACTGCTCTTCTCCCAAGGCCAATAGCAGCAGACCTCAAACCAGCCACAGCAACCAAGGATTTGGAGTGGATGTGAAATCAGGCGAGAGGACCTCACCCGTCCCTAATTGAAACACTGTCGCCTGTTTAGTGGTGATTTCCCCAGTGTCTTGCTGTGCGGGAGCATGGACACAGCACATTAGGACCGTGTCATTTACATTGAAAACCCGCAGAGATAAAGCCACTGTCAGTGCTACACAGCAGCGTATGGCAAAATGCAGCATTTCCTCATTTTTACAGGTGACGTTAAAAAGGAAGCAGCACCAAACTAAAAGACACAACTCTCCTCTTCCCATCACAGCTGAAGTCCAGAAGTCTGTCAGCAGCAAGCAAAGAGCCTGTTTCAGTGAGAAAGGCTATTTTATACACTGTATAAACAGAATTGCTGTAGAACAGCATAGCTGCTGATATCTCTTCATAGAACACCTGAATCCCAGTCTACCATCCTAGCACGGAAAGGCAGTTTGCTATTACAGTCTCCAAAGCCTCATTCCCTCCTTCCGTGTATTGCATTTTAGCACATTTTAGGCCTCTTTCTTGCAAAACTTGAACCACTGATTTTCCTGGTACCCTCAGTCAAGGTTTGCACCTTGCATACAACATTAGTAGGAAGGCAAGCAAAGGGGGAGAGGTTTTATATTAAATCATGGACAGTAGGGGTAGATACAATTGCATTAAGGAAGCACATTAATCAGCATCGATTCATACTAATAAGGCTGGTTTAGGGGGGCCCCTGGCAGGAAAATGCTGCTTTGATCATTATCTGTGCACTCTGATGCTAATGCAGATAGGATGGCAGATGCTGAGAGTGGTTTGTGGATGTCTGAATATTCATTATCACGATCCCTGTTGTTGTTCCTAGTCATGAGAGCCTTGGGTACTAGGTGCTGCACAGAGTCTGGCAAACAGATGAAGCTCAGCTTGGCTTTGGGACTAGGGCACTGCTCAGACCAGAAAACATTCCTGTTACCACAAGACAGTAGGTAACAGCTTCAGTCCACTTCTTTGAAGTATATTGTTGCGTTGTCCTTTTTTCTACTCCCAGAAACTAATTATTTAGCTATAAGGCAAAGCAAAAAAACCCAGTAGACTGAGCACTTGAATACACTATGCAAATAGGCAGGCAGAAGCACTGCGACAGAGGCATTTCTCTACTGATGCTGCTCACTTTAAGCAAGTTCTAGAAAAATGAATCTTTTCTAGAAAAAATGAGGCTTTGTTGTTCAATGCCAGAGGTGAGGCACAGGAGGCAAAGAGGGAAGCGGTGAGATGGCCTTGTCCAGCCAGGTGGACAAGCTGCCGCTGCCGGTTTCACTATAGCGAAGCAGGGACAGGGCATGCCGCCTTGGAAAGAGGGACTCACAGTTAGAGTGGCAGAGAGTTAACGCAGGCAGTATCTATATTTTTGCCCCAGGCTCATGGTGGGGCTGTGGGTAAGCTCACTTCTCCGTGCCTAGGTTCCCTCCCCACCCCCCAGAGAATGGGAGATGACAGCATTTGTCTGCTCTGCGTTGCTGGGCAGACTTAATTAAATGCTGCAAAATGTTTGGACGTTAAGGGACGACAGCAATATAAAGTGGATGATCACACGGGGCTGGAAGGGGAATGTGCATGTACAAGAAGAAATGTGGATTTTCCACGTGTGGGAGTTTAATTCCATTTTCTGAAATGACAGTAAGGACAGGGAAATCTGGCTCTCTGTGTAAGAGAGCAGGGAAACCCTGGGGTATAAAAGGGAGATCTGCTCGCCTTGCAACTTCTCCTGCAGCAGGACCATTTAAGGGCTGCCTAATTTCAAGAAACCTGCAAATACAGAATACTTCTGAGATCCCTGCCAAGTCTGGTTAAAATGTACCAACAGATTCAAAACTTTGTGGGGGACACGACAACAAACCAGCCAGTCCTATCCCATCCCTCCACCTGCAGCGTGACAGAACAAAACTGATTGCTTACGTACACTCGTTACTGTAAGGTCCCTGGATATATGAAAAGAAAACACAGCTCCTGAAACAGGAAAGGTTGTGAGTAACTGGCTGCACAAGCTAGCTATAAATTGGTTGGGATGTTTCCTGGGGGGAAAAAAAGATGATTTTTTTTTCCCCAAAAAACTGTTTCATCAGGAGGGTGGTGCAGGTCTGGGACAGGTCAATGGAGAGGTGAGGGGTTTCTCCATCCTTGGTGTTTTTCAAGGTTTGGCTGGACAAAACCACAGCTGATGTGCTCAAGAGCTTGTGATAGTCCTGCTTCAAGCGGGAGGTTGGATTAGGGACCCCCAGGGTCCCATCTAACCAACATTTCTGTGATTTCCCTGTTTCTTCGATTCAGAGTGGACACTAAACTGGGTGCTCATAAAGGGATTTGCACTACTGAATGCATTCGGCCACACTAGAGGTTTTTATTTAGTCCTAGAAAACCCACAAATTTGAGCAGCTATGTGCTCTCTAAACGTGTCATTCCCTTGGCAAAGAGGAAGAGAATTATCATGAAGCGAGGATCTTTGCTGCGCACGTAGCACAGGCTACAATTGACTTAGAAATGTATATGCTGTTCTGCTGCTTAAATTTTCCCTTAGAGGAAAAAAGAATAAAAAAAGGAGAAAAAAAATTTGGTCTCACAAAACTTTCAAAGTTCTATGGCACCACAAATTAAAAACAATAAGCCAGATTCTCTGTGACATAAATTTGTGAAGCTGTTGACTTTAAGGAAAATACACCAATTTATTGGCTGGAGAATCTGTTCTAGCGTATCCAGCATTGCCCACTGCCCCAGGACCTGCATACACAGCACCACGGTTTATAAGGCTGCTTGCCCTGGCTGTCTGTCTGGGAGCATTATGAGCTTTTATTATTTCTAAGCAAAACCAGACCCCAACACCTGCATTCAGGCACTGGACTTGGACAATTTGGCCGGTGAATGTGAGGTTTTTATAATTGTTTTTAGCAGCTACTATTATGGAAGTTTTGCCTTTCCTCACCAGACCTTCCAGGCAGGTTTCATGCAAACCTGTGATTTCCACAGCTGAATGACTGATCTGGCAGAAAAGTAATCTTGCAAGAAAAAAGAAAAAGAAAAAAAAGTTAATTTTCAACCACTTCACTTGGACTGTGGACAGGACTCTGTGGGTGGAGGCAGGAAGGGGACTAAGGGGACTGGTGAGACTGCTGTTTTCAGCAGCAATGTGGATTAAAGTTGTATTAAAGCGGTTGTGAGAATGCATGTTAAGTTTTGGCAGAGACAAGATCTACTAGAGATGCTTCCACCATTTTTTCAGTCCATTCTTCTTCTCCCATCTCTCCACTCCTCATTGACTCTTTTGCTGTCTCTCTGTTGTATTGAATTTAATATACTGGTCACTAGAGCTGTACAAATAATTGATTTTGTGGTTCACTGGTTGTACGGAACAAAAAATAACATTAAAAATGGGTTGATCTGAAATGGATGTTTGTTCAACTTTTCAGTAAAATGAAAAAATCAAAACATTTCATTTTAAGCTCAGTGAAAGGTTTAAGCTTTGCTGTTTGTTTTTATTTTATTAATCCAGTGAAAAATACTTTTTTTTAATTTTTAAGGCATAGAAGTTCATGTCAAAACACAAAGTCAACCAATGCCACTTAAAAAATGTCAAAAGGGAAACATTTTGATTTTAAGTGTATTTTGTTTAACCTGTTTGCTCTTCAACTTGCTCGCCCAATTTATGTTGAATCTTCAAGCAGTTTTTATGTCCTTGGGAAGAAGGAAAAAAAAAAAACCTACTGGCTGTCCTTACCGTTCACTCTGAGATTCTGGAATCTTAAAATTCCCCAGGGTTCAGCTTTGACTTCCCTTGGGCTCAGCTTTTAGCATCTTAGGATAAAGAAGAAAAATATAAATTTCCCCAGCACCGCTGGGCAAGGGAGGCCCTGCCAAGACGAGCCATAGGATTGCAGCTTTGCTGTGGGAAGGCTCATGCTTGTTCAAAACTAAGGTGGATGCTGAGACTTGGGTGCTACTGTCTGAGACAAACTGTACAACATGGGTGCAGTCATAGTTCCCCTCTCACACACATATCCTGGCAAGTTTTCAGTCCTGTTCCAGTTGTTTGGATGCCTGAAGCATGCAAAAAAGCACCGTGAAGGTTCTTCTCAAACAGCATTAAGGTGATGCTTTGCACTGGTACAAATTGATAGGCACTCTTAGGCTTTTTAATCTTTGCTTTGGCTTTTTTAGTCATACTGAAGTTCTGCTGACAACGTTTTCCTATTAGGTTTTTATGCTATCTGTTTAAAGGGGACATCAACTTTTATGTTTTCCAGTCAGAAGCAAGGCTTTTTTAGGAGAGGCAACACAGCAGTTGAAGGACAGAGGGAGCTGAGATGAAAGGAGGCTCTTGCCTCTGTGTGGAATGAGCAATGGAAATCTGTACAGCATTGCATGGCAAAACCCCCGAAATCTCCATAGTTTACATTATGCATGTAAACGAGTGATGTACATTGGTTTGTAATCAGTAAATGCCTTGTAAATAAATGTGTGTAAACCAAAAATTTAAATCTATTTCCATAGTGCATGTAAACAATGAAGCCTTCTAGTGTTCTCTTCAATGTAAATGTTAATCTAAAAATGACATTACTACAAGTTTATGCAACTTCCAAGAGAGCCACAATTTACATTCCTGTCTCACCATCTCTAACACAGCAGCTTGGCAGACATGAGCCATTCAGTGATGGGTGTAAACCAGCCAATTCCATCACATAGCCTCTCTGTTAGCCACAACCTTCATTCTTCATGCAGTTCAGGGACCAGTGTCGTTACATTCCCTGCATAATGCATCTCCCTGTGTATGGGAAGCTTTTAATATATTTGCATAAGCAGAATAAAGGCAGGAGTGGGGGCTGGCAGGGAATGGCTCGGGCTGAGCTGTACAGCACTTAGTCCTGGGGGTGCTGGGCTGAGCAGACATGGAGCTTGGCCCTCTTCGGGGCTGGGGGAGCAGCTGCTCTGGCTGTGTTTGGATTCAGATGGAGAGGGCTTGCGAACATCACTGGCAGCTGCAGGACTTGACAGAAGGACACACCTCTCCTTCTCTTTGATATTCTTGAGAACAGAGGGCACGTGGAACGATAAATGGCATCAGCCTTTGATATGCTCAGAGCTGCTAGGATATGGGAACAGAACATCTGGCCAAGCTTTGGGGAAGGGCAGACCCTCATCTAAACGTGGCAACGCATGCCCAGGCCATAGGGAATGGCACAGAAGCAATGCAGTTGATAAGTTCATATTCTGATAGGGCGCTTGTGGTTAGGACACGCCAGTTCCTCTGGAGAAGAGTATGCATGTGAGCTGTATGCCTAGAAAGGCGTATCACTAACTGGTTGCCCTGCCTGATGACCCGGGTAAGCTCTTAGCTCAATCGGCTGAGTGTTAGCACAGTTCTGCAGAGTTGCATACTCAAGCACAAAAATTCCCTTTCTGAATCCAGAACGAAAGATTTTAACCGTGCTCCCAATGAATCCCAGGAGCAGCACAGACAAATATTTTCAGTCACGGAACCTTTCCAAAGAGATCCGCATCCTGCTGGGCTAGGAGGGAGCTGTCTGCACGGTCCCCTCTGAGACCTTGCTTGGTGGGGGGATCTTTTCCCCTCTGCGTGGGAAGTGGAGGGCTTTTCCCAGCAGGCCTCCCAAAGCTGCTCCCCAGCATGCTGCGACAGCAATGACTCTGTGCATTCATTTCAGGTTTCTTCAGACCAGCAGACCATGGTCCAGCGGCTTGAGAACATATTTTAAAGGCTAACAAGCCAAGGAGAAGCCTTCACTTTTTTTTTTTTTTTTTTGGTGAGCAGATTATTAATTCTGCTTTTAAATCAGGCAGATGCTTATTTCAGCAGAGAAGCTGTTACATTAAAAAAAAAAAAAAGTCATCCTGTTAGATGCATGGAATAATTTTGTTCTGGCACCAGTAGCACTGGGAGATGGCATGACTGTACCTATTATAGGGGTTTTTCTATTTCTGGATCCCTCTAATGTTTCCCTTGGGTTCCAGAAAGTATTTTTTTTCCTTTCTTTTTTGCTGATTGCCACCCACCAGCCTCTGTAAATGGAACAAGATGCGTCCCACCGGGGCAGTCGGAGCCATCCAGGCTGGTTTCCTGTGTTAAACTACTGAGCTCAGGAACAGAACCCAAGGACACATCTGAAAAGAAACCCAGGAATCAGCTTTGCCTGCAGCACGGAGGGAGAAGGGTTTGGGTCAGCCCTTTGTGCCAGGCAGTGTGAAATCAAATATGCCTGTGCGGAGCCGGAGGTTCCTCTGAGTGCCGCAGCACACACGCGCCTGGCGAAGGAGCTGACACAGCATCGGGGGCTTGGTGCAGCCACGGCTTCCCCTACGGAGAGCCCTGGGCAGGGAGTACCTGGTCTGCTCCTGGGGAACGGGGTGGAAACAGTATTTGGGCAGTGCCCCGCTGCCAGGTCTATGTACTAGGGACACTGTTCGCCGGTGACCAAGCCTGGAAGCTCTGTGTCTTGGGTGGTCAGATGCAATTTCACATCTGCAGCGCTTCCCAGCCTTCCACCACTGACACAGTGACCATGAAGGATTTATGGGAAGCTGCGGTGAGGTTCCCTTCAGCAGGGAGTCATTTTTGCCGGTTAAATACATCCCATCAGGTGAGAAATACCGAGAGGGAGGGGAGGAGAGGGGTAGAGACGGGAGCTGCAGGTGACAGTGGTGTTCGCATCCACCAAGCTGTCTGGGCTGGAGGCACTCTGCAGCACAGGCTGCGGGCAGGAGCTGCCTCCTCCTCCCTCCCTCCCTGCCAGACTCCTGGCAGCTGCCTGGCTCTCCAACCACTCGGTTTCAACAGGACAGAGATCCTCCCCATCATCCACATACTCTGCAGCGTGGGAAAGCCTCCGACCTGCTCCAGCGCCTGCCCTGAGAGGCAAAGCCTTGAGGTCTGACACAGGCAGCTGCGAGCAGGGCCAGGCTGGGGCGTAGCGGAGGGACGGGATTCTCTAAAGTATCTGCTATGCTTCTAAATCAAAGTCCCGCTGACAACACAGAGCACTAAATGCCTGCCTGGGGCTCTGCTCCTGCAGTCATGTGACGACATCAGAATTTAAGCTTTAATTAAGAAATGAGTGCGGGGAGGGAGGGAAGGGTCTCTAGCCCTTACGACTGCAAAAGAAAGCTTGGAAACATGACCCGAGTGCAACCAACATCTGCTTTAATGTGCAGAGGGCTCCCAGCAGAGGGGTAAGCAGCCGGGAGAGGAAGCCATTACATCAAATTCCCAATCAGGTCAGGCCTGCTTGTGCTTCTGCTTGCAGTGAAAGCACTCGCTTGGAGAAAGGGGAGTTTCCATAAAAGCTGTGCTATGGCAGAATTACACCAACATGCCCTCCCGTGCGGTACATGGCTCTCATGCAGCCTTGCAGGGCCAAATCTTACACTGACACAGCCTCTGCTTGTGCACAGCCGTCGTCTAGAGGTAGCAAGAGCCAGCTAACTGCCACTGTGTTCCTGCAGGCTGAATTGTGCCCATGGTGCGCAGCACTTTTTAAGCAGAAACATAAAAATTCTCTGCTCTGGGATTATGGCAGGAGGTTTTTTGTCTCCTGGAGTTCCTTAGCCCAAATTAAAGGGACTCCTTTATTATGCCTATGTGGCATGCAAGCCTTCAACACCTGCTGGCCTGAAAATCCGTGCTGTGCTTTCTCCTGCCATCAGTTTTAGCAAGGGCAGGGAGCAACTGGATCTTTTAGAGACCAGTTAAGGATAAGCCTCTGGATGCTCTCCATCTCCCAGGGATACACCTTTGGCAAGGTTCATTGAAGAACCTTATTTGATGTCTACGCTCTCAGCCAGCTCAACAGGGCCTGGAGGCTCAAATATGCCTGATAACTGCAACAGCCTCTCATTCCCATGAATGAGTATCACAGAAAGCCAGTGGAAGACCTGTTCCCCTATAACTTATAGCTGGGACCTGTCTCTGGGCTCTGATTGACGTAGTGATAGCTCTTACAATCATCCTGACACTCATCCCTCTATTAATCTGGCTAGAGATCTTGTCGTTTCTGCAATAAAAGTGCCCCTTTGCAAGCTGCAGACAAAGGTTTCATGGACTGGCAGCGACCGGCAGGTCTGCTGGAGCACAGGCTGGGTTTAAGCACTGATTTTGGTAGCTGGCGGTCGCGGTGCACTTGGGATTCAGCTTGGATGATGATGCAAACGCTGACTAGTGAGGGACGCTGCCTCCCCACAGCTACCTGGAGGTGGAAGAAAGGACAAGGTGAAACTGAGCATTATTTCGGGAGGGTGAAGGTGTTTTCTTTGTCCGTGTGTCCCTGCTCAACCTCATTTTGCTTTTCTTTCCCTTTCTTTGATACTGATTCTTTCCCTCTCAGCAAAAGAAAACTTGCCTATTGAGTATTCAGCATTAAATATTTCAGTGTTAGCTTCCAGCTCTTGAGCAAAAACCCAGAAAGAACATTACTTTTTACTCCCCTCCAAATATCTGGGGCTTTTCCTGGGGAGTGCAGGCACATAGCCTGGGTAAGGCTAATAAGAGAGCTTGGTACAGAGGGAGAACTGCGTGTTGCGTGGTTAAGAGCAAGCAGGAGAGACAGGAATAAGAAAAGAAGGTTGTTAGCTTCATCTCTGGTTAAAGCTAAATGAAGAGCCCCCACCAGACTGATATATTCTCCTTGCATTTTGTCTTCCTTCCCCCTGTTTTCCTCCCCTTACCCCCCCATTCATGCACAGACTGCGAAAGTCTCAGATTCCCCTCCTCCCACCCATAAAAGACTCCTGACTGTTTCTTGGGAGTATTTGATATTTGAAATCTGTGCCGAACCGATTCAGCAGGCGAGTGTTGCCGAGTCACGTGATGAACTGTATCTCAAGACTATTTCGTGTCTCTTCAAAGCCCACACCTTTAGAGTCCTGTGATTATGTAAGAGTCTCAACTCAATTTTTAAAGTAAGTTTACGGCCCTCATAATTGCAGAGGAAAACTTGATAATATGACTCCTACATTCTAAGAAAGCAGAAGGCAAAAAAGAAGAAAAAAAAACCCTGAAGTTTATCAGATTTAAAAAGTCTCATGAATTTTAAAACCAATCTCTTAATTCTTTTTTGGAGCCTGACTCATGATTTTCAAATAGTTCGCAATATGGCTGTAGGGATTGTAAGGCTGGTTAGTTATCTTATTAGATAACTTACATAAAACATCCAAACCCGTGGAGACTCAGAGATTGAGTATTGCACTTCAGTACACAGCTGGGGAGAACAGTGTCTTTTCTTCTGTATAGATGCTGAGGATCTCCTCTTAATCCAGGTCTGTAGTCACTGCTGCAGCATAAATATTTCCCAAAATTATATTAGTGCTAATCGTATGAATGAGAATAGCCATAATATTGATCTTCATAATACTTAGGTTATTAAATTTGAGTTTGAAGGTAGTTTTGTGGGGCAATTCATAATAGTAAATCTTGTCAGCATGCATAAGCAGGGAAAGCAAGCCACAGAGCAATAGCATTGCAAACCCAGAGAGAAATACATTCTAGAGTCTTCCATCCTACCACAAGACTGCACACCGACCACACACAAGTGATTAAGTTAGCAATACCAGAACTGACATTTTGCTAATTGTTTGATAATCTCAGACGAACTTAATTGATCTGAAAGGGGAGAAAAGCCTTCAGATGTTGAAACAACTTGTTCCCATGTTTCTATGAGGTATATGCACTACCCAGGGGCACTTTATTCCTGGAATATTTGCACACACACAAAAGACAGGGATACTGGTGTGATAAGATGAAGGGGGATTGCCACTGTTACTGTTAAGTGGCGGGCTTGCCTTCCACATACATGTTTACTCAGGCTGTCCGCATTAAGTTTGAGTCATGCATATGGAAGAATTAGGGAGGTAGCAGAGCATATCATGCTTGTAGCTGTTCACAGAGCCTCACAGATGCCTCTGTGCAGACAAGAGCATTGATGTTTGAGGTGCACGCAGATATTGGGGTGGTTCAAGCACCTTGCATGGCCCATGGTGGATTAAAGGAAATCTGAGAATACTTTCCTGTGAAATGGCTCTATAATAGGGGACAGAAAAAGTTCTACCAGCTCTTCTAGCATGTTACAAAAGAGGAACCAAGAGTGTGGAAGAGGCTGAATGCTACTATATAATAAGCTTACAGGATAATTGCAAACTGTATTTGGACTTAATTTGCTTCTGCAGAAGAGTCATAAAAATAAGTTATTGTTTTCACTCCTGGGGACTGAGATATTTGCGTCATGTCTTTTAAAAAAAGACAGTGCTCTATCTCCCCGCTTGGACATATCAGCTCCATTGGTGACTGTGTTATGTACGATTGTGGATGAGCATCCGAAGGTAAAGACTTTATATGCACAACAGCTGTCTGCTAGCTGGAATAGAAGTAGCTCAGCTCTCTGTCAGAGTCTTGCAAGTGTTTGTACCACTGGGGTGGGATTTTCACTCACAGTGGTGGCGATTGCGCACTGAAAGGGGAGCAGATCTGGGGTAGTTCTACAAGGATGGTGGAAGGCAAATGACAGGATGGCAAAGTCTTTGCATTTTAGGCATAATAAAATTGTCTCAGAAAAGTAGAAAAATATTTTCTTCAAAGTAAGCTTTTGTCAAAATGCTTTATTTTGTTAGTAGTGCAGTGTTTCAGGCTGATGAATTGGATTAAACGCATTTTGAAGTCCTGGCCTCTCTGGTCACTAGTGACTACGGCAAAAGAGAGAGATGTAAGAAATGAGCTATTTTGACAAAATTATGTCTAGTGAAAACATTACAAGCTGTTCCAGATTCTTCCAGCATGGAACAAAGCCAATTTCTGCAGCCCTGAAAGTAGCTACAAAAAGGAATAATCTCCTGGACAGCTCCAGCCGCAACTGAAGTGGGAGCTCTCCCAAATGTGAGCGATTTAAGCTTTGTCTGGAGACACAAAACTGAAGCCCTGACCAATTACAGATGAGTTATCATTAGGCGCCACAGGGACAGTGCGAAGGGACTGAGTAGTAAAGGATTAGCCATACACACAGAAATATTGAGCAACTCACTACTACCTCCTATTGTGTTCATGCCAGTGGAAATCCTTCTTAGAACGGCATATTTTATTCAATTTTTAAGAGCTCTCAATTTTTCATTTAGCAAAGGAAGTTGGAGCAGCATCCGATCTGTAATCAATCAGTCCGCCTTTGCAGAAAAGCTCTGAGGAAGCACTCTTGCTCTTCGGTCCTTTATCTTCTCCGTGAACTCACAGAAACTATTTTTCTGAATGGGATTAAGAGTGAGGGAGAGGGAGAACTACAGCCAGGGCAATCCTCAACTAAATCTTATAGACTGCCGTCCCTTAGTAACTAGCCCTACCGAAACTATCCCCAACCACAACACTTCTGTCTCCAGACCGGAGAAGCAGACGATGCTTCAGATAAGCTTGGCCCAGACTTAAGAAAGGTATTTAAGCACTTTGTGTGGGTACTTAACTGCCTAAGTGCCAAATTCCTGCAGATTTTAGTGGGCATTATACAACCAGGAGCTTTTGAACAGGATCTGTCACAATCTTAAAAGAGGCTGTCTGTAACATAAGCCATGGATTTATTATCCCTGGTAATAAATCACTAGAAATACACAATGATAAAAGGAGGAATAACAGACACAGCTCACCCAGGGATCTCAAAGCTCTTTGCAGCCATTACTTAGGGCTCCTTATGATAGCTGAGGAAAAGGCTGGTTTTGTTTGTTTGTTTCGAATGAATAAATTAATCATTAGTAAAATATTATGCAGTTCATCAAATATATAATTCACTAGCTATTTGTCAAAACAACAGCTCAGTCATATATTATCAGAACTGAACATTTATAATGTGTGTATATCTAGTCATCACATGATTTATTCAGGCTTTTGTGGAATGAGTTAGTTATTGACCAGTTTAAATCACCGCTCCCTTGGGAGGCAGAGACGTATGAGGTTGTGAGCTCTTGGTGAACTCGCACCATCTTTTTTGCTGCATTGTTGTTCAGCACCTGGCACCACAAGCAGAGTCCTGCATCTGGGTTTCCTTTTGACATTACCTCAAGAAAAATAGTTATAGTTCTGTTTATCTATAGCCAATGCCAGGTCTGTCTTAGGTAGGAAAATTCAACCACTGATTCATGATCAAACTACGATCTGAATTCTTCATGTTCTTGTAGGACCAGGGCCTGAACCCAATATCAACATCCTTGTCCCTTCTTAGGTATGTCAACTGTTTAGTGCCTCTCCACCTACCCGTTACAGGAAAAGAGGGTTTAGGAATCCCAGCTCACTGCTCCATGTGATAGATCACACCATTTCGGTAATGCTGGGGAAGAACAGAGGAGCCCTTTACCAGGTCCCTCCCAGCTCCCTCTCCCGTGCCAGCAAGCTGGCCTCCTTCCAACAGCGCCTCAGCAGAGCGAAGCTACGTGACTGCCACTCACTGACTCCCCTTGTCATTCGTGACCAGCATCCCAGAAGGCTGCAACTTCTTCTATGCCTTTATTGGTGTCAAACATCACAGCCTCTCCCCTGGGTTTTATTAGGGAAGCTGATGCCAAATCACCCAGCTTCCTCCTACTCGATAAAAAATGTTTATCACCCAGTAAATTCTAACATATCAGCAGCTTGTTATGGAGGAAAAAGGTCACCGGGAGAGAAAGAAAAAAAAAAAGGGTGCCCTTCCATCGGAAATTCTGGCTGGGTATATACGAAGGAGTCAGCACCAGGAAAATATCTTTTGATATGATAAAGTCTCATAATAGAAAATGTTGCTGCAATACAGGCCTCGTTTCTTCAGATAAATATTTAATATAGATCACTAAAGATTAATCGAGTACAGAAAAGAGTCTCTCCTATGGTTGGTGTAAAGAAAACATCTTCTCGTTAATTTATTATGGAGCCTGAAATGAGAAAAATCCTATAGAGAGAAATTCAGGGTACGGTTTCCATAGAGAAGCAGCGCACCGCACCAGAATTTATTTAGTGTGTGGGCAGAGGCCTTCCCAGAACCAGCTGCAGCGTGGCGTTCGCGTGATAAAAAATCCCAATGTAGGAAGAAGCCTCACAGACTCATCGTGTTTTGCTGATCTGACTCCTGCAGATCCCAGAGTTTCCAGAAACGGTGAGACCATAGGACCTATGGGCTCTCGAGAGCGTGCTCCACCCTGGATGAAGACTGTACGATGGCACGTGTAACACCCCAAGCTGCTCCTCCAGGAAAGAGCATTCAGTCCTTGGGGAGTAAGGTGATGCCCTGAGCTCACTGCGAGGAGAGGAGCCCCCAGTCTGATCCTGAAGGCTGCTTGCTTTAGCCAGAAGTCCCCATGAGCATCTCCCTGACAGTTTCTCCAAGGCATTGTGGCCATTTCACACTGTGCTCCTGTCTGCATTGGGCAGCAAAGAATCCTGGGTGCCGGTGTGAGATTTCCACCTCCCACGATGCTGGGACTTGTTTAGTCAGCTCCATTGTGATGAGTAAATTACAGGATCCCTTTGCTTTCTACAGCATGGTCCACAGAAACCATCTCCCCAACCCTTTTGCAGGATCAAATAAGACTGTTACAGAGAATAAATCATAAATAGCAGCAGAGACAGTATGAGGGACTAAATAAGAGAGTCACAGGCAAGGGAGGAGAGAAAAAAGGTACAATTTCAGCTGAGACTGAAATGGAACAAAGAGTCAATGAGACGGAGAGAGACACGAAGGTTGTTCCAGATGGCCAGCCCCACTGATGTGAAGCCTCTTGCACCACCAGCACCTGCCACGTGTGAACGAGGCGGAATTGCTCTTAGATGAGCAGTGGAAGTGGGCATGAGAATCCAGCAGACCTGTCTGTGCTCAGGGATGGGGGAAAGAGAGGAAACCCCCCCTGAAATGCATGTTTTAGAGACCAGAAACAACTCTGGAGAGTGGGAGGCTGTAACGTTTTTCCACCCCTCCAGCAAACTGTGTCTCGTTGTTTCTCTAGAGGTGATACTTTCTCTCTTTTCCTACTTGGCCTTGTCCTGTGGACACCTTTCCTGTTTTGAGAATGTTTGTGTCAAGTAGTTGACAAAACGCTAGTCCAGATGTTTGGCTCGCCCCAGGAGAGAGGCCAAGGGAAGGAAGGCTGAATGCCACCGGTCAGATCCTAGTCATACTGCGCTGTGCATTGCTGGGAGGTGTTCGGGAAATGTAGCTAGGAGAAAGATGGAAAAAGCATGGTTAGAAAAGGGTTGGCTTTATTTTTGTGGCATATACAATGCAGAGTGTCCCTTCTGCTGTCATGCCTTGCTGATCTTGCAGGACACCATTTTTTTGGCTTACGTGGAAGACAGTGGAAGGACAGAGAGGCTTTAGCATCTGGTGTCACAACCCAAGGAACAAGGGACTGAAAGGACCCTCCAGGGTCACAGCATCCCATCTCCCACTCTGCCAGGCACAGCGTTTTGCCGTTTGAAAAATTACGATCCTAAACCTCTAGGATAGTACGGGCGGTCTCTTTGCAGACTGCATCTCCCAGACCCTGGCTGCTCCCAGAATCCAAGAACTGAAAACCTAAATAATAATTCTCTCTAGTTCTACCACAGGCTGTTGGACTTGATACAGGTGTGACTGGATGGCAGGCTCTAGCCTGGGGCTATCCAGGGGAAAAACTAACAGATTTTTAATAGCAGCAGAGACTGTTGCAGTCATTTAATAGAAAACTAATCTGTGTTCAGAACATTTATTTGTTGCGTGTGGCACGGATCTGGTCAGGAGAATTGCAACAGCTAAACTACCCCCAGGATAACCTGGGGCTGATCAAGGGGCTCCTATTTTCATCTCTGCAAACACCGTGACTGCACTGCAGTGTGGCCCCTGTCACCTTGGCAGGGGATTTCATCAGCCATGCCCCTCCGACTCTGTCATGCTTCGTACTCCCGCCGCAGTGAGCCACAGATATAATCTATGGAACACAAACATGATTTTATAATAAGTTTTCTATGCAGCCAGGATAAAATGCCAAACAAAATCAGAAAACAATCAGTCAGTGAAACTCGGCACTGCTGATGAGTGCGCTGTTTGTAACGGTTCAGTGCCCGGGAAGATTGAGGCTTTAAACACAGCCACTACCTGCCCTTCCAAACACGGGGGTAAGTGGGGCAAGGGGAGACGGGCAAGCAGGGGGATGAGGCTCAGGGAAGTGGGAATACCCAGTACATCTCCTGTTGGCAGTAAGTTAAATCAGGAGCAATATCAGAGCTCCAAAAAGACACCTTAGTATGGAGTCGCTGCTTCTTATATCCAGAGATCAGCAGATTTGCCAGCAGCTGGGCTTTGTCAGTAACAGTACGAGGAGGAGCAGGGACAAACAGGTCTGCTGCAGACACAGTATCTGAGTGAGATAAACATGCACTTATTGTGGAGGCCTCTGGGTGATGCTCTTGCACAGGGCCATATAATTGATTCCTCCCACTATAGGCAGTTTTAGGACTCCTCTCTCCCCCCCATCAGGCATGCAACAGCCCCTGCCCTGAACAGGCTGAAGTTTAGATCAGCCTCTACATCCTGCCACAAGAATATGGTCTGTAGGACCCTAAATCTGTACTGCTCAGCACAATGCAGCAGCTGGGAGAGAGGAAAAAAGAATGGAGGGCTGGGAAGCGTAAAGAGGGGAAGCAAAGAGCAGGAGAAAGAAGGGAACGGAGTGCCTTGGCGTGGAGGGGAGTGCTGAAAAGCATCCTGCTGGCCTGAGCAGCAGGTCAGCTAATCTGGCAGTTCACCCCAGCCCAGGAGATGGTAGGGCTGTACCCCAGGGGTAACTACCTAGCCCATGGCAAGGAGGCAGACTTTGACTTGTCCCCCTTCTTCCTGGCACCTGCTCGGGCACTGAGAGTTGTGAGGTTTCTAGTCAGCAGCAGGAAACTTTGGAACCAGTTCTCTATCAGACTGCACAGAGTATTTTTTTTTATTTTTTTTTCCTCTAGTATTTGTGAGAGTTGGGAGATTCGTGCTAGCTTTTTTCCTGTCTTCTTTAAGTACTCCAGGCTTGAGTCATATTATTATATAACTCACAACTTCCATTTAAAAAACAAGAATAGGCTATCTTTTAGGATTGAAAAGAAAAGCCAGAAAATATGAGTCTTTAAGTCTCAAAACCCAGAAAGCAAATAAAAAGCATTGCAGGTATTGTTGTTTAATTCAGCAGATAAATATATACATATGCATGTGCTTCAAAATTCTGGGGTCCAGTTCATTATTTCTGAGCAGAGGCTTAGACGTGCAATAGCACATAATCCCTTATTCAGCCATACGTATGGGTTTAGCTAGCATAGGAGCTGGTGCTTTTACTTTGCCCATCCTGATCCCCTGAAAAAGCCATGCGGGGACGTCATCTTCTTAGCTTTTCTGTGGCATCTGATCCCCCCAGACTAAGTTTCCAGTACCTTGCCTCAGAGAGATCCTGACTTTAACTTAGCACAAACAAAAAAGCTATCATGAACGAAAGCAGCGCAGGTGAAAGGGGAAGAACCAACTTCGTGGAAGCTCTCACCCAGACTCAGCAAAGGATTCCTAAGCCATGATAAAAGCACAAAGCAAATACCTGCCAAGCCAAAATGAAAAACTGAGATGTAAGAGCTGTTACTAAAGAAAAACCCCCTTCACCCTCTATTTCACTCCCTATTAAACTTAGAAAAACCCAAACCTCCCCCTCAAAAAAACCCCAAACACCACTCCCCCCCCAAAATAAATAAAAAAAAAACCAACTACAAAAACCCCAACCCTCCCCACACAGCTGACCTCTCTTTCCCCCTAAATAGACCTTGAATGGTGAGGCTATAAATCTTCACAGCTGGCCTTACCCTGTGCTTTGCTTAGCAGCAGGGCTCAGCTCCACCCCTCTGTCCCGAACCCTGAATTTTGATGCTTATAGCCCAGAGACCTGCTGGGCTTTGAGACTGCCTTTGCACGTGGGGCTGGATGCTGCCTGCACTGAAGTTGAGGAGGTTTTGCTCTTAACTTCTCCGGGACCTGAATTCCACATCTGGACCTTAGCATGTGAGTGGATTTTCCTTTGTAGCAGAACTAAGTGATTCTTGCTGACAGGTGCTTATATGGCTCTGTGCGTGTTGCAGGGCAGTCAGCAGTTTGCATGTACTGCCCTTTCACTGAATTCCCTCCACCATGCTGCAGGTTTTACAGAATCACAGAATCATTAAGATTGGAAAAGAGCTGTAAGGTCATCAAGTCCAACCATCAACCCAACCCCACCATGCCCACTAAACCATGTCTTGCAGTGCCACGTCTGCACGTTCCTTGAACACCTCCAGAGATGGTGACTCCACCACCTCCCTGGGCAGCCTGTTCCAATGTTTCACTGCTCTCTCAGTGAACAAATTTTTCCTAATATCCAGCCTGAACCTCCCCTGGCACAACTTGAGGCCATTTTCTCTTGTCCTATGCCTATGCATGGGTATAACAACCCCTCTTAGCTATTTTAGTTGTGTTTGAGGCTCAGTCAGCTAAGGAAGCACTCTGGTGATCCTTTTTACACTAAAACAGTCTCCTGGCTATGGTATATTCATAAAATCACAGGAATTCAGACAGGCACAACTCAAAGAGGTACAGACTAGCATTGCTGGAGGCCTTAGAGGTCTTCAACCATTTCTCCCAGATCATCTGGCACGTTCTTTGCTGATTTGAACACAACAGAGTCGGCAATCAACATAACCTTCCTGAAGGAAGTGGTTTACATTTCATTAGATTGATTTCACAGCCTTTGGGGTCCTATTACCTTGTAGAAGATAAATGCCAGGGGCGTGCATTTGATCCCTCTCACTTTTGCTATAGATCAGGTCCAACACCCTCCCTGTGGCATGAGTCCACTTCATGTTTTTCCGCTGCTTGCACATGGCTCTTATGTCCTCCCCAAAGGGCTGGGATTGGGGAACCTACGTGCAGTGGCCATTTTTAATAGCCATGTACTTCTGCTCCTTCTTCTGTTCTCTGTGGCCGTTGCAGGGTTGTGTTTGCATGTTGCCACCACCACCCTTAGCCTTATCGAGTATGATGTGGGCAGCGTACCCTGCCGAACTGAGCACTGAGCCAGCAGCAAGGACCCTGGGCAGGAGTGTTTCTTGGCACAGGCAAAATGGGCAGCTGCCTGGGGCCGCAAATTTGGCCGTGACCCCACCATCTGCTTTAGTCCTTGCTGGTGAAATACTTTGGCCTGCCTCTAGATCTGGGTTCATTTTGTTTGTGGCTGTGCTGTACGCTGGATCTCTTCCTTGGAAAAGTTGTTCATCTCTTGCTGCCTTAGCTTCTCTATCTACAGTGACACATTTGTTTAAAAGTGCTTGGAGATCCATGTATCAAAGTCAGAAATAACAGCTAAAGGAAACATGACTCATGGCTGGGAAATTGCTAAGCATGTGCCTGAATAACCAAGTGCTTCAAAGCTTCACAAACAGATCCCAGAAAACAAAAGCATTTTGCATTCACTAGTCCCTGTTCCCTGGATAGGACAGGACAAAAATATAGCTTTTCCTTTATGAAATGTTGCACAAAAAGCATGGTTGTCTTTTTATTGCAGGCCACTTTGCAGCATGCAAAGAGATTGCCTTTCTTCAAGAGTTTGTGAATATTTATTCTATTGTAGTCTTTTTATTTCCTCCATCAAAACATGTCTGAGTTTGAAATGGCATGACTAGGAATGAAAATTAAATACATCAAAACTGATTTTTGTTGAAATGAGATTGTGGAGCAACCAGGGAATGTTCAAGGCTTTCTCGCAGCTTGTGTTCAGTTTTTTGCTAAAGAGGGATGTAGTCTGAGGAAATGGGTCACCTTTTTCCTTGAGAAAATTTCTTCAATTTTACTGTAATTCTGAAATGTCACAGGCTTTTTGGGACAGGTGGTTTTTTAATCTTGAACAAAACACAAATGTCTCTGATTATGCATGGCTTGAATTTTGCTGCAGCTATACTCCGTAGCCTAATTTTTTAGCCCTTCACTTCCTACCTTATGCCCTTTGCTGGTAACTTCAGGCCCAGTTACCATCTGAATCCTATACTGAGAGAGGACAGTTTCTGCATATAGCCAATGTGTATACCCCTGCTTGCTGCATGTCACTGTTATAATAGCAACACTTGTCGAGTGGCCTGAATGTAACAGCGCAGCTTGGAAACCAAAGGGATGTTGAGTCACAGCTCTTAGGGTGAAGGTACAGAAATGGGTGTGAGTAGGAACCACCATTTTCTGCTAAACCAGCTTGGAGGAAATAATGTCACAACACTATAGGAATAAAGTAGCAAGGATCAGTGTGGGAGGGGAGGGTGGGTTTATTTTTTGATGGCAAAACAGATTTTGTTCACTTGCACTTTCATACCTCCTCCGTGTACTCATGAACGTGTTCTGCAAGATACCTTGCAGCGGCGTGGGTAATGAGGGTTGCCAGTCCTCATCACATCTCCCGGGTTATTCTGAGGCTGGTGACCATGTGTTGGATCTAGGTATGACTTCAGGAGCTAGCAGTGGTTGGTCCATCTCTCTCGTTGCACCTCTGCACGTCATGTTTTCCCTACATATTCTCTACATGCAGCCTGGAGCACACCCTTCCATCTGAAGGATATTCCCTGACAGGGAAGGGTATGGACCCCCTTGACTTCACTTAACCTGGACAAAAGCCCCTCAACTGGCCTGCAGCACGAGACCCCTGATGCAAACAGGTGGCTTTGCCAACTGGCTGTCTTTAGGCATCCAAGCCGCCCACCAGCACCCGCTGTACAGGATCGCTACTGACTCCATCAGCTGAGAATGACTCAGGGGAGAGGGGACAGCTTTCTCATCACCACCTGCTCTTGCTGAGCCCCCAAGCCTGGTAGCTGTGCCCGGGTGGCTCTGCCAGGGCTGCCGTGAGGGCACAGCTGGGTGTTGGAGGCAGGAGGGGCTTTGTATTTAAACATCACTTTTTCCTCCTGACACGGTGAATTTGAGCCTTTGCCAAGTGTTTAGCACAACTGACCAGAGGGGAGTGATGTCTCCATTTTCTAATAGCAGTTCAAGTTTTGAAACATGGTTGCATGCTGTGTTGGAGAAAATTTTGTGCTTTTTGAGAAAAAGGGCAATCAAGGCTAAATTTCCAATACTTACTTTCCCAGTATTGACAAATGTTGTGCTTAAGTTGCCAGTAGAGCAGTAGCCAGGTACCCTAGCCTGTAAGATGAGAAATTAAGGTTCAAGTCCACATTTCTCAGTTTTTTCATCTGAGTTAACTATGAATCATGATAAGTAAAGAGCAAAGCTTGGGGCTGTGGTGTCACAGGCTGAGGTTATCAGCTTGCTACAGCTAAAATAAGGAAAAAAAGCCTGCCGTCCACACACCTATATCTTCAGGAAATGAAGCAAGTGCAATTTAATGAAACGACTTGTTCCAAACTATGTTCTTTTTGCAGCCTTTGATTCATGCTGTTGTGCTCATATGAACACTGGTAGGCAATTGTGACCCCATCTAGACGGTAAATTTTGGGGCAGGGCAGGTCTAGCTTGCTGAGGGACTCCATGGGGTAAAGAGTGCTCACCATGACTTAGCACGGGCCAGTCCTCCCCTGGGTGATTTGTTATCTGCTCTATAAAGTATAATCTGTCTGCCTGTCTTCCATTTCAAACTTGCTTTCAAATGTAACAGATTTAATTACTTTCATGTACTACTTAGCCATAGGAGGAGGGACTTCATCAAGAGTTTAATCCTCTAATCTACTAGACTCCAAACAAACACTTCAGTGTGAAAAGGTCTCTTTTTTGTTGGTTTTTTCCCCATACCAGTTGCTAAAGCACAAGACTGAACAATTTGAGGCCTTTTCCTGTCTATGCCCTGTGCTCCTGTATAGCCTTAGTTAATTGTCTCACCATCCTGTGTCTTAGCTTCCCTTCCAACCTGTTGTTGGCTAAGTCTAACTGGCTGATGTATGCCATCAGCTCTCTGGACAAGGATTGTGTGTTGAGCAAAGGAGTTGAGAAGGGAATTGGAGGAAGTGTGGAGAAGAGAACCTAAAATTGTACTGACTATCCTAGGTCTCCTCAAGACTGTCCAAAACTTCCTTCAATGACTCAGATGTTTCCCTCTGTTGCTTCAAAAGTGCTGTTCTTTGGAAGCATCTTCTTGACAGCTCCTTGGCTTCCCAGGACCTGTTTGATACTGAATTCTGGGTCAAACTCACAGAAGCATAAATCCACGAAACCATGCTATGAAAAATAGTATGAGTGTCATTGTAATCATAACTGTAGAACTCAAAATGCCTGCTTCATAGGTGAGTTTCTCTAGGCTACCTCACGTATTTTAGTGTAGAATTGTTCTGGCTGTATCTCATGTGATTTTTATCAGAATTCACAGTGAAGGAATGGGTGTCTCTATATTGTTCATTCCAGTCCTTGGAGCACAGGACCTTGCAGCTTATTAGAATAGCTTCCTCAGTAGCTTAATAAACCATGTCTGGTTTAGGTAAGCTTTTAAGAAGAAAACAGCAACAGAACAGAACATTTCCTATTGTTGATAATGTTTGTTAAGCTGCAGCGGTGCTAACAACGCTGGGAGCTCTTGTAGAGATGTCACTCCGGCTTCTAGCAGCTAGTATCAACCGCTATGTAAATTGTAGTGGCTTAGAAGAAGTGCCGTCAGCCCAATGCTGAAAACGGCTGAAATGGTGTTAACAGTAATGGGAACTACTTACAAGGAAGTCTCCAGGGTGGGCAAGGCTTAAGTAGGTTGGTGTTGGAAAGGGTATCTCTACTGCCCGAGTTTTGTGCTTTGTGCGATGAAATCTGCACAAAGAACACTATGGGGAAAGTTGAGTGGAATAAATATCCCACAAGCAGTTTCCACTGTAACCTGATGGGTGTGATGAAAGGCAATTGTAGCAGCTGACCTGGGTGAAATATGGGAACAGATCAATAGAAGACAGATTAAGATAGCTGGTGAGTTTACCCTGAGTTGAAGTTTAGAAGTTACTATGTGTTATCTGAGGATGCATAAACTTCTAACTTGGAGGTCACCCCATTCAGTTGAAGGGGTAGTAACCTACTCTGCCATGTTTGCTTGTGATTGTCTTATCGCAATGGTAGCTATGCTTAGATTTGAAGTCAGAGCTAGGAATCATAGACACGTCCTGGCCATGATCAAATTTAATAATAAGCAAACTTAGTAATGATCAAATTTAATGATCTATCTTTTAACTTGTACTTACCTATGCTGAATCACTCTGCTTTGACTCTCTAGTAATAGATTTATTCCAGCTTCATCTTTTTTTAAACAAATCGATCTTTGCAGCACCCAACAATTACATATTGCCTCCTAAGAGACCCAAGTGTAGTCCCATCCTAAGAGAGAACACAAGACTCAGAGTCATGTCTGTCTGATTGGTTTTTAATTCAGTGCTGGAACAATCTGTTTACCAAGGTGCTTTCAAGGTCACATGAAATCCATCTAACTTTGAAGTAATTATTTTCTTTCTTTTTGCTTCTTGCAAACTTCATGTTGTTCTGGACCTATTATTTACCTCCCTCTCCTTCTACAAAAAAACCCTCCAAGTTTTCAACCCTGGAACAATTTAGTATTTTTAAGTAAAATATCAGAGAGATGAAAACAAAACTCTGTTTGTAGCAGGAAAATCCAACAGGCTGAAATGATTGCCCAGAAAAGGGGAAGTAGTTGAGGTTTCAGACACCTCAGCCAACACCAAGCACATGGCCAAAGTATAGACCAGGGAAGAAAACAACAGAAGATTCTTCCATTATCCTGTGGAGACAGGTGAAGGAGTAAGTAGTCCAACAGGATTGTTATATTTCTGCCATATGATTCTGTTGAATGATCCAAACACTGATGGTCACCTCTTTGGGTTCAGTCCTTTCCAGGTAACTGCCCTTATAGGAACAAAAACGATGCAGACAGCACAGCATTTATCAATAGATCAATAGTCAATTTATTTATCTTATTCACCTGTCTGCTTGGCTGGTTGTTAAGCAAAATGCTGTCAGACTTTCAGCATAAGAGATTTCTTTTTTGTACTTCTCTGGAATTAGATTTTTGTATTTTTTTTCTCTCTTTTATGGCAGAACATCATCCTCTGTCTAATTTGGAACTAGTTTGAATCTACGGACTGGCATTTTCTTAAATAGATTAGGGGGGATGAGTGCCAAACCCTCACAGGAAACTAATTCTTGTAGGTCCTTTGAAAAGCTCAGCTTTGAAGACTGACTTCTTCATCCTGGCCTAGATAGAGAAGAGGCCAAGCTGCAGAGGAAACTGCTAAAGGAATATTGCACTGCTCAGCCTGGGGCTGTCTGGCATTTCGAGGGCACAGACTAGAAATAAAACATCACTGACCCCATCATAATCACAGATACCCTGTACAGACTCATATTAAGCCAGATCTGGCAGTAAAAGATAAGCATTATAGTGCTGTTGTCATGCTCGTATCCTGCCCCCGTGGCATTGTTTGCAGAGTCAAGGGCTCACGGTGACCTGGAAGAGCTATCACCCTGAGGACTGAAGATAACTATTACTTTGTGCAGCCCATGACTGGGACGATTAGGCTGAGAAAAGGAAAGGCAAAACAAAAACCCCAAACCAACAGCTCTGTTGTAGGAGCATCTGGGAGGATTCTGGAAGACTTCGGGCTAAGTTCCTGATGTTAACACAAAACTTTACCTGGGCAAGGCCTAAAAATCTGTCTGTTTTTGTTCACACTCATTCTAACAGCTAATAACACTTGTCTGCAACATACATAGGGGTGTCCAAAAATGTCTGTGTTAATGATTGTGAGGTGCTTGGATGAAAACAAAAGACAGACATGTCTAGGCAGATGCTATTGTATATACACCAAAATCCAAGAGAGCAAGAAGGCTCTAGGAGTTTTCAATCTCTGACTGGGGATCCTGCTGACATCAGAAATTCAATAACGGGTGCAATATGCCAGGTAGAGGACATTAAGCCATGTTTGTATCTTGCTGTTACTGAAGAGGGTGTTGCCTTTAGAAAGACTCTGTCTGCTCGTCACATACAGGAGCAGTTGATGGCTTTTGAGCTAAGATCTATAAAAAAGATAAAGAACCGCTGAACAGAAAGGAGCTGGTGCCTTCTCCTTGCCCAGTTCCCAGGGAGCGGTGGGGCTGGTCCTGAGTGCTGAGTGTGCACTGTGAGTGGGATGCACTAACTGCCCTGACGGCAATATATCCAGCAGCAGGAGATGTTGGGGTGTTCTAGTTAGCATGACAGTTATAGGCTTTGTTCAGTGTCTTCTGCTCTGCTTTTTTTCCTTTTTCAAACAGACTCTGTCTCGATCATTGTTTAATGCATTTAATTTCTCTCTGGTTTCAAGCGCCAGCCCCCGAGGTCTGTACTGAATTTGTTTCTTCACTTACGTCCTTTGGTTGTCTTGGCCATTTGAAGATGGGGAATTTAATTTGCTCTGACGGCCTCTCTCTTTCAGACTTCTCTCCCTGGGTAGAGATGCTTATGCCCTTGGATTCTCCTAGCCTTTCTGCTGGTGCAGTGGGGGGTCTGGGTGATGTACCCACTCCAGGCTTTTGGCTTTTCCTCCCACTTCAGCATTTTTCCCCCCTTTTTTTTCTGTTTCCCTGGAGGGGTCATAGTGCTAATGAGCACTGAGACATCTTGAGTGGCTCCCTCTCTCTGAATGCATGGCCTTGATGGTGAGCTCGTTAATGCAAACTCTGAAGGGGCAAGTATTTTCTCAGATATAGCTGTATGCAAATAAAATGTATCCCCTTACTGTGACAGGGAGGAAGGCCTGAAATACGCGTATCTGCCTCCCTGAGGCAGTACTTCATCCCTCTATTTCCTCTCACCTCCCTTCCCGCTTTAGGCATTAGCACTTCCTACCCCTTCCAGCCATTAGAAGAGTAGGCTCTTCAGTGCTTTCACCAGACATTAGAGAGCAGACTCCCCTCAGCTGACCTGGCAGGCATTTTCCTGGGTACGCTCCACATTAGCACGGGCTGTCTACACTGGCGAGACATTAGAGCATAAACAAGTGCCTCTCCCCCACTACTCAGACGTTAGGTCATAGTTTCTCCTTATCCCATCTCTGCATCAGGGATACAGACTCTTCCTCCTCCTTGCTAAGAGGTTTATCATCTTTCCGAAGCCCTTAAAAGCATCCCGACTGGCAGAAGTTCAGGTTCTTGCTAGGGATTTCCCCTGAGGGTCAGAAAACTTTGTGTTAATCCTGACCATATCATGGGGTGCCATCATAATCCTGGTCAAGTCTTTGCAACTTCTTCACCTGGAAAATGAGCAAGCAACAGTGCAATATTTCTCTTTTATAAAGTACCTTGAAGACCTATAGAGGCCTCACCTGTGCTTACCAGGCAGTGGCATTGAGTCTGTGGGGTCACTGGTGGTTCTGAGAAGCAATGATCAGTGAAATAGCACCTCAGAATGATTTCTGGGAGGAAAGATTTCAGTGCCCTTTTGCCCACTTCATCCATGAATCCAAGGCCTTGGTTCATCCTCCAAAGATTCACAGATTCAGGCATTTGGCGGTGACAAACTGAAGAGAGTATGCTTACCTACCCAGTGCCATGGACTCAGTTTTGGCCAACAGCAGCTGCTTCTGCAGAAAACGCAGTTAAGTCTAGCATTGAAAGCTGATAAAAAACCTGTTCTTGGAGAAGTTTCTTCACAGGCTTCAGGATTACAGGTTGGATCATTCCCTAAGGCCAGAGCTATGCTGTTCACTGCAAATATCTGGTTTTTTTTAATCACCTCAGTAATTCTAAGTGATTTCACCAGCCATATCCATTAATGTTAAGTCTATTTTCCAAAACTGTACCATAATCTTGGCCGCAGGTGCATCTTACAGCACAGAGTTCTGTAGGTTGCATGGAAGACTGCTAGTAGTTAGAGAGTTGTTTTCAATGTAGAATATTCTGGAACTGGGGAAGCCAAGTTAAAAATGTATTTGCAGTCATTAATCAGTGAGTTTAACAATACCATATAATTTGCTTGACCAATCCCAACCAATCAACAGCACAAAAAAAGAATACAGCCAAATACTACGCAAAACCTTAAAAAAAGCTTGAAAAATGTCACTAAGTAAATTCAAATAATGCATAAATTAGAGGGAATTGCAACTGGCTCATGGATATTCTATGAGCAGAAGATAAACATCTAAGTTAGTTGCATAAATTATTCATCATAACGTATTTGCTCAGCTTTTCTCATCAGCTATGAAAGCCACACATCCCAGCATTTGGAGAGTATAATGGCACTGGGCTTTCACCTCAATGATATGCCCTAGGAGTAGGAAGCCCTTGGGGGGGATGGCATGCCTAAGAACTGAGTGGAAAAAGTCTCCTTCACTGAGATGTTTTAGATGTAGACAAGCCCTTAGCAGAATTCACTGCATGACTGGTGACTGGAATTGTCCCTTGGCAGAAGGCAAAGTTGAAGATAGGGCAATGATTTCTTTTAAACTCCTCCTTTTGCCTCCTGCCAGTGGTGTCATGAGATAGTGTTGGACCTGATGTAAAAAATGAACCCACTTTCCCTTTGAACACACTGTTTACCAAATTTTCATTCTCTCCTTCTACCCTCTCCCATTGTTATTGCCCCCCGCTTTCCAGTGCATGGTCCTAACTGCAACTGTTCGCCCTGTCCATCTCCACACCTCTGAATGAAGGCACTCCCAGGGTTTGGGTGTTGATATATCAGTAGGGCACTACTTGAGCAGTTACACATTTCAACTCCATGGTCTTTGCTTTGGAATGGATAACTTGACAGTAACAAAAGCAAACTCTCTGTACTTTATCTGGAAACATGAAGCATTCCCCCAGACCTTTCTGAAAGTGTGCTGGCTCTGGAGGACTCTAGTCCCTCCTGACTTTATCAATAATGCTTGCAGGAGGCAGTAATCTGAGGGCAAAAGTGTGCTTGAGTTTTACAGGAAGTAATAATTGTCTCTTTGGAGAGGAAGCACAGATGGCATTTTTCCTATGCTTGCTGGTTATGATCTTTATGATAGGAACATGGGAATCCATATATTGTAAAACCTTGCCTGTCTTTTAGCATCCAGAGCTGCGTCTTCCCATACAGTGTAACTGCTGTATCCTGAAGGGACCATTCCTTCTTCACACAAAGGGGATTTCCTTGTATAGCCATGTTTGGGATCACCACTCTAATCATGAATGATTAGAGCAACCTCTCTGTAGTGTCAGAGAGAAGCTATTTATCTTTACTTTTGAAGTTTTGCCTATCATTAAAAGCAACTGTGGGGCTCCCAAATATATCTCTTCCACAGACACTAAGTATTGGACTTTTACACTATTCTTGGGCAGCAGAGGAAAAACTATATTCTGCTCCATACAGTGAATATGGGGACATTGGTGATGGGCTTCTTATCTGCTGACAACTTTAGATCCAATGGTCTATGTTTTCTCTACTTCTGGTATTAAGATCCTGGTCTATGGGTTTTTTGGGTTGGGTTTGGGGGGTTTTTTGGCCTTTTGACAGAGTTTTTCCTAGGAAAAACTGATGTTTCTGTGGATTTCAAGGTTTGACACTAATGACTCTTAGGATGTGGTAAGAGGGGTGTTTTGTTTTGGCACTTTTGCTTGGCTCGTGAAAGCCTAGGAGCTACAGAGGGGGCATTAGCTCAGGTGTAAGGAGACATTTTGAAGTAAAAAGCTGGCACTTTGCTATTTTAATCAATGCAACTGCTGTTAGGCAGCCTGGGGTGTTGTGATGGGGTGCAATCAAAATAAACACATGCGTAATTGCATTCAGTAAAATAACATAACACACATAAAGTGGACTGGGTGTAGAATCAACCTGGGAAAAAAAGATCTGTTTTGTGATCCTGGCTTTGCAACTGACTTACAGCATCTCCTAAATCTGCCTGCATGTCAGGTTCTCTACCAGCAAAGTGGGATTGCCGGTGCTAGTTGACACACATTGATAGAAAGTGCCGCATCAGTGCCAGGTATTGTCATTCCTATTATTTAAATGAAATTTTTGTCTCAAACCTGAGTTATAGGAATAAGTGAATGAAAAGTGACAGAGAAGCCTGTGACTCGATTATCTGGGAGATGGCTTAAGATAGTGCAGGTGCGTTGTAGGAGAGTGGTTATAAATAATATCCTATTCTTTTAAGAAGGCCTTGCTCAATATTTTTCAAAGAACATTAATAGGTTTCTCATCTTTTAGGTGCTCAGCTGGTGATGTATTTCAGAGGCCTGGATTTTAGATTGCAGGTGTACAAGGTTTTCTCTAGGCATTTCCCTCTGTGTCGTTTCAAAATGGATACCTGCAATAAAGTGCTGCTTTTGCAAACATTAACTTTATTTTTTTCCCAGTTGCTATCAGTTTAAAGGAAGGGATTTGAAAATCACTTTATAGGTTTAAAAAAAAAAGAAAGAAAAACAAACAAACCCTCCATTTTCATCCTGGCCTCTGCTTATATCTGAGGCGATCCTTTTAGATGGTTTATCAAGCATACTGTTTTTCAAAATGATCTTTTGCTGTACTCCCTGGTGCTGAAAGATTAAGATGTTTGGAGAAAGTGTGTTTCCTTCAGCCTTGCTTTGCAAAAGCAAGCTACAAGGAAGGCTTGTGGACACGGGGACATAGCAATGATCAGACTGGTCTGGATCTACAGTCTGCCTAACTGACCAGCTCTTTTACAACAGATACCAGAATTTGCTGCTCTATGGAGAAGTGTAAGACCCCAAAGTGTGTGAGGGTGAAAGGACCAGTCTGCTTTCTTTGTAGGGAAATGCAGCCCTCTGCCAGACATCTCTGGAGACTCTGAGACTACCTCCTCATCAGCCCAGACCCTGATCCTTGAAGTGTGTTGTTATTGTGCAGTAATGTCTCGCTTTTCCTCTTTTCCTCCCCCTCCCCTTCTGTCTAGCCTTGTGGCCTCACGTGTGTATCCATGCGAGGGTGTCCAGTGGGATTGTCCCCTCTGCCATCCTCCTTCCCTGCCCTTGGTGGCTCTCCCTGCCCCTCCGGACTCAAAGCCTCACCCCTGTTGTGTTCCTGTGTTGTCGCATAGGGAGTTTGCCCGTTGGAAGGTGAGGAACACAGCCATCGAGCGGAGGGACCTGCTCCACAATCCACTGCCCCTGATGCCTGAGTTTCAGAGGAGCGTCCGCCTCCTGGGCAGGAGACCCACCACGCAGCAGTTCATTGATACCATCATCAAAAAGTACGGCACCCACATCCTCATCTCTGCCACCCTGGGAGGTAGGTGGCAACCTGGGCTGTTTTCTTACACAGGTGTCAGTGGTGGGGAGGGTGGTGGAGGCACTGGACAGCACCTGCAAGCCTTGGCCATGTTGCAGCTCCCCCAGCCAAAGCCCCTCTCATCGTCAGATGGTGTGAAAATCCCCAGAGTACGAATAGCGTTTGCAAACGAATTCACAGAGCAATGCGTACGAATTCGGCATCTGTGATACGTGTGCACCGGTGCTCCTCTGACAACGGTGCGTGTGTACCGGTGTGCGTCAAGATATACATGCTTCGTTTAGCCGGGGAGCCTGTCTGTCATTCCTGCACCCCTGTCCGTAGTTTGACAATAGAGATCCCATTTTTTTTTCAGAACGAAACCAAATGCAGGAGGAAAAAACATCCTTTCTTGCTGGAACTGGAGGAATTTTAAAGAGCTCCAGGAAAAGGGAGTTCAAGGAGTTGGGCAGGGAGCATGTGCAGCAGGGGAAGAGACGGCCAGAAAGGCCTGTGCTGAATGCATAAGTGAAAGCAGTAACATGAAGTAGACTTTCAAAAAAACAATGGTTAAGTAAAATTCAAAATGTATATGGAAGAACTGCAGAGGTTTGCATGTGCAAGAAGAATAAGTCAGTGCAGACATGAGACAGACTGCTGTAGGGCCATTAATCCATGTGCATGCACTGCTGTTGGTGCTGCATAAACAATTCAAGTACTGAGGATTGAAAACAGGAGAGGAGAAAATCAGCAACTGCTCTCGATACTTGCTGCTGATTTTTTTTTTTCCTCTCTTGTACCATTTTTACCATTCTTTACACCTTTGGGGTGTGCATTTAAATGCTTTTCTCCCGAGAACTACTATCTGGAAGAGGGATTCTGCAGTGTTAAAGGGTCTTAATTTTAGCACAGAGTTTATTGCTGTTGCTTCTTCTAATGTACCTGACCTCCAGCCTTGCCACGTTGTGAAGTTTGTAGTGAACTTTGAGGAATTTCTGGCCATCTGTCTGTTCCCAAAGCATTCTGCAGACACTTGGATCAGACGAAGATGAGATTAGATGTGTGCATATGATTCATGCACAAATTAGGTGGTAGGTAAATTGGCGTGGTTCCACTGAAGTCAAATGGCCTCTCATGTGGCAAATGTCCTTCAAAGAACCTTGGGCTCCTCTTTCAGTTCAGGCATTCAAATTGCCTGCTCCATCAGCAAGAAATGTGAGAGAAAGCAGGTTTCCATGCACAAGTGACTGCCTGCATCAGGCCTTAGTGAAGTCTGTGTAAAGATGAACCCCTTTTTATTGAGGAAATTGCTTTTCAGGACCGTATTTTACAGAGCCCAAGCCAACCAAGTAAGAATACAGTAAAGTGTTGAGAGTTTTTTTTTGTGGGTTTACTCTTCCTTCCATTATTATGCTTTTTTCATCTTGTCACTCACATCTGTGGAAATTCAAAATAAGAAAGACCTTTGATGGTAAAATATATTTTTAATTTTGCCTGGGTGAGGTTGTGAATTATTCACAGTGTCTTGTTTCTTCTCCTGATTTTACAACACAACAATTTTAAATATGCAGAGGCTTGTAACAAGAACTGGTGTTGGAGAGGAGTGCTAAATGCTCCATCAGCCCAGAGCACGGTGAGCAATGGTGGGGGAGAAAAGAAGGATTTATCTTGGCATGGCAGTCCCAGAGAAAATGTAGATGAAGCTGAGCATGCATTATGCAAGGAGGACACACTCTAATCACAGTTTGTGGGCTAAACAAGACCACTGGGATAGAAAAGCAGACTTGTCCTGGCACCCTTACTCTCCCAAGACCTCAGGTCTCCTCAGAAAAGGTACAAGAATTCTGCTTTGGATTACAGTGGTGTGTAAACTTAGCCTGATGTCTTATTAGGTTGCAAACACGTGGCAAACACAGAGGAAATTGTTTTCCTTTTAGATGCTAGCTGTTGCATGGACCCCAGGAGGCTGGGTGATGGATCAGGCCAGCCCACCTGAATACAGCAGCTCTTTTCACACCTGGCCACATGAGGAACAGCTCTGATGCTTTCAACCTACAGAGCGGCCGGGTCCCCCTGGAGCCTAATAAAAAAACAGCTCTGCTCCAGTTTAGTTCTGACACAGGGATTGGTGAAGGGTCGTTTTGAGGGCATCCATGCTCCAGGATGGAGCACACAGAACTGAGAGCCAATTTACAGGGAAAGCCCTGAAGGAAAGACAACTTTGAACATAGCATCCGCTTAATAAACGAGAAATTAAGACTTAATAATGCAGCAGAAGTCTATTAACCTCTCTTGATCTAAGGGTTGCTTTCTCATGCGCGCTCTCCATGGGGATGCTGTGCTTTTTCCAGGTCTGCACACATGTACATAGAACAGGTTTGCAGCAACATTATTTCTGCTCAGCACCCTTCTCTCCTAGGGACAGTATTTGTCCCTCAGAAGCATCATCAAATATCTTGGGCTCTACTTTCCTGGTTTCTTCCTCTTCTTCCCAGTGGAGGGGTCCAAACACCTCAGGGAAGAAAAATGACAGCTTTTGTGAGGAAATCGCTGATCTCCACTGCCCTAGAGCACAGGTTTCTCCTGTCTGATTCTCCTGTCTCAGCTGCTCATTGCCTGCTTTGTGTTGTCTGGGGACTGCAAGCTGATGGTGGATGTCCTGGCGACCTGAAGCCAGTGTTATGCCTGATGCAGTTCAACCCACTCTTCCTGGTTGTTTTCTGTCCAAGGGACCTCCAGTCTCAGCATTCCTCTACTAAAATGAACTGGTCTGGACTGAAATGGTCCTAATTTTTGCATCTTGGATGTTAAAAGAAGGCATGATATTTTTCCCCAAAAAGCTGGTTACTGAATTGAAGAAGAGCTGATACCTGGATCCCACAGCTTCCTCTGAGAATCGCAGCTAAGGGGAGAATTACTCCAGGTCTTCCCTCTCTTTTCACAGCCTTGTGAAATGGAGGCAAAGCATCATTTATGTCTGCTGTGTCTCCATGCAGATAAATACTTCCTTTACATGAGAGTTAAAAAACTTTTGGTGCAAAATACAACATTTTCACACCGATCCAGCTTATCTTCCCCAAGCCTCTTGGCTAGCTCCCATACAGACATCCTTTTGGTGGCAAAAAAGTTGCCTCATGAAAATTCACGAAGTCTGACCTTCCTTCAAATCCCCTGTAAAAATCATCTCAAAGATGAAACCTGAAAATGCTTTGACAGTGGCCAGGCATCTGGTGTGTGGTGACCGCTGTTTCTCACACTAATCACAGTCAACCTTATTACCTTGTGCTTTGCCGGCTGTTTGCTGTATACACTTGTTGTCTCATCAGATACGTGGGTTTTAATTCCTCTGGGACAGGAAGCATCTTTCTGCTGTTTGTGTGGATAGAGCCTGATGTGACAGAGCCTTGATCCCTGCCAAGGTCTCCTCACACCGCTCAACGCATAGTAACATTAATGGTGATAAACAAAATCAAAGCTGGTCATTTTCCAGGGAAAGTGTTTTTGTGAGAAGTAACAATGATGACACTTTTACTACTACAACTTTGATTGTGGTCTGAGAATAGTATGCTATTTTTAAGAAAGTGCTAGAGAAAGTTTTACATGCCAAACTTCTCCACTTAGCTCCCGTGAAGCCAATTAAAAGACTTCAACTGATCAATTCTTTTGATGAAAAGTATCTTCTCTCCACTAAAAAATTTCCATTTTTCATCTCAAAGCCAAAGGCTCAATCCTCAACATATCAATTCTTGAAGAACTGAAATCCAATAAAAATATTTTGATTTTCAGCCAGAATATTTTTTGTTTTGTTTTCAGGCATTGGCTTCCAGATAAAAGGTGGAAAATTTCCAGGGAAAGCAAGGGGGAGGGCTTACTGGCCTGTTTTTTTGCATGTATGCAATAAAAGAAATTATTTGGACAAATCAAACTATTTCAGCTAATACAAATTTTTAAGAAAAGTGCTAGTTCTCTTAAAAAAAAAAAAATGCAAAATGCTAAAGAGTAAAATATTTCTTGGCCTAGAAAGTGGTGGTGCATTTTTTTGACCATGCTATCACTGCCAGAGGCAATGTATTCATCAGTGGTTCATCTATCAAATCAGAACAAGAACCATTCTTCTCATCAAGAGAGCTATGTAGAAATGGCACATTCCAACCCTAGGTATTTATTCTCTTCATTTATTAAAATCGGAACTTCAGATGTTAAGAATGCAGGATGTATTCTACCTTTTTACTCCTTCTATAATGCCAGCCTTATGTTAAGAATGAACTGGATTTTAATCTGGCTCATACAGTACAAATTGAACATTTAAGTAAATATTACTTCTCAGCTTCATGTCCTTTTCATATATCTTTTGTTAGATTCAGGTTTCTGCTAATATTTAGGATGTTTGGTGCTATCAGGTCTTAACTGCTTCACTCCCAGATTCTCTGTGATTGCTGGCTCAAAATCACCTGTTGTCCTTTATCTTGCACAATATTTTTTGCTCTCCACACAAATTCGCTGAATGAGACTCTAGGAGAGGAAAGAAAAGCAGAAAGGGTGGTTGGTTTAACTTTTCCTTATTTGCTCTTTCCTCTGATTGCTCTCCTTCACTCAGCCCCCTGCCCTTACCCTTTTGCATGGTCACTGGAAGCTAAAGAGGTACAACTAGCATTCGTTTGTCCTCTGTACCCACCTATGTACCTATGTCTATTTGCAAATTAAATCATCATTTGTTCCTTCTAGAAATCAGGTCAGAGAGAATTACATAAAAGTTGCATCTTCTCCGGTCAGGTGTGCATCGTTCCAGAGGCACTGCCCACAGAGGAAAGCATTCTTCAAGTGGGACAAATGGTCTGAATCCTTTCCAACAGTTGTGGTAAAGCTATGTTGGCTAATAAACATCCAAAATGTTGTCTGCTCCATTCAGTGGAGCTGATCTACAAGTGTGGTGGACCTGGCCTTTCTGGCTGAATAGAGAAGGAGGCTCATGTATACTACACTGAGGTTCTGGTACTGGTGAGGAAGGGTGCGTTCACTTAGGAGTGCTTTAGGTGTCGGACTTTTCTTTCTTTAGGTGCAGCATATGATATCGTGTGTTTCTGTTAAGATGACCCTACATGGCAGCCTCCTGGGCCTTACTGAAATCTCCTTTTCCTTCTGCTGCAGGAGAGGAGGCCTTGACCATGTACATGGACAAAAGCCGCCTCGACAGAAAGTCAGGAAACGCTACCCAGAGCGTTGAAGCATTGCACCAGCTTGCTTCCTCCTACTTTGTAGACCGTGATGGCACCATGAGGAGACTCCACGAGATCCAGATCTCTACCGGAGCAATCAAGGTACTGTATCTTGCCTTGGGAAGAGAAAGAAGATTGTGTGTCCATACCAATACTGCAGGGATTTGGGGCAGGACTTTGCCAGTCCAGTGTGATGTCTTTTTTTGATCACAAATTGTTTTGTTCCTGTGCTGATTTCCCAGGGTAAATTGTTCTCTTATGGACCTTACTGAAGAATTGATTTCCCCAGGGCCAGTAATATCTGGAAAGAGGTGGGCATTCAGTGTGATGGTTATGTAGGATAGGAGACTTCCACTATGTGTGGCAGTGACCTCAGAAAGGGAGAGAGGGAACAGATAATCCAGATCAGCAATGGAGGTTGGAAGGGAAAGGCAGGTCTGTGAAATGGGCAACCCCGTGCAACCCAGAAGTATTTTCCTCTTGTGGAAGAAAATACTGTGTGTAAGACTGCTAAACAGCTCTCAGATGAATTTACCACACGAAAAGGTGAAAAACTCAGTGTGGCATTACTGAGGCATCTGGAATGAAACAGACTGAGAGACAGCTTGGGGGCTGCAGCAGGAAAGAAGGGGAGCTGCTCAGAGCATACAAAATAGGGAAAATGGCTCTGCAGACAAAGGCTGCCTTCTCTGAAAGCAATCATCCTATACTGGGGAGGGATTTTATTGTTGCAGAGTTCACTCCAGGGAAGGCAATGTGGATGGAGTCGTCATTGTTAGCCGCTTCTGAAAGGTTTCAGCTCTTGTTATTGTTCTGTGGTGTCTCATGGCTGAGTCTGTTCCCTTCTGGATGGGAAATCGAATTGAGATATTGAAACAGTGACAGCAGATAATCACCCTTTGTGAATTCAGGAAGGGCAGCTCTCCTCCATGGCTGGAAACCAACAGCAACAACCACAACAACAGCACTGCAGGTCATCTGTGCCTCCATCTATCCTCAGCACAAGGATGGTGTGCACATATTGTGGGAGCACTAGACACCATTGTGGGCTGGCAATCCATCTCTGTATCTTGCTTTCCAATAACAGAAGCCAGGGAATAATTCCTCTACTGGCTTCTGATGTTCTCCAGTGGAGATCCTCTATGAGAAACATCAATCTGCAGGACCTCATTGCCAAGCCCAGAATAACATGCAGTACCATAAAGAAAGCAGATACAATTCACTCTATTTTTTCAGCTTGTGAGTGTGCCAAACATTACTCGTGTCTGTCCAGTGTGGGCATTTTTTCCCAGTTAGGGAAGATGCATTTTGGATTACATCAGCTGGTGACAAGGGGTCATTATATTACAAGGTCTGAACCTGCCTGGGGAAGATGTGATGCTGCAATCAAAAGGAAAACTCTCTCTTTTCTACATCCTCCATAGGTAACAGAAACTCGGACTGGCCCCCTGGGCTGTAACAGCTACGACAATCTGGACTCTGTGAGTTCTGTCCTTCTGCAAAGCACTGAGAGCAAACTCCACCTGCAAGGTAGGGCACAGGAATGAGGGAGATGGTAATACCGGGTGTGGAGTGGGGGGATGAAATGAGAGAGGGGTAGCCTTTTTTCTAGCCTTTTTGCCGCCTCTGCTGTGATTGCCGCCTTCACTGTAAGTTCCCTGAAGCAGGACCAGTGGCTTCTGGTGGCTTCATATGATGCTCAGCACAGCAGAGCCATGGCTTGACAGGGACTGAGCTAAAGGTGCAAGGAACTGCAGACTGGACCCCAGTGAAGTGTCTGGGTCCCCTCTGCTATTGAGTTTTGATGGACTTTTGTGTATTATACATACATCAAAACAAATAAATGTGACCTTTTTCCATTAATATTGAAGGGGTATTCTGTCCACGTCTCTCTTTGTCCCTCCTAAACTGCTGATTTGCGTAAGAGGTTTGCAGATCAGCTTTTGGGACTCTCTAATGACCATAATCTTTGGGAAAAGTCACAGAGGTTTTATTTGGATGCTAGAAGCCATGGCTTCAGTCCCGGTTGGGGAGCTAGTCCAGAAGTCAACAGATAGAGGTCACGACTGAATTAATAAATAAATACATGCTGGTTAGCAAGAAGTCAACTTCAGTCAAAGGAGGAAATTCACTGGGTGTGTAATTTACTAAGGTTATTCCCAAGTTTTTGACAAAATAAGGAAATGTGGGATTTAATTGCTCATTTGCCAGGATGGTTTTATTTCTGGAATCCTTGTACTTGCACAAATTTTAATTTTTCAGATGAATGGGCTACATTACATCTTCTGCTTTGAGTATAATTTGGCAAGTAGTGTTTTAATCTTGGTTTCACAGAAAGTAGGTTTCATTTACTGAGTCATGTTGTGGATATATTATTATTATTGTTGTTGTTATTATTTGCCTTTAAAAATAACAGGCAGGTTGTTTTCACTATTCCAGTGATTATCTAAATCATTGAGTTCTGGTTCTTACCTAATTAACAATAAACATTTTGAGGCTTTTTATATACTGTGATGATGGCTGCTGGTGATGAAACCCCAAGGATGACACATCAGGTGATAACTAGGTAAACAGTTAAATAAGCAGACAGCTCAGTTTATAGGCAGATGAACTGGTAAGTAGGTAAATCAATAGATCTCTATTGGCTATCTGACCCTATGAGAAGAAAAAAAGCAAGATGCCTGGGAGGGGGAAGGAGGTGGAGGAAGAGGGAAAATTTAGGAGATAGAGGGGAAGTCAGGTGGATGAGGCCATGATTTCTGATGGGAGCAGACAGAGAATCTCAGGGGTCAACTCCACGTGGGTTTCACGGAGCTTCTTGGCATAACCTAGCGCAGAGAGAGGCGAGACCCCAGCCAAGGGAGACAGTGAGGGAAGGGAGGAAGGTAAGAGCTCTTCCTAATAGAGCAAAGTGACCTTTAAAGCTACACCTGAGTGTTTTCCGCCTAATCTGGAGTGTGGTTCTTGGGTTAATTACCCAGGATCCTTCCTCTGCTCTGAGAGGCCTCATTAGGAATTAGTCACAGGGCTGCAGGTAATGGATCGTGACCGAGTCTCCTCTGATCTGATTAGCAGCCAAACATGAGCTCCTGACAGAAATCCGTGTTACTGCCTTCCTGTCATTCTGGCTCCGAGGCCGGCTCAATAAAAGAGCAGCATCTTCATGACAGGGAGAATTTCTGTTTCTGAACTTGCTTGTTGCCACCCAGCCCTGACAGTCGTGGTTTTAAAGACGTGCCCTTTAGGAGATGCAATGGCCGGACCCAGAGCTAAGCTACCTTCGTGCCTGCATGTAGGGTTTGGGAAGGTCAGCCAGCCTGGAGGTTTAGGGGAGGAGCTGGACGCATGCGCAGTGCGGGGTGGCTGGTTCTGCATCTGTGGTTACATGGACAGAAAAGCATCACTAATTTACAAACCAGTATCCATGTGGACCCAGCATGCACGTACATCTGTGTCAGATGCCTGCACTGGGGTATATATACAGGTACGTTTATCACAGCAGCTCAGAAGGTTTCCCTTTTTCCTAGCACTACCTGGGGGCTGGTTCCCTGTCCTGTGCATGGGGAGGGCTGTGCGGTGATGCAGCCTCTCCTCACAGGGCTGGGGGGATCCTGTTGTGGGCCAGGATCTCGCAGGTGACTGCACTTACTTGCACTTCGTACCCTCCTGTCCCTGCCACCTGCACGAAACCGTCCCTTCACCTGCCTCCGCCTCCAGTGCAGCTGATGCATGAGCTGCCTGGAAAAGGAGTAAACGAGAGCACGGAAGGGGAAGATGCTTACAGCTCTACAGCAGTCTGGTGGGAAATGGGAATTTGTGTTCCCTGGAAAAGTGCCCTAGGCTGAAATTCGAAAATTTGAGTGGGGGAAAAAAAGCAACATTTTGAAAAATTTCAGGAAATTAAAATTCCAGAGACATATCTTCTTGGACAGTATGACAGTATATGTCAATATTGCAACATGGCACTATTTCAATATGGTAAAATCCTTCTGTGGTATTCTAAACATTGCGACATTAAGCAGGAAGTATTGCGTATTAGGTAGTTTGTTACAGCAATTATAGTAACAGAATATTAAAATTTACGTTACAATTAATATTAAAGTCTTTGTCAAGATGGGCAGAGCAGTAATGACAACACAAAACATTTCAGCTTTTCAGTGAAACAAGATGAGGAAGTATGAAAAATACATTTAGACCTTTCCCTGTCAAAAGTGCTTTTGGAGTCGACGTGCTCTCACAAAATGCTTCAATGAAACTGCATTTTCAACAGAGAACTCTACTGTGGAAAATGTTTCAAATAGCTCTAATTTAGAGCTGGGGAAATTTACTTCTTTTAATGCAGGAAGCCTTTTATGTACAGTCCAAAACCAAACATCTCTCTCTAATAGTTTTTCTAGGTGAATTAAGGACATGTTCCCTTGTCAGACACTTCATATTCTGCCTGTAGTTATTTAAGCCAAACCTATACCAAATCTGTGTTGTTCTTAATTTTTAAAGAGGAACTTTACACTTTAGAGTGGCAGAACTCCTCCTTTCTGATCCTCCCTAACACTCGTCGCCAGCAAACTTACCTTCTGCATGTATTATCAGCTCTTGAGGCTGCTGTGGAGGACAAGCCCATTCCTTGTGCACCCTGGCTTGGACTGAGGTGTTCACCCCATGAAAATGGTCCAGTATTTCAGCCTTTAAGATCAGGTAGCCCCCCTGCTCGGCTGCTGAGATGAGGTTACTTTATCAGTAGACAGCACTGAAAGTTTAAAATTTTTTTTCTAATGTTTGCAATATTCAAAGAAAATTCTTAGGTAACAAAACAGCATCTTGGGATGTTTTATTAAGACTGTGGCTGGCAGCAGGGCTTTTCCAGCTAGCACGGCTGGCTGCAAGCTGCTCCGTGGGGCTGGTGTCCTGTTTCAGCCCTTGGGACTACAGATTTCCTGCTTTAAAGGTGGTAACTGAAGCACCCAGAGCAGTGGTCTCAACCAGTATGGCCTTCTTACAATCTCATGTTTGTGAAGATTACCTTAAACATGATTAATCACACCTGTGCTTTACTGACAGCTATAATCAACTCAATTTTAGCAATATTTAGTCACTGGGCATGGTACGGAACTACATATGAATGACAGAGCGGGGTACCAGGACTGAGTGAGATGCTACTGGCCCAGTACTTGTAAAATATCTCATTAGCATCTGGTCACAAGGAAGCTCGATACAAAACCAAAAATATTTACATGAATCTGCCTGTGTCTGGGTATGATGATAAACATGTGGGTATTTATACATAAATGTCAAAATACAAATGTGAAAACAAGCATGGTTGTATTTCAGTAACCCTAACACTGATTTCTTCCACAAGGCAATTCCTGGCTGGAAGATCTGAGTCACATGTGCTCCCTACAGCATGTTTGCAATTTCAAAGTTAGGGCTTTGCATTTGGTGTATGCACACTCGTGTTTCGATGAGTAGCTGGATTTGTGTGTCACTTGTTCCTGGTCTAAGCACATATTTAAATATGTGCTGCTTTTTAAATGCTACAATTAACTGCATGGATTCCAGCAGAACTGCTTACCTGGTTAAAGTATTTATAGAAGTGTTTTGCTGAATTGGTGATAAGTGTACAGGGGCTCTGATTACCTCTTAAATATGAGATTATTCTTACAAGAGAAGGTTATCCTGGAAATGTTTTTTAGAAACCATGAGTTTTATGGACAAAGAGCAAGCATCTACATGAGGTGCTCTGCAGTGTAGGGTGAGACCATGTTATGCTTTGGAGATTACAGGGTATTCATGTTTCTGCATGTGCTGAGACATACAATGGATGGTTCTTGCAATGGCAAGTGCTTTCCCTGAAACTTTAGTTGCTTTTTTTTACCTCTCTCCCCTCCAGAAAAAAATCTCCAAAGCCAGTATCATTTGTAGCTGGGACCAGTCAGCATGTCAGTGCCATTATCCAAGTTAGAATTCAAAGAGAAAATACGGAGAGCTGAAGAGCCTGCGGGCATTTGGGCCTCATATTCAAAGGTTGGAGGAGCAACCAGGGCAGGTTGCTCCTCCATGAAGCAGAGAGTGGAAAGATTTATTCATGGGACTTGGACCATGAATAAACAGGGTCAATGCACCTCAAGAAGTCCAGCCCGCCTCTCCTGTGAGCCTGCAAGCTCAGTGAGTACAGCAGCCTTCAGGCTTTCCAAGCCCCTTTTGTAGATCTCGGTTCTCCAACAGCGCTGCACCTTCTTTCCGTCCTAAAGGAAAGTCTTGGAGTCTGGCAGGTGGGACCATCCCTAGTGTCAGTGTGAAGGTTTGAAATGGGACCGTTCCTCTGTGGTGGTTGCTTCAGATAAATCCCTACAAGAGACTGAACTTCAGTCCTTCCTGAAGACAACAGGAGGAAAGGTGAGCAAGAAACATCTCAGGAAAGACCAAAGGGGCCTCAAAATGCTGATCCTCCTTAGACTAGTTTTGAGGTGTTCGCAGGGATGCTTTAGACTCTGGTCAGCCCCTTGCACGTTCCCTCCCTTCCCTGCAACAGCACCGTGGAAAAGGCAACAGGATCTGTGCAGACACAGTGCCTCCAAATGCCGGGCTTGAAATCCTTCCTTGTGCAAGTGTCACGAATGTCTTCTCCAGCTGAAGGCTGCTCTGCGTTCACCCTGCGTGTGCTCCGCTGCCCCACGCTCGTCTGCGAGTGAGGTCAGACCATGGGGCAGCTTCTGGCCCCGGGCATGGTGCTCTCGGAGACCGTGCCTGGGCAACGGCGGGAAGGGAGAGGAAACAGAGGTGCCTGTGCCTTCAGGACCCTCCTGACCGCCCCAGACTTGGTCTTCCAGAGGGACCTTGTCAAGGCTGAGGTGTCTCTGTGGAACCAGAAGCAAAAGGGTAATGGGGGTCTCTGGGGCACTGCCTGCTGCTTTTCTCTTGCCTGAGGTGAACATGACCCATCACAGAGGTGGGCCTGAACTTCTGAAAGGAGTCACAGCCCTTCCTGCACTCTCTCATCCTCTGAATTATTGTCTTATTTTCATTCCACTCCAATGAGCTGTCAGCCACGGATACAGTAATTCAATGCAATAGAAACACAAACAGATGGGTAATTGACCTGCGTGCCTTCATTACACTGGAGTTCAGAACTGCTGTTCAAGCCATAAACTCCTTTATCTGCCACTCTGAAATCCCTGGGCCTTTTACAAGGAAGGTGAAGCGGGCCAGGCTTCTGCAAAAGGCTCGCTCATAGTTATTGTCGTCCCTGCCTCGTGCACTGCAGATGCTGACTGAGTCTGACAAGCAGGATTCGCCAGGTAGAAGGAAACAGCTGTGAATCCTCATGGACATCTGTAGGGAGCCTGGAGATGGAGGCTGGAGAAGGACAGGATGGAAAAACACTTAAACTGTTATCATGTCCTCTGGTACCTGAGCAAGCATACACCTGCACTAATGCCTGCACAGATGGATGGGTACACAAACACTTGCTGTGGAGAAAGAGACACAGGGATCGATCTCTTGGCTAATGTAAATCTTCAGAGCACCACTGAAATCATTGGCACTAAATCCATTTGCACTTTTGTAGGATTTGGCAAGTAGCCTTCCTAGCAGGGAGCAAGCTGAAAAGACTCAGGTAGCCAGCTCCTGTATTTATACTGTGGGAGCTGGGCACTTAACTCTGCAAGGGTCTTTTATAAATCCCTCCTCGCATTATTTTCCTTTCTTCTGTTTTCCTTTCTTTCTTCTTTTTTCCTTCAGTGTGTAGTTCCCTTGTTTCTGTGGTACCAAACCTATTTAGTCTCTCTCAAAACAGGTCAGAACAATATAATGCTCAGCACTCCTGAACTAGCACTTGGTTGCAAAATATAAAAAATGTGCACCTGGGAATAAAGGAGGTTTTGCATTCAGATGCTTTGTACTGTCCTGGGATCCTGGGCTGGGATGAAAAGGGTACACTGGGCATTGGGGAGGGGGAAGTTACTCATCACCCTTTGCTCACAGAGCAGATGGGCTCTGCTCTCAGCTAACTCACTACTTGCACTGGAGGCATGCAATTTGTACCCCACCTTCCTTACTCATGACAGCTCGAGAGAAATCTCCCAGCAGCTTTTAGTTCCTCAGCATCACTTTCCCAAGCTGTTAATGAAACAGGTTTTGAAAAGAAGAACAGATGCCTGAAATCACTTTTTTTGCCCCCCCACCCCCAACATCCCTGCCTCTTGTTTCTATGCCAGGTCTCCAGATCATCTTCCCTCAGTATTTACAAGAGAAGTTTGTCCAGTCTGCCTTGAGTTACATCATGTGCAACGGGGAGGGGGAGTACATCTGCCGGAACAGCCAGTGCGGCTGCCAGTGTGCGGAGGAGTTCCCGCAGTGCAACTGCCCCATCACCGACATCCAGATCATGGAATACACACTAGCAAACATGGCCAAGACCTGGACAGAAGCCTATAAAGATCTGGAGAATTCAGGTAACAGAGAAAACACGTTTTCTGATTGATTTATTTCAAACAGAACATGTCAGATTATACCAGTGAAGAATCCTTTCTTCCCTTAATACAATGTTCCAGTTTGGATAAAAAATAGAGGATATTGAACCCAAAAATGTGATGTTAGTCTTGAGGGATTGCCTTTTTTTCACATACAGACAAAAACACACACCACAAGTAATTCTATGTATAAGGGAATATTTTCCATGGAAGAGTTTGCTTGATTAAAAATCTGATTTTTCATACTAAACCAGCTCAGAATCTCTCTTTAATAGTTCTACAGAGAAACTTCCACAATATGAATGATGCAGAAATTGCTTTTCAGATTTGCATGAATGATTTATTCTGCTTTGGTGAAAGGCAATTCACAGAGAGAGAGCACAGGCCAGATGACACCTCATTTGAGATAGGAGAAGGGAAAATGACTCCTCTCTCCTACAGTGCTGATGTCTGCTGGTGTGAACATTTCTCTTCTCCCTTCGCTTTCTCCCAGTGTGACGCTGGGGGTGTCAGCGGAGTTTGTTCCACACTGATGCTGGTAACAGCCATAGTAGGTGTGCAACATCACTCTCAAGGGCTTGAGGTAGGAGAGAGAGCAATATTATCAGTGCAATAACATCCTTTCCTTTAGCAAGTGGTCTGCCTGCCCTGCAGCCACACGGGCACTAAATAGAACTTAATAGAGAACTTCTCATCCCTGTGCTGCCTCTCATAGTGTTAGCCAGTTACTTTCCAACACATTTTCTTTTATGATTATTGTTATAACTGTCCAGGTCTCCATGTTAGGAAACAAAACTATGAGGAAGGGACCATCTAGCTCCATTCAAGGCACTGAAGAATTCTTCTGCAGAAGTCTTCCCAGCTGCAATTTCTTTCTTCATGGTGGAGGTCACCTTAATCCCTTTAATGGTTGAAATGAAGCAGCCTATGATGTTTCCTCAACGGGCTGTTGAGGACTGCTTCATACTTCAAAATGTGGACTCTGTTGGTGTGTCTGCTGTTGCACAGATTCTTATGTCCAACTCACGCTGTCAACTTGGTGCTCAGCTGAGCAAAGTCAGAGCAGTAGTTAACGGCCCAAGGCTGATGACCATCTTGACAAGAGCCCCCCATATGCTATGGGGAGCCACAAGGCTGGGGCAGTTCCAGAAGTAGGTCACTAGCTGAAGAGGTCAGTGGCTTTCTGGGAGTTTCTATAGATTCATGGATGAGGTGGGTACACCAGGGCAAACCTGAAATGTGGATTTCAGAATCTTCTGCTAGCTCATACTACACAAATTAGGATTACTGGCAGTGCCTGCCAGTACAGCTCTGCCACTAGTTAAGTGTTACTAGTTGCTAGTTCTGGCACAGGATCTTCACACAAGATGCTCAAGAGCCACATGTTGGCCACCACTCATCAAACCCCTTTACATTCCCAGGGGATCTAACCCAGACACTTAGAAGGTGAAGAGCCCTGTGGAGAGAGAAGAATTACAGTCCCACAGTGATTGTTTTACTGTTACATTCTGTGCTTGTTGCGCTTGATCTAAGCAAAAACTGTGGTAGATAATTATGTTCAGTCTCCCTTCCCTTGAGATTTCAACAGGGGAAGGTGTTTTTCATTTGCCATGTTAAAGTGACACATTGCAGTGCAATTCTCTGCTGTGCTGTAGCCCTATTCCACCCAGGGCTGGAGTCTTTTCAGGGCTAGACGGAGTGATTATCTTTATGTTTAAAGCTGCTGCATCTCATTCATCACTTTGTTGCATCGTGCGTGAACTTATCCTTTGAGATGAAAGTTGCTATCACAAAAGAATGTAGTATTAGTATTTTGCTTCTTTGTTTTAATAAATATTCCCAATAACTAGAGGAATTTCTTCATAATGAACAGCAGAAAAGAAATCTCTGATGACATCTGAAGGCTTTTCCAATAAAGTGGGCTGAAAGGCACATGAGTGCTCTGAAAGCAAATACTGTTTGCACAGGAAGCTGCTGATAGCCTGAAAGATCTGTATTCTGCTTCTGATCTGTGTTGGATTCCTATGTCAATTTGAAAAAATCGTGCGGGGCAAATCAAGAGTTGGTGTGATTTGGGATAGCACCTTCAAAGTCGAGGAGGCTGCAGTGAACTGGTGCTGCTTTAAATCAGCTCAGGATCTCCCTCTTAGTCCTGTGCTTCATTGCTTATGTGTAAATTGAGAAAAATAACACTGCCTTATTCTTGGTGTTTTAGTATGGCTGGCCAAAAAATTCTGCGTCAGGACTGTGGTTCTGGATTTTCAAACAGCCTTTTGATTGAAAGTCATGGGCTGGGGTTTTTTTGCAGTACTATTGCTTTCTGATGAAAATGCGATTTTTTTTTTTTTTTAAACTGAAAAGACAAGCACTGGAAAAATGAAAGTTTCATCTTTGAAAGAGGTGTTTGACACAGCCATTTGGCTGTGATGCCACCATTCTTCTCCCGAGGCTGGACCCTCTGCCCCGTACCACCTGCGATGCTGAGTCATGGCCATGGGACTGACTGCAGGCACTGGGTGACTCTGCAAAAAGAGGGGCTGTGTTGCATTATGGGAGATGTAGTCCTAGCCATCATCAACATTTTCTGTGCAGATAAATGAAATAAAAACAACTGCAAACAGCCTTATTAGTTAATTGGAAATTCTCTCATGGTTAAGAATGAACTATTCCCAGAAAGGTACAAGGCTTAGCACAATGCAGCCATAGTCTTGGTTGGGGCCTCCAGGGATAGTTATAAATAAATACAAATAAATAATGAAGAAACTATTCTTTTTGGAAAGTATTTTCTTTTTTCGCCCCCCCTTTTTTAAAACAACCCCATCCAGCTTTTATTTTGCTCATTTGTTTTTCCCCCAACGTTGCACTGCAGTATCAAAATGTGCACACTGCACTGAAATTTCTCCCTTACCCGTCTCTATGAAAAATGTAGCACATTCATCATCAGAGGGAAAAGAGCTTGGTCTTTTGCACAAACAGGCTTTTGAGGAAATTGATTTATAAGGGGCGGAAAGCAAATGCAAGGCTTTTACTGCTGAAAGGTACCAGGAGTAATCAGCATGGTCAACAGAAGCAATTATACATGATGATAGTTTCAGAGGACCACTGAACAGGAGAGAATCATTTTTGGGGAGGAGAAGGGCACTGAAAGGAGCATTAGAAATAGAGTGAAAACCTGAGAGATGATTAAAAAAAAGCCTCTCGGTTAGCTTTGGGGAAGAAAGGAGACAAGCAGATGTCCCGTGGATCTTGATAGTGCAACAATGATAATTATTTTTATTAGGTGCTCGGTTTCATCATGTGACGAGGAGGACATGAACATCCATTTACCATCTATATAATGATGGTACTGACTAAGGCATAGCTATTCTTTGTTAGGCAGTTAAGCATGAACTGCAAGTTGCTGAATAATAGGAAGTCTGTTATGCAAATATATATAAGCTTTGTAGAATAGGTTGTTAATTATCTGGTCTGATTTTCTCCAATAATTCTATGGATTATTTCTTTTTTTGATAAGATATCAGCCTTTACAAACTTTCATTTTTTGCCTTTTTTTTGGCTATTGTCCTCTTTTCCTTCTGAAAATGGGATGAAGGAATTTTAAAAAAAAGGATTAGGAAAGGAAGAAAAATAGCATAGATAACTTACAGGAAAAGATGGCTGCATTTCTTGTTGGATACTTTGTGGGGTTTATGGCAGGGCTCTAGTCCACCTACTTCTAGAAGCAGGACTACCACCAGCACTAGATCAGGTCAGCCATGGTTTTGTCTAGCAGAGTCTAAAATGAGAGATTCTTCTACATCTCTGAGCAGCATGTTTCAGTGCTGCATTACTTCCAAGTGAAGAAGTTTTTCAATATATCATTTGAACTTCTCAAGCTGCAAACTGTCTATTAATCCTTGTTATATCATCTGTTTCTAACAAGAAGAGTTTCTCTCCTTTGTATTTGTAAGTACCTTTTAAGCAGTTGTAGGCTGTAATTAGGTTGCCCCTTGGCTGCTTCTTCACCAGATTAAACAAGTGCAGCTCCCTCCACCTGACCTTGTAGGACTTGTGCTCCAGGCCCTTGACCATCTTGGTAGCCCTCAGCTGTGCCCTTCCCAGTTTCTCAACACCCATGTTTAATTGGGTGTCCCTAAAGCTGGGCAGAGAAATGCAGGTGCAGCCTCAGTAGTGCCAAGAAGAGGGGAGTGTTAACTTCCCCAGCTTACCGGATTTAGCCCAGTATGCAGTTTGTGTTATTTCCAGTAAGAACATAGTGTTGACCTACCTTCAGCATGGTGCCCATCATAACCCCCAGGACCTTTCTAGCAGCTGTTATTCAGCTGGTTGTTTCCAAGCCTGTACTGATGCGTGGGGTTGTTCTGCCCTGGTGCAGAGTTTTGTTCTTTTCTTTATTGCACTTTATGGGGTTTTTGTTGGCTCACTCTTCGCATTTCTCAAGGTCTCAGTGTGTCAAACACAGTTTTCTGGTATCAAAAATTGGGTTATTTTCTACTGAGAAAGTTGGAACCATCTGTTTTTTCCATATGAGGATGCCCCAGCCTGGTAATCAGAGTCTAAGCACACTATACTTCTCAGTTAGGAAGAAAGAGGTGGTCATAAACAGAAACGGTATCAGATTTTCTGGTTTGTGATGAAAAAAACTCAAACAAGCCCTACATAATGGTTTTTTTCATTACCAAACAAAATCAAACGGAAATAAACTGATCACAAAACAACCTTTAACAACATATTTTTGGATCAATTAGATTTTTTTCCTTTGGCTAAAATTGACACATTTTGTTCTGACTTTAGCCCTGCAAACTATTTTATTTTATTTTCATTGTTACATAAAGTAACTCATTTAACTTCATTTGAAGTTAAATGAGAAGAAAGAATCAGAATGCTCTTTTTAAAAAATGAGAAAGCAGGACATTTTAACATAATCCAAACCCTTCCTCTGGGGATATTTTAAAGCTTTTTTTTCTCTTTTTTTTAACAACACAGCCAAAGTGATTTGACTTCAACAACAAATGGCATTTTAGGAGCAGCCGAAAAACAATTTAAATGAGAACTCTTTAACTGACAATGATTACAACTCCCTGCTTTTTGTTCATAACCCCTACACTATAATCCCATGCTCCAGGGAATTTGCGCTCTTTTTTTCTCCATCCTGTACACATTAACCATATTGTTTCACCCTAATACTCTCCGGGTTTCATTTTCCATATAGGAGCAGCAACAGCCATGGAATTAGTGAGCTTCCTGGGGCAGAATGACAGACCAGTGAGTTAATGGACACCACCTTCCTTTAGCAGAGCACTGGTGGCCTCATAAATCTTTGCTGTTTCTCCATCCTGCCAATGAACAGCTTTGTAACTTCATTATAGTTCAGGAACCTCTGTATTTCTCCCCATTTTTGCGTGTTCCAGATGAGTTTAAATCCTTCATGAAAAGGCTACCTAGCAACCACTTCCTGACCATTGGGAGCATCCACCAGCACTGGGGGAACGACTGGGATCTGCAAAATCGCTACAAGCTGCTGCAGAGCTCCCTGGAAGCCCAGCGGCAGAAGATCCAGCGCACTGCCCGCAAACTCTTTGGCCTCAGTGTCCGGTGTCGGCACAATCCTAACCACCAGTTGCCTAGAGAAAGGTACCGTCATCCTTCATTGGGGATGGGTGTGGCGTGATCAGTGACTGATGGAGCTGAGCCTGGGCTTGGACCTAAAACCAACAGCCTAAGTGTTTGGATATAGGGTGTGCTGACATGGAGGTTTGGGGGAAAATGGTAAAGTCTGGGAGTGGGTTGAAATTTCTGGAGGTGTAACCTTTATCACCTACCTAAGCATATTCACATCCCTCCTGTGTGGTCTTACCTACCCAGGTGAAGGGCACCCACTTGCTTACTCTGTAGTGTTCCGCAAGACTATTACAGGCCTGACATTAGACAGCTGAGCAGACTAAGCTGCTTTTTACGTGGTCTTGCATCAGGTACCACAGCCAAGCTGTAAGCCTCCATTTGCTGTTGAAGTGGACATATGGAGCACAAGATGCTTCAGCCCATTTCTGAGTTGTGGTCCTCAATGAATACAGCCAGAGTGAAAGAGAAGCTTTAGTTTCACTTGGAATAGATCACATCTCTTCTACAAAATGCAGAGTGAACCTGCAAACCTGCACTGACCAGAAGCCTAGCAATGTTATTACAGATGGAGAGAGTAGATTTTCCATTACAGCTACTGTGACTATTGATATCCAATAGTAACCTCCTGCTGTTTCCTTTCAGCCCTGACCTATGACTGAGTTTAAGTTAGCTTCCAATAATTTTTGGAGACTTACATGCATGGATTTTAATAATCATTTCTTGCTGTTTCTTTCTACATTGCCTGGAGTGAAGTAACACTGAAAATCTAGGAAAAAATGAGTCCAAGTGCCTTTTCTTCCATGCTTTTCTTGGAAGGGTCAGGCCAAGTTAATATTTGTAGAGGAACTATTTTTTCACCTCCTTCATTATTCATTCTCAAGAGAAAATAAACTGATTGACTGCTGTGTCCCGTTATCACCCAGTCCCCTGGCCACTCAACACACTCAGTTTTCATTTCATCCCTGTGCAGCTCAGGAAACTCTTCCAGGGCTTAACAACTCTTTAATTACCAAGAAATCTCATGTTTCTGGACAGAGACTTGGTGGACTTACAAGGGATGAGGAGAAATATCTATTAAGTTTAAGAGATTGTGAAAAAAAAAGTCTGGAGAACTTCCTAATACTGGCCCATTCCTGCCAATTGGCTGAGCTGCTATAAAAAAGCCAACTGGTGGAGGAGTCACAAGCATGTCCAGGCATTATTTTGAGTTGTGCTACAACAACAAAGTGAAGCAGCAGCGAGCAAATATCCAGCCAACCATGTTGCTGCAAAGCATTCAGATAAATATGTCTTTAGCATTTCTCTTCTATTTTAAAAAGTCAGCCACGCAGAAAGGCAGCCTCCAACTAATACTGTAAAATGTGGGGGAAGGAGGACGAAATGGATGATGGCAGCTGGGTTTTTAACTGACTGATGTGCTTGATTTGTTTAAGTCAACACCACGAGGCATATTATAATTTCTTTTCTTATTTGTCATTCTGCATTTGTAGCTAGGCAGGGGAGGGGCTCGGTAGGCAGATGTGTAGCGGAAGAGGTATGCATTTCATCGTTCTTTTCACAGGGCTTGGAAATACTCTAATTTTCTAATTGTTACTGTACAGAACGACAGAGGCTTATCAAGCATGCCAGTGGCTTTGAAAGGATGGAAAGGTTCTATTAAGAGCAAGCCTCTCTCTCTCTTTAATACACATAATAGTAAGCCTCCTTTATATATTCAAAAGCAATGTAAAAAAGAAATAGGATTGCCATTGATTGTCCTCAGGGAAAGGAGGAGGTGGTGTTTCCAAAAGAAAGAGTAGGGATTTTTGCAATTAGGCTGATTCTCCGTGACCTTTTGCAATACCTAAGAAGGAAATATATATATATATATATATTTGCTCTGCACTGCTTTTGCTTAAAAAACACCTTTTTGCAGACAAGTTTGTTGGTTTAAAAAAGAAACCATTCCTTGGTTTTTAAAACTTCAATGTTGAATGAGTACCTATAGTTGCATTTTAAAACTCTGGATGTAAAATATAAACAACATCCAGAGGAGGGGGGGTTGATACATGTTCTGGGCTCCAGCCAAATTGTCATTAGTTAAGAATACATCTCACAGCTGCTGAGAATAAAAATAGCATTTTTTACTTCACTGTTCCATACAGAAAGCCCAAAACTATCTCCACAGCAGCTAGTGCTGGTTGAAAAGTGAAAGGTGAGTTTGCAAAGGAAAACCTTTTAAAACCCTACCTTTTTTCTTGCAATTAAAAAAAACAGAATCTCTCCTGCGGGATTGGGTTTTTGGTTGTGGTTTGGTTTTTTTTGTGTGTGTTTTTTGTTTGGTTTGTTTGGTTTTTGTTTATGTTTTGGTATGGTTTGGTTTTCTAATCAGCTCAGACACCACCTACAGCAAAGCTGCATCTTTGTCTCAAGGGACACCCATCAGCCTCTTCCCCTCCCCAGACCTGATTAATCCTGAAAGATGGCAAGTCATGAGGAAAGAAAATTATTCATCACCTTCCTGTATAACCTGACCTCTGCTTCTGATCTGAAAGCCCAACACTGTCCTACAAAACATTTTTTTTGTCACAAGTATAGGTTTTAAATGGTGAAACAGCTCTGCCTGACTACCTGCTCCCAGCTCCCGGCATTGCCAGGGGACTGCACGTCTCCAGTGAGCAACAGCAAAAAAACACTGTAAAATAGCTCTTACTCACAGCTTTGCCTGGATGTTCTTTTTTTTCATTTTAGTTTGGGATGTAAGATATTAAAGTTGAATGTACAATTGCTTGACAGTGACCTTTGAAGACATAGTTTTCCTTTTTTTAATTTCACATGCTCTAATACTTTATACTTTGAATTGGCAGAGGTGGCAAACATTAGGCAAAATAACTTTTGCAATGATATTAAGATGGAGAAAGATAAACTGATGAGTCATTAATGAAAGAGAAAATAATTAAAATGAAAACCAATGGCTACTCTGCTACTGCCTTTCAGCTTTTAAACAGTGGCTCTTTTCAGCTTCCTTGTGCCCTGACATCTCTTGGTTATATTCACATGAGTCTGAGCCATCTGAGCCATCACGGGTGTGTGTTTTAAGAAGTTACCTCCTGTCAGCTGAAGGGCTGTGACTGGTCCTGCGTATGTTCTTATCCTGTCCCCGTTGCAAGATAAAATGGGGTAATTTATACCACTTTTCCTCTCTCTCTTTCTATCACACTTCCCATTGTCATGTTTGTAGCTGATGCCCAGCTCTGCCCTGGATTCTGCATTTTCATTTAATTACGTCCTTTATTGCTGCCATCAGCAAATGGTGGGTAGTCTTCTTTTTTCTTTTTTTTTTTTTTTTTGTCCTATTTGTGTCTTTGCTGAATGCTAAGACATATACGCACACCCCACAAAAAAACCCAAACTTCTTTCTCCTGATCTCTTCCTATCCTTCCTCTACAAAGTTGATCTGGGGAACAGGAAAATTACTAGTTTTAATTGCAAGATACCAGATGAGACTCCTGTCTTGTTTGGTGCTGATGACTGTTAGTAGAAGACAGGGGTGGAAGGATAGCATTTTTTTTCCCTCTAAGACAGAGCACACCTAAGACAGACAGGATATGGTCATCTGACTCTAATTTTTATCATGTCCCTCGCTGTATAGCCTGGCAGTCCTTGTCCCATGAACTCAATGGCATTATCAGCATGTAAAACCTGTGTAAAGCATCAAGCCAGCACTGCACAAACACACTGGGAATCCTGTGTGAGGAAATCAGGAGAGTCATGTTCACTTGCACAGAGCTGGAATTGAGATCTATGCATGGTAGTTGCTCAGCGTTTGTTTGGCTGTCGTTTGCATATGCAGCTGTACGAGGCTGTTGGCAGCTGTACGAAAGCGATGGCAGCATGTGCACACAGGCACAGTGCACTCTGTGTGCTGAATACCTCATCAAACCCACCTCAGAAACCACCTTTAGTCCTATGAGCAACTGTTACTACCTCATCCGGAAGCCCAGTATCACAAAAAGCAACAAATGTGACCATGGAGAGAGCTGTGGAAATCAGGGAAGTACTGTCCTCACCTGACGGACAGGGGTAGGGATGCTGAGAGGGTACCTGACGCAGCTGGATATTTACCATCTATCTGCCACCACCCTGCTGCCTCAGCCCTTCGTTTTCTTTGTGCTACTGGGTTTCTCCCTGTCCTTGTCTTGGTAGAAATTACAGCGGGAGCTAGGGACAAAGCTTGGGGCTGCAGGAGGTATTCCCTTCAAAGCAACCTCTGATTTTCATCGTTGACATGAAGCCCTGTCATGGGAAGAGGCAGCATGCAGGAACCTTGTGCTTCCCTTAAGCAACTCCCCCAACCCAGTGAACCCAGGCAGCCAGTGTGCTTATATTGGAGGGTTGCTTTGGTTTTACTTCCTCTTCCACTTGCTCATCATTCCTCAGCTTCATACTTAGATTCGTGGTTAGAAGCAAAGAAAGAAGCTTTCAAGGAGGTGCATGGAGGAATCAAAGTGGCCTCACAGCACCTTAGGGAGACTGATGCTTGGAAACTGGGTGCCTTGCTAAATTCAAGTGCATTTGGCTGGCTTTCCAAAGAGGAACTGCAAGGCTTCAGATGGGGTAGAATATATTTGTATTGCTGAAAAAGTGAGCAAAAATTCACCTATGAGCAGAAGGCAGACTCAGTCCCCAGGGGATGGTTTTGAGAATGCTTGTTGCTGTCAGCAAGGTGCTTTGCAGTCACAGCGTGCTGTGCTGTCCCCTCCCCTCCAAAGCATAGCTGTCCTAGAAAACAGGAGGAACCCTGTGCACTTTTTCTGGGGATCAGGGCTGTCACCATCTCCCTCTACAGCAGGTATTTATAGAGGTCACTGCCTTGCTCCCAAGCTCCCCAGCCTACCTTGTCTTTTCCACTAGCAGGGGAGCTCCTGTTGGCTGTGAACAGGGTAAAGAGACCCTGGCAGCCCTGTGCCACAGGAGGAATGTGAAAATTGTCTCTTCCCACATCCAAGGCTTCAGAATTTTCCTGCTAATGCACTTCTTTTTTCCTCACTGTCTCAATTTTTTTTCTTTTCACTCAGTTTCTTCCTGCTTCTTTTCATTCCTGCCTGTTCTCTGTCTTTCAGTTGTTGCTGTTGTTTCAGTTTTCCCCTTTCTTCATCCCTATTCCTCCTGCCCACTGCATTTCTCTCTCATTTTTCCTTTTACCTGCACATTTTCCCCCTCTTTCTTCCCCTACCCTTTCTGCTTCTGCCCTTGATTATTTCTTTCCTTCCAGCGCTTTCCTCTGTTTTATACTCTCATCCCTCCAGTTGCTCCCTCCCCCTAATCATCTTGCTGTTCTTTGCTGCTATATCATTTAATGCCTTCTTTGATACAGCCTACAGCTTAATGATTATTCGGAGGTCAGGCGATGCAGGTGCCATGAATTTCACTAATCCAGCTCTGAGAGCCTCTGTCCATAATCACTCCTCCAGTTCTACAGGGACTGAATCCTAATTTGTCATTAGCCAGTCCTCTTACTGCAGTGCTACCAAGAACTTTTTGCCCAGAGCAGACAGTGAAGCATTCATTAGCTGGGGGGGAGGCGGAGGGGAGGGAGCCGGCGGCTGAACAAGGCGTTCTGCTGAAGGCTGCTGAGAATGGAGTTGCTGTGCTGAGATTTCCCAGGGCGGTGGAGAGGGGGGAAGAGGGGGCAGCGAGGCAACATTGCAAGTGGGTTATACAAAAAGCAAACGTGGGTTACAGTGTCGTTTATTAGGAGTCATTCCAGGGCTGCAGGACATGGAGGTGAGGGTGCTGATATACCAATTATGGGAGTGGTGGGGCTTGGGAATGGGCAACTGTGGCTGATTTTAAGGGGAGAGGCTGTAAGGGGAGGTTAATTAGCAGCAGATTTTTTAAAGGAGAAGCTGTTCTAGCAGCTTCGTCTCTATGCACCCTGACTTCCACTCTCTTTTCTGCTGTTACTGAGCTCTGCACCATAAGCAGAGGTCACTGCTGGCTTTGCCTCATCCTGTTACAGGTCTGTTTTTGGAGAGTGGGGGGGGAATTGCCAATGACATGGAGAGGAGTTTTCTCCTGCTAGCCTAGAAGTTATGCTGACCTGCAATGTCTGATAGCACTTCAGCCTCTGGCACAGCTTTATCAGCTCCATTCCCATGGTCGAACTTTGTCACTGATGGGATCCTTGGCAGGAGACTTTGCCAGTCTCAGCTCCTAGAACAGTGTGAAGAGAGATACTTCAGATGATCAATCCTAATTTGTAGCTATTTCTTAGAGGGCTTTTGTTCTCCACCAAAGGAGTAAACAGCAGATGAAAGATTCAGTCTCAAAATAGACTGGAATAGCTCCCAGATGCCACGGCAGGGCATCAGTGTTCTGAGAGCTCTGCTTCAGATATATCCCTAAAAACACTGTGGCTCCAGTAAGATGCCAACACCAAAGACTCTGTGGGGCTCTACATGGCTAATGCTTTCTTCTTCCTACCTGCAGGACAATACAGGAATGGCTTACTCGGGTCCAGTCCCTGCTCTACTGCAATGAGAATGGGTTCTGGGGGACGTTTCTGGAAAGCCAACGGAGCTGCGTTTGCCACGGTGGCACCAGCCTGTGCCAGCGCCCCATCCCCTGCATCATCGGGGGCAACAACAGCTGTGCCATGTGCAGCCTTGCCAACATCTCTCTCTGTGGCTCATGCAACAAGGGCTATAAGCTTTACCGGGGTCGCTGCGAGCCTCAGAACGTAGACTCGGAGCGGAGCGAGCAGTTCATCAGCTTTGAGACGGACTTGGACTTCCAGGACCTAGAGCTGAAGTACCTGCTGCAGAAAATGGACTCTCGTCTGTATGTGCACACCACCTTCATCAGCAACGAGATCCGCCTGGACACCTTCTTCGACCCCAGGTGGCGCAAACGAATGTCCCTCACCTTGAAGAGCAACAAGAACCGGATGGATTTCATCCACATGGTGATCGGGATCTCCATGCGAATCTGCCAGATGCGCAACAGCAGCCTGGACCCTATGTTCTTTGTCTACGTCAACCCGTTCAGCGGGAGTCACTCTGAGGGCTGGAACATGCCCTTTGGGGAGTACGGCTACCCGCGCTGGGAGAAAATCCGCCTCCAAAACAGCCAGTGCTACAACTGGACCCTGCTACTGGGCAACCGGTGGAAAACCTTTTTCGAGACCGTCCACATCTACCTACGCAGCCGGACTCGGCTGCCCTCCCTGCTGCGTAATGAGACTGGCCAAGGGCCTGTGGACCTTTCTGACCCCACCAAGCGTCAGTTCTACATCAAGATCTCGGATGTGCAGGTGTATGGCTACAGCCTGCGTTTTAATGCTGACCTACTGCGCAGTGCTGTGCAGCAGGTCAACCAGTCGTACACGCAAGGCGGGCAGTTCTATTCTTCCTCCTCCGTCATGCTCTTGCTGCTGGATATTCGGGACCGAATCAATAGACTGGCGCCTCCCGTTGCCCCAGGGAAGCCCCAGCTGGATCTGTTCTCCTGTATGCTCAAGCACCGCCTGAAACTCACCAACAGCGAGATCATCCGTGTGAACCACGCTCTAGATCTGTACAACACCGAGATCCTCAAACAGTCGGACCAGATGACAGCCAAACTCTGCTAACCCGGACTTTTCAGTGGACATGTTGGTGATTGATCCTTTTGCTGTAAAAAAATAAAAGAGGAAAAAAAAAAAGAGAAAAAAGTAAAAAGAAAGAAAGAAAAGTGGGGGAACGTAAAGGAAGGGGGGAAAAACAAGATTTGTAAAATGTAATTAATATACAAAAGAGAAAAAAAAGAGGAAATTCTTCATTTGTTGAAAACTAAACCCGTTCTAGCAGCTGTATAAAACTGTCAGGCATGTTTGTTATTTCTATAATCCGTCATAAAAGGGTAACACCTTACTCTCTCTTGCCCTTGGGGGTGTTGCTTGCTAGTCCTCAGGGGCAGCAGAGTAAATAAAGGGAGGAGCAGAGAGAGGGGCAAATTTCTGTAATGAACTGTAAAGTTTTCTGCTATGCAGGTGCCAAGACAAAGAGACAAACAAACAAAAAATCAAACAAACAAGAGTTATATGTAAATGTAAAAGAACTGCCATTATTCCTATAATGGGAGTAAATGGTTAAAGATAAAAGATATTTCTTCTGTTGAGATTTATGCCAGCTTTACGTTGAATTATTCACACAGCCTGTGCTGAGCTTTGCTGGAGGAGGGAAGGTGATGGCAGTCCTTTGAGAGTAAAACTAATGCCTCATTGGTGAGAAGACACATAAGAGGTGGAGGGTGGGTGCAGGTCTCAGGTGTCTTCACTTTGGGATTTCCATCTTGGAAGACTTCACCAGAGGTAGAGTCTCAGCACTTGCTGAAGAATGGGACATGTCAGGTCCCTTTGGCTACTTTGCTGAACTGGAGTCCATGCCCTGCATCAGACTGCTGTTGCCTTCAGTGATGTCAGAGCTTAACCCCTTGAGGATCAGCATCTGTAAATCTTCAGAGTCACTCATCTTTAAGGTACTTCAACAGAGTCCCTCAAACAGAGAAAGCCAAAATCATGTGCCACTTTGATAAACCTAGACTTGAAGGCAAACCTGAGTTTGGCATTTTGCCTCAAGTTCTGGGTTTTCCAATAACACTGGGAAACCCTCTTCACCACAAAAACCAAAGCACAATGCAAGAAAATACATTTCCAAGGAAACCTGGAGACAATGAAGGGTACACATGTCATTTTTGTTCTTTGGGGAAGGAAAAAATCCCTTTTACTTTCTTATGTTTCTGTGGCTGTAAATAATATCCTTGTTTTACTTACACTTTCTTTGTCCACAAAAAAAAATATTACAGAAAACAGATGAGAAAATTTTATTAAAATATCCACAAAAGTAGTAAAAGAGAGGGGTGGGAAGGAACAGCACAATAACCAAATCTACCCTGAATTTGCAAGGATAAAGCCAAATTAAAAAGGATTAAGTTATCAAAAAAAAAACCAAACCCTAAAGTAACTAGAAGGTGGGTAAAATTTTATGGAGTGTGTGTTCACGTGTGTTTGGATTTAAAAAGAATAATATATTGAATGGAGTGTATGAATGTAGGATCAATTGAGCTGCGTGATGAAGCTTGAACACAGTGGGAGGTGAGTAGTGGAGTGTTTCTCTTAATCTCACCATTTTTTAGTTAAAGTTGATTGTGAGAAGTGCTAGTGGCAGACTAGAATTTCTGCCCTCCTAGAAGGGAGAAATAAATCTCTGACCCTGCTGGCTTCTAGAGCTGGAGGAGTATCCTGGGGAAAACCAGGCTGTGCAGGAGGGACAGCCCTGATCCAAAGTCCAAGATGCAGATCTGGCTTGAGATTTAACATGTTGATTCAATTGAGTTCAAAATAGTCTTGTAGAAATATTGACCTTCTTATTTGGAGACTTTGGCTCAGATTCTGAAAATAACATCAGTTCTTCTGGAAAGAGCTCAATGCATTGTGGTGTTATTCATGTGACACCAGGGACTTAGACAATTAAGTTTGGCTTCAGGTTTAGTTTAATTTTTGTGGTTTTGGTTGATGCTCAAGATTAGATACCTTAAGGAAAATATACATTCACTGACTTCTTCTGCTAAACTAGCAATTGAGGGCATAAGAGAAACTATCTGGGTAGTTAGTAAGAAACCAAAAAGGAGACCTAGTCACAAAAGCACATATCAGTCCCTGTCTGTCTACCAAAAGGTGGGGAAGTGCATGCATCTGAAGAAGAGCTAGGTGAATTAAACAACACAGATGTTTCTAGGGACATCCATCAATTTCTGTAGGCGGTAACTTGTTTTTTTCCCTAACTTGCATTAAGATCTCTTTCTATCTCTACTGGTCAGTCCATGCAAGATGTTGCAAGGTTGCCTACTTTTCCCAGTTTGTTCATTTGTTTGGTTTTCATTTGATTGGTTTTTGCTTTGTGTAGTAGAGGTTCATGCTTATAGACTCCACCATTCAAAGAGGTTTCTTTATAGTTGTGACATTCCTGTGTCAGCTTTCTGGTAAGAGAAAATTCACCAGCAATAGTATGCATAGAGGTTAGTTTTAAGCAAATAGTGGAGAGTATTCATGGGAAATGAATGTCAAATTTGTAATGATGAGTGGAAATAATGTTCCTGACAGTTACATCCATCCAAGCAGGGAATACAAATGTACTGTTTAATTTACATGTATGACCCAAAGAGCTGACATTGAAAAGACCTATAGTTATTGCTCTAAAAATACTGAATACTGCTTATGAGCAACGTATAGCTTGAGCTGCAGTCTGCATTCAGTGATGGGATTTGTTCATGGCTGGGAATAGTGAACGTGCTAACACAACACGAAATTAATTTGATAGATTGCTTGCCTATGAGATAAGTAGCCAGCTCTAGTGACTAGAAGCCAGAGAAGTTGCAATTAAATTTCAGATCTCGTGGGTAACTAGCAACACATTAGCTAAATCTTGTCTTGTATTTGTGGGACTGTTAGGGATCAAATCAATTACTCTCATGTATTTTTAATGACGCCTTGGGATGATCAGCAGCTAGTTGTACTGGGCTTCAGCAAGGGCAGCAACACTACAAACCTTAAACAAGACACTGGGAGCCAACAGAACTTGAAGTCACTGCTGTCCAATGATTTCATTGCTCTCCAGACCCAAGCAATGCTAGAACAGCAGTGGAGTTAGAGGCATTGTCTGACCTGAGCTAGCAATTCCACCATGGCTGGGAGTGGTGAAGCTGGAGCATAGAAAACCAGCGTGGGGAGATGGAAGGAAGTTTGGCATAGATATGCTGTCAGCGTATGAAACTTACCTTGGGAGTACCTGATGGTGCAACATGGCACCGGGGTATGATGGCACCTCAACACAATGATCTGGAGCCATGTTGCAACATGGCTAGATGAATTTTTGTGATGGAATGAAGCCAAAATGTCAAGAATAAATTCCCTTGACCTTCAGGGTAGGGGAAAGTGAAGCTATCTGGCAGCTCAGCCAACATTTTGGGCTCAAAGTTTATGTCAGAGAGGAAAAGGAAAACCAAAACCAAACAACCCAATCAAATGGGGTCTGGACCATGCTATACTCTGCTTTTGATGTTAGAAAAGAAATGTCTGCCACAAACAGGGCACATGCTCTGCTTCCCCTGCTCAGCCCCATAAGCCCTTCCCCAGGTAAGGGGACAGCCTGTGACAGCCAGATCCAGAAACAGATCCCACAGGTTTGTTTTGGGGTATTTGTTCTGCAGGCAATAGAAGATGTGGAGGCATCTCACATACTTTTGCCTTGATAAGAGAAAGTAGTTCAGAGCCCCCTAGACAGGCCACACCAGTACTACAGTGGTATTAATGGGCTTCTGAGGAAATTATGTCCAAGTCCTCCACTTGGTCAGAAAAAGGTGTTTTACAAAACAATGACTAGAATGGAGGGTAATTAATAGAGGAGAATTAGGTGGAGCCCAGAGAATCCTTTCACCCATAAAACTAGCGTCATGAAATTGCATGATCAGTAAGTATTGTTATAGAGTTTAATGATAAAAGGGACATTCATACTTATACATATGAGTTACCATTCTCTGTCTGTAGGAGAATGAAACTCAGTTTCCTTCCCCTGTACAAGAAGGAGTTAGGGAGCAATCCATAAGATGATTGTCCAGCTCAGCTAATACAGAGATGGTCCTACCAAATAATGGCAGATACTTGTCCCTTGCTGCAATTAAATAAGGGACTGCAAATAACCCAGAGAAAAAAAGAAAAGCCAGATGCCAGGTGTCCCAAAGGCAAAGCATGGCAAAAAGCAGCAGGTAGAGCAGAATCTACCTGCTTCTTCTCTTCAAATGCAGAATTCTGGGATCAGTTGCTTCAAGTCACATGAGAGAATGCACTGGGAGCTTATTATGAAATGTGCTTTTTTTAAGTTATTCAAATTTAGACTTACCAGCCGATGTGGCAGAAAGCAAAGGACGTCAGCAAGTCTTATTAATATGCTGATGCTATGGCTTCAGAAGTGTACAGAATGCCCATTTGGATCAGGGCTAAGAGCACAGCATGGAGTTGCCATGGAAATGTGGGGAGGCCACTAATTAGCTATCACATGAAATCATCAGGAAGAATCTGGACCTCAGCAGCTTTGCCCTCCTCGGAAGCAAAGGGCACAGCCCCAGTGACCCCTCCACAGCTCCAACAACCACCATGTCCTGGAGCAGAAATGTCTTCTTGGAGGCTTGAGAAGTGGGTGGACAAGTAAGGGAGAGGGTGTGACAAGGGCAGAAGACGGGGAAGAAAATGAAGGATGGAGACAATTTCCTCTCTTATTTCCCCCTTCCCAGGAAGCCTGTTTGCTGTTGCATAAAAGATCACAAGAGGTCTGCTGCTTTTTGAGCTGGTGGGACATATGCCAGTGACCTCAAAGAAATCAAGACTGGCCACAAGGCCCTGGCGAACTCAGTTAATGGAGTTAGCATCTTCCTAGGTGAGCTGTACCTGGGATGAGTGAATGCCAGTGCTCCCTGGTGCTGTCCTGCTCCTCAGAGTCACCTCTGGCCACGCTAAGCCAGGAATCCCTTTCCCCAAAGGGAAACATGGGCAAGTAAGAGAGGCTTGTTGGCCACTTGCCCAGTCTCCCTCCAGAGCCAGAATCCACCTCCAGCCCAGGCTGTGAGCGTATGTTCCTGTGACAGCTGTGATGGACTTCAGCTGCCATGTACAGGATGTTCTTTTTAGCCCACTTGCTAAAACACCACTCAGGAGGACATTTGGCAGATGGTATCTCCTGCACCAGGGTGTAGCAAGATCCCCAGCCTGGCTGCTCAGTTCCCAGTGCTGGAAGAGAAATGCTGAGTGGCAATCCAAACTGTGTGCTTCTGCCTCCAGCTAAAGCGCTTTCCTTGATGAATGTGCCCTGATGCTTGTTGAAAGGGAAAAATGGCACATGGATTAGGTGCTGCGGTTTCTGGTCTGAAAGCAGAGACAGAGGAGGGTGGTCAGTGGCGTGTGTGGGGGGAGAGGCAGAAGGGAGACAGATGAGGCAAGGCATAAGAAGGTCATGAGGGAGACATTTCCATGTTCTTTCTACCCTGGAAAGTTTGATATGATCCATTATACCTGCTGGACCCAGTCAGATTATAGACCTTCTTGTCCAAGATATTTTTTCTAATCCACATGTCAGTTAACACCCCTTCACATTTTCTTTGCAACTTCTTCCAGTAATCTTTTTTTCCATAATCTAAAACTGCCTTCTCTTTATGTCATAAGGATTATTCTTCTTCTGTAAATTAAATAAATATGGAAAACAGTGAGGACTAAAAGCTATATAAAAACCTTGTTGGAAATTTCAGTCTTCCTCTTGAATTTTCAACTGACAAAAGATGGGTGCTTTGTACAAAGGTACTGTTCAAACAAAAATTACTTTCCTTTTGTGTAACAGGAAAGAAAAAAACCAACAAATGGTACCAGTCTATGCCCCTTAGATATGCAAAACAAACCTTCTCACATACAAGACTGTCCATATGAATCCTGACCACAAGAAACAGGTGAGCAGCAGTACTCGCCAGCCTACCAGCTCTGCAGCTTCTCGGATAAATACCGACAAAGATACCACCAGACACTGTGGTGAGCGTGGGACTCACAAGAGGAGTATCTGTCCAGTCTGAGCTGGATTAAGTTTAGCAGGACACATGAGGTGGAATGTAGCTAGTTAAACATCTCAATGGCATTTAGTGCTATTAAAGACACCTACAGGAACAGCCCCGGGTACACCATTTTGTGTACCCATCTTTCCTGTTTATCTGTACAGCAGTGCAATCACTGGGTGGTTCCTGTTGGCCTCCCGTACTTGCTTTTCAGACAAGAAGGAAATCTGACCCTGTGTAGAGACCTAGAAAAAACAGCCCATGCGTCCCTCCCCAGGAGAACTACAAGAGGTATTGCTAGAAAAAATAATGACGGTGGTAGAACCTGTGGAGGAGCGAGATCTGGTTAGGTGACCCTGAACAGATATAGGCAGCACAAAAGAAATTGGATTACTGACCTCACCACTCAGGGGGGACTCCTTTCACTCCCCAAACCCATCCTGTCTCTCATCACCTCCTCTTTTCAGTTTTGGCTCAGTAATGAACAAAACCAGCCCATTAGGTATTATATATAACACACATCATGTAAGTGCAGCTTAAAATAATATTTTAATGCCACCAAAAAAGTCAACCAAATTGAACTGAACAAAGAAGCAAAATGAAATGGGAAAAACACACAGACTCATTCTGTTTATTAGGGATGCTTTTGCCAGTGATAAATTGCTGTGAGATGCCTTAGTTTTTGACAACACAACAGCTTCCAGTAGAAAATGTCCAACTGAATTATTTTGACTGAAATTTTAAAGGAGGTCTAAAATTTAAATTTAAAGTCAAGATTTTCTGATTGAAGCACATGGGATAGATACTACTTTTTGAGTATCTGAGCTACCTGTTTTCTAATACTGTCAGTCATGTTGTCTAGAACATAGATTTATCTAAATAGGAAAAAGAAGTTCAACTGGGATGATTTTTCAAGGTGCTCACAGATGTCCTTGAACAGGGTGTGTGCCAAGGGGAGCTGAAGATCAAGAGTTCTCAAAGATGCTGCCAGGAACAGAGGAAAGATCACCTGGATTATGGTGCTGCTGAATTCAAGTGAGGAAGCCAAGAGACTTAATGTGAAATCACGAAGACAGAAACATAATTTATACCTTTTGTATTTCTATATACAGGTATATATTTAGTTAAGTTTTTATATATTTGTATTAGATATCTTTTAACTTATTAATAGATACCTATTAATTTATCTATTAATCTGCATTTTGAGGTCTTGATTACAATCCAAGTCTTATTGTATTTGGTCCTGGGCATACACAGAATTAATAGAAGCTTGTCACTTGACTTGCCACATGATTAGTTTAGGGCTAGCCTGATTTTTATAGGTGGGAAAGGGAAGACCAAGACTATGGCAAAACCTGCACAGAACTGGGACCAGAGTCTGTCTTGAGTCTCAGTCTTAAAACAGACCATTGTATGAAGAGGAGGAGAGATGACAGGGCAGGAATGGTTATTCCAGGTATGCTTTTATTTCCACCGACAGTTCCTGGTGTCTGGGTGTCCCACTCTCACATGCATTGATAGTGACCTTGAGAAAAACCTATAATAATGTGCTACCACAATGTGGATTTTGTTTCAGACTTGTGACATCTCAAATGCTTAGGTCAAGCCTAAAAGAACTGCCTTTGCCTGATTTTGGTGCAAATAGAAGCCCGTAATAGAAATTTTCTACAGACGAAGCAATCCTTATTTCAGTCTGTTTTCTGGGGCAAGCTTCTTGACAGCGTGCAGCATCTCCCTCTGAGTTGGGCTGTGCTGTAATTTAGGACTGAATCTTGTTCTGCAATGTGATGACAGGATCATATTATACAAATGTCATGCATCTAACTGAGATCTGGTTTTCAAACTTCCCTAAGACATTTAGACTTAGGATTCTGTTAAGATTCGTTCCAGGATGAGAAAGCAAAACCTGGCTATTGGCTGGGTTGGATTTAGGCAGTAATTCTGATCCTTCTGTGTTTTTACAAGCTGCTCAATGAAGGCAGTTCACTCCTGACTTACTCATAATACCTGGGAACTATCTCCATACTTTCATTCTCTCCTGATATGAAAATCTAATCATGTTCATTGCTCAAAATCAACCCTGGTTGAAGACTAATGCAAAAAGGCTCAGCCTAAGCAAGCAGCTTGTTCAGGAAATGTAGATAAGGAACCCTTGCGGGTTGCTTTGAAAGTCAATAGACATGGGTTTAGAAGGATTAGTGAGGGGCTCAGTTCTGCAAGGTGCTGAGCATGATGGATTGCAATACTGTGTCTGCATGTGTGTGGGCAGATGCATGAAAGTCAAAAGGACTGTTCAAAAACATATGAGTTAAGATCATGGCCATATATATTTCTGGCTTGAAGTCAGAGTTCTCAATAACTGGTAATGTGTGTTGAGCTCTGGGGGAATCCCAGATCTCAGGGCTGTAGAGGCCCAGGATCCCCAAGATCAACAAACAACTTGCTAGCCTGAATTACTTTTTTAATCTCAGTGGCTGGGTTGGGTTCAGTAAGCCTAGGCAGCTGTGATGGAGCATACACTGAGCCTTTTAGACAGAGTTGAACACTTACATTGCACCCTGGAGCAGCCAGTGAAATCCACAACACATGTCCAAATGAACACCAATTGCATTCCTTCTTAATGAGAATTAATATCTCTGATGTAGCACTGGGGGACCTCAGTCATGCACCAAGACCCCAGAGTAGCTGGCATTTTACTGAGACATAAGAAAAAGGAGATCTGGTTTCAAGAAGCTTCTCAGAAGAGCACTAATTAAGAGCAAGATGCATGTGGCTCGAGCTGAAGTTCCCAGTGGGCTTTCAAGGGTCAGTCCCATAAAGGTGGACCAGTCCTTCATCTGTTTTTTAGGGTGCTTTTTTGCTGCCCTCTCTTCCCAGGAAATGTTGAACACAAGCCATTGCTTTTGCCATTCTGCATATACTTCCATTCGTAAAGTGGGTTTTTTTACCTCTCTCATATTATTTATAGGGCAAGCAGCATTTTCTTCAGGTCAGCATTACTTGTGCATTTATTATAGGATCCCGTTAATGAAAATAAAGACCAGCAAATTTAGAACAAGAAATACAATAAAAGCCAACTAGATGACATGGACATGAGAAACTTGTGCTCCAAAAAGTATTCATTTAAAACAAAAAAGAGGAGAGAAGTAGATGTTGAAAGAGTTCCCTATGGTCACATAGTTAGCCAGTGGCAGAAGCAAAGGAAGAAAAAAAAATGGGTCTCTTGCAGCACTGTTCCAGTCATACCCAACCCATGTCAGTGGTCTTCAAAGTCTGTACCTACAGAAGCAAGAGTCAGCTGGGAAATTTAGGGTTTGTTGCCAGGGTGAAGGGAGCTAAGGAGCCAAAAACATGTCTACTGTGTGGCTACATTATTCACTAGTTGTAGAATAGCTCTAATTTCTCTGAAATATCAGGTATTGGCCAGAGGTGAGGTATTAAACTCCAGGGTACCCAGTTGTTCTAACGGACCTGGCATATCCTCCCTTTCTGCACTCTCCTGTAAAACAATAATGCCATTTCCCCCATCATTATGCATCACATCGATCTGGCTGTACTTTAACAGCTCTGACCTGAATCTGTCACTTTACAACAAACTCCTGTAGGATTCCAGGTTTACTGCCATATAACTGCTTTATTATACATGGAAGGCTGTAATAAGCTGATTAAAAAACCTGCCTTTTTTTTTTTTTTGAAGACTTAATATATACTCTTCTGACATCAGAGAAGTACAAAATAAACCTGAAGCTTCACACAAAATGCATTATGCAAAGAAATCTGTCACTATAAAAAGCCTAAACCACGCAGGGCTCCCTGTACCAACTCCTCTCTGCACCGCCTTGGCTGCATAAGAGGGAGTCCTGTTGTGGCAACTGTTAATTCTTTAACAGCCTTGAGTCAAACCATCCTTTCTATGATTCAGCTGGTGCAAGACACCTTTCCTCCCAAGAAATGCAGCTTTCTGGAACAATATTTTCATTCTGTGAAGGAAAGTTCTAAAGTTAAACAGAAAGTGCCATTCTCAAAGTTTAGAGTGAAAGGCAACATCCCATCATATTTCAGCTCAGGAATCTCAGGACAGCGTTCTTGAAGGGAAACTCTGGTAAGCGATTGAAAGAGGCAAAGGCTTCTCTGCTGGATTTTGATTACTTCATGCCAGGTGAGACAGAACTGGCCAAATGCTAAAATGGAAATGAAGTGTTTCAATAATTTCCCATTAAAAATGTCAACAAAAATTATATTTTGCTGAATTCACATTTCTGTAAGAGAAAACTGTTCAGCTGGGGAGAAAAAAATTGGTCAGCTCTGTCGGCAGAGGTACTTACGGGAAGTGAAGTTCATCACATCTGGGCTAATGGGGTGTGAAAAGTTGGCCTCGCTGAGTATATGTAGACCTTTCTTACTGCTCCTGAGAGGCCTCGGAGGAAGGAGTGATCCCCGATTACACTGTCTCCTGTCTGCACAGCTGCAATGTGCTGATCCAGACAGGGCTGGGGTGTGAGAAGCCCGTGGGTTTGCTTCACATGCTTACAACCCCCGCCCTGATCTTCAGGCCAGTCTGCAAAAGCTGGTGTCTGTCCCACTTTCTATGGCTAATGCTCCATAGAGGGAATCAGCCGTGATGGCAAGACATCAACACAGCACCCAAATCAGCTCTTGCCCTTATGTGGCTTCCCACACCCCAGAAAATTATTCTGTGTGTATATTTTTTAACCTCAAAGTGCCAGAGGTAGCAAAGGAGTTGTGTTGCAGCTCTACTAGCATGGCACGGAGGACATGCTGCTTATTGCAGGACATGACATAAGGATGGCTGGTAGCCATATGAAGGAGTAAAGTTTGTTCTGATAGTGGTGAAGAACTGTCCTGGATAGAGAGAACCAAACTTGTTATACATATGGATATCAAAAATAGACCCAGGAGCAAAATATTCTGTAAACTACACTAGTGTTTGACTTACAGGGAACAAGGTGATTGCTCCAAAAGGAGTCAGCTATCGTGTGGGATGTGATTGCCCTGGGTATAGGACGTTGGAGCAATACAGTGGTACATATGGCCAAGTAGAAGAATGTTTTTACAAAATAGAAGGCAGAATTATGATGATCATCTGCAATATTTTAAAGCAGTACTTTACAAGTTAGAGCCCAACTTAAAAGGGAGAGAAGGTATTTTGAGTCTTACATCTAAGCCATTGATAGTGGCAGGGTTTTACAGTGTGTGCTGTACAATCAGTGAACAAAAGCCCCAGATATTTCTGTTAATCAAAGCCCATCTTTTGAATCAGTTATTGGGTTTTCCTCTTGTTGCAGTCACTGGCCAGCACAAGCTGAATTACAGTGTTCTTTATTAACCGGCACGGCTTGCTCCACCTTAATTAGTGCAGACCAGTGGAGTTAAGGTGAATGAGGTGAACATTAGATGCAATTTTATCATTGATGTTGAAAAGGCAACCAGACCTCAACTTTTCTCTCTGTAAGTACATGCCTTCCTTTTGTGAGATGATCAATAACACTTCCACTGGAGGAGGTGGGCAAAACACCTTTCAGAACTGATAATTGTGCAGGATCCAAATCTTTTCTAATAACATCTTTCAAAACCTTTACAAAATTTCTACTGAAGGCCAGCTTTCCTAGGAGACCTATAATTATTGAGAGCAAAAGAGAGAAGAGATGAGAGTTATCAACCTGTTTCACATAAATAGAACCAATTCAAATAAGGGACCTGAAAGACAGGGATATGGACAATGAAATAAGGGTGGGAAAAAAAAATAACAATAAAAGAACAAGGATCAATATCTCTAAGAAAAAAAGTATCATTTAATTTTATACAAACCATAAAGTGTACACACATTCTGTGATTTCCCAGAGGTCTCCTGGCTGATTCTATTTTCTTGTAAAACCTACATCTTTACACACTGCATCCACAACTTCTATCTTAGCAATACAAAATGTACATTCAGACTGCAGGACATCCCAAGAGATTTATTCTCTTGATGCTGCTCTTCCTCTTTTTTTTCATGTTTCAAAGTCAAATATTTATCATTTGGCATCTTCTATATTTTGCTTTGATCCTTGAAAGAAAGAAAAATCCCTTCTCATTGCCCTCACTCTGGAAAACCAGGAAGGCAGAGGCACCAACATTTTCAATGGAATGGCCAGGAAGATGCAGTAAGACAGTCAACTTCAGATAACCAATAGGCAGATGGCTCCAAAACAGTTGTTTTCCCCAAACTGTGGCAACATGTCAGCATACTGACACATTCAAAAGCTTGGCATCCAGGAGGGAAAAATACTAATTCAGGTTGAAGAACGCACTCAGACATCTTCCCTTACCTTGGAAAACACCTATTTTAAATTCACAGCTTACACGTTATGGCCCAGCCTGATTTATGCTGAATCATCTTGAAGATCTGGCCCTTTCTAAGAAAAGTAGAGATCAAAAAAAAGTGTTTTCTACACGGTGTGGTCAATGCACCCCACGCTTTTGTCTGCAGCATTAGTGGGGAATGTTTGTGGGAGGCCTGTTCGAAGTTTATCCTGATCCAAAAGTGTTTTCCTTTGCCTAAACTTGCCTGGACCATTGTCCAGACTGCGAAGAATGAAGGTGTTGATCCTGTCTCCTTGCTGTCAAAGTGTGATATAGATAATTGGTGAAACTGTGGGATGGTGTGCAAAAAGGGCCAAACGTGAAATTAAAAATCCAGTGATGTCCTTCTCCACCCCCCCCAGACAAACACACACAGACTTCTCAGGCAGCTCTGCCCATGTCTGCTGCCTCCAGCCTGGAGATTTGTTGCACAGGACACTGATGGATGGGGAAAATGATCCTCTGGCAGCACCCCTGCCCCACCTGTGGCATCCCTTGATGGTGTTTCAGCCAGAGGTGTATCCCCCTGGCCCCAAGGTCCTCCAGCCCTTTTGGAAGTCAGCCTCTGTTTTCTTTTCACACATGCTTGCCTGTGGAGGCTCGGCTCTTCATCTCTTCCACTTAGTGCAGAGGTGAGAGGAGACCAGTCAAAAAGAAAAGGATGAAAAACAAATCAAAGAGGGGGAAAAATACCCACTTAGCAACAACTGAAAACCTCCTCAAATGTCCATACGAGAGCCAGACTCTCTGAGGTACCCTCAGTGATAGCAGTAAGGACAGGAGGTGGGAGAAAAAGGAAAAGAAAAAAGAAAAATCATTACACTGAAAACTCACTTGAAAGAAGCAAGGGAACATGGGTCTGAGCCAAGCTGCAGCTCAGCTCCCGTTACTGCTGCTGTGTTGAGCAGTGCTTATCATTCTGTGTAGTTCAGGGAGCTTTCAGGTGATTGCTCTAAAAATACCTTATCTGCAATGGTTAAAAATAATTTCCTCCTTTCTATTTATTGACCTCCCTCTTTACCTTTATGACCTCCCATTCCCAAACATCTCCTAAGTATTTAAAAATAACAATCTGTCTTTCTTCCTTCCCAGACTAATTTGATTAGTTTATATAGCTCTGTTTAATTGGGTGCATGCGGAAAATCAAGACCTAAAAGAGGAGCTTTGCATTTGCTGTTTAGTGTGACACTCAGTCTGATCTCTCACAGGAATGAACAACACTCCTCGCACGCTGTCCCTGAATACGTTTTGGGTGATTCAAATATGAACTGCTCTCTTTTGAGCTACTGCTTTGTTGTCCTGACGGTCCACAGTCCGAGGAAGGAGTGTGCTCGGGGAAAGAGTGACACTTCAGATTCAGGGGAAAACAGGAGACAGAGCAGCAAACTGCAATGTCTTACATTGTACATGGATTAACGGCTGCACCTTATTCCAGTTACAGCTTTTCCTTGCTGTGCCTTCTTTTGCTATATGCATGAGCCAGCGCTGCAAGGTGCCTGGGTGGTGTAGCTGGCCCAGTGTCACCTTGGATATTGTTTAATTGTTGCCTCTCATGGCTTGAAGTGGGCATTTATTTCTTCATTTTTGGTCTTCTGACAGCAACAGGAAGCAATCTTGAAGTCATCAAAGAGGATGAACTCCATAACACTGCCACTTCAGACTGAATTGTCTCTTTAAGGCAACAGATATTTTCTTTAAACATTAACTTACATAAGGGATAAGACTGTGCTTGCAGGAGTCCGCAGGTGTAGGCATGGAAGGAAGGGCTGTGCAGGATGCCTGTCCTGGTTTGATTTGGAAGGACGATTTAGTATTACATTGTTCATCCTTTGCTAGAGATGGGGTATTATTTAGCAAGAAATAGTATCAAACACGGGGGAAAAAAAGTCCAGCAGAATGGATACAGATGCACTTCATTAAATTTAGTGCTTTCATGCTCCTCACTTTGTGATTGGGGACCCAGAGAACAGAAGCCACTTTGTGCTGCAAGCACAGCTTTTTATAAGGACTTTGCAGTACCTTCTGCCCTGTTAACACTTGCTGTATTCTACTCCCAGGCTTAATTATTCATCTTATACCCAAAAGTGCAGCAATGATTAAACTGAAGAGCAGTTAGGCATTTTCAAATGGAAGTGATGATGCAGCATTGGAGAGATACGTATTTCAAGGGTATGAGTTTGTCCCTCTTCCCCTGCCCAGATCTCCTCTCCATTGAGCATTGCCTCTGTGTTCCTCCACTGCTCAATCTTTAAAGCACCTCTCTTTGTTTCCCTCTCTCCCCCCTCTCACGATTACGTCTTTTAGCTCTCTCGTGTCATTACCTTTCCCCTCTGTTGATTTGCCTCTGCAACTGAATTTTCTCTATTGCTCTCTCTGCAGGCTTGGATGAAAGCCCATTGAAGACAACTGAAATTTTCTTACTGACTGTTGGAAAATATTGTTGAAAGGAGGAAACATTAAGGATAACAAAACTTAACTGCAGCTTTCTGCCTGTGAATTGTAGATGGGTCAAGCGACTTCTCTTTGTTTCCAACAAGCTTTAGTTTCTCTGACTCCATGGAACTTGAGCAAACAATTTCAGCACTGTTTTTGAAGGACAAAGATGTGCAGATCCCAGGAGAAAGCACAAAATGGTCCTTTGAAGGGGCCATCTACTGAGAAGTAAGCCTTCTCACCTCGCGCTGAATTTTGAAAATAACTTGAGACAAATGTGAGTAACAGTGATGATGGCTAATTTCTGCCACCAGAAAGTTAGGCTTTCAGTTGAAACTAGTCATTTAAGCCATAGAAAGAGAGACTGTTACCTCTAGAGGATGAGTCACCCCACCCACTTTAGGCACTGTACATAGGAAGAGGTGACTCATCTCTGGAGATGCCTCCCTTTCTCTTCACTGCCTATAGAGGAGGGCTAGATCACTGGCTTAGACATCTAAACTTTTACATGGCTAGAACTGGGTAAAAGTAATCCTCACTTTGCTGAAGAAGACACAGATACTACCATGCTTCACAATTAAGCACTGTGATGAACACCAAACCACTGTTGCTCTGTGATTCTGCGAGTGGAGCTGCAGGATGGACCTTCTGTCTTGGCCTAAACAAGTCTGAAGTAATTGCTGCCCATCAGTGAGTCAGCTCAGGTTCAAGCTGTGGCCACAGCTGAATTCTCCTGGGAGACAGCAGGAATTCTTTTTGTGTTTCCTGCTACTAAGTAGTGGGTGACCACTCAGAGTCCAGCTTGATTTCAAAAACCTCTTCTCTCTCCTTTGCCATCCCACTTGGACATTGCACCCCGTGGGCTGTGGTGCCTTCTTTCCACTGAGCTTCTCATCCTTAGTCACCTGATTCTATTTTGATACCTCTAACAGGCTTGGCTTACTGTCCCTGACACTAGTAGGACATCCCAAGATCCTGGGGCAGATGGGAACTGAGTACAAGACCTGGTTTCATTTTCCAAACGTACCTCTAGCTAGGTTAGCTAAGGCCATGCTCGCTGTCTCAGAGTGGAAGTACCAAGACCAGCACTTCACACGGTTATTGGAGCACAGCCAGTTCTCTGGTGAGAGAGCATGAGAGCAGTGTTCAAATTTTTCATTTCCAGAAAACCACACGATGGGAAAGAAGGTAGGACTTGTTCTTGCTCTCTCTTGCTCATAGTTTCTCCCTTGCATTTTTGAGGGCTGTATCAGTACATTCATTTATAAAACTGACCCGAAGACAAATGTGCACAAGCTTTCCTTGCCTTCCCACTGCTATCTTGGAGGCAAGGCTCCAGTTTTTAACCATATGACACAGCAAGATAAGCCTTACAATAAAAAGCAAACAATGCAAGGCCAGCCCTGGGCCCCCAAGCCGTGATCTTCGTTTGTTCAGCATTTTCCCAAGAGGTTGTTGGAGATACCTGTGAATAGGGCTGAATGCGGAGAGTCAACTTTGCTGAAGCAAAGAGCACAGCATTCTGGGTTATTAAACCATTTGTCTTACAGCCCTGGGGAAAAGGAGTTTGCGACAGAAAGTCACAAATGGACTGAGTTTTCTTGTCTCAAGCCTGCTTCTCTCCATTTCGCTGCATCCCCGGCTTGGCACCATTGTAGCATGAGCACCAACTTCTGGTGAGAAGAGAGCAGAGACTGAGAAATGCAAGAAAAGGATGTGTCAGTAAAGCTATTTTTGATACTGTCTCTGGCTCTTGTCTGCATTATCTCCAGATCTCCCCTCGACAGTATTTTTTGTTGTTCACGGTAGGTTGAGGGGCTTTTTTTTCAACACAGTGTTATAAGAACATTGCAAATTCGTCAAGAATTTCCCTAAAAATTAACAAAACAAAAACAAAACCAGAGTTGATACTGTCAAAAAATTCACTCTTAGAGTAAACGATATTCTCCATGGCATGGTAATACAATATGCTGTTAAATTCTTTCACTCAGGAGGGAATAAAGGATATTTGAGCATAAATGCATTATCCACAATCCACAATAGCACAGCCTATCCCCCTGTGGATAATGCTATTAGTGCTACATTTCAAATTAAAAAGCATATGCTCTTCTTCTTTCAAAAACAAGGGAGTGCTGCCCACTTCCTTCACTTGACTAAAAACAAAAGCTTTTAAAGTGATAAAACAGCATTCATTTGATAAAAACAACCATCTGCACCTGATTTAGCTAAGTGTTCACATTTAAAGACAAATTGCTGGTTGGGGAAAAATTAAATACAAGCATGAAGGTTGACTTGATTTGACCACAAATTGATATCTACTATCTCCACCAGTACTAACCCTAATTTGACACTAAATCCTGACCTTGAATAGCAAGTCCTGATCAAGGGCTCTTTAAACCATTTTACTTACAATGCCTCAAATAAACATGTTCCCAAACTCACCCCCTCCCTTCTCAATCTATTAGTCTGTATTAGTTAAAGTGGGTTGCTTATTAAGTTTTTTTATATCTTCAGAATAATTTGGAAAGACACCAAGGTCTTAATGTACCAGATTTTCATAACGCAACGTGATATTAACAAACATCAAACTCCATCAATGATCTGTGCAGCAGGCATCCTTAAAGCATGTAATTAAGATAACACAAGATAACATCAGCCACAAAAAAAGAAAGCGGAGGAGGGAACACAAATGCAGTTTTCTGAGGAGGCTGCATTGAGATCGTCCCTTTGAGGTCAGGACATAGCAGCAACATGGGAACAGTGAAAATGCTGTTCTGATAGTGCACTAAACTGAGATGAACAGCATGCTGCACGGATCATCCTCAGAACAACAGCAACTAGCACAGCCAGAATGGAAGATGAATAGTGGAGTACACAAGTGTCCCTTTAGAAATGGTTATGCAGACTCTTACGGAAGAGTCCTCAAGTGTTATAACCTTTCCTTGATTTTTAAATCAATGAGGAATATAATTAAGGCAACAATACCCACCTGTTAGAGAGTGCTTTTCATCAGTATACCTTATAGACTTTGCAAAAAGGGTCAGTATTTTGAATTCCACACAGGTTACCTCCATTGCTTTAGTTCCTGTGCCATTCTGCTGGGTGCCCCCCCAAAGGGGGATGTGCCCATGGGGGTATGTGCACTGGAGGGCAGGAGGAGTGCTAACAAAACAAGTGATGGTGAAACCAAAATCATTGCTATTATCATTTTGCACTTTCAAGAATCACCCAGAGCCCCCATCTGCTGGGCTATTTCTGCTCAGTTTCGGAGGAGCGAAGTGGGAAAAGCACTTTCTTTCCAAAATGTTCCCATAGGCTTTGAGAAGCATTTGCGGCTGCGCACACCTCCTAATCTCTTTTCACTGGTAAACGGCTGGATATTTTCGTGCTGGAAAGGGTGGTTGTGGATGTGTCTGCTGTTCCTTTTCCTAGCATAGCTCAATACATCCATACACAGCTGAACACGTATATTTAGCTGTTAAAAAAAAAAAAAATTCCCGGCATATCACGATAACAAGTTTATTTTCCACCAGAAGGTTCCATCCATTCGGGCAAAACTTTCTGCATTCCCAGACAGTAATAGACAAGCCCAAATATATATTTTAAATAACATCAGAGAGGAGAGATTACAAAGCGTATTTCAGATGCATAAGTAAGACCAGGCTAATAAAACCCCCTTTCCCTACTCACAACCCCCAGTGTCAGGCAGAGAAGTAAACCAATTTGTCAATGCTGCTGCCTGGTGCCAGGATAAAAGTGTGTGCTATTCCCATTCCTTTGCCAGAGGTCACTGGATGCAGTGTCTCAAAGACTGTCTGAAGGAAAACAAATGAGTGCAAACATAATAAATTGCAAGGAAAAAGCTCTGTCGTGACTAGTAGAAAGGCAGGGGGGATGATATCTTTTGAGGGGGGCAGCAGAAAAAAAGATGTGCACCGTTCATCCGGCACAAGACTACTTTAATCACTTTGCAGGGGGATGGCTGGTTTCAAGGACAAATGGATAATACATGTTTCGCTAGGGCCGATAGTGAGATAGTGAGTATCTTTGAATGTACTGATACAGCAATTAAGCAAACTAGTGTCCTTGGGCAGCTGCTGAGGTTTCTTAAAAGTGGAGTTTTAGACAGCACTTCAAGTCTTTCCTTACTAGCAGCAGGGATGCACAGAAAACATGCTATTGTGTGTGCTGGCAAGAGCAGGACATCTGTCTGGGGACATCACACCCTCCTCCACGGCTATAGTTTGTGGCTGCAGTGTCCTGACCCAGCACGTTCCCTATTCTAACCTGCCTCTTCACAGGGGCAGATGGAGGGACATCTCGATGCCGTTCCCATGTCAAATGTAGAGGTGCTTCTCAGTGATATGGCACAGTAAGAGAAACCATGAACTTTTGTACCCTGGAGCTGTTGCCTGTAGGATCAATTAATCCAAAAAATGTGCCCAAAAATGTGGGCTTACTTTCCTGTGCAGCTTGGACAAATTTATTTTATGGGGATACAAAACTAGATCCTTCTTTTGGTATCCTCAAATGCATAGGGATGAGTCCAGCACTACCAGCTTACACTAGCAGTACATGCACAGCAGATCTCTGAAGACCTGTAGAGAAACAACAGCACAACAGATGCCATTTTGGCTGACCACAGAAACCGGGAAAAAAGCCCTACAAAGCTGGAAGTCTTGCAAAGCTTAACAGCTAGATCTACAAACCCGGTGTCAGTTTCCTGTCAGGAATGGACTGGGTACACACTGAGACATCTGTTATCTGATGAGCAATGGGTTGTGAGAGTTTCATAAAGGAGTGAAACAAACGCTCGGTTCCCACTTTCCTCCCCAACTCTGACATGTCCAGACTGGTACATCCACACTGAGTCACTCTCCATGCTCGGGGTCACTCAGAAGGAAGCCACATTGTACCTGTGCACTGCAATGATTAACTTCCAGCCAAAGGTTTATTAGGCTAATTTTGCCTCTTTCTAATTTATTAGGCTCATTTTGTCTTTCTGAGAGTTATCCTCCTACAACTGAGATCATTAATTCTCTGGATTTATATGCCAAATATTTTTCCTGGAATTATTTTTCTGTGTCATAACTTACTTGAATTGTAAGCTTCTCCAGGTTGTCTTTTTTGTTCTGTGTTTGTAGTCCATCTAGCACTTTGATTGGGGGCACACCATCCCTCTGTGATAGAGATATATATATACAAAAAATAGGCAGTATATTGTTAATACTCTGTATCCCATGTTCATGTTGCACTGGTTAGTTCTGACACAACCCAGAGTTCACATGCTGTGTATCTGTCCCCCTGATTTCATACACATTTCTCTATCAAAGCAGGTTGTTAGGGATAAAGCTTAGAAACAAAGTTGTGTTCCCTCTAATATTCCCCAGCAGTCATTCCCAAGTACAGGAAAAGGAGGTTCAGCCACTGAGCAAACAAAAGCTGTATTAATTAGGCTGTTATTTCTGGAAAATGTTTTGAGGTATTTTCTCGTTATTTTGTTCCCTTTTGTGGAGCGCCTGTGCCTCGTGACCCCACCTGACACTCTCACCAGCGTCCTTGCTCTTTCAAGGTATCTTTTAGCACCAGACAAAGAGAAAAATATATATTTGAATGTGGCCACCAGATAGGCCATTGCTAACATCTCTACAATAGAAAAAGACATTGCAGAATAAAGACATCATTGGTGTTATCAGGAAGCCAGGTGTGGGCAGAGAGGACTGAGCTGTTATCACACATTCCAAGGATTAAAGGTTGCCAGCCTTTACTTTGGCCACAATAGGGCAGATTCTCAGCTGGTGTAAACTAAAGTAGCTTCCATGAAAAAAATTGAACTATGTCTATTACATCCCGTGACTTCATTGCAGTTGAAGAACATGTGATGGAAAGAGATCTCAAAGGTCATTGCATCCAGTCCCCTGATATCTCAGGCAACCACACCACACAATCCCACTCATAAACTGATCAAGCTTGATCATAAAACTAGTCAGGCAGCTGCTTGCCACCCACTCCTCCTGCTGAAGGCTGTTCCAGAGCTTCCCTCCTCTGCTGGCTTCAAACCTCCTTCCAGCTTTCAAACAGAATTTATTAAACTGAATCCATTTCAGCTTGTTTTCTGAATACACAATTTTAATCCAGCTGGGGGAGGAAGCAGAGGATGGTGGGTCTTCTTTGGATTTCTTCTGTTTCACAATTCTGGGATAACCTTCCCCAGATGAGGAAGCACGCTGCATGGATGAAAGGTAGGGATCAGCTTTCAATCCATACCTTTCCTCCTTATGCATGGCATGCAGGTAATGTCACTGCAGCTGCTGAGCTTTCTGCAATTTAATTTCAGGCTTTTCTTCAAAGATCACTTTCTTCTAGGCGGAGCTATTTTGTCATGGTGAGCCTTACCCCAGGACAATTAATCGCAAGGAGAAAATACCTATACCAGTTGTTTGTCCAAAATCCCAGGTGAACCACAATAAATCTACAGGCAGTTCACTCGGAAGGGGTGCGTAGGATCAGCAGACCAAATGTGAACAAAATTAAATCCTGTGAGCTTCACAGTGAATAGTAAGATGGGTTACTTCTGCCCCCAGGACCCTGAATGTGCTATGACAGTTTAACATGGAGGGTAGATTAGACTTTATCCATTCAGGTTCATCTAACTATGATACTTCATATTGGGTGCACCATAATATTGACCAACTGGGACCTAGGGGCAACACTAATGCTGCATGAGTATGGCTGCATTGGTAGTGAACTGGAAGTCTGACTCTGTACTGCTGTTCAGTCTTACTCTGCACCCACCGCTGGTGACAGGCAAAAACCCTCTCAGTCTGAGACCAAACTGATAGCAGGTTACAGCCTGGTCTATCAAGACATGTCCTGGGCTTGGATCCTCCAGAGCATGCTGTGGGTATGTCTAGTCAAGAAGGCTTCAAAGCTTGGTATACATGTTATTTTTCTCCCTGCACAAAAAGAAAATATATTTTACTAGCATTTTCACCTTGCTGAATATGAAAAATACCAAAGGACATATGCCTTATTAAAAAAAAAATTATAATCAGCTCAAGAAGCAAGATTTCTCAAGAGGGATGTGATCAGATGAAGGGACAATTCACTTCTGGACTTCCATTTGTCTGCAAAAAATATACCATTGTTTTGGTTGTTTTTTTTCAGGACTAAAATGACAGTGATTAAGAGACTCATTTAGTAAGCTTATGTTCCTTCCTTCCAGGCACACTCTCCCTGGAGGAGCTGAATTGGAAATCCAAAGAGGCTTCTGACAGTGGGGAGCTCAGAGGAGGTGTGGACAGCATATTTCAGCAGTTACTGAGGAGGGCAGGTACTGATTTCAAGTGAGGAAGAAGAAGGTCGTAGTCTCAAGGCGCAGGAATGGATGTATCCACAGGCCCAGGTCTGCTAAAAGACAGTGAAATAGGCTGATTTACTTGCCTCAGATGCTTCCTAAGAGACTTTTGCCTTAGTAATAGGGTAATAATGGCAGAATTTAGCTAAAAATTTGTAAAGACTGTCCCTCCATCCCTGCTGCCTCATCAACTACAATCTTGTTTTATTTGTGATATCCACAATGTCTGTAACAAAAATAGCTATTGCAAGCTAGTACATGAAAACTTAAGCTGTTGCTTTGGTAGGGATCGATCCTGTGAGGTACTGGGCATGCTGGCCCCAATTCAGTGCAGTACTTAATTTTGGCTCTGAATATACTATGAAGCGCTTTGAATTGAGCAAGGGCAAGTGGATTGGCAGTTTGCAGGGCTGAGCCTTGTGAAGATGAATCACATGGCTGTGGCTGGTAAGACCCAAAGCTAGACACAGGGTGTTTGCCCTGAGGCAGGAGGGTTATTGACAGTCCACGATGACTCTCATGCACATTCAGAGCAATCTCTTGGCTTGCCCTGGAAAAGAGGAGCCCAGCCTTAGAAGAAATGCACCTTTTCGGTGGAGACCACTCCATTCTTGTTGTGGAGTCCTCTTACCAGGCCATCAACGATAGAGACAGCTCAAAAGGTTGACGCTCACATATAGAGTGGGAAAAGCCTCTAAAACACAGTCCCAGAATGCTTATCCACAAACTGGACCCTGCAGTTTCAGGAGGAATAAGTGCAAACTCTTTTTGCTATACTTTTCCTTCTTTCTTGGTCTTCCTCACACTCATTTTTCAATTTCCTTTCTTTTTGCGTCTTTTCTCTTTTCTCCTTTCTTCCCACAAACTTTTGCTCTTCCACCTCCATCTCCCTCCACCACCTTTTTTATGATAACACCATCTTAACCTCCTGTTCTTCCGTCTTACTTTTCCATCCTGATCTGTCATGGCAGATCACATTCTCCTGCTATTCTCTTATTTTCATTCCTTTTTCTTGAGCCTGTTCCAGTCCTTCCCCCTCCTCCCTGCCTCTCGCAGCTTTTCTCTGTCTGGCTCCAAGGCTGTCCCACTCCTGGGCTCCAGGGAAGAGGTGTGCAGCAGCTGACACCAGGAGTTTGAGCCCTGGATGTAAGGTGATGCTGCTCGGTTGGGCTCTTTGGGAGCTCCGAAGAGTGTGGCCATTTAACAAGGGCATGGGAGCACACCTGCCCCTAACAGGCTTTGAAAACTGACTTCAGAAGCGCAAAATGGGGCAATAAAAACAAGAAATGAAATCGATGTTAGAGGTTGTATATATATGACAATAAATAGATTCATAGGCTCAAATTCCTCCCTCAGTTGGGAGGGTCCCGGCTCTTGGCCAGGTAAATAGGCTCTGCAGCATATAGAAATGAGGTGACAGTCAGAGCAGAGGACAAGAGCAGTTGTTGAAGGCAACAGGGACACCAGCTGCTTATACCTTGCGGGTAACCCTACCCAAGGTGTCCATCATTAAGCCAGGCAAAGAGGTAATATTTGTAGTTAATTTTTTTTTTTACTGTGTGGCAGTATTTTAGATTATAAAATAATGTCAGAGCAGGGGGTGTACATAATAACTTGCAATAAAAAGCAAAACTGCTGGAAAATTTTCCCATATAGGCTTATTTTGTCAAGTATTGTTCCACATTTACTTTTTCCCCTCTTAAACTAAGAAACAGATCCTCCCTCTGCATTGTGAGAAGCACCTTTTGAAGACAAGAAAGAAAGAATGGGAACAAAATAGTAAAACATAAAATAAACCCTGGAGCCCAAGCCTCTACACCCAAGTGAAAGGAGTTTTCAAAGGGAAGCATCTGTAATTTAGATTTCTGAACAGCAGTGAAGAGGAGCCCCGCTACTGCTACTGAGCCTTTCCCACTGAAGATGCTGAGGCTGTATTCCTCTGTGATAGAGGATGATGGTGATAGAAGTTTTGGGAATAAGCCTGAGAACGACTACCCAAACCCCTTCAGCTATTAAGTCAAATGAATTCTGCAAGTTGCTCAAATGACTCATATCAGCCTGGCTTCCCCCCACATCTCCTTGCATTGCCTGGAGAGGCCAAATCCTGCTGCAGTGAAGAAACTGCATTAAGCTGCCTCCATCGTAAGCTAAAAGGGACCTGTGGCTGTGGCAGACATTTGGACGTTGTTACTGCTTCTTGTACAGCACGTTGGAGGAGGGACAGCAGAGCCTGAGGGGAGACCCGGAGCAGATGCAGGTCTCAGAGGATGGTTGTTGCCAGGAGAAAAGTGGTTTGGCCAACATCTCGGGGGCCCAGCCTAGCTGTGGTGCTCAGGTGGCCGTACTTATTGCCAACTGACATAGGACTAGTATTTTTTTCTGCTTCAGCCTTCTTCACCCTTCTTCACATGTAAATGATGCATGCTACATTGCATCCTCAGAAGCCTGTGGCCTGAAGGCAATCCTGTTGCTTTCCAAGCTTTACTATTGCCTTCAGTGGAAACAGGAGGGCTAGCATTAATTTTGCAATAGCTCAGTCATCTTCTCAGGTAGTGAGTCTGCAGTGTCCACCTCCCATCTTTCTCACTGCCAAGGACCACTGGCCTTAGTCTGCTCCAGCAAAAGCACTCAGTCAGCACAGCAAGGTGAACTGAACACACTGATTTTAATTTGGATGAGAAATGAATTGCAATAAGATCCCCATCACCACCAGCAGCCCCCTACAGCTCAGAGATATTTGAGTGAGAGCGGCACTGAAGAAGGGGAAAATATAATAACAGGGGCCTTGCTGGCTGCTCTCCACTCCCTCACCCCATGACTGTTTATTAAAGGTGAATTCCTGAGGGTGTTTGGAATCTACCTCTGACTAGCAGAGATAATAACATTGAAAGCTTTGATAAGACCAGCCTGAGCCTCCAAATTTCTGAATCTATATGAGTTTTTGAACTCCTGAGGGGTTAATATATCCAGATGGGAAACTGGACAACTAACCTGTATCTATGAACCACTCAGATCACCACAGCTGGAGCTATAGGAGATGATGCGGATGACAGGACACCCCCTCTCACACTCCTTAGGCTCCTTCCAGCCCCCTGTGTGGACCTGCAGCCCCACTTCCAAGGTGGAAATAACAGCAGCAGCATTGGGTGTGCTCTAGAATGAGTGTGCCCTCCTCTAACATCTCCTCCTGCCTCCAGGGTCCCAGGGCTGATGCCTCTCTCATCCTGCCCCTGCTACAGCACAGTGTCCAGCACTCAGCATTTTGGAAACCAGGTGATTTCTGCAATACCAGGAGAGAGGTTTGACCCACACCATCAGTGGCAAGTTTAAAGACACATCAGTTGAAACAAAAGGACACTTCTGTGGCTCTAGGAGCCCCTGTAATTTGAAGAATACAGGAGCCATGAAAACATCCAAGCACAACAGATGCTTTTTTTTTTTTTTTTTTTTTTTTTGGTCAGCATTTATAGTTTGAGATGGAAAGAAATTGTTTCACAGCTCAGTGGGAACTGGTGCCTGGACACAGAAGGACAAGAAGATGAGAAGATGACCAGCGTCCAGCTTCTTGGACATCCTCAGTCTGACTTGGGTCACCTTTGGGACTTTGAGACAAACGTTCAATTAATAAATCCCTCCAGAACCTGGAACTGAAATCCTGAGAAGAAGACAACCAAATCAGCTCATGCAGAAGCAGGACAGAAGGAGGGACCTTGCCAGCTGTTCCCAACATGAACCTTGTGTAATGAACAGGCACCGTAAATGAAGCAAAGCCAACATGACAGTCACAGCTGGATTGTCGTCTTTGCTGAGTTTGTCTCATTCTGACCAAGTGCAGACATCAGCATCCCTTCCCTTCCTGGGTGCCAGATTCCTCTTTGAAACCCCATGACTAGCCCAGCTCAGGCCTGGCCTCTTTTATATGCTAACCAGCCTTTTGCAAAACAGACATCTCTGCCCATTTGTGGTGACCTTTGCTGAGCCACCCTGGCACTAAGCAGCCAAATGCTTCTGCTGACCTTGGGTGACTGCTGCTTCTTTCCAATCCTGTTATCGCTCTCTGCTGGATTGCCTGCTGCTGCAGAGCTCCTTTAATGTCAAGCAGAAAAAATGGACCAGGTGGAAATGCAGGGAAATAAATTCACAGGCTATTATGGTAGAAATAGTTTAGCTTCAGTCAACTTTACCGTTTAGCGCATAACGGAAGTCTGTGGTGTCTTGGGTGCCTCCTCACTGCTCCTCGTCACAGAGAGCTGAGAACTGGCAACTCTGCACACCCTCAGTTCACATGGCCAGCTTCCTAGTTCACCCAGCGAAAAGCAGGGTGAGTGGGAAAGCCGAGCTCTGACTGCTGAGTTCTCCTTTCCGGATGCATGCAGAGCAGTGGTGTGATGTGTCTCCGCCTTCCTCCTACCCCTTCTCTGTACCCCTTTCATTGTCCCAAAACCTTTCTGCATCTTCATGTGCCAAGCATTCCTGATTTTATCTCTCCTCTGCACTGCTTTCTGTTTCCTGCCAAACCTCTTGTATAGGAACTTCAAACCGTTCCCTGTATGAAACCATTCCCACTTGGAGGTCTCCTTGCTCCAATCTGCAGACATGACAGTCTCAGGATGTCAGTAGTCCTTTTCTACAACTTTATTCCTCCATCCTCACCCACTGCTGCAGGGAAGTTCACTGTAGTCCGGTGGCTCTCCTTCCCTTTGTTGGAGCTGGTGGTGTCTGGTGTGGTCTCTGGGCAGTGGAGGAATGATATGTGTGCCTGAATATGACCCGTACCTGAGAATGAAGCTCCACAGAAACACACCAGATGCTCAGCCCTGGAAAGGGAGTGAAAAACTGATAAGAAAAAAAGAAAGTGAAAAACTGCATTTGGGGCAACTGCAGGAATTGCTCAGAGGTGATGGCAATAATCGAAGCTTAGGCTGTTCAGTACAGTCCCCATCTGTGCTGACTTCTTCCCTTCATTTCCATGCTTTCCTGCTTCATCCTTGATCTATCCTGTGAAGCCTGTGTGTGCATGTGTGTGTGTCCTGAGTTGGCCAACCTGACAGCCCCTGATGATGGGTTGCTGATCCCATGAATCACAGAGCTCTTAAGCCCTTTCTCATCCCTTCCAAACACATCCCTTCACTCTGGATGATGCAGCGAGCTTCTTACATATCTCTCAGTTGCCTGGTTACCAGGTTAACACTGATGACAAATGCTGGATGACAGTTTGTTTAACACTGCTTCCTCCGTGATCTGGGCTCCAGCCTTCTCTGTTCCTAACCTCCTGCAGTGTCAAGCCTTCAGATGCTCTTGTTCACAGTGTCTTTTTCCAGTAACTAGCCTCCTGCATCCTATGTTCAGTCTAGTCTATTCTGTCATCTCCAGTGTCCTCTGATTGAATTACCTTGTCACATCGTCACAGACCAGCTTCTCCAGGATCCCTCAAAAAATTTCCATGATTTAATGCCTCCATTCTCAAGAAGGCTGTTGCAGAAAAGATCAATGCTTTTCCTCTCCCCCTTCACTAGAAAGAAGATATATCCATATATCATTGATCCCCTACCTTATAAGCTCTTAGTCTTGAGGAGAGATGTCTCTTTATACGTTTGCATATGACCTCATATAACAGGTTATAGTCTTACTGTTGCAACTGTATTATAAAGGAGTAATGTTAGTAACAAAGTGCATAATTGCCAAACCTCTCCTTCCATCACTCATATGCAGATGATGCCCTTTAAAACATAGGCCACCTCTCTTTTATATATTTATAGTGTTGAGCACAATTTAGCTCCTACATGTTCCCATAATGCAAATAAAAGATATCTTTAAACCTAGATTTCCTTCTATCTTGAAAATGAGCAAGGGCTTCCATATTCCTTAGTTTTATCTTCTTCCTGTGTTCTTGTACTTATTAGCATCATTGGAGCTGTTGAGTGAATGCATCTGATTTTCTAACCCCGGAACTCCTTCTCGGAGAAGACAACTCTAATCATTAAAGTCTCCCCTAGCCTGGCCCAGTGTGATCCTATCGTACCTCTAACACTTTAGAGCATCTTCCTCCTCTAAGCTAAAATGGGACATTAGTCATCTCACAGCCAAAAGCACTTTACAACTGAGCGATCTTTTGGAGAGAGGTGTCTCAGCGGCTGTGTGAGAGGCATTTGTCCAGCTGGCAAACAGACTGACCAAAATATATTTCATGCTTCCAGTGCTGAAGCCCAGAGCTTTTGGATGAATATGTGCTTAACTATTTATAATTGACCTTTGCACAAAAGAACATGAAATTTTTATAGCCTAAAGCCTCATTTATTAACTTTACTGGAGTGTAAAATATTGCTGTTTGCTATAAATTTGTACCAGGACAAACAATATATATGCTAATTAGTGGCTGTGCAGCCATTCGGGGGCGTATGTGCTCACCAGTCACTTCCAACAGGCAACAGAGAAGAATGGAATAGAGAAATGACAATTGAGTAGTTTGATACTCCCTGTTCAAATAGTGAAGTCTGAAGAGGTGAATTAATGGTGTTCATTATAACAAGTCCATTTCCTTTTCATTTCCTTTATAAATTAGTCCAGGTAACACGCTGTGTCCCTGAGAGAGCCGATCAGAGGCAACCTGCTGAGATGCACCTGCAAAACCGATCACTCTGGAGTTCTTTCAGCACTCCTTACTCAGCTTTCCCCTTCCTTTGCCTTCCTTCAGCCCACCCATCCATCTTCTCCATTTTGTCTCCTCCTTCTGCACTTTTTCCTTTTATCCTTTCCCCTATTTTTGTTTTTACATTACTTTTTAATTTTTTCCCTTTTGCTCCTGTCCCTCTTTTCTTCTTTCTTCTTTTTTTCCTCACCTTTTCTTCATATTGTCTCTTGTTTCTTTTTTCTCCCCAGTACCTTTTTCTCACCATATACTATCCTATCTGTACTTTGGGGATCTCATTGTTATCATATTAACTTTGGATCATACAAGGACACCTATCCCTAAGGCTCATCAAAACTCAGTATGAAATACAACCACAGGGGGAAAAAAAAAAGCGTGAGATGTGTTCAATTTCATGTGGCTGAACCAGCTATTTTATGGTTGGTTGGCTTTTGGTAGCAAAGTAGTAAAGTTGTAGAGATAATAAAAGGAGCCTGTTGGAAACATCTCAAATGGTGCAGGATCTGCAGCTGCATCTGAAGATCTCCTGTTCCTGTGTTTGTCACAGGTATATCAGTATATACAGGCTGGAAAGATGAGTGGCAACCTGCTAGCAATGAATATGACTTCTCTCAGTAGTTGCCCGGGTATGGGAAAATGGGAGACAAATGTCATTTTAAGGCTAGTCACAAAAGTTTGGCATGGATCTGAAACGATGCTCCTCAGAAGGCATCCTTCCTCTTCTCCCATTTCCCTGCAGCCCTCCAGGTCACTGTCTACAGGGTGTAACAAGCAGCCAGGACACTCAGATGGGGAGCACCCAAAATTATAATAGTGCTTAATCATCTGTGGGAACAGCAAAAATCAGAAGGGGCACAGGGATACAACCAAGAAAGATCCAAACATAATAAACCCACTAAAAAATGTATACATATTTCCCTTGGACACAGATTCAGGATGCTGGTTTCCATGGAATTTAGAGCATTTAAGGAATCCAGTTGAGTTCATTGAATTGTGGGAATTTGTTAGGGACTTTCCATCAAAATATTTGCAAAGAAGTATTTGGTTTCAATCTAAATTTTAAAAAATCACCTCAAAAATATCAGCATCACAGAAATTGCTTCAAATTTTCCTTTAAAGTAGACAGGTATAAGCCCTACTCTGAAGCCCATAGGAGAGAATAATGTGCCCCAAAATATCATTATCATGAGGCAAATTGACATATCTGGGGGATTTTAACTTAAAATAATTTTTTTAGCATTTTCAAACTATCCTTTAACTATTTTGCAAGAAAATTATGTTTATGTTTAACTTTTTACACTATCAATCCTATTGATATATTGAAATATCCTAGTGGGACAAAATTCTGCATGTGAATCAGATCTGTATTCTGTTATAAATGTTAAATATAAACATTTCCCTAAACCCACAAACTTTCTGCTTCCTGGGGAATAACATAAACCCTGCTGTGAAGCTGTCCTTGGGTATTTGTAAAGGTAAATAAACAACAGAATACTTCATTAATAAAACAGTTGTGTAGCAAAAAAAAAAATCACTTCATCAATCTCTTTGAGTTTATACATATTAAAAGAAAAGCTTCCTTTAATGATTTTTTCTTATTTTTTCCCATTATTTTTAATAAATTGTAAATGAACACAATAATGTACCAAAAGCTCCAGGGTTTTCCAGTTCTAACAGAAACACTTTGCTGTGCTGAAACCACAGGTTTTGCTCTCTTCTTATTTAACAACAGACTTTCAGTTAAAGCATAAGATTGGATTTAAGAAGAAAATTATTCCAATGAGCAGGATATATGGCTTGGGGTTGAAATGTCTATTGACCCCTCCATACCTCAGTTTACCCATAGAGGAAGGGAGGACGTGGCAGTGCTGTGGCATACCTGAAGGAGAGGCAACCTTGGAAGAATTTTCTTTCAAATGACAGTTTTTTTGGGAAGTGAGAGGACAGGCCTGGAGGGATTTATTCCTATTGTAGCCTAGTCTCAGCCTAGTTGAGCAGAATTGTGGTCTGGGTGGTTTGACAAGGTGGAGGGCCACTCCATCTCCAGACTGCACTATTGCCAAGGCTTCAAACAGCACACATGGTTTTTGGTTCAGGATGGAGCAGTAAGGGAAAGCATCAGCAAGAGCAGAGATAACAGTGTTCAAACACCCACTGCCTTCAGAGATTATTTTTTAAATTGCTGATAGTGAGAAAAATTATGGGCCAAATTGTCTGCTTATGTAGCTCATCTCAACTCCAACAGAGTTATAGCAGGAGATACGTCGACTGTATCCAGAGTATGTCCAGCTTTCCGTGTTTAAACAGCGTGAGAATAGCTGAAAAAATGCATGAGGTTTTTACAAGCATGTTTTGAATTCTTGTTTATGTGTCTTCTCTATTTTAAATCTTCAGGATATGCTGGGATCGGGGAGGGGGGGGGAGCAGCAGGTTGTGGGTTGTTTTTTTTCCCAACTGCATCTACAGAAAAAAAGCACTGCATGGTTTCTTACACACAAAAAAAATCAGTATTCCTTAATACATGTCTCCAAGAATTGATTTACCTGAATGACCAAAGAAAGCTGGACAGTGGGATGAAGGAGGAGATATCTGGGATTTTCATATATAGGATATAATTCCTATTAATCCTCAGTATCATGGGTGCGTTTGCCATCTACCTCTCACTAGCAGTCCGTTTTACATGAAAGTAAGCTGGAGATCTCTGTGATCTTATTGGCACTTATTTTTACAGCCTCAGAAGGGAGATGAATAGTTAATGACCCAAATTCTCACTTTCCTCAACAATTGGACTGGCCCAAATCAGTGATGAGGACCTGGCAACCACAGCCCCTTCACCTTGTCATCAACTTGGTATTGTCTGCTACATTAAATCCATCAATAACGAATTTAAAAGATCTTCCTCCCATCCTTTTTATTGTCATATAAGAACTGCATTATTCACATGTCCCTACGTTTAAGCATAAACTGAGCTTTATGATCACTTTCATTCCATTTTTAGGCAAAGAGTATCAGTGAAGGCATCATCATAAAAATATTGACCCAGTTCATACCTGGCATAAAATGCCATTGATTTCAGCGGGGTTGTGGAATTTGGCTCACTGCTATAAACATTTCCTATTAAGTCCTATTCAACAAAGTATCTGGAAAACCTCCTTATTCATATCTCACATAATAGTGGTGCGATGGCAAAACCATCAGGACATTTTCCTGTGGTGTTGAAGCTGCTGATTCAAACCTTTCCGCAGCCTTATGCAACCCTCCTGCTTCACCTCTTCCTGGGATGACACAGCTGGAATTGGTGAAGGGGGGGTGCAATGAACCTGGCATGCAGACATGGGAAGGCTCCTTCAGCACAGCTCCATTAATCCTGCTCCTGCACCAGGGCTGCCTCATTCCCTCCCTCCCACTGAATGTAATGCCAAATGCTTTGTCACTTGCCTGCGGTTGCAGAAAGTGGCCTTTATATGTAGTTTTATCCCCTGTCAAATTAATAATAACTGAGATTGGAGCGGCTCCGCCAGCTTCAGAGCTGGACGGCTTTTCTGGATCATATTCAGCGCCTAACATGCCTGGCAACAGCGTCCAGGTTTTAACTGTTGCGAGTGAAGGGACCGCTTGCCTTGACTAGTCCCGCACAATGGTTTTGCTGCCACTGCTAATATTTGAACAATGTGTTTGCCAATTACGTTAATACAAACAAGTCCCCTGGATTCCAGGAAAAGGCTGTGCAAACCCAAAGTGAAAGAGATACTGGTGGTCTGGCTACTCTGCAGAGACTCGTGCTACGAGGCAGGCAGAGGCAAGACAAGGACAAAGCAGAGTAGAGAGTTCCATGCCAGAAGGGACAGCGTTAGGCTTAGCTTGGCTAAGTGATGGGTGACTCCCAAAACACAGGCTGGGATGCAGATAGATGGATGGGATATCAGAGATTCCTGGCTTGTCAAGTGCCTCCCAGGAGTCAAACACTGACTGCATTCCTTTGATTCCTCCAGACACATCCTTTCTCAAATTGAATTTGTCCAGGTGAAACATGAAGATATTTTACACTTATTTTCCATCTTTAAGTGATCTGCTCTAGTGTCAAAGGTTGACATGCTTTTGCTTCTCTTAGCTGCTTTCTTGATTAACCTGTCCTCATAACCACTCATCTATGTCTGGTTTCCCCCACTGCAACCTGCTGATCTGTTGACCTCTAGTCTGAATGATCAGAAACTCCTTATCCAGGAGGAAAATATCACCCATGAGTGCGGAGAGTGTGAGCTCAGGGAAAAAAAGTTCCTCCAGAACGTGGGGAAGCAGTTAGAGTGTCTGGGACGGAGAGAGGGCAGCATGAACTAGGGAATGAGGCCAGCAAGCTGGCAGATGACAACATCAGTCTTTCTTACCTCAGTGTCTGCATCTCTATGGACAAGGCCAGCAGGAGTTATGCTCCTCTTTGATAGGACATTGTGTTTCCTGCTCCCTTCCTCCTCAGATCAGAACTGAAACCAGAAAGTAGCCTTGGGAAGCAGGGAGAGCTTTAGTGCACTGCCATCCTTCCAGTTTTTGCGCACACACGCGCATGCCCGCATGCACATGCTCACGTTGAAAATTGGCACAGGTCTTGCCACTGCTGTTCTTGTGAAACAGAAAATACTGCACAGCTGGTTTAATAGCCTTTAAAAGTCCCATTTGGAGCTGTTCAGGAGCTAAGCCTCATTGTTACAGATATGCTCATAAAGCTGTCATCATTAATTGCCACCCACTGCCACCACGGTGCCGAGGTCACGTCTCCAGAAAGGGGAAGGCCAGTTTCACCTGGGCTCCATCCCACAGCTGGGGATGTTGTTAGCACCCTTTTTATCCCTGAGACAGCACTCTTGGCTTCTTTGAACTAGCAGAAAATCCTCCTGCTGCCCCAAAGTTCATGGTCTTCCTGTTCATGTTTCAGCTCCAAATGCCCCTCTGTCTCCAGCCGTTTCCTAGATTATGCCTGAGCAGCCTCCATTTGTTTCCTTCTGAACCTGCTCCAATATTGTGGGTTTGAAAGTTCACCTCCAACATGGCCATTATTGGCTTTGCCTTCCGCTTAGGAGCAACTGTGAAAAACAGGAGCAGGGAGAGGCAAGCGAGAATCCTGAGAAAGAATAAACAAATTAAATGCCAGCTGAGCTCTGAAAGGCATTTTCTAGCCCACATAGAAAACACAGCTTGCCCTTTCATTTTAGATCAGAAATAGGTGGCTATTGTGTTTCTTTTGCCGTTTTTTCCCTTCTTTTTTCTTTTTTCCTTTTAATGAGTCATCCTTAAGAAACTCAGCAAGGTGGTTGCAGAAGGGATAGATGGAGGTGAAATTACAGTGAAGTGACAAACTCAAATGAAGAGAGTACCAGGATCTGGCAAGCTGTCCCTGTCCATGGCATTCCTCCTCCCTCAAGTAAATTCTTCTTGCCAGTGTTTCCCCTTGGCTGTCCTCCTTTCCCATGCTCTCCTCTCTCCATAAATCGATCTTGCATCTCTGTGCTTTGGTCCTACATCCTTTATCCCTCTTCTCTGCCTCAGGCTTCTGGTTTTCTCCAGCATCTCTGTGCAGATTTTCTTTCTTCAAAATCCTCAGTTCCAGTCCTTCTCTCAGTCGCCGAGATGCCTCATTCCTTCCCTACACTCTTCATGTTTATCAGCAACATCACGGATTTGGCAGTTTTGCCTTTGCATTGAGGCTGTTCAGACATTGCCTCCGGTTGCTTGTTTAATCCCCTAATTCTCTTTTCAGTCACTATAATTGTTTCTTCCCCATTGTCATCTGACACAGGCTCCCCTTCACCTTTAGCCCATGCTCCTCCCTCCATGAGCTGCCCTTTGCTGTAGCTTTCCCCTTTTTAGCCATTCAATCTCAGTCTTTTCTATATTCCAGAGTAACACCAGCTTGGAGACACTCTTCTGCTTCAGGGTCTGCTGGTTTGCTGGCATTATATGCACCATCACGCCACGCTTTTCTCTCTGGAACTCACTAAAGGCATCTCCAGGGTGACCTCCAGTCAGCTTCGCTCTCCAGTGCACCATCCATGCTGTGTTTTGAAATCCCAGCACATACATAAGGGAGTTTCTTCCCTCACGCGATCTCTCTCCCAGTGGCCAGCTCCTGAAGCATGAGATTAGAGGAAATGGAAGTTATAAAAACTCACTTGCAGGAGAAATGCAAACAAAACCCAGCCCAGGTCAGGACATGACTGGCATTCACCCAGCTGTTGTATGAATGAGCACCAGGACCAGCTGTACAAGAAGGAGGGTGAGTGCTTCACCGCTGCTGAAGGGCAGAAGTCAGACAAGTGTCCAGAGGAGGACTGCAAGGAAATGCACTGATAGATAGCCAGACAGGAAGATATGGATGTATAGATGTATTGATAGATATAGATATATGAAAATTATTTATAGATTCTCTTCCTTTCTCCCACCCTTTTGCATCAATACTGGGTTTTGCCCAGGTCCAAGAACAGCAGTGCATCTGCAACCAGATCTGTAACCAGATCTCAATAGCTCAAGTGACAGTGGTCTCTGGAGAGTTAAAAATCGGCCTATGCCTCAGGAGACCTTATTTCTAGTCTTGTTTCCTATGGGTCTTTAAACTCCTGAGTGCAACGCGATGCTATACAAAAAGGTGTTTCTTTAGTCCTTGCTTTAAAGTGATGTTAAGCGCCAATAACAAGAGCCCTATGACAGTCTACAGTGAGAGCAATTCATTCATACAATATGATATCAGGAGCAACTTGTTTGAGAGCAGCATAAATGGAAGGAGATCACACTTTCCTGTAGGTCTGATTAGGAAATCTTCTGAATAAATCCTGATTTATGTTTCTTCAACAGGGCATTTCCTCAAGGGGTAAATAACTTGCCATGATTTCCTTACTCTGAGTTTACCTGTAGCCATTGGTAACCCAGGGGAGGAAAGTATATATCCCCTCTCCCCCCTTAAGTCTTGACAACAGGGAAAGTAAAGAAAACTATGAAATGAGCTGGTTCCTGTGTCCTGCTTTGCAACCACAAGATACCTCGCACTCTCTTGCTGCTGGTACGAGAGCGGCTGGGCAGCACTGTGAATTAGTAGGGCTCATTACTGCATCCTTTAGCATTCAGAGCCTTGCGGACGTCTGCGAACCTCCTCAAGAGCCCAGTGGAACATTTAGAAGAGAAGCTGTAGCATTTTCTTGTAAAGAGCTGTTGTTCTGTCTCCTGCTAAAGTGCTGTTGTAGCTCACTTCTGGGAGCGAGAAGCCTTCTACGGCTGTGTGACTGTGCTACTTTAGACTGGAGTCCTTGGGGAACCATCATAAACACACTGTTGAGACAGCCTAATAGCCCAGGCAGCATTTCAGCAGTTCTCCTGCTACATGGGAAGGGGATGGTCCTGGCACAGCCAGGATGCAGCCCACCATGTCCCATCAACAGTGCCCCAGGGGATGGTCACTTCATGTCTTTCCCTTTGGGAAATCTCTGAATTGAACACCAGCAGAAAGTTATTTCTCTTCCCCCAAAGCACCAAATTACTGAGCACTCGAGCAGAGTCAGCTTACAGATATGTTTCATTCAAGTAGCAGCTAAGGGAGCTTCGCTGCCCTGTGCTGCTGTTTGGTTCGGTGGCATCTGAAGAGGCTCCCATCACACTGGCTCCTCGGCTTTTCATTCACTCCCCACAGCCGCTTTACACTGACTGAATACTCCTCTGGCCAGCTCCTCCCATGCATGTAATGATTCCGCCGAGTCTCAGCAGCGGTAGAGAGGTCTCCTGAAAAAACAGACTGAGTGTCTCTCCAGGCATTTATAGATGCCTACCATTAAAAACACCCACTCATTAAATTTCACCCTGGATTTATTATCTACTGTATGACAGTCATCTTTGACAGCCCATTGCTGACCTTCTTCAAGTCGATAACCAAAACAGATGTCTGTCTTACGAGGGCTGTAATCCTGGGTTTCCCTTCTCAGTAACGCTAGCACATAAACAGAAGGGGAGGGAGGGGAGAAGAAAAAAGTTAAATTAAAAAAAAATAAATCCTCAAGTCTTGCACACTACTAACCATAGCAACAGCATGATCTTAATGCTGCAATCTCTGTCCTCCCTGTGCTTTCTCCCCAGGGGAACAGATCCCTCATTGTGTTGTGTGTTAACTCAGGGACCAAGAATGTGCTGATTCATTATGGTGGCTGCTTCTAACTTTGGAGGGACTTTCATGGTATTCTGAAAAATCCCAGCCCTTGGAAACATGATATTTTGTATGAATCAAATCAAGTTTTCTCATCCTCTCTTTTAAATACATTGATTTTTTTTTTTTAACGATGATTCTTATGGGTCTGCAATTTTCAGAAATTAGTAAGGAAATTTAAACAGTCAAAGAGACAGAGCAGAAAAGTATACAAACACTCACTATTTACTAATCTTTTCCATAAAATAACATTATCCTTATAATGAGCTGTTGATTTTTTGTGAATCTGCCACCTTATTATTAGGGTTGGAAGTGCAACTACCTACTGTGAACAGTTCAGCTTACTCACAACAGTAAACACTAGCTGTAGTAATAAAGATTAATTGGTAGGATGGTATCACAACCCACACAATGGGCTCGTTCAAGATACCATGCAGAGCCTCGAGATCTCTGTGGGTCTGGCAATGTACCTGAGGGCCAGGGGAGCATCAGACAGGGAACCCTCTCAAGACCATCATCTGCAGACAGGGACTGAGGCATGGCAGTGTCAGTAGCCAGTAGCCCTGGTAAGAGCAATGGAGATGCCATGATATCAAGCCACCTTTCACTCTCTGGTAATGATTAGTTATTCACTTAAAACTAGGTTTCATCTCCTGGCTTTGTGTCCATAGGAAGCCACTATGTGAGCCCTATTTCTGTGCTCATTGTCACAGTCTAATCCTAAACAAACATGCAGGTAAGTGATAACATCCATCAAATGACCACACAATGTGAAAATCCATTGCAGGGTGTATTTTTTTTTAACAGCACTATTGAATAAATTAACCAGGTAGCAGAGCAGTAACCTTGAGATAAATGATTAGGTGGTTTTATTTTTTATTTGAAAAAAAAAAAGGTGACACAGTTTTATCATATTTATAATAAAAGTCATTGACATAATGAAACACTCCCATCACATCAGTATTCATTTCTGCAAATAGAACGCTGACGTTTTATAATATTAACATGTGTTATAAATGTCACTGATATATTAAGATTTTCAGTCTCTCTAACCAAAAATATAGAGAGATGACTGAGGAAGAGATGACTAATTCTACGAGATTAAAGAGAATTTTTTCTCATGCAATTAAATAATCTTCTGGTGATTGTGAGCTGAGGGAAACATACAGAAGTCAGGTTCTGTGATTGCAATTTTTACCACTAGCACAGAATGACCGGGAGCGCTGCGTAACTGGGATATTAGGAAAACTTAGGCATGTTGGGAAATGCATGAGTTGGTAAGCTACTGGGCAGACTGTGTATTGCATGGTAGTATGGCTACACCTTCTGGGATGGTTTAGACTGCTCAAAACCTTGAAAAGTGCCTTTGGACATCTCCTTGCACTGAGATACATGGCCTGGACCAGGGGTGGAGATCTTCCTCCCATCCCCTGGGATGTAGGGCCAGCGTTCAAGAAAAGATCCCTGGGCTTCCTCCTTTACTGCAGGAGTATGAGCAGCTGCAGGGAGTTGAGTCCTGAACAGGACATTTGCTGGCCCTGTTCTGTTCCTGGGAATGCCAACGTGTTGGCACAAGCTGTTTGGATGTGTGGAAGAGTTCAGCTGACAAAGAGGAATATGATTAGAACGTGGCGGGGAGATCCAGGGCCAGGACATGGCCTATATTGCAATAAACAGCCAAGGGATGAGTTGTCAACAGGGCTAGATCCAGGAATGTGGGCTTTAGTTAATGACTAAGTGATAAACAATGGGCAAGAAATGAAGGAGTCCCTTAACATCACGGCTAATTCTTTCTAAGAAAACCTTGCTAAAGTTCCTGGTACCATCAAGCTTTCGTTGAACTTACAGATCCTGTCAGGGACTGGGCTTACAACAGAGCTCTGTGCTAACCAACAGGTAAGTCCAGGTTTCAAACCCAGCAGCCTCTGGGAGGAAATCCAAAATAAGAGACACTTATGAGCTCTTTTTGTCTTCAAGTTTGAACTTCCTATGTAACTCAATCCAAGAATATAATCCCATGATTTTTGTATTACATCTGTAATTTCTGTCTGGTTTACTATTTTTATCAGAAGGAGCTATTTGTGTTTCGTACAAGGTCAATACAGAATTTTTACACCAGCAGTTTGTGAGTCAGTTAGGGGGACTTTTCTTCTTTTAACCAACATTTAAAGCAGTGCAGCACCTGAAATGCATTCCCTCCCAGCTTTAAAATGACACTTACCTCAGTATTAATTATTTTTCCTCCTACATAGAAACAATATATATTTATACAATAGGTCATTTCCCTAAAAAGCTTACAATTTGATCAGGCAAAAGAAAAAAGAAATAAAAAGCCAGGAGCAAGCAGTTAAGGGGCTGACCCAGAGTCACATAAGTTGGCATTGCAAATAAGGTATCCTGAGGCACAGGCTGAATTTAAAGATCACTGTTGCTTTGGCTGTCAAGACCTGATTACAGAAACGCACTGCAGTTCCCCCCCCCCCAAAAAAAGATACTGACTGCAAAAAGGTTGGAGAAAGGAAGCAAACCATAAATCATTTTCGTATATCTATATCTGTGGATATATCTATAAACCCATATCTATCTGCCTGTCTATCAATCTTTCTTAACCTCCTCTTTTCCACTGAGATGCAGACATCTTCAAAATGTTTTCACCAGCTTCCCAAACAAATGTCACAGACATTGCCAAATTTCAGTTCACAGGAGAGAAAATGTGTGTACTTTATATTATTCATTTTTATACAGGGAAACGGTGCTGCTGTAATTATGCCTGAATAGCTACAGAGGTAGGGAAGGCCTAAATAAATGCATTCCTACACAACTGGAGTAACAAGTTTTAATTAGGTTTGCAGCTTCTTCCAGTTCCATTTTGCCAGTGTTGCAACTCATGGTCTTTGAATGGGAGGAGGTGATGGGAAATAAACCTAGTAAATATGTTCTACAAACACCTTGTTGACCTTCAGCAGTTACATCCTTAGTTACTGCAGAAGCCTTTGTTTAAGGGTAATTTGATCATGGGAATCCTCCTGGGGTTACTGCTGCTACAGGTCTTGAAAGGGGTCTGGCAGGGTTTATTTGTGTCACTTGTCAGGGTTTCCTCTCCTGGGAGTCCCAATTACAGCGGCGTCAGGGAGGTATAAATTTAAATCTTCAGGCTCCGTGCATCTCTGCAGATGAACTCATTGGTGCCTATGAGAACCGTTCCCATTATAAAATATCACGTGAAATGACAGAGACCTTGGACTGCTGAGAGCAGAAAAAACAATAAACATCCCACAGAGAGGAAATGAATTTTCCCCCCGTCCACCTTGCCTTTTCGCTCCACCGCATAATAACGGTGAGCGTTTGGATCGCAGGGGGCTGCCAGGGCCACGGGTGAGAGAAGGAGGGAGAAGCGAAGGCAGCAGAAATGGAGATTTTGTACTTACTAAAACACGTTATTTTTCAACCTGCGCTCAGCTCTAAAGTTCACCATCGAATTATTAAGTGTGGCGGGCTTAGAATCTGCTTCAGCAAGTAACAGCTATATTTCTTTGGGAAAGCATGGAAGCCCAAAACTTGGGACTGTGTGAAAAGCAGAGCAACTCCAGTGCACAGGCTGGAGCCAGCCACCTTTACACCATCCACAGGAGGTGGTCCGTGGTCCAGAGTTCTTCACTTTGTCACTGTCCTTCCCCCACTGTGGGCTGCTTGTCTCTTGTCTGAGCCTAGCTGCCACGTGGCTGTGGGGAAGAAGGTATAATCTTGGACTAGGCAGGGAGAGAAGCAGACAGAATAGATTGTAGGATCTGGACTCATGTGAAGATTCCAAAGGTCAGGATTAAGGGACTGATGGAAAAAGGAAAAAAAAGTGATGTAGCTAATCTTGCACTTATCTAGGTGTTGCCAAAATATCCCATTTTGCAAACTGTTAGAAAAGATCCAAACATGCATACTCATGTGCAAATGACTGAGGGGCGGAAATACCTTCTTCTCACTCTTATCCACAAACTGTACACAGGTTAAACAAGTCACAGCATAACAATAGACCCGACTGATCTCTACAAACAGTCATCTCTCTGTTTATTCTTTGCAGGTGAAATACTTACCATTGCTGACTTGCAAGAATGAGATCTTGAGGTTTCGGTGTGGTTACACCACTGGAATGAGGGGAGAGGTCAGAGTTGCTCTTCCAGACAAGTTGCAGACTCAGGTCAGCATCATTGAGAATATGGTGTTTGATTCACACTGTGAAGATTCCTCTTGTTACTGAAGTGCTGAAGACTTAATTACATTTTTAGGTGATAGCTTAGATTCAGAAGCACAAGCTGTTTGTACAAACAAGGAAGCTCACTCAACGAGACACCCAAGACAGCCCAGCCCAACCCCTTCAAATGCATTGCATAGATGATTGCTTTTCCTACAAGATTAAAAACTGGAGCAACATGAAGGGTTAGAATGTTTCACAATGAATTCTGATTTATCAAACACGATTAGTGGATTATGAATATGGATGTGATTTCTAAAAACAAAAGCAAGTTCATGTGGTTCATTCTTCTTTAAAAGATTAATTTAAACTCAAGGAGCAGTAACAGCAACACAACTATATTGTGTATAAAGTCAGGAAATACCCAAAAGGAGTGAGGGAAGAGAAAAATTGGAAAAATCAGGTGAGGTCAAGCAGGATCGACTATGCCAGGGATTTACTGGAGTCTTGTACAGTAAATGCAGTTTTAGGATGGAACAGAGCTGTCTAGAGTCTATTTTGACATTTGTTATTAACCCTTGTGCCTTAATTCACTCCCAGAAACCAGAAGCTCAACTTTGAGGGAGGGAGTTCTATCTCAGCCATACTATTTGTTTTTTTCCTTTTTTCCCCAGACACCGCTCTCAAGGTTTGGCATCAGTTCCCATCTGCAGGAACCCTACTGGAAGTTCTTTATCACAGCAGGCTTCCCAGAGGCCAGCAATCTTCTACCAGCTGGTTAAGCTGGCTTTATAGCTGTGTTACATCAGAAGAAGTGCATAAAGGAGTTATCAGGGGACAAGGGAAGGCCCAGTGCAGGTCTAGCAGGACTGCCTGGAGAAGAAAAGATCGTGTTTTCGGGGTGTGGAGCTGGATGCAAAGAATGAAGTTTCACACTGAAGGCTGATGATAGTAATGAAAGCATCTGAGAGCTGGTTGCAAACCCATCAAGGGCATATTTGGACAGCTAGGATCTTGGGCATTGTGGAGGTGACCTCCAGCCATAGCTAAGGCCAAAATTTCAGGTTTTCTGCCTGAAAGGACAATCAATGAGTCTTGTCTTCAGAACAGCTTGTAGGTGCTCCTCATAAGGCAGCACAAACACAGCCAGTGACCACGTTTCTATGCTGTGGACAAGAGCGAAGAGCTACTCCTCTGTTGTGAGGGCCTTATACCTCTGAGCAATATCGTATTTATCAAGATAGCACTCTGTCTAAGCATACAAGGTCTCCTATGCTCATCACCATGGTATCTGAGTGTCTCATTTATTATAGAAACAAACAACTCACTTCAGAAACGAGTTAAGGTTGCTAAGTGACAACAAAGTACTTACTTATCACACCATTTGCAAAACCCTCACACTTAACAGCAAGGAAATGAATGATTAAGGACTCCTGAAACCCTATACTGCCCACATAATAAATATATATTTTTAAGTTGAGTACAAAGAAGTGCACTTTTTATTTTGGCAAAAAACCCCTCATGCTTAACCTGTGGATTGTTTTCTTTTTTATTTCCCCTCTTTTATGTGATATTTTTATTTCATTGAATTTGGTGTACAAACATTTTCTTTTAAGGAATATTCATAAGTGGCAAATATGATTAGTTAGTTGAAGTATTTCCAAGTACCATTATTATTGGGTAATACTGCATTTGTAATAGGTGAATATGTGCCCATTTTTATATTAAAATTAAAAAATGGTTTCCATAATTTTGTTGTTCTTCAAATCGACATTCATTTTGTAGGTGTGTTTCACATTTTTTAAAAAGGCTTTGTTTTCTGTTTAAATTCTAGATGCAGTCATAGGAAAGTATCTGTCCTGGGTCAGAATTAAGATTGTTGAGGTGTCTTACGACACATGTTTCATTGTATTTGACAAAACAATTTAGGTAAAATCCAAGTTCATCTAAAGTCAAGAGGAACTTTGACATTGCCTTCCGATGGGTCAGGATTTCACCCTTTATATGTTTTATGCAGGCAATGAAAGATGTATGATGTTCTTAATTATTTATCTCCTGGCTTTTAAGCACTTGGGTTTTGTACTTAATGCAACGGGAACAAGTGGTGCTGAGGGAGTAATCCTGTTACTTAATTGTAACTTGTTTGAGGAACAAAACTGCTGTTTGCTTCAGGATTTCCTAGATCACTCAGATGTTTATTTTCTGCTTTTCTACGTTTTATTTTTATGTGGATAAATTAAGATGCAGGGTCTGCCTTCATTTGCAGTAGACCAGAGCTGTGTAGCTTAGAAAGATGCGAATATACATCACTGGAGGAACCTCTCACATGCTGGGAGCTTGTGCCTGAATGGGCTGGCATAGGTACCAGTTAGTTAAACTCAAGTTGTGATCAGCCCTGGTTGAGCTGATAATAGCAGGAACCCCACATCCTTCTCCTCCCACTGTCTTTGAAATTGCTGAGGAGGGTGTCTCCATGGGGGACATGTATAAGTCCAGATCTGGGCTGGTGACAGTTCTCTGGGTTGCTCTCCAAGCCATGCTGCCGTCCAGATTTCCAAGCAGTCAGGGTGTAAAAGAGAGGGCAGATTTTCAAAAGCACTCTCCTTCCCTCATCCCCGCCATTACAGCACTCACAAGGATTGTTTTGAAAGGACTCAGTACTCACTGAGCTGTGCTCTGTTGAAAAATGTGGCCACTCGCTTTGAGGCCTAAATGGGAGCTGTGTAATGTCGCTTTGGTTGCTGGAAGAATTAGTCAATGACAAAAGGGCAGCCACGGCAGCTCTTCTCCATTAGCTTCCTCTTTCCTCCAACAATATCAATTATGGAAGCTCTAGCCTAAGGTTTCAAATAATAGCTATTTCTCTACAATGTTACTATTTTTGCACATAAAAATGCCTTTTGCATGAACCACTGTCAAGGTCTAATCTAACCTATTTATCTGTATTTACAAGGCACTTATCTTCTCTAGCATCTAAGTGCTCCACATGGATTAACAGACAATGCTGTCATCCAAATACTGTATTGTTTCAGTGCTCTGCAACCCACTGAAAAGTCTCCTGGGCTAAAAACTTACCTCTTGGATCCCATGTAAAATAGAAAGCATGATGAAGATCATGGCCATGCAGGGATCAAGAAAAACACTGTGGGCCAAATCCTGCGGTCAAAATTCTTGTTGATTTCAGTGGATTTGACACCAGCAGGGGTTTTTAAGTTGTGTCTCTCCTCAGTACAACACAGGTTTGTGCCCAGCCCAGTACCACTGTTTACATCACCTGTGTTGAGGTAGGACCTGGCCTCCCCTTGGTATCACCTTCTCAGCATGGGTAGTGTCCCCATCTTCCCCATGCTGTCCCTTCTGGGTGCAAGCACATTTAGAGGACAACTGTTTCTTGAGAGAGGTCCTGGGCTCCCTCCAGCTGTGGATTGGCTTTAGCAGAGAAAGAAATTCTGATTGCAAATCTGCCCTACAGCTGCCCTGAAGCTGCTCCACAGCTGCTTGGTGCTCACAGTGCAAACCTGGGATGGCTTTGGTCTAGCCAAATGGCACCTTCCCCTGTAAGAGAAAGCACCTTCTGGAAATACTCCTTGAGGAAACCATGAACTTTTTGCTGGATCTTGGACAGGGAAATAAATAGAAAAGGGAGATCAGGAAAGATCCCTGTCCCTCTGCTTGGGGAGGGCAGAAACAGCAGGCTCTGAACTGCCTCTGGAAGAGACTCTCCAGGACTCTGCACTGCACACTTCAGGCTTTGCTCTTGGTTTGTTTAGCCCTGTTGTAATTCAACAGACTCAGTATCCAAACAAACAAGGATTTAGCTGAATCATAAATAAAGCCAGCACCCGCAATTTCCCCTTTCTCCTTCCAAGGGATTTGTCTAGTTTGTATTTTTAGGATTAGATTTGCCTCTGATGAGTAGTTACGAGACAGAATGGAGAGAAACGTGTCTTGTTGTTCAACATATCCTTCTTGTCCTATTCACTCCACTACCACAGCCAGCATTTTCAAGCCAGCAAAGGGCCCTATGGCCCTTTCTCCTAAATTCTGTATCTGGACTGTGTGATATGGTTGGACAAGAGAGAAAGAAGAGAAAAGTGGAGAGAAAATATCAGCCCTCAACACAGCAATAGATAGATATATTTTTAACACTAAACCATAATAAATTTCTAGCTCTCCTTTTCCTTCATCCTTAATTTCCCTAAATGAGACACCTTCTGTGATGAATACTCCCCAGGCAAAATAAAACCAGGTTTTCCTCTGATTTTGGCTGGCTGGGTCAGGTCAAAACTGCCTGAACAAGGCCCATACATCACAGGGCAGGCAGAAGTAATGGGGGAACTGGGAAGAGGGGGAGCTGGCCAGCACAATGGGAAAATTAAATCCTGCATATAGAAAGGAGAAAATTAATGGATTTTGGTAAGGGAGAGATAAGGATGATTCCACTGCCAAATTCCTCATCAGAGGTGGCATTGTGTGGGGGAGAGGAAGAATTGCTTAGCAAGAGGTGGAAGAAAAAGAGGTTGTAAGAAAAAAGGCTGAGCACCCCACGCTAGAAAAGCAGGTATCCAAACCCAGCTAAAAGTGGAGGCAGGTTTCTCAGCCGCGAGAGAAGACCCCGTTCAGAGCAGCTGTCACTACAATCTCCTAATTGGAAATAATTGGGATTCTGTCTCAAACCACAAAGCCCTGAATTAGCCAGCGCGGCCTCCACCAGGAAGCATCGGTTGCCATCTCCAACGGCAACAGTTCAACCCCCACTGCATCCAGCCCGCTCCCTCCGCCTGCCCGCTGCAGGAGATGCCCCTTCCACCCCCAGCATCCTGCATCTGTGGGTGGCTGAGGGTGCCAAGGGAGCCCAGGGAGAGGCAGGAGGAAGGAGAGGACTACCGTTGGCCCTGAGAGCCGAGGCCACCCTGGGATGCCACGGAGAGTCGGGGGGTGGTGGTGGAGGGGGGGGTGGCCGGGGGTGCAGGTGTTGCAGGATGTGTGGGGGGGTACGGTTTGGAGAGGCAGCCCCACTCCTGAGCATCGCTCGACAGCGGCTGTTGCAACATCACACGCCACGAAGGGTCCTGGGAAAGATTGTTGGAATTAGTGCTTTTTGCTGATTATGCTAATGGATCCTCTGTGCTGTTCATATGCTTGTGTATAATTAAGATGGGGTTTATTTATTTATTTTTGGTTTTGTATGACAAGGGGGAATGGGAAAAATAGTGACAATAGTAAAGAAAAATGAAAAGAGCACTGGAGCCTTTTGAAGGTGTGTTTTTGTGGGATGGGGAACCAGGAAGAAATGACAATTGAAAATATTTGGAACAGGAAAGGGTGACTCCCCATTGAGCCTGTGCAGGTGATATCCAGTGAAATGTTTGCCTGTTGAAGGACAGGCCTTCCGAGAGAGCTGGGGGGACCAGGCCACCCAGCCGGTCTGGTTGTTTTGCTTCCTTACATCTCCGTGTGGGTTGAATGTGCCACATTCATCCCTTGCTGGTTACAGCTCCACATCACCAGCAACATCCCAGTTCCCCCGCCCACACCAGTTTGTGCCACTCAACTGGCCAAACTGTGATGGAGAGCTGCTGGCCAGCTGGGCTTCCCCCGGTTCCCGACAGTCCTCAGCCACCGCAAAGCGGGCAGAGCCAGCTGGAAAACTAAAGGTGGGATGGGGAGGCAGCCCATTGGGCAAGTGTGCATTTGGCAAGCCTTCTGTGGCCAATGCACCAGAAGCAAATCCTCCCAGAAGCCCTGGTCTATGTTCTGTGAACAAGCAGGGGATGGGTGATGCTTTGAAAACCACAGGTCCGGACTATTGCATAGACACCTCCCTGCAGGGAAAAGTCCCAAAAGACCATCAAATTAATTGATTACTACAAAATGTGCTATCACAGTACTATACACTAGTTTCCCTTCTGCACGCTCCAGGCTTCCTTCTTTCTGTCCACGAAAGTGCTGAAGCCCTATAAATGGAGATTGCAGACAGTGTGTGAAGTAATTTTTATTGCTGAAAAGAGATGCAGAGTTAACAGATGCTTTTAAACCACATTCATCCTAACCTGGGTGCCTTGGAGCCATTTTTGCTCTAGTATTGCACTTAGAGGTTTTTCATCCTGAAACTTGGGAGACTAAAGAGACTATGGAGAAGTCTGATGCATCTTGATAACAAATTGGATCAAATTGTCTGGGTACTCTGTGCCTGGGGCAGAAGCTGCAATGATGCTGGAAAACACTTGGAAAAACCTGATTCCCCTCTCTGTGATATCTGCATGATGCTGGGCTGTGAGATGGAGGAAAGGGGGACTTTTCCTCCAGAAATTATCCTTTGCTGATATTTCTTTGGCTTAATAGAGTTTAATAACTGGTTGAGTTATCCTAGCTTTCCAGGGGAAGTTTCACTAATGCCCATTTTGCTTCCTACCTTGGATCATAATTAGCTGAGCAGGTTCTCGTATTTGCCTGCCTATTTGGTAGTGTGTGAAGTTCAGCACTTAACAAACACAGAAGTCATCTGTTTTTCAAGCCTCTTAAGGACACCAATTCACTCCTCTTTCAGCTTCAGACAAAAGGAGGGGGGACGGAGAAGCTTCACTTTCTTTACGGGTATTATATTAGCACCCATATACCTCTCTTGAGATAAAGGCTGCTTTGTGCTTAGCACTGTGGACCCGTGACCAAAGAGATAGTCCCTGTCCTAAAATGTTTACTCAGCAGGGAAGGGGTGAGATGGGAAATGAAACCCCAAGAGCAGCAGAAGGGTCACAGAGGCTGCCATCACAAGAGGGCTTGGAAATGTGTCTCTTGAGGCACAGGCTGATTTTTAAGCCCCCACAGACCACTGTCTCTTAGGCTGTCAAGATCTACTTACAGCGATGCACTGCAGGTTGCCGCTGCCTGAGAGAGGTACCGACTGCAAAAGGATGGGAGAAAGGAAGAGAATCTGTAAATCATTTGACTGTGTTTTGTGTATACTTTCCTGCAAACCTCACTTTTTTTCCACTGAGATGTAGACATTTTCAAAACATTCTATCAGCTCCCCAAGTAAATATCAAACAAATTGCTAAATTTTGGTTCACAGGGGAGAAAATTCGTGACTACCCCAAGTGCCAGATGTCCCCCCCACAGGGCACCTCTGGGAGAAAGCTGTTACAGTCAGTGTTCTAGATCAGTGAAACATGCACACTGGGGATATTTGGGCCTAATTTATGGGAGCAGAGGGGAAGCAAATTACAGCTCTGTACCTGAACCTTCTCTCCATCTATCCAATCTCAAACTGACAGCATGAGGTTGTGTATTTATGCTCATGAGAATTCAGTACAAAGCAGCATAAGTCCAGATAGAACAGTTCTTCAGAGCAGAACTCTTCTTTTTCTCACTGCACTAAAACTCAGACCAATTTACATCTTGTCCTTCACTCGGCGTACCCATATTTCCTTTTTTTTTTTCTCTTCCCCTAAATCCTAATCCCGTCTCTGGTTCATGTAGTTCAGGGTACTACTCTTTATTCCTGACCTCTGCTCTGTAGATCACACTAATCCCATCTATAAATTAGTTCATTTACTGAACGTCAAGCACAAAACAAACAGCATGATGCTGTCTTTACCTGGCCATAATCCTGAATCAATACCATTTCATTCTTCTGTCTAAATCAGCAGTAATGATCTGTACCACCATTTAAAGTGCTAACGGTCCACCTGCTATGTACTTTAAAGATGGGATCTTGATGTGGGATTGGGGCATCTTTCTGCCTGTATGTCTGATATTATCGATATGCCAACAGCCCACCCATTAGGGTCCTGCACACTACAGACATTGTCAAGCCATCATAGGGCCTGAAAGTCCACATTGTTTGGAAGATGAGCTTTTCATTCCTTGTTAATAAAAGCTTAAGAGGGAAACGTGCTTAGGAAAAGCCTGAAACAAATCTTGATAACTATAGCTGGGTATAATGTTAAAGGTCCATTTTTTGTTTGCTAAAAAAGTAATTTCAAGTGCAGGAAGCTTTTGTCAAATTTGTTTTGAGTGCCTCAAATAGCTAATCTGGAAATAACAGCAAATAAGAAAGATAATGTCCCATTTTGGCATTTTAGAAATGAAGACTCTCTTCAAAAGAAAACAGGGTTTTCTGTTATCCAAATTGTATTTATCTTAAGCTTAGGGATTCCCAAAGATGAAAAGAATTTTTTTGTTTAATGGAAAAAAAAATTTCAATTGAGCCTAAGAGAAATTACCCTTTCCTTTTATTTTCACAAGGAAAGGCATACGGGGAAAAAATGTATGATCCATATTGGTTCATGTGAATCCTAAGCATTTGGTTTACCCCCTTGCTTTGCCCAGGAAAGCAACAAGAAAAGCTCTGCAGCTTTGCAGAGAGACACTGTTCCTAAAGGATGTCCTACTGTAAGGAATCATACAGAGTTTTGAGGCATAAGGTTCCATTTTTTTCTACTTTATCCCTTCACAAGTACACTGAAAACAAGCTTTATAAATCAATCAGATACCAAGGACAAAATTGTTTGCTGAGATACACATGCTTCATTCTTAGGGACAAGGCCTAAGCATTTGTGATTCTGGCTGGGTGGGACTCGTACCCAGAAGGGATCTTGCAGAGAAATCACTTTCCATTTGTGAAGATGCTTACTTAACTACACTTGACAGGAGTGAGAGGACAGAGCTAGCAGCCTTGAGCCACTTGTTAGTCAAAGAAGACTCCCGAATGCTACAGTGTTATGAGCATCAGCAGAGGCAGCAGAGAATTGGCAAGTCCTGGAGGTAGTGCAGCAGCCCAGGCAAGTCATTCCCAGCATGGCTGCTTTTCAGATATTTTCTGAGGAGGAAAATTACAAAGTGGGAAGACATATTTTGGCACATATTTCCCTCCTCTCCTCTGTCTGGTCTTGTTCTGTACCAAAATGAAGTGTACCACGAGGAGTTCACTTTTAAGCAGGTCCTGTGATCAGTTATGCAAAATTATAAGCGATGTCAACTTGCTTGCAGTCACTTGCAGTATCCATAATTATTTCGCTTTGCTGCCAATCAAACTGTAAGGCCTCCTTTACTACTACTACTACTACTACTACTACTACTACTACCACCACCACCACCACCACCACCACCACCACCAAAAAGTAAATAAAGAATATCAGTGTTCTTCATCACAACTAGCTACCAAGATCTCCCTGTTCATTTTTAAAAATGCCAGAGCAGGAAAAGGTGATTTCAGACTGACATATATACAGTGTCCCGTGCTCAGGACATCGGAACAACACAGGCTTTTATTATTTTTATAGAGAGTCTCTTAAGCTAATGTACCTGTCCAAAGATTCCTTCAAAGCATACAACACCCTCAGCACAACTTAGTGCAACATTCCCCTCCTGCATGCAGTACAGATGGGCTCCATCTGCCAGTAGAAAAGCCCAGACTCCGTAGCCAGGGAGCAAATTGGTGAAAAGATAAAGAACAACCAGGAAGAAGTTGACCTGTGAATCCATGCTGAGCCGTTGGTCATTTGGTCTTCTTGTGTCTGTCAACCCACTTGGAATTAGGTGAGCTTGTAGGAAATTGCAGTAGCCACCTAGAAGCAGAGACCTCCTGAGCAGAAGTAAGTACACAACTGGGAAGGAGTCCAATGTTGAGCTATGACAGGTTGCAGAAAACTCTGATGGCCGCAATCCTGCACAAGGGACATACCCGTGCAATGCAGCGTAGCAAAGGCACCTTGGTTTCACCCCTACCACACATCAAGCCCTGAAGAATGCTGAAGGGATTAGTGGGGCTGCCAGAAACACCCAGGCAGAGTATCTGCCAGGAAGCAGAGCACTGTGTCACGGCTCCTTTGGTGCAGTACAGAAACAGGCTGGGTTATAAACTCAGTCATCTGGACTTCCTTAGGACACCCATTCGTGGCACACAGTCCTCAAGCTATGGTATGTGGCAAACCCTTCCGTTTGACCTGGCCCCTCTTCTTTCACAACCCATGCTTACACGAAACTTGCCCATGAAGAAGTGAACAAGTGAGTACCTTTGACGTGTTCCCAGAGGCGGGTGAAAGAAAAATCTCAACCATCCAGCATCCTTTCAGGGTCCCTCAGCTGGAGTTCTTCATGGGTCTGATCAAGGTGGAACAAAGTTGACAGTCTTCTGGCTTCCTATCCCCTCCTTTGTCTGATTGCCCCCTCCACTTCAGGCTCAGGAATACCCTCCACTCCAGTGCTACCCTAGAAACTGGTCTCCTGGATATTTGGAGATGCTTTTTGGATTCCCCGTCTTCAAAAGGTTCTCACATTGGAGGCAGAGTTGTGGGAAGGAACACAAAGGGCTCTGACTCTATTCAGCTGTTATCCACCCTGATTAATTTTACAGCTAATGACTCTCCAGACATGGTGATGTATGGGGCTCTGTCGGTGACAAAAAAATTGAACTTTTACTAATTAAGTAGAACATCTTCATAGGGTGAAAGGTTTTGCTAACGAAAGTAACTCACAAAGAATTATGTTGGCTAGAGACTGCTGCTGAGATCAGGCAGAGAAGGGAGGGAGAGAGAGGTGTAAAATATTCACTGCAGCTACCAGGCCAAGATTTCACTCCCAGGTTGTCTCTGCGCAGAGACTACTCACTGCCACATTTCCTGGGCTGCAGCCCACCTCTCTCTCAGAAGAACAAGGCTGACACTCTATGCATGCACACCGTGCCTGCATGATGAGTGTTGTTTAGTGAAGTAGCCTTGGCCCAGCACCAGGAATTTGTGTTATTTGTTGCAATCGCCGTGCGAGGACATACAGGACGGTGCGAGGTCCATAGCGGTGCAAGGATGTGATTTTCTGGCTTCTCTTCCTACGGATGCCACTGAGATATTACACTGGATGCACTGTACATCTCCCTCTCCTGTGCAAGAGAACAACCTCAAATGTAGATCAGGATGAGTGAAAATGTGGCCTTCATGAAAGTGCTACATAAAGGACTTAACATCTGGCTGAACAAAATTAACCCACCTTGGTACAAAGGGAGCAGCAGGAGCAGTGTCCTGTGGTGGGATGAGAGTTGGAAAAGAGGTGGTGGAGCTGCGCAGGTCTACAACTGCCCCATCATACATTGAGAGTGGAGAATCACCACCATGGGCTGCACTGGTCAGAGGGCAACAGGTCCCTTACGGCTTTTCCTCATGTGCCCATAGCGGTGCAGGGACTCTTGTCCCTGGGGAGCTGGAAAGCTGAGCCATGAGCTGTGTTTGCTGCACTGAGCCCCTCTGGCTAACGTCTCACTCTGAACTGCTACAGCCACCTTGCAGCATGCATGGGGATCCTGATCGAAGTAACACGTCCCAGCCAGATCACGGAGAAGGGAAACCCTGACGTGCTTTTATACAGAGGACTGGTGAAAGGTAAAACAGCGAACTGTCTGGGTCTCTCCTCCCCAGTAAGCTCTGGAAAGGAGTGCTTGAAATGAGTCAGTGTTGAATTCACTGAGCAGTGGTGATTTCCACCTGACGAAGATATGCCCCTGTGATCTGCAGCCTTGCCTCTTTTCTCTCCCCTCCCCTTTCCAACCAACTTCACACTTGCTGCAACGCTCATTACTTTATAATTCTATTGTCGCCCTTTCATGGAGAGATTTGTGGTGTTTTAACCAAGAAACCTACATTAAAATATTGAAATAGGTCATTAAATATTTATTTTCTTCAGCTTCTTGTAAAGGCAGAGGGAAATTAGGAAAAAACCTGTCAGAAAGGAGCATAATATTCACATTTTTTGAAGAGACTGTTTATGGTTATGTTGCCTGAGGGACCTGCAAAGACAGAATCACAGAGACCATGGCTTTAGCTTTTCCTCCTTGCACTCTGTCTCCCTCTCCAGTGGCCTTTTTCTATTCTAGGACTCAGCTTGTTGTGCTCAATTCTCCCCTCTCCTTCTCCAGTGTAAATCAAGGTTAACTCCATTCAGGTCAGTCAGTGAGGCAGCCAAAGACACAGACTCTCAGCTGGATGGAAATATGGGGATTGACCCCCACCTGTGTGCCCCTGAACAGTTCTCCTGTGACAGTCCCTGCTTCTCCTCTTCTGTACGCTGATGGAAACTAAGAGCATCTTGGCCAGAGGCACTGGGGCTGCTTTGACATAAAATTAGTGTGACACCTGTGTTGAGCCCAAGGTCTACACTTCCAGCTTCTGCACAGACTGCTCATTCCGTTTCCATCTGCACATGAAGGAAACATGGAGATGGGGAAAGATGGCCGGAATTACCTTCACAGGCAGCAGGCAGCAAATCGTCATTAGACAACACTAGGAGCAAACTGCCAAGGGATCTCTAATAATGCCAAGTGCTGGGATCTCTGATAATCTCAAGTGCCAGCCAAGAGGCTGCTGTGACTGTGGCTGGGGGCTTCTTCATAAATATGCCCCTTAGCATGGCTTTATGCATTTTCCCTGGAATTCTGAATTCTTATATCCACAATAACAACTCCATCTTCCACAGACCTCCTGCACGACAAGGCTGAGAACTGCAGTCAAATTGCCTCTCCTTAGCCCAATAACTAATCTTTGAAGATCCATGCATGATGCCGCTGTGCATGCAGTAGATATAGACTCAGTGTGCTGTGACCCGTGGCCACTGAAGAATTAAATTTTCACCTTCCAGGGGACACATTAAGAATTAAATTTCCACCTTCCAGTTACAAAAGTAGAAGAACATTTGGCTGTGTTTCTCTGCTTCTCTCACAAACACACTCTCTCTCTCCGGTGTCATTCTAGGGTGCTTAACAATTTACTTAGGACAGCCTGCTTTGCTCTGTGATCACACACACATACACATTCCTGGACGTGCTGGATTGTTGTCACCTGATTTTCAAGGCCTTTCATTTTCATCTGCAGGTGACAGATAGCACCAAGGGAGCCAAATGATTATGGCAACAAAACTAAAATAACCCAACAGTTTGTGAAGCAGCTGGTCAGCACAAACAGCAAACAAAAATCCACTGGAGCTTGTTCTCCATGAATTCACTGGGCAGCCTGGCTGGTGGGTTAAAGAGCAGGTAAGACTGGAGCCCCTGTTTGGTTCACCTATCTCAACGCACCTATGCATGAAGGTCAGGGAAATTTTCTGGGTGAGGAGCTGGAGCACAAAGCAGCAGCACCGATGTCAGCCACTTTGCATTCAACAACCCAAAATTCAGGACAAGAAGAGCTGTTCACAGAGGTCATTCAGAGAAAGCTAGGACACCTCACATGTAGGACGCTATTGTGGAGACTATTGTAGAGTCTACCCGAAATATTGCATTTTTTTTCTCCATTACCTGGTTAAAATACGTCCCTCCTCTTGAGAAAATATCGAATGGTGCTTACATATGTGAAGGGTCGATCAGATAAGAAACGGAAACAGAAGGAAATATAGTGATCCCCAAAATCAACTCAGCTGCAGGAGACTTAAAAAGATCCGTTCACAGGTATGGTGTGAAACTTTTTCGACCAGCCTTGGTAGCTGCCTGGACAGGGACCCTCACTGCGAGGAAGCTTGGCCATGGTCACGCTATGTAAGCATGCAGGCAGCCGGTAGTGCTCGAACAAGGGCTGTACTGCAGTATGGGACGTGGGGAAAGCCCTCCAGAAAACATTAGGTCCTACAGCAGAGATACGATTATTTGGATTTTCCACCCCATTACGTCAAGCACCCTTTTCCCTCTCCATCACTCCCTGAAAGTGCTTACAATATGTAATTTGCCTTTAGAAAATTAATCATCATCCCCCAGTAATTTTTTTTTCATTGAATCCCCACTCAGGTATGAGTGTATTTTTGGTGTGCAGAAATTAAGTATTTTATCCCCAAGTCCATAGACCTCAGTTTCAAATGAAGATTCTTTCTTTCTTTCTTTCTTTCTTTCTTTCTTTCTTTCTTTCTTCTTTGGGACTTTTTTTCAGTGCTCAGTTTTCTGACAAAACAAATGAGCACAGAAACTACAATACCAAGCTGGCACTCCCTATGACATTTTGTAATAATAATTAAATGAATTGTTTTGAGCTGCTCAGTGCTTTGATGTGTTTCAGGTGTTTTTTCCCTTGTCTGTCTGGGAAATGGGGGAGACTACGCCAGGTGTTGGCCCAGGTACAGGGGAATAGAAAAAGGAAGATTTCTTTGAGACACAAATAAGATCCACATTATGCATGACTCAGCACCTCATGTCAAAATTTGGCCCATATCAAAAGGAACACAAAAGGCTGATCACAATGAGCAATAATCCAAAAATACGCTGGCGAGAGGAGCGTACTGTGGATTTCAGAGCAGGGCATGACAATTAGAGCTGTGCAAGATAGTCACAGGGACAAAAATAGATCCAATTCCAAGTGGAAGGTGCCTTTGAAATTTGGGATTTGCATTTTTTGTGTGCATGCTTTCAACTCAAAAATAGCAACTTGGTTAAATAGAAAAGGCAAAGTGTGACGATAAAAATAAATATTACTTTATTTTAACAATAATATATCTAAATCTGGAAGAAACCCAGCAGTATCGCTTGTGCAAGATTTAACACAAAGGATTGTGCTTTGTTTTGTTTTGCTTTAACAAATCCGTTTCTAATTCTAATCACTATAAGAGAAATACTGTAGCTCCTTTCCTTTCAGCAGTCAGAGAAAAGACATCTTAGATTAAGAGGATGCCCAGTGATATCAGGAACCCATGTGCATGTTCTTGATCTTCCACTGACTTCTGGGGGTATCAAATGGTCTCGGTTTTTTAAAGGTAGTTAAGTACCTAGTGGGATTCTCAGATGCACTTCAGAGCCTGACAGCCATACACATATTTCTTTGCATGTTTCTCTCTCTCTGTACCACAGGTGATGGGAATGGCAGGATTTCCTCAACTCCCATGAAAAAGACAGTGAAATGCTTAGATAGTGCATTGATGAAAATCAGAGAAGATTTAAAGACAGGTATAACCACCAGCTTTGAAAGAGCTCTGTTAAAAAAGAAAATAAAAAGAAAATTTCCACTTTTCACCCATGACAATCCAGCCTATTGACTTTGTCCTGCTGGCACTCATGCAGGGAGGGAGGCAGGCGCTTCTTGGAACAGGGTATCCATCCAAAGCAATTCAAAGACCTTATTTGCAAATGTCATTATTAATATTTCAGGCTGGATTTTAAAGATGCTTCCTGCAGCTACTATTTTGACTCTGTGAGCCCTGTTCTGAGTACTGAACTCTTCTGAAGCTACTAGCCTTTGCTGTGATAGCCCCAAAGGTTCAACACATTGATCAGCTTTCTCTCTGCTTTCCCTCACTATAAAGATAAGAAATTTCCTTCCCAATTTCTTTTAGGAAGTGGCCTGTATGTGGGCACAGTCCCCATCCTGGCTGCTGGGGTCCTTGCCCGGATCCCTTTTTCAACCCTCTAGCTCTTTGCAGATAGGTTCTGCCTCAGATAAAAATGGCTTCATGCTCCTCCTGTGTTTATTCTGTTACTTGCCTCTAACAACATTTTCCAAGGTATTTTAGGTGGCTAATACACCATTAGGACACACAGCTGATGCTTGAAATTCTAACATTTTCCACATTTTGTAAAACAGCTCATTACCAAAAGAATGCTCCTATGCTGACATTTCTCTTGTAACTTTTTCTGTTTCTCACACTTTTGCCCCAGACCTCCAGATATATCTCAATACCATATCGGTGCTTTAACATCTCTCACCCTGGTTCCTTTTCTACATGGAGGGGGTGACACAGAAGAACTTGTTCATAAGCAGAAAGGGCTCTTGTGTCTATTGCTCTTGAAGACACCCCACTCAGCTGGATTTTTTTACTGGACTCTGTCAGCCCCGTGATCTATTCAGTCTTGGACACAATTAGATACAAAAATCGTTAAAACAAATCCCAGGGCAGCAGTAAGGAAGATCATGCAGGCAGATCTTAATGCTGACAACATTCATCAGTTTACCAGCTTTCTGGCAAAACAGAGGAGGACTGGAGCCCACACTTTCCATCACCTTTCATTGAAAAAGAAAATCCTGCCATTATCAGAGCTTTGATTTGATTTCATCTGTTGGAGTGGGTGGGGAGGCTGGGTCTGGTTCCGATGAAGATGAACAGCTCTGCTCTCTCCCCACTCTTCCTTGGCACTCTCACACTCTGACATTTATTTGGAGAAAAGAGGTCATTCTGGGGTATTTTGGAATGAGGTAGCTGGCCCATTTCATGGCTGAAAGGAAGCTATGGCCAGGGCCATCTCCAGTGTTGATGGATTTTTGCAGAGACCCAAGGTCATTACTGAAAATTTGGCCACATGCGCTAAGGTCAGCCTGTGAAAGCTCACTGTGACGAACAAACCTGACCTGAGTGTTATTTGGTGGGGCCTGCAAAACAATCCCCTGTCTAAAATAACTGTTTTCAGGCCAATCAAATTACAATGCTGCCAAGCTCAAAAGCACGCCCAGCTTGTTGCAACCCTGCCTGCCTTGCCAGCCGTATTAACGCCCTCAGAGCTTTGGATAGGGATAAGAGAGGAGAGAGAAAGGGTTGAACAGAGCCCATGAAAGCATCACTGACCAGACCAGAGCTGTCTTTTGCCCTCACTTGCTTCCCATTTTTCTCCTCCCCACATTCCTGGGGTTGTGAAAAAGTCTCAAAGCAAAGAGTTGACCAGCCTGAGGTAGATGAGGGAGAGTATTCCCAAACTGCCTCCTGAAAGGATTCTTGCATTTAATTGCATACAAGAATGGATATCTCACCCATTGCCTTAGAAATGCTGAAGACAGGCTGAAGTCCATCCCACCTACAATGTAAAAGGCAGTCCAGGGAGATGCTCTGGGCAGTGTTTCTCCCAGGGAAGCAGAAGTCTCAAGACAGATGCTGTTTGTGAGTATCTCCAATGACAACTTCTATCAGACACCTCTGATCTGAGTAGTCGCTGACCACCACACCACAGAAACCTTCTCCTTTGCCTCTCCATATCCCATCAACAGACAGACACACTAGTCATTTTATTTAACACCTTTTTTGTTTCATCTTTCTTGGGTGACAAATTGCATGAGACACACAGAGGAAGGGTGTGGTGCTTAGAGCTCAAATCTGAGACAAGAAAAATGTCAGTGGCTATTTTTACCTCTGCCTTAGACAAAGCACATGCCTCAGAGCAGCCATTCACACTTCTTTTTTTCCTTCAGCTGTGTTTGTAGCACTTTGGAAATGCTTAGGTAAAAAGGTGAATTGTCATCACTTCCTACACTCATCTCTGGGAGACTGGATCACTTGGACCTCAGGAAGTTTGGCTTTTCAATTTCTATTCCTATGTGATCCCCCAGAAGTTCTGAGTATCAGGAAGCTCAGGTAACCCAGTTGACTTCCCTTCATAACTCTGTCTTTAATTTAATTGTCCATACTGAGAAACTGTGCTAAAAGATCTCCAGTTTTTCAACCATCAGACTCTAAGCCAAGGGACAGTGGGAATTCCCTAATTCCTTGTATATTCTAGAGGTGTGATGGGAATTATGGACGATTTTTCAAAAGAATGGCAGATGCCCATTGATATAGTGAAAGATAGAACTGGAGTTAAGCTGAGTTAACCTTGAGTTGAGTTACCTAGGAGAATAAACCCAAAGGTAAAGCTACCCTTACTCTGTGAGCCACCGCTATTTTTCTCCTTCTTGCCTTCTCCCTTCCAAAAGGCATGAACTTGACAGAATGGCAGAAAAAACAATCAAGAAAAAACAAGCCACCACTGCCACTACTAAAACCCTCCACAGCAAAAGCCAGCCCTGAAAGTTTGTTGCGATGTCAGCAGGAAAAGCAGTATTGGCCTCTGAAGAATTAATATGATGCTTACTTGCTGTCTAGTTCCTCCTCTGCTTGTCAATAATTCTGTTCATTCCACGAATATTAAACCTGTTTGCCAGAGCCCTTAATGTGACAAGAAGCTGATGCCTGAAAGCATGATTACTTTCAACTATACATCATATTTAATTTATTACATAACCTGGTGTTATTGCTTTTATTGATGAACTGTACAGTATAAAATGATTATTTGTTAAAGATTTCACTGTAGTAAAGGAAAAAGAGAAAAAGAAAAAAGAAGAAAAAGAGAAAAATCTTTACTGCTCCAAAAAAGCTACTTGTAAATATTTTTCTGAAAAGATTCTGGAATGGGAGTTACTATTATTACCTGATTTTTGGCTTCACACATTCTTTGCACTACAGAACAGATCCGCCTTCCTCCATCACTTCATTCAAGCTTAAGCTCCATCTTTTCCTTTGTATTACTGTAATGTGATAAGAATTTATTGGTATCGGTCATTTATACTGAGATACTGTCTTTTTGGCCCAGCTATGACCCAAATGTGTTACAATGCTGCACATGGGTAAAATGAAAGATGAGATTCCTGAAAGAATGTATATGCTGATTCGAAAAGACAGGGAAAAAGGGAGTTTGTTTTACGCATATGAGAAACCAAGGACCAGAGAGATATTGGACTTGGTGCTCATATTGCAACTTAATTTCAATAAAGATACCATTTCTTTGGCTTCCAAGTTGTCCACTGGAGTGGCCTGTATATTTATGGACTCTAAAGGAAGCAAATATCTTAGGTGACTACTGTGAATGCTGATGGTTGAGTCACTGGGTAATCCCAACTGTCTATTTCCCATTTTAGGCTTTCAGTTCAGAGGCATAAATGACAAGCCTGCAAAACACATAGTCTCATTTGGGCAAGTCAATGCTGAAAGGCTGTGGTCCTTCTCTGAAATTTCAGCTCCCGAGGACAGGACACTGACTTGCAGCTCTGAATAGCCACCTGGACCTTTCATTGAACCTCTGTCGATCTCGCCTTCCTAAGTCTAGACCCAGAGACAGTGACTGTGAGTATCCTATACAAAACTGATCACAGCAGGGGACTGCACAGGAGCCAAGACGTCCCCAGCGGAGTGTCCCAGTAGAGTATTTTAGTCCTCTTCCAGACAATCATGGTTTCAATTTGTTAAGTGGGGGGGAGGGGGTGAAGTTCACTTTATAGGAAAATGGATAAAAAATCAAAACACAAAGGAAATGCATTACTCAGTCACAAGTTTTAGAAATGAATTATCTGCCGAGGCCTGAAACCATGATATCAGCTGGAGTTTTATCTCTGGCTTCATTCAGGTAATAATACAGCATTTTGAACAGAAGAAATTTTGAAGTCTGCAACCTAAAGACAGGTGTCCCTCCTGATTAAAAGGTGCATTGCTTTTCCATAATACACTGGAGGAAATGCAGTCTCAGAAGAATTCTTGGAATGGTTTGATACTGAAACAGATGTAATGAAGAATTCAACCTGCTTCTGAGAGACATGTCTCTTGCTATTTGGTTATAAACAATACTACTGATGGCATCAATATATGAAACAAGAATTAAGAAATAAGGAAGCCTGGTTTTGGATGCATTTCTGTCTCATGGCTGATTGCAAATACCAGTTGAAGACCTTGTTGTTGGGGCTTTTCTAAAATAGCTCTTTCTCTGTAGAGCTTTTCTTTCCTGAAAGTCTTGGACCTCATGCTGCAGCTTCCCTGTTCACCTGGAACTTCACAGAGTCTCCTGATTCCATCCAGCTGTCTGACTCCAAAAAACAGAAGCAAAAAATGTGATAATTTCTTTGCGGGATTTTGACCCAAACTCTATTTCCCTAGGTTGAAGGAAATTTTGGGGGTAAAAACCAGAAATACAAACACAAATGGTCTGCATTTCCCAGAAAGACTTAATAGGAATGATTCAACTGCTGTTTCATTGCCCTCATAACCCCTGCCACTTTCTGCCTTCCAGATGCCAACAAGATCTTAACTGGGATTCTGGGAAACACAAGAGACCTGCAGCCTGTGATCACATAAAAGGAATAGAACAAGATAAACAAAGAAGTAGTAAGGGGAAAGCAAGATAGAATAAAACAGATGAGCAAAAAAAAGAAGAGCGACAGAGCTGATAAGATTTCTACATGGCCCAGGGAGTTTTGTTCATCCCCGAGACATTGGTGTTTATCTGAATAGGGATCTTCCTGCTCTGTCATGTGAGCACAATTTTCCCTCCTTGCCTTTCCCTGGCTCCATTCCCTCTTTCTCTTTTCCCTTCCATTGCTCTTCAACAGCAATGTCTTCAAAATGAGGTCTCCTGCTTTCTAGAGGGACTACTGAGTCATGCAGGCCACCGAGGTGAACAGAAGATACAGTGGTTCACAAGCAACTTTGCCAAACAGATTTTGGATTGTGATTAGTTTTTCCCCAAATACTCTGCTCCTCCTGGCAACCCTGCCAGTCCCTCCCACACACGTGCTTATGTACAAATGCAGGTCTCTGCCTGGCACAGCCAGTCTGTTATCCATTCATATTCTGAAGGACGTGAAAGATGCCTCACCATTACTTGCTTTTATTTGCTTACACACCCATCCCAACTGAACTCTTGGGTAATTAAAAGGAAAGCAGATATGGGAGTTATGTTTTTTGGTTGTATTTTTAAAACTCTCCCTCATCTCTGAGGAATTTACCAGAGTTGATTTCTCAACTGCTTTTTTGACTTCTTCTCTGACAGCTTGCTCTGTGCCAGGGATGGGGCATTGACCTCCAGCAGCAGAACTTTCGCTTTGTTCCCAGCACTGTCCCGAAGCGCTATGCAACTCTGAAAATCCATTAATTCTGTCTGCGCCTATCAGATTAAAACTTCTCTTCAAATAACATTTCAAATATCAGTTGCTTTACCTTAATATCTTTCTACCATAACATTTCTCACAGCTCCACACACACGCTCTGTTCCCCTGGGTAATTCCCTTTTCTATGCGTATTGTTGATTCTTTAAGAACACACACTCTCTACTCCCTCTTTTTGTTCTCTACTGCATCTTTCTCTCTCCTACCTCATCCCCTCTTTCTCTCACCCTTACTCTATTCTTCTCACATGATCAGAAGCAGCAGGTCTTTTCTACATTTCCCAGAGTCCAAATTAGAGCCCCAATAGAGACTTGCTGTTACCAGAGACTTCCTACTGCAAAACTTACTCAGCTGCATGTTTGTCAAAACATCAGCCACTGAATTTGATGGGGCCAGGTATGTGGATGCACCAAAACATGTTTCTGAGTAACCCTGGAAGACTCACCCCAGTGATCTCCCTACGAACCACCCGAGAAATCCCTGTTTCCACTGGACTGACTTCCAATCCCTAATGGCCAGACTTCAGCTCCAGGGAACGGGGAGGCTGTGAGGTGTTTCACACCCCACCAACCTCACAGACAGGCCTGGGCTATGACTCCACAGCCTCTGTCACAAGGCTTTTGTGGGTGGTAGCTCGTTTTCTTTTCCATCACTGAGCCCCAGAAGTTACGGATGCAGCATGGAGATCGTGACTCAGTACATCCTCCCCTTCCTCAGCCAACACCTTCCAGATTTGGAACAGCAAAGCTTGGATGTAGGTTCAGTGTCGGTAGGCATGAGCTTGTGTAGGAGAGAGGCAAAAAGAGATGACAAACGCTTGATGCCATTGTTAGAAACTCTCTCAGACATCGCGGAAGACCTTCCAGCCTCTGCCCAGAGGCAGAAACTACCCTGGGCCCAGCGGAGTTTGTTATGGTTTCTCCTTTCTGTGTTAACACCTGTCAAAGTGCTTATCTTAACTTCCCCACTGCCTTAATCCTCCTCCTCTCTCCTGCTGCTTGGCTGGCAGAGATCTGTATCTGCCTTGGTCTGGTGGCGGGAGGCCGGGGCAGTGCTGATAGACAGTCAGACTTCATCCCAGGGACAGATAATAAAGCAGAAGTCAGTGAGAGGAAGCAGTGTAGGCAGCAGGTTTCTCCGCAGAGGAAATGGTGACAACCCATAATAATCATCTCCTACATAGGCAATAAGTGTGTTTACCCAGGAAAAGAGAGTGGAAATGGGTAATGTGGTTTAGAGGAACTAAGTACCACGGGGGTGGTAGAATGTAAGAGCAGGACCTGGGTGAGATCCCCACCTTCTTGCAGTTCCCACCCCCAGCAGGGAACTGGACAGCCCCCTCAGCCTCATGGCAAAGGTTGGGTGGGACGTGGACAACTCGAGCGAGCCTTAGGAGCTGGTTTGGGGGACCTGAGCAGTGTCAAATGTGGGGGATTCTAAAGCTGCTGCTGAAGAGATCATTCTCAGCTCTCCTTCCCCCATCTTTGACTTCTGCTAGAGCAACAAGCCATAACCAGACAATGCACTTTTGCTTCATTTACGTGCTCAAGATACTTTTATCCCCATGTGGACTGAGACTCAGCTAACCTCTGTGCTGATTTCCAACTGACGTCTCTCCAATAAGTCAAAATACCACAGGTTCCAATCCCTGCTGATTCTACAGTATTTTAGGATATAGTGCATCCAAGCATTAACAGAGCCAATTATTTTTTTCCTGGGTGACTAAGGCAAGGGAGTTTGGTGGGGCAGAATTATCTAACGTGGTCTGAAATATTCAAGAGAAACAGACACAAATCTCTGCATATATTTCATTCAGTGAATTTGGGAAGAGGTTGCCCACAGAGAGAAGGAATACTCCATATGGATGTAAACCTGTGCAAGGTGGAATGGACTCAGCTGAGTGAGTAATTTACAATACATTATTTATCAGAGGAGTTTATCTTCTATTTTTGCTTACGGTATTCCTCAGATCATGATTTTTTCTTAACAGTTCTTCATTATTCAAGCATAGTTGGGGATTTTTGTGTATATATATGTAACAATCCCCTAGGATTTCTCAAAATAGGTTTTAGTTGGTCTCAGTGTTTCAATTGCAATGGGTGAGTTGAGTCATATGCCCCGGTCTTATTATTCATAATAGGAGGAAGTTGCAATCACCACTGAATAGCCATGCACATTAATTTTGAAATTCATGTTCGTCTGGAAAAATTCTGTGGTGCCAATGTTTATTGCCGTTGTTGTTATTATTGTTTATTTTATTATAGCAGAGGAGCTCCATTGTCCCTGGCCTCCTGGTGGACACAGAGGGGTGCAAGACAATGGAAGGAACTTCATTATATGTTTGGAAGATGTATTAATACCAACATTACCATTATATTCTTTCTCCCTGATATTTTTTCCTGAACTACATACTTAATTCTTCTTCAAGGACCTGCTTTAGCATATGCAAGGCCCTGTGTGAAATCAACATAGCATAATCATAGAGGAAAATTATATGGAGGGGAGTATTGGAGGCTGGAATTATGAAAGTTATATATATAAAAAAAATTTGGACCCCTGCTGACTCTGTTCTACTTCTGGGCATTTACCTAGACCTGGTCTAGTGGTACAAACAAAGAGAGAATTAGTTGTATCTGCTCCATTACAAAGTAATCTTAAAAGAATTTATTTCGCAATTTCCTAATTATTCTATTGTTAGTACCTCAGTCAATAGTCAGATTGTGCAATCTACTTTCACATGATTTTGAAATTCGAAACAGGTAGAAGGATCTTTCACACTAAAACTGCTCCCAAACGCTGGTAATGCCCAAAAGTGAGGTGTCTTAGGGGGAAGGATAGCACCCTTAAAGCCAGCTTGCCTTATCCTTCACCAGAGAACCAGGACACAGGAAAATATTTCTCTATGCTTCTCCTAAAGCCTAGTCCCTGATTTTCACCGGTTTTGCACTAGGGTCTAAAATCATGACCCTGTTCAAAGCAATGGCAAAACTCGGAAATGTCAATCTCCTAATGATGTTTCAAAAAGAAAAAAAAGAAAAGGGAAAAAACAAGGCAGAGGGACTTCCTGTGATGACCAAGAAAAAAGCAGCCATAGACTGGAAATTAAGCTCTCTTTGAATGAAAGCTGGGATCCCCAAAATCTAAGGCATACTTCTTAATTAGTCTCTTCTGCAAAATATAGGCAACAAATGCTATCTTAAGGCAGCTCTTGAGTTTTATTTGCTTGTTTATTTGTCTGTTTGTTTCTGAGCAGCCAAAGCAAACTTCTCCAGGGACCTGTTTGATTCCTCTCTGCAGTCTAGGCTAGAATATTGATCCTGGAGAAGAGATGTGTGTCTTGTATATGTGTGTATGTGAGTATGTGCAAGCTTGTAGGAATGCAGAAGAGATGAGACAGGCTTGGAATTCACCTAACAGGCCCATCCCCTCTCCACAGCACATCTTCTCATCCTCTCTCATCCAAGCTCAGAGAAGCTCATGTATCGCCATTGCTTCAAAACCCAGCTGTAATTTTCTGGCTAATGGAAGATGTATTGACAAAAGTTGACGTTAAGTGGAACTAATTACACTGTAACTGCTAAATAACTAAGAAATAACTACCCTGTAATTTATGGTGCAGCACGGACTCTGCGTAACAACTTTCAGAGCCGTTATATCTGCACAGAGCTCACTGATGCATGCACTGCAGAACTTTTCCCCTGCCAGTAGGATCCAGTCGATGCAAAATTGCCAGCTCTGCCAACACACATTGCCATGATTAGAGCATAAAGGCAGCCAGGCTTCCCACAACCCACCGCAGCGCTCTTCCACAGTGATCACAGAATCACTACGGTTGGAAAAGACCTGTAAGATCATCAAGTCCAACCATCAACCAACACCACCATGCCCATTAAGCCATGTCCCACAATGCCTCGTCCACACGTTCCAATAGAATAAATGACTGCTAAGATGCTCCTTCCAGACCATTAATTTTCTTTCTGGTTTTCGTTTAGAGTCCTAATCTCATCTGGGATGTCCTCCCTCCCTTCAAGGTGTATGCAGGTGTCCATGCCACCTCCTGCATCCCTGGATGATGGCTTTCCATTGTGGATACCAAGGATTGGGGTACATAAAAAGGGCTGGTGACCGATCAGGTTTGCTGCCTGTTGCAATTGTGGCAACCAGCCTCTTTCCTTTACTGAAATAATTTGTCACATGGGGCATTAACCATACAGCTGGAAGCAGGGGAAGGCACGATTCGTGTTTTCACAGGGAGGATGGGGTATGCCAAGGGACAGGGGGAATCTCTTCCATACATCACTGTCACACAGCAATATCAGCATCCAATTCAAAAGATACGTCTGAATGTGCCTTGTTCCATCTGATCAAACTCGGGATTTCTTCGGGCTCATCATTAAAGTTGATGAGAAAACAGGCGTTCTGTCTCCAGAGAAATCTAGCAACTAAACTTTTGTTTATGTCTCAGATAGGACCAAATCAGAAAATATGTTTTTGAAATATTTCTCTTCAGAAGTTATGCCACCACCTACTGAAATTCTTCATTTTGATACCATTAAGTGCAGTTTAGTACCGCAATACTGGGTGGTATATAGATATGTAACAGAATAAAATTAAGATTCTAATATAGAAGTGAAAACAAGTGGGAAATGGAGCAGGAAACAGCCGAAATAATAAAAAATTTAAAATCCATTTTGATTTCAAATTGATTCAATATTTTGCCTTTGAAACATCACTGGAGTTAGAGTACTCCAATGAAACATTCACATTTTACCTATTACCCAAAGAACAGCCTTTTCCCAGGGGGAAAATGTTCCCACAGACCAATTTGCAGCCAAATGCAAACCACAAAATTTTTAGACTGGGAACTCTTCACTGCAGAAGTCAGTACTTTGTGCTTTGGTTGTACAGCACCGAGCACAGCAGGGCAGGTCTCCGGACACCACCTCAACAGAAAGCACAAATAAGAGAGCTGTTGGTCAAGGGTTTTGCTGATGAGTCGCAGAGGATGTTATATTGTGCATAAGAAAAACGGAGAATGTGTAGGTAATGAGAGAAGGGAGAGAGAAAAATCAGCCTGTGGTGGAGATGGGAAGACAGACAGAGAAAAGAGAGTGAGATTGCAAAGATAGACAGTTGGGGAGAAAGAGGGAGAGGTGCAATCCAGCACCTGCTTCTGCCTGATTCATTCCACATCCATTATCATGCACCAGAACAACTCATTCTTCTTTTTTCCAGAAAGTGTAATAATGTTCCACAGGTGAAGGAGTTATCTCAGCTTTTCTCTTTTTCAGCAAAGCTAACACTCAGTACATGAAATAAAGGTTATCTTGAAAAATAGACGCTGCAACTCGCATACAAAGGAGCCCTTTCCTGTGACAAGGGAGTCTTTTCTGAAGGGGTCTGTTAGGTTTCGTGCTTGGAAGAAGGAGAAGAAAATGGAATTGCCTGCTTAGTCCCCCCGCAAGGTTTCCAAATTGACTTTTGAACAGGACCTGGGAGACTCTCTCCCATGCCATGAACAGCAGGTTACCCCTGGGGAGGTGGCAAGGATGGGGATGGAGAGGAAGGCAGTGCTGCTGGCCACACCAGGGATTAGAACAAAATTTACCTTTCACATCTCTCCCAAATCAGTGAGGTCGGGGATGCTCTGAGGGGCAAAGACCCTGTGCGCTTGCAGAATCCCAAATGCACAATAAGGGGAGGGGAAAGAGAAATCTCACGTGTGTCATATGTCGGCATGGCTATGTACCAACACCCAGCTGCCCGCGCTGCGGGGAGCAGGGCATCAGCGCTGGCGGTCCTGCCTGTGCGTTCACCTCTGTTGTGCTGCACATCATCCCAGTGCAGCTGCCCATGCAGGCTGAATGGCGTGCTTTTACGCCTTTTGCTGCTCCCTGTTTATGGCATCCAGCATGACAGGGCCTTGACTGCGCTAGTAGGAGTCTTCTAGCTGTTACTGAAATAACAACATAATGTGTGTTTTGATACATTTGCTTTGCAGCTGAATCTGAGCATTTTTTAAAACAAACCCTAAAAGGATCTCCGAAGAAGCAGCCCATTTAAATGACTAAATAAAAGGTCTGGCTGTAGTTTTTAATGAAAGACCTGTGTGAACTAATACACTTTGCACTGTGCCCTGAAGCTCATTAAATAATGTGCTAAGCCATGCAAAGTGATCTACAGAACACTGCACTGTGATTTTTCTTTTTAAGTGTCACTCTGCTGATCAGGAGTAAAGAGGACAGCTTCTGGGCGGCATCATCAGGGATCTCAGGTGTTTATTTCGTATTCAGCTGGAATACGTCTGGGCGTGTTCATACTTAATTTCCTTGCAACAGCCGCCTGTCACTTTTATGTTCTTGGATACCTACAAAAATCCTTACAGAAGGGATGCATTTATTTTACTAGCAGCTCCTGTCATTGTGATCAGCGCTTTGGTGAAATACGGATTTTTATTTTCATTGAATTTTGTTTTATTTTTAAATAACTGGCAATAATTTTATAAAACTCCAGAAGTTTGTCTTTCTTTACATCAAATTGTTGGAAGTTTCTGAATAGCTCTAACACATAGTAAAACCCTCGAAGTGCTGACATAGCACAGAGTCATATCACACTCCTTGGGCTCAGTCATGCAGCTTTGTCAGTCAAATATTCTCTTGTTTCAAAGGCACTGGACACCAGTGTGGATGTTGGTGAAATGCTGCCATTTCAGGACTAGAAAATGGGGCTCTTTCAAAATCCTTTCCACCCCTCTGAGGATCCCTTCCCATTGTCTGCAGTGAGCTGCGGTTCAAAGACTGTCAGAGCACATAAACATGACACAGTAACTGAGAACATCAAAGTGCATTATGTTTTCCATACCTACAGAGTGACAAGCTGCCTAACTCTTTATATTAAAAATTCAGACAAAAAACAATTCAAGAAAAATCAAAGCAACATCTCCAAGAGACAGTCAGATGCCACACATTTCTGTTACATACTCTTATCTTTTTTGCCTTGCAAAGTGGCCTCTAAACTCTGCTCCTAAAAATATATATAAAACCTAATTTGCAGCTGTTACGTTGCTGTCTATAGAGGAAAGGAAATGTACATAAGGAGTGTAATATTTGGAGAGTCAGCTTCTGGAATGGAAACCTCTGCCACCCCAGTAGATAAAGTTGGAAGAAATCCTTGGAGACAGCAAAGTCCATCACCAACCCAACATCCATGATTGAGTCCCTTAAACCTGGATCTGTGGACTTAGTTCTGGTGCTATAAAGGGATGATCCAGGCACCACAGAAAAAGGAAAGGAGGGGTGTAAGGACAGAAGACATGAGATCCTCTATTTGGCAAAATAACTGAATAAATGATAGGTAGAAACAATGGGAAGCAAAGAAGCAAATCCGTTGGTGGGAGGTAGATGCATGTTAAAAAAGCAGAGGCAGAATATAGCTGATTCTCTGCCACAGAAGGCCTTGGCCTCAGCTGGGCACACTTTGAAAAATGATGGAAACATTAATGGAAACATTCAGTTTCAAAGAACTGAAAATCATAGTGAACTGGGATCAAATTTAATGAGGAGTATGAACCAAAAAAAGGGATCAGAAAGGATTTTGGAAATCTTTAAAAATTTCAAAACTTTGTTAAAAGATTTTTTTTTTTAAGTCTTTTATACTAAGCTTTTCTGTGTTTCACATCAGCATTTTCATTTTAAAAATCAGCTTGAAGGAAAAATAGGTGAAGAGGTTAAATAACTTTGAGAAGAGAATTTCATTTCTTAATCAAATGTAGTGCTCCAGATTAAACATGGGTTTGGACTTCTCTTTAAATTGTTTCTTTTCCTTTCATTCTCCTTTCAAATATATTTTCAAACACTAAATTATTTGAAGTGGATTTTGCCCTTTAGCACATTTTTTTAGCTTTTTTTTCAAATATATATTAAAAAAAAAGTTCTTAACTTAGCTCTAATTACTGATAACTCCTGGAAAAATATATGGTACTAACCATTGTTTGTACAATACTTGAAAGGGCTTCAATAAGACACCATTAACAAAACGGCCACAGGGACTGGATAAGGCTGAGGGACAAATTCTTACGTGAGCTTCCAATAGAGCACTGCAACTGGTTCATGGTATACCTCAGTTTTTTTACCTTCTCTGCGCATTCTTCCTCCCAACCTCCTAAATGCCAACACAGATTTAAATACCACCTACTGCCTCTTTAGTAAAGAAATGAAGCCCCAGGTAGCATTTCTGTGCACAAAATGACTACCTGGTGATGGCCTCAACCTTTCTCCTTTTGCAGTTTGTACTCCTCCCTCCAAATCCAGCTGCAACAGCTTTTCTGGAGATTATGGAGTTTGCTCTGTCCTTCGTGCCCTCTAAGCTGTGCCTAGAAAATCAAGGCCTTTTGGGACGGGCGTGGGAGCGACCGAAGCTTGTGCACAGAATATAACCAGGTAACCCAAACCAGAGGTAACTGGCCTGTAATTTGACTTGATTTGATTCTTTTTTGTTTTTCTGCAGGTGGTGTTCTTCTATCTGTTCCTATTTACAAGCTAGGGGTTATTTGAAGTGGGTTATTTATTTATTTATGCACTTCTATTATCACAAGAACCAAATTGCAACCTTCAAGAAAACGTGCCTGTGAAGGGTGGTGGCGGGGCAAGGAACCAACAAATTGAACTCAGAGAAAGGGGGCTACATCTTTATCAAAAGACAACATCAAATTAATTTCTCTCTGGTCTCAGGAACTCATGTAAAATTTATAGGCTGTTTGTTAATTTTCCTGTAGTGCCAGCAGCAGGGGTGTTTGCGATTCAGAGGGAAGGGATGGGAAGAAAAGGGAGAGAAGGGGAAGGGGTCGGCAGAGAAGCAGCGCAGCAGCCTTGGCTGGGCTGACACGGGTCCCTACGTGAAACGTCCTTGCTCACGTGCCAAACCTCACACGCAACTCGAACGGGAAGGCAGCAAGATGAAGGGGTTTGGATGGGGGCCCGCTCACTCCCTCTCCCCGCAGCCTGGCTACTTAAAATTCAAGCCGTGTCCCCAGCTCTCCGTACAAGGCTGCCCTTTCAACACCAACACAATGACTTCTCTTACATAACGCAACAGGCAATTTAGCAGGTTCACAACCCAAAATAGAAAGAGAATTAGTTTTGTATTAACACACCTTCTTTCCCCTCTCCCCACCCTCCCCTGCCATCATCTTTCTTTATTTTTTGTCAGGTTCTGGAGCACTTTCATGGAAGTGTCCAGAGAGTCATTTTTATTAACGTTCCAAAAGTCTCTTCTGGCATTAGGGATCTGCAGCTTTCAGGAGCTTTTCTGGCTTTGGCAAAGCCCACGTTTCTGCTGGAACTGCCGGGTGCTGCAGGGAGCAGTGGAGCTGGGGGTGGGATCACAGACCGGGTTCCTCTGATGTCTGTACCCTTCCTGCATCTTAGACCCAGACAGAAATGCTTCCAGAACACAGAGAGATTTTAAAGGATCCCAGTATAATCATGTAAGTTTCACAACTTAGGAAATGTTAGTATTTTGCCCAGCAATGCTTACAAACTGAAGCCTAATGCTACATTAGCAGCACAAAACAAACAAACAGAGCTGCAGGAATCATGTGAATTTCAGTTTCAACCCAAACTTTCGAGGTCTCACAGAAATGTAAAGCATCTGGTTCTTCATTTTAAAGACATGAGCTGGCAATACTGCAAAAAATCCCAGCTGAAGAAGAATACATCTTTTAAAAAAAGGCCTCTAGCCTTGATTTAAAGGTTTTAGCAGCCCACTACTTCTCTTGTTAGCTGTCCTAACATTTTAAAAGCCCTGCTAAGCAAGCATGTGACTGACTTTTTCTTGTCTTTTTTCCTTTTTTTCCTCCCCTTTTCAGTTTCAGAGTGTGTAACTTCAGCTACCAGCCCAGGATGCTCACCTGGAGATGAACACTCCTGGACTTGTATTCTGATCCCCAGTCTCCCGTTTCCATACCAGCTAGAAAACAGGTGTGCAAAACCCAGCCTACAGATATGCTGGAAAGGATCAAACCAACAGAAGATCGAGGTTAGATTAGATTGGATTAATATGGAGAACGGATAAGTTTAAGAAATCATCCATTGTTTCCCTCTAGACTATTGATTTTACACTTGCTTCTATCAAGCTACTTTATCGTCAGACAGAAAGAAGGAACATCCCTGCCTGGGATTTAGCGTGTGCCTCCCTCCACTCCTTCCTGGCAGAAGAGGTGTGTAGTCATCCTCACAGCAGCCCATGGAGGGGAGGAAGAGCGTGCCTGCCAGCCAGGGGCAATTTCTTTCCTCCACAGCTATGGAGAGGAACGTTGTGCTTCATAAACACACTTCAAAGATGTCACACTATTAAAAATACATGGACATCATGTGGATCTAAGCTAAATACATATGGCCTTTGATTGCCTGGCATTTCCAATTCATACAGGAACATTACTGCAATGCATTATTGATGATCAGTAGCATTTCACTGTCTCAAACTAAGGACATGTCTTCCCCCTTCTCCCTTCCTCGCATGCAGCACCCTTCACTCAGAGACTGAACAGTTTAATTAAGCTGTGATTAACTGTATACGCAATTTTGACTGTCACTGATTTAGTTCTGGAAATGCTACCGCTGCGAGTTGAGCGCTGCGCCGTCAGAGAGGGGGCCCTGCTCACAGGGTAGCTCCCCCTCCGGTGTCTCAGCTGCTCGCCATGCGTGCCAGGCCACATCTGTCCAGCTGGGTTTGGCTGGCGGGTGCCGTGGCACAGCTGGAGCCGTTCACCGGATCGATGCACCCGCACGATGTTTTGCGGGGGAGAGCGGGGAGGGGGAGGCATTTTTTCAGCTTGAAAGGGCCTGAGACTGTGGGGAGAGGCGGTGGGCTGGGCCACCCACTGCTGGCTCAGGCTGGGAGGGCAGCGATGGGAAGAAGCCTCCCTGGCTCAGCCCGCTGACGGAGGTCGGTGTTCATGCTCCCTGGGCACTGCTGTGGGCTGCAGCTCAGCTGGTCTGTCCCACACCAGATACCCTGAGTTTTCCTAGACAAACTCGCATCCCTCCTCTCTGTTCTGCTTTGGAAAGCTCAGGCATCTTCCCTGTTCTGTCCCTGGACATCTTGGCCACTCATTGCTTCCCTCCTTCCTGGCCAAAAGCACAGTTTGACCCTGCATGTCACATGTCCCCTGTGTGCTGGGTACGTTACGCCTGCTGCCGACGTGCCATCCTCAAGCGTGTCCCTGGCTGCTTTGGGGAAATTGCACACCAAAATGCTGGCGTCTCTTCGGCTGTTATTTTATTAGCATTTCCTCATTCTGACTCAGTCTCCCTCCCCCTTTTATTCTTTTAAAAAAGGAAGTCTCCAGAAGCAAAAATTTGGGAGGAGGAGGAGAAGATTTGGAAAGAAAAAAGCAGAATCATTACAGCTGAGAAACAGCTCTTGAAACTTATTAGCTCATGACTCATCTCTCTGAAAGGAGCTAATACCTTAATTTCATATTTCTCTGCTCAAATGGAGACCAAAGCATAAACTGAAATGAAACTTTACACTAATGGCTTCTTAATTACACCCATCTAAAAGCAATTACCTGAGGTTTAACAGATACAAAGTTAGGGTTGACGCGGCCACTAGAAGGGAATTGGGCGGCAAGGTTGTCTGGGAAGAGATGGGCTGCAGGGAGGTGTAACAGCAAGGTACCATGGCCAGGCTGCCTCTGCTCGCTGCTTGCCCTCGCTGCACCCTGACACCACGAAGCAGCTCAGCCGTGCTCTCTTGCAATCTCCCTATGAGCACATGCATAGCACCAGCCAAGTATCCACAGAGGAGAATATTCCTCAGGAATCCACTTACTTTTACCATATTGGAATAGAAATTCATATCATCAAATTCCAGCACAGAGGACCTGGCAAATGTGGTGCCGGCAATATGTGGGAGATAAGATAAGGGAAAGGGCAGGTCTCTAGGAAACCAGACCTCCTGCATCCTACCTCCTGCCTGATAACCCTTCTGTCTGCCACTTTCACACCTGTGGGAAGAGAATCATTCATACCATTTTAAGAACTTCTTAATACTTATCGAAGGTTTTGAAATTATCCACAAAAAATCGCCACAGGAGATAAAGGTGGTGGCATTGCAGTTATTATTAGGACTATTATTACTACTACTGTGGGTAGATGTCAGCGGTGTTTTGTTCACAGTTTAATGGTTTGGCACTAACAAAGGGACTTCAGCAAGCCGGTGCAGTCCAGGACACCGCAGTAGTTGTGTAGGTTTCCCGTACAATGTCTGGGAGGAATTAACTGCCAGGAATGGGATTGACAATGGGCAGTACACAGTGCTGAGAGCCATGTTAGCTGGGAAGTAATAACCGTCGTGGAGGTGGATTTTAAATCCCAATTCTCTCTAGAGCTTTAGTCTGAGCTGCAAGGAAACAACTCCCCCTGCCTTTATGGTTTACAGCCCAGAAGCCTCAGCTGGATTTAGGTACCTTCTTCCCCGTGAAAAAAAGGCTGGGGAGGAGTCATTCCTTTCCTTCAGAGCACTGGAAAGGGAGTGCTAGGTGGTGCATCCCACCTCTAAAGTGGGTATATGTTTTCTTTAGTGAGTGTTTAACATCAAAAAGAAAAATAGTCTTTGCAGCAGGAACTGAAAGCTGCATCCTCTTTCCCACAGGTGCTCCAGTCACCATGGACATACAGCCTATGTCCTTGTTCTTTTATTGTCACGCTGCTACTCAACACAAGTCTCAGTGGGACCTGCCAAAATTAGTGCTACGGGACTCCCAGGCCAGCCAGGCTTGTGAGCTGGACACCTCTTCCTTCTCCTGAAGGAGCAAGCAAAACCATCTTCTCGCTGTTATGCCCTGGTAGGACACCATCCTAGGAGGGGAAGAAGAATTATTTAACCTCCCACAGGCAAAAGTAATAATTAAACCCAGTCTTCTGTGTATCGGGGAGATGCTGCAATTATCGAACTACTGGCTAAAAAGCAGGGAGTGAAGCTGTTTTCTTCCTTGGCCACAATTTTGGTTAGAGCATACGGTGTATTTGGGGCAGGCCTGATGGCTTAGGCCTCTCTAGAGAAGACCTCAGAAGAGACCTGCCCACTTCACCAGCACGAGCAGAGCTTGGCATTGCTGGGTCCCCGGCAGGAGCCAGCACTGCTGAGTCTGGGCAAACTCAGGACACGTGATGTGTGACCATCAGCAGGAGAGAGGTTTTGAAGCTCATTGTTTTTGTCTTGGATACAGAGGGTGGGGCAGGATAGCAGCTCTTAAGATGTCTCCTGCTCCCCTCACTATCCATGGGGAGGAATGACCCTAAAGATACCAATTAAAACATGCATAGCAAAGGCAGGGTTCAGGCAGCAGTTTTGCAGTTCACATACAAGCAGCAATGACAGCCACAGACCAACCCCTCTAGCCTCGCAGAGGTCTTGCGCCAGCTGGTGGCTTTGTGAGGGAGGAACGAGTTTTGGGAGGAATGGCCACTGCTTACTGCCATGCAGTCCCCTTGGTGTGAAGGGCTCCCATGCCTGCCCAGCCTTGTCGGGCCATGTGGAGACCCACCAACAGCTGTAGGCATCAAGGTGCCTGCCAAAGACTCAAGCACCCACATCATTTTGCAGGGCCTTGCACTGTGTCGCACCACTGAATGAGATAATACAATTATTGGATAATTAGACTCATCAGAAAGCATTCTGCAATGGCAGGCTTTTAATTGACTTCCCCATTAACAGATAATGATCAGGCTCTGTCTCCTGCCAGGATGACCCCCCACTTCTCTTCCCCCCAGGGACAAGCAGTTGACCTGAAAGGGAAAAAGCACAGCTGTCCTGAGTTAATTCACAGCTAACAGATCCTTCCAGTTTGGTCAGGGAAGCAGCAAACTGAGACTAATAGAAGGGAAAGAGAAGGTTTCTCAAACTGGCTGCGGGGTGGGGAGAGAATCCATCCAGAGCTGCCTCTGATTTAGCAGAGTCGGATGAGGCTTGCAGCCCCCTCTGTACCAGGGCAGCCCCTGCAACAGGGCTGGTACAGCAGTACATGTAGCAGCAGGTGCAATCGCATAACCCCATCCTTCTCCTGTCAGCTCAAAGCTCTCCCCAGTGCTAGCCCAGTATCTTGATGCTTTTCTCCCCTACGGTCTGTTTAGTAAAGAAGTCCAGAGAACACAAATTCAATTTCACAGCTTCTTTCAGGGTGCCAAACACCTGGTGTTTCTTTGCACTGGAACTAAAGCTAAACATTTCCATCGTATTTCACAAAACATAACTAGGCTGAAAGCTCTTGTTTTGGAAGAAAAGGGTTGAATTCCCTTTTTGAGTTGGTTTCTTTCCTGTTAGGAGTGATTTGCTAGCCTCACAAAGACCATCAGATACCCTTTTGTTGGAAGCTTTCCTCGAAACAACACACACTGTGATGCCTTGCTGTAACGGGATCTTCTCATGAGAAATATTTAACCCACATGCTGAGCCCTCATTTGGGTACTGAGCACTTGAGAAAAAGGCAGAAGCTACCGTATCTGAGCACAAATCTTGGTTAGGATTTTAAGTGCCTTTGTGATCCATCAAATAAATAAGTTTTTCCAGCAGCAGTGGGAATAAAGCCAAGTTTCCTTTTCTTCCTGTAGCCCAGTAACCTGGGTTCCCCACCACTGACTCAGAAAGACACAAATTCCTCTTGACTTTTAAGCACTGATGGGGCAGGAGGCAGCAGGTTCATTAGCTAAACGGCACCCGGACAGTACTGGTAACTGCTGAACTCGTGCATCGGTCAAGAGCAGCACTAGTTTCAGGCTCTTTTCACTGCCAGCTTCACAAAATGGGTTGGAGTTTCATAACTGTTTCCTTTCCTACTGCTTGAAGCTGCCTAATTTATGTAAAAATTACTTGGGAAGGACTGACAGACAAAGAGAGAACATGACTGTGGAAACTTGGTTTCCTTAGGAACCAATTTAAAAATAAACCAACTTTCTGCCAGGACTGTGATGCCATCCTCAAGAGTCCAGTGCTTTCTACTTCTGTAATTGCAGCTTTTCCTTTGGTGTGGGGAAGATGTGTTGTCCTCATTCACATGGCTTAAAAACAGTAATAATCTGAAGGAGAGGATTTACTAATACACAGCAATTGAGATGTTCTTTGATCAGATCAACTGACAAAAATCAGTGCTGAAATCTGCAGAGCCTGACTTATACCAGTTGAAGACCTGGCTTTCTCCATTTCTAGAAAAAGAGCAAGCAGCAAACAAATATCTTCTGGTGCATTGATTCACTTTCATTTCAGAGCATTAGCTGGTAAATGGAACTCAATTCAGATGGCTGTAAATGCAAATTTGAAACTTAAGCTAAAAGGCTTTGTGGGAAGATGCTGGTTATTGTGAATTCTTGAAGTGAGCCAGTCCTAAGGCATAGCCAGGAAGGAGGCGATGCAGGTACGCAGCCAGCTCTCCAAACTGGCAGCAACTGGGATCTCAAGGCATCCTCAGATTCATAATTAATCTAACTGTAAATCAGGTATATTGATGCTACGGTGACCGTAGGACATTACAGGAGCACAAAAAGACTTAGTGTTGGCAAAGAAGCTTAGAGGTATCTCATGAAAACTAGTATACAGAAGTCTACATGTTTCTACTGTGTTCACTCTAGTCTTTTTTTGTTGAGGACTCATCCAGCACACCTGGGGGGACCTGGGGTGTGCCCCTACAGTCTTGTACAAGCAACCAGTGGGAAGTGAAAGAACATGAACTGTCAGGATCTGGTTCTTTATTCCTTTTTCCAGGCAGGTGGATAAAGACAGAAATAATCCCAAGCTCTCTCCTTCCTAACCGCAAGTCAGCAGATAAAGTGACCAGTAAAAGCAAAAAGCCCCAGCTGAGCAATAAAGAAAAACGGAAGCAGTGACCAAACTGGGTTTCTCTGGCACATTATTTTACTGTCTAGACTGGTTGTCAGATGTTGTTTTGTTGTTCTGCATGCCTACGGCCATACCAAAGCTGGGATCCCCATGTACAGGCTGCTTCGTTTAATGAGAGACAATCCTTGCCCCCAGGGATCTGTAATCAGAATAGGCAGGACAAACAAATGGAATAAAGTCACTGTCTTCATCTTGCATGTACCAATGGAAACAGGACCCCAAAGAGATTAAGTGGCCTGCCTGCGGCCACCCAGAAACCCTGTGGCAATGCCAAGGAAAAAACACACACATTCTCTGAATCCTAATACTCAGATTTGTCTTCAAGACTGTTATGTCTCCCTATTTCCAGAAGAATCCAGGGAGATCCCAGTTAAGACACTGCCACTGTTCTCCTAAGACTGCTTTTCTTTCTGAAGAAATCTGGTGCATCAGCTTTCTCCTTCCTTACAGAACCTACAGATGGTTTATTACCTCCCTGGAGTGGGCGAGAGATCCTTCCCTGAAGGCACTGGGAGGAGACGGTTGAGAGGGGTGGGGGGGGGAAGAAAAGTCGCCAGCCTTTCTGACGCTGGAATGTAAATAGTGTTTTGCAAAAGAGCCATTTATCAGCGAAATTATAGAATCTGTTTGAAGATTCCCCTGGAGGACGCACTAAAAAGATGGCTTGTATGGAACTTAACGAGAGGTTTCCTGCAACACGCCTGGGCTTCGTGTAGGCAGGAGCACTTTGCTGAAAATTAAATCCGCGTTGGAAATGTTAATAAATGCAGACACATGTTCTTGTTTGTAGGACGCGCTGTGCCTCCTTTATTTATTTCCTTCATTTTATTCTTCTGGATGTAGCTACAGTGCCAGCCCCTTTGCCTGACACATCCCTGGGGAAAAAGTTGCCGTCTCTCTTATTTCTATCCCTTGGGCTGTTCTGCAGTCCTTTAAGCCTATTGTACTGCTGCCGAGCCTCTAGCCAGGAAGCACAAAGGTAACCACAGGGGACTGGATGATTTGGTTTCTGGGCAGATATCAGCTTTCATCAAGGACTGAAACAAAGAATGAGGGGTATAGACTCAAGACTCAAAGGCAAAGCTTTCCTTCTAACCAAGGCTGTGGAAAGGATTCCCCCTTCTGCTCTGTTAGCAGAGGGATGGAAGGGAACCAGGAATGGTTTCCAACCAGACATATCCACCTGGATTGAATCTCCCTCTCCCATGGCTGAAGCCCCAGGTGCATCCCATAGCAGAAACACCTGATCAGCTGTTCTGTGTCTGGAACAAACACAGGATGTTCTCCAGCACAGGAACAATTGAAAAAAATAAAGGAAATTTTCTTCCTCACTGGAGGAAAACCTAAACAGTCATCAACTTCTCACAGCCCTAATCTTTGCTGTGACTCAGACCAGCACCTTGGCCCATTTGTACCTTCAGATAAACCCTGTGAACTGCTTGTAAGACTGAAGCCAGCACTAGAAGATGGCCTGTCCTCATGTCTCTTTCTAGGAGCTGAACACATCCCAATGAATTCATTTAAACATTATCCATTTCCTCCTCCTTTTATTCTGGCAGATCCACTAGGAAAGAGTTTAACCTGATTTGTAGAATATAGTAGGTGTTAAAAAGCTCTGCAGATCTCTGCTGGGCTGCTCAACTTCCTTGAAAAATCAGATATTTCTATTTGAGATCCCAAATCAAGCATTCATAGGAATCCCTTTGTTCTGTAGGGAAATTTGAGTCCAGCTGAATCAAACATGCATTTAAAAGATATAGCTTCTAAGAATGTATAAAAATTATACCTTCATTTCTACTAGGTGTCCCTCGCCCCATCCCCACGCAGCAGTAAATGGAGTAAAAGGCTACAGAAGGATCACCTTGGCCCCTCCATATAGTACCTTTAGTATCTGTCCCCTCCTCTATAACTGCATTTGGGTACTCTTCCTCCACACAGATAATTAATTTGATCAGCCCCTTCCCTGTCAATGCCATGTTAGTTACCTTCTCTAGATGGTTAATATTCTCCCTTTCCTCCCACTTGGCACATAGTCCTTCAGCACCCCCTTCCCCACAACCCAGCTTTTAAGGGTGTCTCTGGGCAAACACCCTCACATCCCTCCTGCAAACAGTGTAATTGCTCTCAAGCTCTCTCAGGCTTGAATGTGAAGCAGATTTCTCCCCCTCCCCCTGTTTTTCTGCTCCTCTTTGTTGGCCCTATTTATTATAGAAGAAAGAAGAGATTAATTAACCAGACCCCCATATCTGTCTGAGAGCAGTTCAGCCTGACTCATGGGCCCAGTAAAATCCAGGAAAGCCAATGTTTGAAACTCAGCCTTGGAACTAATCTTTTCTTCAGTTCATATTATTCTCCCTTTCCGTAATTTAATTTACAACATAATTTCATATTCCTGTTCTAAAGCAGAAGAACTTCTTTCTTTATATATACATATATTTTTTTATCCTGCCAGGTTGGATTTGTGTCTGATTTTATTTTATTTTGTTAAACAAGGAAGCTGAAGTCAATTTGTTTCCTTGAATAGAGCAGGAGGATAAATCTTTGCCGGAGATGTGCTGAGGCATCTTTCCAAACTATGGATCTTAAGAGGGGGTGGAAGAAAGTGTTTTAATCAGGCATTTTGGCACCTGAGCCTGAATGAGGAATTGGCCTTTGAATGTTTGGAGTATTATATCCATTGAAGTATGTTACACCATGAGTATTGATTTTATTGTTCCTTCTGGAGCTGGGAGAAATATTTACAGGTGTATGAAACCGCTGAAGAGGTCAGAGACCTTTATTACTTTATTAACTGGTTTTTTTCTAATGAGATTCTAGTTTATAACCGGGAATTGGAGTCAACAGCAAAGTACAAATACACATCAGTAACAGTGACCACAAACTAGGGGCAAGCAGATACTGAACAAGGGGTCTTGTAGCCCTTCCCAGATGGCTTTTCATTGCACTTCCCAGGTCTTTTACAACCCAAGTAAATTGTAGAAGGAAAAGAGCTGTGAAATGAGTTGGTGTGCTATGGTTGAATAGTGAAAAGAATGAGCCACCCCCTTTTTTTCCTGTTCCTGTTTGACACAGTATCAGGCAAACAAGCCTGCAACTAAATAAAAAAATATCCACTTTTATTGCACATCATGTTCTATCTTTGCCTAAAACTTTGTGATATCTGTTTACTGTTCAAAATTAAGAAAGAAGAAAAAAAAATTAAAAGAACTTTTTTTTCCCATTTAAAAACAATGGAGAAGAATCATGACTTTTTCAAAGCAATCCAGTGCTTTGAAAAAATTGTTCCCAAGTTAGCCCTGGAGGTTCAGGTGAGAAGTTGTTCAGGAAGACTTTTAGAGAGGAGAGCACACAATCCTTCAGCTTGCCTTTCTTCTAGCAACCCTGGGACTTCCTCTCTTGCCTGAAAATCTCTTTATTGTGATGAGATGATTCTGCTAGCAGAGGTCAGTTGTGACATTGCGGTACATGAGCATCCCTAAGCACCAGTGGTACAAACCAGGTTTTTGTGGCTAAGAAGTCAAATTTCTTCTTTTCACTTTGATGCATGCAATAATCATGCTTACTGGGTGAAAGCTATTTATAAATGTATTTATAAATACTCTTCTCACAGCCAGCAATACTACTGCTTCCATTTTTTCAAAGGGAATCACTAAAACCATTTCAAACAAGATCATTCCAGCTACCACCAGCCTTAGGAAAAGAAGTAGGATCACCTTTGTGTAAGCATTGAAAAGTCTACTGTAGGGGACATTTTCATATCATTGAGGTCAATAATATTTTTTCCTTTTCCAGTGTTATAGAGATTTCTTTGATGAGACATGTCTGCACTACACACTGGGTTGAAAGTTTTAAGCATTTGAAATTTTGCTAACTGCTATAATCCATCCTTAAAATATCAAAAAAAACCACTTTACCATGACTGTCAAAGGAAGAGCGGGTTATATCTTTAAGCTCTGATCCATACCTCAATATTAAGATGGTCCCTTAGCCATCTTTTTGCCTGGCCACAGTAATGCAGCTCCATTTCTGCGACCATGTCACTTCCAACATCTCTGTGCAAGACGTCTACAAGATCAGCTTTCCCACCACGTTTTATTTGGTGGACCCTGCCTCAGGTTCTTGCATTAAACCCAAAATGGGAGTTAGTACTGTGCCAAATGGCTTCCATCTCTATTCCACCATCTAGACAATTGATTCATCTCAGGCCAAGCCAGTGTGACAGGTATATCCATCCATACAAGGACATTTCCCAGGTAGGATGGGCAGCTAAATGAAAGCACCAGATTGCAGCTGACACCCATAATGCTGATTTTCCCCTCTCCTTATAATCATAATGGGATCTCAGCAATAGAGATGGATTTGCTAATTTCCATCTCCTCTCACTTTCTCCTTTAATCACTGTCAGGCATAAATTAATTTCTGCTTAAAGAGCTTTCAGGTAGAGATTCTGTCATTGCATAGAGCACTTAAAGGTCGTAAATCAGGGTAATCCCAGAACATTTCCTTTCCAATCTGAGATTTCAGAGCATGTAAATATGAGTCATCCAAGCAATGTCACAGGCCTTTTACTTGGGGTAGGGGAGAGAAAGAAGAAAGTTGAATTCTTAGTGTTCAAAAGCAAAGTGAAAACTGTGCTACCGAGTCACTTGAGTGCTGCTTCTAAAATTCCCTTCTCAGGCCTGTATTTATCCCACCTCTGTCAAACAGCAAAACTAAAGTCCAGTATTGTACCTGTGTCCATTGAAACTGGAGAGAGCAGACTAGAGGGCAGTTCAGCCCTTGCAAGACCTAAATTGCCACCTAGAGGACTCTGACTTTCTTCACTGCTTCCGAGGCTGACTGCACCTCTCAAATAAGGTGGTTTAAAGGTATTAAATGTAGGCAGGGTGCATCTGAAATCCAGCATGCTGCACTGAAGATGTAGGCTGGGGGAAAGCAGTAAGGTAACTAAACCAGAAGGAGTAAAATCATTAAGAAAAGATACCATTTTTCTAAGAAAATGCTAGTGAATAAATTATCATTCCTTTTCATTAAAAATTCAGTGGAGATGAAACTGTGTGTGATGATAATGAGCAAATGTTTATATTTGCAGAGAAGTGTAACTGCCTAGATGGAAAGTTATGATTTATCCACAGCTTTAACACATTTTGTGCAGCTAGTTGGATGGATGTCTGTCCAGCTGGCTGCACGACTAGCAAAGGAATAGTTGTCACATCCTGAAAAATGGGTACAACTCATTAAAAATTATTTGCTGAGGAAATGTAAACTATTTTTAATAGTGTCCTATATTCTTTTAAGGAGAACCAAATCTAAAGACAGCATCTATGTAATTTTATCCTACTCCTGAGTTTTCAAACAACAGAAAACATAGGGGAAAAAAATCCCACAAACTTCCCTCAATGTTTCAGTTTGTCTGGAAGTTACTTTTCATCAACAAAAACATTGACAGACTAAAAATTGCTTTCCTATTTTTTAGTTTATCCATTTTTTTCAATTCTCACCATGCACAGGTTATTTATTCATTTACACCATCACCAACACTTACAAGCAGGAGGTTGTGGGAACTCAGAAATGCCCGGGATGATTCCCCCCCCTCCCCACCCTACACCATCAGGTTGGTACTTCATGTGTGTCTCCTTCAGAAGGCCTATTTTTTCCAGCCCAGCCATCCTTGGTTTTCTGCCCTCTGGATTCCTAGACCTTCCCTTCTTCTTTCCTCATCCTTTCCTTCTCCGTTAGTGTCTCTATCCACTGAGTCTCCATGGCCCAGTCCGCCCTCATCCTGCAGGATGATGAGGACACTGGCTCAACCTCCCAAGCTACGGCCGACAGCAATGCCCTCTCCTTTCCCCACCAGTATCGTCTTTAAGTGTTTTCAAACGATGCAGTTTCCAGGCTCCCAGGCAGCCAGTTGGCACTTTTTCAAACGAGCCACTGAATGGCAAATGCAGAGATACACTGGGATAAAATGAGCTCCTCTTATTGATTTTCCAAACCAATATGGCACTGACGCTGCCTCTTTCTGCCATTTCCCTCCTCTGCCAGGAGGCATTCACACCCCTTCCATCATTTTAATTAGACATTACACCTGACACAAATGCCGAGTTGATTAACCTTAAAGGAGCTGAATAGGTTCTCTGATCGTTAACACGGGGCCCCTGACATACTATAACTCATGCTAACATGTGCTGTTGCACAAACTCACAGCTTCTTCAGCTCACCCTCCAAAGCCACAATGCAATGTAATAACATCTACAGAGAGCTTTTTATGAGACTGTCTCACATAATAATGCTATAAAAGCGAGATTTAAAGGATGGATTGCCCTGGACTCCACAGACTTCACTTTTTAATGTTTACATAAATGCACCTTTTCTACAGCGTTTTCAGATAAGGGGCCTTCCCGAGTTGTGGAAGTCAAGACAACTATCAGCTTCCCCTTCCCTAAGAAGTGGCTCTCAGAAGGAAGCAGGGGTGCTCTGGTAGAATTCTTCCACTACTTCTCCAGCTCTGCCTTTGCTTGGGTTGGGGACGGGAGGCACAAAGCAATATGCAAAGACTCATTTGCTACAACCATAGCCCTCCTCCAAATTCCTCATTTGTAGGAAAAGTCTCTGGTGTGAACAGAATCCATCCAGCCTTAACCTGCCTTTGTTATACCACACTAAAGACAAACAGGAGAATGCTAAGTTGTGATACGTTTAAGAGTGTTGCCAGAGGAAGTTTTCCTGCTCAGACGTGACTCCCTGCCCTGTGCAGCTACACACTTTGATTTGCCCATGACTGGGATAAGCCTAAGCCAGCCAGTGGCTGACATAGCCCAAATAAGACTGAATCATTGCAACCTGGACAAGGGGAACATTTATCTGCACAAATTTCATTTTATGCTTGATAGCTTGAGATAAGGAAAGTAGCCCAAGCTGCACCAGTGCCAGGCTTCCTGGTTCAGCTATGCCATTTGGTGGCATATGAAGGCTGACTCTCAGCTATGGGCGTGACATGCAGGATTTTCCTGCCCTCATGTCAGTCAAATCAGATTCCACTTTTGGAAAAAGCAAGGCAAGAGCTGATCCTTCTTTGCCAGCAACAGGAGGGATAAGATATTTTAAACATATCTACCTATCTGTGTTGGAGGGGGAAATAAGCTGGGGGGGGGAAATAAATTGATTTAGTATAGCTTAATTGATCTGGGATGAGTAGAGACTCCGCATTCATCAGGCAGAACTCCACTGAGATTGAGAAATTGCTGGAGATGTATGAATTCTGACGAGATCCCCTGTTAGTTAATCGGCAGCCCTGATTTTGCTGTGCCTTCCTCTTTCACTTGCTTGTTTATCTTTGCCCTGCATTAAAACCTGTCAAGCCTGCAAACAAGACAATGCTTTTTGATTAGGCTGCTCAACTGACAATAAACTAGGGCTGGGAGAATTCCCAACTTCAATAAAATGGAGAGAAGGTGTGTGATCCCATTAGGATACAGCTAAGGTACATTGTTAGGAAAAGAACTTTCTGGATTGCTCAAAGATGTCCACGATATCAGGTCAATGCTGCCTTAAGCATCACCTCAAGTTGGGAGCACCTCATCATCCATACAGTTCACACAGACTCAGTTAGGAAGAGCGACGGAGCTTTATGGAGGAGCTAGCTGTCTCCACTGTAAGTAGAAAGCACACAAGCCATGGATCTCATGATTAAGTCCAGCCCTAACTATCCTAAGTGTCCTGCACACACACAGGGAGACTAGTCCCAAGGCAGCAATGCCTTCCTGTTATTCTTTTGTGGTTTGTTTACCTGCATTTTGGAACTAGAATGGCTTTGTTCATGCCTTTCAAGAAAACTGCTGACACTCTAAACTCAGACATTAGCAGGCACTACAGGCCTCTGCTATGAAGCCCAGGATGTATAAGGATGAGACAGAGCTGATGCATTGTCAGGATCTCCTCATTGTTACTCCACATGCTTTCCCTAGCATCAAAGATGTCTTGCTGGACCCTTTTGCACAGGACTCTGCCTGCTCAGCAGTGGGGAGATGGACAGAACATGACAGTCCTCTATTGCTTTCATGTAACCGACTTCAAGGTCTGTTCAGTTCTACCTTCTAGGCAAGGAGGCCATGAATCATACATTTCAAATTTTAATAAGCCTGCTGCCGTCTTCTACGGCAGCCCTGCAGAATGGAGGGAGAGGGTAGCCACAGCTGGCTGCTGAGCAGCTTTCCTTTGAATTCCTTCTCTGCACCAGGCAAACAGATGTCTTACCAAGCTGCATGGGCACAAGTGGAAAACTGAACACAAACACATCTGTGGTGGTGTCAGACATAGGAAGATGTTGGTAGTGTAAGATGACAATATTACTCAACCCTCTTCCCACTAAGAGTAATGGAGCTATGTTCTCCAGACATCAGTAGAGAGGAAGAAAAATTGCCGTACAGCCTGGGGGACGGCTCAAGCTGGTAGATACCAGAAGGGCTCAGTTGTACATAACAAGCCTTGCGCAGCACCTACCTGCCTTAGCACCAAGCTAGAGCCCCTCTGAGCAAACGGGAAAGTTGAGGGATGGACAGGAATATGTCAAAATGCTGGTGTTGCACGGGGGCAGTGAGACAGACCTGGGACGTGTGGAAGGACAGGAGGGGTTGAGGAATAACCAGTCATAGAGTTTGCTTGCATTTGCCAGAGCCTCCTTGTGTTGGTTTGCATGAGTGTGCAACACAGGACAATAGCCAAACTCTGGCTAGGAATCACTTATCCTGAAGGGCTCCTGTTCATTCCTTTTCTGGAGAGAAGGAAAACATGTAAGTGATCACACTTCCTTTGTGCAGGCCAGGTTTTTTCCTTCATGGAGAACAGCTCCATCTTCCTGTTTTCTCCTCCACTCAGGCAGCCTGCTGCAGAAAGCCTCCTTCTTTCCCCTATTTGCATAAGTGATGATGCAGCCATCCTAATTATCAAGGGAATCCACTGCTCCCTGCTTCCAGCACCTCCCCCCTAGCTGCTGCTCTTTCCCTGCTACAGGTTTGCTGGCAGATGGGACCGGAGCCTCCTCAGCCCACTGGCTCTTCCTTGAAGAAGAAGAAAGTGACAGCCCTGCAGGCAGCCAAAAGCGGCCGAACCATGGCAGCGTGACTAATCCGTCAGTCGGTAGCATCCCAAAGGCCAGCATCAAGGTTGTGCTCACAGCCAGCTTTGCTCGGGGGAAAAGGGTGCTGAGTATGGGCCAGGGGCATTATTACCCTGGCATGGATCAAGTATGCCCCATGCACGCTGCTGAGCTGTGGAAGCTGCCTCTTAAGTCCCTCCTTTTGTACTGCAATCCAAGGTGGAGGGAAAGTTGCTCTGAAGCATCCTGGTGCGGGGGGGGAAACCAGACAGCCAGGGTATTAGCAAGCTCATACATATGGAAGGATGACCTTACCAGCTCCACTCAGTGTTCACTCTGCAAATCAGATATGATTTGCAATCAGCCATGGCCATGCTTTTCTCCATTTCACCCTCAAGTCCTGTCCTTACAGCACTGCTTACATATGTTTTTACCCATGTTTTTTGATTTATCTGTCCTACTTTTATCCCGATAACCCATTACCTCAGCAAATCAGCAGTTACCCGCAATGCCTTTTCTGCCAGATACCTCTTGCTTTGTTTGTGTTAGGATTGGGTCTTTCATGCAGAGAAAGATATATTTCATAGTGCTATTTGTCTGCCTGTAACAAGGTCGCTAGCAAAGTCCAAACAACAATAACTGCAGCCATAGCAAGGCCCATTTAGCATGGTCCGGTCTGTACATAGCTTGTTTTTTATGTACATAGCATCAGATGGTCTACCCATGCAATCATCTTTTTCTGTATGCCTGGAAATGCTCCAATGAACCAATTGGGATTATAGACAAAACTGAGTTTAGTTATAGTCCCTGGGGGAAAATGAGGCCTGTGTGGAAGGAAGTAGGACAGGGAGATGAAAATAGTCTATCAGGAAAGCAAGCCAAAAACCTGCCAGAATACCAAGCAAAATGCAAGACAGCCTTCTCCCTTACTCCAACCCCATGGGCTCCAGCATCCCACAAGCCATCAGCTGAGCTGTCAGAACACAGTCAGCAATTCTAGGACATCCATTTCAAGACCCAGAGCTGCAAAGCACAAAAGCCAAATTTGGGGGTGTGGAACAAAATGGGGGAGGACAGCAACCATGTCCGTTTCAGATAGTGCAAGGATAGATTAAGCACCTCCTCTTCTGTCCTGGCCAAGACTCTTTACCACATTGGACTCCTGGTTCTGCTCTGAAAGAACACCAGCAGAGGAAGTCAACCACCCCCTCTCACAGCAACCTTCTGCATATGGACATTCCTGGGCATAGATCCAGGGCTGAACTGAACCTGATTAATGTTTTACGGCTGTAGAGAGCCCACACCTCATTCATATTTAGAGACCTGGCTCCTGGATCTGTGCTCAGAGATCACCCTCTGTTCTACCTTCTTGTTAGATCTGTTTTGTCATTTTCTACTTGCTCACTTCCTTCTCCCAGCCAGTATCTCAGTTGGATCTGACATGCCTCATCTGCAAATATCCCAATCCAGTCTCTCCAGAGTGGACGCATAAACATTCACAGCTCCAGCCAGGGGAGAGGTAAAATCCCTCCTGCAGATGGATTCCACAAGAGTCTTTCACCAGGCCCTTGTGCCACAAACACTAGCCAGATGGCCTCACCACACGGTGTCCCGCCACGTTTTGTAAGTAGCAAAGGTGCCAATTATCTCTTCCTTCCCTGCTTTGAAATCATCACTCTCCCCATAACACATACACTCCTTCAGTTGTCCTGCTTTCCACATTCCAGGTTGGCAATTAGAATCTGCAACCTCTGAGCTTCTCCACAAACTGATGAGCTGCTAAAAATACAGCCCCTGCAGGCACCCATTCAACTTCTATTTCTGTATTTTTTTTTTTTTACTTTTACTTTTTTTTAACTAATTTGAGATGAACAAAGCACTTCAACAAAGGGAAGGAGAAAATGCTGTGATTGTGAAGACGGATTGCTGCCATTTACTTTCTTCATTTTAATTATACAAAGTCATCACTTAGTGGGGAGCCTCAGGATAAGAAAAGAGAGCACAAAGAAGTTACCATATCCCACCTTTTTACTTCAGTACACTCCATCTTAAAGCTTCCTCCAACAACCTGGGCAACAATGCCTGAACTAGCACTTCCACACTCTTAAATCCTTCCACATTTTATAGGTTACTCACCCATTGTGTCTTCAACCTGAAAATCCCCAAGGGTCCCCAGTCCTCCTTGTAGTCATAGTGGAACAGCAGGAACTCCACCTCTCCCTAAAACCACACCATCACTCCCTAACACACCCTCCCAGTGAGCATTGGCAGCTTGTTTATAAGCTTCTAACCAATCCTCTCTTGTCGCTTCCTAAATTGGCTCCAGCTGGGAGCTGAGCTGAGCTTCAGAACAATTAAGAAGTTCAAGACAGAAAGGTGCAAGTTGGTGTTTGTGTAAGGTTAGGGAACAGTACTGTCTCCCTTCTATCTTCACTGTTAACGTGCTCTGCCACCTAGGGCAAACAGTATTCCCTTTGCTGAGTCCCTGTTGACTGACTAATAATCAGTTAATCCCCCTGAAGTACTATGTGTTATTCAGACTCGCATCTGTTGCTTCGCTAATGACAGGTGTTTTGGAGGAAGCTATTGAACTGAAGCATTGGAACCCACAAGCTGGAGTGTCCCAGGAGGCTGCTGCCCTGCTGCCTGCTCGCTCCCTCGGCCAGCGCAGGTAGGAGTGGTGTGTTCACCTCTCAACCACTGCAGGTCTCAGCCTGATGGACACCAATTTCAGTCTAACTCAGTAGTCCTGCAGAGACCGAGGGCAGCTGCTGCCCTCCCTGGCTTGCAACAAAGCTGTGACATCTGAAAAATGACAGCTTGCCATTGGAACGAGTGAGCAGAGACCCTAGAAAAATCACTGTCTTGCTGGGTGCAAAGGCATTCAGTATGAGCTTTCCACCAGAGCACACTTTCCACCAGTGCCACTTCTGCTACTCTTTGGGCTTTTCTTGCTTGTCTGAACCTCTCAAGCTTAGTTCAGAGGATCAAGAGAGCTTCTTGTGCCCCATCAGAGCACTTGTGCAGACAGCAATCACTTTCGGTGGGACTGTTTCTGATGCCAGCATTCCCAAATCGTGAGCTCTCTTTCACTCTCATATGGTTGCAGCAAACTGTCTGGTCTTGGGGGACTGAGGGGAAGTCAGCCCCTTCTCCCTTTTAACCCTGTTCTTCAGGAATGACCCCAGCTCCTCAATACAAAATGTCATCGTTCCTCAAATAAATTCTCTCATTTGTAGTTCCCACAGCTGCCTGAGATGTTTCTGGTGGGCCAAAACAGCTTCATCATCTTTGCCCAAGATTTTAGCTCCATCTTTGCTTTCCTAAAACTTTGGACTTTCCTCAAAGGTCTGAGTTGGTTTCATCCTTGCAGAGCCCCTTAATTTTCGCTCAAGGGCTATTTGTAAACACTAACTAGCCATTGCTGTGAGTGTGCAGCTTTTTTATTGAGTGGTTTTGGTTTTCACTCAGAGATTTCTCTACCCATTTTCTGAGTATTTGAGGCTCTGTGTTTAGATATTCTCTCTCTCACACCAACTGCAACCTTGTTCTTTGTTTGACATAGATTTTCTCCCTTGTTGTTTTATCTTCAGTAAGCTGTTGCCTTTCTTATTTAACTAGAGGGTTTACAGGCATTAACCATGTGTCCTTTCCCTCTAAGGCCTGTGGGTTGCATTTCCATCTGCTCTGCTGCTTCTGGCATCAGTATTAGCTTTTTCACAGCCGGGATCAGGTCCTTACATTGTTTTTTCACATTCTTTTCTAATATTTTATATATACTTGCCACATTTTTGGTAATTAGTAACATTGTCTAGCCTTTGATATTTGTGGGCTTCAACTTTTAATTCTAAGTTTGTTCCCACACTCCCTTATTACCCCCTTTCTTTTTGGATTGTGTTCAAAAGATAAGACTTTCACAGACAACATGCTGCTACTGTTGTTGTGGTTGTTGCTATTTGCCTTCAAATATTTACAGTATTTCTTCCAAGGTTTGTTTCCATTCTTCTTCAATCTCACTTGGTAAAGATTTTGCATTGACCTTCACGAATAAAGTTCTTTTCTTTTAATCATTCCACTAATTTTTCCTTCTTTTTTCATGCACAGGTAGAATTAGATTTGAATAAGAGTCAGAATTTCTATTTCTAAGAGAGCTCTTGCAATTTTGTTTCTAAGAAAATTTGATTCCTGAAGATATGCCAATTTTTTTAAACTCTTCACAAAATGAATTCGCTAGAGCAAGTTTTTAAACAATCAAAGTGATTTGTTTGGAACACATTGAAAGTAAATTGACCTTGGAGGTGGATTGAAACATAAAAATTGTCACTATCATGAAAGTTGATCCACTTGGTCATTAAAAATAATACCAGGAGTAATAGAGCTCTAAATTTTAAAATAATGCTGTTAAGAATGAAGGTTGTAGAGAAGAGGTGAATGTGACAGGATCCAGCAGGATAGTACTGCAGCAAGATGTGTCAATCCTCTCTTCACAGCCCTAAACCTCTCCTTTCCCCTACCTTGCTCCCCAACATCTGTGCTCATTCCTTTATCTTGTCCTTTGCATGGTATTAGTTCTTGTGAAGGTCTAACACAACTGCAGCACTGCTGACAGCCACACCACCTCCACTATCTGAAGACATCTTATCTACACAGATGTCCCCACTTTTCATCTGAATGACTCCTCTGAACCTCTCCTGGTCTGAAGCGATCAGGTATTAGGGAGCAGTGGAAAGAAATTAGCCCCTGTAAAAAACAGATGGAAACATGTTTTTATCCAGGGAGCAGGGCAGCCTGGTGAAAACAAGGTTGCCTCCCTTTGAAAGCCCAGAAGAGTGCCATGGTGTTCGTTTGGGGTCCTGCAACACCATCTTTGTAATTATTTGCTGAAAAGAAGTCTCCTTAGCTGACATAGATAAGGTACTAGGGACCTTTACCTAAAAAAAATTATCCCAGAACGTAACAGTTGTAGAATTGGAAGGCTATCTTTCACATAGCAGATGTGGGAAAAGCTCTCTTTGTGGCAAGCAACCAAAAATGACTGAAAGGAGGTGTTAAGGACCATTCATTCAGATAATCTGTATGATGGACCACAGACAAGCGCATCTATCCCAGCTTTCAGAAAACAAGTGACTGTGTATCCAATAAAACCCCACACTTATTTATGTCTCGGCATGCTCCTCTGCTTCAAAACCATCCGATTAAGTGTATACAACAGCTTGTTATCCTGGTGATCCTTCAACTCACTGCCCAGCCAGCAGAAAGAACAATTTACAAGTTATGACTGTCAAGAGAGAAGGCAGCAGCAGCGGCAGCCTGGTCAGCAGCTCAGTGCACGAGGCTTCAGGAGACAGAACTTTGATGCTCAGCTTTGCTGATGGGAGGCTGAGTTTCCCTACCTGCAATAAGGAGTAGACCACTGACCTCCAATGTAAAATGCTTTGAGAATCTTGTGTCCCAGGACTGTCTTGTGGCACTTTCTGATGCTATGCACAATTCGGGATTTGGTCTTTCCCCTTGTCATGGTTTAACTCCAGCCGGCAACTAAGCACCACACAGCCGCTCGCTCACTCCTCCCTGGTGGGATGGGGGAGAGAATCCAAACAGTAAAAAGGAGAGAATTCATGGGTTGAGATAAAGACAGTTTAACAGGTAAAGCAAAAGCCGCGCAAGCAAAGGAAAACAAGGAATTAATCCACTGCTTCCCATCGGCAGGCAGGTGTTCAGCCGTCTCCAGGAAAGCAGGGCCCCATCACGTAACAGATACTTGGGCAGACAAACACCATCACTCTGAATGTCCCCCCCGCCCTTCCTTCTTTTTCCCCCAGCTTTATACGCTGAGCATGAAGTCATATGGTATGGAATATCCCTTCGATCAGTTGGGGTCAGCTGTCCCCGCTGTGTCCCCTCCCAACTTCCCATGCACCCCCAGCCTACTCGCTGGTGGGGCAGTGTGAGGAGCAGAAAAGGCCTTGACTCTGTGTAAGCACTGCTCAGCAGTAACTAAAACATCCCTGTTCTATCAAAACTCTTTCCAGCAGAAATCCAAAGCGTAGCCCTATACAACCTACTGTGAAGAAAATAAACTCTACCCCAGCCAAAACCATCACACCCCTACAGTTACTTAAGGTTAGCAGCAACATTTTTTTTGTTTCTCATCACTCAGAGCTATTATTAACACCATTCTGGAGACATGAAGTGTATCCACATGCACCTCTGATAATTGGACTAAAAAGCCTACTAGCACTGATGCAGCTCTTGCAGAATATATTAGGAGTAAAGCCAGTGCCAAAAAGTTTTTTGGGACTCAATAAGCACACCTGAGATCAGAATTAGAAAAGGACAGACAGAGGATTTTTGCTGCACAGAAGATGAGCAGGGAAAGGTGGAAGTGAGGAGCACTGTGTGTACGGACTCGGCCTTCTTCCCAAACGCCACCTCGCCAGCAGCAGCCAGCCCGCCCGGGCTCTGGCACAGGCGAGGTGCTCAGCAGAGCCATAGGCACTTTATTGCTGAGAGCAGCCTGCTGTCACAGGCTGTACCTGCTTTGCTCACACCTAGAGCTGGCTCTGTTGGGAAATTAAATCTGAAAGGAGCCACAGCCACTCCGTGACTCCCAAAGCCGCGCATGACTTTTAACAATCCTGACAGGTTTAGCTTTTCTTTGCTGACCTCTCTAATTTAGGGGCAGATGGTCAAGCCTTCTATATTTGAGGAGGGAGACTCAGAGCTGGCGCTGCACCTCTTTTTTGCAGTGCATCCCTCTTGCCTCTCCCCACTTGGGGACCGCATGTCTCAGACAAGTCGGTTCTTAGATCTATTGAACAAGCACCTTCAGGGTCAGAGTGGAAGTAAGACGGTGGGACTGGGCTACTGGAAGGCAGCCAGCCTCACCTAAGGACCCTATGTCCCTTGTTCACAGCTTCTGCATCCCTTTTCTTGCATCCTACCCCCATGTGATCTATCCATCCAGGCCCAGGCATCAGAGATGAGGAACAGGGAGAAATAATTTGGGAGGAAAGTATGGAAAGTGACTGTGGCCACCTATTAAAGCAATGTGGGTCTCTGGTGAAATGGGCAGATGGGCGATGCTGTATGGATGGCTGAATACTCCCCTCTTCCTCCCATACATCACAGCTGCAGCGCTGCACGTACCGACTAGCCAGGATCTCGCAGGCCAGAATCCTTGAAAGGGAGGTTATGCGGAGGAAAATGACATCTATAAGTGAAGAGCAGCACTTCATTGCTTTTCAATCCTTCTGCTGACGCCAGTTCACAGCCTGCAGCGGACTCCAGAATACACCTAAAAATAAAACAACACCTGGGCCCTCTGCTGCTGGAGAGAACAGCCACAGTTTGCAATCAACGGCATTTGTGAAAATGCTCGGAGCAGGCAGAGGGTCAGCCTGAGGCCCTCTGGTTCTGACGCTGATTGCAAACATGGGTGATATCTCCTACGGAGCACGTTTCCCTGCTGCTCTAGTCGACACATTGTCATTCTGGTGCAGATCTTTGCTTCGATCGTAAACATACACAGATGCAGAAGAGGAAAGTAATGTCAATGCACTGAGTCCACCTGCATGGAAAACTTGCCTTGGAAAATGAGGTCCTTTCCTAATGGGCAGGGCATTTTTGGTGTCTTCTGGATGTGGCTTCTGTAAGGGTAGTGTACTATGAGCAGGAAAACAATGACAGACTCTACACTGATATGCAGGCAGGATGGGATACATCTCTAATCCCCAGGGAGAGGGCGATGACTGGTACATGTGCTATGTATTTGATTGATAACTTAAGACAAGTGACTCCCAAACTTGGGGTCACGATACTCACCGTTGCTATAAGGCTGCATGACAGGAGGACTTTCTGTGTTGTCATGCTCTGTTTGGCACATGTCACAACTCAGAGGCAGGAAGCAGGTTGAAAACCACTCTTAGCAAAACCATCAGCATTAGCAAGGACTTACTATTTGTAGGGATGAGTGACAGAGAAAGGGAGATCAGGGAGACTACTTCTTTACACCAAACAACCTCTCCATGTCAGTAGAGGTGAGTGTAATATTCTCAAAACACTGAAAACGCAGAGATAGGGAATAAATACTATTCATCAACCACAGGTTGGCAGAGCTGGGTCACCAGATGCAAGACCTGTGTCATAGTTGCATAAACTGACTGTTCTCCTGGTGCCAAGGAACCTGGTTACATTGGGATGGTATAAGGGAGCTATGTCTTCCACTTGCACTTCCAGTGTGTTATCCATCCTTGAACTATTCATGGAACATCACCATGTCTCAGTTTGGTTTGAGAGACTTCTTGCTTCCAGAACAGTCTGTGTGAGGACTTTAGAAGACAAGAAAAAAAAAGTAACAGATCTATCTGAAATCAATAGGAATTTTTTTCCACCTCCAGTGGAGCTTTGTGTATGCTGAAGTGCAACAAATGGTGCCCATGAAATTTATACTGGGGAAATTAATTTCTTGGAACTCAAGATTCAACCAAGCAATGATATACCAGCTTGATCAGCTACCTAGAAACTGCTAGACAGAGCGCTTGTTTGAGGTTATATTTTCACAAGCGAGTGTGAAATCAGATTTCTGAGACATCTGAGATTTTTTTTGCAAAAATGTCCATGTGAAAGGGAATAAAATACTTTGCCTCAAAAGATCACAGGATAACAGCAAGAAGAGAAGCAAAAAGGTTGTCTGATCTGCTACTGCAATTCTGATAAAAAATTCACTACTGGGTGATTCAGAAGAAGGTTTAACATGCCTGCTCATCAGCTCAGATCTAACACATTTAATTGTGCATTTCTTCCCATGGGAGGTCATTTTTGCCTAACCCTGTCTGATAATTAGATTATGTTGTAGAGATTTTGTCATTATAAATTTCAACCTGTATCATGTTTTGTCTGGACATAGCTCTCAATGAGGTTGTAAACTCTTTGATTCCTCCTAAATTATTCATTTCAGTAATATTCTGTGACAATAAATTCCACAGGTTCAGTTCATCACATTCATGGAAGGTTTTCCTGTACTGCCTATGCTATCTATGTTTTGTCACCCTCATTTCCTTCCACTGTGTGATAGACTGCCAGGTCTTTGGGGCTGGATTTCTCAAAAGGAGAGTATTTTTATGGGATAAGATGATCACCTTCTTCATAGTACCACCCACCATTATGGGCTTCTGTTTGCAGAGCAAACATCCCAGGGAGAAGACTCCAGGGAGCTCATTCTCTGTATAAACTGGGTAGTAAATGTGTTCTTCATCTTAGCTAGGAAATGGGTGGGGAAAAAAGAGGTGAGGAAGCTCAAATACAAGGTAGAATACGATGGCACTATGGAAGCCAGGGTGAAAGGATGGATCTCATCTGCTCAGGTACATTAAGAAACCTGTCAGTCACATAGAGGTTTACAAGGCAGTGTTTAACTTAATTTCAGCTAATATGCAGCAATGTTTCTAATAACAAGCTGTCAAAGGAACATGGGAACAGAAAGGAAAACAGACAGGAGGGAGAAAAAGAAGGAGGAAGGGGGAAGGAAGCGTGAGAAGCAGCAGGCCAAGTCGATGGTGAACCCTGGGCTAAACCACCCTCCCTCGCACTCCCAGAGCAACCTGCACACCCATGGGCACAGAAATGCACAAGCACATCCCACCTCCGCCTACTTGCTGGCAGGTAATTCCAGACCATGGAGATCCCCCAGTTAGATGGCACCCCAAAGCACCTCAGAGGAAAGATGGGAACAGCGGATGATGCAGCCCTGTGGCTCTAGGCAGGAATGAACCTTTGCCACAAAGCACAGGAAAGCTTGGGGAGCTCTAGAAACCACATGAAGGGAATGCCACAACGACTGCCAGCAGCTGCCTCTGAGAAGAGCCGTTCCTTCAGATCTGCTCAGGCTGGTTCCCTCTCCCACACTCCCCCGACCTGACCCCCTTCCAGGAGCATTGCACCCCTGCAGCAGCTTTCACTCTATTTGCCCCTTTCTTAGTCTCTTTCCAGCCCATGCTTCAGGCTCAAATGCTTCAACTGTGCTCTGGCTTTCCCTCCACCTTCCCTGGCAAGCACCTCTGCATCTTGGCCATGCCACACCATCCTCCATCCTCCCTGCTTCCCGGAGACCTCTCTGTGCTCCAGCACTGCAGATCCAACTGACATCCCTACTGCCTCTGGACTTTCAAAGTAAATCCAGTCTCTACTCCCTGACTTGTCCCTATCAAATCCCCACTCTGGAACAGACAGTGACTGCTTTCACTGTTAGCTACCTCCCTGCCACACGCTTTCCTCTTCTTTTCATTTCCTCCTCCCCTCAGGATATTGATGCTGGCTGAAGTTTCCCATTAACCAGCCACTCTTGTAGAAAGGGGAGCTGACATGATTAATGTCATTCAGTGGGGAAGGCAGCGAGTGCAGCCAGAGAACAAGGAGACAGGCACATTCCCATCAGCCAGTCATTAGCATTTGCCCCAAAGAGGCAGCAGGCACAGGATGGACACAATTTTTCCAACTCTGTCTTGTGCTGGATGCAAACATTTTAGGGCCAAGAGGGAAGAGAAGCTTCCTTCTCTCTGTTTCTTTTTTAATCTAATCTGTACCCAAACGGTGCTGTCTTGGGCCCAGGTACAAAGGAGGTACTGACCCTCCCAAGCCTGTCCTGGTGGCAGCGTGGAATACACAATTCAAGCTTCAGATTGGTCTCAAGGGAGGTCAGATTTATTTCTGGTCTTTTTAATTTTTAGCAGCTGTATGTTTTCTCTCTCTTCATCCTGTTACCTCTTTCTCACTGCCATTTCCAGCAGGTCCCCTGCAAGTAGCTCTATGGACAAGCACATTCCTTGTGATTTTCTTCACTAACCCAGAAATCCCCAAGAGAGGGCATCACCTTCTCCTCACACTGCACTACAATCGTCTGCGAGGCTCAGAAGAAAGGGGGTTGTTAGCAGCCCCCAGCTAACACTCAGCTGAGTGAAGCTCCCCTTATACTCAATGTAGAGGAAAAAAGATCTCTCCATGTGATTATTAAAAGCAGGAATTTGGCTTATGTGAGCTGGAGGAGTCTGTTTCCATTCATTGACTAGCAGAGGAGGCTATGGTGATTAACTTTTGGCCTTTGCAAGCTTCCACCACCACCACCGCAATGTGATCAAGATCCTACATTTTCCCGTAATAGTTTGCTCTAATCACCCTCACTATTTAAATAAGGAAATCAATGAATAAGTAACTAAAAAAAGGAAATCTCCCATTTTTTTAATTGAATTTGTTGTCTTCAGCTTCCAGCTATTGATTCTCCTTATGCTTTTTCCAGATTGAAGAGCCTTTTGGTATCTAGTACCTCCTCCATGCAGGTCCCGGTAAAGAACTCCAATAGTTTATAAGTCACCTTTCCTTCCCCAGTTGGTGGTTTCATAATACTTTACAAATCATTCATGAAAAATATTGAAAAAGAGCAGTTCTGGTACTGATCTCTGTGTAAATCCTTAGAAATATTCTTGTTGGGTTTTTATTGCTTTTTGTTTCTTCTTCCAGGTTAGCCAATGTCTTTAAGACCAGAAGTTACCCAGTTTCAGATGTGTAAATGCTCTTAATCTATAATGAAATTAGCACCATAAAGTGCCAGGGGGCTGGGAATTACTTAAACAAAAGTCAATCCATTATGTTCATCCACATTTTTATCAACCAAACCCACAGTCTCAAAGAATAAAACTAATTCTGTTTGAATAGATCTTTTTCTACAAAATCATGTTGATGACAAATCTTGTTTTTCTTTCTACCCTTTGATTCTTTTTCAATTGGCATCAGCTTATGTGGTCACATTATGTTGCTTAAGACTGATAGCATGCTACCTATTACATAGCAACAACCTTCTAGCCTTTTTTAAAAATAATATTATTATATAATGCTCACACAATTACTTACTATGCTGTGAGGTTTATTAGAAACTAAAGTCAGCAGACCAAAAGGAAGTTCAGCTAATTCTTCAAAGGGTCTTGGTGTGTTTTCCATTTCCCATCTTGAATTTTCACGTGTAATTCTTATGTATAGATATAGATTTCCCATTGCTCTCTTCCCTTGTAACAGATCAAGGCTTGGATTCCAGCCAAAGTTGTCTTCTTATTTCATATGAAATTGTGGTGGTTTGGCTGTCTAATTAACTCCTCTTACAGAATCACCAATTTTCAATCTGCATTTTCTCTGCTAATCAATTTTGCTTGTAATTTTTCTCAACTTTTGACAATTAATGCTTTTGAGACAGCAAATGTACTTATTACTAGTTACAATCCTCTGCTTGTCCATATTGAACCTTTCTCAACTATGCAAACAACCGGTAAGTAAAGAATAGAGAAAATTGTCCAGAAAGTTCTTACAGTGCATTAACAAAAAAAAAAAACACAACCAACCAAACAAACAAACAAAAAAAAAAACACACCAAAAAAAAGAAGGGAAAAAAGAGAGATAAAGAAGCAATCCCTTAGTAAAGAGATTTTGGAATTAGAATGGAGGAGAATTTGAATTTGAGGCAACAATTTCATGCCTTTGGAAGAAAGTAAGACAGACATCAAACCAGCATAGCTCACTTCCATGACAAATGTCATGACTCCTCCACGCAACTCCTGCTAGTGCCTTGGTTTCAATACTGTGCATGAGTTTTGGGTATCACCTTACAAAAATTGTAGTCACAGAGTCATCCAGGTCAAAAGGGACCTCAGGATCTCATTCAATCCATCCTCCTGCTCAGAGCAAAGTGAACATTGAATTCAGACCAGGCTGCTGAATTCAGACCTGCTGTTTTGCACAGGCAGGTCTGGTAAAAACCCAAGAACAGAGATTCATGGATGGATGGATGGAGGAGAGTTTAACGGTAGTGTCAGAGTCTAGAAGTCAGTTAAGATTGAGAGACGTGGACTGGTTAACCTACAGAGCAGAAGGGAGAGGGAAGTTGTCACTGCCTTGGGAATGACATGTAAAGTAAGTCCTGTCTGGGGGCACAGATGTAGACTAGGTAGCTTCTCAAGGTTCCTGCAAATTCCTTTTCCTGTGACTCAATGAACACTGCTTAAGATCAGCTTCCAGTCTAGTGAGTAAACTGTCTTTATTCCAGATAATACTTCCTTCTTCAGAAGAGTTACAAGAAGTGTCACACATAACAGAAGCTGTTGGAAAATTGCGTTTTTAAAAGTTACTCTAACATTTTCATAGAGGTTTCAGGAGATAGGCTTCACACAGGAAGACCTCTTGTGCCTCTCCCCCTACATATTAACACAGTTTAGGCTGCATGTGAATAGTGCTCATGGAGAAACCCTTTCTGCTCTCTGGACCATAACTGAGGTTTGCTGAAGATCACTCCCAGGCCTCATCTGGGATCAGTTACTCTCTGAGGTGGTAAGTGATATTCCTCCACCAAAATGTATGCACTAATTTTTCTTCCTTAGTTAAAAGCTAGTCTGTCCTGGCTCCCTTTGTAGGCAATGGAGAGAAACATTGACTTGCCACTGCCTATGCACGGTTCCAGGGGAGACTGACTGTTTTAATTAGATTTTTTTATTAATATCTGAAGTTAGGCAGCTTGAATGTTTCTCCCTTGATCTAAGTGCATGCCAGAAGCCTGGTTTCTGTGTTATCAATTACACTGAAGTCTGTATCTTTTCAGTTCCACCTCCCTCACTTTTACCTATAGCTTTTTCTCTACATTATGTATTTTGCCCACTGGATTTCAGGTGTGCCAGTTTCAAAAATTCTCTTTTCTCTCTGAACTTTCACTTCTTGTTTGTTAGCCAGCATGGGGACCTAGATAATTTATGAACTAATTTTTGATAGTTACTTCAGACTGAAACATTTGCACTGCGCAGTCCATATGAATGCTTTCCAACTAATTTGAGTTGGAGCACTGGCCCTGGTCTCTCCTCTCTTTCTTTCCCTTTCAGCTCCTCCACTTTCTTCTTCCTTTAAGCACACTCTGAGTTGACATTCAGTCTGCTTTGGTAAGAAGCTGAAGTTCCCTCAGCTGTGAAGAATGAAACTCAGTGACCATTCAGCGTGTTCCTCCTTTCTTATGCAAATTACCTTTGTATGGACTGGGAAGTGGCCTGACAAATACACGCATCAGACACACAGATGAAAAGAGATCATTATCAGATCTATGGTCCTGACTTAGGTAAATAAGCATTGGACATGATTCTCCACTCATTAAAGTGTCTTCCTCAGGAGATGGCTGACAGTTCATTAAGTAAGATGAAATGTTATTATTTAAACTCAAGACTGATCAGACTGGGTAGAAGCTTAGTTTACTGTATTCATAATTTCCTGCATGGACAAGCAAGTTCTCGAAATTATTCCTCTGAAGTGGCTGACCCACATAGAAATTAAGATCCTACTGTAAGTGCTAACTAACAGGGTAAGTCCTGTCATCTAAGTGGTAGAGCTCTGTGCTTGGCGATTAGATTTCAAATATTTATCCCCTACTACCAAAGATGATTGGTACTGCATCTCCCAGCTCAACTTGTGCAGAGACCTCCCCACCCAGTATGTAATCACCAAGCTAAGCTAGACCCAAGTCCCAAGCTCCAGTCATGTGGCTTTCCATTTTCTCCATCCGAATAATCATGTCTTTCAGGCACTTTGCCCCTTCCTCCCACAGCTGTTATCTCTGCCTGTTGTCATCAGTTTGAACTGCCCTACAGTCTGCCTGCAAAGCAGGAGCCATCAGTAACTGGCAACACCATAAACTGCCAACCCAAAATGGACATCCTTATTTATGTTACTTCATTTTATGCCCCAAATTCAGCTTTTTAACTTTTTCTCTGAAGAGGCCCCGTGTCAGATACAGGGTCATTCATCTTCAGGACAACTGTCTATTGATCAGCTGTTATCCAATTTAAAATAGTCATGTAACACAACCTGACCTCAGTGGGCTCAAGAGGGCATTCAGCGTGAGACCAAGGAAAGCACTTTCTATAAACTCTTCAGTGCAAGAAGAAGGTACGTTAGTAGATGCTGTAGCGTTACAGCAGAAACTCCAGCTTCAAGCACAGGGACGATATAAAAGCAGCAGGACCGTTGCCAGAAAATAACCCCTCTGTACCAGCCCCACCTGCAGGGAGGTGTGAACATTTCTGACCATGTTTTGATGGTAAAAAAGGAGGAATTCGTGCTCAAGAAACTTTACAGAGAGAGTCCATTAATGCCTCCTAAGCCCTCTGTAATATGCAAGGGTTATACCTTTTTCCCCCCTGAACACAAAGAGCAAATATCTACTTTCATGAAGAGTGACCTTTACATTGCACTAGGAGAATGAAAGAACAAGGCAAGAATAGAGGCAGATCTTTGTGAAAGGGGATCCACACAATGCGTGCATTGACTCTCAAGGTTAGTGTTGGACGGAGCCCAGAGAGGGTACTTGTCTCTACAGACAGCAGAGCTCTACAGAAAAGGTGTACTGCCTTGAAAACAGAGGTGCACTGACAACATGGCTCAGTGACAGCAGAAGAGCTGCCTGGGTACTTTTCAATAAGCCTATTATTCTTTGGAAAAGTCCATTTCTTTGAAATCAGAACTGTTTGCAGGAAAGGGTCAGTTTTAATAAATCCTCTTCTTTCTTTTTTTTTTTTAAAGAGAAGTTGCAATCATTTTCTAAGTTTTCTTTTTGTTTTGTTTTTTTTTCCCCGAAATTGAAAAGTGTTTTCTTACAGCATTTCCACTAATTAAAACTGAGCTAAAATACCAACACGACCAGAAAGAACAGGACACAAGAAAACTACACAGAAATGTTCCTATTGCGCTAATTAGAATGTAGCTTTGCAAAAACTTAAGACTTTCAAGTTTTCATCTAGATATTTTCCCTGGGACAAGAAGACCTGTTTCATGCAGCTCGGTATCATGCTGTTTCTTGTAGTAATTTTGCAGGACATGAACACTGATGTTATGGGTAACGTAACTCTATTTTGCACCTTCCTCTGATTTCCTTTTTCCTCTTTGATGTTCACCTCCTACTAGAACATTTTCACTGATATCGTTCTCAGGCTGAATGCGACCTGATTCACATCTCATGCCAATTACTCTGACATTGTCAGAACTAAGCTAGTTTACACCAGCTGTGGAATATGATTATTTAGCAGGAGTATCAGTCTTCTGCTTCCTGCTTCAAGATTTCTGGCATGAGTGAAGGCTTTGAATGAAAGCTAACTCCTTTCTCCCCCCTCAGAAAAAAGGATAAACCACTGCATTAACTCCTGTATTGGCTAAAAAGGAAAAAGAAAAAAATGGGGGAAAAAAAGAGATTAAATCATAGCTGAAAAAAGTGCATTTCCTTTATGTTATACATGATGCTGAAGAAGTGAACCTGTATCCCTTCTAGACCACATTCTCCTTTATATTAGAAATGCAGAACAGAGAGGATGATGTACAACTTGGCAAACCCCATTCCTCATAGGCCAGGTCCCAAAAGTCACAGTGGCAAACAGAATTAATAGACTACATTGGTGGCAACCTCTCTCAAATCTGCTTATGACTAGCAATAATCAGAGCTGAGCAAGATGGAAAAAAACCCAGAAAACAGAGGTGGGGAGGCTCAGAGTGCCACTGTCTGGGTGCTTCACGGATGTGGGTTATATGAGGTCAGTTCGCTATTACCAAAATAATTACAGACATAAGTTTTGCTGGAGATTCCTGAAAGGGGAATAGTGGCACTTGAGTAATGCTAGGTGGAGGAAAAGCATCACCCTCATCAGGTGAGAGGAGTAGGGAGAAGGAGTCGGTTTCTTCCAGAAGAACAGGAGATAGCAGGAGCCTGGTCCCAGACAAGCTGTGTCTGGGCTGGCAGCAGAAAGGAAAGAGGATTGCCGGCAATTTGCAACGTAGGAGGAAACAGCCACAGGAGCCCTGCAATGTGGAGGCAAGAAGGGACTTTCACGCATGGCAGGAGCTGCTTGGCCCATTTCACTTGCTTGGGCTGCTTTTCTCTCTCACAGATTCCCTCCAGTTCTCAGCTCATAAGGATAAAAGAATCCTGCTTCCAAGTGACTTCTCTAATCATGGTCCCCAGCCTGCAAAACAGCTTAGGAATGACAGGGTCAGAAAAAAAGGCCACTCCTGGGGCATGGGCAGCCGCAGTCAGCACAGTTGCTCCCCTGTGGTCTTATTCCTCCTTTTGGCACTTTCAAGTGCTACAAGAAGCACCAAGAACTCCTTCCTCCCTTCAGCCTGCAAAGATGGGTCATTCTTCCTCTGCCATCCCTTGCCTTCTGCCACACAACCCTCAGCTGCCCCTTTGTGCTACAAGTCTGCTCTTAGGGATCCCCCCTCTCCTTTCACATCTCCAGCTCTTGATAGGAAAAATGCAAGTTGGCCCCAAGATCCAACAGCACGCTGGTATAACAGACTGCATCCAGCAAGGACCTGCACCACAAACCCAGCTCCGTGCTTACCTGTCTGTACTGAGCATCCCTGTGGTTCCTCCAAAAGCCGCCTCTTTCCTTCTCAAATCGCTATCTCAATGTTCCCCCATCATCTCTCCCCTTTCCAGCAATGTTTCTGTTCTCAACGTCTCCCCCCCCACCGCTCCCCATTATCCCACCCCTCTATTCAACAGCTGAAAACCCTCATCTCACAGAACCTCCCTGACGTGGCCGGGGCTGGCTGAGTGCAGATAACACAGCACCAGCTCAGCGCGCACTACCACATCATAATTTCTCAGGGGCAAAACCAATTTAACATAGTTTCCCACCCTAGCTGTGCTTTCCCACATCGCAACTCAATTTACTGCTCCAGATATACGGAGGCAACTGCCTGAGGGCTGTACTGACACTGGACCGCATTTAAGAATAAATCTTTTAAAACTGATCCACTTGAGCCCCTACACAGAGTTGCGCTGACGTATCTGCAGGGAGAGCAGCTTGCAGCAAGGAAAAAGGGAACAATTGGCCGGAGAAGGGCAGGATCCTCTTAAGCTGCCTTTGCTGCCAGAGAAATTGTAATTCAGAGCCATCCTTTGCCTTGCATTTCGTCTGTCTTGTTTACCTTTGGGCAAGGACTGTGTTTATAAAAAAGCAAATAATTGGCATATGTTAGATACGCGTTCAACAAAAATGACAATTAGGGGGAATGAGAAAGTGGATTAGAAGTTTGTACCTAGATCTGCATTCATTCCAAATTCAGCAGTGGACTCAGGGATCTGGCTTCAGCTTTGTTTGTGTGTTTGTTTGTTCACCTTTTTATGTGTTTTGTTTCATTTGAGCTAATAAATACAGACACAGATATGAATGATATGAATCTTCCCAAATTTCAGGATATAACTTTAGCCTTTTGATCCAGGACCCATCTGAACTCGAACCCAAGTAAATGGATTTTTTTACTTGTAATAACTGTGTTAAAAAAATACACAAACACCCCCAAACTAATAGTGTTGCCCTTCTACCTTTTTAAAGTACAGGGCTGTAAATACATCTGATTCGAGGCCTAACATGTGACAAGATTCACAAACAGTGATAATATCTTCTATTAAAGCAACGGATATTGTTAGAAAGAACTTTAGCACACCTCATTTTCTTTGAGACTCGCATCAGCATAACTGCAACATGTTTGGCGTATACACAAACTCAGGGGCTCTCAACCCCCAGTGGGTTCTACAGGCACAAATCCATTATCACAATATCCCAAACACAGGAAAAATATTGTCAGGGGTAGCAGGGAGGGAGGTTTTTTATTTGTCTTTCTGTTATGGCCTTCAAATTGAATCTGACACACAATATCCAGATTATCTGCTCAGCGTGAAAACAAAGGAAGTTTTTTTCTTTTTTTATGAAAGTGGAGGTGTGTACTAATGTCTTGAGGGCTGAGAGTGTTTCAAATACCTATTACCATAAATTAGCCCTAAAATAAAAATAAAAATAAAAATAACAATAAATAAAAAGCAGCCATGCAATTATCTGACCTCCCTTCCCCAGTTTACGAACCACGCACGGAGGCACACTGATGCGGACACTTCATGCTCCCGCTGGACTGTGTCATTTTGTGCTAGGGAAAGTCTTAGTGTGGCCTCTCGAGAGGAGGTTTTGGTTGTTTGTTTGCACATTGATCTGTGCCAGAGCGAGAGATAACTCAAACACCACCTTCTTATCAAGGGAGAGAATTGAAGTCTGATGTTTGGATCCAAATATTTGAAGCGTGAGCCTCAGAGTTGTGGGGGAGCGAGGGGTGGAGAGGAGGATATATCCAAAACTGAAGCTTAAACCCTTTCGTTAGAAGTCATCCACTTTTCTTTGTGGATTTTGGCCACATTCTCTTTTGTTAGTCAATTGAGACATTTCAGACAAACCTTTTTGACCAGGCGCCTTTTAGAAGCCTGCAAAGCTTTTTGGCAATCAGTGAAACTTGTATGAGTCTCATTTCTCCAGCAGAGGACAGCGGCAGGTGTGCACACAGCCAAATTCCGCACGCCAAAGGAGAAACCTGCCTGCAAAACCGCCTCCTGCCAGAGAAATGCAGACTTGTTCCCCCAATAACTCCAAGCGAGGGTGACATCAAAAGGGCTGCTGTTTGAGGACCTGATATGTCTCCTTGAATCCTTCATCCTAAAGATGTTCTGCTTTTATTTGGAAAGTGGCTTGGTAGCAAGTCAGCTTTATCCTCCGCATGGAGGTGCCCTGTAGCACGTTTACACTGTGCGGGTGTTAAGCATACACACACAGAGGCATATGCACCAGCCAAATCTGTGGTGTTTCTCCACTCACAATGTTGAAGGTTGGATATAAACTGTGTGATGTGGCAGGACTTTACATCCACATTATACTCACTTTTTACTGGTGTAAAAGCCTTCTCAGAGGAGAGGGCAAGCTCCAGCCCCTTGTCTCTAACGATCCTGAGCAAAGCCTCTAAGTGCATGTGTGTATGCATACAGGCAGATAGGATAATCCTCCACACCATTAGGAACCATGCATTAAAGATACATGCCATCTTATCCTCTACCTGGGTACTCTCAGAGCTCTCTAATCCCTGTCACCCACCAGGATGTATTATATCCGTACTAACTAATTTCACAGCCCGTAAATTACAGGCATACCCTGCGTATCTTCATCTCATTAGAGAAGGTTAATTTAAGCAGACAATCAACAAATATACAGAAAACTAGTTTGGAAAGAGGATTTTGCTGTGTCTCTGGCAGACAATGAATTCAGAACCCCAACATCTGCCACCACTAGAGAGAAAATGCTGGAGGAGAAAAAAACAAAAAAAAAAAAGAAAGAGAGAAAGAAACTCATTGCTATTTCCTCTGATGAATGGTGAATTTCGAATTAGCATTTTAATTACTCAAGCCAGACTTTCAGCTGGTTTGACGATCACAAGAAACTCCATAAGCAACAAGTCATCTTGGCTTGACAACATGTGCTGGGGTAATGCATAAGACTTACTGGGACTGGTCTGTGAGACTTTGTTTATCTCCTGGAAAAATCCTGCAGCATTAATTGCCCTTAAGTTTTTATTTATAGTTTTACATACAGCCATGTCCCACCCAAGAAAATCCTACAAGGTTGTTGTACCTCAGGCCATGGGTACAAACAGTGTAGCTTCTTGTAAAAAAATATTCTGACAGGTTCCACTTCATCTTCAGGCAGATTCTATAGCAAATCACAGAATCATTAAGGTTGGAAAAGACCTGTAAGATCATCAAGTCCAACCATCAACCCAACACCACCATGCCCACTTAACCATGTCCCGCAGTGCCACGTCTACACGTTCCTTGAACACCTCCAGTGATGGTGACTCCGCTGCCTCCCTGGGCAGCCTGTTCCAATGTTTCACCGCTCTGTCAGCAAAGAAATTTTTCCTAATATCTAGCCTATACCTCCCCTGGAGCAACTTGAGGCCATTTCCTCTTGTCCTATCACTTCTCACTTGGGAGAAGAGACCAACACCCACCTCCCCACAACCCCCTTTCAGGCAGTTGTAGAGAGCGATGAGGTCTCCCCTCAGCCTCCTCTTCTCCAGACTGAACACCCCCAGCTCCCTCAGCCGCTCCTCAGCAGACTTGTGCTCCAGACCCCTCACCAGCTTCGACGCCCTTCTCTGGACACGCTCCAGCACCTCAATGTCCTTCTTGTAGTGAGGGGCCCAACACTGAACACAGCATTCGAGGTGCAGCCTCACCAGTGCCGAGAACAGGGGCACAATCACCTCCCTACTGCTGGCCACACCATTTCCAATACAGGCCATCAAGAGGACCCTACAGATATGAAACCATACCACTTGCCTGAGCAAATCCTGCAGCAAATCCATCCCATAGCATCACAGACACCTTTTCTGTGTCTTTCACCTGAGCTAATCCTGCAGCAAACCTGTCCCAGGGGATGGATGGATGGGTCCCTCTCCGCAGAAGGTCTGGTGATGATAACTCAGACACATTGTTTGTTTGTATAACAAAAAAAGAGCAGGGCATCATTTTAAGTACCTGTGCAGCATTAAAAAGCTATGTCCTCTGTGGAAGCGGCGTGAGCAGGGTTATGGTTATCCTTGCTGATGAGGATTGCAGCTTTGATTTTCCTGATATTTGCACTCTGTTTCTATACCACGATAACATCCTTGGGTTTTGCATGGGACCTACTCCTAACACAAGCTGGGATTTCAAAAAGCTTAAGAATTTAATTGCTAATAGAGATGCTAACACAAACTGCTGTAATTCCAGGCACTGGCTTACACACCTCGTCATTGACTTGGAGGCGAAAAGTCAGTAGGTGGAAAGATGTACTCAGCTTTGAACACTCAACTTGGTGCTGAGGATCCACAAACATTTCAAAGAATGGGGAACTGACATAAGTTCTGTTTCAAGAACTCAGAAAGGTCTGAGACTTAGCTTTAAGGCTCAAAACGGTTGATCTGGGGATTTGGGTTATTTTGATCCTTTCATTTGAACAAATCTGGAAATGGATCAAACTGAGGGCTGGGCCCTTGTAGACCATCATTCTTCACTTTGATTGTCAGCCCTCTTCAGTAAGTTTTTTCTCCCATTTTTGTTTGCTGGTTTATTTTTCCTGGGAAGACTTCATTTTCTCTCAATTTTTTATGTGATTTCTCAGCCTTATGAAGACATTGGATGTGCACCATACAGCAGCCTTCTGTGGTGTAAAGCTACCTGCACATCATGGATGTATATACTTTCTCCCCAGTAGTAATAATAAAATACCAGAATCAAATCTCTTTACTTGGAAAAAAATTACATATGGAACAATCATTTATTCAGAGTGAAGAAAACCAAATAAACCAATCCAGTAATGCCCATTTCATTAACTGGACAAATGGGTTTTTTTAAGTTCTTGGCAGCCTGATGAACAAAGGTAAGGTCCCTACCCTGTCAGAAGATCCCTTCAGATGAAGTTACAAACAAAACAGGAGGAAAAGGTTGTGATGAAAAGCAGACTTGTGTTTACAGAATGAGTGGGTCTAAAATGGGAGCTTTGGTTTCTGCGTTGCAGTTACACACAGAACACGCAATGTTGCCATGTGTACCCGAACACTGATACAGGATGGACACTGGTCCTCTGGACTCTACTGACTTTTTCTTTTCTTTTTAAAGTGTTCTTGTCAAATAAATCCTTCACTGCAAGTGAAACCTACTCCTTCTTTCTTTCCACATCCTACTCCTGCGTTCCCATCCTTTCGTCCTGAATGAGGCTGTCCAGACCCACTCCCTTCTTGCAGTTTATGCTATTTTTCCCTCAAAGGTCTAAACGTGGACACTGCTCAGTCACTTGGAGAAGCTCTGCTAGCACCAGGAGCACAGCCATGTAAATCCCACCGGGAAGCACGTGATGCCCAGTGAAATGAGAAACCAACTGACAGACATTTTCTCTGCCTCCCCCTTCCCCTTTCTGCCCCAGCAGCCTTGCTTCCCCTATGTTCCCTTTCCCCTTCCTCTTTCCAATTCCACTTCTTGCCCCATCCCTGTCTCCAATCCCTCCTTCTCACCAACAGTTTGGTAGGGTTTCACCAAAGCAGGCAAGTGGAACACTTCACTTTCAATCCCTGAAAGAAGCCAGGGCACAGAGGAGTTTATTATATCATAAATTAGAACATGAAAAGCTAATACATTTTATACATTTGTCAGAGAGAGAGAGGAAAAAAAATCTTTGCTGCCAGGGTTCCTCATAGCAAATCTGTCATGTTGGAGAGAGGCTGCTGAAATAGAAGTATTTACAGACAGATAGAGCCCTGGCACAGAATAGCAAAGCTTGCTGCTGGACGCTTCAGGGCTGTATCAGGAGCCAAGATAGAGTTCTCAAGCCAAACCGTACACAGGCCCACCGTAAGCACCTTGGCCTTTCTTGCGTGGGGCTAAAATAATGCAAAGCAGAGAGCTGTGGCAAAGCTGTCTGTGACTACTGTGGGCTTTTCAGAGTGCATGTCTAAGGACTAGGGGGACTCTGCTGGTGTTTGCATTCTAAGTCTGAATTTACCCGGTGCTGCATTACAGAAGAAAGGGGAAAAAAGTCAGATCCCAGACAGGATAATACAGAGGGATTTTCTGGGAATCTATGATACCTGCCAGGTACCCAGCCCCTTGGCTTTCTTGCTCTGTGCTCATTCCAGGTGAATGGTCCCATTTTCTTTTCCCCAGTCCTGCTGCACATCCAGTCCCTATTGCATTGCATTTGTGCTGCCTGAAGGATGGAGCTGCCTGGCACATCCAGTGACGATGGCTTTCATGTCTCTCCTTCCACAATTCAGAACTCAAGTCAGGATGGAATTTCCCAGACATAATCTCCCTTGAAATAGTCAGCAAGTCAGACTTAATTAAGATAAAGAACAGCAAAAAGCAGCCATAATTAAAACTTAGAGTTGCCTGCACAGATGAGAAAGTAAAAGGAGCTAGGTGCTGGAAGGAGCATTGTGCCTGAAATTGGCATTCACCCACAACCAGGTTTTTTATCCAGAAGGATGTAACATGGAAAGTGGCAGTGGTGGTGCCTGACAACAGTTTAGTTGAAATCGCACACAAATGACCTTACCCAATGCTTACTCCAGCCTGAACAGCCCCTCATGCAGCTGCTGAACTGGTCAGTGAAATGCAATAGTTGCTGCTTTGGTTATTTCTGGTTTCACCATCCCCAGCTCTCAGGACACAGCTGGAGGCGGACCTGTTGCTTTTGGGAACATTTATCTCTGTAGGGGTAGAGGTGTATTTGAAGACAGCATTGATAGAAGGAGGGGTTGTAACAAGAACAGCCATGGAAATCCATCTAACCTACTATCCTGTCCTGACATCAGCCAATAGCTAAGAGCAACATACAAAGATGGCAAGTATACTGCGATTCTTCCTCCGAATGCTCTTCCAGCCTCTGGAAAACTATGTGGCAGTGGCTCCCTGAGTTGCTTGCACTTGTCAGTCCTTCATGGATCTTTTTTCCTTGACTCCTACCCCAGCTATTGGTGCAGGAGTCACTGCATGAACAGTTTGCAGATCTATGCTACTGGCATCCAGATCTCTTTGCCCCAAAGCAGTCCCATTTTCAGAGAAGAATTTTGCTCTCTCCACCCTTCGAACTCTTTCTTTTGTTTCTCTTCCCCAGCCCCTTCACTCCATGTGGGAGAATGAACATTTGTAGTCCCAGAGTATGGGGCAGACATCAAAACACACAGCTGTGGAGAGGAGCCAGACCAGTCTGCTGAGCCGCGCTTCACCACAGTTTAGATCATCTATCTCCAGAGCTTTGCTCAACTCCCAGCGTTTTGTCCCATCCTCCTAGCCAAGGTGGTTTATTCAGGCGCTCACAGAAGCTGCCAGATAAAACACTCCAGATTAATTCCACTCTTTTCCTCTCTCTTTTTAGAAACTTTTAATTAGTCCCCAACTCAGCACCATTATTAGTATTTGTTATTAAGTATTAAAATCGCTCACCCCCAGCTCCCTCTCCCCCTGCTTCCCTCTTCCAGCCCTTTGTTTTAATTGTTATATTTTTTCATCAGTGATCAGCCAAGCTTCCCTAATGATCTAGACTCATTTAAAGGGTTTATAACTCCGGCACAAAACTCCAATAAAAAAGCGGCAGACTTGCTGGGAACCTCCTGGGGCTATTCAGCAGCCAGAAACACAAACTCATTTACTACTTGCCTGTTCCCCCCTTTCCTTAGTCACCATCACCCGTTCTGTCAAAATATCCTCCTCTGCGCACACAGAAAGCCCTCACTTTTCCTTTTCCACGTCTTCTCCCGCCCCCTCTCAATTCTTTTTCCCTGTGGATCAAGACACGAGAACTGGAAAAAGCCTTGATGAGCCACGTGGTGAAGGTAACAGCAAATAGACTAAACCCACTGTTTCTCCCAGTCTTCCCCCTGCCGATGCCAGCATTCCCGTCCCCTCTCAAGAGGAAAAATGTAAAGGGTCATAGTGGACTGAGGAAAGAAATGACCTGGCTGTATTTCTCCTTGAGTATATTTAGCAGTTGCAACTTACCCCACTAGAGATCTTAAAAGTCTTTTTTACAAATCTGCAAGTCAGCATCATCTTTTCCTCATTGCTTTTTTCACTTTGCAATAGGTATAGATTTGTGCACCAGACAAAGGGTTGTTTGGCAAACTCTCACTGCCTTGGCCCACCTTCCCATTAAGTACAGATGTTGCTTCCAAACCTGTCTTTAGCCTTGCGCACAGCCAGCAGTAAATTCCTGGGGATCCAAACAGGCACAGGAGTGCAAGCTTTTCTCCATGGCCCTAGCCACACTTTTGCTAGGGTTTAATCTGACCTACTGGGCTTCTTGCCCATGGCCTTGGGCACTGGGCAATTAGCCAGTTTTAGGGGCAAGCCAGGGGGATACATCTTTCCTCCAATGATCTCCTTGTACCAAGCTTTTTGAGGGAAATCTCACAAAAGCTGTACCCTTCTGAAATGGAGAGGAAGGAAGGGGCATGAATGGTAAAAAGGAAATCAGTAAAGCCAGGCAAACATGGAGGAAGCTAGCTCGCACAGGGTGGGTGTATGTCACCTTCCTTTAGACATCTGCCATGTGGATGCTTACATCTGAGCTAGTCACTCTGGGCTACTCACTGTAAATGCAGTAGGAAAAATAAGCACTTTTAACATTGTGGTTATCCTGCCCTTGTAACCCAGTGGAATTTTGACCCTTTTACACTGAAGACCCCAGTTCTTCCAGCTGATACCTTTGCCAAAGCCTTCCATTTCAAAATTATGGAGCAAACAATGCCATTAAATGGTCTTGCTTTGAAGTCACTATTACTCCCAGAAATGTGCCTGACAACATTGCAACTGCAATGACCATCTGAGTCACAACTGTATTGATACAATCTACAAGCAGTCTTTTGTTCTCACTTGAAAGGGGCTCAGCTGAAAGGCCCATCAATGTGTTCAGTCATCTTCAAAAAGCCGGAATCATTTGGTGGGAATAAACAGTTGGAGCTCTTCATTTAGTCATTTGAAAAGGACAGTTTCCCAAGGAATTTTAGCAGTATCCTTCCTAGTGTGCCTGCTGGACTCCTCCAAGAGATGATTTCTGGAGCTGGTTGAGCTACTTTGACACAGATTTCTCATCAGCAGTTTGACTTTTGGGGAGAGAGAAAAACAGCAAAACAAAACAAAACAACCCACCACAATATTTCATGAAAGGTGGAAAAAATCATGATGTTTTGGGGTGTTCAAGCAATAGTAACAGGTTTTCAACTTGGGCTGAAAGTGCAGAACAATAAGTAGGGTCTATGGAGGACGCCTGCAATTAGAGAACTGTTGGTGATACAAAGCTGTCTTCTCCTTGTTTCCAGCTGCTACATTTAATTAAAAGAAAGCTAAACAATCCATTACATTAAATTACTTTCTGAACATTACTTTTCCACATAGGCAATTGCAATGCTTGCCACAGGGATGTTATCTGACCACAGATTGGAAAGGAAATAACCATTCTCAAAATTATTCCATTCTTGCTTGAAATATCACCCAGACGACCTGGTCAGGAATCACTCACCACTGTGTGAGGGACTACAGAAGCTGGTGGGGATTTACCAGACACATGAGGGGCACTGATGAAGCCAACCTCATCTTGTCTGTTCCTGCGTCATGTCATGTGATGATGAAGATGCCAAACCACTATAATGTTCTGGCAACCAAAAGGGGCTCCTTTCATGTTTCCTCTCTCTACCCTCTGTCACCTTCACCATTGAATATGCAGTTAATAAAATCATACCATGAGGCAGTCTCTACCTCAGTTGCTTCCTGAGAGTTTCTAATCAGTACCAAGCAATCATTATATCTTGTTTCAGCTTCTAACCAGAAGAAATACTCCATTGATATTAGAAGCCAAATATGCCAGGGATATCTTGAAATATCATATGGAAACAGAATTTGTAGGAAAATTCCTTGTCCCTGTGAGCATTTTGTCTTCCTTGCAATTCTTGTTTAGAGAAGGACATTAAAGATTCAGAGTCATCGTCACTTCCCCAGCAGAGCACGGTCGTTGCAGTGGGCCTCTATCTCATCAGGCCACAGAGCAGACTTTGCCTCCTGGGGAGGAGCTGCAGTTCTTCCCTAGGAACAAAGCCAGTGTCCAGTCTCTAGCAGGGAAGGAGGAGATGGCAGTTAAAGTCCTCCCGTAACTGCTGTTGTGCACTGCAGCAAGTCACCACCTTGCAACTCTGCCATTTTTATAATGTCCAGTTCTCAAAGCAACTACCAAAGCATGATTGCCTTGTGGCAAAACCAACCTGGACTGACTTCAGGAGCAGAACTGAACAAAGCCAACATACTGGCTCAACCCTGCTTCCTCTGTTACAGCTATGCCCTTATTTTCTGCACTCCGCACTGTTTTCCCTCTGAGAAAATTGTTGCCAAGTGGCTATTTTGAACATGGTTGAATGCAGATTGTTAAAGGAGAGACAGGCTTCTGCTTCTGTCTTGCAGACTATTTTTGCTTTATTCCCCATCTCAGACAAAAACATTCGGAGACTAAGTATCTGTTTACTATTTGTGCATAATGCATTATGGTATGAAATTGTCTTTTCTTCCCATATTTACAACATTTGCACCTCATCCTGTGATGAACTCACAGCAGCAACACGGACCTTTATGACCACAAAGCTCTGGTACTATCATTCTCTCCCTTAGCTGGCCTTCCAGAAGTGAAATGCCATTGGCTTTGGTTTGTTTGGTACACAGCGGGAAATGTGTTCACTGTTTGGAACCAGTGTGATAGTTTCACTCTGCCTCACATTTCCCCTATTTGAAGCCTGTAAACTGCTGGACTGGATTTTCAGTTATCAACAACCTCTTAACCCAAGTAGCATTAGCTAAGTCACTCAGCGGTCTCATCCAGACAAGTATCTTACTCAAATATGACACATTTTGTGAATTATCCCACCCACTCCCTGAATTTGAGGGCACAGGGAATACGAGACAGGAATCACAGATTATGTTGATGGTCATGAGAGAGGGGGCATTATCAGAGTAGGAGGAAGGAAGCACAGGTTGTGTCTACACTTTATCATGGTCATAGTAAACACCAAGCTTTTGGTGTTACAAGAAAAAAACATTACCAAATAATCACCCACGAGTAACATTCAGTTTCCCCCAGCTCACGTCTTCACACAAAGAAGTTAATGCTACAGCTTTACAAAACCAAGAAAACCATACCTAACACTGGGGACTACTTCTTTACAAAAGAACCCAAAGCCAACCCGAAAGGCATGTTAACATCTCACTGGTTGCGTCTTTTTCCTCTCTGCCTGCCTTTAGCCACCCCCCCAACAATATAAGCTATTCCTCCTCAAAGTTTTCAGCCTCTTCTTAAATTTCAGTGGTCATCGTACCTGACTGTATTTGTATCCGTAGTTCCCCGATAGCACTGGACAAAGATGGAGTGAAAAGAATGATGGTTTTTAAGCCCTGCAGTCAGGTCCTCAATGTTCTCAGCATCTGACTCTAGCCTGCAGAGGTGTGAATCAAAGTCTGGTTTCCCATGTGGTCATGCCAGATGGTTGGCTCAAAACCCATCATTTCTTTACAGCAAAACTCACTAGACACAGACAGTAACCATAAGATATATTGGAAACTTGTATCTTGTATAATTTAGACTGCCAACACCCATGCAAAAGATACTTCACCCTACTACTTATGTCAGCTCTTCAAGGACGGTTTCTTTGCTGAATATGTCCTGAAACATTTCAAGGCAACGGTAAAAATAAATTCTTACAGTCAGCCTGCATCTTCTCATTCTAAAAGATCTTGGTTTTCCTTCTGAACTTTGATTGTCAAATTACATTCAAGAATCATTTCACATGCCCTAAAAGGCAGCACTGCTTCCTAGGAATGCTTACAAACAGCTATGCAGAATAACAGATCACATGCTAATATTATTTCATTGCCTGTGCCGGTATTGCAGTGTGTTCTGGATTTTGTCGGGGGTGGAGGTCTCCAACTATGTTGCATTGTACCTTCTACAAAAGAATTAGGAACGCTGAGTAAGTTTCTGGTGAAATGGTGAAGGAAGCACTGGAGACAACAAAAGTAAAGCAAATAAAAATTTAGGAAGGAGGCAGCGTGTTGAAAATAATCATATGCTTGGAAAATCTGGCACTGTATATTTAGTGACCACAAGAGGTCAGGACATCAGTTTTCCATTGCATCTTAAAAGCAACATCTCTAAGAGCCTCGAGCCAGAATACTATTTTAGGTATGATTGCTCAGTTAGGAAATGTCATCTTTAAACATTCCTCAACAGCATTTGTATATGTTTCTTCAGCAGCAGGGGTTACTGCAGGAGCCACAGTCCTCTGTTGCCTGCACTTGCTTCAAGTGGTGTAATATTCACATTTGTCTTTCTTCGTGTTCTAGGTCTTGCTCCTCAGTTTGAAGGTATATAACAGTACTGTATTTTTTACTAAAAGCCACAATCAACACTTCCACTTCCCTGGCACAATGAGACTCCATTCATTAAGAATAAACCATGCTGGTGACAAAGCTGTCTCAGGTGCGACCCAATGTTGTAGAGTTTCCTCCTACAGAAACTGTTAAGCATCACAAGCCTCCCTTTTCTCCCTTCCAAATGCACTTTTCCAGCATGAATAAAGGTCAGTATATGAGAGAGCAAATACATTACATATTTCAACTACAAATTAAGACACTTCGGTGCAAATGCAGTTCTCTGTCTATGAGGGGTCTACATTAGGGAGACAGAGGAAAAAGGAGCTACATAAAATAGTAATATTTTTTTAATATATATACATTTATATAACTATAGGAACTATATAAAATCCTACACACCTGCCCTCTGAGAACCACTTTCTGCAGCACCTTTTTTTATTAATGTACTTTTTCTAGAGAGTGTCCTGCCCAGGCACTAACTGGACTTGACCCAGTTTGGTGTGTAGAAACAGATGAGATTACTGCCTGCAATCTTAAGTGATGAATTTTTCATATGCAGGGCTGTTTCACTGGAAGGCCCAACCTTGGTCCCCATGCCTGGCTGCCCCATGTCCACTTTAGCAGGTCCTGCTTTGTGAAATTGCATTTCTTTGTTTACTCCACATGTTGCCAAGAAATGCCTTTTTTTTTTTTTTAATTTTTTTTTTAAACTATACTTCTCGTATAATACCTCTAAATGACGAGTTCATAAGAGGGAATTTTAACTTGGTTAATCTGATACAAATGAAAAACTATTCAAGGCTTGAGATGACTGTAAAGTTTAGTGTCATGGCTTTGTCAGTAGGAAAAAAGGGTTCTCAGCAAAATTTCATTTGAACACTTGAAGTTATTTATTTCCTTTAACCTAAAGTGTTGGGCATGTTTTAAAGACACAGCAGCAACTGAACTAACTAACAGTCCTGCTCAATGTTGGGGGGTACATGGGGCAGAAAGAAGAGCAGGAGGGATGGACAGTGTTCTCCTTACTTAAATGGAGTAGTGGGTATCTGTTCCCACTGTGTGAGACGGATCCTGTGTGTTTGCTTGTGGCTGAAATGGAAATGTTTTCATTCTCTCAAAAGCTAAATTTCAACTGAAAAGACTGCCATCCTTTCTGTGACTATTACCTGCAGAGGAAAATGGGAAGGAGAAGCTGGCTGTGATACAGAGATCTCAGCTGCCTGAGATGATTCCTTTGCTTGTTCAAAACCATTACATCTGAATTAAAGAGGTCTTGGGGATCCTCCTCATCCTAAAACTCTTTTTCATTTTTTATTTGCACGTCTGGAGGCAAAAGGAAACAGGATCTGCCAGAGTTAAGCTGTGCCAGTGCTCAGGGGGGTGGCCCCAGGACAGCTTTAGGCCAGTGGATAAGCTTCAATGTCCAGGGAGGCAACTGATCAGGAGATCTGAGGACCATTTTCAGAGCTATGCTGTGATCTGGTGGAGTCTCAGCACCTTTTTCTCCTTGAAGGAGTGAGGGTGTGTGTGTGTTGTTTTCACTTCTCAGCAGCAGCTGGGATAAATGGGCTGAAGCTTTCCTCTACTTTTTGCTCCAACAGTCATGTATCAGGTTTTCCACAACTGAACTGAAACCCATGATTCATAATCAGTTTCGTTTGCGAAATGTTCTTCTAATTGATCAGACGGAGACCAATTTCAGTGTGGGAAACTGAACCCTGAGAAAATTAATTACCCGCCAGGCTAAACCCATTTCCTTTGGCCCAAGTACAGCTTATTGTATGTTACTGAGAGATGACCTAGCTGTCTAGAGAAAGGCAATGCTATAATTCTTTCTAGGACACGCTACATTGGAAGCAGATAAAGTGCTGCTGGCTGAGGGCATTGGCTATGCAGAGTGGGGAGCTAGCATAGGGAAAGGGGTAAAGGGACAGTAAATACACAGCAAAAGGCTCAGGGGGAGTAGAGATAACAGAAAGTAGAAAATACACCAATTTTAAAATCCCAGAGTCTCCCGGGGATTAGTCACTACAGATTTTGCCATTGGGGACAAGGGGTTTTAATGTTCACTGTGCATATTTGGTACTCGTTTTACACCTGTGAGATTGGAGGAATGTCACAGACCCTGGGCAAAAGGCATAGATGGAGAGAGACGTTTTTGCTGTGGTGCTCTGGTAATGAGGCTAGTGCACTTAGCAAGTCTCCACAGCCTCGGGGAGGGAAGGCTTAGAATAAATGCTGTAACTGAGCAGAAAGCACCAGGGAGTAAAAGTAGGCTCTCTTTCCTACTTTAGGCTGAAGACATGCAGAAGATCCAGGGACTCGCGGGTGGCTCCAGATGAATGCGAATGAGAGCGTTGCACGCTGCTGCAGCATAGCCCATCGAGTCTCACTACATGGAAATTGCTGCTCTTCCAGCTGACTGCCATTCTTTTCAGTTACAAGGGCCCCTGACATTAGGATACCAAAGTCAAAGCCCTCCAAGACAGGAGATGTTACAGATTTTTTAATTAAAGTCGATTGGGTAATGAAAGTAGCAGGAGTATGTTCCCAATCTATGAATGGATAAATTAAAGCTCACAGCAAAGATGACAGACACACAGACTGTAAGGAGAGCAGATTTTAGATGGAAATTCTAATGATTGCCATCTTTAAGCTAATGACCCCCTGCCCACACGACTCTGCCAGCTTCAAGGCTAGCAAAACAACCACAGAAGGAACATGGGTCTCCTTCTTTTTAGACTGAGACTTCAAGAGAAAAAAACATCAGTGTTGCAGGATACTCAGGCCTGCAATCCCCTGACAGTAAGAGCCAGCTACTCCCCAGCTGCTCCAGGTTAATAGAAATACTTCCTTGGCCAGACCCCAGCACAAAACAAAATAGGATTTATAGCCAGAGTAAAGCTAATCAAAGAAAAAGGACAAAGGTTTATCAGCAGCCAGAACTTTTCGGAAGCAAAGAAGTTAGTGATGTCTGGGTCAACAATGTTCTCTTGCTTCAGAGAGCCCTCAATGCAGATTGCTTGGGGAATACCTTACCTTGATGAAAAGTTTTAACCCTTTGACTTTTGAAAGGACAGGATTTAGATTCAGGTGTATTTATTGGAAAACCTCAAATTCAAACAAAATAATCTCTCTGTTGCTGCTAGCCTTTTATCAGGATCTGTGTAGATGTGCTCAGGAGCTCTGTGTAAATGCAATGTACTTAAGAAACAAAGGTTGAGTAGAATGACCTCTTCCAATGCAGATGTTAGGCTTCTTTAAAGCCCTGGGGTTCAAGTATCACAAAGCCGGGTTAAGGCTCCTAGCCTGCTTTCCTCCTCTATCCACCTTATTCTTGCTCCAAGAAAGAGGATGACACAACTGAGAATCAGGATCAGTGTATTTCTCAGAGGAAAATACAATTCTACAGCAATTCCTAATGGTACACTGTGGAATTTTCTTCTTAACACAGGATGTTCCTTTTCACACACACTGCATCAGAGACCTCTGTTCCCCAAACCTCAAATGTTTCAGGACTCCATCTCCCTAGCAGGTCAGTAGGGAGCAGAGGATAATCTGCTATGGAAGAGGGAGGGAAACCTGCCTGCGAGTAGCGAAGAGGTATGGAAATAAACATGTAACAAAGAAAATTGAAAAAAATTTCCACCAAATTAATAATATTGAGATAATAGCTATTCTATTTACGACCTCTTATTTTGGCTGTGACACAGCCAAAGTGTAATATAATTGGAAATCAAAATGGATGGAAGCTGATCCATTGATGTTTATGGCTACTGTTAGTTTGTGATAGATCCTGATAGTCTACTAAGTAAACACCACACTATCTACCTCTTAAACCAGATTTCACCGCTCCTTGAATCTCTTGCAGCAGGAATATTTTTCTTTTTTGAACCCTACTAGTGCATTGAGTCGACTCTTCTCCTTCTGTGGGTACAACAGGGATACTCCAAAAGTCAGAGCTCTCTGAACTGAAATACCAGTTTTGAAGGGGGCAAATCCCATTTATGTCATGGCTGTGAACCCATTCTTTTATAGGCAACTTTGTGTGTCCTAAGAGAATGTTGATGAGTTATGTCAGTTTAGTATGCTACTGCCCAGCAGCTGAGCTACTATAACAGAGTTTGTGTCCACACTTATCCCTTAGCCCTTGGATAAATTGCAAAACCATATTGCTTGGCTTCAGCTCTCCTTTTCTATGTTTCTCTACCCCTCACCTTTTCTATTTTTCAATAGGCAAAGAAAAATAAGAAAAAATAAAATATTTTTGAAGCTTTCTTCAAAAAGACAACAGCTATTTTCTAAGTTCTCATTAATTTTAACATCCAGAAAAGATTGACAAAAGATCAACACGCACTTACTGAAAAGAAATTCAGGAGAGCAGTTTGAGGTGAACAGTGACCCTTCTGGAGAATGTTGCTGGTCCAAGTGCAGCTCACCTGGCCATTCATCCAGTGCCCATTGAGGGGGAAAGGAGATGAGATATTACTCTATTATAGTCTGGAATTTATAATTCATACAATGCCAATGAAATAATGATAAATGACTGAATTTTTCACAAAGGCCATTCTTCATACTTTAGCCCATTTAAAAAAAACTTTTTTTTTTCTTTTCTTAACTTTCTCTTAATGACTTCCCTCCTTGCCTTAGCTTTCCTTGCAGCCACTTGGCAGAGATGCTCTAAAGAAGCAGAAAACAGTTTTGTGAGAAGCCTAAATCTGCCTCTCTCTCTCCGCATGGACATCCCAGCATGTACATATGTGTGAATGTAAGTATGTATGCAACCAGCTCTCTTTATACATATCCCTCTACCATCTGATCTGCGTAAGATAACCCATGATCATGGTCTTATCATGTGATTTGTCTGTACTTTAGTTTCCTCCTCTGTTCAGTGGACAAGATGAGTAGGAGTAAGGAAGGATAATAGTATATTATAAATCAGTTCTTGGTTTTTTTGGTCAGTCGTTCGGCCTCTGTGAGATGACAGGAGTGTGTGAGAAACATGAGGTTCTTGCATATGCACTGCTCTTTCGAGTCCACAGAAACAAACCACCGACCTATGAATCCTGGGGCTGGATGAGAAAGCTTTTCAGCTCCTGGTAATTCACCTGCTGCTAATTCACCTGGCCCTGCATGGGCAACAGTTGCTCTTTATCCTTGGGAAAGGCAAGCAGCAGATGAGCAACTGCTGGAAACAGGAGTTGGTAAAGAAATTGCACCTTCAAGAGCCACAGCTCTGTTGTTAGATTGATCGTGAGTGGTAGAAGTATTAGTCATCCCTTGCTCTGAGCTGTTGTACAGGGGTAATCTAAACCTGAAGAAAAACTTGTAAAGATTGTAGCACACAGATGGATGGATAGATGGCTAGATATATCATAAGCAAAAATAACAGTTTAAAATTACATTTCTGTTTGTGACCTCGTTTTCAAAAGTCCTGAGCATTCATTTCAGCGGAACGTGCTGTGGGAGCAGTCCTCTGGGGAATTAGTCTAGAGGCAGGTGTCTGCACTTAGAGACCTATTTTTGCAAATCTTAGTTATGTATATTTGGAAAGGTGAGAAAGCACCAGCCAAGGATGTTTTCTAAAGGTCGAACCTTTCTTTTTGCTGGAGCTTTCACCCTCTGCTTGCTTTTATTTCCAGGTACTCCCTAAGGACAGATTGAAACTCCATAGCTCTGAACACATCCTTTGTCCTGCTTAATCATTGTCAGCAGCCCAAAAGATAAGATAATGGCGACCCATCTTGGGGACTCCAAGATCCTGATTGTTCAGAAAGGTCAAAGAAAAAGTAGGTTTCTAATCTTTGCAAAAGAAGAGATTAGCAGGCAGCCTTGCTGAGATGTTGAGGGGGGAAAAAATGAAAAGTGAAAAAGAGAAGAAAGGTGATACAAGGCTATTTGGGTTTGACTTCGATACAAGGAGCTAGGAACCATGAAACAAAGCCATGGCACTGAAAAGAAAGCAGGGGAAAAATTCCTCTGCAGAATACACTACTGAATACACAGGCAGCATGAGGAACAACTGGGAAGAAATATGAAAAGACACGAGCTATGGGGAAAGAATATTCTGGGATAAAACTAGTCAGGGTGCTCTTTATTTCTCCAACATTCAAAGTTGCTAGCCTTCACCTCTGATTCCTGCATGAGACTGGTATTGTAGCTGTGTGGCAGAAAACAGGAATAGGGCAGATGGAAAGAATGGATGGGATTTCTCCCCCATTAGTCTATACAACTCAAAATTGATTGACAAGCCTCAGCTAGTTGTCTGGGCTTCCTCTCTAGTCCATAGAGGAATCATCACCCATGAAAGGCAATTCCACCCATCATAAAAGAAGTGACTAATGCAGAGGGAAGAGATGAATCAACTCTAGAGGTGCTCATTTGTCTTCCCTGGTTAAAGAAAAAAAAAAAACAGGGGAAGAGTTCAGGGATGATGAGTTAATCCCACCTCTCCTGAGTGAGAAAAATCCCACCCAAGCGCCTCTGGTGAGTCCCTTCTGGCTGGAGCAGATGCTGGAAGCAGAAAGGGCCCTGTCCCACGGTCTCATCTCATGCCATCTCTTATGGAAGGAACAGAAAATGCAAAAGTATTTCAAAATGTGAAAGGCTGTGTCATACACACCACACAATCACCTTGTCCAGCTCTGTTTTGTCTCTGTAACACCCAAATGATAAAGAAATATGTTAGGGATTGTGATTCCTGTTCCAGTTTTGAGGACATTCTGGCAGCAGATGAGAGAAGCATTTGGGGCCAAAGACTTAAAAAATTCAGGCCCAGATTTCAAGCATTTAAGGTTTTAAATTATTTTATCCGGAAGTTTGGCTTGGACACATCTTTAGTAGCTTCTAGAATCAGACAGAATCTCCAAACCTTTGGAAGTATTCCTAGTGCAAGAAATTACCAATTTCCATATTTTTGTTGCTCTTGATGTTTTTGACACTCAGGAACAAACTGTCTTCATTTAAATGAGATGAGAAAAGTATCTCCTGCAAATTATGCCATTTCTTCTCTCCATTATGTTTTTCTGCATCTTCTGGCAGCGCTGTTACAAAACCAACAGCAAACGGTAGAGTGGAACAGCAAAGACAATAACTTTAATGGAAAGAAATTGGGAACTGGAAGATGACACAGATTGCATTAGGAAAAAAAAAGTGAAATAATATTTAATTTCCCTGGTCATAAATAATATGTCCGCCCACATTACAAGCACATCAAGGATGACAGGAAAAATAGTCAGTGACATGAGAAAATATCATTATTTCTTCATTAAATGTTTTATATATTTATAAGGGGAAAAAAAATTTAAAAAGCACCCTGACAAGCAAAAATATAGCAGCTGAAGGGCCATTGAAGAAATGAATTAGGACTACATAAGCGTGCAGATGCGTAAATCAAAAGGAAAGAAAAATTCTGCCATAAGCAAAACTTTGACTACTGTTAGAACCAAGTTCTATTTCAGAAAGAGAGTGGAACTGCTGCTGGTGGACTCTGGACACCATTCAACAATCAATATGCACCGTATGTTCACATCAGGGCTGCCTTTCTAGGCAAAGGAAGGGAAGCTCAGTACTTTTGTGTAGTGATGGCTGGGTGAAGAAGTTTCTTATGCAGCAAGCATTGTGCACAATACCTTGCAGAGTGCATCAAGCCAAACACAGAACTAGGGGCATTGGATTTTTGATGTTGGTTTTGCAGGAAGCTACTGGAAATTTGGGAAGCTTATGGAGGCTGTGACTGTAAACTTAAAAGTAGGGTTAGGGCCCAGCAGGTGAGCGTCAGGGACATTGCAGGTTCAGCTGAGCTGTTTTATTTAAAAAGTGATTTACATTCTGTGCATGTTACTCATCACCTCAATAGATTTCAGTTTCTTGTGCAGACTATCGCTCACCCTCTATGGAGACCAAAAGTACCAACAGTGGGTCAGTGAGGGCAAAAAGGGCTCCATATGAAAGATGACCTTTAGGGGAAAGGGGATATACAGTCCCGCATGGTTTTTCTTGTGTTTCTTCACTACCCTCAGGGACAGTAGCTTTGTAAGAACTCAACGCTGAGATGCTGATTGTTTCTGTCTCTCTAATGATCCATCCTCTTTATCCCTCTCCAGCCCTAGTGACCAGAACACATTTATTCAGAGAAACATTATCACCATCATTTCTGCTCTGAGACACACAGCATCACTCATCAACAAGAAGTCAAGGTCACGACACCCCCAAACACGCAACGCACAGACTCATCTCTTCTGGTCTCCGTGCTGCTGAGAACCTCCCTCCTCACACACGCACTAATGGCACCATTATAGCTCCCCTCCAGATTGTTTAACAGATGCTCTTGATAAATACCGAAGCAGCTGAAATTCTGCGGGAAATGAAGCGCGGCTGCCCGACCGCCACGGTTGCTAGTGAAGGATAGGAGACACTTACAAGGTCTCTGGGATGGGTATCGCATGAGCAAATGTATTTGGCCCTTTCAGCAGGACTGAAGGGTCTAGAGTTGGGGAATGGAATGGGCCTGGCAGTACAAATTTTATAAAGTATTATCAGCTCCCAGGTTACTGGCAAGGGTAGGTTCTCCTAGAGGAAATATTATGAACTGTGCCAGGTTATAGGGCTTCCAGCTGCATCTGTGCCAGTAATGAATTCACTGGAAGCTAACAAACACAGAATTTACAGTTTGAATAAATATACACAGTGTGTGCATATATATTTATACTTATGTGTGTGTTTGTTTATATTTGAATTTTACTGTTCTCACATAGTTATCTAATGTATTTGTGAAGACAAAGTGTAAACAATCCATTTGGGGGAAGACAAGTTTGTTACAGTCCTTTTTAGCTACACAGCCAGAAAAGTTTTCCAGGTGTTCTCTCCACTGACATTTTGTAGTCCCAAATAATGTATAGATTGAAGCATTAAGATTTTTTTTCCCCCCTTTTGACTTGCAAAAGTAAGGCAACCTTGCAAAATGCAACGGCCCTGTGAAATCTATATTTCATCAAGAGAAAGGTTTTGTTTAAAACAATGTCCCTCTCACAAAGCTTCTGTTGCCCCCAGAAAGAGCATATCAAGATACGAAGTGCTGAGTGACTGCAAAGATGTTCCTTGTATGAACTAGAGGTTCATATTTCCATTCTTCTCTTCCACTGCTAGTCCCTCTCCCTCCTTTTCTTTGTCTCTGTCTTGTATTGCTTCACTTCTGGGCTAATCTAATCCAGCCTAGTCTTCATAGATTTTCATAGACTACATATTTAAACTTCTTTCAGCATACTTAAACAACGTGTCTAATGTCTTTCCTATGCAGTTTCTCTCCCAACACACTTACACTTTTCCTCCTTAACCCATTTCTTATTTCCCTGGACCCATTCAATCTCTGACTATTGGCAAATGTGAGACACCACATTGCGAGAGCAGCGAGGGAGAGGCTGCTGGAGCTATCAGCTCTCCAGCAGAGAGAGAATAAGGAGTGCAAGGGTGCCTACACTGCCTGAGCATGGTTGGTGGCCAGGGAGAAAATGGAGCTGTCAGGAGGGTGGGGAGGGGTCTTGCAGAGACAGAGAGGCAGTGTGTAATGGAATGGAAATAGGAGAGGTGAGAGAAAATGAGATGGAAAAAACTGAGATGTACGACACAGAGGAATTTAGCCAAAATGAGATTGTCATCAAGTCTGCCGGGGTGGGGGGGTTAGAAGGGAAAAAACAAACCCGCCGCTGTAACTCCTTTGTCATCACCAGCAGCATCTCTTCCAGAGTGTGCGTTCCCGCTCCCCTACTATGTACACACATCTCCTCCACTCTTCTCAACTCTTCAGATGAGATTCTGTCTTTTACCCTTTCAGCTTCCTATTTCTGCTCTCTTTCCTTCTTGTTACTCATTTATTTCACTTCCACCCATTTTCTTTTGTGGGTGACATGATCACAGAGCTAAATAGTGGCAACAGAAGAGGACAAGGATATTGCAGACACAAGTGGATGTTTTTATATAAATATACATAACGCGTGTGTGTGCACGCATATGTATGGACTATGGGGATGAAAATTCATTGTGCTGGAACAAAATCTAGCTCTAATGTGACCACAGCCCTGTTTTGTCCCTTCCTGCTACACTGTGGTTTATTTCTACACCTTCACTTTTCCTTTGAAGTACAGGAGATTTTTACTGAGTGTACTAAGAATAGGAAGGAGAAAAGAAGAATGAGGAGAGAGTGCTAAAGACAGAGGAAAGAAGGATGGTGAATATTTTGAGAAGGGAAAGGATGAGTTGCTGGGGTAGTAGCAGTAGTTAGAAAAGCAAACTTCCATTTTTACAGGAAATTCCTCTTCTGAATTGGCAGCAGCAGCCTAGGTTCTCAAACCTTCCCACAGAAGAAAAATTGTGTAAAAAAAAAAATTAAAAATCATATGGAGACATCAAAATGCCATAATGTGAAGCAGTCTATGCTACTACAAGCTATTTAAAATTAATGCCTTAATGCAATATAAAATCCATACAAATTAGATTGGAAAAAAATGTGGAAACCAAGTGTTTTTCTGTTCTCAAAACAAAATATTTTGTCATTACCAAAATGAAATAGGAAGTCAAAACAATTCATTTTAACTGTTCTCCATCAAACATTTCATTGCAACTGACTTGTTCCTGTGAAACCTTGTGAAAAACCTTTAGCTTCCAACAGCAAACTGCTCAGGTTAAAAACAGTTAAATAATGGGGAAAAATAGTTTTAAAAAAACCCTTGGCTATCCAAGCATGAGTAAAAGGGAATAGACACTGCAGTTCCCTTGGTCTGGACTGGGTCCCTGATAATTGCTTTTGTATTGGAGACTCTTTGAAACCCACAGATCAGTGTGTCCTATCCTGTGTCAGGAATATCTTTGACTAACATCCCAGCCTGTAAATTACTCCTGCTAATCCTCTTCAGCTCAGCCCTGTTCCTCCTGCTTCTGTGAAATCCTGAAGAAGGATTACCAAATGCCTACAAAATGAAGTCCTCGGATGGCATCAAATGCTACCTCGTGCTTCTAAGTTACATGCTAACAGAAGAGCACCTCTCCTTTCACTTTGGATGTCTTTGTGCAGGGACCTGGTGAGCAACCCGTGCTGCCGTGCGCTGCCAGGAGGACGTGGTGCGAGTTGGCTGCTGTTTCACTTCGTGGTAATTAACAACCAGGTTCACCGACTATAAAGTGTGGTTGGCTTCCAAGGAGTTCGCAGATCCACATGTCCGCCTCATGTCTAAATTAAATTAGCAAAGCCACTGGGAAACTTATCCTAAAATACTTCATCTTAAAACGCACAAAAATACACTGAAGGCCACAGTCATGTGCAGGAGTAAGTCTTTTGGGTCCAAGGACTGCACTCTTCTGGGAATCAGGCCATTAAGTATGGATTTAAGTGCTTTGCTTTAGGCACTCAGATTTAATTTGTTTTTGTTGTACAATTTACCATGGCACTTCTTATGCATTTACGCTGCTGCCCAGGAGAAGGTGATGTGTCTCAGCCCCAGGTGGCTGCACTCACAGCTCTCAGCCAGCCCCTGCGCAAAAGCTCCGCTCTCATTTTTGCAGTCACCAAAGCTCTGGATAAAAAGGCATCGTCTGATACAAGCAGTGCCTTTGGCTGCTGTCTGCACCCCAGAAACCCCCAGCCCTGTGGCACTGCGGAAAGGCAAGGCCGCATGGCGAGGGCTGGGCAGCCGTTTGAGGAGGCACAGGCATTCCCACTACTTCTGGGCTATAATAAAGATTTTACACACTGAATTTAACCTGTTTCACCTCATTCGCTGCACTGAAGAGCTCACATTTTAATTTGTTGCAGGTTGGAGTGGGCAAACCCTGCAGATCTCAGCTGACAGTCATGGGAGGGACAACTGAGAAGGGAGAAGTGCTCTCCTCCAAAGTTTACTCGGCAGTCCTAAGAGGCAGGTTGCTGCCTTGCAGACGATCCTGGGCATTGGTTTGTCCCTGTGATAATTTGTTTTTCCCTCACAGTGGGCTGCAAGGAGCAGCTGGGCAGGGCAGGAGCTGTGTGCTCAGCTCTGGTGATAAGAATACTTCCCTGCTGCAGTCAGGGTTTCTTGACTGCTACCCTTGAATTGGTGGCCTTTGTTCCCCACATTCACCCTGCTCTGGGTGGCAGTTCTCCGTACAGGGGCTTTGTTTCCCCTCTGCCTTAAGGAATCACAACGCAGCTTTGCAATAGGTTTTTGGTTGCAATTAATGAGGTTAGTCTGGCCTGTTTGCTGGAGCCTAGTGAGCCAAAACAGAGCACTAACCCCTCAGATGCCATCATGTTTGGCATTCACACCTGCATCTTGCATACAGCTTTCAGAGAAGCTCATTTCTTTCCCAAAACCTGGACTAGTCCAGGATTTAAAATAAATCTCTCAGTGTCTTCTTTTGGTCAATTTGCAAGTATGAAGACATCTACTGATCCCACTGTTGCTTGATACTGCCAGAGCCTTGGAAATCAACAAGGATCTTACTGCCAGATACATCCTGTAAATTGTTTCTGGTCTTCAAGACAGAAAAGGGGACCCTCTTGACAGGACAAGCCTGTCAGGCATTGCATTTCTTGAAACAAAAAACATTTTTGTATGCAACTGTTTTCCCCCCAACCAAGTGGATTCACTAAGAACAGGGGCAGGAGCCTCTGAAGCGACAGGGCTGGAGGGGGGGGGGGGGGGGAACCAAACAAAAAAAAACCCCAACCAACTTTCCGTCATTTTAAAAGTTTCATGGGAGAGCCAGGGAGGTCCATTTTGCACTGAGGTCTGCTCTCACACATAGACCTGCTTTTGTCTCCAGAGGTAATTTCACAAGCTCTTGGTTGAAAAGGCTCAGCCGTGTTCATGTCATAGCCTAGAGAGGCAGTGTGACAATGAAGAGGCAGAGATTACCATGAACTTCCACCTGCAGAGAAGCTGCAGACTCAGGACTTGGATGTAACAAGGAGCTGTGTTCTAAGTAGAGGTGATGCTGTGTATTCTTCATGGGACAGAAATTTGGTAATGGAGACAAATCCTCAACTGCTGCAAATCAAAAGCTCTCTTTGGAACTTAATGGATTGCATGCACAGGTTGGTGTAAAGCAGCCTAGCTCTACTCATGGCCACCAACTGTGTCCTCAGTGCTAATCATCTATTGATTCTGGACAGAGCAATACCCATTTACTCTCCAGCCAGCTGGGCTCTCGCTCTCCATAGTTTACTGCATTTGTGTTTCTTCCTTTGTCTCTGCCTTTTCCCCTGCCTCTCCCCACATTCACCTTTCTATTTGCACCGTTTTCCAGTCTCTCTCTCTTTCCTGGATTTCCACCCTTTTCCCCCCACAATACTTTGTTCTCCTTTTGCCCATCTCCTCTTCCTTGTGAGGACTTCTCTCTCACACATACCTCCCAGTTTGCTTACTGTTTCTCCTGTATTTTTCCTCCTCCTCTTTTCCTCTACATCTTCTCCAGGTCCCTATTCCCCCTCTTTCAACTTCCCTCCTCCCCTTCCTCTATAGGCTCTTTCCTCCCCATGCTATGGAGGGATGGTGGATACACCACTGTCGATAGCTGTGATTTCTGCTAACTGCTTGGCCAGGGTCAAGGAGGTTTTTTTCATTATCTTTTTATTGCAAACATCCTCTGCATACAAGAATCTCCATTAGTAAATATCGATGCACAGCAGGTTGGGTGCACATAGATTACCACGACACATCAAACAGCAGAAATGACAAATAGGCAGCTGAGTGCAGGCAGTAAGAAGAGCCGTGTTAACGTAAGCAAGAAAACAGAGCAAATGCAACAGGGGAAATAATTAAAAACAAATACATCGGCAGCTTCCCACCACTGGAAAGGCAGACGGGAGATGGGGGCTTCCAAGTTAGGAGTGGAATCCCCCACCGAGAGACTGCTGAAATTCTGAGTACACCTTAGCAATTTCTGCAGCTGCTTATTACACTTCGCAGAGCCTTGCAGAGACGGACTCAGCAAACTGATTTCCAGGCAGAATTTGCTCCTGAACAACACTGTTACAGAAACTTTGGTGCTCTCAGCTAGGGGGTTGCGTGAGACTGTGTTCACACTGGAATCTAATGGCTTTGACATTGTCTTTGGTGGGTTTTATGTCCAGGGCATAATCTCCCCTCAGCATGATCGTATCCATGTTTTGGTTGAAAATACTATTAGATGCAGACTAATGTGAAGGGAGCTAAACAGAAAAGAGAGAGAAAAGAAAAATATATGCTAAAGAAAATAGAAAGGAAGATTTTAGGAGAAGAGAGAGAGAAAGGGAAAAGCACTGCAGGCAACAGAAGGAGAATGAAGGAGAAAACTGGAGAAGCGGAGGGACAGAATGAAATGCTACGGAGAGAGATGCAGATATTAACAAATGCATGAATACAAGGTGAAAAAGCAAGACCCAGGTTTCTCATTGGTACAGCTCCATCAAACCCTGCTGATTTAACGTTACCTGAGAGTCCAGGCCACAGACTTTCACAGAGCTTTATGGATTGACACCACTTCAGCATCTGGCTCAGGCACTGTGGGCTGCAGTCCAAACAAGGATACATGATACCTAGCATGATTCCTTTCTAGGACACAATCTCTTTATTGCTCCCAATTCCCCAGACTATTAGCTAAATATAACTGGCAGGAACTTCTGTTACTGTCAGCAAGTTTCCCATTCCCACCACCTCTCCAGACCATGCCCTGTGTCAGGCACCGGAGCCAGTGCTTCAATGTCTGTCCTGAAAGATCAGATTTACTCACCTCTATTTATTCTTTTTTAGGCCAATCTAAAGTTATATTCTAACCTGTTCTGCATATCCCACTTCTTCTATTAACTCTCCCTTACACCTTTTAGCTATGGCTGAGTCTTTAAAAACTCACTTCACAAAAAGTCCTATTGTTTCTCACAGAGAGATTTTTTCTCCTGAGAATAAACTGTAGTAAAAAAACTTTCCTGAATAAAACTGTAGTAGAACCATTTATGAAGACAGAATGAAGAGGGTCAAACCCTCCTCGATTTTGTTTAGACCTTGGTCCAGGTCTTAATTTGATCCATGCAATTAATGTATTTCTTGTGTTTAGCACTGTCAGGCAATGTTTGGCCCTGCATATTAATCTTAGGAAGCATCATGGAACTGAGTAGAAACTGAAAGGAGATGGAGCAGGGCATGCAGGACTAATACTAAGTAAAGGAAGGAAAACTTGCTCTCTAAGGTATCTTTCCTGCACTGTATTTTTTTCGAGGCCTCATGAAGAGCATCCCTCTTCCCTGTGTGTAGTTCCCTAAGTCTGAGTTCCGTGTGACTCATTGCCCCAAGCAGCAATGAATTGTCTGCCAGGTTGCTACTTCTGGGGTATTAACAGAATATTGAGAATCTCATTTCTGATCTCCCTTAAGACCGCTTGGTAAATGGATCTGGCTCAGAGAAAGGATGAAAATAATGTGTGCAATAAAAAGGGCCCCAAAAAATGAGGAGGGAAAAAAAAGAGAAATCAAAGAAAAAGATGGGATTTCCAGAGAGTCCTGACTGATCTCCACTTCATTATTGAAAGATTGGACTATTAAAGGGACACAGTAGGCCTGAAGGAATTGTGCGATCATTTGTGCAAATGGTAATTTCAGTGTTCAGTCTATCATATCCATAAACATAATGTGGCTGGGACTGACATGAATTATAGCAAATCCCTTTCCCAGGAGGCTCCATGCCACTTTGATGCAATGCCTGAGAACGCAGAGAGCTGGAAAGTAAGAGATGCTTCCTCCCTCCCGTGCTCGCTCTCTCAGCTGAGCTGATGGGTGAAGCCACTCAATTACGACAGATTTGTGGAATTAAATGGAGGAGCCATAGTGCTGACAAAGAAACTGTTCCAATTCCAGAAAAGCTCATCTCTGTCGTGTACTTACTCGCTCACACAAGTGAACATGCAGAATCTGCTCAGTAAATAAAGATGTGTTACTCTGGCTCAATGTGCTACTTTGCTGAAGTGCTAATCCCAAGGGAAAAAAAAAAAGCCAAATAACTTCCCCTGCTTTACAGATGTGCTGCTTGGCTATGTGTGTCCTCACACACTTGTAGGTAGGGGAATACACATCCTAACATTGAGACATCACTCTTCTGCTCTTTGTGAACTCAGAAGCAAGCAGTGCAAACTGGGATTTTCAACCGTGCCTAGTAAAGATGAACACCCTAATCCCATTGACCTTAATCTCGATCTGTTTGTAAGAACTGAGCATCCTTTCTCTGCTCTGTATTCTTACAATCCTGGACATAATCTGCAGCGCTGATGAGTTGCTGTGTAACCTTGTGATGTACAAATTCAGGTTAGCCACTTTCCGGGGTTCCTGTGGACAGAACTACATCCTCTGTTAGGGTCAAGTGATGCATCTTCCCTGTGTTATCTCCATCTACCCTTGCCGTGTATGTGGCTCAAAAGGCTAATGCTTTAGGGTCTTGGCCCTACAGCCATCTGGGCCAGGACATGGCCACAGAGCACCAGAGACCTGACTTGCTTGCCCGTGTTTCACCAGTTCAGAACTAAGACACAGCAAAGACCAAGTCTTCACTGGACACAGACAGCATCAGAACAATTCTTACCCATGGGCTACCAAATGCAAAAGTGTTCATGGAGCTGAATGAAATTACTGGTGGGATTTGCATTTTCAGCATCCAAATACTCCACTGATGTACGCTCAGCAAAATAACAAGAGTAACAAGCCTAAAGAAAGCCAAAATAGAGTGCTGTGACATCCAGAGATGAGAACTGATAGCTCTCAGACTGTTGAGACCCCATCAGCAGTATTGTGAATTCACCCTAATGCACTAAAACACCAGTTACTAAAACCCAGTCCTAGATGTGAATAGCCTTGAACTTAGAAAACAATCTTGTTCTGTTTCTGACCCATACAAATGAAGCTTTCACACAATTTCTTCATTGAGATAAAAAAACACAAGCTCTCCCAGCTTTCTAAAGGCAAAGAGCAGAAATTTGTGCTTTATATTCATTGGTTCTGGAAAAAACTAAAATTCTTAAATGTCACAGCACTACGTATTTTTTCATATAGAATCCAATTTCTCAGATTCTTATTTGTGCAGAATTTTTGAGCAACTTCTTTTCAAAGAAGAGGGGCAACATTGCACCAATTCCTGTGGCATGTTCTGTGTTTGGGGCAGTAATTTACTTGATGAGAGACAGCCTCACTGGATTGCATAAAAAAGTGAAGGGATATGGGCTTTGTTGGGGGGTTTCTTTGAGTAGCAGACCCAAATAATGTTCTTTACTCACTGATTCATCATAGACCTACACTTGACTACCCCATATACCAGGTTCACATTTCACCTTGGGCTCATATTAACACTATAAAGAGCACCTGAGATATCATCCACTTCTCTGCAAAGGGGTGAACTTCATTATTCTTATTTGGTCAGGCAGCATTGCCCTCGATTTTCCTATTAGTTCCATTTGAAAACTTGTCTTGCTTGTTTGTTTGTTTTCTTTATTTTTTGCTTTTGTTTTGCTTTGCATCTTATCTTTCACAAGTTAGAAACAACAACCAATTAAAGGGAAACATTTTCTTTGTTCAAGGGAATTGGACTGCAGTAGCTAAGGGAGAGATCTGTGAACAGGTAAACATGTTTCTCATGTCCCAGGTTCCCATAGCATCAGTGGGTTTGAAGACCTTATGCCTCTGTGTTTCTTCCTCATTATCTCTTTGAAAGGTTTATGACTTGAAAAGAAAAGTCTTTGTGTCCTGCAATGTGGCTTAAAATACATTAAAAAGTAATCTTCATACCTCAGACCTTCCTGCATGTGGTGTTTCTAATGAGGGTCTGGGCTTTCTAGAGCAACCAGAACAAGAGACTTCTAATTCCTGCCTCAGCCCATGGAGGACATGTAGTGAAAGGCAAAGACATGCCTCTACCTCTGCCTCATGTCTGAGGCAGATGCCTCTACATCAGCCTCATGTCTGAGCTGCGCTGTAGATGACTACCATTTGTCGTTTGCTGTAAGCAACAGCAGATGGCTTCACCAAAGAGCAACTACTCCAGATAAGAAGTTACAATGGGATTTGGATAGATGACTGGGGTAGGGAAGACTCAGAGGATAACCATTTACTTCTGGAGGGTCTCCTGATAGGTCCAGACAAAGCAAATCTGGGAGCAGATACAAATGAGGGTCTCAGCACAGAGCCTGATCCAAAGAAGAGGACTTTCCTGGGGCAAAATTTTGTGCCTTCTATGACAAGGACTGCCAGAAATCCCTATCAGCCATGAAACCAGAAAAACAGACTGGGTAGAGAGTGCTGGAGAAAGCTACAGATCATTAGTTTGCTTTGCCTGATTGCATGTGGTTTCTCCCTTGGCTGAGCAAAGCCAACTCAATTCCTTTCCCTGTTAGACATTGGCCCAAATTACAGAGTTTACATCCAAACTTTACAAAGCATTAATATTTAGATGGTGGGTTATGTTTCCATCTATAATGCCTTTAATTTTATGGGGAAATAACATACATTCTAGTTTAAATGTCCTGGTTTTCAACCGCTTGGCTGGTTTCTCATCTGATTTCCTGCTGGTTCTATTCCACCAGTGTAATTTTCTGACTCGATGGAGTAGCACCTGATCTTTGTCGGAGTCAAGGGGAGCAGAATCAGGCCTCTTTTCAGCTGGACAGCATGCTGGCTTTCAGAGTCAGGGGCACAAAGGACCTGAGAGCCCAGTGGCTCCTGGGACCTGTCTTCTCAACCAAGAATAAAACTGAGACAGCTTCTTTATTTGAAGACAAAAATCTACCTTTAACTGACTCCCTCACACACAGGAAACCAGGCAGGTTTTTTGTGGTTTTGTTTTTAACTGTTCAGTGGATGAAAACAAAGCTGTTCTGGGAGATGAATTTCAGTTCCCAGAGACAAACTCTGCCTCCTTTGAGTAACCCCATGAAAACAAGGATTGGGAACAGGAAGTGTTGTTATAAACTACGGTGTCATTAATGGGCGACTCTGTAATAATCAGGTGTATTTATAAATCAGGAACAACTTTCCCAGCAAGACTACTTTCCATCACCTCCCACTGCATTATTGTTCCCTGCCAAATCTGTCAGCTCACACTTGCATTGTTAATTAAGTGAACCACTCAAGGCAGGTGAACAGTGAGGAAACAGCCAGTAATTTTCCCTGCGATCGTTTTTCTCTTTGGGTCTCTGCACTTGGCTGCCTTCTTTCCACATGACCTGCTTTCTCCCCAACACAGGGGTGAGCCTATGAAATGCACCTGTGGGGAGAAAGAGGCAGCAAATAGGGGAAAGAGAGAGAAAGCCAGAGCAAAAGGACAAAATTTGCTGAAAGCATCTCAGGCAGATCCTTTTACTGACTTCAGAGTGAGGAGTGGTGGAAATGCTGTAAGTAAGTAAAAGTATCAACAGAAAAAACAACACTACTTTTCCACTTCCCTCCTTCAACGCCCCCCCCCCCCCCCCCCCTTCCTTCCTCCGCTTGCTTGGGAAATTGCTGTACGACCAAAATCCACAGGCAGCTTCAGCTCCTTCCCCTCTCTCTTGACCTTTTCACAGTTCTAAGGGTTATTTAATGAGCTTAGAAAAATAATGCATCAGTTAATGGCAGAATCCCTGGAAAGGCAGCATTATCAAGTTTCCCTTTCCTCCTCCTCACCCTCACTGGAGGCCTCATCACCTTCAAACCTCCACTTCCAGCTTTCTTTCTTGCGTACTTTAAAATGTCTTCAAATTAGTACCACTTTATAAAATGGAGAAAGAGATCAGTGAGAGGCCTGGAAAGGGGCATTTAAATGTTGCACTTTGAAAAACATAGTCAGCGAGGTTTGATCTTCTTAAGCTAGTGAGAATAAAAAATAATTTCTTTAAAATCAGGATATAACAACTGGTGTACATCAGGAGATATACTAATGTAGCCACACTATTATAGCTCATAAAAGAGGCCACTATACACTGTAAAATAGAGAGGCGATAGGATCACCTGTTGCCAAAAGATTGATACAGCTTCATCCATGCTATAAACAGCTCAGCAATCCACACAAAATTAAGAAAATTTGTTGTAATAAATCTAGACTCAATTTCAAGGGACTGGAAGTCAATAATTCTGTCCCTTCTCCAACTGAGACAAAACCTACTGCCCACAGGCACTATGAACAACCCATCTTTCTTCCAAAAATTAAACTTCCCATGATTTCTAATGACACCTAAGACCATGTTACAATCTGATGCAGAATCCAGAGGCTGCAGACAGTTAAGAAAATAAAACAAAGTACCCTTGGCAGCCCAACCCTCCTTCTGAAATATTTTTGGGCCTTAAATGCAAGAAAAAGCTGTCTGTAAGGGTATCTAAAATGATATCAGTATGTAGGAACTTTGAAGTAGCAGACTGATCTAAAACAGAATTGAGTCTTCAAATCTATGCAGGTGCTCTTGCAGGTAGCCACTCCATATAATATCTTTAAAATAATCATTCTTCATCTAACAATTCATTGGGCCTTTCCATTTGTAGATTCACCCATCATATTATAAGGGTCTAACTGAGGAATCAGCTGTAGATACTAGTTACCTTAGACCTCAGGTCAGTGTAAGGAGAGACATCTCCAAGCTGATTCAGTGCACCTAAGATCTGAGTCACACTCTGGAGGAGGCTCTTTACATTAATTATAGGGGAGTCTAGTATGACTAAATCCCTGGGGTAAGTACCTTCATTTAGTGTCTGTAGTTAGGTGGGATGAATTTCAGGTTTTCTCTCCCCTTGAAAGGCTCTGCAGAAGCACTCTCTCTTCCAACTTTGAGAATCCTGCTTATATTTTTCAGCTTGAATTTAATCACAGCTAGTTGCATTCATTTCTTCTTGTGTCAATGTTACCCTTGAGCTTAACAAATCATCTCCTTCTCTAGCATTTTGAAACCTTCTGTTCATGTTCTCCGCATACCCCTCAACACTCTGTGTATAGCAACAGCAATTGTTTACTTGTCTTAAAAATTCAAGTCTTTGACTCTCCATCCACTTGATTATCTCATCAGTCCTTCTCTGAACCTGCTCTTACCTGAATTAGTCTACCTTGGACACGGATGTCTAGAACCGTACATAACATTACAGATGAATGTGTACCAGGCTTTTAGACAAAAATATTTCCATTTCTCTTGCTTTATTAGACACATGTTGCCTGAGGCATCTTAGAATTTGCCTTTTCCACAGTTCCATCACATACAGATACCTCAGCGGACTCTTCTAAGTTTGTCCAACATATCCAGGTATTTCTCAGGCTCGTAAACATTGTTTTTCCTACACGGATTTCTCAGTTCTCTTGTCCAATGCTTATCAGCACTGTGGCACGAGCAAATTCCTCTCAGTTTATACCAGCTTTTTCTAACATCATTCATCATGGGTATTTTGTACTAATTTCCATTATTAATGAATACAGGAAGTTGGATCAGACAGGACTGGTCCTTGAAGAATTTTACTGCTAACCACCCCCACTGAAGTACTTCCCTTCTTGGAGAAGTTCTCCCTTTTTTTAAACACTCTTTGATTGGCTTTAACATCATTTTACCTACCTCTGCCTTAATAAGTATTTCTCATATTGCATGTATCAAACGTTTCTAGCTTATTTGGATACAGATCTAAATTACATCAAATAAATAGAAATTAGTTAACTTCTCAAAGCAAGACACCATATTATTCTTTCATGGTCTTTTCCCAGAAAAAAAGGTTGTGCTCCATCTTACACAATTTTAATTATTCTGCCATTCAAAGTTAGTTTTGCATACTACAGAGGTCACATTAACAGACTTACAAAAACCTTGTTCAAATTTTTCTAAAATACATGTGCTTACTATTCTGCTATCATATAATATCAACCTGCTACTGAACCAACATTCTGTAAAACAGGTCCTTCAGATATCAGAAATGAAAGCAATTTGTTCCTCTCATTATCATCATATCAAGCAGTTTGAATTTTACTTCTACCTCAGCTATAGCAATTTAAATGTCCATACACTCCTTCCTATTCATGTCCTGCCTTTATGCCATGGTTATTATCAACATCCTTACTGAAATTAAAGATAATTATTCATTTTGTTTTATTTTCATTACTTTTAAACTTGGTCCCATTCTTTCTGCATGGTGTCAGTATTTCTTCTCTCATCATATTCTCCTTATTTCTATGGGTAAGGAATTTCTACTGTTTGTTTTAATTTCCTCTGCAAAGAATTTCCTTTGCGAGGAAATTAAAACCTTGACATTTAGCAATTTTCAGTTTATCCCCACAGCTCGTCTGAAATGTTGTTCTCATTGCTGATCAGTCCCTTTCTTTATAGGTCTACTCGTAACCCAAGTGGGTATCTGGAAACCTTTGCTTTTTCTATTGTCACAGGACATTTATCCTTTTGACTTTCTGAATCCACCTAGCTGTCTGATGGTTTTAGTCTAGAGAATTACACAATAGATACCCTTTTATCCTAGAATCTCCAGCCATTTCCCTTGTGTTAATGTAGCCAGTTACATTCAAAAATATTAATAGAGTTATTTCTAGAGTTAGGAGAATGATCTTATTCCTCAGAACTTCCAGGGAGAGGAAGGAAAAAAAAAAAAAGTTACTCATTCTAATTAGAAGTCCATGTGCTGCCCAGGGTATTTAATAGGGCTGGAGTGATTTCTCCAGTATACCCAAAGGATGGACACTGTAACACAGGTCAAATTTATCTGAAAAAATGTGTTTTTGAATATTGAGGTCAGAATCACTCCTATGAAGGGAAGCGTGCAGAAATACTTTTGTCTATGAATTACACAAGTTTACCCAAAATACATTTGAGGCATGGCTTTTTTTCCTAGTGTTCTGCACAAAGATGACTTTCACTTTAGTAGATAAAGTAATTTCTTGCCTCTTGGTCTTAAACTGAAATGCACATCTCAATAGATTTAACTGTGGTTATCAGTTGGGAAAAATCTGACCGCTACACTACATTTTAATTCAGGCCTTATGGATCTGAATTCCCATTTGCTTTTATGCTTTGCATGTGTTTTTTTTTTTTTTTTTTAAAGTCAGGCCATTCAGTGGTCAGTCAGCTCCCTGCCCGGATAAGTCATTTTACTTTACCCTCCAGCACCTCTCATCAAATCCACTCATTTGGGAACACAAACGAAACAGAGCAGCAACATCACCATTCAGCCCCTCTCATTTTTGCGTTTCCTGGGTTCCCCTGTTGACTGCTTGTACTGGGTATTTAGAATATGCGTTGTCACTCCTTCTGCACAGTTCCCTTTCTAGTACATGTACTAATATACAGCATCTGCTAGTATATACATAGCTGTTCTGTGAAGACTGAGTAGTTTAAGGACTGTCAGATGACTGGAGCTGAATTACCTAGGGGTTCCTTCTCCTTGAGTTATTCTACTATGAAATTCTCATCTGCAGGCTGCAAAGGGGAAACGACAGAGAGAAAAGAAACAGCTTCCCCCTGTCTAAACTTTCTGAGGAGCCTGTCATGCTAAGTACTGGCCTGTCTCCTCTCGTTTGCTTTAACAGTGTCTAAATCACTCTTTCAACTCATTGCCTTCCACAGGAGGAGCTGAGGCAGCAGCACAAATGGATCCTTAAGTACAAGGAGCCATAGCAAGCTATTTCCATATATACTCAGAGGTAGACAAAAAAAAACACAACAAAACCCCAAGTACTTTTATCTTAGTGTTTCCATCTCTCATTTCCATTAGCGCAAGCCTAGAAACCCCCCAGAACCTTATTCTTGTATTAAATATATCTCAAAATAGCTTTAAAACTGGTCTGAATCTTAATATCAAAAAATAACAACCTGGAAAGGAGCTTTGTTTCCATCCACCGGTGAAACAGTTGATACAGCAGTGCTTTAACTGCAACTCCTATGAATTCCTTGCTCTGGTCTCAGAAAGAACAGTGGGAGACTTCAGACATAGTTAAGTAGACCAAGGTCTGAGCACACCTAGAGCTCATCTGGCCCTTAAGCCATTTGCCTCATGACCCAGCATTCAAGTCCACCTGTGAGGAGCTGCCGTGGCCCTTACCTCTACCAGTCCGACTGGTAAATGAGTGTAAAGAGCAAAAGCTGCATCCTCCAGGGCTCTCAGCTCAAACGTCCTTCACCTATTTTCTACTCACAGGGGAAAAGAAAGCCATGAACAGGTATGCAACAGAGCTTTGGGGCTTTAATCTGGCCAATATGTTGATCCAGCTGGACTCAGATAATAGTAAGGCAAAGAAAAGGCAATCCTCAGCTCTTGCAGCCTTAGGTGCTCTGTGACACAGCTCTGTCTCTGTGAGTCTATTGCTGCTGGAAGCTCTCTCTTTAGAGTGTTATAGTCACCAAAAAGAAGACTAAGGCCGCCTACGGGCCCTCTTGCTAAAATTGCTTTCATTTAGAACTATTTATCAGCATTTTCACACCATTTTTCAACCACTCTCCTCAGCAGCTCTGTGCAATGCAAATACCTCCAAGTCATCACTGAAAGCCGAAAGAGCCCGGCCTGATAAAATATAACCCATGAGGCAGGGAAATTCCATTAGAACACACTGCCTGTGCTAGTCCCAGCTTTTTGCTGTGCTTCAAAGGGGAGGGATAACAGGTAGACAGATTCTCTACACACGTGTGTGTAATCATTTTTGCTGCTGATCTCTCAGAGGCAAAGTGATGGGTAGGTTTGCCCAAGACTGGGAGACTTTAACTCCTGTGATATGACCCACTGCAAAAGCTGAAACTTCATTTCAGTCGCATCTGAGCTTGATTTTGAGGACTTGTATTAGGCCAATTTCACCCTTACACTCAGTTAAAAGTGTTCAGAGATCAAATTTGAAACATTTCTTTGATTAGAGGTTGGAATGGTTTGAAATATCTTCAGTCATAGCACCAGGGCAAGTAGGGAAATTTGCACATCTGCCTTATCAGTGATTACACCCGGGTAAGTAAAAGTCACAAGTTCTCTGTGCGTATTTCTCCGCATATGTGAAATTAATCCCAGAAAGCTGAAGACCATATAGAAGAATTATTATATAGAAGCAATATGTATTAACTGGATCTGATCAGCCCTCCATCCATATGCTGCTCCTTTACAACCTGGCAGGATGCTTACTCCTTTACCATTCCCTGCCAGAATACATGAGAGTCTAATGAAATTCCAGGGCAGAGCTGTGATCCCGGTGGAGTTTCCAAAACCTGCAAAGTCTCTCTTGTGGTACTTTCCTAATTCAGGACCTTTGCTGTGCAGCAAGAACAAAGCTGTCTCTCTTATGATATTCCTTTAAAACATAGTACAGTCCCATGGCACACTTTGAAAATTTTTTCTCTTTTCTGAATACACAAGTACATATGTACGCATACATACTTTTTTTTTCCTGTCCTTTGAGTAATTATTTTTGTTCCAGCAAAATCAGAACAAGCAGAGCAGCTACAAATATCTCAGAAGCTTTTAGAGAGCTGGCAGCAGCCCACACACCAAGCTGCTAGAAGAGAAAAAGTTGACATGATGAAATTCAGATGTGTCTTCCTGACGGAGAACTGCAGCCCCGGCAGCTGTCGAGCTGGGGTGAACCAGGGAGCAATGAGGCACTGCGTCTCGTGTCGTTGACTCCACCGCTTACAGACCTGCATCCACAACACTGGACATGGGCGGCTGAGTCCCTCCCCACAGAGGGGAATATGGGGAAGGGGGACTAATGGGAAAAGAGCATTTGGCTTCCAGGATGTGAAAAGAAGGATCTGACAGCATTTGCTGCACAAGCCTGTGCTCAGGCTAACACTGAGAGTATCCATTACTTCCACTGCCATGGGACCAAGAAGTTAGGAGCCTCTAGCATGGAGATCGGTATGTCTGAAGTCTCTGCAATGTTTCAGCAGCACATCCAAGAAGTTGTAGCATATTACAGCAACAGACACTCCAGCACTAATACATATCCATAGCAGCCCAGCTGCATTCCAGGATCCAGGAACCTCCTTTGCTGAGATATGTGCTCCTTACTTCTGCTTTATTACCAAACAGCAGCTCAGAATCTCTGACTTTGAAACATCTGTGAATAACCTATGTGATCTTCTGCCAGCAGCTGCCAGGAGTTCCCCCAGCCAAGCCACACGTGCAGTTTGTTAATTCTAACAGCACCTTCCTGAAGTGCAAAGTCTTATTACTACTATCCATTACCTTGGGTAAATATTGAAACAACAGCATTCAGAACACAATGCACTGGGATGCAAACACGTTCAGCCTCAAGCCCTGAGGATCCTACTGAATTTGTACGCAGGAAAACTACTCTTTGAGTCCACAGTGATACAAGGAATTAACTTGGCCTCACCTACGTGTATTCAAGGACATTGAGATGTGGCTGCATTGCCTATTTGTGACAAGGCTTAAGCACCTGCTTAATTTTAGGCTGGTTCTTAAAGCTCACAAAGTTTGCACAAAAGTGTTTCTCTAAGGGGTGTTTTCCTGTCCTGAATGCCAATGCACTTACAGCTACAGAAAATCAGTATCAGTGAGAGAAGAGAAACCTCTATGGGGAGAAAAGTTTTGGAAAAACAGATGTAAAGGATCCATTGCCTCACACTAATATTCCACTTTGGAAAGCCAATTTATTATCCCCAAGGTTTTGAATATTCTGTTATGGGAAAGCAGTTGTTTGAATAGATGTGTGTGAGGGAAGACGCACACCACACACACACAAACTCTCACACACAGAATATTGATTCAAACTGTATTTATGATTCCTCAGACCTTTAAGAAATTGATTTTAGACTATTCTCCCTCTCTCTGTCTCGCTCCAGCTGAAAATCAAAGCTCAGTGTAGGATCCCTTAAAGAATTTTTCTGATAGAGAAAAAAAAAAAAAAGATTTTTCCTAAAGTTTGTGTGAAAAAAAAAAAAAGGAAAGCCCAAGAATCCTGTGGATTTGGTGTTCAATATTCTGTCAACTGTCTTTTCAAAGAAATAGAAAACTTAGAAATGGCATTTAAAAATAAACAAGCAAACAAACACAGCTCCACTTCTTTCTTTCCTTTTCAAGTAAAGTACTGTATTTATTTTCAGTAAGTTCAGACAACAACTTGATTTTGCAATTCTTCTTTCTCTCTCACCAAAGTCTTCCCTGGAATTCAGTGTTCTCATTAAGACTTTTTTTTTTAAAGACACTTACACAAACTTAAAGTTACAAAATAGCCCCTGTGCCAGCCATCTGCACTGGCACATATCTGCCAAACTGAATTCAGACTGAAATTCAGGCTTTGGACCTAAATAAACAATCTGTCTTTATTAAGCAAAGCACTTAAGAGTTTGCTCAACTTTATGCCCAGGTTTAAAATAAAGACCGTAATTTTCCTGAGTTTTAAATGTTCTGATGCACAAATGCACAAAACAATGTCAGCTGGTGTCAAAACTCCCACAGACTCCAGCAAGACCTGCATTAATACCAAGTCACCATAAACTCAACCTGCAGTGTCTGACCACAAGAAAGTCTTACTTGCGCACAGAAAGACATATAACATGAGAATAGTTTCTCAGGTATGGACCACTGACTTCTTTTACCTCCTACCATCTTCTTCATTTTTATGAGCCCCTGTGCTTTCTGCCCAAGTCAGTGTCTTACCCATCGAGAGGATCCACTTCATTTCATTCTAAGCACCAAGCAGCAGCTAATTATAAACCAAACACAAATTAAACCCATCTTCCCATCCTCCTCTCTGAAACCCCTAATTGCCCATTACCCTGTATTGTGCTCTGACACAAAAGTAATTCTACTAAGTGGGGAGTTTTGTTGTTGTTTTTTCTTTCATAAAAACTGTTAATTTGCTATTAAATCTCTTGTTGAAAGACTAATAGCTTAATGAATGCATTAAACATGTGCAAATTAGTTTTTTTTTACTGCATTACTTAGTTGAAGATTGAAAGGGTATGATACATCATCGTTGGCTCAGTAGGATTTAATGAGGCATTAGACCATCTTCTGTCTTGGAGGCCAGGCTTATGAATGATCCCCAGAATTGCACAGGCAACACTTGTCCCAGGTCCCTCTCCTGCTAGCGACATACATTTTCCCCTTGCCTGTTTCTTCTCCTGTCACCACTGATGTACGTGTAATAAAAATGTAGTTTCCAGATCAGTTTTATAATGAAAAGTGGCCCATTGCTGATGACAAATGTTGTTTACAGTCACTAGAAAAGAGGGTGGAATGGTGAGTGAATATATTAGAGGAGGAGAGGATAGCTTTTATATTCATTATACTCCCATTTTGGGCCTGCGAAGACACATAACCTTTCCCTTTCTCCCTCCATCATACAGTCACTTTCACACGTCTACATTAAAATAAAAAGCTGCAGGCAGTGTGCTTTGCATTAGCTACTATCAATGAAGACGACATTTTCCACCAGTCAAACAGAGCTCCTTGTGGGAATTCCATCCCTCTAAACACACTTACTGAGGTTTTCCGGGATGCTTTCCCTACTACGCTCCTTCCCAGGTTCCCTCCTGCTCTGCACAAAAGAAAACCTGCATAAGACAACTAATAAAAGCCAGTGCAACGTCCTGATCCTAATCAGCTAGAAAGGAGAGTGGTGTTACCCCATCAGCGTGATGTAGGACAGCAGCAGTCATCAGTGCCTACTTGAAGAGAGGGCAACCTCTTTGGAGAGGGTTATTTAGGAAGATTTTAGACCTCTGGGGTCTGAAGTGAAAGTCACAAGCCCCATCTGCTGAGGATGGGAAGAAAGTACCTTGAGCTCCACCAAAAATTACATTTGAGCTGGGGGAAGCCTGGTGGATGGCCTCAGGTGGACATCGTTTGCAGAAGCTTGCAGGCTTCCAGCATGGGACCAAGAAGACATTGTTCCCGGAGAGGAAGATTTTGAGTGCGGAGATTGCAGATACAAACAGATTTAGAAGAAAATCTCTCCTGTGAGGCCTGATAGACTTTTGCTGCTCAGGGAGAAGTGGAGACAAAAGGAGGAGGATGGGGTTTGTGGAAGAAAGAGTTTTATCTTGTCAGTGACAAAAAAGAAACTGTTTATTTTGAGAAAAGTTAGATAAATTAAAGTCCAGGAGAGGGATGCATAGTTTTAATACTTCTGCAGTCGTGTCTGTCAGTTAAGAGAGGAAGAAGTCTGTGGAGAGGTGGCTGCAGGACAGCCATGAGCTGAGATGTTCTGGAACAAACCCAGAGTCAGACAGGCTGGCACCTATCCCACCCTCATGTCTTTACTTGTAACTACTCTATGCCATGATCAAAAGGCTGTCAGATACTAATAAAGTCTTAATGCATCATCTCTCATTCACACTGATTCATGTGAGACATCTTGGGCATCCAAGTTTAGTGGGTCATATTCCTAGGCTCCTTTTGTAGCCAGCAAAGAAGGATTAGCTCTTCCAGATTTGGAACAGATAAGTTAAGATCCTGGCATGAATTACCATTTTTTCAAGTCTTTCTCTGCTGATTTTACAAGGAGCTTTAGGGGTTCCAGCCAGTTATCTCTGACACCCAAGTCAGATGTCTGAACTTAGACAGTGAATATCTTTATAGGACTGTGATTTTATTTCATCTCTACAAACCCAAGTATGTGAAAAGCAGCAGGGCTCCACTGCTGCAATTAATGACTTGTGGTTAGACATTATCCAGGGGCCAAGAAGAGCCACAGGGCATAGAATTACTGCTATACCTGTATGTTTTCATCTGAGCCAGTACCCTCCACTGACCGGAAAAGAATCTCATGGAAGGGGCATTAAAGGAACATCAGAATGAAAACAAAGTTCTGATTGTATGGAAATATGTAATAATTTGGCCATGGTACCATTTCTGGTGCTTTCCAACTCCATTTATATTGGGTGGAACCTCCTTTGGTTTGCATTGAAGCCAAAGCAGAAAGAGTGAACTCGTCAGGCAGTTCCTTTCTGAGGCATCTAGCTTTTAGCGGAATGTACAAGGACAACAAGAACCGATTTCTGTTCAGGAAACATTCATGTTCTACTGAGTACTAAGGACATGCCTCATTTAGCCCCAGTCCACTGACACATTCATTAATTTGTTAATTAATTGGAGTGTAGCTTCTGATCTACGTTTAGCCAAATAAAAGTTAAGGGTTTAGTTTCTCCATCCCCTGAAGGTGCTTCCAGAGGGTGATTGGCATCTGTAGAAGACAGGTTATTTGTCCCATCTATCTGGATATCAGAGGTGGTATGAAAGTAATCATTCTATGAGATGTAAAACGCTGTGCACAGACGTTAGAAAGATCCTGAACAACCAGCCTAGACAAGATATCTGACTCTCAGGTGGTTAATGAAATGAGGTGGATCCCATCCCACTGACACTGGAGAACAGCTCCATTAGTGCTCTCTATTAATACACTGACGGTGTAGAATAATACCGTCATAAGTTCAGCTAATCTTTTTGCGCTTCGTAATTTGTGAAAATGTTTTACAGGTTATCAACAGAACTCACTTCACCCATAATTAGGAAACATTGGATTTAAAAGCCCGCATGAATGCCAATAGTTACTCTATAGAAATACAACTATTTCTGGGGGGAGAGAAGGCAGTCCATGTACTTTACAAAAGAGTTGTTATTGAAAGCACATATACCCATACACACAGAGTAGCGGAAGCTTGTAGTTTTTAAATATTTTAAACACGAAGATTCATGCATGGGAAGTTACAAACAACTTTTTTTTCAGGACAGTTAGAAATCAGAGGTATTCATTCAAACCTTAAAGAACTGTGAATAATTGTACCCTATACACAGGCGAATACTAGCACATGCGCTATGGAAGAGGATGTGTCCCTGCTATTCAAACTAAACATCTCTGTGTTCGCATTGCCTATAGTCTGTGCTCACGTTGTTACCTGCATACAGCACAGCAACGATGTACAAGGTCAGTGGTAGACTGCACTCCTGTTGTTAGTGTTTGAAGAGGGAACATTCTATCCTTCACAACAAATCTACATACAGGCTATTGAATGAAATACAATAGCCTCACTACATTACTTCATCCATTAGCTAGATGCCTGTAAGAAAAATAAAACAGCGTATTTTTGTACAATCCATTATGGATTGTGAGGTAAACAACTTGTATTCAGGGGAAAAAAATGATAACTGATCCCAAAAGCAGCCAAATTTTGGCATTCAAAGGGAGGTGGGAAATTTCTTCAAGCATTATTTAGTAATATTTTAGGAAGCCAAGATGGTCTAAAGTAGGAGTGCTGTATATATGCAACAAGGGAGAGAGTCTCTGTTCCAAGGGGTCTGTGATTTGAATCGTTTGATCTAACATGCATTTAGGGCTACCGATCTCATACCTTAAAGATTTCCCAGACCTTCTGTGAGCAAGAGTGATGAGGGGAACGGTAGCAAGTGAGCATCATCTCTAGCGTTAGTCCAAGCAGCAAACGCTGCATTGCTGATCGCATACTACCAGGTCCTGAGGGTTACCTCATTTCGTCCCAGAATAGGTAGTGATAACGCTCCTTGCTTTCCATTCTGACCCAGGGGCTCCCAAGCACTTCTCTCAACACTAGCAAACGTGCTCCATTAGGTAATAAGGCAAGAGCCTCGCTGTTCAAGGGAGGATGTTGGGACAGATATTTTCCTTTATCTTTCTCTTTTTCCCCCTCTCAGACTCTGCTGATGAACCTTCTCTTTTCCTTCCCAGTATTCCCAGTCTCCCGCTGAGCTCAGGACTCATCTGCCATTCTTGAAAACCTGATGTGCAGGTGACACTTCAAGGATGTAATCAGAAGATGTCGTGGGGGATGGAGGAGCAAGAGGTGCTGACACAGAAAAGCCATTCTATTTTAAGCAGGCCAAGTGCACACCTACTCCTGGCCTTTGAATTAGGAGGGCTGCCTGCTCTGTGTGCCATGAATCATCCCAGTCTGGCTGGGGGAGTTAGATTTCTTTCCCCAGCCTTTGCAACAGCATGCTGAAAAGGGTGCAACAAATCCCCCATTGGGGGTTAAGGCAGCTGGGTCAGTTTGCTGGCTCTGGTTGGAGCATCGAGCGGACTCTCAGCATCGTTGGGAGCTGTGGCACAGTGAATGGGATGTATCTGGAAAGCCGAGGTAACTCGTGAGTCTCTTGAAGGTGTCACTGAAGTGGCAGTAACTGGCTAAGAGCTCTCATCACAGCGAGCGCTGCAGCAGGGGCACGGGGGGGAAAGGGGCAGAGGAGTGGTGATGAGAAACCTTTGAGGAGAGGAATGAATGATACGCTCCTGGCATAAGCCTTTCCTTGCGGCTAAACTCACGTCCTCCAATCCTTTCCCTTTAATAGTTCTGGCATTCTCCAGTGAAGAACATTGCTGCATCTTTGACCTGTGAGAAAGCCCCACTGTACAGGCCAAGGAGAGCTGGGACTGGGCTAGCATCGTGGCTACCCCATCCATGATCCTGCCGTGACTGAGCTGGAGCAGTGTGCCCCATATTCTGGAGCAAACAGCAAGTGAGTAAAACTCCATCTATCTTGCATAGGAGGGAAGACAGATATTTGCATTATAAACATAACCATAGGTGGGCAAAGATTCCACCATTTCATATGCCCAGAGGTTACATCAAAACAGGAGCTGAGACTGGCAGAGAAGCTCCCTGTGACCTGTCGGTGCACACTGTCTTAACCCTAGTCTTCAGAGCACGTAATCCTACAGAGGCACCACTTTTTTCTCTCTTTTATTCAGGATTCAGAAAGCATAGCAATGAGAAGGTGGTTGACCTTCCAAACATTGCACTTAAGGAACTCTTCAGTGTGGAGGTAAGTCAGACCTGTACCCAGTTAGGAGTGCTAAAACTCTGGTGCATGGTGGAGGGCAAATTGTTTGCTTCACGGCACTCATGAATTCTGTCACCGTCTAGTATTTGTCCCTCCAGGTCTTTGGGAACCAATTCTAATTCCTAGAAAGGAAAACAAGAGATGTTCTTGGAGGAAGGATGAGATAGGTAGCAACCTGGGTTACTTACTGGCATTGTAATTATTTGCATGCTCTGGGCAAGGATTCTGAGGAGAGTAAATAAAACCTGAAGGGAAGAAAAACAGAATTATCACAAAAGAGCTTGTTTCGAGGCCCCTAGAATATGTGACTGCTTTTCTTATGGGTAGGAGACAAATGTGAACCAAATGTCACCAAGTCTGAAGCAGAAAACGTTTGAATGACGTGCCCCATACCGAGACACAAATTCCTGTGAATCAGGCATATTACATGTTGCTGAGGCAGCTCAGCCCTTCAGAGTGTTTTTGAGCCTAACTCAATTAAAACACAAAGCAGGTAAAACCAGGAGGAAAACTCATCGTTTGTTTATCAGCCGTAAAGAACATGTATAGTCTTCAGATTACAGCTTGGCACTGTGAGGGCTTCTGCCACCCAGGCCCTGCTATAATAGCAGCCTGCTCTAATAACAGGCTGTTAGAAAACAATGCGACAGAGCGGACGGGCAAAGACGCATCCAGGTCACAAGGCAGGAGGCAGGGATCCCACAGGTTGATCTTGGCTTTGAAGCTGATGAATGCAATAAACGGAGAGTCACTAGAGCATGAAAAGCATGCCTTCCAACTGCAGCTGAATTAACTTTCCTCCTACTGCCTGTGAGTCAAGCAAAGCCCGTTTGATGGCACCTGGGTTGACTAAACTCTCACTGACCATGAAACTGCTGGCTGCCTGCATCCCTTCCCTTAGTGCCGGGAGCCCAAGCAAAGATGAACCTCACTGTCAACAAAACTCTTGTCATTGCAGTTGTGTTGACTTACCTTTTAACCAAAACTTATTTATAAATCATCTTTGGACAGCCATACCATCCTATTCACCCACTCACATACCCAGTTTCTGATTTGTTAAGAGTTGCCCTTCACTTACCACCTTCCCTCCAAAATGCTTCCATGTATCTGTTGAGAAATTAATTGGAAACAACCCCCTACCTAAAATTGTCTAGTGTCTCTCATCTAAGCCGTTGTTCAAAACTCCTCTCTAAATTAGCACAAAGTTTTCTGCGCTACCTTACAGTCATGTTCTGGCCTACAGCTTGTTTCACCATCCTCAGCATATCTCTAGTTTCCATGAATCAAAGCAACTTTCATGGTATCATATTCCCCAGAGGCAGCTTGTCTCCTGAAGTTTTTTCCACTGCCCCAGCATCATCTCCCTTTCTGTCTCTTCAGATCTATTTCTTCTGCTGCAAATTCAATTAAAGCCTCTCTGGGAGCCTTATGATCAAGTCAATACAGTGACCAATGGTAGGACGGGTTAAACCGAGGTTTAAGGCAAATAGATAGGTGAGGAACTGATAGGAAGGCAGGCATTGTTATTAAGAAACTGGAGGCAGGATTCATCACTCCTCACTTAGGTATGTACAGTGTAGGTGGCTGCTTTCAAGGTAGATGTCTATGCTCCCACTACAGTCATTACAGATCCAGCCAATACACTCTCATCCTCCAACCTGCTGACCATACTAGTAGATCTCCACCAGTGACAGCAGGAATTAATCAGGGAAATAAGTGGGCAATATCTAAATACCCCATCCAATTGGGTATGTGATTCTGGATGAATGAAATAAGTTCATCTGTATGGTCTGTACTGTCTTTTCTCTCAATTACCCTGCAGCTGTATCTGTTACAAAAATAACAGCTAGCTCCTTCGCGTTTTGTGATTGTGCCATCATAATTAAAACAAGTTCCAATCTCCAAACAGCAGGTAGGGGCCCATCAATTTAATGCGGGAGAATGGACAAATGCTTTTTCCAAATTATTTTTACTCCAGCCTACCTGGTTTCAATCTGCCTGTGATTCAATTTGGTTGCTGTGGAAACAGTCATGACATCAGACCCGGGAGTTGTGACATCGTTGAGTGAATAATCATATTCTGGAGAAGGCAGCAGGAAAAATGAAGTAAACAAATGTATTTATCCACAAATGCTCCTACCATGAGGAACTGGAATTTCCAATGGTAATTTACCACACATTGCTAATGTGTTTGTTATAATATATTTCTTAATTCTTTTTTCTTTTATTTTGGCTGAATATGAAAGTTCATCAGGGCTGGAACAAACAGGGGGAGCATATTGAAATGAGCATTACAGATCAGTCGTGCTCTAGTTTATGGTCTTTTCTCAGCGATACACAGTAAGTAAAACAAGCACTGATTGAGTCAGCTGCCTCCTGGGTGTTCATTTGCTGTAGTGTGAGGAATATTAATGCTAAGTACATCCGCATGCATCAGGAAAGGCAGGAGGCGGCAAGCAGATTACCCCGGCTTAGGGGTATTATACATGCGTCTGCAACTTCCAAAGACACAGAGAGGAAACATTTCTGTGGGTTTTTGTCTCTTATCTTCTTACAGTCTTATAGATTTTGGAGATGCATTGCCCTGGAGTTTTAATACTCAGAGTTTTCAGGGGGGATTGTGATAATATTTATTTTTTTTTTAAAATCCTCCTTTTTACAGGGAAAAAAAAAGCAAAAAAGCAAGCACTGAATTTCATCAGGATAAAGAAAAAGCAGATTCCAAGAGAAGAAAGAACAGATGAAAAAGAAAAGTTTGATTAAAATCCCCTCTTGTTCCATGTGTTTGATGTGAATATCTTCACACCTTTTTCTTTTCCTTTGCAACCTCAGCAGAGGGTTCAGCCCGTCACCAGGGGATTGAGTCCCAAACTCAGGGCTTTGTAGTTGCTGCTGCTCTTGCTGCTGTTGTCTAAAGGGATTATAAGCCTTTGTAAAGCTTGTGTTAATACCCTGGAGGGGAAAAATGAGTTTCCAAATAACCTTTCTTGTGTATCTCCTGTCTAAGGTACCCTAGGAAAGGAAAAATTAGGAAATGTTTTGGCTTCAAGAGTAGGTCATTTAAAGTTCACAAGCGAGGTCTCCAGCCTTTCTGACCCAGTCTCTCCCAGTGCAGAGGTGGCCCTTGTCATTCTGCTGCTGACACCAGGACCTGTTAGAAACAGCAATGCCCTTCTCTGTTCACTAGGGAACACATTCAATCTTAGACTGGGTTTTTAAAAAGCACCTGAAGAAACAGAATTAGGTGCTTAGCCCCCACTTCACCATTTTGTAACGTTTGGGCACTTTATATTCCGTACCTTTGGAAAATCCCAGCTCAGGATCCAACTCCACAACTTCAGACTGACTCTGTATCTTTTCAAACCCTGGTTTTTTTCAGCAGGAGAATTGGTTTTGAGCCACGTCCCAACATTTCCCTTCAGATGCAGTTGCCGTTGCAACAGTGCAGAGCCTCTTGGTATTCAGGGAGCGTTGGTGGCTGTGGGTCATTCAATATTCCAGTGTGAGGAGGGAATTGCTCGGTATTCCAGGTGTGTGCCACCACTCGGTGTCAGTCGGTAGCCAGGACTGTACAGCTGTGGATTGCTCAGTATTCCAAGGGTGTGCTTCAGGTGCTTAAAGGCTGTCACGGAGCACTTGGGTGCTTGCCAGGATGAGAATCTTTCAGTATTCACATCTGTCTCTCTAGTAAGGGGTGAGACATGCAGCCATCCATTCAATTCTCTGCCCTACCAGGTTTTGAGAACAGAAACGAAAGTGATGGTCAGAGAAAATTATAATGGAGAGGAGAGGAAAAGAGAATGGGGAAAAAGAGAAGGGAGAGATATGAAAGGGCAGTTCTTTAGAAAATGAGACCTTTGAGCCCCTCATATGGGTACTTTCCAAGAGAAGTAGTTTAGGTTTAAATTAAGAGGGTGAAGACAATGCATCCCATCGTTGTAAGACTGATTTAAGAATCCAGGGCAGAGCTGTCTAGATACGTTCATTACCACACTTTTTCGTACTGGTCAGTGTTAGGTTATGTGATAAAAGGCTCATCCACACACACACAAAGGAGCACCACAGAGGTGGAGGAAACCCAATGACCTAAGTAAAGAAATGCAGCCCACTGACCCCGCTCCTCACAGGGCTGCACAACAATCAGTCCCATCCCTTGGGGGCAAAACTCATCATGAAGAGTCAACGGGAGAAGCTCTTCAGCCCACAGTTCACACTGAGAAGGTTTACTGCCAACAGGGGTATTGTTAGACATAGAGAAGAACCTTTCGGGATTGTACAAAACTTCATCAAAATCTGTTTCCAAAATTCTCTTAAACAAATATGTAAAAATTTTGACATGTTGTGTTTGAGGAAAGCACAACTCCCCAGTTATTTTTTGTTGTCTAAAATTATGACAATCTCATAATAATATTGAAACGTGATAAAAATGATTAACATAAAACTTTTTTATTCACCCAAATAATTTTTTCTTACAAATTGTCCACTAACAACTTTGCTTTTTCAGAATAACATTCAGATTTAGGACAGAGAAAAAATAATCTGAGTTTTTGGATAGGAGAAAATGTTTCCAACACAGTTCTTTTCACAAGACCATCTGCTCCTTTCTTACCAGGTATGAGTTCATAGATACATATGCCAGCTACTACAAATGACAAGCCAGCACTGTGTGCAGGTACTTCTGAGGATGCCTAGCACAGGTCTGAACAAATGGGCTGGCTGTACAAGTGGGAGAAAAATTTCTGTGTTGGAAAACCGAGAATGAAAATGGAATCCAATATCTGCTTTAAGGGATGTTATACTGCAATGAGAGCGGAAATGGCCTGTAGGTAGAATGGGCACCAGTTAAAGCTCACCCCGTCTTCAAAAGGTATTGACTTTTCTGGAGTGAGTAACAGTGGGTCAGGGACAAAACCATTTTTGTTCATTGCTAATATTCTGCATTTTTTACACAATTAACCTAAGTCTTAACCGTTCTCCAGAACTCTCTTCTGCAAATCTGTGCTTCACAGTCGCCTTTCTGGGTATGCCCACTGATCTGGAAGGCTTTGTGTGTATCTTTTCTTTCTCCATCAATCCTTGGCCTTAAAACATTAAATCAGAGTTCTCTGGATCTGCTACACCATGAAAATATTTAGTGGATGTAACGTTTATTCATGATTCTCTATTCACTCAACCCACTCTCTAAAGGAATCTCTCCCAACATGCCCCCCAGTACTTAGCTATGAAAATTACATTCCCTTCCCCATGACTTTGTCAGTGCAGGGAACATCACAGCCTGCTTCAAAATGCTGCACTGCGCTTCTCAATGGTATTTTATGACACATTTTTCAAATCAAATTTAAAAGCATAACTGAGTGGAATTAAATTAATGCCGTCTGGTAATGTCAGCAGCACCGGAGCTGTGCATGGCTGGCTTAGCTTCTAAACCTCTGGCAGCTTCCTGGGACTTATTTCTGACTTCAGGGAAATAGTGAGTGCGGTAATGTGAATTTTTTTAAAAACTTTATCTATGGAAGGGAATGTGTGGGAGTAAATAGATGGTAGCTATTGGTAGGGTTTCCTAGGGAAGATATCTTTAAGGTTATATGTAGGTATGTTCCTGTATACATCTGGGGGAAGGAAGGCATATGAATTTAGAATAAGTATCCGTGTGAGTTTTAGTGTGACAGATGCATATCCAAGAGGTCTGAGAATATCCCTAAATTACCCCAGCAGACCTTATTGGGTCTGAGATTTGGGTGGGTTTTTTTGTTTGTTTGTTTAACAGATTCACTACGATTGGAAAAGACCTGTAAGATCATCAAGTCCAACCATCAAGTAACACCACCATGCCCACTAAACCATGTCCCACAATGCCTTGTCCTCACATTCCTTGAACACCTCCAGGGATGGTGACTCCACCACTTCCCTGGGCAGCCTGTTCCAGTGCTTCACCACTCTCTCAGTGAAGAAATTTTTCCTAATATTCAGCCTGAACCTCCCCTGGAGCAACTTGAGGCCGCTTCCTCTTGTCCTGTCGACACACTTGCTTACACTTTCTCACGCAGTTTGATGAAATATATCCCAGAAACAAGCATATCACAATACTGATTCCGATAATGAAGATGATGATGATTTGAATGGCAAAATGTTGCATCACGGAGCAGAATGCCCAGTTTGTGCCTGCATATATTTTCGTCTGTGTATAGTCAGGAGAGGCTGCTGGTAGCTTTTGAGTTAGAAAACCCTTAACACAACAGTATTCATATAGGATGAGAGAAGTCTGTGCAGGGTCTTGGTCATATGCAGGTTAACGCATTGTGTGTCCATAGATGTTTTAATGCTTATTCTGCTAACATAGAGTCCACATATACCTGTCTGATATGGTGTCCGTATAAACACAATCCCACTTGTGTACATCCAACTTTTTCCTTTTTTTCTTTTTCTGTGTTTTAAATGCAATAATTCCAGCTTTTTTTCCCATTGTGAAAATATCCCATAATAATTTCAGCCAAAATAGATCCCAGTTGCTCCAAGACCATATAGCACAGCATGTACTTCATCAGTGCCCAACAATACTTTTTTATTCCTCAATGACTTTACATTTACTCATCCCATTCAAAGAGGTGTACTTGAATGCATCGATTGTCTGTACCTCTTTACCTTTCCACACAGGCAGTACTTGAAATGTTCCCTCCATAGGAGACAGAAAATTCCTACTGGCAATGCTAGATTAGAATCTCACAGACCCAAGGTGGGTCCAAACAAGCTCTGCAATCTAGCTGAAGTGTGCAAGTCTCCTCTTGTCCCCACTGAACATGAGTTGCCGCTGAACTTGGGTTCACATTGTGGAGGGAGGATGAACTGCATTTCTTCTGGGTTAAATTAATGCAGGAGTCAACTGCCACGCAGTCCATAGGACAAGACTAGAGCTTGTCTGAATTGACCCTTCATGAAACGTAAATAAAATGACGGTTGAGTCCTTAGCTTCTGTTTTGTTTTATTTGTTTGCTTGCTTTTCACCTTTATGGAAAATACCTATTCTTTAAGGTTACAGGATGTATGGTCACTCCTTTATGGAAAATGTCATAAGCAAACACAATAGCCCTCTCCCATAAAACACAGCATGTTTATAGCAGTAACCTCATCAACTTAACACCATGGTGACTTGTCCCCATTCCTACCCTTGTACTATAGGCTTTGGTATCTTATGGATGCTTTTGTGACAAGAATGCTTTGAGGTCAGGTAATGCACTTCTACTGGTATATAGAGCACCAGAGATATTTATGCTTCTCTATAAATAATAAAGATGTCTTGGATTTACTTGGAGATGCAGGAGAACAGGAAGAGGGGAGTGTAATAAAGGGGGGGGATAAAACCGAAACAAAAACATAAATGAAAACTCATACTAAGCCTACCTGAGCATGACAGATAATGATGAAGGCAGAGGAATTCTGTACATGAATGAGAGATCCAAGATTTAAAAGGGGGGTGGGGGGGTGGAGTTTCTAAAGCTCCATTGCTTATTCTCTGTGGCCTATGAAATAGCATTTCAGAAAGATTTTTTTTTTTCTAGGTGCCTTGTCCAAGTCCAGTTTGAGCATGGACTTTTGCTAGGATTTCCAAAGGAACTTGTGGGAGCTGGGATTACCCCAGAATTTCACAATTTTTTAAAATGTTGAAATAAAATGTCTGCACAAACATTCATTTCCCCCCCTTTTGTTTCTCAAAGCTTGGACTCAATTGGTGTGACACAAGGTCGAAGTGAAGATTCATAAGCTGTTCTTAACGCACAGGGATTTACATCAGCTAAAATGCTGAAATTTTGTATGCTAGGCAGAGTAAGACTCATTTTCTTAATTTAAGCATCTAGGTGTTCAACATCTAAGTCTGATATAGTCGCACCAGGCTTCCTCTACAGACAGCAGGGAGAAACAGGCTCCCCTGGAAGATGTCTCATTTCATTCTCAAGAACAGGGTCTAATCTGGGTCAGATGAATTGCCTCTGGAGGTACCCACAGCCCCAGACTACAGAGAGAGATTGGGGTGATTATCTCAGACCTCTCACTGACAGACTTCTAAAGAGAAAGGAGATGAATCCCAGCCTTAGCAGCTATTACATTCCTGTGGGTTAGGGTGCTTAAAAACATCTCTCTTCTTTGCTAGCTTGAAAGACTCCATCTCTCTCACTGAAAGACAATTTCATGCTCTTAAACAAAATACTAAGGCATGAAAGTACAATTCGAGTCTGTTCTTTCTGTAGGGCTGGTTAAAGAAAAGGGCCATATGATGTGCTTTGGATTGAACTGAGGAGCTGACATTGGTATCTGGGAAATGTTCCAGTAGACTGAGCAAGAGGGATGTGCTCAGTGCCAGCATAAAAAGATACAATTTTCATGGAGATGCATCCATTTACACCTGGTCTGCATTTGGCATGGGGAGAAGAGAAATTGCCCCTTGATCAGGGCATATTTGACATATTGAGTTATCTCTCTCATGAGTAATGGAGTAAAGATGAGTACAGGTTTGATATGTTATAGTGGCTTCCTATAAATATTAAAGCAAAAGGAAACTTCACAGACTTATGGGACGGAAGCACCTGCAATTCATCTACACAGCCCATACTGAGTTTGAGGTGACTGCCAGCAGCAGACTTCCCTGAGGGGTCATTAATAGCTCTCTCTGGGCTTTTCCTGCTTGCTTTTCTGCTTTTCCAGGGTCTTTGTGGCTGGAAGGAAAACTTTGCCTTGCTCAGCCTCAATTTTCAAGGTAGCTGAGCTCTCAGAGCTCTTTCTACTGTGCCTAGGGAGAATGTGAAATCACCATCACTGGAGGTTTTTAAAAAGAAACTAGACAAACTTGTGTCTTGAAAAGCATTGATCTTCCTGACCCTACTGGAAAGCGAAAGGGTTGACTAGAGGTCATTCAATAATTTGTCCACTTCTGTTTACCACACGTTCTCAAATGTATGATCTCTAAAGAATGATTTCTCAGTCTGTGGTCTGCAAAACACCTGAACAGGTTGCATGAAAAGATTGCAGAAAGCAATTGAACTAAGAAATGAAAATGCATTTCCACATGCTATAAACAAGCAAAATGGTAAGGGAACAAATTAATGAATGAATACTCAAAGGTTTAGTCTCATTTCTGTGTGGCTGTTCATAAAAATTGTGACAGAAGTTTCATATTTTTGTTTTGCTTTCAAAGAATTTAACAATTCTCTTTCTGAAAACAGAAACAGTGTTCTAAAGGCTAGTCAATCGGATCAATACCATGGAGTCTGAGAGGTGGCAAGCCCCACAAGAAGCTCAGTGAGATTCCTGTTATTAATCACTAATTCACTGGTAGAGCACCATGAGAGCCTGATATCCCCCAGCCTCTCCTTTCCATGTTTTTCTTGTATCTTTCTGCTGCAGATTGCAGGGTAATGTATCAAATAATCCCACCAGAGGAAGACTGATCTCAGCAGGGTTTGCTGGTGTCATCTGAAGTCATCTTCCTCCTCTTCCTAACCCACTCTTGCTGATTTCTTGCTAGGTTGTTTACACTCCAAAGATTTCTGCTGCACCCCTTAAGAAAGGAGCTGTAATTGCTGATCCAGCTGTTAGATGTTCCCCTCAGTACAATCTGGAAGTCAGTAAACAACCATCTGATGTTCATCATCACAATGCAGAGGAACTGAATGATGCTGCCTGATTCCTCCCTGGAACAGAACGGAGGGAGCCCTGCACACCTATGTGCTCTGTTCTCTGCTGGCTCAGCATTTGCTTCCAAGTGCATTTCAAAGTCAGAGTCTGGGATTTTTCAAAGGTACTTGCTGAAAGGAATGACTTTCTGACAGCCACAGGGTTGCTAGCTGAAAGGCTGTTGTTCTAAAACTGGGAAAATATTTCCTCTTGCTAGGAACAATACTTGTGTCTTGATTTCCCTGGATGGCTTTGCACAGCTACCTGTCCTAAGGCACAGAGTTAACTGAAAGATGCAGAGAGGTCACTAAAGAGCTGATCAAGAAAAGTAAAATGATAAGAAGTATAACTTCACCTCAGTGGAGTTAGCTTCAAAATAGTTGGATCAGCAATGGCTCTAATCACATCTACTATTTTGGTTTCTTTTTTTATTTATTTATTGTGTTGCTGTGAAGAGTAGCTTGAAGAAAAGAGAGTCGAAATAAGTCAGACAGGCAACTGCATGTGTCAGGGAGAAATATGTCAGGTTAGAACATATCATCTGACAGAGACAGTTGTGAAAGCCAGAAAAGGCTTCCCCCTCTGCAGAGATGGGTAACTCACCAGATCTTTCAATCTGAATTTAGCAGAGAGAAATATATCTGAGAGTGTCCCCTCCCATGACTTTCTTCTTCAGCCTGTATGCTCTTTTGTCCACCCTGGTTGAGAGCACAAAGGATAAGTGTCAGAAATTAATTTGAGACCTATGGTTTCTTGACAGAAAACCGCTGTAGGGCCCAACATCCAACTACCCCGGGCACAAAGCAAGTGAGCTGCAGAATCACACCACAAGAGAGGGAGAAGTTGAGGAAGAAGGGTCTGAAACCAAGCCAAAAGTAAGACCCCTGAAAAGAAAGGTATGCATGGTAACCCAGTAATATTAGGATTTAAATGGTGTATGGGGTACAATACCTAAATACTTCCACCTGCAGCTTCCTAGGAGTCTACTAACAATGGATGAAATTCATATAAAGGATATGGAAAGGAGATACACTTCCCTAGAGTCACCCTTCCTTCTTTCTGCAGTTAATTTTTTTGGTGCCAGCTTTCGCTATGCTGGCGTCAACCAGGAGTTGATACAAAGGAAAACTGAGTGGTCCTTTCTCCAGTTCTGACCAGCGTGAAGCCAAGGGTACAGCTCTTCCCCTAGGAAGAACATAGGGAGGTAGCTTCCATAATTCATCTGAAAGCAGCTTTCCAAGATCCATATCACCTCTCAAAAGTGTTCACAGCTCACCATGAGTACATGTTCTATGGCTGAGCTAGAGTCAGGGATCATTACATTTCAGAGACTAGCCGGGCAGCTCCGTGTGCTGACATCCAGCATGCCTGTGAGCCGAGGCACACGTGCAGAAACCCATTAGAGCCGTAACTCCTGGTTCGATGCAAAGCCACATGCAGAGTCAGTGTGCTGTGCATTCTTTGCAGCATGAATCTTTCTGCCCCCTTCCCCCAATGTAGTATCAATCTTTAAGTCTTGTTCTCACCTCAGTAAAATTATAAGTGTTCTTTTATTACTGCCATATGTATTGTCAGACACAAACTTCTATAAGCTTCCCTGAGACAATCTGAAAATGGCTCTTGCAGGCTTGGCAACAACCAGCTGAAAGCCTGCCTCTGTTTAGACCAGCTGTGAAGCTGGAGAAACCTCATTTGTTTCCTTATTCTTTTTCCAGATTTTCACCAGTAAGAAAGAAACAAACTCAGTTTCTTCATCAGTAAGGTGATTTCAGGTTTTCGTGCAGGACCTGGATGCAGTGGACAAGTTCTTGGCTGCTGCAAGTCACTGTGTCAATTTACATCCAGCTCAAGTGCCAGTGTTTTGTTAAATCAAACCTCTGCATTTGAGAAAATAGTTCTTTATGAAATTAAAATGAGGTTTTAACATCTGTAGCAAACAGAGGGTGTGCTCACATCACATCTGCACCTGTGCAAATGCCAATTAACCCAGTATAATTAGTCACAATTTTTATTCATTACCACTAAGATCAGAATCAAAACCAGGATTTACTCCCTCAGTTTTTTAATTCTTCTTTCTCTTCCAGATCATGATCTTTCTATCACTACAGTGGATTGGACTTTTTATGTAGATGGTCATGTGGGGCCAATTTTTAAAAAAATAAACAAAACCAAACCCACACACACCAAAAACAAACCCTCAGAACCAAATTCTCAAGAGCTCAGCATCTGAAACACAGACATGATTTTCAGAAAAGTTTTGTTGTTATTCAACCACCCAAAAGAAGGGGTAAATCTTTGGCCATTCTCTGCCTCTAGTAGTTTTTACCATGGTGCATATCATCAAAAGAAATCAATGCACAGAAAATCGAGCATTTTTGAGAAAATCTGGCTCCTGCTGTGAGCCTTGAACCCTTCATAAAATGATGACAGAATGTGGTTATTTAATCACTGCACGAGGCTTTCCTGCTCTACTTCAGATTTTGTACAAATACATGTTATATGAAAAGCAGTGATGCCCCCCCCATTATTTATCATTAATCACACCTCAGCAATCATCTATATCATTTATTGTTAGTATTTATTGCTTTTTGAATTAATAATAACCATAGCAGAAACTACCATTGTGAATAGCATAAGGAAAGACAAGGTATTTTTGTAGCTCTTTTCACATGTAAAGTACTGGACTCGCATAGACTTTATTTATGAAAAAGTGTGCTGGGGATATGAAGAGTAGGAATAATATTGTTGCTACCGAGATTTAAGTGAGGAAAGGCTTGTGAGATGTGTAACTTATTATCCCAAATGATATAACTGAGGAGGGGAAAAAACTCAGTAAAGCTTTCAAGACACTGAAGTCTTCTTTAAAATTGAAATAGGAGCATCAAAATTCACTTTTGAATCCTATTATTTTATCATTGGATTGAAAGGAATGGATTAGCATTCATTGTTAACATCCTTGTATGTACTCACAACTCCTGAGCACTAATATTTTTTTTTTTTTTAATCTATTTCAGTATTGTATGGAGTTGCATCGATTTTGATGGAGCTTCTGGTAGACAGATTTATCTCCAGGATGGCTTTCTGATCTCTTCCAAAGACAGAGATTGTGATCCCAATTGAAATGGAAGTTACTCCTGAGCTTAAAGAGAAGTAACATCCCTGATCTAGTTGTCCATCAACAGAAAGCTTGTTAAAGTATTCTTAATAACACCCAGTAAAGGACAGTTCATGGCTGTCCCTGCTAGTTGATTTAAGAGCTAAAATTTCTTCATCTAATACAGATCTTCTTTCTGCTGGAAATTAAATCTAGTACTCATTGTCTTACACCCTCAGAGAACAACTGATCCTTGCTAACCTGTCTTTTGGCATATTTGAAGGCTGCATTAAGGCCTCTTCCAGTTTTTTTCTTATTAAGGCTTAACACCTTCAACTTTTCTCATAGGTCCTGTTTTCTGAAACTTTTCTCCTCCTTCCTGGTATCTCTCTGAATCTCTCCAATTTGTCCACATTATTAAACATGATACCCAAAACACCTCATACTCCAGCTGAAGCCTCCTCAGTGCTCAGCTAAGCAGAATATATGATCTGCCTGGTGTTACTTTCCAGAGCGAGATTTGCCTCTTCTCACTGTTAATTCATATTCATCTTGTGCAGTATTATAACCCCTTGATCCTTTTCCGCTGTACTCCCATCAAGGCAGTTATTCTCTGTTTCATGGACAGACCCATGATTTTTCCTTCCTAAGGAGTCATTTGCACCATTGTCCTATTGAATTTCATCTTGCTGATTTCCTACTGCTCCTCCAACCTAACAAAATGATTTTAAATTCTAATCCTGTCTCCCAAACTGCTTGCAATCCCTTCCAGCAAAGTGTCATTTGTAAGTTTTATAGATGTGCACCTTAGTACATCATCCACATGGATAATGAAAATATTGAAGAAGTGCGGGACTCCAATTCTAATGTCCTTCCAGTTTAAAGGAGAACTATTCATGTGTGACTTCTCAGCCAATTGTGGACCCATCCTGATCTAGAGCACTTCCTCTAGATCATATTTTCCTACTTTGTTTATAAGAAAACAAAGTGGGATCATATTAAAAGCAAGACACATCACAACTACTGCGTCCTTCTAAACCACTGTGGCAGGTGGCTCTGCTAAAGAAGAAAATTAGGTTGGTATGACAGGATTTGTTCTTTGCAATTCTATGTTGACTGCACCTTTTATCATTTTATTGTCCTCCAGATGCTTATAAATTTATTGTTTAATAATTTATTCTGTTCTTTTTCTGGGTTAAAATTACTAGTCTGTAATATCCTGGGTCCACCTTTCTCCCTTTCCAAATGTAGGAACTATGTTTGTCCTTCTCTGGTCCTCTGGGCCCTCCCCAGTACCAGTGAGTAGCTGAAGATAATTACTCATCATGCAGAGACTGCAGTAGCAGTTTCCTTCAGAGTTTTGTGTGGTTAGTCTGACTCATATGCAAGTCACCTATATGCTCTTTAACCCACTTGTCTCCTATTGTTGAAAATTCTTGTACTTCACAAGATCCCTGTTATTTTTTTCTTCTTGGTCACCTACACACTAATAAGTCTGTATTTCTTCCTCTGCATCACTTCCAAAGTCTTTCCTTTGGAGGTTGAACTTCTCAGATTCTCACCTTGCTTATTTGCTCTGTTCTTTTGTAACCATCTCAACTGATATATCAAGGCATTTGTATTTGATTAATACTTTATTTTAATTTTTCAAGTCTTTAAAGGCATCTTTTTGTGTCCGTATTGGACTTCCGCTTTTCTTCCTGCACTGCTGTAGTTTACTACTATGCCTTTAACATGGTTGCTTTTAGCAGCTGCCAACTATCCTGCATCTCTTCCCTTTTGTGAAGTTCGTTTATCAGTTTCCTGCATTTGCTCGACTCTGCTCTCCCTATTTTGCTGTTTTCCTGCCTTCTCTTTGAATTCTGAAGCCAACAGGTTTGTGGTCACCATTTTCACAGAGGTTTATTTCCCCCTCAAATTCTGATCAAGTACTTCAGGTTAGGATTACATTAAATAGTCATTTATAAAATACACAAACAATCCTGGGTGAAGACACCAGCACTGTAAGACTGTCTCTTCCCATACGATTCCTATCAACCATTATTCCCTATCAGGCCTTCAGGAACTGATTTTACTTGGATACACCATAAAAATTAGGACTTGTATAATTAGATCCTTCAAGTCTGGCAGGTGAATAATTCAGCTCTTCCACATTTCATCCACCCATGATATTTTACTATGTCTGCAGCAGTATGTACTATAGTTTGCCATTCCCTATGGGGAGCCATTACTTTATGTAGGTTTCTTAAGGATCACATAAATCACATTAAGAAAAAAAAAAAAAAAACCCTTAGCAAAAAAACAACACACAGTCATAGGGCTAACCACTCCAGGGTTTCTCAAAACCTTTCTCCACTACACTTCAATTAATATGCTCAGGAAAATAATAGTAATAATAAAAGAGGAAGAGAGGAGAATTGTAAGTGCAATAGAAAGAGCCTGCTGGAGCCAGGCCAGGGAGCTGTGCACCAGCCCTTACACTTAGAGCGTGTCTGACTGCAGGAGTTTGTTTTCCTCCCCCAGCACAGGTTTGGGAGCACAGGGAGTGTCCTTTGATATTCTGCACACAAAACCCAAAACCACTTTGGATCATTTCTCAGGGAGCTGGCAGAAAGACCTTTTCCCATCCTGTCAGCACATGTTGATGCACATGCTTGTTTTGCCTAGAAAGTAAATTACACTCAAGTAAAAAATTTTGAAGCTTCCTTACCCCAGGTTTGGTGCTAATGAGCCGATGAGTGAAGTTTGCATCTAAAGATCTCAGCTTGCCAGGAGACCCCAATTTCTTGTTGCTGCCAGTGAATTGGTCTCTTCCCCAAACAAGTAAGCCGTAAGACAGGAAGGGCATCCTCTCTTTAGACCATAAATCATCCCTTTAATTGGTGATCAGATGCTGTGTGAGAGACCTGGCAGGTGTCAGTTCATCGCTGCGTAATTGAACGCAGCTTGCTCTGATGCATCCCTGCCCCTCGTCTCTGCAATATGTTGAAGAATCAATGCAAGCCTTAAGTGTGACTTACAACAGCAAAGGGGAAAGAGAAACAGGAGAATGCAGAAGTTTATCTTCCTCCAGAGCAGTGTCTGGGTGACAGGTGAGGCAGCCTGAGTTGAAAGGCATCTCAGACATGCATCAAGATGGTTATCTGACATCAGAGAAACTCCCAGTAACTGGCTGTCCTATCTCATCACTGTCAGTGGCTGGAAGGAGATGGGTGTACACAGGATTTTCACTACATGGACTAGAAAAATGAACGAAAGAAACTTCTGTGACATGCACTCTTATCTCCCTCTGTTGATCTAATGTCTGCTTTAGTTCATGTGCTTGATCCTTTCTTTCTTTGTTTTCTTTTTTCCCCTCTCACTCATAAAGGGTGTATGGTAGACCATCATGCAAGTTCAAAAAACATGAGTTGGTGTAATCACTCTGTAAAACTGCTGAGAATTAAAAGAAACATGCTTTCCTTCAGGATAGATATTTAGGCCTTAGATATTTTGGTTTCTTCAAGATATCAGTCATTTAACTCCTATTTAGGCAACTAACTCCTATTTTAATCAGCAAAAGCCAGGTACTTAAATATCTTTGAAGAGCTGGTCCCCAGTGTCTTCCAGCTACAGGATCCAATCACTGATTCATCAGTCTCTGGATCCAATCAGCAGTGATTGATTTAATGATGTCAATATTCCTTTCCACTCCTCCATAATTTCCTGTCCCTGCCCTTTATGACTTACTATAGGAAGCAACCCATTATGATAATTCAGTATTCCTACTGCAGAAAACTATGCGGAAAATGAAAAGCAAAATTCTACACAGACCCAAGAAGCATCTGTGGCTGCAGCATCAGCGTCCAGGCTGCTATTTATTGAATTGTTTATCTATAATGCAATGCCACAGTTTAAAAAATTAAATTAGTCTAATTATCCTATTTAAGGAGATAACTCTCCTGTTGCTACCACTCCCATAATTTTCTGCATTTCCATCTCCTAAATTATCCACTTGGCTTTTTTCTAGCCTGTATATATCTGAAAAAAATATCCTTCGAGGTATAATTAACTTTTTCATCCAGAATCCTAATTTCCTCTCGCAGACATTTTCTGCAGTGTTTAAACTATTTATTATGCAAACTTAGAGAAGTCAAACTATGAATTATGTACAAATCTACGTACTGGAGTTCTCAGCTAATCACTGCATCTCTGTGTCTTGTGGTTCAAGGTAACCAAAGTGCACAGAGTGGAAAATATAAGTCCTGCACTCAGCATATGAATTTTTTTCCTCATGTTAAAGACATCCTTTCCCCCAAATTAAATAACTTAATGTCATCTTTTTAATGATTTTTTTTTATTCTGTTTTTGGGTAATTTCTTATCACCTACCACTATGTTTGCCTTCCTTCACATCATACTTCCTTCATCTCTTCTACAGAGCTCTCAATAAACTGCAATCGGACATGTGAAGACTTGCAATGACTTCTTACAGCTGGTGAATGTCTTTACACTTGGTGTTACATTTTTCTCTTTTTCCTGATCTTGGTTCATTTGCTTATTCTTTCCCCTTGCATTTCTTGTGTTTTACATTGTGATTTTACATGGTAATTTTGAGGGTGGGGACTGTCTTGTATGCATCTTGTCTTGTACTTATCAAAAGCATTTGTTTTTACACGTAATTTAGGCTTTGGCATCATCATAAAGGGTACTGTTGTTATTGTTGTGATGAAAGCTACATGGGGCTCCAAGTCTAGACTACGGCCTTAAAGACATCAAAGAAAAAGATATTTGTGGTCCCAAGGAATTTTCAATCTATGATTATTCTTTCTGCTAATTAATAGCACATCAGTGGCTATCTCTCTGTCCTGTCAGCAGGAAGATGTTCAAAACCCCCTCTAGCTTTTCAGTGGCATACTTTCTTGTGTCTCTATTGTAACCAAAATGGAATTACATTGCTTGGATAAATCTTTTCTCCCCCAGCGCATGCAACTTGAAAAAAATGAAAGGAAAAAAGATGCTTCTATTTATTTTTGCATATAGTATTTTTATGATTCATTAGCACAGAAAGTGGACAAGTACTATGGGGTTACATCCAATGAGACGATTGTAAAATAAGTGAATCATTAGAGCAGGATCTTCTGATTGTATAAGGCTGCAATGCTTCATTGAAATCCATTCTGTTGGGTTGATAGCTGGAGCTGGATTTTCTGAAATACAAAGAGTTCTCAATGGGCTTTGCCCAAGAAAATGGGACTTACTTCCCCTAAATTTAGCAGCCAAAAGGTTAGGCATTCAGTCTAACCTACCAGCCCAAACTCAGTCATCCCAGACTAAATAGTTATCAAAATAGGTGGGATAAAACATCATCTTGGAATTTTTCAGTATGTTGCCTCTATATAGAAATAGACTAGACTATATATGAACATAGACTAGATGCCTTGGACAGCCTTTATTGTCCAAGGGTAATAGTTGGAGAGGGAGAGAAATACAGTTCTGATTCAAGAACTCAAATCCCTTCTCTAGGAAAATTCTTTGCCTAGGATTTAATTTATCAGGGCCTTAAAAGTCAGTGGCTTTTAAGCACAGTAAATGAATGTGTTGCTGAAGCTGTTTTGACATTTGAGCCCAAAGACAAAGGTGTATATGCTTCTGGAATGAAGCTTGACTAATAGATAAATTTATTAAAAGAGTGCAGCTGAAGAAGGAAAACTCCAGGTTGTTTTCTGGGAAGACTCTTTTAACCATGAGCTTGAACTCTGTGCTTTAGCTCGTGTTTGCAACCTTGTTGAAAGCACCTTTTATTCCATGCCTTTGGCCACCAGCCCAGTGGACATAAGGAAAAAGCTGGTAGGTACAATTCATTGGGAAATGGAGGATAGAACTTGTGAACATGGAAACCAAAATACTGAGGTTCTGTCTGTGAAGTCAAAGAAGATTTTTAGGGGCTATGGGATTTTATTCTGTGTGGAGTCATAGACCTTTCTCCAGACAGATTCCTCTAGAAACTGGGAAAGAGACCAAGCCCATCTTCATTATGACTCTGTCTGCTTCAGCGTGACTTTCTGAGGAAGATGGGTCTTGCAGCCTCCCAAAGGGAGAAGAAAATGTATTATTAAAGACTTTTATAGCAGCCTCTCCATTTCTTTGTAATCGGCTTGGCCTCATTACCAAAGCACCCTACATGCTCTTTTCACTCATGCACATGTGTGTGTGTATGAGGTAGAGGAACTTGCCTGGATTTTTGTTTCCTTCTCCACCCTTTTGGAAGTCAACAGCTCGAGAAGAGAAGGATGTTTGCAGCAGCCTAGCTGTAACCCCAGTGAGCTTAATTTTACTGCTAAGTCAGGACAGCTGGAACTCAAACCTGCAGGTTCAGAAAACCTGGTGGGAATTACAGACCTTGTGATCTGGTCCCTTAAGTCATCCCTTTAGTCTTGAAAGTTCAAACAAGCATGCACGAGAGGGAGAAATAATTGCAGGAGAACTGCTGAGCTGGGGCATCAGACGGAGAGGGGAAAAAATCAAAACAAGTTAAAAATATCTTCTGCAAAGACAACTACAGGCCGGCAGTTCTGAAAAGCTGAGTTCCTCATCAGGGATTCTCACTATCATTTTTATTTATTGCTTTTGACACCTGGTCTATCATGTCAGGAATTCTTCTGGCTCTTCAGCCTCCTGACAGATGCAGCGTGCAGCAAATGCCTTCCCAATGCATCTGCCTCTGTCCTAGCAACAGGCTCAGGATGCAACCAAATCCCACTGTGATCAGGGATGGACAAGTTGAAGGATGGATAAGATGGATGCAGTGATGGCTGCTGAGAGGATGAGGCTGAAACCTGTGTCTAGGAGACTTAAAAGACCGGCTCTAGCAAATAAAAAATGCACAGCAAGCGGATCAGATAACGTCAGTTCAAATCTTATTTATCTCGTCAGTAGCAGCTCTGCGAGTTTGTTGCTTTCATTTTTTTTTTTACTATTTTTTGTTCAGGATGTCTCTCATTAACCTGCTTTTCTCTGGATTTGTTTGTGCCTCACTTTGGCAGCTGGCCAGTAGAAAACAGAGCTTTAATTCCACAAACTGTAGATTGTGTCCCAGTTATTAAACCGTATTTATTTCTGTTTCCAGCGTTTAGTTTTAGGCTTGGGTTTGTTTTTTTTTTCTCCTCTCCCTAGCTCTTGCTTTTTTTTTTTTTTTCTTTTCATTTCCATGTTATTTTGCTTCTCTTGTTCCCAACCAAGGAAAAAAGTGTAGAGATTTTAACTCTTGGGGTGCCAGAAACCAAACTGACTTTCCATTTGGCATGTGGGCCAGCCTCAGGCCCCTGATTCAAGGGCCAGATGCTGCTCTGGAAAGGGTCCTGGACAACGTAGTCCCTGACAGTGCTAGGGGCTGTATGCAGCTATGCATTGACACCGTGACAGATGCTGTCTTGGGCTGAGTGTGCTGTTGAATGACTGTGCTGGTGAGCATGCTAGCTGTGGTTTGATGTGACATACTGGTCCATGGAGTGAGTGGTACTTTGTTAGTGCAGTGCCCTCTGGATACTTTATCGGTCAATGGGTGAGGTTTTAAGACACGGGAAGGATGTTCACACTGCTAAACTTTAGCTCTCTAACTTGGAGTGGTTATGTTGGTTGCTTAACCTTTATGTGTTTTATGGTCAGTGAAGAAAAAGCCTTTTCCAGAAGACAGTTTGAGAGGAGACCTGAAGCCCCCCTGCACAAACCTCTCTTTTTCTGAACTCTCAAGGAATACCTCAAAGACAAGCTATCTAAACTTCAGTGTTGTAATCTTCCCCTCTCCTAAGCAGAAACCATTTTTGCAAACACAGACTCACAGTTCTGCATCTTGGAGCTTGAAAGAGGGTTTAGGCATCTGTGTCCTTATTTTAAATAGCCCTTGTGCCTGCTGGAGCATGGACCTGCAGATAGGAGCAGCAGAGCTGAATAATCCACATTCAAAGTTGGGCTCAGTCCAAGTTACCACTGTGAAAATTCTGGTTGCACAACTCAGGCAGAACATTTAAGCAATGCTTGGGAAAAGAGCTTTCATTTTGTAAGCTTCACCAGTACCCAGTGATGCCCTTCCTCACCTAGAGCTTGGTATGGGACAGGTCTGAAATTAAAGGCAACCCACAATGAAGGCAAATAGTTCTGTTTTGCTCAGGAAAAGACCCTCATGGAAATATAAGGAGACATGTTTTATCAGAGGATTTAATCAGAAAAACCTTTTTAAAATTGCCCATTTCTTCACTGAATATCATCCAAATTCTGTAATTAAGCAATATCTGAAAAGTCTGAAAACCATCATCTCACTTCTGCTGCTAGTAAAAAAATACACCAATACATTGTGTTTCACCCAGTGACATCTCTTTTCTCCATGGAGGTGCTAAGATGGCTCATTCAGTCAAGAGATATTACTCAGAGGTTCACAATCCATCAACCTGGCATAGGGAAGATAGATGGCAGATTCTTTTTAAAGACATGTTAGTTTACACAAGTACTCTGAGAACTGTATTTCAGATCAACCCATTCAACAAAAGACAGGAATTGTAAGAGACGGAAGTACCCCTCCAATTTTCCCTATCACAAACTGTAGCTAATATCTCTAGCACAGCTGCTATCCTAATTAAAGCCTAGGGTGTTTTAAAGCGCAGGCAGAAAAATACCATTATATGCTATTTCTAGTCTCCACTATACAGTCTCCACTGGACAGTTCCTAATCCTATGAGAAAGAAGAGACACAGAGAGATTTGGGCCCAGACATTAGATATGTTTAGGCTCTTAAGTCCCCATTGAAATGGTTTCAGTAAGGATCCAGGATGGACAAAATCAGGAGCTCCAGAAACGTCATTCATGGGTCAGACAAAGATTTCGGTCTAAGGCCTGTCTCCACCTCCTATGAATTCCTCTGTAATTTATGAAATTTTTGCATTTGCTGGCCTTTCACTTCCCGTTCATTCTGAAGTTCACTCCTAAACTGGCACAAATCATGCCAAGGAATTGTTGGTGACCCTTCAACAGAGCGGATGTGGGAACCAGATGGTGCATAGCTCTTGGGCTGGCAGGGTATGCAAAGTTGAATTTCAATGTCAATGAGCAGCTAAATGACTGGGGGCTCATCCACACACACAGTTTATTCACTGGTCTGAAGACATCTAAACTGAACTGTCACAAACACTTAGTGCAGAACTACTTCTGTGGCTTCGAGATAGCTGCACCTTTTGCACTCATACCTTGAGCAAACCTGAACATAGACTGCCTTGAATCTGGTACCTGCATGTGTTTTCTAGGTCACATTTTACATAGCAAGTTATCAATTGTCCTCTAAACATCAGGCTAGCCTTTCTTCAAGTATGGGTTTTGTTTGGTTTGGTTTTTTAAAAATCTTTTTCCCTTGCTAGTGCTAATAGTATTTTTGAAGCATATAAAATGTAGTCATAGAGTTCCTAGTTATTTACTTTTTTCCCTTTAAATCCCTTCACCCAAATGATTGGGTTCGTAATAGCTTTCATCTTTGTGAAATCAGCCCTGTGTATGCGTGTATCTGTGTGGTTTGGATGTTATTCCATTTGCATGTAGCAAGTGTAATCAAGTCTATGTCACTTGCATCTAAACAGCTGTCTGACTTTTAATTCTGTGACTGAATTCTCTTTATCTGTCAAGATGATGAGGTCTAGCACCATTTTCTCTCCTGTTGGATAAAAGACTTTTAAAGTTAGGAAATTGTCATCTTCATGTTTAAAAAAAAAATCAAGGATATTTTAGTTCTAGCAGCATGAAATCTCCTTTATATGCCATTCAGATTAAAGTCTTTTTCTTCCTACTTATAATAGAAAGGTGTGTAAAGAGCCAGACAAGAAATCAAGTCACTCTCTGGTCTGCAATGGATAGCAGTCAGGACCTGATTTGGTTTTTATTTTTGAGAACGTTCGTTCAGATCATTTGCTTCTGAGTTCTCAGAGACTCAGAAACATGGAATGCCATTTTTGACATAAGAATAGGGCCCTCCAACTTTTATTTGCCCGGTTTTGCTTCCTAAAGAGATTGTAACCAGTGTTTTTAACATTCCAGTCATGCAAATCTTCCCATCAGGTTTCAGTAACACCAAAATAGGTCGAATTTACGCTCATATGTGAGCAATTGCTATTCCTCCCTCACTACCCAGAATCTTCACATTGGTGTCCAGGCAATTAAAGATTTTCTATTCCTTCAGCTCTCTTGGTACCTCAATTAATCTGGTTCTCAACATCTTGATTTTGTGCTAAATTAGCACTCCCTGTCCCTTCTCTTCATCCTCCCCTTTCCTATTAGTGTAATGCTCTTCTGCACCCTGCCTGCTCTACACAGTCCCTCCTCATAGACTGGCTTCTCTTCTACCGAAATCGATTTTCTCCAAATGGCAAAGCCTTGTGCTCACAGAGGATGACCAATATTCCAAAAAAAATAACATCTAGCTTACACAACTCCACTATAATTTCACTTCCAGAATTTTCTGCCTTCTGTCTTACTTTAAAGGGAAGAAGGCTGCCTGAGAAGCTTATTTGGGCTTGCCTGTTCTTCAGCTGCCTCTTCGGACCTGAGTGTGTGTCCAGACTTGGCTGTCACAAGTGAGGTTCCATATAAAGCTGAGTTACTTACACTAAGACATTGCTCTTACCAAAAACTTGCCTAACAGGTTCAGGAAGCTCATGAAGTCTTGTCTATTTTTTGTTTTGTGGGGGAACGACCAAATCAGCGCATCAGTCCTTGGACAGTCTTTCTCTCATTTCTTGAGAGAGAATCCAAGAAATGATCTGTCTTCTCTTTGGCTGTTGGCTTTTTTCTTCTCCTTCTCTCCTTTCTTTTTTTTTTTAATAGACATACACAATTTTCTTTTAATCTATGCTATGAGTACATTCTCAGTCCTATGTAGATCCCTATTCCCATCTACTAATTGGATCATCAGAGATAATTTCCTACATAACAGCCTAAGAGGCTAGAAACAACTGAACATTTCCAGTTAAGTGAAAATCATTCTATTTTCCCTCTGTTTGGGGCTCTCATTGTCATGACACTAGTCATGTAGTAGGTCACCAAATCCTTTTAGTGCCCTTTTAGTGCTGACGGTTACTGAATGTCTGATAGTGCAATACTGGTCTCAGCTCTTCTGCTAAGCTCAAGGGAGTTTTTGCAATATTAATATGATTTGCATTAGTATTTAATTACTGGAGCATCTACCTTCCCACAGTACCCCAAGCATCGTATACATGCTGCAGAGAAGGGATTCCCAATGTTTGCCAGGCCCTGGGTCATCGTGTTCTCAGGATATTCATCTAACCACCACCAAATTCAGTTCCCTTTGAGGATGAGCACATTGACTTCATCCACACAGAGGCAACACACCAGTGCCGAGTCCCAGCAAAAGGCAAGGTCCAGTCCACAGCAAGGTGCTGACTCACCCAAGGGTTTCCAGCAACAGATGCTTTCCTTAAAAACTAGTACTTTTAAAAGCAGATAAATAATGAACTTCAAGCCACATTTCTGCAGCTCAATGGTGACATCCAGTGACTGGCTCAGTTATTCCCAGGTGTGTATTCTGCAGGGGCAGGCTGTCCCTGCTTCTTGGCTCCGACAGTGGCTCACATGTCTCTTGCAATCACATCATGTTCATACTGGAAAATACTTTAAAACAAAATCCCTGTTTAGATTTGCATAATCACTTAATTGCAGTGCCTTACATCTCTTTTTCTCCCTGTTGAGCAGCGCTCTGTGCAGCAAGCAATGTGTCTGTAAGCTCAGCTCACAGTCCTAATATACGTGAAAAGGGCTTAGATCCATTGATGAAGGAATTCCAGCTTTTTAGCCTGAATTTCCCGAACAGCAGCTGTTTACCTTCCTTGTGACCTGAAGTGATCGGAAAGCTTTTATAACCAGGTCTGGAAATCATTCTTTTACAGTCACACCATGACTGCCTGAGGGTGCAGGTTTTGGTGGTTCTCTCCTGGGCTATGTGGGAGTAAAGGCAGGGAAGAGGGGCGACATGTTGGCAAGGAGAAGAAAAACAAGACACAAAAGGAAAATGGAAAGAATGATTGGGAACAGAAAAGAAAATGGAGAAAAGAAGAGGAAAGAAAAACTTATGGAGGGAAAGCTAGAAAAAGAAGCAAAAAGAAGCTGAAGGGAGAAGCAGAGATGAGCCAAAAGGAAGATCTGTCCTGGTCTTAGCAAGAAATCATGACATTAAGGCATCTCAGTACAGTGGAGATGGTGTGTATTGAATACACTCTGTCAGTGCAGCAGCACCCAGCTTTCCACGGTGATAAATGTCATATGTCTTTGCTGACACTTGATAAAGGTTCCGTCTATCAGCGGTGCCAGCCAGCAGGGCCAGCTGGCTCGAGCTTAACCTTCACCACCGCTCTTTCAAAGAGAAGTCCCAGGATTTTTCCTCTATTTCCCCACTCCCTCTTTGGAGATGCTTCCCCTTTTCCCAGCCTGTTCACCCTGCTCCCCTCAGTGCTTTCTGGCACTTTGCTTAAAAAAGACCATAAGCAGCAGAAATAAAACTGTCTGACTTAGCCAGCCAAGGAAAGACAGTCTGGGGTTAGACTCATCCGAGCAAGGCTTTCAAGTAGGATGGAAGACATGGGAAAAATCGTGGGAATGTTAAAATAATAGAAAAAAAAAAATTACCAAAAAAAAAAATTATCTCACCCTTCAAACTAGGCTTGCAGCTAATGAGTCATTGTGCCAGACAGTTCCTCAGCCAGTGTTAAAAGAAGTGTGCTGATTTACACCAAAAGGATTTGGCCCTGTGTCTCATATACCCATGAGGGGAGAGTCACATGGTGCCAAAGGCACTGGAAGACCAGATCAATGGAAGTGTCATTATATATTTAAATATACTTTGGATTCAGCTCTGAGAGCACTGGGAAGTAACTAGAGGTATAACACTTCTCATGGGAAGGCCAAAGCATCCTTTAAAAACGCAGAGATTACAAGGCTTGTAGCCATAATTGGAAAGTGCAAGCTGGCCACATTGTTAACTTCATTTTAGAGGTTAAACCAAAAAGGGAAGGTTATTTGTCTAACGTGAAAAATCAGCAAAATGCCCAAGTGCAAAAACAGTAAGCAGCTGGTCAACCTGCAATAAAAACAGGCAGAAAACACCCCAGTTGCACAACAAAATGAACAAATACAAACCACCTGAATTGCAGCTATTCAGGAAGTGAATTATTCAGAAAGACTGAAGGATAAGAATAAATCACACATTAGCACATCAGGTTAATATGGCAGCAAATAACAGGAGAACAGGGTTATTTAGGATATATATAAATTCTTGTCAAGAGAGGTCATTTTTTTTCCTCCCTCTGGGCTCAATGAGACAAACATTCAGTCAGTTCTGAGTATCTCAGCATCAACAACATATTGACAACTTGGAGGGAACTCAAAGAACATCTTCAGAGATGATTTAGAGACTGGAAGGATTGATTTACAAGGAAAGTTTTTATGATCTAAGTGGAATAGATTCATCTCTACTATAATTCCATTGATGTCAAAGGGCCAAATTTTGCCCTCAATTACAACAGTGTAGATGTGGCGAAACTTCACTAGAGTAAAAATATAAGGTCATCATTGGGGGGGGGGGGGGGCAAGATCTCAAAAAGGACTATCTATTAGACTCTGGACATATCCCCGTGGAGAAATAGTTGAAACTCCAGTGCTTGTGACATTTAAAATTAACCAAGATAATAGTATTGAATAATATTATACAGAGACCTGCAGTGACAAGGGAAATAAAAATAGATAAGTGCTATTTTCCCATATTTTTATTATGATGATGATTACTGTTATGTGAAAGGAAGAATCCACATCCGAAATTAACTTCCTATTGGCCCTTTTAAACATAATATGTTTTAATACAGACAAAAAACGTCAGGAGGAAATCCATCTTCGGCAGAGCAAAGAAAATAAAGAGTTTTTAAAGTACGTTAGGGATAAAGGAAAACCTAACAATAGTATCAGCCTATTACAACATGCTACAGCTAGTGATGATAAAGCAGAGATGACAAACTGTTAATAACGACGGAAAAAAGGCAATTCTATTCAATAACAGTTTATATACTGCAGTGTAAAGAGGTGGCTCTGAGAAAAGATTTTAAAGGATGCCTGAAGTAAGTTTCAGGTTGATTTGTAATTTGAAGTATGAAGACGATATAGTCCTCACTACTGGAATCACTGAATTTTACCAATGGGTTATATGCTGTAGTAGGGAAGAACTACCAACCTTTCACTTTTATCTCTAAAGACAAAAATAATGTCTGTAACAGAAAAAAAGCTGGTGATTTTGGAAGAAGAGAGAAGACCTGAACAGGCTTCAGAGTTTTTTGTCTAGGTTTAGAAATAAATCAAGGGAGCTAATGTGCACAGAGTGTGTGGAGGAAGTCAGGAACAAGAACAACCACGTCCATCGCAACAGAGATCTGGAAGATAAGAGGGAACAAAATTCATGCAAAACACACACTGCTTTAAAGCAGCTCTGTGGATGAGTATCACATCTGACTGCAAGGGCAGGACCTCTTCCAGAGGTAGAAACCAGAGGCACTAAATGCACAGTCCTCTAGATATGTGCCACTGTCGTTCCTCCCTACTCCACCAAATTCTCCAGGAATGTAAAACAGGTCTATGAATGGTTACCGGGACTCCCTGCCCTGGCCAGGGGCTGATAAGCAGGATTGATAAAAAGAAGTTCTAAAGAAAATGTGCAATAACTGAAGAAAAAAAACTTGTAAGGAAGTGTGGCATGAAAAAGGAGGGGAAGGATGAGAAGACCATGCTTACAAAGCATGGAGATTTGAACAGAGCGAGGATAAATCAGCTACAAGACTTGCATAAACGACTGACCAAGAAATTAACTTTACTGTGACTCCAACCTTTGAACTGAAGACTACTGATGGAAAGGAAGGTGAGGAGGTCATTTAAGTTCACCAATAGTTGAACAACTATTATAGACCAGTCTGGATACCCTAAATCTAAATGAAGAGATGGTTTGGAAGATATCTATCCCACAAATACTAATAAAAGTCATAAATAATAAAAGAGTTACAGGTAACATGATGCTCTGATAACAATGTCACATTAAAAAAAAAAAATTCTATACGGGATTACTAGTTACCCTGGATTGATAATTTGTCCTGACATAATGTATTGGGTTTGCGTGGCAAGGTTTTGGTAGCTGGGAGGCTACAGGAGTGGCTTCTGTGAGAAGCTACTAGAAGCTTCCCACATGTCCAATAAAGCCAACGTGAGCCAGCTCCATTAGACCCACCGCTGGCTGAGGCCGAGCCCATCAGTGACCATGGTAGCGCCTCTGGGATAACACACTTAAGAAGGGGAAAAAACAACTGCGCAACGGCAGCTGGAGAAGAGAGGAGTGAGAATGTGTGAGAGAAACAATCCTGCAGACACCAAGGTCAGTGAAGAAGGAGGGGAGGAGCTGCTCCAGGCGCCGGAGCAGAGGTTCCCCGGCAGCCCCTAGTGAAGACCATGGTGAGGCAGGCTGTGCCACTGCAGTCCATGGAGGTCCATGGTGGAGCAGATATCCACCCGCAGCCCATGGAGGACCCCATGCCAGAGCTGGTGGATGCCCCAAGGAGGTTGTGACCCCATGGAGAGCCCACGCTGGAGCAGGTTCCTGGCAGGACCTGTGGACCCATGGAGAGAGGAGCCCACGCTGGAGCAGGTTTGCTGGCAGGACTTGTGACCCCGCGGGGGACCCACGCTGGAGCAGTCTGTTCCTGAAGGACTGCACCCCGTGGAAAGGACCCATGCTGGAGCAGTTCGTGAAGAACTGTAGCCTGTGGGAAGGACCCATGCTGGAGAAGTTTGTGGAGAACTGTCTCCTGGGGGAGGGACCCCACGCTGGAGCAGGGGAAGAGTGTGAGGAGGAAGGAGCGGCAGAAACAACATGTGATGGACTGACTGCAATCCCCATTCCCTGTCCCCCTGTGCCATGCGGGGGGAGAAGGTAGAGAAAAAATCAGGAGTGAAGTTGAGCCTGGGAAGAATGGAGGGGTGGGGGGAAGGTGTTTTTAAGATTTGGGTTTATTTCTCATTATCCTATTCTGATTTTGATTTGTAATAAATGAAACTAATTTCCCCAAGTCAAGTCTGTTTTGCCTGTGACGGTAATGGCGAGTGATCTCCCTGTCCTTATCTCAACCCACAAGCCTTTCATTATATTTTCTCTCCCCTGTCCAGCTGAGGAAGGGGAGCGATAGAGCAGCTTTGGTGGGCACCTGGCATCCAGCTAGGGTCAACCCACCACACATAAATACAGTGAAAATAATGGAAGAGCTAATAGAGGAGCCAATTAATAAAGAATTAAGGGATAGGAATAGAATTAATGGCTATCAACATGATTTTATGGAAAATAGGTTTTATCAAATAAGCCTGATTTAATTATTTGGGAAGATTCCAAGTTGGACTGATAATCACGTTGATGGACTTTGCTTTAGTAAAGCCTCTAACTCAGTATACAGTGTTTTGATTTTAAAATTTAGAGCTACACTAATACAAAATACACTAAACAGATTAAAAACTAACTTGGTGAGTTCAGCAAGTACAAATTAATGGGGCTTTGTCATAAGTATTTTTTCCTTAGGGAATTCCCATAGACAAACATATCTATAGTTGGTACTGTGCAACACTGCTAGCAAAGAACCCCAGATTAATAGACAATATAAAATCACTGTTGCTGAAAAAGTGTCAAATGGAACAAAGTTTGATGAAGTGGTAAATGACGGTACTTCTAGGTACCTTCTAGGTAGTGCTCAGATTTGTTTGACAATTAGGTCCATTCAAGAAAATATCTAGCCACATATGGGGCTGTGCACTGAAGCTTGAGTACATGACACTGTTCTGGTGTCCATGTGCAGAGCTGACCTTGGACGACCTGCAAGGAGATATGAAAGGGTCTGGGACACATAATCCAGACACTCCAGATCCCCTTTTCTTCTTTTTCATGGATCCCTCTGCGCTGTCCAGCACACCGTTGGAGGCGACTGCCTGAATCCTAAACCGTCTGACACCTCTTTTTTTTTCCGGTGTCACCTTCTACTGCCTGCCCTTAGATCCTAAGGCTCTGGCTTAAATCCACACCATCTGCAGACAGCTACTTCTTTGAGGCCATCCTGCCAGCAATTGTGTTTAACTCATAACCCTATAGCTTTATTATATGCTATTAAAACTTGAAGCTTTCTCCTTATGTTCTTCAGCTGCATAGCTGGTTTCAGATCACATCCCAAATAACCCTCCACACTCAAACAACTGAAACAGGCTGTTATTTTCCTGAAATCAGAGACCTTTGTGAGGGTGTTTTTTCCCCCCCTCCCCTTTGTCATCCTGATAGATCTCTGTCAGATCCTGTAATAAACAAAGTCGCAAAGAAAAACAAGCACTTCTATTTCTCCCCTTCCCCTCCACTTTCCCACCCACAAATAAGTGGTATGCTTTTAGTGCACTTAGTGTTCTCAGATTATGTTAAAATATACCAAACATATACTGTTCTATGCTTTCATGAAAACCTTAAATTGCTATTCCTGGGCTCAATTCAACCCTTGCCTCATTCTGTGATAAAAGGACTTAAAGGTGCTGTTCTAGAATAGAATAGGGTTTGGGTTTTATATAGTGTCTTTCATGTTCACAGTATCCCAAAGGACTTTACAAAGCACTGATGTAGATACTGGAAGTACAGTAAGCGCAGGCAAATGCAGCATCCATTATGCGCTCAGGGATGGCTCGCACACCTAGCACCCAGCCTTACGTAACAGCCGCGGGTTTGAAGAGGGAATGGAGCATTAGTTGGACATCAACATTACTTTAATGGGCCACAGGGATGTCTAGGAGTCTGAAATAGTAGGTGGAGAGAAACAGGGGAGGCAGGAAAGTGTGGTGTGTGTGTGGTGGTGGGGGAGTGCAGGTGCATTGCTTGAAGCCGTTCAAGCAGGCAATGGCACTAATTTGCTCAGGGAGATTGCACCTCCCCATTGCACATGGGGGACATCTGGAGATGGATGGTTTTCCGGACTGGTGGAGGCATAAGTCACCTGTGTCTGTGAACATGCTCGCCAGATGAAGAGTGAGCAGCCAAAGAGTGTGTGAAGGAGAATGTGGTGATGTGGTTGAACAGCTTGCCTGTGGTCAGGGCTGGGAGTAAAGAGTGGGAGAGGCCATTACGAGATGGCAAGGCTACACGTAGTGCATGACTGTGGAAGGAGTCCCTGTGTAAAATCAGCAAGAAAGAGGAGATGCATTTGGATGGCTGAATTGCGTGCATGTTATCTGTGTATTTAAGCAAGAGGAGGGCTGAGAAATTGCTTACACTTTGCATGCAAGATATGCACAGATACTTATTCTTTGGAGAACATAAAGCTTCTAAAGAGAAACAAAAAGTAGACTACATGAAGTATGGTGAAAGGGTAGAGGCGCGTTGGGAGAAGACTGTACAGCAGGAAAGAAGAGGTGAGATTGCCAGGGGTCACAAACATCCACGGAGGGGAAGTACACCTCTGTCTGTGTGCACACCTCAGAGCAAGGCAAAACGATGAAAGTGCTTCCCAGACAACATGTGGTGTGAAAGGAAAGGTTTTGTTGGAAATTGGCTATGGGATTTCTCAATGTTTGTGTCAGAGTGATTCGAAAAGAACATATACCACTTTACTTCCACTCATATTATATGTTCATTTCAAAATCTGGCTTTTTAGGGACTCAGCATTAGTAGGAAATTCTCATTTATTTTTAAAGAGTGGTTTTTTTCAATGCATCGTAAGGCTTACATTTAAATATAGAATATTTTTAAAGATTTAAACACCTAAAAGAAGTTACTCTGGTAGAAGTGGACTTTTGTTTTCCTGTCAGTTTTGTCACTAGAAAAGGAGTTTAAGACAAACTGAGGAAAAAAGTTCAAACGAAAACCACTCTGTAACCTCTCCTTAAACAAAAGCAAAACCAAAGAATAAATTTAAGACACTCCCTCTTCTCTCTTTCCTGAAGAAATATAGTCCAAGTCATGTTATGAGGTGATGAGGACTAAGAAGTCTTGAGTCAAAGATTATAAATGGTAACTTACTGCAATGACATGGAGGTTGGTGTGTAAGTCAGAAATAGACTTGTGCAGGAGGCAGAGAGACCATTATAGCTTTTCATGGGGGAATAAAAAAAAAAAAACAAAACTTATTTCAGATGGAAAATTAGGGGGGCTCTTATATTTCAGCCCACTCTAACTCAACTGAGATAACCGGTAAAACGTCCCTATGTAGATACAGATACTAGCAATGCCTATTACATAAATGCTTTAGAAAATATTACGCCACACTTCCATTACACATACTGATGTTACTCCCTCCCTAACTCCCCAACAGCACTTGTTTTTGAGCAGAAGTCTGTGATGGCAATTTGGGTTTCTTAGGCTTACAAAACCTGTGCTTGTTCTTGCATGTAAAAATGTCCAGATGTTCGGTTTGCAGCTCCTTCACGGGGCTACACATGGCATTTTCTTCACCGTTGGTTATCCTATGAATTATAAAAAAGTGTTTGCTGCAGGACGGAGAGGACCTGTGTCTGAAATGCTGCTGGAGCCCTGGCCTACGACGCTTCCCATGGCTGCCTGGGAGAGAAGCAACACTCAGCCCCTTGCGAGAGAGAAGACGACAGACAAGGAGAAAGGATGACTCAGGTCACAGAGGGCAACTTCTGCCAGACACCTTTTCAAAGCCAGAATGTTATAATACTCAATTAAAGGAGCTCTCAGCAAGTAGATCCACTGACACTTTATCGCTTCACATCAGCCAGGGATCAGACCAGCCTACTGCTCCCGGGCAAGCGAGACTTGCACAGCCTGCCTTTCCCAGCACTGTTTTTCCTCACTCTCAGGTGCACATCACAGTCTTTTCTCCAGTGACCAGCTACAGAGCAAGTGGGTTGCTCATGCTTTGCATGTGCATGGAATGACAGCAAAGGAAACTGCTAAACAAGAGAAAAAGATTAAACAGTAGGAAAACAGCAACATTCCTATCTAAAAGAACTGGTGGACAGAAAGTAGATGAGCCATAAAAGCAAAGAAATGTCTCCAGACTAAAGTAAATAGTAAGCTCTAAAAATCTACCTCTAAGAGATTATGTAGGTGGAACTTTACAAAAGAAATCTCTGGGGTTTACCCCAGTGTGAGCCGTTGCTTTAAGTCATTTGCCAGGCACTTGAGAGTTTAATATCATCTTTTGATACAGTATTTTTCTAAAGTGATTTTGGAGATTACATAGAGGGAAAAGGTAAAAATAAACCTGAATGGGAGGGTTTTGTTGCAAAAACAGCTTTAGAGCCTGACAGAAAAGTCATGAATGTCTTCCTCAAGAACGAAACCCTGGCAGTATAGGATATCATTTCTTAGCTTGCAAAGTTTTCAGTGAACTGTCTAAAATACCAATGTGCCGATATCAAGACAGGCAGATGGAAAGGAGCTGATAAGCTGTAGACAAAGGAAATATCTTTAAATATTTTTTCAAAGATATATCATTTTAATGAACAAAGCATAGAGATGGGCTTGGATCAAAGTACTGAACCAAATACACATTGGAAAACACAAAGGGTCTGTTTCACGAACAATTTTAAGATGTTGATATTTGTTCAAATTTCCTAAAAAAATTATACATGATAGACTGAACAGGGTGTGGAAAGACAGGAAAAAGCATGACAAAATGAAGCTCCAAGAGCGTCAGTAGCTGATGGAGATCTAATAACCCACCTTTCCTGAATGAGTGGTTAGAAGAAAAGATAGCATATTTTCCTCATTTCTAGAACCAAAAGAGAACACAACATAACTGACAGATTTCTCCAAGTGTTTAATGAGTCAGTCTCCCCACAAAAAGTGAACAAAACCTCCAAAACATATTGTTGAAAATTTATGGACCTTCTGTAAACAGAGATCTCATTATGGAGGTATGGTTTTTTTGAGTGGTTGGAATCAGTTCCCCCTTATATTTGGGCAAACCCAAGCCCTGCAGATTATATGTGCAGCAGGATGGAACTAATACAACTCCATTCAAGTTATTTTAATGTCACTGATTTATTCTGGCTAAGAATCTGGATTTATTTCTATACTGCCCTAAGTTTATAGATTTCCACTACGTACTTAAGATTTTTCCCACAGTTAACAACAACTGTAAGATGAAACTTAAGCAGACTCGGGTTGAGATCTGGGTAAAGCATAAAATTTGTGGGATTTGCAAAGCACATAAAAGCCTATTTCCCCTCCAGGTGATCCCTTTGAAATGGGCTGCAGTCTCAGGAAAGAGACACTTTTCTTGGAAAGAGTCTAGTTTGACTGCTCAAGCTAAGAAATACACTTAATTCTGAAGTAAACTATGGTGGAAGTAAATATGCCAGAACCTGTAATCTACATACAGAGGAGATCTTCATACCCAGGACCAGGCATATTTCCCTCCTGTGCCCTCCCTGCCCATTCTGTGCTCCACTAGCTCCCCCTCAAAATAAAGTAATAAAAATTCAAATGAGTTTTCAGAAAAATATACCTGTGAAGGGGAGACATCTCCTGTCACTTTAATAACACACCAGGTTAATAATATTAAATCACCAGAGGCCAAGGAAATGTCACTGGAAATATTTAAGGCTCCCCACTCAAGAGTGATGAGACTTTCAAGTAGCTGGGAGAGAATCAGAACGGGATAGCAAGGATTGGCGAGGCCAATCCTGGCCCATAAGGAAAAGTCATTTTGCAGGGGTTGGCTTCTCATTTAAGGAACATGCAATATATTAACAAAATAAAAGCTTATCTAATCCTGGAAGTGAAATTTATGCTGGTGAAAAGGGGCAGGACAGCTCTGCAGACAGCAGTCCCCAATTTATGCCCCAAACCAGTAGAAGATAGACAAGAGTGGGGCCAGTTTCCAACCTTTTGCTCTGCCAAGAGACTAGTTCCTCAGTTGATGTCAGAAGTGATAATTTTACTGACATAAACATAATCATGCCCATTTGAACTGGCCATTACTTTTGCTTGGGTTTTGACCATACTTTGATCCACCTGGATGTTTTACCAAGGCAACCAGCCTTAAAACAAACCTACCAACCAGAAATACAGACATCTCTTCTAACGACAGATGGACAGCATGAGTTTAAGGCTGGCTGGGATTGCCAGAATTATACAAAGCTTTTTGACAGAGCTGTGGGATTTGTGTCATTAAAAAAAAAATAAAAAAATGAAATGGTATTGAACCCCAAATATAACTGGACTGTGTGAAAGTGACCCCTCCTTAGCTCAAAAGATCTTCTCTGGAGTTTTTCTGATTTATACCAGCTAAAGGTAAAATCCTTTTCAACTAGGGGATAATCCGCATTTGTCTGGTTCTTGAGCTTGCTGGACAAACGATTCAGGAAGAACAGGGAGTGAAGTGGGTCTGCAGTTTGAAGGACCTTTACAGCTCCTGCTGCTCACAGCTCTGCTTCCCTTTCCATCAGAAGGAAGACTCGAGCACAAATACTACTTGTTCAGACTCTAAGTTGTCAGACAAAACATAGGGCAGGCAAAACCTTATCCATAAAAAGCACACAAATCTCAGTTTGCTCATATCTCTGCAAATACAACTTCTGACTGGTGTAGTGACAAACCCCCCCGAAATGGATTGAAAAGGTGGGCACTCATAACCTAAAGGTGAGAATGAAAAGAAAGTGGATTGTGACAAATGTGAGGTTTCAGCTTCCAGTAAACGTTGATCCTTCCTTGGTAGGCAATCATGCAGAGTCATGCCAGCCACCTTCTGAACTCGGTGGAAAGCAGTCTCCACCCAAGAAAGAAAACTGGCAAATACAATTCCAGCCTTACAAAACACTCTCTAGAGCTGATGCCACACCCCTGATCAACAGATCTGATCGCTGCACCAGGCAAATTGGCCAAATTATTAGAAACTAAACAAAACAATTAGTGAACACATGGACACATCTTTCTTTGGGAAGAGTCAATATAGCTGTTTTAGAGGGAAGTCATGCCTCACAAATCATTCTGGGGTCTTCTAAGTAATTAAGAAATATATCAGTAAGGATGATGTTGTCAATGTAGTGTTCAGGAATTAAAAAACAAAACCCCAAACCTCTCATGGTAATATCCCAAAGCTCTTAAAGAAGCTATAACCTAGTGGGATGAGAGGAAAAGTTTTCTTGTTAACTGCTTATAAGGACAGGAAGAAAACATATTCAAATATTCATAAATGGGCTGGAAAAGGGGATTCATAACAAGAAGATTAAGTTAGTCGAAGACACAAAATAACTGAGCGTAGTCAAATTTGAAGCTGACTATAGAGAATCGCAGAAGACTCTTGAGATACAGAATGATTCAGGGATGAAATGACAGACGAAATTCAATGCTGGTAAGTGCTGAGCAATGTACATGGGGAAAATAAGCCTAACTCTCTATTTCTAGTCAGGAATGGGATCTTGGAGTCATTGTGGGTAGGTCTATAAAGATGTTGGTTTAGTGCTCAGAAATGCTCAAAAAGGTAAATAAAATTGCAGGAACTGCTGGAATATCAGTGAAGAAAACATGAAGCACAGTTGTGCCGCTGTATAAATCTACAGTTCACCTAAAGCTCCAATTGTGTATGTAATTTTAGTCTCCCCATTTCAGGGGGAAAAAAAAGTAAAGAACAAAAAAGAAAAAAAAGAGATAACTAAAAATGGAAAATGTGCAGAGAAACGGACCAAGGATCAAAGACTTGTAATGGTGTGCAATGAGAGCCTTACTAACCAAGGGCTCGCGAAAGAAAATTCAAGAGGTTAGAAGACAGGTCTGTAAAGTTCTGGGTGGAAAGAGAGGAGTGCAGAATGGGGCCCCAGACTGTCTTGCATCGGCATGACTATGGGGCACTCTACATAGTCATTTTGCAAGTGGTTTCAAATAAATGAAACAAGCCCCTTTTCAAACCACACACATTTCAGTCCTTACCTCAGGATGCTATGGGAGGTCCTGTAGCTTCAAAAGGGGAGAAGAAAACTCAGACAGGGTATGAACATCTGTGGGTTTGGTGGTTTTTTAAATACCAGACACTCAGGAAGCCCTCCAACCATCAGCTGCTAGAACCTGGCAAAGAACTCCATAAGACAGGTTGGAATGACATGCGCAAATCATTTTTGCACTAAGGACTTGCTCCTTTCCTCATGGAGGGTTTTGATCTGACCAAGCTTGGTGGCATACGGGGCCATCACTCCCGCCCCCAAAGAAGTTAGAAGGGGAAAGAGCTACGTTCAAATGTCTTCCTACAAGGCAAAGCCTTATGTCACATTCTCTCTCTCACACACCAATGTGTTTAGCCCTCTTGGGAGCCATGAGGCTACTGTACAGTAAAGGAGAGTCAGACCACACAGGTCAGATGCACCCAGTCAAGGGTGGTTGCAGTAGTGCTGAGGAACAGTGGCTCCGTGTCCCCTTCCCTGCCACAGCACATGCAGTACCAGGCAAGCTCGTAGGGGAGAGGGACTACAGTCCAGTTAGCTCTCCAGCATACTCCGCTTTCCAGGAAATATTGCCATGAACCAAGTAATAAAGCAACATTTGTTTATGCAACCTAAACATTTTAAACAGGTTTTGTAGCAGCTGGTCCTTTCTGTGTGCTGTATGTCTGTCACAGGAGCAACCCGCTTTCATTCTCCACAAGGTGCCACCAGAACCAATGTCACTTTTCATAATAATGGACCAGATTCTCTACAGGTGTAAATCATTCCCTCTAGATCAATAGTGATAGGCCAGTTTATATCAGATCAGGAGCTAGTTAAATAACAGTTATGTTGGAGATTTCTTGAAAAGGGTAGGAGTTTTTCATTGCATGTGAGGATTGAAGAACAAGATCAGATGGGTTTCACGTGCATCAAAACAGGACAAAAAAGGTATTGTTCAGTGCAATACAGATGTTTCTTTTAGTGAAAGAAGAGAAAAAACCTGTACTTGTTTTTTTGTTTATTTGATGTTTCCCCTCCCTACATTGTCCCAGAAGAGAAAATAAGCTGATAAATTCTATATTAGCACTAACGCATGTATCAACAATACTGACATGTTTTCAGTTGAATTTCCAGTTCATTCTATTTTCCATCTCACAATGAAATTCAGTTCAATTGAAAGATTCAATAGTAATTGGAAATAGGCTCTGGAAATTGCGTAATCTACTTCTCAAAGACCCAGAAATTAACAAACAAACAGAACACACACAAAACTAAAGTAACCACATTCTATAAGGATGTAATAAGTCAATTAAATTCATGCACAATGTGATTCTTGGCTGATGGCAGAATACAAAGAGAGAGGTCAGATCCTGTTTTCAAAAAGGAGCCTCATGAAAAGGGAAGCAAATGGAAATGTCATTATTGAACATTATGATGAGAGATGAAAGGAGTCTCATCCAAAAAAGCTCCAAGGGGGTGAAATGTAAATTGTTCAGAAAGGAAGCAAATGAAAGGGGATGTGATAAAGTCAGCGATGAGTAAACATGGGGAAGAGCTGCAACTCAGGTTCAGATGATAACAGTAATAAATACTAAAGGGCCTGATACGTAGCAGGTAGAGATCAGCACAGTTTCATCATCTTCAGTGGGGCTGCACAGATTCACACCCACTGAGTCTTGTCCTACAATAGCACTCAGTATTTAGGTAGCTCTTTCATCTATTGCTATTGTGCACAAACTATTATCTTCACGCACATATGGAGAAAGGGAGGGGGGTCAAAAGGCCTTGTGGGTTTTCATTTTTTCTCCTAACTGCAGTTGTGCATTTTAGTTGTTAGGGGATTCGAGGAACTTGTTGAAAGCCAGAGCCAAGTCATCTCCAAACAAAACTGCATGCGTGAAATTTCTGAAGAGAGATTAAATCATTCATTCCAAAACAGATGCTGCCAAAATGCCCAAGGGAGTCAAAGGACTTGTCCATACAACACAACTCAGGGCTACATAACACCAGTTAAGATCCCTCATTGAGATGGCTTGAATATAGAAAAAAAGAAGTACAGCATTCGCTCAGTTGTCCATCGGGACTGCTTCTCTGGTTTCAAGGACAGACACCGAAAGGACGTTCTTTCATAAGAAAACACCCATGTTTGGAAATGTTTATGCCTAAGAAAGGGTTGGATTAGATCAAAAGGGTCAATTTTGAGAGATCATTACCTAAATTAAAGTTGACATATATATCTACGATGCCTGCAGGAATTCTATACATGGGCAATGGTGAAAGGGGATCCCTAACCCATATTTCATGCCTGCTCTGTTACAGGGTTCCTGGTGGCAGCTACATGTGAAATGAAAGCCCTGCAGAGACATCATTTTCTTAGACAAGTTAATCATTCCATAAAGGCACTCCTTACTCCCTGCCGTGAACTGTTGCGTAGCTCTGCTGCCTGCTGTTAAACTGATTCAACTCAAAACTGGTTGCCACTCATTTATGAAGAGGTAATCCCTGTGCTTGGCATATGCAGGTTTGTTTAATATGTGAAGCTCCATGAGATCCACTGGGATGGAAGGTTCTCAATGGATGCTCATCATCATCAAATGCAAGATGATAGTTAATTAGCTTGCATGTCTCTCGGTACCCCGTGAGAATAGCCATTCAAGCTTGACAGAGATAACTTGCCTGAGAAGTGAGTAATCCTGATAAATGTAACTCCAGGAAAGGACAGTAGAAATTAGAGAGGCTGAAGCAGTATCTCTCCATATAAGACTATGAATTTTGATCACACTTCTACCATTCCGTAAGTTAATGCTGACATCCTGGCTGGACTGAAGGTTAGGCAAGTGATATTTGGTGCTTACACCATCACCAACTGTATGAACACTGCCTCTGGATATTCATAGCTAACCCTGTTGTAACAAGGGGACATCAAGAAGTACTTTTGTCCACTACGTTCCAATGCAAATATAAGAAATAAAACATTTTGAAAAATCTGGTTTTTTAATAAAAGTCAGCTATAAATGCTCAGCACCTGCAACAGTCTGATCCTTTCCTTAGAAGTCTCTGAATGAATGCAAATGCCTTACTGCAGGCAGCCACTATTAAAAATTATGTCACCTGGCTGCTATATGGCAAACGCAGAAACAACAACCTTTTAATTGTGTTACTAATGCAACATACAGACTTCCTATATGCATTTATTATTACTGATGATGAAACACCACAAAAAAACCCACCCTTAAAAAGTGACACGCATATCCAAGTCCAGCCACGCGTAAAGATGTTTTCCAAATCTGGGCCACAGTTTGTGAAACCTGACGAGTGGAAAGGTGTTCTGTAAGATATTATTATCAGGAATTTTATAAAACTTTGAAGGTTATTATTGCTCCAGATTAGGTTGAAATGTTTAATTATGAACAGAGAGAGGGGTTTTGGCCTTTTCAAAGGCTAGGAGCCTTTATTGATTTTATTAGTCAAAGAAGGTGATAATTTTTATATTAATAACCAGAGAGCAATTTCTCTGTTAAACAGTGATTATAAAATACTAACTGAAATATCATTGGAAAAGTCCGAGGAAGGTCACTCTTTTTTCTTATTTCTTGTAATCAATCTTACTCTATCAAAGGCTTCAGAAATATAGCAATAATCTAAGTTGAATTGTGGGCACTTCTGAACTTGTGGGCAGATGTGGCAATCCCTTCCCGGTTAATTGAGGCTGGATCAAACGAAAGCCTTTGATTGAATGAACTATAATTGCTTGCTCGATAGCTGCAAACATGGTTGGCTACCTGATGTGTTTGCTAAATGGCTGTATGCCTTATGCAAACACGTCTGTGGAAGGCCCTGGATAAACAGACAGATGGAGGCTGGACAGGAGTGACTTCAAATCAACTGAGCGAGCAGGTGCAATTCACCTTTGCAGCTTTTGGGGTATTTTTTCTAGGATTACACATGGGAAGATGGGACAGGTTTCAGCACACCCTGCCAAGGTGCCTGGGACATCCTGCCCTCATAGCCAGCACCATCCCCTTGCCCTGGGAGCTTGTGGTGCCACTGAGACCTCTCTGCACAGCTGGGAAGTTAGAAACAGTTGGATGCAATGCCAAGAATCACAGTTTCACTGTGCTGTGGGCTACCAGACCACCATGGCTCAGCCATAGTTGGCTTGGCTGGACCTCTGGTTTTTATTTCAATTGTTACCTTTAGATGGGAGTTGCCTTACTGCAACAGGGCAGAGGCTCAGGCAGTCCAGCAATCCCTTCAGCAGCCAGCATCCCAGTCTCGCAGTACTTCTCAAGAAGCCCTGTAGCAAATCATCACGGGATGTCCTGCCCACAGGCGCATGTTTCTTTCCTAGCCCTCATAAATTAGCAGCTGCTTTATACCCCGAAGCATGAAGTTCTCCATCCCTCATACATTTTTTATTTTCTCTAATAGAATTTCTCATTATTCATATGAATGTCTAATCCTTTTGTGAATCCTCCAAAGCTCTTGGCTTCAATAATGTCTGTGGTGTTGAGTGCCACATGTTAATTATGTGCTATGTAAGAAAAGTATTTCTTACTATCAGCTTTAAATCATTTACTTAAAAAAATAATGGTTAAATAAACCATAATAGACTATAGCATTGCATAGATAGGGCACAGCTTGCCTTAAAAATTAATTCTGTTTTTTTGAACACTGGGAAACTGAGGTATGAAAGGACGGTACTTACAATTGGTCATTCGCTGCTAGATATAAAGATGGAACCTAGGAGTTCTGCTACTTATATTCTTTCTATAAAAAGAAAAAAATATGTTTTCCCATATACTGAAAGCTGATTTAGACATCTCAGGTTTTCATGTTCATTTTAAGGAACAATCTCATTGCTTTGCACTCATAAGGAAAAAAGCCTGGCACTCCTATCTGATACAGAGACTGTGCTAGAAGAAATGTCAAGGATCACATTCTGCCAAATCAAGTTTACTGTGACCCACTGAGAACCACAGATAAACTTCTGAAAAATAAAAGACTAACATGGGACAAAAGCTACTGGGAATTCTCTGTACTGGACAGGATTAAAGTCATTCTGACTCTTCTAGTGCCAATAATCGCCGAGAGAAAATTTGATTTTCCCTCACCATAAATAACTTTATATATTTTATTTGCTAATATTAATGGGATGGTGTGATGAACAAACTCGTGCAAAATATACCCTACTTACCAATATGTAGAGAAAGACTCTGTGATAAAATAACCACCCTCACCCCAAATATACACCTCATCCACATATAAAAAATAGCTGAGGACAGGGAATTACTTTCCTGCTGCTTCTGGCTTATGTGTTGTATATAATGGTTTCTGGAAACATTTTTATCATGCAGGGATAAAGGAGATGGAAAATAATCATCCTTACTTATCTAAGTATGGTATTTAGATGACCCTCATTACCACTGTATTTGAGTGCCTCCACACATTTAGTGTATTTATACTCTGAAAATCTCATGCCGCAAGAAAGTGTTGACAGTCCCATGTTACAGGAAAGAACAGAGGGAAGAGGTAACTTATTCAAGATTACAGAGAAGATCTGTAGCAGTGTAGAAACTTGAACCCAGGTCATCCAAGTTTTAACTTATTGCTCTATCTACTGCTGTAGCCTGCCTTATTGACCCAGGCTTACAACCCATTTTGTCTATCTATAAAGCAGGAATTCATTAGTAAAGAGAAACGTCTCAGAAAATGCGATGCTGTACCCAAGAAACCTTTCCTGTTGGAAGCGATATAGGTAGTATTGTGAAAATGGCCAGTTGCATTTTTTTTTCAGCCAAAATGGACTGATTTTAATCCCAGCAAGCATTACATGGGATAGGAGTGCCATCACCTCCCAGGCTCAGATGGTCAAATGCCCCAGTGAGACCCAGCCACACTCACAAGAAATGGCTGATGGAGAAGAAAATTGAGAGACGTTTCTGAAGGCTCAGGTGACCACTGAACTATCTTCTCCTCTTACTGAAGAGGAAAGAATCTGAGAAGAGCTAGAAAACAGGGCCTGAAATGGTTTTAATTCTCCTCATTTAAAAATATGCATGTCCCATACAGATAAAGGTATAATATTACTCCAGTCAGAAGCCATTATACAGTGCCTTCTCAATTCTTACTCATAGAATCATTAGGGTTGGAAAGGACCTTTAAGATCATCGAGTCCAACTGTTAACCTAATACTGCCAAGTCCACCACTAAACCATGTCCCTAAGTGCCACATCTACACATCTTTTAAATACCTCCAGGGATGGTGACTCCACCACTTCCCTGGGCAGCCTGTTCCAGTGCCTGACAACCCTTTCAGTGAAGGAATTTTTCCTAATATCCAGCCTAAGCCTCCCCTGGTGCAACTTGAGGCCATTTCCTCTTGTCCTATCCCTTGTCACTTGGGAGAAGAGACCAGTACCCACCTCACCACAACCCCCTTTCAGGTAGTTGTAGAGAGCCATAAGGTCTCCTCTCAGCCTCCTCTTCTCCAGACTGAACAACCCCAGTTCCCTCAGCTGCTCGCCATCAGACTTGTGCTCCAGACCCCTCACCAGCTTCATCGCCCTTCTCTGGACACGCTGCAGCACCTCAATGTCCTTCTTGTAGTGAGGGGCCCAAAACTGAACAGTATTCATAGAACATCTTTCCCTTGTTTACAGTTTAATTTAAATTAATGTTTTAATTTTTCAAACAAACAGTGACATTGTTTATGAATGCATTACCATTGAATAATCTCTCTTGAATATCAATTAACTTAAGCAATTTTAAACTACAAAGCCCTTTTAGTCAGAAGCATGTGCTCACAGAAACAGATTTGTTTAAAACAACCAAATTTCATCAAGTTTTCAGCTCTCACCAGAAATCAGTATCTGCAAGGACCGCTAGCTGTATTCTAGAAAGGAGGACTGTGATGGGGTATATATGGTCTATAGAGCAGTAGTTCAGCAGGAGCCAGCATCATGTCTTACATCCACTCCAAATGTGACCAAGACAACAATTAGACGCCATAGAGTGTATGATGAGGTAGGACCGGCTGCGGGGGCACTTACAAGATGCTCTGCAGTACATCAAAGGCTGAGATGCTGCAGAAATTAGAATTAGTCAGCAGTTCAGGAAAACAGTGAGAAATAGGGTCTGCCTCCTGCTTAACACAGTGTCTGTCTGGTGGAAACCAGAGGAGACTGGGTATATCATCTTCCATTTCCTTGTCCCTGTGCAGCGGGAAATGATGGCTCAGAGGTGAGAGCTCAAAAATCACAAGTCCCAGACTGGGGAGGCAACTAAACCAGAAATGCAGCTATGAACTTTAATTTACCCTGAGAAAAGTGAGCCATGAAGACCAACAGATAAAGTTCATGGCTGAGGTATGTTGTTAGGCCTGATCCAGCACAGGGAAGAAGCATGACCTCTGATGAAGCTCTCTGACAGGCAGTTTGTTTTTGTGGTTTATTTGTTTTGTTGGTTTGGCTTTGTTTTTTTCTTTTTTTTTTTAATTTTCCACCAAGATAGAAGGAAAACTTGGTTTCCACTGAATTCCGACTGGTCTGGATCATGCTCTACATGGAGCTGAGCAGGGATAGAGCTGGGGTGGCTCTGGGGACACACATGCCACACAGCGCCTGTCCTTAAGGCTCCTTCTTGCTCTCAGCTTCATCTGCAGCTCTGGCAGCAGGAGCTGAGACTGTTGAACTGGGACAATCATCAGTCCTTGGACAGGGTCTTTCCTCTGCTGCTTCTAAGCATGCAAACACATTAGGAGAATTTTAGCTGCCAGGTGACTCCCCAGAGCCCTGAAAACTCAGACCTCAGCCACAAAAGAGCATGAGCCAAGGAGATTACAAGTTGCAATCTGTGGTCAACACCTCCATGATCCCAAATTAGTTCAGCTCCTTACATCTTGCTCATGGGGAAGACATGTACTGTGAGTGAATGCCTCAGCCTGCCTCACAGGGGCTGAGCTGACAAATGGAGGCTGCAATATTTCAATCAATGGGGGGAAGAAAAAAAAAAAAAAGAAGAAACGAAGCAGTCGGAGAAGACAGAGACATTATTGATGCTTCTATTACAGTCTGAAATTGGTCACTGTGGAGAAAAACAAGTAGCCACAGAGCGGACCTGGCCTGACCTTTCACTCCTCAGCAGGCAGCAGATTGGTCATTCTAGTCACTGCCAGTGAAAAATGAGGCTGAAATCTTCTTCTTTTGGTGGATGAGGGACAAGTGCTCAGTCCCCATAACAGGAGAGAATTCACAGGTCGGGGACGGAAGCTGTAGCCCTCACTGTGGGCTCCAGAGAGATTACCATATGACACACCAGGACAGGGAATGAGGGATTGATTTGCTGCTTAACATGAGTGGTTTGTGTTCAAATGCAAAAGGACAGACTCCTCAGAAAGCGAGAGGAGTTTAAGTTTAAGAGTGATGGACAAACCAGAGCAGAAAAAGATGTGCACCGAGCAAAACAGCGAGGCAGGGACATTTCAAACCAGGCAGTAAAATGGTGAAGAACAGGGTGGAAAAAAGCACGGAAGGGAAATTTTGACTACAAAATACCGAGACACAACCAAGTGAACTGGGGCAACTCAGACCAAGCCAGGTACTTGTACAAATTCAAAAGGAAGGATAGCTTTGGGACTAATCCACAGGGCATAGGGCCTGGAGTACCAATTTTGCACTAGTCTCTTTTACAAACTTTCATACAGCCTTGGATAAAGTCCCCTTGACTTTCTCAGTGTCACCGTTCCACAATAGCTATACAAATGCTTTCCTTGTCTACTGGGGCAATACAGTCTCTGAGGCATGTATCTAGAGGGAGTACTTGATACCTTCTTAACACAAGTCATAAATAAAAGAGATAAGATTTTCCAGCAACAGAGCAAAACCAGTATGCTTAAGGCCAGTTGAAATCAATCAGACATCTGCAGGAAGCCCCATCTTGGTGTGAAGGAGAGCAGAGGACAGCTATGGGCAATAATATCAGCCCATCTTAATGGGCTTGGCTCCCATGATAAGATTCAAGAAACAGCACTTACCTTCCTATTACCACTCTGAACTGACTTGGGTGGTGAACTCTAATGAAGAACAGACGTCAGAGAGGTGCTTTAGAAGAACAGGTCGCAAACGCTCATAATAAATCTGTTCGGATGCACTTTGGGGAATGTAAATCACTTAAATTATTAAATTGTCGAGCTGTTGGGACTTGGGCAGGTTGAGAGCTGTTGCAGTGAAAGCCACTGCAGCCCAAAGTAAGCAGGGCAAGAAAGGAAACAAGCACATTTAAAATTCAAGCTGCTCCACTTGTGCTGTGGCTTGTAACCATCAACTGCAGCTGTATGTCTTTACTTAATGAGTCATAGGGCCGGAATGGTTTGGGCTACAAGGTGGAGGAAGAGGAGGAAATAAGGATTGGACAGTAACAGCAGAGAAGTGAGAGAAGGCAGTAAAAACACTTGACTGTGGAGCAAAGTTTAGAATAGAAGAAAGATATATATGACACAATGGTGATGTGATAGCTAGCTCTTCAATTTAAAATGCAGCTATGATATATGTAGAAAGGCACATCAATTGACTTGCTCAAGCATGTTAAAGGTATGGAGTTGGATTCAGGTCGACTCCTCTGCCCATGCCACCTGCCCGCAGTGTGAGAGTGTCTCCATCTTAAACCTAGGTGGGCTACTTCACCTGCGTATGCCCATTCCTATCTAAAGGCTGTCTATAATCCAGCTCTTATGATATTTAAACATATTCTCCTAATTAACAGCCTGAATTTATTAATGGTCTGTTTATACCCATGTGTTCTTTCAGCATTGTCCCTTTGACTTAATAGCTCTTCTCCTTCCCTGCTGTTATGCCCCAATCTACTTATATATGCAACAATCACCTCCTCTTTTTCAGCCTTCAGTTTTGCTTGGCTAAAAAAGCTAAGCTCCTTAGTCGTCTCTTGTAAGAAAGGATCTTCATTCCCAGACCGTAATTTAGTATTCTATTGTTTGAAAAACACCTGTCAAAAGTTCATTATTTCCTCCTCCTTTTTACTTGGCAAAAATTCAGAATTTTGAGCAAAACCAAATGTAGTACTTTTTCTGCCTACTGCTACCACCAGCAGCCTGAAGACTGACTCAAGTTACTATAAGGAACAGCACAGGCAAACTGTGCAAGCAATTCAGTCATCAAGGGAGTTTAATTCTACCAACCCACCTGAAACCTTTTTAATTTGCTTTTCAAATGCATTTTTAAGAAGCAAATCCTGCCTGTGACAAAAACACACGGGTATTATTTGCAAGAAATAGTGTTTATTCATCAAAGTCGATAGGAATTTTTCTGGTTTATATAGATCAGGTCCTATTCATTTACAGATGGCACAGTTCAGAGAATATCCAGCCACAGATAAATGCTGGACTTTGTTGATATGATATCTTGTGTCTCTCTGTACTTAAGGGCTTTAGAAATTGATTAACTGAAACCCTTATCAGGAAGGTAACTATTATAATACTCATTTTACTGACAAGGAAAATAGAGCACAAAAAAGCTTAGCGACAGACACAAGGTTACACAGTGCATTAGTGGCAGGAATACTGATTCCATCTCCATCTCCCTGGTTTGACCATTAGATACACTCCCTTAATCAGAATCTTCCCCCAAGCCCTCCGCCTAATTTTACTTGCTTTTTTTTAAAATACATTTTCCCCTGCCTTTCAACATTTTCTAGTCTGGCTGGAAGCTATGGGAAAAACACTGCCTATATACAAAAAGTTGGCCTCAGCAGTATTTTAAGTATGACAAGGAAAAAAAAAAAAAAACCTCACTGAAAGAGCATATCCTCATAAGATTTTCAGCCTGAATTTGCAGCTTCAGAGAATTGAGCTAAGCCACCGAACGGCTGGGTGCTTTATATGAAGCAAACCTCTTAAGGCTTTGCATTCATGCATTATTAGTAGCTTCATTCTATATCTAAGTTACTTATATGGCTGCTAATTACCACAGAATCCTAATGCCTCATCTTAATGTATTTATCTTTACTGCAGCCCAGCGGCGCAAGACAGTGTTGAGACTCCTGCTCCATGGACAATATTTATGTTACAGAAGACTCCAGAAAATGCGGTCTTCAGCGTGATTATAAGCTGAGTCTTCCTCTACTTCCCACGCTACAGGCAGACTTCAGGTTACACCTGGTAATGCCTCCATGAGCTTGGCCTTTTGGGATCTGTATGCTCTGGCCACATAGAGATCAGCCAGGCTGGCGTGGAGAGGTCCCTACAACTTGCAGGTTAGATATATCAAGGTGTCTATATAAACTTTTGAGAGTTCAAGCTTAAGTGACTTGCCTGAGGTCACCCAAGAAGTGTGTGGCAGAGAGAATTTCACCATGGTCCTGTGAGCGCTTTCCTAGTTTAGCAGCAGTGACAAATTCTGACTGAAATTAGAATTAAATATGCAGGAAGAGGTGAAAACACCAGCACCCGGACTCCATTTCGGGACTGTAATGAAGGAAAACGTAAAACAAAAGTTGTAAGATAACAACCAGTATCTACGTTTTTTCATCAGCCTGAGAAATGTTTCTTCTTGCTCTCATCTCCTAACTCCAGTTTAATGATTAAAACGGATGCGTGAGCAACTGGTATTCAGGATTGATCACTTCTACAAGGAGGCCATTTCATTGTAAGTCTAGAGATTGTTCCCCTTTGCCAAGAAGTGTCCTTCAGGGCTTTTGGATACCTAAAATGTTGCTAAAATCTTGACCTAGCTCTTTTGCCCTGGGGCAAATTCTACCTGTAATTATTAGGACCAGGAATGCTCACCTAGTCCAGGAGTCTGACTACTTGAACATTTATCTCCATAAGCTTTACACATTAATAAATAATTTATCCCCAAAATGCACTTAAATTAGATCTATAATCCCACCATGAGGTTCTGGTGGTGTGAAGAGACCTCCTGACTTTGCTGCTATCATTTATAATGCCACCATAAGCCATCAGTGGAATTGCAGCATTATTATTTATAGCACCGCTTATATTGTTCCTTATATCGTTTATTATACTCAATTGGAATGGCCCCAGCTAGTCAGTATGGAAAGATGCTGCACAGTTACCAGCTTAGGCTATTTCTTAGCACAGAAATGCTACCTTCTTAAGGAAGCAGAGATGTTATCGGTGTGAGGATGGATATAAATTGCCTGGCCATCCTGTCCTCATTTCTGCTAGTCCTTCCATTCAATTTGGTTAGTATTATGGGGGATGGCACAGAGGCTGAATCTTTCAGTGGTTGCTTCTGCTTTCCAGCTTGAGGAGGGCAGACTGCACCCCTGACAATGCACTAACCTCTGCAGAAACGTTACAGGAAAGGGGACAAGAAATGGTCGCATATAACCACGCACCTTTCCCCCATCTCCTCTCCTGCGCTTACACTATTCAGATGAGAGCTAGACCTCTGCAAATACGAATCCCGTCCTCATTACTGTCAGAAGCAGGTTAAAATTACTAAATCAGGGATTCAAAAAAAAGAAAAGTGTCAGATTTAAGATCACCTAGGTATCCCCAATGGTGTGTCTTTCCAGATGCATTATGATAATTTTTAATGACATCATCTTATGCTATTTTTATCACAGCTTTTTTTTTTTAAATGGATAGAACATGAGAGTGATCTCCAAGGTGGGGGGGCAGGTGGGGGGGTGCAGTACTCTGCTTCACTTATCTAAAACTGCTCTTGCAAAATCTAACTTGCAACAGATGTTCAGCATGACAAACCAGAACCCAGATGATTAAAAGCAGTTAAAAGCAGAGTATTTCAATGGGAAAAGTTGCAAGCATAACCCATAACAAGCCATTGCATTGCCACTGTCCTGTCTTGCCCAGGGCAGTCCTAAATAGATAGGATAAACTCTCTTAAATGCTTACAAAAATTCTGCCTCTCTTTTTTTTTTCCCTTAGCTTGCCTGAATTTATTCCAGCGACCCATTTGTTTCCTTGCATCTCTATCTCAGTGCTGACAGGTTTCACGCTCCCCAATTTAGCCATTAGCTGTAGGGTTTGGCCTAGACAATTTGTTCCCATAAAATACGGCGCTGACAGTCGTGAGGGTACGGAGCTGCCTCTGCAGACGCTCCTCTCCAGAGCCGGTGCCAAGCGTGCAGCCACGCGTCCAACTCCCGTGGGCTGTTTGTCGGAGGCTGCCCCGGCTGCTGTGTGTGCTGCAGCCCCCAGGGATGCGCTGCCGGAGGGAGCAGCCACGTCCCCCCTGGGGTGCCGAAGGGACCTGTCCTGAAGAGACCTGTCCTGCCTGCAATGTTTGCTGGCCCCGCGTGACAGGCACAAGTACCTGCTGCTCTCCCACTTTTGCAATCAAGTCTACGAGAAAATACAAAGCAGAAAGGAGGGAAGGGAGAAGCAGGCGAAGGATCTGGGCAGCTAAAAGTGGGAATAAAGAAAATGAGGAGGAAGATTTCATATTCCTGTAGTTTATACTTCTGCACAGCCAAGCAAGGCAATGATAATGCAGCACATAGTTGGTGAATATGTCATGAACATCAGTCTGGATTTTAGGACGCAGCAGAATCCCACCAGGAAAGAGGGTTTAAATCTTGCAGCAGGAACACAGGAAATAAGTCCTTTTGTAACATCCTCCCTTAAGAAAACACATCAACACATTGGAATCAGAAGGCTTTTCCAGGTTAATTTAATTATTTTATTTTTTTTCTGGAGTTTGAGAACATCAGAGTTCAATTAAGCAGAGCAACCACCCACCCCCCTGAAAGCAGCAGCCAGGCAGACAGACTTCGGGGATTTCATTTTTCTTGTAGAAAAGAAAAAAGCCAAGGAAGGAGGGGGATATGACTGCGCTGCCATGTGGAATCATTCATTTTACACTGATCCCCATCAGCCATCTGAAGCTTTGCTTAAATAAACATAGGGATTGAGGATTTCAGAGGCAGTTCCCACTTGTCTTCCTGTGCAGACAGACCCCGGCAGCAGGACACAGGGAGCATAGGGAGGGCTCAGCCCGGGGTGGTGGAGAATCAGCCCCTCTGTTTCTCAGGTTCACTTATTATTTGGCTCTTTTGGTTTTCTTCTGTATATTTCTGGAGAATTAGAAGTCAAACCAGGGCAGTTAGGTAATGAGACAGGCTCAGGGGAAAGACCAGCTGTCAGAGCCCCTAAGTTGCTTTCTGTGCCCCTTGTAAAAACCTGGTACAAATCTGAAACACTTCAAGCTGGCTGGGATGCATATGCTGCTCAGCAAAGCAGGATGGGGCAGTTTAAGAGGCTAAATATCCTTTTTTTCATCATGAAAGAATTGCAAGAAAATAAATGATAGTGCTGGTATCTCCATTTTATAGCTGGAGAAGCTAAAGCTTGGAAAGACGGTTGTATCCAAGGTCATAGAGAAAGGTCAGTATCACGGTCAACTAAATAACCCAGGGGTCTCAACTCTGTCACACTGGCTGCGAAGCTAGGGAGAAGGGTTTGCATCCTTCCTTTTTCTAACTACCCCTGGGGAGGTCTGCACAGGGAACATTGGCTTACAGCAGGATGGACCCCAGGCCCCAGTGCCAGACGAATTCTGCGCTGCCTCCATCCCTGGCTCAGTTTCCTCTGACCAGCAGGATTATTTCCCAGCTGCTCAGTATGCTGATGCTAATAGGCCTGTCTGCATGTCCAACTTGCTTTTAACAGGGCAAAACCTTCCTGGGCAAACAGTGCATTATCAGAAATGTCCCAGCGATCAGCTTGTGGCATGACATGGGTTGGTATAGCAGACCAAGCTCAGGACTGTTTTCTCGAGCAGGCAGATGTATGGGGGGGCCAAAGAGGGGCTCTGCATTCGCCGGTGGGGACACCAGTGTCTGAAGAGCTGAGGCAATCAGGCCAGAGAGAGCTTCAAATGATGGGGGTTTGCAGAGGTAGGCTTTTTTCCCTCTGTAGTTATCTTGCTGAATATTGTAAATGTGGTGGACTGAGCAAGTGACCATCTGGGATTTTTATGTAAAGATATATGTCATTAAAGAGTTATTCAATTCAGCCCTAAAGTTAGCTGTGTGTCATACTTCTGATGTCTTTTCTTCTATCACTAAAAAGTAGTTATATTAAGAATAAAAGAACTTGAAAATGAAAAAAAAATTAAAATAGAAAAAAATAATCCCTTTCAGTCTCCTGTATATCAAAGGGTTTGTTTTGGCCACTTACCTTGGCTTTCTGTCATTGTCATTTGCTGTGACTGGTTTGGAGCATGGCAGACAGAGACGGACGTGCAAGGTCCACTAGAAGCCATTGAAGTCTGTAAAATTGGACAATTGGCTATGCAGACATCCCTTAGAAGTATTTCTAACGCTTTTGGTTCCTGGCTGGGTACTGAAAATGGGGATGGAAGAAAGAAACTCTCTATGTATGTATCAGAGCTTTGAAAAAAAGAAAAAAAAAGTCATTGAATGTGGGACATGGAAACACGAAACTTTCAGTTTCTGACAGACTCTGCTCAGTCTTTATCCCCTCTCTTCTCACCATTCAGAAGCCCAAGTAATTTTCCAGGCATGGCTCATACAATGCCCCTCAGCACATGCACCGTATGAAATAGGAGCAGGAGGCACTTAATGGAAAGTCAGTCACCTGCATCTACAAACCTGAATTAACTCACCCTCAGTAGAGCTGGATTTAGGTAGTCCTGGTTACTCCTACTTAACTAACCTCCTAATGAAGTTTCACAATATGTCAGCATCAGGTATAAGGACTTTTTTTACACAGAATTGTAAAAACAATATTTCCATACATCCTTCTTCGCTCAAAACTGAGAAAGCATATTCCATTTTATGAATGATCCCTGTTTAGAAAGACAAGAAAAGAAAAGCAGTTATTACTTTGGTCCTTTGCTGTCACTGCACCTTCCATGAATTTCAGTCTTTTCCTCCTGTGATGTATCGCTCCTCTTGAGATTTCAGCCCAGCCCAGGAAGGGACTGTTTGTGCAGTCTGTATCCTCTCTATATAAAAGGAATGGACTAGATTCATCATCAGTTTAGTGCTTTTACTCCATAGCCCTGTTCACTTCAGTGTTTTTTGGATTATGCTGTAGCTGTTTAGACTCTGCCCTTGCTTTGCAGGTGAACTTTGCTGTCAGGTAGATAGAAATGATTGAAAAGTCCCATTTTTTTCTCAAGAATTGCAGGCTCTTTTTGTCTATTCATCTGTCGATGGGTACATTTTTTGTCTTGCTAACATGGTATATTCAGACAGGATGACATTTTTTTCTCTGAAACATTACCCAGCCAAATCCAGCAATAAATGGCTACATCTTCAGAAGATTTTGAGATACTGATTGTAGGACTCTTGAAAATCTCTCTGGAAGGAGCAAAGGGTTTGAAATCACCACTGTGATTAAGCAACCGACATCCTCTGGTTTGGGGTACAAAGGTGCATACCTTGTAGTAAGAGCTGTTCAGTGATCAGACCTCTGCAGTCTTTTTAAAATTACCTGAATTTATATTTAAATTCATTAAACTTCACTCACAAGATCAGACAGTAAAGGGGTGCATGCAGTACAGGGAGGCCATACAATGGGCATGGATGCAAATACAGCTGCATATGCCTATCAGGCCAGCATGATGAGTTTGGGGCAGAAGGCTACAGCCCAAAGCATGTGGTTTCTGGTGGAATTATGATTAAGGGGCTTGAAAGGCTTCACTGTGAGTACTGAGCCATCTCAGAGAACCTACCCAGCAAGAGGAGCCTGACGGCAAACTTTTCTGCCCATGGGAAAAGTACTTCCAGCCTCATTTTCTCATTCTGCAAACCTTGAAAACAGCATTCACCATCCCCTCTCTCCCCAGGTTTTGGGGGTTTTCTGTCACAAAACTCTCTTGATTGAACTGGGGTCTGATTTCACTCAAACCGTTGCCTATTCTGGACTGAAATTTCAGGTGACAAGAGGGTACATTTTCCCTGGAACATCTGTATTACCCTGTAGTCAGCAGGAATGAAATTACCTGACTATGCCCTCCCCTTAGGGACCCCACTGAAAATGAGATGTATCTCTCATGAGGACCTCCCAGCAAGCACAACTGAAATATCTTTGTGACTGCAGTAGCTCTGTAATGAATGAATTAATTGATTTCACCCTCAGCTGCTTCTTCATCAACCCCGCTGGCCCCACAGTTCCAGTTCTAGTTTCCCTCAAAGCCCTGTTCTATTTAAAGGCAGATGAAATGGCTTCAGGGCTCAGGGTGGGAATCCCAAAACTTCAGCTTTGGATGGCAGCTGGATGGCTCATCAAGCTCCACACTGAGTTTGGACATAAGGATGATAACCTGCACCTTTCTACCATCCCCAGGGTCTCCATTAACAGATGGAAAGTGGGTCTGGCAAGTCTGACATCCTTACGGTGCACCTACCTAGATCTGCACATTGTCTACATGACTGTTTAAGGAGCTTGTGTGGACATCTCTGGGTCTCCAGGCAGCCCCGGTTCTCCCTCGCTTCTTAATCCAAATTGTCTTCTGGGACTCAGAACAGTCTGGGACTCCCGCATCTAACAAACTCCTCGCCATCTTTAAAAGTGTGATGTGTCCAGCTCTTCCAACCTCTGTGACCAGCAAGGTGACCATAGACACCACACAGACAAGGCAGAATTCTACATCTGACGTGGTAAATGGCAGGAGCGTGCATAACAATTCAGAAAAAAAGGTGAAATGATTCATCAGTGAGGTAAAAGAATGGGTCCTACTCTCATTTACAGGCAAACAGCTCCCCCTCGAGTCAATGCCTGAGGGTATCATCTCAGGGTACTTTGCACAGGCTGCTCAGGCTGGGATAAACAAGCAATTAAATAGCTACAGAAAAAGCCTATGGGACTCAGGTCACTGCGAGCTGTTAAAAACCTGGGTTTATTTGCATACCCTGGAAAGCAAGTCACGCACTGCTGAAGGTCTTGTATAGGGCATCAGATACGACAGCTTCTACTTGGTGTGTTCCAGTCAATACGGAGCAGCTCTAGAAGTTATGTCCTCATGAATTTTAACCGTGGCTCTGAAGTGACTCTTCTATGTCTTGAGCAAGTCATGTGGCTTCTGCTCTGCCTCAGTTTCCCTGTTGTGTTCTCCAGTACTAATCAGATTCTCTGACCATTGCAAAATATATGGTCTCAAATATCGCCCCTCTTCTGGAAAACATTGCTTTGATTATATCTCCTTTTTAAATTTTAAAATGGAATATTTTTAATTAGTTTTTCAAGGGAACGTTTCAAACATTTGTATGTTCAAAATGCTGTTGTTCCACCTTTAATGAAAGGGTTGAGATTCTTGCTTTTGTCAAGCGGACAAGGATATTTTGCAGAGTTTCATATTTTGTGTCATATTTCTTCTCAATTTGGGGATGAAAACAGGTAGTGAAAAGTGAAATTTTTCTCCTGGTTAAAGTCTGCCTTCTGCACATCTGAAATATTAATTTCTGAGTAACCATAAATGCCACTAGCAGCCTCATGAAAGGGTTAAGTATGATTGCACATGATCCTGAATCCCTCTTTAGCAATGCCTCTATTATGTAGGACTTCTGGGTAAGCCAGTAACAAAGGATTAAATCCATCTCTTATTAGTAGATACCACCTGCTTCAGGACACAATGTTTAAAGCACACAGCTGTATTGTAATCATTTTTACTGTGGTGACATCTGAGAACCGCAGGTGTGGATGAGATTTCACTGGTACTGCTCATTGTGAAAAGACAAAGCAAAAAATCAAAGCACTTGTAGTGTACATACAGCACGAGGGGACACAAGGATGGATTTACACAGAGAAGGACAGGGAAAGTATGCTTGGTCCAGCTCATGGATTTGCCCTCAGCCTCTTCCTTTGGTTTAAGGATCCAGCAAATGCGTTGGTGTTCCCTGCAGCAGACGCTATGAGCAAGAAGCTGGATGGAGCACCCAGGAACAAAGGGTTTAGGTGGAGAAAGCCATCACATCTGCAGACTTATTCTGGACACAGAAGAGGAATAAAGCCCCAGACTCCATTGGCAAGGGAGGAATGGATCAATCTTAGGGAGAAGCTTTAGATATCTTTGGACAGCTGCTCGCTATGTCTCAGGCCTGTCTTCACCACGTTTTTCCCTTGTCCTGTTTCTACTCTAAGCCACCTGGATGGGCTGCATTGGAAGGCATATAGCTGCTATAGAGGAAAAAGACTTTGTCCCAGTGTTAAATAGGAACTATGAAAACAGTAAATGGGATGTCCTTGTGAAAGAAGGAGAGGGGATGCCAGAACCACCACTAGCCTGCCTGTGTCCCCTCTGAACTCTGTTTCCTGATCCATTTCCAGCTGTGCCATCCTCAGAGGTGATTCAGATTCAGCATCCGGAACTGAGCACCCGGGGCCAGCTCAGCACCCAGGGCTGCCCCAGGCAGACGTACTCCAAAATAGGAAAGAACTGCTCCTCAGTGCAACTGAAATACTGGCCAGTCTCCTCTCAGTCTTTCTCCTCACTTCTTTTTCTGCCGTGTTTCACTTTGGTAGAAGAGAATTGTTTTGACTGTATCTTCCTTGTAGACATTGAATACCTTTCAAAGCAAGGTCATAGTCCCTGGAGCTATGACAGCACACATGACAATAACAGTTCAGGCTCGGTTTGCTGCCCTCATTGCAGGCAGGGAGCTGCTACTCCATGTCATGGGGATTTCTCTCCAGACGGCATCACAGCTCAGCATCCTGAGTTTCCATGGGGAGGAACAGATCCTGTGAGCCCTCTTTTCCTTCCATGTGCACATCTGTGGTAGTAGATGTGTCAGATCTCCCAGGTAATCTAGGTGCTGGGTGTCTGCACGGTTCTTTGCAGTTTTTAGCATGCACCCACAGATTATTGTTTCCAAGGAGAAATAACACATCCGTGGCATTGAGACAGCATGGAGAGGTACAGCCTTGAAACAGGAACAACTAATGATCTGTGGCAGACAGGCAGGGGCCGGACAAACCGCTGCACGGCATTGTACATGCCAAGAGGGTTCTTGGCAGCTGGTTCATCTTCCCATGTCACATCTGATGTTTGAATAGAGGAAAAACACATGAGTTTATTTCCAGCGCCTCTCCCTGTTAGATGAGTGACCTTTTCATAGCTCTGGAGGGCAAGAGAGAAGGCAGCCTACAAAGTGTTCAGACGGTGCTTGACAAATGAAGATATGTAAACGACGTGAGGGACGGCAGCGCGGAGCTAGGGAGAGCCAGGCATTGTCAGGTGCTGGGAAGCCTGTCTCATTAGCGGGGGAAATGTTTGCTTTGGCTCCCACGTTGAGGAACGGCAGTGGGGGCTAATAGCTGGGATCGGATGGTGCACGGGTTCGGATGGAGCGCTGGGGATGGTTTATCCCATCTGGGGAAATGAAGCCACCCTGGCATCTCTCCCTCTCACTGGAGCGGAGCTCTGCTTACAAAGCACTCAGGAGAGCTCAGAGGGTCTCGTATTGCTTCATGCTGGCCCCCTGCCAAGTGAAGAGCAATTTTTCCCCCACCAACACCATCCAGCACATTCTGATTTCCCACTTCTTATCACCCATGTGTGATACCCACCACAGACACATGTGAGACCCAGGTCCCAGAGCTAACTTTGCACTGACATTCGATGTTGTGGAGCTTGTGCAGAGCCTGTGGCAGTCACAGTTGCCTGGTTTGGTGTCTTCTGGCCCCTTCAGTCATCGCTTTAGAAAAGGCCATTAAACCTGGAAGGGCAGAACAGTTCCCCTTAATGTTAGTAAATGTCAATTTTGTGCCAGTGTACGCAACCTTAATCCCTGCTTCAGGGCATCTCACTCTCCACCTCCCTTTGCACCTCCTTTGCCCAGAGCAAGGAGAAGATCCCAGCTGGCCCCTTTCAGACTTTCCCTGTTGGCTTCTTATAGGCACCACCATCCTCAGCCAAAGCCTTCTGCATTGTTCCCACTGTGCCTTGTTGCTGCTGATATGGGAATCTGGGCTAGGAAAGGGCTTCCTGAAGCCAACAATAACAGTCTAGCCCCTGATTAATTCCAAGAGGGAACCATTCAGTTCTGGAGTCCATCTCATCCGGTCCATCAGAAAGCAGAAAGAGTTTGTAATCTGACTGATCCTAACTATACCCCTTTAGTAAGGCTTGAATGTGGTAGATGAAAACATGACTTTCCGCTGTGTGAGCTAAAAGAGCTGGAAGCAATGACTGCTTGGATTACACCACACAACAGCTTTGCGAATTGTACACAATGAGAAAATTGGACTAGGTTTTGATTTGCAGTTCTAGGTAGCTCAGATTCTTCTGCATCACTCACTTCTGGGAATGGTCAGACCAGATGAGTTTTGGTTGAGTAGCTTATGTGTTCTAAAGGTTTTCTTGATAGAAAATGTGATTCATTGGTTGTGGATTTTCTGACTAGATAAAAAGTTTGTAAACAGATCTGTTCTCCTAGAAATCTCTTCCTGGATTGCAGTTATTGTAAAATAAAAATCAATACAATGTTCAACCCAAGCTGCAAGGCACTTTTTCGTGAGAAGTCTCCCTGCCCCCTCCACTCCAAGTGCTCTTGATGACAGATTTGGGGATTATTTTTTTCTTGAAACTAAAAAAAAACCAAAACCAAAAAAATCCCAGAGTTTCTGTGTTGGTTTTCCATGGAAGATGGGAAACCAAAAAGTTTTTCTCGCTGGCTTTAAATACAATGCCTCTTAATTTCCACATGTGAACAAGGTGGGTAGATATCATCCCTTACACACGCTCCCCATACTGGATCCAGACTTGAGGACCCACAGGTTCTTTCCTCAACAGTGAAAAGATTCAGTTGATTTCCTTCTCCTATCCCTTTCATTGTCTTTCTGCCTATTGGGGTATAGCCAGCACCAGAAGGAGAATGAAATAGAGTGAAAAAAGCTATTTTGTCCCTTGCCAGCTCAGCTGGAAACAGGAAGTACTGGAAATCTCCCAACTAAGCCCAGCTTTGGAAGACCTTCATTCCACTTTTTTGAGGCCTGAGGCTCCAGGGGTTCTGCAAAGCGGCTGAACTTCTGGGAAATGCTACATACAACCCAAAGAGTTCAGCTGCATGAGTAAAGCAGGGTTGCTGGAAACTGGAGGAGAGGGTACACCTGCCTGGAAAAAAACTTTAGTCTAGAAGGTCTGCATTTTATATGTTCTCCCAGGTTCACACTCAAGGTCATTTATGTGAATGCTGATAAACTTGATTGCAGGTTTGCTCATGAATGATTTTGGGGAAGTCATGGTTGTGTCTCTGCTCTGAGTTTACCGGTGAGGATGAGGAGGAACAGAATGCAGGAGGATTGATAGACTGACCTATGCATCAGCACAGTATATTGGACATTTATGCATCCTCAATCTAGATATCCACAAATCTTCAGACACAGAACTACAATTAGCTCAAGACGTTACACTATGAAGGCTTTTATATGAAGGCTTTTATGGACAGAAGGCTCCAAGTGCTAACCCTACTGCCGTTCCAAATAACAAACCACTTTCTGACTTAAAGCTCTCGGCAGCCGCAGACTTTGTGCTGGTGCCAGGTGCGCAGAGACAGAGCACACACAGACCCTTGAGAGAAACTGAAAAGGCTGCAGCTAGTTTTTATTCCCTGGCACTGTTAGTTAGATCAGGGAGTTAACAGAAGTTTGGTTTTTTGGCATTTTTTGCTGCTGGCAGCTCCTGCAGTCTTTCTAATCATGGTACGAATCCTTGCCCAGCCCAGCCAGGAAGGCTCTGAAGCTGCCTCCAGTTTGCAGTCAGATAGGACTTGAGGACATGGCCACCGTTCTGATTCAGAGCCTGGCGGTGACAAGGAATGGATGGCACAAGTACCTGATTGGAGTTTTCCATCCTGCTGCAGTGTCACCAGGAAGCCAGGTCATATGGCCACCTCCAGCCTCTGCAGCTGAACTGTCTTTTAATGCCAGGATAACTCATTATAGCGATGACTGCACATGGCGTTATCTCAGCATGACAAGTGCAGGCCCTGTGTGCAATGGGTCTGCAGCCCTGGACTGCAGTCTCTGATGCAGTTAGTTAACACTTTGATGCAATCAGGATAACCGTTTGCCAAGGTTGGCTCAGCAGAGGCGTGTGGCTCCAAGTTCCTGCCCTCTGCTCCGGTAGGAGACTTGGTCCCAGTCCCTACCTGTGGCCATGGTAACAAAGAAAAGTCCTCCTCACCAGGCACTCTCCATCTTATTGATTCCTTGGAAGATTTATGGCAGAGACCTGATCTCAGTGAAGGAGCTAAATCCAATTCACTAAGGAATTACAAGCCTGTCCGATCAATAATCTATTTATCTCCTTCACTTTGCCATCTTTAAACACTCCAGCCCTGTCAAAAGAAATTGAAAGCTTTTTAAAAATGAAATTATTGAACTCTGGAATGGCTCTGATAAGGCTTCTGGAAAGGATCTTGAGACCAGGATGGATCCAGTTCAGATCCAGCACTTGAGAGAGATCTGTCACAGCTCCAGTAACTCAACAGCAATACAGCAGGCTAGGACGGTGGGGGATGCTGGCACTCAACACACAAAAAGAATCCAGCCTGAGAGATCACAGGTAGTGTGGACACACAGTTTGCATGAGATACCACTTTGACATTAGTGCCAAGATGGAATATACGTGTGGGGGGAGCACCGCAGCGTGACTTCTACTGCATTCCCTTTCAGCAAGCTGAAGCACGAGGAAGGATCCTACATCCTCTGCTGCCCTGGCAGAGCCTAGGAAGGGCTCATATACCTACATACAGGTACTAGGAGCTAAGAGGAAACAGGTGTGAAGTGTTAACCCCACCTGAAGATGCATTACTGAGGTCCCTGGGAGCTGCATTCATTCATGACTTGAGCACATCATGAAGTTTAATTTAACCAGCACATGACTTCAGAAGCAGTCATTATGTCTCCCAAGGGCAGAGGTGTGCTGCATCCCAGAAATAATGTTATTTTTCAGCTCTCATGCAACACTTCTAATTAATAGATTGAAAAGTAGTTTGCATGGAAGAAAACCCAGGCAGAGGAAGGAAGAGAGGAAGCAGGGCTAGCTGAAAGCCAGCCAGTGTCAGAACCAGAAGCAGAACCATAGCCTCTTTGAAGAAGAGCATTTTCCATCCTTTTCTGAGCTTCATAGCTAGTTTTATCTAACAGATGCAGGCCTTTACAAACACAGGGGAGACTGCAGTATCAGTTCACACATTTGAACTGCCTTCATAGTAAAGCTCCTTGTCAAAGAAATATTTACGCACATGCTTAAGCCTTTCTTCAGACCAACTCTTAAACAGAATATTATTTGCAGTCCCAGTGGGACTGAACCGTATATTCTGCTGGCCAAAAGACAGGATATTTTCTTGGTTGTGTAGAATTGGGGAATCACAACCACAATTGCTCTGTGGGAACAACTGTGCTGGAGAGCAAGCGTGATGTTCAGACCTGAAGTCATAGATGTTTGGGTAGGTCAGAAGTTCTGCTGACATTAATGGTATTGCACTGGTGCCTGTGTGACATTTCAGCCCTGTGTATGATCTTGCCTGTGGGATATTTGCTCCCCAGATTGCCCCATTTTTAACAGGCTCATGTACCTATTTTTCTGCACCTGGAACTCCAGTGCTGATGCTGGAGGGGGCTAAATTTCTCTGGAGATGGAGAGGGGCCAGTTCCTCTCACTTCAGAGGTTAATGAATGGAGTCATTAGGATAATTAATGTTTTACTGATGAATTAATCACCCACTCAAGCAGTTTCTGCCTTTCACTGTGCAGAGAGGCAGGACCCTCTTGAGATCTAACACATCCTTTGCTAAGGTAGCTACCTTGTCCTGACAACCGCCTGTTTTTGGAACAGGTTACCATGCATCTGCCTTTTCAGCAGGGGAATTGTTTTCCTGTGGGAAGAAAAACCTCAACGCCAAGAGCTGTGCTGGGGTTTGAGAGACTCCAGGCTGCCAGCTGCTAGGATTAAGCTTTTTTCCAAACTGTACTAACACTTCCAGTTCTGACTTGGGGCCACCTTGGCTGTTCCCATCCTGAGCCCATTTCACTCGCCATCCATCCAGCCCATGCAGCTCTGCCAATAAGCCTCACTTTTCCTCTGAAGAACCATCTATCCTTGTCCTTCAATTCCTTCTCCTTGATGCTTTTCCTGCCTTCTCCACCCCCCAGTGTTACTCCAGCCCTGACCCCAAGTCTGTGTATTGATCCCAAGCCTGACTTGAATCACGCTCTTTTTTCAGGTCCTCTTTCTAAAGAGCATTACTGAAGCACTTCCCTAAAGAGCAAATGCCCTTGTTGTTTTCTTGTTATTGGAAGTGTGAGAAAGTGCGTGGTGACCATGCCAAAAAAATCACTAACCTTTCTGAGGCAGTTTATACAGCACAATGAAACATTGAAAAGAGCTGCCGTCACACACGAACTTTCTCCCTTGGCTGCAGGCACATTTGAACTGTGATTTGCAGGGGATGGAAAGTTGAGAGTGATTTCACAACATTGTTCCTGAAATAATCCCAGTAAAGTCAATAGGGCTCCTTGAACAGAGCCCTGCCAGAGTTCTACAGTGCTCAGAGTCACAGCAACATCTCCAGGCAGAGTCCCACGGACAGGTTAAGGTAAAAAGAAGGCACCCCTTCTCTTCAGGGTAAATTTAGCACCCCTCAAGATCACAGACTGTCATTCTGTTTTAACACAAGGTAAGGAACTTCATCACTGAACGTTTTTGGCAAAGAGTGTTTTAGGCAAAGGATTTTGTATAGACACCTCAGGTAGGATGAAGATATCCTGTAGAAAGTGTGTAAGGTCTTGGGTTTTCTGGTCAGTTCTTATCAAGAGGAGAAAGCAGAATCGAAAACCTGACCTTTTTAGTGAAAAATGAATACTACAACATTTTGCTGTTTCACAAGGGGAAAAACGTAAAAGTAATTTAGAAATCTTGAAGTGTGGCAAAACAGGATTGCCATCCCATGGCCTGTACTTCTCCAAACCCATGCCTTTTCAGGTCAGGTTCTCCTCTGACTTACCCTGCAAGCATTCGGCTCTGCCCTCAGTGCTCAGACTTCAATCCTTAAATCCTATTTCCCCCTCTCGCTCCAGCTGCATCATCTCCTGACTTGTTTATGATTGCCCCTCGGACAGTCCCCTCATTGGACATCCATCCATCTCTGTGTGGCCTTTCTTCCTGTCGGTTTAAATGCTGCCTGTGATTTATGGCCCAGCAGCTCCCCAAACACATCTCCAGCATGTTATATGGCACTGGCGTAATGCTAACACTCTTAAACCACAGAGGAAGCAAACAGTGCTAATTTATGCCTGGCTTTTTTTATTCCCCAGCATAATTCCGATTTTAATGTTCCATCTACACCACATCAATATACTTTCACCGCTAGCAAGTAAAAACAAAAAGTAAATATTTCATTTCCCATTCTCTCCCTCTTAAAAGGTTTTGCCTAAACCAGCTCACCCGGCATGCCCTGAGGTTAGACAGATAGGAAGCGACTGTGGTCTGCCACAGGGATGCTTTATGGGAAGGGCACTGCCCACAAGTGTCAGCTTTCTGGGATAGTTGCTATCTATTGGTGCATGAATATAACAAATGCAAGCATCTCCTGCATCTGGTTAAATTACTAGCCTGAGCTAATACAAGGCTCTAACACATCGCTAATTTATCAGTCTGGTATTACCATTTACTTCATGTAGCTATATTCAGAAAGCACATCAAAGTGCTCTAGGAAAGGAGAATAAAAAAAGGAGACAGAGAGAGAGGTAGAGAGGAAGAAGGGTAACAAAACATTATGCAAAAATATTAAAAGGCTAAGACAAATCTCTGGCCAGGGGCACTGACAAAATGACTTGGCAGTTGGAGGAATTTGTATCCTGCTGGATCCAGGACATCTGCCACGAGTCTTTGCCTGACTGAGGAGCATCTAGATTCTCACTGGTGTTCCAGCAGCCCCACAGGGATTCTCCACACTAAAATAGAAGCCCTGTAGTCGTGGGTGCTCTTCACATCTCCCTAAAATTGTGGGTCAGTGAAAAACCACTTCACCATCCCTCTATTTTTTCAGAGAGAGGATGGAAAGACAGTGATCTTGCTACAATCCCAGTTGAACCCAGGTCTCCAGAGTGCTCTGGCTCCTCACCTTGAAACACAGAACATTACTCCCCAGATTCTGTACCAGTTCTTAGTCTGGGAAGGGCTTCGAGGTCACTAGGTAGAGCCTCTACAGATCAGGCCTTTACACACATGTGGCCTATTGATGATGAAACTCCAGCGACTCAAAAAGCAGTATCTGCAAGGGCCATGCACTTCTGGTCTTCTGCTGCTTGTTTGCCCCCTCGCCAGCCTATCTTCTAGGTGGCCACTGTACAGACTGCCAGTGGAAAGCTGGCCCAGGACTCAGGGGGCACCTGAGGGAGGAGAGGTGCAGAGGGCCTTCCCTCCAGCATTGCTTCAAAGCAGTCGCACTCACCATGTGCACGGAAAACACGTCTAACACCGGTGTTCGGTACCCTGCAATACCTTTGCCTCGCTTTGCTTTTCCTGGTGACGTGCAACGTCACTGCACTGGGATTATATCAGGGGCAGAGACATCCTACATCCCAGCATGTGCCACTGTGGTGCTGAGCAATGCTGGAGGGGAGTCATGGCCTCCCACGCCAGGAGAGACCTTGAGATTCCTCCCATCCCTGCTGAACACAGAGCAACAGCCAGAGTCCCCGTCGGAAGTCAGGTTCTTACCCTGGAGCTACTTGAGATCGTAGTTTGTTGTCCTCCAAAAAGAACTGTTTCAAGACAAATACCTCTCTCAAGGTGATTGAAGTAGGTCACATTAGGCAGTGCTCTGGAGAGTCTGACACTTTCCCATCAGCCGCAAGCACTGCTCTGCTGCTTTCTTTTCTATTTCTCCCTCTCTCCCCCATTCCTCCTCTCCTTCCATTGCTAAAAGTCTGTGAAAAGGGAACTCTGTGAAGGGGAAACATCTCAAGCAAAATCTGCATTCTGCTTTGGCAGCTGGAAGAATCAATGCTAACACGGCCCATGACTGCAGACGGCGGCTTACACTGGCGAAGAAGCATCAGACAGGCAAAATCATGATGGGATTGAACAGAGCAAGCCAGCGCTATGCAGGGATGGAGCCCTGTGGGCCCTGCAGGGAGCAGGACCGTAGTATAAAGACTATAGTATAAGGTCAAGCATCATTTAAATGATAGGCATCAGGCACTGGAATAGCCTGAGGGCTTTTATTTGCTGTTCCCCAGAGCTGCTGAAGAGACATGAAGGGTCCTCTGCTGCCCATGCCAAGGGGAGTGCCCAGGGACACCCCAGCTGGGCTGCTGCCTTCCCTCATGCTTGAATGATGTCCCATCTCCTCCCTCAGTGCACCCTGCAGACTCCCAGCTCTGGCATCCCCTCCCCGCTGTCTGCCCCTGCTCCCTCCCAGTGAGACTGCTGCCAGCTAACGAGGTGCCTAACCCAGGACCCCCAGACTCCGTGTTTGTTTTCCAACTGGAAGTGATTAGCACAGTGGCACCTTCAGACAGCTTAAGACTGTAAGACTGCAGGGATGTTGCACCCCACCAGCTAGCCCAGAGAGACAGCATGAATGTTAGTTAAATTTAGTTACTCATTTCAGTTTATAAATTAGCAGCAGGCGCCCCTCAGCCCACGTTCTGGGCAGATAAAGCAAAGTTCGTGTGATCAGATAATAAAATCTAAGCATCAGATAGTAAACTGGCCCAGACATCAAGTTATAATTGGCAAAAGCCGTTTGGCTGGAAAAAGGCAACAGGAGATTTTTTTTTTTTCTCTACATTGGGTACTCCGCAGAGCTCATGCGATAAAGCCACTCTCCTCTCCCTGCCAAGACATTGTGGCTGTAGCATGATGGAGTCCTACTGCGTCCCTCCAATCCAGCACTCCCTACAGCACTCCTGATAAATGGAGGGTCATTGCGAGCATATTTAAAGGGCTTAAACAGAGCAATAGGAGAGAGCTATCCCAGAGCCGGCAGCTGTCAGCAAATGCCCTGCTACCAGCTCCCTCCCATGTGCAGCCAGACTCTCCAGTGGAAAAATGAGACAAGGACCTCAGGACCTCCTGCCTGTGAAAGGGACCACAGCCACAGTAGTGTGCCATGCTTACAACAATCAGCTGAAATCCAGTTTGAGACTGTCTGGTCATGAACAGGGCTCTGCAGTTCAAACCCTTGAGGAAATGCAACCGGGATTATACTAACAAAGAACAAAATGAATTCACTGGTTTAATGCTGTCTGAATTTTGGAAGAATTTCATGCTGGATGTTTAGAAAGCTTCTGTCTCTTGCAGATGAGCTGCACGGATTGCCAAATGTATGTCCTCTCAGAGGAAAAAATGAGTTTTATTTCTGTTACAAACCTACAGGACTTGTTTCAGTTTTACAAATTTCCTTTCTAAATGGAAGCATTTTAGAGGAAAAGAAATTGCTTCAAAAAATCCTTACAAAAAAATCCTTCTGAAAATGTTTTGATCCGATTGATCCATCAAGCAGTGGCTCAGGGTAAGGAAAAAATGACAGCTGCTCCTTTTGTTGCATGCTGTTCTGATTAGCTTCAAATAAGATACTCCCTGTCACCCATGGCCCTCCACGTAGTGAATGCGCAGAGCTCTGTGGACTCTGCTGAAGACAGCTGATGCTGGAGCAGATCTCCTTCTGCTAGAAGGAAAATATTTTTTTTTGCCCAGGACTGTTTGGAAAAAACATGATTGAACTTACAGAATCACAGAATCACTATGGTTGGAAAAGACCTGTAAGATCATCAAGTCCAACCATCAACCAACACCACCATGCCCACCACCATGACTTAAATTCAGAATAGCAATAATAAAAATTTAGAGAAGTTGTAAGGAGTCTTTCCAAAAGTGTTCAAAGTTAGCTTTAGTCTGCGGCTGTGATCAACACTGGCTTTTCTGGGAGCAGAATCAGGAGCATCCACACAAGAACTGTGGAGTTTCTGGTTTCCCAGCATCCATCGTCCCTCGACCCTCTATCTGCTTTGGGCTGACTGACTAACCTGCCATTGTTGCTAAGGACGTTATTTATATTCCCTTCCCATATAAAAAAGCTGTGCCACAGCAGAGCGCCACAACCACCGAAATCCAACATTGTCCTCACTTGAATTAATGATACAGGGTAGACTCTCTGCGAAAGGGAAGAAGTTTCTTTCTAAGGCTATAGCTAAGAATAAACTTGCACACACATTTGATGTTCCTATATAACATGAAGTGTAAGATTCACCTGAATCTTTGGGATTCTTACTAGATTTTTTGAACAATTTTTCTGTCACTGAGGGAAAAAAATCCTCTCCTAGCTGCTTCCAGGCAGTGCAAACTTGCTTTCTGAGCTCCCTTTTCTGGGCGGATGAGGCCACTAATGGGAATTATAGATTGCTTTTTGGTGCCAGGGGGTCTGAACAAAGGCCAGAGTGGAAGAACTCAGCCACATCGCCAAACGAGAAATAAATTTGGCTCCAGCTCAAAACTCTGCTGCTCAGGTCCATCCATGTCACCGAGGATAATCAGACAAGTAGCTTGTTGGAATCCTAATCCAGAAAAAGCGAGAGCCTGAGCTAATGGCTAAATAATCCCCACATTAAAACCTTCCACAAAGCTGAACGAGAGGACTGAGTTTCCAAATGCTTCCAATTAAATGAAACATTAAGGTCAGCACCCGGGGTGAAGGCAGAGAGGAAAGCAGGCTGGGAATCTCTGAGGGCAGCTGGGATGAGCAGCATTTCCAAGGCAGCATTTCTGACTCTTGTTCTTTTCTCTGGCAGTGTTAAGCACTGTCACAGCATTAGTGAAATGTGGTCTTTATTGGTTCATTTTCATCTCTGTGCATCTGTTTTCATGAAGACGAGGGTAGCTATTTGATGACAACCCTGGATGGATGGAAAGGATTTTTCTTTGCTTCTTTTCCATCTTCACACACCTCCTCCACGCCCACCCCTGCTTCTCCCACCTAAGACCAGAGGGTAATTTGTGTACCGGCTGAAATAAAACCCACTTAACGATGAAGTCCAAGGCTAAAGCCTGTGGACATCAGTGCAGCCTTAATGAAATTTCTGTGCCTGAAACACATTAGTAGGCAAGAGCTGAGACTGGGAAAAGATTAGGCTGCTGAATAGCTGGCCGAGCTGGAGCTTTCAGAGTGAAAGTCAGCAGAGAGAGAGAGCAAGGGAGAAAGGAGAGACAGTCACAAAAAGGGCTGCTCCAGCTGAGCTAACCTGCCCCCCTGGGCCACAAGCCTTCCCCCATGCCTATGCCTAGCCTCTCCCCAAATTCCTTCTGATCTCCTGCCCTCCCTGTGGGCCTGCAGAGACCTTACATGCTCCCATAAACCTCCCCATCCTCACTGGCCTGCACCCACAGCACTCAGAGCTAGCGGAGAGGATGAGCTCCTATGATTATAAAGGCAATAACCTGCTGGTTATTTTGTCAGGCAGATGATCCAAGGCCTTCTGAGCTCTGTAGAGATTTAGATGCGCTTGAAATGGAGGCTTGCATACTGTTGTTTGATTTCCACTCCAATTTTATTCTGGATTTTGGTCCATTTTACACTTAGGCAGCAGAGAGATGCCCAAAGGGCACGTTTATGTGCAGAGAGGAGAAGGCGGGTGTCAGATGCAGGAAAGCCCTCAGGCTGTTTAAATTTCTCCCTGAAGACAGGTTGAGTAAGTAGATGGCATCTCAGAGCCTAGAAATGTGCTCACATCAGCAGGTTTTACGACCACGCATCATTCAGTCGGTGACATCATTCAAGTCGCCTCTCAAATTTACACAGGGCAACAAGGGGACAGGGGAGAGCACATGGAGTGGAAATACAACTTCATTATTTTGAGATCCCAGTTGGCAGCTTTTCCACCCAATTTCTGGAGATCTTCAACGCTGAGGCTGTGCACACTGAAACCAGAGAGCCAGGCTGGGGCTAGGAGTAGTGCACTTTCCCTCTTGGAGACTTCTGTCCAGGTGACTCCAGAAATGCTTGGTGCATTCAGGTATGGGTCTGGGGGGAGATTCAACGGGGCTCAGGAGAAGCTTCACTGCACCCAACCCTGTCTGGTGCTACACAAGGAGCTGTGCCCCATCCGGGCCATTAAGCCGTACTGGTGAAGCTGGCTCTGCTTAAATCGCAGAGGGACCCTGACACCCCTGGGGTTTGACACAGCTACGAGCTGCACTCCAGTAGCAGTGTCCACTGACCTCTTACCCTGAGCATTTACACAATTTCATTGTGCCTTAAAATGGTCATGGCCATCAGACTCAAAAAAAAAAAAAGAAAGAAAAAACCAACGCACAAAAAGCCTCCTTTAAGACCTACTGTTTTTTTTTTAAAAAGCAATGAATAATTATCAATATTATTGCAGGATTGGTCCTTCGCTTGCTATATTTTTCTTTAATTTCAGCATAATTTCTCTCTGACTGTCTCCCAGAAGATGAGCGTTTGACTTTTCTGCTGTGCCCTTTCAGATGCGTTACAGACTGTGATCTTGTCTGTGCACTTAATGGCTTTGTCAAGAGATCATTTCTGCTCAAACCTTGCTAGTCTTAATAAAGATAAAGTCATAAATACTTTTGTGGTTTCCTTTTTGCTGGGTTGTAATTTGACTAACAAATTAAATTAATTTGGAAACTAATAATTATTTGGTTAGAAGTAGATTGAAGGAAGTTTAGTTGAAAATGGACTTTTCATGGAAAGAAAAGAGATACCAGTTCTTGGAAATATAAACTAAATGTGGGAAACTGGATGAGTGACATTTTGAAAATCCTTTCTCATTAACCAGCTTTGGCTTTCAATATATGTCATTTTTATCCCCATTTGTAAAGCTAATATTTCTTTCCATCACATCTGTCGGGCAGACAAATCCACAAAGCTAGAAAACTTTGGTGATGGAGCTATAAAAGCAGAGAGATCTCATCATAAAGATAACAGTCCATTTTCAAAGTTCAATTCCCAGACTGTGTTACTTTCTCTTGCGGTCTCCAAAGCCACATCCAGGAAAACAATGTTCATGCTGTGCTGCTACAGAGTTTTACAGATGTCTTCTGATCTAAATGGAGAGAGTGTTTTGGTACTCTGTTTTCATTTCTTAATTGACTCCTCTCTTACTTAAGATAGGAATTGGAGTAGTTTGTGATAAATGGATTACACAGTCCTCTCTGTTTCAGTGCAGCTTCTGTGAAATAATTGCAAATTCCTCCTGACACCAACAGTAGCTTTGCACCAGGTAAAGGGGGGTGGAGTGTGGACTCTGGGAGTCCTTTCCTCTCCATCAGTGGAAGAACATGTTTTTAACTCAATATTTATCTAATGTAAAATGAATAAATGACATATGGGGCACATTCCAGAATCTACAATTCTCTCTTCCTGCATGACTTGCAGTAATTCAGTTCTTCTTGTGAGGGCTCACTGAAGTCCCTAGCTCCTGCATACTTTGCACAACAGGTCTGGCTTCAGCAGGAAGGATGGAGAGTCTCCACCCCACTTGCTGCCCAGTGGCTAGGACCCTGCCTGAAAGGAGAAGGTACTGGCATGACACCCCTCCACCCATTACAATTAATGGGACTGAAGGTCTTCCTTTTCCTAGGGGAAAATTTCCACCAGGGAGGTGGTCTCATGCACACTACAGCAATAGCATTTTCAAACAAGAAGAGGGAACCTTGTGCAGCTCTTCAGAAGAAAAGCTTTGGCAATCACCCTCAGAAGAGGTCTTCAGACTCTCTGAACTTGATCAGAAAGTCACATTCTTTAGTATTCCTTACAGGTTTCCCAGTTTAGCACTAAGATTTTAGATCCACCTCCTAAAACATGTAGTTCACTTCAGGTGCTTAAAAAGAAAGCAAAACTGTGCCTAACTATGTCCTTTATTGGATCTGGCCCTCAAAAAACAGAAGGTGTTGGCAAACTCTGCTGCAACTCCATATGGTTGCTTTGTGGTTCCCCCTGCTCTTTAAAGGGGAAGGAAGACGTGTTTCTCGCTCTCATCCAGACAGGCTCCGCTGCCAGGCTCTGATCTTCCAAATTATCACCCCTACAAAGAGGCAAAGAGACCTTTAACAAGGGCTGGCTTGTCCTCTCTGCTGGTTTTCCAGCCAGCATTTCTTCAACATCAGAGCTGTAACTCTGCATCTTTCTGCCTCTTCATATATGATCTTCCTGCTTCTTACTCAGTCCTCCCCCTCTTCCCCACCATCCCTCTCCTATCTGTCAACTTACTCCATCACCAACACATTTTCAAGAAGGAGTATCTCTCCTGTGCTTCTTCCTGCTAGCCCATGTTTTCCTGACATGAAAAGGTAATTAAGAAGGGAGACAACTATTTCTTCAGGAGGAATTGAAGAGTGCAGCCACGTTCTCAGCTTTACGTGGGATCAGATATTGCCAGAAAAACAGACGTTATAAGAACTATAGCTGACTTGCAGCTCTGTCAGCTTACAGTTTCTGGCAAAACAGCAACAAATTTTAATTTGGATTGTACTGAATGACAGCCCTTTGCACGGATCCCTGTAGATACTAATCACTCTGAGTAGTAAGAGCAGGTCTTAGAGGTGGACTGAGAGATGTGGGTGGCAAGAAAAGGGCTGAGAACAGGCCCCACTTCAGCTTACAACCTATTTACTTCTCAGAGAAACAGATGTCTCTAGACCATGCACATGTGGAAACACTGTGAACATACATACATGCACACACACAATCCATACATATTTACACATGTACACACATACATAGTCCCCTTGCTGAGCCTGAGTGGCCATTCTCCGCTCACCTGGCTGGGGAGGGGGAAAACAGCAATGCCCAGGCACAAGATTCCATCTGCTCGCAGAGCTCCAGCCCCGAGGCCCATGGCACAGGTGGTTTGCTCCAGTCCTCCCTCACCATCCAAGTTCTTATGTATCCTAAAGATTCGGACATGTTCTGCTTTGTATTTTACTACTTATTTTCTTAATTCCACCAAAGGCTGAATACATGGGAAATGAAGTTTCCCCTTTGCTGTGCGTATTTCCAACCCTAACTTACCTTCTTCAGTAAGTCTTTTTTAAAAAACAGCAACAAACCCATCTCCAAAAAAACTTTGCAGAACAAACAAACAAGGAAAATCCTTGTTATTTCCACTGACAACTGCATAGGACCAATGGAGAGATTAGACAGTGCTTTAACTCCCTAAAAGATGTCTAATGTGAGAGCACAAGCAAGGCTCAAGAAGGAAGCGTAAGTGGTGTTGAGAAAAGGACAGAGGTTTCTGCATATAGGAGGGAGCCTTATGCCAATATTCAAACTTGCTCTTGCCAACAGAAAAGGAGATGCTAGAGCCCTGGAGCTCAGAGTATGCTCTGCTCTCAGCTTACACCAGCGTAAATCTGCAGGCAGGGCTGGGAAATCACTGTGAAAGAAGGAAGAGACACTTGCCTGTAAACACCTTCACTGCATCCCTTGAAGCCTGGATGAAGGTGGAAGAGCTTCAAAAGGTGCCATCTGGCTGGCAAGTGATCTGGCACTGGGCAGAGCCTTGGCTTCAGCTTGAGTCGGCATTTAAATTCAGAAGAAACTTGGGCAAAGTCTCAGGCACCACCTTCTCCCTCCTCCCACGTTGCATGACACACTGCAGCTGAGCTTGGTGTAACGACCCCTGAGCACTGCTGACTCCCCCAGCTCCTCCTGGCAGGTGGTCCCAGGCAAGCCAGGGACGTGGTTTGGCCCTAAAACGAATTCTGCCTCTGATCTCCAAAGCTGTAATTTGTCATTCACCACAGCTGCTTGCTGCAGACACACAGCCTGGCCCACAGGCTCATCCTGGGCTGAGAGCCTTCTCCCCTTCTTGTGGGATCTTGCTATCCCTTTCCCCTCTTTAGTACCTGAAGTTAAAAAAAAAATGGTAGGAACAAACACTGGGGGAAAATACCTCTAGTCAGATGAATGGATTTTATTTTTACATCAGTCTTAAAAGTTTCCTTTCACTTTTACACCATTTTTTTTTCTTTTGTTTTTCATCATAATGAAGTTGCAACCTGAAACAAGGGGGAAAAAAACAACTTTCAAGCAGGGCTTTTCTTGGTTTCTTTTTTCACTTAAAGCTGCTGCAATATTTAGAGTTGCTAAAATGAGGAAAAATTGCCCTTTTATTCTCACAGAAATCCTGTTTCAAAGAATCAGCATTTTCTGAGGAAAAATGGTTTGTTGAAAATTTCCCGAGCAGGGCTTTTACTGAGTGCACTGATCATAGTCCTACTAATGCTTCCCTTCCCTGTGGAGGGTGCAGATCACCCCCTCAGACGTCACGGGAGCTGTGCTGTTGTGGATATCAGCTGTGCTAAATGCTGCACTGGATTTGGAGCTGGGTGATGAGAGCAGACACCCGTCTTGGGCTTCCCATTTCACAGAGACTTCTGCAGATGTAGACCTATTATAACATTTTCAACTTTTCCCCCTGCCCCAAACATCATTTTTAATCCACACGTCATGATCAGCTCTACCAGTGGAGATGGTCCTGTGTCCAAAATCCCAGCAGCAATGCAGCACTGTGCCTCCAGAAATACATTTTGCCTGTAGACAGGCGTTATTTTCTTGGTTGTAGGAGAGAGCAAATGTCACATGCTTTCCTCCGGTTTTGGCAAGACTATGGACATGATTAGGCTTCTCTGCAACAAAGTGCAGACCTGTCCTCAGGGTGATGAGGGCCTCTCTACCACTCGGCAGCAAGGTACAGATATGCCATAGAAGCTTGTAGCCCAAGCTAAAATTCTCCTCTTTTGGGGTCTTGGCTAACCATGGGAGGACAGAGCAGCTCAAAACACGTGCTTTCTTCAGGAAAATCAGATACCACCATCGGTTTTAAAGTGCTGTTGTGCTCAAAAGAACAGCACCGAATCCTTGAAACAGCCTTGCTTCCCTGCCTAGGCCCCTGCCTTCTGCCTCCACGCAATGCGTTTGCTGGCAGAGGATGGAGCCAATCTGCAAAATGAGCATCTCCATGGAGATAAGCTGAGAGCGCGAGAAGGTCAGAGCCAAAGCATCAGGAGCAGCAAAGGAGTTCTTCAAACTTCATTTCCTTCCACAGCAATCACTTGATGGAGATTTGTTGAACGTGACACCTGGCTGCCTCGCGTTGCCGACTCAAATGAGGAGACAAAAGAGGAAGCTAATTGTTTCCAATGCATTCAAGTTTAATACAGTGCATTTTTAATTAGGGCTCTAAAGGGGAAGGGAATCAATTACCTCTTGCAGAGGCAGACGCCACTGGCAGGTGATGCTGTGCGGAGAAAAGGAATTGCAGCAGGATGCTAAGGCTCCCTGATGAGGAGAGGGCCAGTGTGCTCTTTGGGGAGACCTGTGCATCAGATACTCTTGGTGGCTCCAAGGAAGCTTGCCACGAAGTGGCACTGTGACGCCATCCAAGAGGACAAGATAAGGGGAAAATGCTGTTGAACCACCCTGCTTTGGAGGTGCCCTTGTGCCTGGGAGTCTTTATAACCCCTCCAGGACCTGAGGAGGAGATAAAGACATCTGACAGAGCGCACTGTGAACATCCTTACCCACAACTGTGGTGAAATCTAGTCCCCTTTAGGACACCCTATTCCTTATTTGAGCAAGACTGAGAAAGCCCAAAACCTATTGCTCGATAGGTGCTTGGTGACCTGTGCTGGAGGAGAGGGATACAAAGGCACTCTTATGGTTGGGATCCAGATCCCTGGAGAACTCTGTGCTAGAAAAGCCACCCCAGTGAGCTGGTGTTGAAGGGACACCAGCGAACAAACACAGCAAGCCCAAGGACTCACTCTAAGAAGTAAATCCCTATAGCATACTGTTGAGACACAAGCACACACAGCGAGAAGCTGGTACTGCTGAAAACTTATGTTCAGGTTGTTCAGCACACTGAAGCTTAGGTCTCCAAGGAGCTCAATTTCATGCCTTTAATGAGAATTATATTTCCTAAAGGAAGCAGCCCAAGTCCTTCAGTTCAGTGTAATATATTGCAACAGCAGAGAGGTATCAGGATCCTGCGTTCTCCGTACCCTCATATTCTGTCTTTGCCAGACAAAAATCACAGCCTTTTTCACGTCTTCCAACAGGACACTTTGGGTTGTGATCAATTTATTCTCTTTGGTTATGAGTGACTTCAGTGTCTATTGCTGAAGTTTATACCACAGAGATTTCTTTGCAATATCTAAGGGGACCAATTCAGTTGACTAAAAAGAAGATTAGTAGCACCATCTGAGGGACCCTACAGCATCCTAAACATCTGCATTGGGCTGGCAGAAACAGCACAGGACCAAGAGCAGGCTGGCATCCTGGCAGCTAGCTGGGATACTTGATGGTTTCTCAAAACGTACTAGACACCTCTTTTTAGCCAACTGAAAGCAGCCAGTGTTTGGCCAGTTTAGTGGGTGTTTGATACAAAAGCTAGTTCAGTTGTAACACAGGACAATGCCTTCAAGCTGTTCAATGCTACTCTGCAGCAAGTCTAAGGACAGAAATTAGCTCCTAAAAATAATTTGGGACATTTTGATTGTGATGCTGGAGCTAACTTAGTATATGGCACTGTAAAGCCAGAAAGAGTAGAACAAGAACAGTATCCATTAAAATAAAATGGTGAGTACAGGCTGAGTGGTAAAGAAATAAATCTAATGGTGAAATTCACCTTACACATGTAAGATTGATATCAGGACTTTATTGCCAGGAAGAATGTGGGGTTTTTTTTCACTTTGTGTCTTTTCTATTACTTCATATTTTCTCAATGAGTCTCCTGAAGATGCTGTTTATGGACAAAATGGAGCATGCTTCATGAAAGATTTATTAATCAGAACTGCCAAATTCATAATTACTTTCTGGGCACTGAAATTGTTTGGCCTTATCAAATAAATGAGAATAAACACTGATTATTGTTTCTGGAGAAAGGAGTAGCTGGTAATAAGGAAAAAACATGCACATATGAGAAAGAGAAAGATAATATAAATGGACATAGATGTGTTCATATAGATGTCTGAGTGGTCAAATGACTCATCTGTCCTAAAACAGAAACATCATTTTCATATTATGAGGCACTCAAGCAAGTCAGTAGTACTTTCACTCCAACAACATAGATGGACTTAATTTGTTTCCCTGATTCTCTTCTGCCACTGCCTTTTTATGGTTTAGAGGAGGTTGGATTTTCCCTCTGTTGTTTTTAGTTCAAAAATGGGAACCTCTGTTTAACAGAAATTAGTGACATTTAATGCCAGCAAGAAACTCGTAAAGACCTCAAGCTTTTGCAGTTTTCCTACTTCAAGCCATAGACTCTATGGCAAAATAGCCACATCTGATACACAGGTGCAACCCTACAGCAATCTTTCCATACGTGTTTAGGGGCTTTTTACACAGGCCCTGAAGTTTCTGAAAGTTATAAAACATATCAATGTCTGATTAGAAAACTGTCACCAAACACAGGTGCTTTTGAAAATCCATCCAGCTATCCAAATATCTAGCAAACCTTGTCAGTAGGCAGGGGACACCCAGCCTGGAGTGAAAAAAGTTTCACAGCCTTCAAAGAAGGAAGATGCTTGTGCCCACCTGCTTTTTAAGCATGGAAAAAGACATCCATCTTTATTGACAGGACTTCAGGTGCTCTTGAAAATTTTTCTTGGACTTGCCCAAAGTTGCACTGTGGGTAACAACCAAATGCTCTCCCCAGCTGCTGGCCCCGAGGCTGCCCTGCCTTGCCCCTCACTGCTGCCTGCTGCAGCAGCCCCTGGCCCTTGGCTCTTCGTGCCCATGCAGGAGTCCTGCAGCGCTGAAGCAAGAGTGAGGGAGCAGCAATAAACTCTCCTTCAGGCTGTTAACTTGGGGATTCCTCTCTTGCCCTCTTCCCAGCTTTTGCAGGTTTTTCCCCTCCTCTCCTCTCATGATGATTTATGGCAGAAAAAAGTATAATTCTAAAATGAATAAATGATATTCTTTCAGAGCTATCTCCTTTACTCTACTTGTTCTCTTAATTTACTTGGTTTATACCAACTGATGACAGAAGCCTATTGTTTTGCTGAAACATTAACGTCACAAAGTCATTCCGCTCCCATCTGCAGCACTAAAATTAATGATTCCCTCTGCAACATCTGTTTAATTAACTATCGGCACCATAGAAGAGGCATCCAAATACCCCAGCGACTAAATCAGCCTCAAATTAGGGAAATACGATGTTAAATTGTATCAGAGAGAAGCAGAGATTATCCTTTTGAGCACTGACATTCATTAGCTACCAGCCACCCCATGTATCTTCATAATGAAAAAGTGTCAGCAGCTCTTCGCCGTAAAGTTTTCATTTAAGGGCTGCTGCTCCTTTAGCCACGGTGACTGGAAAGAGGAGGGGGTGGAGTGACATGAGCAAGCTTAAGCCAGTGCTCCATCATCCTTGCTGATGGATCTCTTGCTGGGATGAAAGATAAAAGTAAAACAGTGCTGCCATTGAGCGCTGCCTGGGTTGCCATCATGCCTGCTGGAGGCTGGGGCCAGCTTCCCGAGCGACGGGCCAGTCCCTGCAAAGACAGCAGGGACTCATTGCAAAAGCTGCCCCTGAGATGGCGTACGTCTGGGGGTACTGCCAAAGGTACGAGCCTCTTGGCTACCCTCTAAGAGAGAGGAGGTAGAAGGCAGCTCTAAGGGGGAAGAGGTGAGAGCAAGTGGTTTGGACCTCCAGCAAGGTCTCCAAAGTGCCTGAGGGTATTAAAAAGGTTCCTTACAGACTCTGCTGCTAGTGTTCAACTTTGTATGGGGAACACACAAAATAAGGGGCTGATCAAGAGGTTTTTTGGGTTTTTTAACTTTTTTTCCCTACTTTGAACTCCCCTCCCTTATGCTGCCATGGCAACAAATGCAGCATGAAATTGCAAGTTTGCAAAATGCACTAAGTCAGCAGCATGGTAAAAGCACGGCTCTAGCAAAGGAAATGGAGCAGGAGAGCGAGGTGGGGAGACTGGCAGGGAAGGAGCCGGCTCACACAGCTGCCTGCAGAGAGGGCCGGGCAGGCTGCGCTGCGGAGGGGCAGGGAGGCATAGCTAAGAGGAAGGTGTTGCAGCTTGGGTTCCCACTATGTAGCTATACTTATTAAAATACACATCTACATCCAGACAGTCTGCTGTCTATGCAGACTTGCTATCTGATATGAACTTTCTCCGAAAAGGGAACTCTCTGAGGATTTTTGCCACTTCTTGGTAAACTAGGAAAGCGTTAGGTTGTTCGCTTTAAAGAATGAGCCTGCACTCCTGGAAGTACTGAAATAACTCTAAGGTTCTTCTCTAATGCATGAGCTCAGGTCAGAAAAGTGCATCCACTGAGTCCTCTGGGGTGAGATTTTTCAAAAGCCTACCAAGCCCGAGGCTCAGTGCCCACAAGGGCCAGAATTTCATCAGAGCTCAGTTCCCATTTAGGCAGCTAATTAATCTTTGCAAACACCTCAAAGTATCCAAACTGCATCTGCTGCTGTGATGTTGCCCTGAAGAATGGCTGTGGCTAAACAAAAATTTCTCAGTTTAAAAATCCATTTCCTCTCTCTTCAGAATAGTATCTACCGGCTTTCTTTGCAAACCATTTCTGATTGTTGTTTCTCGGCTTAAAGAACCAATGCATGTCTGAAAGATTGCTCTGAAATCTAGCCTTTACCTTGTCTTCAAATCAAACATATACTGAAGTAGTAGGGAGGAGTTGAATTTGGCTCCTTTATACATGTGCGACCAACTTAGAGGCAATGTGTTGGCACATTGGGCGCATATATAAATGGTGAATGAGTTTCAAAAGGAGTACGGGAAGACAGAATAAATGAGGCTGCTGTTAGAAAACAAGCAGAAATACCACCCTTTATTCAAGAGGGGCTAAAGTCAGTAAATATAATTACTCTTATACTAGATCTGTGTTACCCTCACCTTTCAGAGAATAAGCACCTTTTAGCCCTTTCCTTCCCCCCTTTTCCCAAAGATCCTAGTTGTCTTCTGTGTCTTGCCATTAGTCTCAGCAGTCGACTCCAACTCCATCATTAATTCAGGGTTTTCAAAGATTGGTTTCCACAGTCACGCATTCTCTTGTTTCCTAGCAAAGATAAAATTTTTAAGATTTGGCTTGGTTTAAGGACAGCCAGGGTTTTTGTGTCTCCATGGAAGATGCTCCTGAACATTCCTTTGAATGAACTTTCAAAGCAGATTTGTCAGACCTTGTTCAAGTTTAAGATAATTTCATCTGATTAATGGTGAAAATATTTAAGTCCATTATAAGCTTTGACTCATTCGCTTTAAAAGTTAATTCAAACTAACATACTCAAGCATCCCTTTGTAGGCATGTCCCACTGTTACTTGTTGCTCAAGACAGAATTGCAGATGAGTGGCCCAGTTAAAAAAACTCCTGCCTTGTTGAGAAGAGGCTCCTGTGTGGCTCCAGCAGTAGGAGGACAGTTTCTTCCCATGCGGCACACATCTACATTTGTGACATCCACACACTTCAGCACGCAAGGAAGCAGAGTCAGTAAGTTGCATTCCTAGTGCTCGTGTGCTGAGGTTATTGGCAGAACTCTACTGACAGAACATGTAGAGAATGTACCAAACCACATTTAAAAGTGTGACATGAAATTCAAAAGCAGCCAGGGGAATTACAACACTCTGTAGCAGGATAAGATGCTAAAGGAGCATGAAACACATGCTATGCTTAATGTGATTTTTTTTTTTTATAAGACTGTTTCCTTTCCAAGCTTGCCAAGGAATACGTTGCACTGTCAGAGTACAACCTCAGACATGAGCAGCCGTGGCAGTAGTGGTGAGATGGATACAGAGCAAGAGACAGCACGGTTTATGCTTCTGCCTAGATAAGGGAGTCAAATGAACACCAGCTATAGCACAACACACAGAAACCTCTCAACACACAAAAAGATGAAGAACGAAAGTGTTATTCTAGGTGCAGAGGATCTCCAGCCCTGGATGTTACTGATAATGTAGGGAGAAGGAAGATAAGGAGATTGAAGGCTTTAGGTGAGAGTGTCCCTTGAATAGCCAGTACTGGGCGACGAGGTATCAATATTTACTTGGCAAAATGGCACACAGCTCTGAAATCCAGTAGATGGGGAATTAGAGATTGCTTGGACAGTGCATAAAGAAGCCAGCTGGGACTGGGTTGCCAGTATGATAGGGACTGCACGCACACAAAGAGGATAGGAAAGCCACTGCCATATTGTGTTTATAATTTCACACAGATATGATGAAAAAATAGTGGGAGAAGATATAAAGGGAAAAGGTGGCCCAGGACTACAGAGCAGAACAGTGCCAGAACTGGGAATTGATTCCTGAGATTCACAGTCCTTAACCTAATATGACAAAAAATACTAAACATAAGAGGAGCAACTATGAGTCTCTGTGTTTGCTATTATCCTCAAGGTTTGGGTTTATGTATTTATTTATTTACCAAACATGGAGGAATGACAAACAGAATGAGAAACACAGATTGTGCAAGAAGGCTCATAAAATCCTTTTCATATCTTTAATCAATCATGACTAGCGTATCTTCCATACATTCTTCCAGTTTAAAATAGAATAAAGATGTCCCCTCACATCATAATCTTTCTCCAGGCAGCTGTGCTCCTTACATCAGCACAATGACCCAAACAGGATGGCTGTATTAACAGATACGATCTAGTCTTTAATGGAGCTCAGCAACTGGGATTAGCTACCTGTAATGTAGTTTGGGCTGTCAGGCACTGTATGAAACTGCTAACACATTACAAGTTATAGGCATCAATTCTTTCTAAGTGAAAAGGCATTTCAAATTCAAAACACTTCAAACTTAATAACAGGAAATTATCTTGATGGATCCCCTTCAACATGTAAAAAAATAAAGAGATGAGAAAAGAGGGTCAGGCGTCCGATCAAAACAAAATCATATCAACGTTTTTTTCTCTCTCTAGTTCAGAGCAAAGCAGAAACATGGATTTGGATGTCAGGGAGGGAATGAATTGTGGAAATGTAAGATGGAATGAGAGAGTAAGTCTGTAAACTACGTTGTAACGGGAGAAAGGGAAAGTTTACCAGCCTGTTTGGGTCAACGCATATGCCAGAAGCATCAGTCTGACCCAGCAGGGACTTCTCCTCTAAGAAGACTGTTTGAAAATTCCCTTGCAGCTCCTTAGGGGTTTTTTTTCAAAGGAAGCTGAGTCAGGAGTTAGTTAGGTTTTTTTTCTTAGCTTTTGTATTTTGAAAAGGCCCAATATGGACATCCCTAATAAGACCTGTTTTTTCACATCAGAAGACAGTCAGTGCTTCATCAAAAGCAGGTCCTTTTTAAAAGCATGTTTATTAAAGTACACATTTGGAGTGCATAGTCCAAAAGTGTGCACAGTGTTTGAAAATATTGTCCATTTGCCCCTTTAATCCCTAGCAATGGTCCAGGGCTAGAAAACCTAGGAGGAGAAAAGGAAGGGTCAGAGTTCAAGTGATGAACACTGACAAGCTGAGTCATTGATGAGTTGCGTGCTATAATCTATCATTTTTAAACCTAGCTTGTCTGAAAGCTCTCTGTGTTGTCAAGCTGAGTCATTTCTGCCCATGAAGGAGAGGGCTAGGGAGGAGAACCTTATTTCATCTCTCAGCCCTGTGACTGTGCACCAGTCCTGCCGCTGTCCCATTTTCTCCACATCTGTCTGTCTCTCCCTCTCATCCCTGGCATGTGAATCGGCCAAGCCACCATCTGACATCCCAGAAAGAACAAATCTTCCCCCAGTTGGCAAAAGAGTCCCCTAAGGAAAAGGGACTGAAAACAAATTGAAAACGAGACAGACAAACCAAAAGGCAGATTTTCGTTTTAGTACATTTTTGGAAGAGGTGGGGGGGAAGTCTCTTATGGCCAGAAACATGCACTGCCGTTGGATTTCCAGCTCAAGTCAGAAGCCCAGGGGAAAGTCAGCTCTTCACCACCTGTCAGGAGGGATTGCAAACACAACAAAGTATGTTGCAGAAAAACAGTACAGCATAGTCATTTAAGACTGCCTCATTAGTCATACAGCATTTGCACATGCTGATGGCTGAAGGCAAAATATGACCTTAAGCTATATTATCACACCAAACACAATGTCCTTCTTTGCAAGGGGAGAACAAGAGAGGGCGAATGTACTGCATGAGATATGAAGGATGGGGCTTTGATGGTGACAAGTTGCTACAGCAGCCATAAAGGTGGATGTCCTTGATTATCACCTCTCTTGGGGTGCTAGCTCAGACCTGGGACTGTGCCAGGTGCTGGATAAATGCACTCTGGAATAAACGTGCTCTGCTCCAAAGAACTTTCACCCTAAATATCTAATGTCTCCCAGTGGATGAATATTATCAAAAGACAAGGCAGTCCAAGGCAGCAGTGTGATGACATTAAAGTTGTTGGAAATCCAATTCTTCCTGGAAAAGTCAAAAGCTGAAACTAGCCCTGACTATGGAGGGAGGGGAGTGTTCTGCAAAGTGCAAAGCATCTAGTCCACTAAGAACTGAGAGTGCTCTCAAAGACCCTGAAAACGCTGTCTCCATACCCATGGAAGGTGATATTTGTCTTCATGCAGTGGGTGAGCCCTGCATACTGTTTTATTCAAAAAAGAGTGTGACTTAAGCAGTGTGAAAGGCTGTATGCTAGAAATCTGCATAAAGATCAACTTCATGTGCAACTCTGTGTTGCCTTTTTCCTGGTTTCACATCCTGCCTGGATGAGTTTAGCTTTCTTCCAGGACCCAGGAAGATATTAAAGTGCTAAGCTTGCCTATGGCTTTCCATGAGATGACCCAAAACTTGCTTTCTTTTTGACTGAGGAAAACAAGGACACTTTTGCTATTTGAAATCAGATTGAGAGTAAGATTTTTCAAAGTACTTTGTGACTAAGGTTGCTAGATCAGATCAGCTTTTGGTCTGTCGACCTGATTAGCAGAGCTTGGTTCGAGTGCTCCCAGGGCTGCAGATGTGAAGTTCTCTAATACACTTTCAGTCTCTCCATCTTCTTACCAAAGACTAAATGCATTGGAAAAAATAAAGAATGTAAAGGGAGCTACAAATACACGTTTAATCTAATAGAGTGAATCCCAAAGTGCTAAGGAGGAATTTACAAAGACTTCTTTAAAGTTTTCTCATCAGTAACATTTGTGTGCCTCTTCTTCTGGGTCTTGACATATTTTACATCTATTTCAAGGGCTTGGAACATAGGAAGAATGGATTTTAATGGGAACCACTGGCCTCCTACTTCTGGGAAGATATTGTTAGGGTTGGCTCAAATGAAGAAGGATCATCAGCATGTTCTCAGAGCTTCTTGCTTTGGCACTGAGGAAGATTTAGCACGTTCTGATATCCATTTCCTCCACAGCTCTAATCTTAACACCCACCTCCTGCATGCTAAATGAACATCCCAGCACTTGATAATGGAGACAGGAAATTAATTCCTCATAAAGTTTTTTTTTTCCTACCCCTCTTATTAAGACTCCTCAGCCCTGTCAACAGCCAACTGAGCTTTCACAAGTCATAAAGGTGCATTTCTTGTAGTCTCATTTCCTCAAGTCTCTTACTTGATGGATTATGCCCATTAATAACCTTCACATTGGAGAAGAACAGCTGCTGCGGATTCAAGGTACCTTCTTGGATGGTGTATCCCTGACCTTTTAAGCAAGGCACTCAGGAAAATGGAGACATGAAGCAGGGGGTCTGATGATATGTATCTACTTTGCTCAGTCCCTCTTAGACACAGCAACTATAGAAAAAAGACCCTCCCTGGTCTTGCTGACCTAGGATTCCCATGGGAACGAGCAGAGCTGGACCACTACCCTGAGGAGGACAACATCTGAAACAAAGCCCTTGAGTGTGATGCAACTTTGAGCATTTCCACATCTCTAGTACCCATTAAGTGCATACATCCATGTTTTTGGCACACAGGATGTCCAGAATAAGATTTTAAGAGGGCAAAGTCCATGGACGTGTCTAACAATAATCTATTTCCTTGACATATAAATTAGCCAGGAAGTGTAAAATCCCTAATTTTTCTATTATACTTTTTCTCTCCAACTCATAGTCTGTTGGGAAATTTCTTTGGTGGATGTGACTAATCTTTAATTCTAAAAAAATCATTTTAATGTGAGCATTAAAATGGACCAAGTTACATCAGGATGACAGATCTGGTTTAAAATTGTGCCATTTCACCGAGGCTTGGGCTCAGCAGCATCATACAAGCAGACATGATGTTTAGAGAGATGGATCCTAAAACAGCAGGCAAAATTCTTGTGAAATGGAAATGGATCATATCCATATGATATAGAATTGGAAGCTAAAGAGTGAGAATTTGGAGCTGGTATCAAAAGCTGGAGGGCAGTGTAAAATAAACACACAGATTGCATCCCCAATTTTGGTAGAAATCTTTTTAAAAAAATTTCATGCAGCTCTCAAAAATAAAAGCACAAGACCAATTCAATGATCTCAAAACTGGAGAAAATATCCTGGGAACATGACGTTTGGAACTTTCCTTGGTTCCCTTTTCAAAATGTTATGTAAAATTTAATTTTTATTTTCACATACCTACGCCATGTAAACTATGGAACACCAGCATAATGTGGCTCTTCACAGGATTTTAAAGTTTTTCAACCAGGCCTAGCACAAATGTTCCATAGAAAAGTACAGTTATGCTGGTGTTGCCTAGCAAATCTGTTTAAGGAGAAAAACAAATTAAATATAAACCTCCTGCAAGGGCATGCTCCCCTGGGACAGTCGATTTCTGTAAGACTCAGAGGGCAAAATCGTCAGACTCTGTTGTTAAAATATAGGCAGCACATCACAGACACCAGAGATATTAAACTGAAAAAACCTGGTAGCTCTGGCTCAAAGTCAGAAATAGCTGAGTGCTTCTAGATCTCTTGACTCCAGGGATTTATTAGCAACATTTTTTTAAGTCATCTTTAACATTTTGCGCCTTTTGTTATTAATATATTAAGAAATTACACCCCAAAGGGGAATGGACTCCTGAGTTTGGTGTCAGTCCCTGAAACAGTAAGTTGGCATCTCTAACTCCACAGCCAAGTCTGTGTGTCCGTGCTGGGAAATACACCCCATGTCTACCTCCTAATGGGAATTAAACTGTCTTTGGGAAGGGATTAATGGGCTCTTTCTGTTTTTGCTGTGATATTTCTTTAAAATTCTTCAAACCCCCCCCTGCCCTACCAAAATCTTTTCCCACGTAATAATAAAACAGATCAGTTGGCAAGGTGGAGTCTCTGTGATGATGTGGTTTCTGCCTCTCACTCAGGGGGATCAGATTAGGGCCATAAAAGTATACTAGGGATTGCATTTTAAGAGAGGAACACAGAATAACTTGTAGATGGATGTTCAAAAATACGACCCTCGGCGCCATGGAGTGGGAGCTGGAGAAAAACACAGGACTCCTGTTAGTTTGGCTTCCTTCTGCTCTTGCCCATTCCCCTCCAGCTCCTCTGTGCTGAACACAGGGCACAATTGAATGCACTGCTATGCCACAGTTCCATCCTTGCTTTCCATAATGATTAGGTGTGGAGTCCCTAATTAGGTTAGGGTTAAACCTGATTGCCCACCCAATAGCAATATATTCCTTGAACAATTTTGCCAGAAGTCCAAAGAGAGATATTTTTGAGTACTCAGTAAGAGGCTTTGACCTGTTAACTACCTACAAGCCCCTTCCAGTACAGATTAAATCCAACGACTATTTATCATTTAGCAGGGGACTGATTTATCTACCTGGGGACTCGGTTCTGAGCTCAAATCATGAAGATGCTGTCTGTCAAAAGCTATTGCGCACATTTCATCCATTCCTTCAGAAGCAGGGGATAACTTTTTGACCTGGGTTTCTGAGACATTGGGACAAGAATGAGAATATTTATTCTCATTCCTGATGGTTTCAGGAAAGTTTTAATTTACACATTCTACAGCTGGGAGTCTTTCCAACCCATATTAAGTTTGTTGAAAGGAAAGAGTATCATTTAAGCCAAGGGAGCCAGGATAAAACAGCTCTAAGAAAGACCCTCCACATGTCTTCTCCTATGTGCTGTGAGCTGCATTATTAACAAAAGTTCTGGAATATGTCTCAGGAGAAAAATCTTGAATGTGTGAAAGAGAGAAAATGGTATGGACATCCCACAGGAATGCATATGATCAAGCTGGTTTCATACATGCTTGCAAGACAGATACAAATACAGACAAAGCAAAAGATTGTTTAGAGCAGGAGCCTCTGTTCCTCCATTTGTGTTGCCCTGTCACACCCGTAATGGCTGGCAAGTCCCTGCTCTGCTGTGGCTTCTGCATCTCAAGAAGGGCTGGAAGAGGCACCAAGCCGACCAAGCCAGGAGGAAGGAGGCACTGAGAAAGCCGGAGGAATGGGGCAGCACCCTCAAATGCATGCTTGGTTGAGCTGCGTATCCTTCTTCAAATCCATCTCTTTCATGCTTCCCTGGCATCCAGTATGTCCTGCAGGCAAGACTCACGGCCAGGATGAGACCTGGTTTGACTGCTGTGACTGTGAAAAGGGTTCTCCATACATATTACCGAATAAAGACAGGACTGTACTGTCTCCAGCCCCATGACTGAGGAAGTTGGCACTAGCAAGCCTTTCCCAAACCCAGAGGAGGCAATTACCAAATGGATCATTACTGCAGCATGGCCTTACTGGTCGGGTGGATGTGCTGGATGCTCCTTGCATAAGCAATACAGTAGCAAGCAAATGAATTATCTTATTGTAAATACCTATTTCCAGCCTGGAAAATTGTTCATCGTTCTTGTCTGAAGTTTCTGATCTCAATTCTCATACTCTCCTGGCTTCCAGTGGTGGCAAGATGGAGCATGCAGCACACAGTTAAAGCAACTACATGTTTGTCTCCTTCTCAGCTATTTGCAGAAATGTTTAGATGTAGGGTGAGTTCAATTTATGTGCCTTATCTTCCTCAAACCAGATAGAACACTTCCCTTCTGTTACAAACACTGCTTAATGGATCTCTAACAGCCTTGCTTTCACAACATCAAATATACAAGAAAATAAGGGGGAGAAGGATGAACAAACAACTCTCTATTGTTTCCAGGTGTCCCTGATTATGGTTGGAGGAAGAAGTGGAGAAGAAAGAGGGGAGAGAGATAAAAAAATTGTAATTGGTTCCTTGGCACAAGCTCGTCATATATAAACATAACAGACAAAAAAATTGAATGTTAAAAGAAGTTGTTCTTAACTCCTAAAGATCCCAAGTATTCAAAGGATCTCTGAAAACCAGGCTTGCGGTTCCTTGTCAGACCTGTTTGCCTTCGCAAATCTCTGCAGCTGAGAAGCAAATAGCTAAGGTGGTGTTACCCTCCACCATGGACTGCTCTCCATCGTGTTGCAAACCAGTTAGGAGAGGGGACGTACTGGAGGAGTATATACCAGCTGGTGAAACTCCCTCCCCTTCACCCTCAGTACCCAGACTACATGAAGAGTAAAAGTCATCCAATATCCTCTCTCTTTTAGGGTAATATAGTTGTTCACCTACCTCAGGTGATGGAGGTTGCTCATTACATACATTTTTATTGATTTTGTGCTCATTCCTGCACAAAGTTATGCTGAAAACAGCTAGGAAGAGTGTAATTTCATTCACTCTAGCACCGTATTATCTATGTCCTATGAACTGGACTGGTATACAAACCAAACAAACACAATCCCAACCTCCACACACCCACACGTATATGAAATGGGCTGGCCCAAATGAGTTGAAAACATTCATTATATTATAACGAAATCTGCTGCTATATTTTTTTCTGTCTCCTGCCTCTTATATAGTCCCATGTTTTGCTTCTGCTTTTCTTACTTTATAATAGTCTCAATTCTTATTTTCCTTTATAATCTTTTTCTTCACTGACTGACTGTAAAAACCACTCAATTTGACAGCATTCAGTTTTGAAAATCAAGGAGTCCATAAATAAGACTCGAGACAAACCCGCAATAGTCTAACAGAAATGATAACTCTTACAGGGCTGGACAGCAACTTTTCAGTAACACCTTTTGATAGGCAAATACCACTGAATGGGATGTGATCACAGAGAATGATATTTTTAAAAATGAAATGTTCCGGTGTTTTTGCTCAAAAGCCTTACATTTCTCTTGAAATGTAGGGGAAAAGCAAGGAAAGAAAATAGAACAAAATATGAAAAGATGCAAAGAGAGTATTTCATCTGATCTGATCCAGATCCTTCCATCCATTTCCCTTGCACTCCAATTTATTTTTAACTTTAACTGTTATCCTGATTCTGGATAGCAAAAGATACTAACAAGTCTAGTGCTGTAGAGGTGAGAGGGGAGAAGATGGCAAGGCTTCAAAGCAGCTAGTGCAGTCCAAGGCCCAGTTCCCTTAGAATATAAATGAGAATTAAATGCTTAATTCCTGCTGGTGGTGCTTGAAGTCCACCGCGGCTTCTTGCTGTAATGCAGAGGAGGAAAGATTGCGATGGGCCTGTGCTGCGCTAGCATCTCTCGAGTACTGAAGTGGAGATTATTTGAATGTTTCCTTAATGGGCATCCTTAGCTCTGCGCACTTCAGGGAAATCTATGTCATACAAATAGTCCCACAGCAGTGGAAGTGATGACAACTGGTTTTTTTCCTCTCTTTCCTATGGCTTCTCTGGATCTGAGCTTAGCCTCAGCCTTGCCATCAATAGATCCCCTCATTTATTTAGATCTCTCTCTGCTACTCACTTGTTTCTTTTTAGAAAATGTGTAAAAAATCAATAGCTTTTAGGACTCCATCTTCCTGTCATTTTTTTTTAAATGGGACACTTTCAAATGATAATCAGGAGAAGCACATAGACAGATGATGCTCTCAAGTAAGCTTCATTTTCTTAGAGAAACAAGCTTAAAAAGTCCCATTTTATTATGTTTTTTCTATAGTGTAGGAATTAAAATCATTCTGTTTTGCTTATCCTGGCCAAACGCTGGTTTCAATGAGGAGGTTAGTTTGAGTCCCTTCTCAATGATTCCCAAGATGAATTTACTGTCAGAAACGTTGGTCTGCAACCTTTTCTTAAATGTAGTCTGTGGTGCCATCCTCATCATTCCTCTTTGGTCTATTGTGCATCTACAACTCACCGATAACTTTGCTACTTGTCCCATGCCTTTGCTCCCATCACAGACAACAAGGGATGAATAGTGCCTGCTTCACAGGAGCCACCCTCTCCAAAATGCTCCTGAATGAGATCAGAGGAGAGACATAATAACCAAAAGCAATCAGAAAACCCCTTCTAACAAGTGTTTGAAGATATTGTCGAGTTGTGCAGGGAAGAAGCATCTGGCAAGGAATTTTCTACTTGGCAGCCTGAGATGCTCAGTTTCAGGCAATGTTGGGAGTCACCTGTGTGCACGTTGGGGTCTTCACTGCTGCTTGGAAGGATTCATTTTCTATCTGAAAGAATACAATATTATACTCCATTAGATATAATATACTGTACTATACTGTGTACGGTATTAGGAAACTGGCTGATACCATGTCCCCGGTGAGACAGTGGGCATTGCTTGGGGTCCTTCCTTCCCTCTACCAGCAAGTCCTTCAGCTGACATAAAATGTCATCACAGATATGCAGAGATTGTGGTATTTACAGAGTGGAGGGGAGTTCTCTAACATAACTAGGACTGACCATTGCTAATGGTAGGTTACTGTGCTAGTAATACCCAAGGGGTAGCAGGTTTGAACTTTCCCTGCAATGTGCACCTGCATGATTCTCAATTCCCACACATGCAGAAGAGATCCACATAGCCATGCATTTGTCCTTGATGGTTTGATTAATACCTGAACCATTCAACACTCATCTCTTCACTTGTCTTTTTCATTTAAATGTCACCTCCCAAGCCAGTATCTCCTAAGGAGTAAGAGAAAGGGGGGAAATTTTCAAATTAAGGAATCCTGCCTTGTCTTCTGGACTAACCACCCCTTTTAAATAACGTTTGCCTATCAGCTACTGGAAGGGGAAGGAACAACCCTGATATGAGATATAAAAAGATAAGAGAGAGATGGAACATAGCAGAGGAAAAAAGTGTTTGAATGATGTGCAGCATAGAGATAGGGAATCTAGTGCAATGCGAGACCTTGGGATCCTGGGAGATTTTTACTAATGGTCTCTGCAAGTCTTATTATTTCATACATATTCTCATATCTCTGACAAAGATATTGCATAAATCACTTCCCCTTGTCCCAGGCTGACCCCTTAACCTCTGAGAGATAATGAGGCACTGTACCTAGCATCTTTTAATGCTGCCAAGATCTATATCAAAGAACATTAATTCTCCATGATAACATCTCTATTTATTAATGCAAATGCCTTTAATCCTTCCCTAGCCTCTGCTCAGCAAGCCACCTTTACTTTTATTACTGAAATTTCATTGAAATTAGGTAAATTGGCTTAGTGTCCCCAGAAGGTGGATGTCACTAGGAGCTGAAGTCTAATGTGTCCCTCTTGGCATTGACGCTCACCTCCTGGACAGATTAGCTCCCCGAGTCATTACAGTTGGCAGGGACTACATGTTGGGGCTTCCTGGAGGTGCTGAAGTGCTTGTATTCTTCCCATAGCAGTAAGGAAATAATTCATAATGAGTAATTTTGTGACTTCTGCACACTTTTTTGGTAGTATTTGCCAGCTGTCTGTGAGCAGATTGTGATTTTCCCCCCGCCCCGCCAATATCACATACTGCTCAAAGTTATTTTCCAGGTTGTTTCTGGGGAAAAACTTTGCAGTGCAGGTCAGCTCTTCCTGCTCAAGATGTGCTTCATCTGTGCTTCCAGCTATCAGATGTGCTGGGCCATTTACTTTTCTTATGACCAGATCAGGAAACTACACCGATTTATGCTAAATAATAATCTTTTCCAACCATGGGTTCCCAGGGAACTAGGAAAAAAGGCTTAAGCTCTCACAAACAGGCCAACAGAGAGAGAAAGACAACTCCTTCTATTTAAGGAAATACAGGAGAGAAAAAAATCATGGGTCTATAATTCTGCCATTGCAGGATCGTGATCTGATAGGTCAGCTACAGAGGAGCAAGGGAGAGAAGCTATCACTTTCTGGACTATTAATCACTGGCTCTTGCCTAAATTTCATTAAATGGCCAGGCTTTAATTAGCATGTAGAGGCACGTACAGCCTCTCCCTAGCCCACCTCTACCACACCCGCCTGCACTGCATGAGCAACCACCCCCCAGCAAAGGTTTCCTCTGTGCACAGCAGAGAGGGAATTGTTCTGTACCTCAGTGCAGCAGGCACAAGGTGGTATTTCAGCATGGTATTTCTCTGCTGCAGCCTCACACACACACATTTTGGTAGATGGGACCTATAATGAAAAACGATGGGGGTCTTACAATCCCATCCTACCATATTCAAGTGGGAAGCCATTCTGGTGGTAGTGCCTTGTGGCAGGAAGGTGAGAATAACCTTTTACACTAAGGGAAGCTAGGAAAGGGAACAAAAACTCAGCAGAGCAGCAGTCTGGGATGGATGCTCAAGAGCTTCACAGGAGGCCAAAGAGATGGGCAAGAGACCAGAAAACTTCACAGTGTGAAGTGTTTGCACACTGCTGCACCAAAGCGTAACTCTTTGCTCCAAGAAGTAGAGAAGGAAATGACCCTGGAGAATAAGGTGACATGAAACTGCTGGATCAATTATACACCTCTTCCTCCAGTCAGTTCTGGCTGTACCCTCAGGCACAGGGGGACAGGGGTTTAGGCTCTATTACTGCCACACGACCCGTGCATAGCTTGAAAAAATACTTTGCCTTTCTTCATCAGTTCCCTATCTGTAAGGGAATTTTATAAAACTTTCCTTCCTGCATTCTTTGGCTGGCATATTTGTCAGGGCCGGCACCTTCTGCTATTATGTCTCTGTACAGAGGGCAGTGCTGCAAGGTTCGGATCTCAAATTTAGTCTCTGTATGCAACATCAATATTACTTACTAATAAGTATTAGACATCAGCCTATAAGCAGAGAAGAACAAATGCTTCCTTCTTATGAACTGGTATTATTGTCCTATAAGGCAATGACAGACAAAAGTGGAAAATCAATGTAAGAAACTGAATATCTGGACTGAACTCCAATTTGTCCTATGGTCCAATCTGGCACCTATTCTCTTCCTATTCAAGCCTAAGTCCTGTAGACATCAATGGAAGTTCTCTGCAATTATGGAAGGAGGGAAAAAAAAAACCACACTCTGTAAGGCTGCAATTCTATCACCTTTTCCTTTCTTGGCCATCAAATGCTGAAAGAGTGACCTTGTTTTCATTAAGAGGAACACCTTGTGAATGAATACAGGATGTCAGATGGAAACAGAGGCAGACAAGGCAAAGAATTCATTAGACAAAGTTTCAATACTGCAGAGACATTCATTATTTTACAACTAGTCCCTGTGAGTTTTAATTAAAGACACCAAGCAGTTTGTATATAAACTGCCTAATACTGTGCCTTAAAATCACACTAAATATGAAGCTAAAGTTTTCCTAGTTTAAACAATTTTTTTTTTCCCTATCGCTACACTCCAACACATGGCCAATTCCACCTTGAAAGCTGGGAGACAGAGCAGTTTGGAGGGTGCAGGGCCACGAGAAAACCTGTTCTTGGGAGACTCCTGGCCCAGTTTTGCAGCCTCCAGAGATTCACAAAATTCAGAACAACCACTAGAATTTTCAGTGTGTGGATGTATAGAATTAAATCTGCAAACACTTCAGGCTCCCTGACATAGTGAGTTGAGAAAACCACGATGAATAAAGCAGCTCTCTCCAACGAATCGGATTGCGACACAGATAGCAATTTCTGAAGCGTTTGGATTGATCCTTCTCCCAGACCCACCACCAGCTCCATCTCCTGCAGGGAGAAGTCCATTGACTAGCAATGAGCTCCTCTGAAGCTCGGACACTTGCATTTGGGAAGCACTAGGGATATTTTAAAGACCTAGGACAATCAATGATGTTATATAAAGTTCTTCTTATGGGATCCAAGAACAGGTTTTACCCCTGTGGAAGGAAAACCTGCAGTAAAACATCTGCGGAGTGTGAGATGCAGACCGGGCTCACCTGCCCTGAGCACTGCAACCTGCGCACTCACCACACTGTTGCCTGGAAAAGCTTGGACCGATAATAGGGCTCCATATTCAGGCAGCATCGCTTTCCCCAGAGGCCTTGGCATACCAACACCTTTGCAGAGGCATTTGGACTTACACTGCGGGGACTCAGGGAGTCTGGTCTGTTAAAACAGGCTCAGGCTCACACTTATCTTAACCCATGCAATTAACTTCAACAGTCACAAATCCCTGCTGCACATGCAAGAGCGGGAAAGCTCCCCATGTGCAGCGGGTGTGCTGGATAAGTCATTTGCAAAAAGCAAATTCAGGACTTCTGGATTGAATAATATGAATTTCTACAACCCGAATTAACTGAAGAAGCATTCCATTAATCTTACACGTACGTGACTTAACCACTAGTCAGAGCTGTTTGCGGTTAGTAAGGATTTTTTTGTCCTCGCGACTGAAATTATGGCAGACATCGTGCAGCCCTGCCCCTCTAGGAAGTGTTATTTGCTCGTGGATAGCTGCTCAGTGAGGAAGGGACACACAGGCAGGGGATCCAGGAACATTTTGTCAAAGAAATGCATAAAGGAGGGATCATTTTAGGCTGATTCACCTCTGTGTGTGGGGCAGGGTGTGTGTGTATATCTAAACCTGTGTATGCATATGTGTGTCTGTGTGTTTGCCTTGACTGAATGAATCACTCTACCTGTTATAGTGTAAACCAGCAAACATTAGTAAAACTGATAATAAGCCTAGTGGTGGTGATTCAACCAAAGCTAGCACATCTGTCACTAAGCAAGAGACTGCCAGGTTTTTCATCAAGGGAAATACAATTGAATAATAATGCAGTAAAGGTAAAGCAGCTTCAACAGAGCTTTCTGCCAAATTAAATACAAGGTACACTAAAAAAAAAAAAAAGCAATACAAATACATAACCTAACCCCTCTTGAATACAAATCCCTTAGTAATGGGTACTCAATGGCTAAAGACATCACATCTGTAGTCTGAGCAGTTTGTTCAGGGGGTGGGGGGGTGGGTGTGGGCGGATGGGTGAGCGGCGAGGATGCTCTGGGAACATGAAATCCTCTCTGTGCCAACAGCCAAATAAGGAATTGAAGGGGAGGAGGAGATGGGCTTTTTGACTAATATTTTGAGGCCTGATTCTCTAGTGCCATCTGGTCACTTGGCAATGCTCTTGGCAATGCAGAGGAGCCGTAACCCCATCCAAAGTGGTCTCAGAGGGATTTCCCTGTGGTGGAAAATCCTTTGATGGCAAAGGGCTTCTGCAGTGCTTGTAGGAGACTTTAACCTGGAGAGAAAAGACAACATTGCTGGAGGTGCTTCACTCTCCCCAGGCCCTGGCTACTGGACTACTTTCCTGCACTCAAGACCGAGCAGCCCTGATCACAGCCCGACCTGGCCAGCGCCTGCTGCCGCTGTGACCAAATATCCACATGCAAAACTTGCCCTGAGAGATTTAAGGCCACCTCCTTCTTCCCTCAGCTCATACCCAGCACAGGTCAGACCTGTGGCCTGCCAGATATTTTAGGAGTGTGTTATGGTGGCAATGCCACTTCTCATAGAGGCTGCGAACCAGCCTGCTTTCCGTATCACCACATCCTTTTTATACTGCTCTGGTTGTGTAAAGAGCCTTTAATGGGGGTATCATTGTAAGTGACCCTGACTTGCTTCTGCCAGAGTGTAAATAAGAATAATGGACTATCAATTTGTCAGCTACAAACTAAACATCTTCTTAAAAAAAAGAAAAAAGAGAAAGGGAAGAAAAGAGGCTTATGGTGTAGACACTTTTCTGTCTGCAGAGGAGCTGTTTTGGGGCATTTCATTTTCAGCATCCTATTTCTTTACATTTCCTCTTTCCCTTGTACGTGGAGTAGTTTTCTTCTATTCTGTTTTTGTTCCCATTTACCTTTCTCTTTTTCTTTTTTAACCAGAGGGGCATTAAAAAAACCCAATACCTTTTAAGCATTTGTGTTTAGTGTTCGCTTGGCTTTTGAAACCTCTGCAGGGCTGGAGATAAAAACACACACGCGTGCACGCACACAAATATTCAGACCCCTTCTGGCTGGAGCGGGAGGTGAAATAAACCTTTTGGACTATTTCGAGACGAGACAGATTTGCAAAAGCTACAGCGCAAAACCCATGACAATCAACACAGCGACAGTTCTGCCAGGCTGAAAGGAAGCCCTCCTGCAAATTTCATTTTAAAACATGCTTTGCAATTGCCTCTCCCAAGCACGTAAACAGCCCTGCCAAGCAGTTCCAGCTGAGTCACCATTGCAGACCAGTCGATGCCTCTCCCTCCCCTGCTTCTCCCCCCTTCCCACTGCCTCTTAGCAGAAAGCAAGAAGATCAATGCATTCTGTCCAGGCTACCAAACACACTGCAAATATTCAGGCTAATGAATAGTGTTAGATGGAAGTGGGAGACAATAAAGCTCACAACGTTAGTGCAGCGCAGGGGTGAGTTGGTTTTTCTCATTCCCTTCTGAAGTTGAATGATAAATTGCAAGCAGTCACACAAAGGTAACGGGGCACCAAAAGGTGCGATGGGGTGGGCAGGATGGCGAAGGGCTCCCAGACCAGCCATATCGAAAGAGCAAACTCACTGAAAGGTGAGGAAAAGCATAAAAAAAGAGCACTGGTGCTTTTCAGTGGTGTCACGGCACTGGGTACACCCATGAGGAGCTTGCCAGTCATACTTACGCATTACCATGCACTAACATTTCATATGCACGCAAATTACACTTTACTGCTGGTGCTGAATCCACCTGCAGCAAACCACTCCGCCGAGCTCGATGCGAAGGGGCTGTGTTCTCCTCCTGCCAGACCCGTGCCCACTCCTCCCCTTCCCCGGCTGCCGGCAGCAGCCCATAAATTTATTGCTCCAGAGTGCCTGGTCCTAACACACCTACCTTGTGTTCATCTAAAACCAATAATAATAAAGGAGAAGGTTTGGAGCAATTCAATACAATTCCTGAGCCAGAAAACAGCTGTGCATTCGGCTCACAGTGTTTTCAGTGCTGGGTAAGGTCATCGGTACACGGTGTCTGCTTTTCTGCCTCGGGCAATGGCCTACATCTGACACTTCAGAGGAAAGTGAAAATAAACCCATAATGCACTTAAGTCAGCCGTGTGATGCTGTACTTGGCTTGGGAAGATTTGTCTCTGCTAATATCCCTACAAGAATCACAGCCATAGGAAAGCAAACCTGAGGCAAAAGCAGCCAGTATCTCCTTTCTGAGACTACGCACCAAAATGCATCGTCCACCTGCAGGAGGCCCCGAGAAGCCCATCAGCAAGTTTGCAGAGCATGACAGGTTTTTTTCCCTACCGTGGAGACTAAAAATTGTCTAAGCAATTTTTTTCTTAAAAATCTTTCTGATGTCTGTTGGTGTGTCTGTGTTCAAAAAAAAATTTACAGAAGAAAAAGTCATTGCTGCTGCTTTTTCTCCTTCCAATTCTTTTTAGCTGGATAATTTTCCAAAGGAAATATTTCAAAATAAAAAGGATAACTGAAGAGTAATAAAAAAGCCTACAGGTGTTTTCAGAAGAAGCAGCTGAAACAATATTTTTGTTATAAAAAATTTTGAAAAAAGACCACATTGGAGGAAGAAGAAAAGGAAGGAGAATCAGTGATAATATTTGTAGTTCCCCTCCCCATCCTAAATTGAATTGTTCTCAGAAAATTCTTCATTTGAAAATACTGGGCTGTCTTCATCCCATGCCATCCAATTGCATGGCTTTTCCTAGAGCAATCAGGCCTGCCGTCCTGTGCCTCAGATCTCTCTGCCGTGCCTTCAAGCATCAGCTGTTGAGAACATATCTACCATCAAGAGGTTGCTTGGCATTCAAAAGCCCAAGTTTTTGCTCTTCTCTACTATAAGTGACTTTCCATTGAGCAAGTGAACTGCAGCTCACTGGCTTATGCTACCAACACTAAAATCACATTCCAAAATCAGCTAAGTACAGCCACCAAGACCTAGGCTGGATTTGAACCAGGTTTCTGGAGCAGAGAGGTAAGAAAACTAGAAAACAGATGCAGTTAGGAGAAAAATGGCAGCATCTTGTCTCTGTTTTAGAGCAAGATGATTTGCCATGAAATATTACTGCTTTAAGACACATCATTGCATCATTCAGCAGTGCTTTCAGACTATTGGCCTCACCCATTTATTTTCACACAGAGACCAGACTGTTAACCTCTTGGGGGAATAAAAAAGAGAAAAAAAAAAAAGAGTCTGTTTTCCTATCAATTTTGCAGATAGATTTTGCTTCCTTTTCTCTCAAAAAAAACCCCCTACTTGAGCAAATCCCTTACTTGTACAAATAGACTTGGGTACATCTAGGTGCAAATGTGAGCAAAAGACAACACTGAAAGATCTTATTGTGCCACACATTTTGTAATAACCTAGTATTTTTAAGCCAAAGTGTTAAAGGATTTTCTGAATCTCTCTTTTGCAAAAATAATTAAGGGCAAAATTCTAACCCTCCTTGATTCAATAAGAGGAGTGGGAAAGGCTTAAAAATGTAGCTCCTAAATTTTCAAAAGTAAGTGTGCCAAATAAAAGGAATCTTCCATACGCTGTTATTTTCTTGGGTACATTTCATGATTTTGATGTTTTACAGCACAATTTTCGTATGCTCAGGATTGGCAGTGTTGCAGCAGGGATGCATCATTGTCAGCCCAGACAAGCAGCCTTGCTTTTGACCATATTCTGGCCCTTTCCTGCCTCCAGTGGGATCCAAAACTTCACCATCATTCCCACCCAGACAGCTCCTAGGCTACTGCTGAGCAGGTACTAGAACCTGGGGATCTGACTCCTTCTGCAAATCGAGCTGCTGCTGTTTTTCCACAGCATCATGGCACAGGATTTGAGCAGCAGAAGGGCTCTGCTACTGCATCTTACATGCCCTTAGTGCATTTTAAATATTGAGTAATAAAAATATGTATAAGTAAAGCGTACATCCATAAATAAAGCAAATGTATAACTCAGTGAATTAATTATTATTTCATTACTAGCAGCCATATTCTCTAACAGAGTAACTAAGAGCAGAATTTTCTCCCAATTTTGCTTCTCATTATTAAAATACTACCAACAATTACTTGCAGGACATGCATTCTTGAGCTAATAATTTGAGGATTCATTTTATGTATGCATAAATAACTCATATTTTGACTCAGGGTCTTTCAAGTGATGTATTGACAAAACACACTTGTGTTTGAATAACATCGGCTCAGCTAGCACATATACACACAGAGTTTGTGCTTATACAAAGGCATGGGAGTACTAACGGCCTTTTTCTTTCCTAGGAAACCTTTGTACTCTGCCATGTGCTGGGGTCATTCTTTGAAAAGGGCTTGCAACTTTCTTTGTCACCATCCTGCCATTAAAAAAAATCAGGACATTTAAAATAAGCCCAGTCTTCAGTAGGTTTTGAAATCGACTCACAAATCCCGTTTCACTTTAAAGAGCAGCAGCCTCTAACCACGTGTGCGGGGGGGGGTGTCATGGCTGAGGTACACAACGAGGATTCGGGTGGCACAAGGACAATTTTTGTTCTGCTGCAAAGCTGATGAGGCTTCAGGCCACTACAGTGCTCTACACAGTGCTGTTACCTGTTAGAAGGGCTGAGCAAACACAGCCCTGGCATCTCCAAGAAATGTATTTTTTCAATGCCAGAATGTTGGCAAAGCTTTCATATCTTTACTGCTGCTACCTGTGATCGCAAGCCCACGTTAGCAAAGGTGTCCTAAAGCATGTCACAAACACAACTGCGTTTGGCTGTGCAGCTATATCTTCCATTTGCCTCATCTACTGAGATTTTAAGTTGTGGGAATGTGCAATATTTAACACAGAAGGGGTCTGATCCCGATGTCAAATACTATAAGTGATAATATATACATTCATTCCCATACTCACATGCACATACGTGGCCTTATCCTATCACTTAATTTTGCAGAAGAACAAGTTCCATCAGTTTCTAATCTGTTGAATAAGTTATTTCAGAATTGTCAAGTAGGTTATTTCTCACCTCTTTCTCTGAATCAAAATTACTTGGGTGGGAGAATGAATTATATAGAAAATTGTCTGTCTTTTTATATCTGACTCAAGAAAAAAAGCTGAGATTTTTATATTTCTCATTGAATTAAAATTTTAGAGATGATTTGTTACTTAAAATATTTTATTTCAATTGTGTTGCAAGGCTACACTTTAATAGGAAAATGGTCCATTTTGGTTACACCAAAGTAGCGTAATATATTACAGAACACTGGCCATAGACAATTGTATTTATTATAGTATGAACTGCCATAATAAATGCAGTCGGCACTTTTTATTTTATCAAAATAGTGAAGTGATATCAAAACAAAATCTAAATGATCTGTTTCAACTATTCCCAGCTGGAACTATCATTGAAACAGACTCCTTCCAGCAAAATATTTTGGTTTTGACAAAACCACAATTTTTGGAACACATACTATTTTCTCAAGATGTTTTTGGTGTCTTCCACTCTGTATGTCTAATACTGGCCACAGTCTGAGCTCTGATTAAAAGGCAATGGGGTCAAATCCATAGTGTTATTAGCTTCAGTTACAGTGAGACTGCTGTGATGCAGGCTGGCAATATCAACACTTCCATGAGATTCCACTCCATGGGATGGGGACCCTTGAGGAACTCCCCATGACTTAATTCTTGCAGACCTTGTGGTTTTTCCCATTGGAAAACTCTGGTTCATCAAATTAAGGGTGGGACTTCTAGAGCCAGCAACAGCCTGGTAGACTAAATAGTCATCTGAAACATGTGAGGTGCAACTAGAATCAGGAGTACAAATACATGCAGCTGTGGAGGTGGTTCATTACTGGGCAGTAAAGAGACAAAGTTCATGGTTGGACTTGATGATCTTACAGGTCTTTTCCAACCTTAGTGATTCTGTGATTCACATTGATCCGCAAAGCATTTCTTCAACTTCCCACTGCATTAGAATAATAACAAAGCTCCATACCTTGATATTTCAAGTGTGGGGAGGGACTGGTGTTTTCCCACCAACCTTATTTCAAACCAAAGCCGTTCTTCTTCCACACAGGCATCTGCAATGTCTTATTACCATGCTCCTGGGAGTCAACCACCAAAAAGGAGACTAAGTTCCCAGTTAGAGGACCTTTCTCAAGACATCTCTCACCACCACAGCCATTTAGTACCTGTAAGGCAACGGGACTCTGCAGCCTTTCTTATTGTGTAGATGTCTAGACTGAATCTCTTAGGTATGAGTGTAGATACATATATATGCTTCACTCCCAACCGATGCATTCACCGTGTTTGTTTTGTATGACCAAATAGTCCCACTTGCACAGAAGTAGGCTGCAAAGATTTAAAATCAGGATGCAAAAGATGGTGCCTAAAGAAGCTTCTCTCAGGCAAGCATTTGCTGTTCTTGGCTCTCCTGGAGCAGCCACATGCTGTACTAAGTGAAATCACTGGGGTTGCACTGCAGTTACACGATGTTAACGGGTTGCTGCTGCTGCAGCCTAGCACTGCAGGACCGGGTCTAAGCCAGTGCCATTTTATACCCAATCAATTAATGTTTATATAGTGGTCCAGAGGAGCCAAGCATGATACCTCTGCTAAGCAGAGTCAGGAACGACTAAAATTCACACCTTCTCTAAGTAATACTTGCTGTCCTACCGCTGTCTGCTGTTTGCTTACACGCAACAAGAACAGAGGAGCGAATCGCTTCCCATCCCCTCCCCTCCTCAGTATCTCCATTAAACACAGGGATACCGGCAGAATCCAGAAGGCAGAAAAGTAAGTAGTATCCACACACTTTAAAGGCTACAGACTGCTGCTGCTTAACTTGCAAGCAGTCTGTCTCCATGCCCCGAGTGCTGTTTGTTTTAAGCAAGGGTGAGCAGGGAGCTATCAGGAGAAAATGGCCTTCGTAGTAAAACCTTCTCAGTATTTGCTATCAAAGCCTCATCTGCAGACCTAAAGCGAGGGGCCTGTGGATAAAGGCAGTGAGCGCACACATCCATTTTGCCTGTACCTGCTAGCACCTCTCTACTCGTCAGTAGCAAGGCAGCAGTTAAAGCCACTTTTCATCTCTGTTACAGACCTTCTGCTCCTGGGTACTGCCCTGCACGCAGCGTAGAAAGCAAGCCCTGTCTGGGTACAGCTCACACTGCTGAGACAATAACCCTGGGGCTTTTAGCTCCAGCCACTGCATCCAACACAGGATCTCCCACGGTGCCCACCTCTGCGCCTCACCTCCTGTTTTCCTCTGAAGTGCTTTTATTCCCCTTCTCCTCCCTCCCGGTCACTGCTTTGCCCCATGGGCTGCACAGCACAGGGGACCGACCACACGCGATGCGGCAGCTGCTGTTCTGCAGGTCTCCCCATGGCACAGGCTATGTCCGTGCTGCTCCGAGGGAAGAGCCAACGCCGTCCTTCCCCGCCGAAGAGAGGGACCCAGGGAGCATTTTATGGCTCTCCTGCAACCTTCATCTCGCAGAAGCAGCCTTTTACCTGAGGCTGTAGCAGCTCTTGGATTTAGACTGAGAGGTCTGCGAGTTCAGTCCCCAGCGCTGATGACTCACACAGCGCCATCACGTTATAAATCCTGGTGAACTTTTGAACGCAGAGCTGTTTGTAAACTGCAAAGCAGCTCAGCCAGCCCCGGGGCTCTCACCAGCAAACACAGGCAGCTTACTAGGAGCACGGCAGCACTGGGACTGGAGAAGTCATCGGAAACTGGGACTGAGCTGCCTGTACATGTGTCCCATATTTCTGCTGCACCAACACCACCTGATGCTTTCCCTATACTCTCTTGCCACAAAACAGAGCCTAATCCTTTGCTTGCTTACTGCTACCTGCACCATCGCCCCAGAGGTGGTGCCTCCAACAAATACACAGCAAATAGAAATGTTACACGTGAATGAGGACAGCCAAGACATCATGGAAGAATATCAAAGAGTGAGGCAGAGGAGTGAAGAAAAAGGAGGAGAAAGAGAGAAGACTGGAAATGAACACTTCTCTTGTCTCAGTGTCCCCATGGTGATGTGAAAAGTCATTAAACACCTCAACAGACTTGCACAGTAGAGTAAACAGGACCAGCTAATAGGACAAAGGCACTGGCACTTTATCTCTTGCCTCTCTTTGGGTTCAGAGCAATGAAGATTACACATTCTCATAGCATCCTCCTGTGTTTTTAATATTCTCCTATCAGCAAGATTAAATGCTCCTCACTCCTTTCCTTGAAAATTTCTTATTGGAAGAAAAATTTAAAAAAAAAAAAAAAAGGCTTGTTCTCATTGCATGGGGAATTTCAAAGCCAGAGTTGGTTTTGTTTTGTTCTCCCTGCCCCCCCACTTGAGAAGACTAGTTGCAAAACAGACTGTTTCACTATGTGTCCTTGGGCTGGACTCCCTGCAAAAAGCCAAAAGAGGAGCAAGGCTCAACGGGAGAAAAACTTCTCTGAAAACCTGCAAAGTGATTCCCCAGGGAGCCTTCTGTGAGCAATGACAGGGGACAGGACCAGAGGAGTGGGGAGTGGAATTAGGCAGAAAAAGGCTTCACCATAGAATGTCGTTGTTGTAAATAATGACAATAATGATTATATTTTTTTATTAGAAGTCACTAAGCGCAATCACATGTAAATCTCCACTGTGCTACATCTTGTGCAAAACTCACTCAGCATCTAAACGGAACAAAAGAGCACTGAGAAAAACAAACAAGTAAATACCCACTGAGAGGGAAGAGCCTCCCACTGGGAACTTCACAGAAAGGGCTGAAGGGCCCAAGTCCAGCCTAACGTCAGGGTATACACACTTCTTCCTGTGAGAGAAAATGGATATAAGCCTTCCCCCAAATCCTTCAGAAAGAGAATATAATGTCACTTCCCCCTGGAATGCTCTAGAGAAGACATACACTTAGGTTATCCCCAGTTCACTGTGTCCTTACTTTTTGCTTACAAGTCTCCTATTTAAGCTACTATTCTCTTTTAACGTAGATTTTTGGACAGTTCCTTCTTATATTCTCCCTTTGTACCAGTAGAAAGCCACTTCTAACACTCTTCCTGGTGAGTGGACCTTTGAATTAAAGGGACTATTTTTTCATTGCTACCCTACATGAACCAGGTTAGATTAGACCAAGTTGTGAAAGGCTTGTTGGCAGATGATTAAGAAAGCTGGCATCACTTACACAACTTCTTTTTTGCCTTGAAAGCAGGGTTCATCCCAAATATCAAACCATGAATATTTTACCCCAAAACACAGGTGCTGCTGGAAGCACTTCAGCATTCATTTCTCTCCCTGTCCTTGAGTATGGAAACGATTGTCCAGCTGGGATGGCTGGCCATTGAGCAAGGTCTGAGGACAACCCTACTCAAGAGCTACCACCTGCTCATCTGCCTATTCTGCAACACACCTGAGCACTGCTGCCTTCAGAGAATAGCAGAGACCCACAAAGTGGATATTTCAAACGTCATTCTTTCTCACTGCTTCTTTTAATGCTGCTTTTTAAAGCAATTTTGTCAGCAGAGAAATAATTTTAGCTCCAAGGATGTATATTGGCTCTGCCTTCACCACAACTGTCCCTCAGCTGCCCAGAAAGCTGACTCTGAGCGAGTTCTGCTTCCATTCCCTACCAAGGACAACGGAGGTTTAGAAGATGCTGATGGTCCTTGACCAGCGGTATTAAGACACTAAATTACACTGACATGGCCCATAAATCGCTAAATGAGGGACTCCCAGACAGCGATGTGGCGTGAGCCGAATGACTACAAGGGCTGCCCGTTTGCTGGGGCACAGGCTGGAAAACTCAGCAGATGACGGATGCAGGGAGTGCCTTGCACGGCACCGAGCCATCCTTGTGCTGGGAGAAGGAAATATTCTTTACCACAGGGCTTTGTCACTGCTGTGGAAATGTCCCAGTTGTGCAGGACTTAGGAGGTTTTGTTCTATTTTCACGGTAATACTGGCTGTTATTTACATATGTTGGGTAAAGGACAACTCTCTGGGTAGATATAGACAGAGACAGTCTCCATCTCTAAAAATAGAATTAAATGACTATTTTTAAAGAGGGGGAAAAGCCTTTAATCTCCTTAAGATTGTGCCACCTGCCCACTAGCAGGCAGGAAAACATCATTTGGATATTTCTATTTTATTTGGATTTACACATAAGTTGATGAAAGACCAGAGGCAGCATGGGTAACATTTCCCAGCGTGAAAAGGAATGGGAACATGGTCTTAATTTTCAGGATGATGCCATCTAGGTCTTGCACATGAAGATGAGACAGAACCCACCTTGGCTAAAATCCCAGGGACTGAACTAAAAGCAATAGAGTTCAAAGCCCAAACAGCTATGATGTCAGCTAAGAAACAAGCTGTTCTAGCTGGGAGTTACCTATAATTTCATAACTTCTGGGGCTGTGTGAATAATAGGCCGCTAACTGAACTTTATGAACTTCCTCCTTAATTGATATCAGCAAAGTAACAACTAAATGTTAAGGTGACACAGACAAACAGGCTCCTCTTGCTATAAAAGCGTTCTATGCTCTGAGAATGGCATGCTCAAGAACCTTTTCTCTTCAAGGAAAGCAACTTTTCTAAAGTTACTTTAAAATATAGGAAAGCTCAGTGTCTTTTCTCCTTTCAGTAAAATATCAAGGTCTTAACTTTTGATGCTAGAATGAGGCAATACAGAGGGTTTCTGCTATCCCAGGAGTTTAAGGCATCTATAGCTGATCAGATATCTAAGAGTTTCAGTGATGACATGGTACTAGGTGAACATAAATCACTATTTATACCCAATAGTTCAATAATACTTCACATGATGCACAGCACTTCACCCTCTACTTCTGTCTGCTAAGAAATCAAGTGAGTCAAACTATTTTTTTAGGCTCTCTTATTTGCTCTCTGTCATGGCTAGAGAAGACCCTGGAGAGATAAAAGACAAATTTTGCTTTTTATGACCTGTCCAACTGGCATCTCTTTACTACTTGTAATAGTCACACCTCTCAGGCCCTGCTCAGGATTGAGTTGAGACTTTTTATTAATGAAACAGATGCTATAAACAGTCCCATTGCTCTGATTGTGAAATCCTGACAAAGACATAAGGAAGGGGGATGGAGGAAGACCGTAAGACATAAGCAAAGCAATCATGCTTGCTTCCTCCCTGCCGGGCTTTCAGATGAAGTGTCTATGTTTTACCTGCATTTTAGGCTGGTAAATGATCCTTTGACAACAAACAGAAGTGTGAAGGGAGAATAAGCAATGCCAGTGACAGTAAAGTTATGCTTCCTCCATGCGGGGTATGTAAAATTCAGATGATCTCTACTGCTTTCTTGTAGGGAATAGTTTTGTTTCACAGTGTTTAAACTGAAGTAGATAACTTCTCCTCTCCCCCCAGCCAAGATTGAAAATGGTATGGGAAAGATGTCCAGATAGCTGATAGAGTCTGGCATCATTTACTCTGTATCCAGAGTGTGGGGAGGAATAAAAATGCAGACTCGACAGTTTCAGAAAAGTACCAGCACAGCAAGAAAGGCAGGCGGACAGATTGCTTGGATAGACTCCTTTTTAGTAACAAGATCTATAGCAGCACAGGTTTTCTGTTTGTGGTATGGTTTTAAGAAGGACGTATTTTTGCTACAGGATTAAATAAAAAGGAATATTTTGCTTTCCCTAATTCTCCATTCCCCTCTATCTGCAGAGGTTTGTGTTAGGCTTGAGTAGAAAGATTATTTTTATGCTCCAATTTCAGAAAGCAGCTTTCAGTTTGGAAACAGCTGCTAATAACTTCAAGACCTGTGTGGGAAGAAGATTTTTGCTGTGGGAGGAGGGAGCTGATCTGGGTCTCAGAAACTGCTGGCTTCATTTCACCATGCCATGCATTCACTATGCAACCTTGAATAAGTCTTAATTTGGGCATTTACATTTCTCCACCTGTGAAACCCAGATGATGGTCAGATTACCTGTTTTCACTGCTGTTTGTTCATAAGGACACAAATTGCCATGGTGGATTGCAGACGCTCAGTCTAACCTGGCTTCACACTTCTTGGCAGCAATAACCCCACAATTCTGAAATGTCAGGATCCTCATCCAGAGGAAATGTCAAAAAATCCTGCTCGAGGTGGACGTGTCCTCCTGCTGGGTCCTGGGCCAGGTTGTATCACCCACAGAAATTTTACATCTCATTTTTCAGCCTATGAAATGCACTGCTGAACCTTTTCTTTATTCACAGGAACATCTAGCCTTGCTACAAGTCCAAATATCTGGTAGCTTGACCCAGACACCGTGTTCTTCTTTCTTCCTACCCTTGTGTTGAAGTGTTCCAGGATTTTACACAGAAACATGAAAGCTAGAACCATCTCATAAATCCTCAGCTTTAAAGACCATTTGACACAGCAGTACCCAGCTCCACTCCTGCTGTTAAAACCACGAAATTCCTTTTCACTCTTCCATTTCAGTTGCACCCCACAATACAGTGTGGCAAGCAATTTAGCATTGCTTGTTGATGGGGTAGAAGGAAGGAAGAAAAGGGAAAGAAAAAGGAGACAGCATAATCAGTTATAAGTTGGTGTGTGAGACTGGGTACAAAGTAGAAAGTAGTTTTCCCGAGTTGCTAGCGAGAATGCCTGCAGTTGCTGCATTCAGCCTGCCCTTCAAGAACTATACACCAGAGCAGAATATTTCATCTTTCAGGACCATGGACAACATGCATGATCTCAAATAGAAACTGTCTTTCCTTTTACACATCCCTCATAATAATCCGATTTATCCCAGACAGCTTTTTCCATAGGATCTCATGCTGACTTTCACATTCTCTTTTGAAAGCAAAAAATCGTATTGCACCTGTTATGAAATATTCCTTTGATCTAAGGGAAATCATGAGCAATTTTTGTGTGACATTTACTAACTAATGTGCTGAGGGAATATTACTCCTAGAAAAACACTATTTTCTGGTAGTTTCAATATACTGAATAATGCTTTGCCAGTGATGATTCATCTGGAAAAGGTAACTATTTCAGCATGATGAGCAATATTAATAACAACACATTACACATAGTGCTTCTCAAACAGACAGATCCTGAAGTCCACTGCAAACCTTTTATATAAGGACCACTTCAGTCATTCAGTGAATTGCAGGCACCTGCGAGTAAAACAGGAACCCCATTTCTGTACCAGCCACAATACATAGCATACAGCAAAAGGGAAAAGGGAAGTGTGATTTGAGTTGAAATACTAGTAGAGGTGGGAGAAATGAATGAAACAAATGGCCCAAGCTGAAATCTGACATAGAGTACGATGCTCCTGCAGCCTTAAGAGAAAGCGTATTGGATCATTAATCGTCCAAAGTGGTCGGCATAGGGTCTGTCAAGGCAGAGAAGAAACAGGGTGGAGCAGTGATTAATGCAATGAGAATTTTCTGTTGAAGCTGCTGGACACAGGTAGTCCTTGCTTTCCTGGCTCCCAGGACGGCTATCACAACCTGCTGTGCATGAGTCACTAGAGCTCCCCAAGCCCTGGCTTGGATCCACAGCCACAGAACAGACTCAAAAGCACCTTACACCAGTCAGCATCTCACCTGCAAGGATGTGTTAACCCCTACCATGCAGTCACAGAGTCAGTAAGTGCTACCCCAAGGGGGAAAAGAACAAAGCATCTATTTCCTCCTCCCCTGTCTGCAGTCCCCTTTGGGGCCCTCTCCTAAATGCTGACCTGTGGGTTCACCCTTGCACTGAGAGTTGACAACAGGACAGTCTGCGGGGTCTGCAGGAAATATAAACATAGTGTAATTTTTAATTATCACTTGCTTAAAATTTAAGTTGCATATATATTGCATAGTGACATGATTACTGGCATACAAGACATTTCAAGATCCCTAGCAACTATACTATAATACCAAAACACCCCATAAAAATCTGTTGAAATTTATTTGAGAGAACACGTGAATGTATTAATCTATTGTGCAGAGATAAAAATACGGACACAATCCTTGCCCACAGTAATGATTTAGCTTTGATTCAGCAATGTGTTTAATCACATGCTTAGCATTCAGACAAGCACTGATGCACATCCTCTGGGGCTTGGCTGCACAACTGAGAAATTCTTCCCCCTTTTCCCTTCCCCCCAGACTCTAAAAAGCCAAACTTCCCATGCTCCCATGCTTGAAACCCTTCTGAATTCAGCAGCTGCTTCTTCACTAATTGGATGAACAACCCTAGAGGTGGGTTCAGTCCATTTTGGAACAAGGTGGAGCAGACAGCTGAGTTCACACCAAGGTAACAACACTTCCACAAGCATCCCACATTTAGACCTCATCCGAAGTCCTCCCTCCTTTCCAGAGGGCCCTCTATAGCCCTGGGGTTATGTCATGTAGCTGTTACCTCTGTGCTTTATAGAGATCTTTCCTGCTTTTATAGGGTTGCAGAAGAATGCAATATTCCTGCTTTGTGCACCATGGTAAGGCATAGGTTTAGATGAGTGACAGCTTCTAATTCAGGACTGGGGAGAGATAAGTTGAAGTCTATGCTCTGGGCAAGTCACTTCATTTGCCTTTGTACAATGGGGCAATAGTTTAGTTTATTTCTATATAATATATATTATTAAACATAGATATGTTTATACAGTTTATTTATAAATTAGTATCTATATGTTCATTTATATATGAAAATATATAAAAATTCAAGTCCATTAGTTGCTCAGTGCAATAATCATCTTTGAAGATGTGCAACAACAAGTGTAATGGGATCTACACTCAGCTATGATCTTCAGCAGCTAACATGATACTGATCCCTAGTAACCCCAGCTATCCGATACCACATTCTGTTTACCCAACCCAAAGCAGTCCAAAAACAAGCTCTTTCAGGCACAGGATAATTTCAGACTGTTACACTGGTTTTGCCCCTCACCCACGAAGTTCATTCTAAATTCTTGTTTGCTTTTGGTTCTCTAATAGGAACCCTGAGTTTATTTTCCCATTCCTTACCCCCCAAGGAGCTGTTCACTTTGCATGCTTAGAGTTGTTTCCCTTCTATGGCTGTACCCTCCAAGGAGTTGTTAAGCTGAACATGTGTTGTAGTTCTACTTTTGTATGTTAATTGATACACTTTTTAATTTTACTTTTGCATATTATTTGAATTTGTTTCATTGTAAATTAGATTCTAAAGAGCCCCTCTAAACAATTGCTGCTTGCCAGCAGATCTCTCAAACAAGCAAAACCTCCTTCAGAGGAAATGCTGATGAAATTCAGACTTGCTTCTGAATCACTGATGCAATGCAAAAATCCACCTTTAAGAACGAAGAGGGGAGGGGGGAGCCTCCATTAATATAAATGCCTAATTTCCACTGACATTTACAGGGGTTATGATAGCTTCATGGAAGCAAAATACAACCCAAAGGATTATACTTAAAATATCTGCACAACCCCACCTGATGTTTTCTAGTGCTTAAACATTTATAAAAGGCAGTTTTCTTAATACTAAAAATGAACTCAGGGGAAAGTGGGAAATTATTCAAAAAGATTTGCTTTCAAAGTTATTTCTTCACACTGGTTCAATAAGAGTAATGCTAAAATACACAGGATTAATTGTCCTATCCAAACTAGTATCTTACATTATCACCTGCCAGCCTTCATTTTTCCACATATTTTAAAAACTTGGATTTTGTAAAAAGTAAATACAGGAGTAGCTGAAATGAAAATTCTACATTTTGTTCATTGTGACCTCAACAAAAAAGGTAAAATTAACTGTTTCGGGAGCCATCATTCCTATAAAATAGTATGTGCTTCAGCCCAAGACTGTCAGATCTATGGTACAGCGTAGGCTGCATGCCAAGCCGGAATACGAAGCCAGCCTTTTGAGGTAGGCTAAAGCTGGTGCCTAACCACAACACACCTCTGCTAAAACTCCTCAAAAACATAATGCATACACACTTGATATGTGATGAAGTCATAGCTGGTAGTGGGACACATTCCAGATGACAGATTAATTTAATCTGGATAAGGGAATGGGGAGAAAATTGCTCAAAAAGGAACACAAGAAGCAAGACTTCCCAATTCAGCTTTCCTATCAGACTCGCAACAATATTAAACATGTAAAAGGATGAAGCTTTCCCTCAAAACATGTCCTTCACTTCCTTAATGGATCCTGTGCACTCTGCAGGGAGCAGTGGTAGAGGCAAGCTCTAGCCAAGAGGGCTGCCTTCCAGCAGACCTAGCAAAGGCACTGATTTACTCTGACAAGTACTAAAATAAAAACTGGGAAAGAACAAACTTGGCGATTAAGTTATTTTCCTTCCCTTCTCCGCTGTACCTTCCTCTTGCATTGCTGTATTCAAGCTCTCACACAGAGATGGAGAAATTGTCCTCAGTGCTAGCCCTTACCCTTAGTTTTCTGCTTTAATTTTGATTTCCACTGAACTGTATATTAAAGTCAGTGAAGCTTGAAGGAGATGAGGTTAAACTAAAAAACGTTTTCAAATCTAAGAAACAAGAACTTGTCTGGGTACCAAAGTGTTTTATCAGCCTCACATACCAAGTACTCCGTGAAGCCAGCTGAACTGTGCACTTGCTTTATTCTAGCTTAAGATCTACCATGTAGTCCAATGCTTTGACTCCCAATAAGACAGATGCTAGAGAGAAACTCTTAAAATACTCTGTATGTACTGGATGTAGTAAATTCAAGAAAAGAACAATTGGTTGAGCAATTACTGAACTCAATTTGTATTTCGAAGCAGATCTTCCAATAAGCCAGAGGGTTTTGCTTGCTTCTTTGCAGTGAGCCACAGTAGATCTGAACCTGAGAGCAGCTCTGCCATGGCTGGTCAGGCTGGACTTCAGCCTGGGAGTGAAGATCTTGGGTCTTTTGGTGCCCATTGATGGGCTACATTGTTTGCAGATGCAATTAGACTTTACTCTGACAGTCTGTTGGCAGCCAGCTTAGTCCTATAAATCTCACTAAGTCTTTATCTCCATGTACCATTTTCATGGTCTTGTTCTCTCTCAGATGGAAGAGAAGCTTGAACCATTTCCAGAACCCATATCATTAAGAGATAACTGGCTTTTCCTCAGCCATTTTTCCTTGATCTCCTTTGTCCTTTACTCCATTTGTAAAGATAGGAGTGGACAGATTCAGATTTGCAACATCTCAAAACTAGCTGCAAAGCACAAAGCTGTGAGTGAAGGTCTTACATACTGCAGGACAACGTTTTCTCTGTATAAATATTGGATTATCACAGTAAAAAGGCTCCCTAGGAGTCAGCATACTGACTAGAGCTGAGGACAGAAAAAGGGATGACAAAGCAAACAAGAATGGAAACTCTTTAGAGCCATGCTTACTAACCAAACTTCCTTCCCCTCAGAGGCAGCTGATCCAATAGATTATTCCCTTTGCTTTTCACCTCCAAGATCAATAAGCAAGCTTTAACTAGGTCGCAAATGAGATACCTGAAAAGAAAACTGCTTTCTAAGGAATATTTTCTCCTCAGCAAATAATTGGCAATTTCTTTGCCAAAGAACCTAAAGAGGACAAGAAGCAGCGTCACAGGTTGATCAGTCATTTTAACTGGGTAAGGAATGGAAAACTAGCTTAGTTTCTTTTCCTTTTAATTACACTGTTCCCTAAATCCATTTTTAGGTAACCTTTGGAGACAAATCCTAAATAATTATTTTCATCCAGCTGAACTTCAAACCAGACACATACTTCCTCTTCAAGAGACTTACATGGCAGCAACAAAAGTGTTCCTCTCAGGTCTCCAGGCAAGGATTTTTGCTAGCTTCATTAGGTCATCCAGAGCACGTGATTGTTTCCACACTCCTTTTCTGCTTTTCTTATTGTCAATAGAGGAACACAGACTACTGACTTTCTCCAGGTGTTCATACATAAATAGAACAAGAACCTTCTATTGAGCACAGAGGTAGCTGCAAGTGTGGAGAGATAAGAGTTTCTCTCTCCTTAGGTAACATTCAGTGCTGTTATCTCTCCATTTGTTAATATAAAACAGATAACCTGCTGCAATTCCTGATATTTGATAAACACTTTCTCTAATACCATGTTCCATGTCCATGCTTTTTTTTATATGATCAATGCATCACTGATCAATTCTTCCCCATGGATGCCAGAAATACCCCAATTAAGCCATTTTGTCTATCCCTTCATTAATTTAAGTGTTTCCAGACAAAACTACTGAAATGGCACACACAAGTTCCACTGCAAACTTTTGGTAATGTGAAGTGATGAATATGATGCAGTGACCTAAGAAAAAAGCCTTTTTGTTTTTGCTCTACCACATATGATATGGCCCAACATGGTGACACAAGTTCCAAACACCAGAAGTTAACCCTGTAGCACACTCATCTTGTGATGGACCTGAATGTGCTCCTGCTTGCTTGAATCCCACCTCTATCTTCCAACCATGCTGGGTTGCAGGATTCTCCTGTCTGGACAGGGCAGTACATAGAAGCCCTTCCATTAATTCTGAATGATGCATTTCTGTCTTCAGCTATGAATAAAACAGATCAATGACACCAGCGTGTTTTATTGGGTCTCCTGTGCAATGAATTGGTAGTGAGACAGCCGGGGAGATGGAGTCGACATGCAGATGAGATTTGTAAGTGAGGACATATTGATTATTTCCATCTCAGTTCAGGCAGTAATTCCACACAACGCCTCTTCCCCTGTTTCAGCTCATTATTTATGCCATAAAAACACTATCTCAATGATAATAACAGGCTTCATTTACAAGTCAGAGCATAAAGCATCGATGCTTAAGATTTCAGGAAGTGGGTTAAAGGAAGTAAGAGAGATTTAACAAGTCCTGGAGATGCACAAAACTGCTGAGGCTGATCTTGTGGCTTTTTATGCCCTCAGAAAGGAAGATTGAGAGCAGGTGTTAGATTACCAGGCTTTTTATTAATAACTCAAGGCTTGTATAAGGGCTGATTGATAGCACAGTCAGCACTTTCCCAGTGAATAAAGCTCTCCTCACTTTACACCATCAGTAGACTGTCTCTTCTCAAAGAGAAAGCATCAGGCATGCTCCTGATCTCTCAAAGGCAGAAAGCAGATCCAGTGCCAAGAGGAGATTCCCCAGGAGGCTCTTCACTGGAGAAGATCCCATGTGATCTCTGCAACACAGTTAGGGTTTATGGCTGTGTTTTATCCCCAAAGGTTTTTTCCTGCATTAGAATGATCACCAGTGAGCTACTAACCAGAATTACTTATCCAGCAACAGCCTTGTCCTCCAGACCATCCTAGGAAATTCCTCCACCAGGACAGGTCTATGATAACACCTATGCTTCAGCCTACATAAAAGAACATCACTCCATGCTTCCACACATGAAGCAAAAAAAACATTTTAGGAGATAGAAGTATTTATTCTAATTGTTTTAGCACATCTGTCCTTTGCAGCTGTGTTAAAATAGCAATAGCATCAACCTCAGCCTGCTTCTCAAAGAGCCAAAGGGCAGCTATGGTTAACAGCCTGTAGGAAAAGTCTCATGCCTTCAGTTCTCTCCCTTAATTGCTAGGAAATGGTCCTTGAGCATTAAAACAAGTCTGATACTTCTTTGTTTAAATCTCTATATAGCTATCACATGCAGAAAAAGACTAGAGCCAGGTACCCAGCCAGATAGTCTAAAAGCCTTTGTTAAGCTGTAGTTAAGGTTGCGCGTGTCAGATAAGTCAAGAGAAAAGGAACAGCAGAAAATCCTCTTAAGGCAGCAAGAAATTGTTCACTAAAGCAAGATCTATTAAAACACAGAAATAGAGTTAAGATGCTCTAAACACTCCTCAACCACTGCTGTCTCCACACCCAGGCAAAACATTTTATAAATGCTGTAGTGCAGCACAGAAGTTCTAGTGCTCTGTAGAGCATGGGGGTCTCTTTCCATCTCTGCTACTTCAGTTATGAGCCTTTAAGTGCTTAATGAACCTAGGTAAGAGTAACAGGGCTAAAATATTTATAGATACAGGACTGAGTAAGCTGAACACACATGAGCGATTAGAACAATACTAGAAGACATTATTTGCAGAAAGTCACTGCCCAAGTCCTCCCGTATTCCAAGACAAAGCATAATATCTAGCAGCATCAGCACATACTGGACTGTATGTGTATGTATTCAAATACTTAATGGATTTATGTTTCTGATAGGACTTTATGAAGTCTTCTTCCAAGATACATCAAGGGATGCCCTTTTAACCCAGCCGTTTCTAATTAGGAGAGCCAAGGGAGTCCCTAGATGCTCTAAGAGCTCTAAGTAGTTCTTGCACATGACTTTAGGACTAAGATTCTGCTCAGATGTTCTTGAGCAGAATCTACCAACCTCAGTAGTCCCAGCACAACCTAGGGAACTGCAGTGGGGGAGGAATACTTTTCTTAAAATATTTAGAGCAACATGGGAGAAAAGCACCCCCTAACATAAGCTGCTGATTTGCTCAGGGCAAACTCTGACAGCAGAGGCCAGCCATAGCTAAAGTGAAAGGGATGGCTTTGTCACTTTTCAGGCATGAATGACAATCCTTGTAATGAAGTAAAGATAAAAGCTGTTCCAGAACTTGCCTAGGAACCAGAGAAGAGTCCAATCTCAAGTATTCAAGAGGAAAATCTCACATTACCCCAAAGTCAGGAAAATAGGTAGAAAAATATTATTGATGAAGCCATGCAGAAACCACAGCAGGTTATAAATGAGGGTGGTCTTATTTAAAACTTTCATGAAGATAAGGGATATGAGGAAGGAAACTGAGGAATGCTGGATTTTATTGTGCCTATGCTAGTCACCTGGGGACACAACCTTGCCTCTTCTGAGTCCACAAACTTAATAGGAAACAAAGGCTCACAGCATCTTTGACCTTCCCTGGTCTCCAAAACATCTCAGGTCAGCAAGGCTCTTCAGGACATGTCACCAAACATACTGCTAGGCAGGATGTATAATTATTCAGCTTCTGTGAATTTTTAAATATGAAACCTGTGTGCATGTTATTACAGCACATCAGCTGGAAATCTGCCATCCACAAAGGCCAAGCACAGATACAAGCTGAATTATGAGAGAAAGAGCAACAGAAAGGAGCACCTCCCTGTCAGCTTCTTCACTTACTGCAGGCTTATGCAAATTGACCAAATAAAAGCCAGCAGTACTGACCCCAGTCACAGAATAAATCCATCTTCTATAAGGAAGGAGGGGGAGGTGAGGGAAGGATCTGGACTGGGAAGGAGGCAGGCAGTTTATAGGGAAGCACAGCATGCCTTAAGAATCCTTTGTCTGTCCACACCAAGCTTTTCTGATTCATTAAATATCCCAATCTGCATCATGTTTAACTTTTGTGAACTTCACTGCAATTGGTGACAAGAGGGAAAACATCTCTGGGGAAAGGCACAGAGTCAGCAGAAAGGATAAAGCTTTTACAGCTCTGCCAACCAATACTCCCTTCTCCAAGGGAGGGGCCAGGAGATATGAGACTCACAAAAGGGAAATGAGAGGAAAGAAGGAAGAAATGGAGACATAATACGACTATTTACCCTTCTGAGCCACCACCATCCACGCTGATTCTGCCATGCTGTCCCAGTTCCCTGCTTGTCCACAAATGCAGGAGGACAACCTTCTTTGAGACCTTCCCTTTCTCCCTGCCTGTGCACCGACTTGGGAGATGAAAGATGTTCAAAGAGGCTCCAGGGGAGAAAAGTGGCAATTATGATTTTGATGTGGTTTGTGACATCTTTGCTACCTTTCAGCAGCTGCCAAGGTGCAACTTCTCCAGTAATTACTGGAGTCTACCTTTGATTAGACTATATTTAACAGTTTGTCAAGGACACACAGGCCTTGGGATGGATGGCTTTGTGTGCTGCAGTATACAGTTGATTATGATTAATACACACCTACTAGAAACATGAGCAGTAAAGGACAAGCAAGGGGTCTTCTTCAGCTTCCTCTGTTCCATGCCATAAGAGTTGCCTCCTGTAAGAAACAAACTTGTATTGTTCTTTTCACCTTTTTAAACACTTGTATAGCAGCTCCATCTCCTTCCTCCTACCTCTATCTTCTGTTTTGAAAATAAACCTGTGAGCCAGTTTTATATGAGAGCTGCAGAAATGGAATTATTGTGTTCTCCCCTGAAGTTTAATTCAATGATTTGGCTGAGATAACTACCCAGTTTGCAAAGCAGGTAGCCAAACCACAGTGCTCCTCAATTTATAACGGGATTCCACAGAGTGACAGCTAGCACAATATTTGTAGTCTGCTTTGTTGTTACCCACTGGCACCTCCAGCCTCAATTAGACAAGTACAAGTCAGCACATTAGCTGCAACAGTGCTTCTTTTATTTTTGTTCTCTCATGTCTGCAATCACAGTGCAACACTGCAAACTTCTGGGTGCAAATTTATCATGCAGCAGTCCCACCAGATTCAGTCAGTTTGGGGCTGCTCTAATTAACCTGTGTGCAATCATCTTCATTTCCACACCATCTAGAACAAGAGACAGAGGTCACTCAGCACTGGGCTTTGCTTTCCTGTGTTTTAAGCAACAGATGATTAACTTCTTTATTGCTGCATAATGTTTGCTTGGCATAATGCTTTAAAAGTGCATCGTGAGTGTTTCTCCCGGTAATCACCCTCACACAACACACTGCACATGGGCACAGTACTTTAAGTGAAAGTCCTGTGCACACAGGCTGCTTCTCCACATAAAGATATGGGTTTTTTTTTTAAAGAACAAAAAAGTCCCAGTCCACATCCTACTTGCACACAAGTCTCCGTGGTGTCTCTGGGGTTAATAATCCTCCAAGAGGCTTGGGCTCATATGCAACGACTCAGAACATTTTGGTAGATGTCAGTAAATTTTTACTCCCTGGCCCTAACAGACTCCCCCGATGCTTGCCAATTGCTCTTTTTTACATTAAATACTCATATCTAAACTGCTACTCAGTCTGGCCCTTATCACCACAGAAGAAACGAAAGCCTCGTATCTGCTGCCTGCTGGGCTTCGTATACCTCCTCTCCTGAAAGGAGAGGAAACTTTTCTTCACCTTATTTCTATGCAGCAGTGTCAAAGGGGCTTCTGCTCAGAATGACAAACCAGTCCACAAATCACTTGGGAATCTTCTACACTCAATTTGCTCCAGCTCTGCCTGGCAAACAAGAGACAGGAGGCACATATACATTACTACTGATTAGTCCGTGTCTCCAGTATCAGCAGCCATGCACACAGGCTGACCGTAACTTTAAATATTGATAACCAAACTCATATATCATAGGCCTGGGAGAGTGACAGTTTCAGTGCATAACAGCAAAGGCTTTCTACTATAATCAAATACTCAATAATTCATGAAAATATATCCCCCCAAATCAAATTGGAAGCTATTTTGTGTAATATATTATTTAAAATTCAATATTATAATGCACACAACTTCTGCTCCTACCACAGAGGACCATTTCAAAATGTGATTATGTGCGGGCTCTATTTAAAAGTGACAATTTTGCTTTTCATTTGTTTAACAGCTTAAATGGAAGAGCTCAACTGGAACTAAGTCATCTGACAATGAAATCAAAGCCGACATAAGCAACTTTGCAAACTTTATAAAAACTAAAAAGAAGCATGAATCTTTCTCATTGGTAACACAGATGAATTCCCCACTCTGATGCCCACCTTTACAATTTTTTCAATGCTTAATGAAAGGGAATATTCTGCAAAACTGCCTGACAAACATTTTCAGTTCTGCTAGTCTGTCACCCTGGGCTGGTCAAACAGTGAAAAAAAATATTTACTTGCATTCCAGGGACTCTTGCATAGAAAACAACTTTGGCTTTGCATCTGTTTATTCCTGCTGGAAAACCCATTTGTGTAAGGGAAGGTTGCCTGGTGTAAAGTGCCAAGAGAAAAGGTTTTTGCCCTTGTAAACAGAATGCACTGGAGCATAAAATACAATCAAGATTTGTGACAAAATTCATCCCAGGCAGACATCAGTCCTCAGTGGCAGCGGGGAGCGGGGTGAAAAGGCACCGTGTGATTGAGGGGTCCAATCTTGCAAAGTGATCACAGAGGGAAGCTTGGCAGCGAGGAGCCTGGGCAGCCGTGGCTGAAGAGAGCTGACTCTGAGTGCAGGGACCAGTTTTGAAGGATAAAACTATTTTGTGGAAAGGAGAATCTCAGCCTGTTTATGAATTGTTCACAAGTAGTCTGCAAGAGTTCGGTGTCAAACAGCTGCCAACTCTTCAGTCAGTTCGAATGCCAATCTTTTCTTGTACACCTACTGCAGATTAAATCTTTATTTTGTTCTCTCAAACAGTGGTTTCTAATCAGAGCAAAGCTGAGAGAACAAGTGCTCAACTCTCTCAAGTTATTAACCTGTAGGCAAAAAGATGCTCTCTTGAATTTTCTTTTCCCCACTGTTGCTTTTTACCAACTCCTTTCCACTCATTTGGCCCCCTTTGATATTTGATATCCTTCTGTCTGTCTTAATCCTTTTGCTCTGCAGTCCCAAATCGGAAAAAAGTCTGAGTCCAAATACTGCCTCCTTTCCACAGCTGCAGCGGGGCAGCTGAGCAGGGCTGTGTCTCCCATAGGTGACAAAACAAAAGCAAACTTGGCAAGGTCCTTTCTCTGCTGCTTGGGAAAGCAGGCTGAAGTCCTGGGGGAAAGCTGGTGCCCATGAGGACAGAAGCTGCTGTTCCAGATGGTAAGTCTTGGTTCAGGGTCTGGTCCCATTCCTCAATTTTTCAAAAGTTTCTAAATTAATGTGTATCAGTATCTCAGCTGAGTGCACTGGTCTCATGCACAGCACAGTAAGAGTCCATCAAACTGGTGTCCTAGGACCAGTCCTGCCAGATACTGCAGAAATTTTAAGTGTTTGCCTGCACCAAGAACACTTGCTTCTGCTTCACTCTAGATAGCAGTTTCCTGTACTCCATGTGTCATTAGAAATCAGGAATTTAAAATGCATCATCTTGGCCTTTTCTTTCTGTTCACCCCTGCCCTCAGAGATTCTCACCCTTATATCACAGATGCCTGCTGCTTTGCCACTGACAGATGCTGGCACCATGTTAATGCCCAGCAGCAAATGGAGAAGGCACAGAGGGGTCATAGTGCTTATTTAAAGGACTATTTTCAGAGCAGCTAAACACAACATGCTAAGCTGCAAGATTAAGAGGTGATGCCATGACAGTGAATGAAGATTCATAATAGGAAAATATCAGGTATGAAAGATCTTCTCTGCCAGAGAAAGGCAAAACAGAAATAGTGACTTGAAGTTAAAACCTCAAATTCCCAACAAAAATAAGTCATTTTTAAAGAAGATATGAATCACCACCTGTTTCAGAAAAAGAGATGATCTATTCAGTACTCTGATCTCCCTGTGGATGCTTTGACAGCAGCAGTGACTTAATAGGGGGGAAAGACAGAGAGGAAATATCAGGAAAACACACTCCTGTGAAAAGATACTACAAGTTTGAGTCATATTTTGGAGGTTAGAGTGGTTCACATGAACATGCAGGCGGTGTGATTTTTATCAATGAACCTCCAGACTTCCCATGCTCTGATCAACAGCTGCCTCTGGGTTCGCCACATGAACTACTAGCTAAATTCCCTACCATCACACTTTCTAAATGACCCAAAGTATGGCAAAGCCTACCTCCTGCTGTGCCATAACCACAAGCACATTTCATGCGTAACTGTCCATTGCAACAGGACTTTGCAGAGGCATGCATGTGGTTAGGAATAAGAGAATAAGCGACTTTTCTTCTGCAGAGTTCCTAAGACCTAGGAAATGGCAATGAATAAATATTAAAAGGAATTCAGAGTCTTGGTCTTTATAGCAAAGCCCACAAACCACAGACAAGGAAAGGGCTGTAGACATGGCAACATGCTTACCAATCTCCTGTGCCCAACCAAGCTGAAATGACTGGGAAGAGAATTGATTTGGGTACCAATATCACCCTAGTGATGCACTCTGTGGGTGAGTGAGAAGCCTTGTCCCTGAAGGGCTGACCACAGATACCTCCCCAAACCTGAAACAGGCTTTTGGAAAAAAACAGAATCTGCAGCAAAGTCACCATGTGGGATGTTGAAATTCTTCAGTGAGATATGGCACTTCAGTATATATGCAGGCATTCACACATGGCTGCATCTCACTTTTAAATGTCTCTCAAGAGTTGTATATTAAACAGAAGAAGGATTTTTCCAGGAACTAACACAGTTGGCAGCCTTTTGTCTCTATTTTTAAAAGTAATTTATGAAAGAAGAAAAGTAGCAGAGTCAATTTACAAAAGGCTGCAGTCTGGACTTTGATAGATGAACAGATCTACTAACAAAACCTCTCACTTTTCACTGAGCACTCCGTCTTCTTATCTGTTAATCCTGGTGAGGAAAGAATAAGGAAGGCAGGCAGCTGAACAGAGGAAAGACCTAGGTAATGTTTAAACCAGTGAATAATCAACCAAGAGATCAACCTCCCTGCTTTTTTCCTGATCCAACCAGATAATCAGCTATGCATTTCCTTTTGCATTTTGCTCCCCTTTCAGGAGGGGCTGAGTAAGATCAGTCATTCACACTACAACCTGTTGAGAAAAGTCCTATATAATTCCTTGAAGAATGGCCTTATAGCTCTGAAGAGGTGGTCCCTTTTTGACAATTGAGGACATCATACTGGGGTGTAATAACAGTTCCAGCAGTAATATAAAGGAGATTATAGCAAGCAACAGCATTTTTCCCAGCTGGTTATGTAGACCTGCTCTCAGGCAACATGTAGGTTTGCTTCTGAGGAGAGTTACATCTGTGTTGATTCCCAATGAAACTATCTCAGCCATGAGCATACTGTAAGCTAGAACTTAAAAGCATCAGAATTAATTAGGGAAAATACCCTCTCACTTCCAGAAATATACTGAGGACTGAATATTCACCTCCACTGAATATTTTTGTGGGGTATTTCAGGTGAAGGCTGGGATGGGTTAACATCTATTGGTACTCATGAAGAACACAGTCCTTTCAGTGCTACCTATTCACCTGCCACTCTGGAAGTGATGCCCACAGTCCCAGCCCTGTCAGCAGTTCTTGTCTTCCTGCATCCTCAGTGGAACTCCTACCCACCACACAACTAGATATCCTCACACTGATCTCTCATGAGGTATTTTAAAACACACTTCTCATTTCTCTTCTAAGTTTAAGATGAAAAGTAACTTCCAAGCCTCAGCATTTTTTGTTCAGTGAATTTCTTGATTTGTGACAAGTACTATAGGAGGAAGCAACACTCTCTTGTGCTTCATCTGTTCCTGTCCCTTGAGTACATCCTTCCTCTCCTAAACTGGAATTTGTAACCCATTAGTCTTTAATGCAGAAAAAACCTGTAGGTACTTGAAAGGAAACAGAAACCAACTGAAAAAGAATAATTACATTCTCCTGACTTCAAGTAGGTTTACTGCAAGTTCTGCTGGAGTTCCTCACAAGCATTTTTAGCACCAACAGACACATATAACAAGCAAAACAAATACAAGTTTAATTGGAAAAAGAATCTGCTTGATAAGGGCCTCATATTTCTGTAGCAAAACTGTGGACATTTCCTTGTCCAGTAAATCCATTATATCACCACACTAAGACAGAAGAATCTTATGCAAGACTAGGTGAAAACATTTTTAAGCAAAAAAGAGGAGTTCATTGAGCAAAACATGCAATGTAAGTGAAAACTGTGATTAAAAGAAAGCAATCACTCAAGTATCAAATGAGCACAGTTCTGCTCCTGCTGTCACTGTGATTCTGCTTTCTAAGTGCAGATCTCATCCATTTTTTCCTGAAGCCCCAGCTCCTGGAATCATATGATGACACAAGAATCACCTGTCAAATTAAACTTCATCCACTCAGGGAGGAAAAACGCAACCATTAAAAGACTCAAAAAGAAAAAACTAGTTTATAAAATCAATAATTTTTGAGCCTGCCCTAGAAAACTTTGCCTCCTTCCTGCTCTGAATGGTAGAGGCAAGTGAATGCCCAGAACTGTTGCGCTACTGCATTACAGCATCCAGACAGTCCTTGCTCCTTCCCCGAATCCTACCTGAGCTCTAGGATCTGCAGCACAGCTTTCCCTCTTCCTTGCTCTGCACTGCATCATTACTCGAAGCTCCCTGCATTCCCTCCCCCGTCTCTGCACAACTCCTCTGCACTGCAGCATTACCAGAAACCTCCTTCCCCAGCTCTTTTCCCTGTAGCCCTCAGGCAGGAGCATTACAGCCTGCACTGCTCTGCCCAGCCCAGTGCTGCAGCAGCTCAGGAACCTCCCTGTTCTCCCACATCTCTGCTCAAGGGTTCAGTTTTTGTACAGCAACATTGCAGAAGTCTTCTGGCTCTGCCACCTCCCTCCAGTGCTTTGTGGCATGGCACAGTCCTGGAGCATCAAGCCTCCTGTTTTCTTCCCTCCTCTGCTCTTTCCTTTCAATACCAGGCTGCAACACTGCTGAAGCATCCCCCAGCATTTTTTTTAACCATCTTTTATGCTCTCTAGTCCATACCTGTGGTGTTACAAAGATTGCCCTCCCACCCCAATATGCCCTCATCCTCAGCCAGATCCTGCTTTGCAGTGCCATAATAAGGTTCACGCCTCCCTCCATCACTTGAGCACAGCTTTATAATCTCTATATTTGTGCAGAAGTCTACATTCACTGCTCAGGGACAATATCAGAGCACACTTGGCAAGTACAGACTGTTTAGAGAGTCATACTGGATTTACTAAAGGGAGGTCATGCCTAACAAACTTGATTAATTTCTTTGAGGAGGTGACAATGACAAGGGACAGGGTGAAGAAGTAAAGCATAATTCAACTGGACTTCAGGAGCCTTGTGATACAGTACCACATAAAAGGCTAATTTATAAGGTTAATATATATGGAATTGATAGCATAATACTTAGCCAAGTAAATATCTTTTTTTTAATTACCCTATAAAGAAAGTAGGAGGCAAGGAAAACAGTGGATGATCACAGGAGGGGGAAAAGGAAATTATCACAGGAATTTCAGGTATTTGTGCTCTCAAGTCCCTGTCTTGTCAGCACTTTTCTTCCAGCACCTTCTAAGAAGCAGTACACAATTCATTGTAGAAACTACTCATTTTGGTGACCAAACAAGCTACACATGGTGAAGGGTCAAAGTTACATCCTTATTGTGCCTCTAAAGGACATCTAGCATAATATGATTTATAGCTGCATACGGCTTAAGACAAGGTGCCACGTGAGATGAACTGGTGGTGTTACAAGCACAGAAGGCTAGCCAGTCATGCAGAGGATGTTAAAGAGAAAGCCAAGAAGGAAGAAAAAGCAAGACTCAAAAGTCTGAAGGTCTACCAAGGCAATCATACCTTTTTTGTTGCTCCACAGGAGAGAGGTTGCTGCTACCACCAGCTGTCTTGTTCCAGGTGTTATCAGAGGCTGATGATCACAACAGCAGAGCAGTTTACTCACTTTCACCTGTAGTCCATGTTCTTCTTGGACATTGAAAGATCATCTGACAGAATAAGGTTACCTTCCATATTCAGAAACTACCAAAGAAGAGGAAGGTACTTCTGCCTTTTGACATGGTTTAGCTAGAGGTGCAAGCAGTTGCAAAACCTGTGGAAGATCCCTCTGTGGAGCCCTGCACCACCTTCCAGCTTCCTCCCAAATTGAAGACTACAACCTGACCGCTGCTCTCTACCACCAGCACAGTCAGTGTTTCCCTCTTTTTCCCAGAAAAAGCACATCTGTTTTCAGTAAATGCTGTAAATTAGTTAATGTTTGTAAAGTGCTCTGATCATGTGAAGTGCTATATAATTACTACATATTATCAATATAATTTGGCTAGATTGTGCTACAGCCGCCTCCTCTCTTCATTACAGCTTTGAGAGATTTTTCTTAAACATCAGATCTTTTGGGGCAGGGACATTGTGTGCCATCCATCTCAAAACAATCTTGACCTTTCTTGAAGAGCCCCAGAAAATAAACAAACCACAGCACTGAAGAACATCTCTGGAGCCATGCACCTACCCACATTTCTATCTGGAAGCAGACTGACAAATGCCTCCCAAGGCAGGGCTGCTCTTTGGGAAGTTATCACCTCCCAAAGCAAGTGCTTGCAGTCCACAACTTAATGACCCAAAAAAACCATAACAGATAGATACTAAAAGTATCCCATACCCTTGAATAAGCAGCAGCCTTTACTAGTGAAGGGTTCAGAGCAAAGACTAGTAAATTCCTTAGTCCAGCACAGCTGTTAACAGAAGTTGCCTATGAAGGCACTAACAAACCTCTCTGCTCATCTTAATATATCCCCTAGACTCTCCACCCAGAAGAAAGTAAGAATAAACATGAACTGCTTTTCCCAATTGCCTGCTCACTAGCATCTTCTTCCAGGGAATCCTAGATTTTTATGGCCTTAAAAAAGCTAAACCTATATAAAACACTTTCCAGTTCTAGGCTAAATCCTAATAGAAAAAAAATTCTTTAGTATAACAGAAAAGAGCTTAATCCTAGGCAGCCTAGCTTTCGTTAAAAAGTACATAAAGAGCTTCAAGAAAGTCTTAAAATTTATCATTTGTAGAAAACAGAACCCTAAAAGCAATAAAAATTAACAAACTCTAGAACAAAAATACTAGGCAGAGGAGCCAGCTGCTCCCTATCCCTCCAACATAAAGACTGCATATGAGGTTGCTGCCCATCCCACCTGAATTTAAGGGGCTGATGAGCAGAAGAGGTGCCTGCTGGGAAAGGCTGCTCCCAGTAAAAGCATGAACCATAAGTTGCTTTCCTTAGTGGGACTGCAGCATGGCTGGTGGTAGGTAGGGCTAGCTCTTTACAATTGAGCAAGATGGAAAGAGTTCCACCTTCCTAAAGATAGTTGATCTCTTCTGCAGGCAGTTTATATAGGCTATTATTAGCATTTTCTAGTGCAAATCTCTATAGTAGGATTCTAGGCAGGTTATTATTTGAAAACTAGGTTAGTAATTCTTGTAGGCTAGGGCACAAGCAATGCTATATAGAAATATAATGGTAAACTTGTATTAGCTGTTATCTGTAGTTTTTTTTCTAGCATTAATGTGGTATGAGGCTAGTCTTAAAGTACACTAAGATGTATGGTTGAAATGAAGCTTTGAGTACTTTGGTGTAGTGAGCCTTCACAAACCAGAAGGAAAAAATCAACTTTGTTTAAAGATGTTTTCTAGTTCTTTTTTACTCCTAGGACAAATAATCTAACTTGAGGGCAAAATTCCCCACAGATCTGTCAAACTATTAAAGAAGTAAAATAGGGAAAATATTTGGCCTGTGACAAGATGTATTTAAAATTGCTGAAGTGAGGAAAAGAAAAAAGTTACTAGAATATCAGATCTCTTTAAAAATGAAAACTATCAGACTATGAAAAAGATGTGATTGGGAAGCTGGAAGACTTCTGGAATACCTAAAATACTTTACAAAGCACTAAAAATGCTTGCTCACACTTCCTTAAGTCAGTGCTTCCTAGAAGCGTTATCTGAGAAAAATATTTTCTAACAGGTTCTGTATTTGTATGTAATAGGAAACTGTCTTACATGCAAACTCTTCTAGAGTAAGGTGAGATAATCATTCACAGGTGAGCATACACACTGATCTAACTGATGTAATGTTGCCTGGGAAGCCTATGTTCAGAATAAAATGTCTGAACTCAGCTGTCAAAAATCATGGAGAAGCTTATTTCTAATCCATGGTTCACATGCTATGGATTTGTCTCTCAGAAGTCTTCTATTTTGGAGGCCTTTACCTTTGAACTTTCACTTTCTGAGAGCCTTCTCTCTGTGCTGTAACGGCGTGGATGGGAAGCCTGGATTCACTCCTAATGTCAAAATGAAGTAAAACAGACTTGTAGCTGGTTCTTCTGGTTAAATCTGCAGCTAATAATAGACCAACATTAGAACATTCAGCAAATGTCAATATAATATTAAACAATTTCTCAAATAAGTATGAGAATATATCCATGTTCATGAAGCACATGGCACACTAGGACCTGGAAGGTCTGTGCATCTTCTTGGCATGACCACAGATTCTTTTGTGTAACCTGCATTTCTTCAGTTTCTGTCCCTGTTCGTAGTGTTAAATATGTGAACTGGAGGAGGGTTGGTGCCCTCAAATCTGTCACAGATAGACTAGACACTAAAATATTTTTGGCATGGGTGTGATTATAAAGCAATTGAGGGGATAAAAATGGGTATATAAAACAGTGGACCAGATCACCTGCAAGTGCAAATGGTTTTAGCTGTGCTGAAGTCAATGGAGCAATGTCAATTTACAGCTTCTGAGGCTCCTGCTTAACTCTGCAGATCTTTGCCAGAAATCAAGGCACTAGAGTTGAAACACCTGGCTTGCAAATCCTGAAGGAATAGGTTTTGTTGCAAGTTCTTGCTTGTTAGGGTTGAGACAGAAGGAAAGGTATCTTCTTGACCAAGCTTTACGTTGTTGGAAGGAGAAAGAGTGGGATTAAGTTTCTGTTTAAAAACCAGGAGCACTGGCCAGAGTCAGACCTGTTTGAGGTGGCCTGCACAAGACCCCCTTTCCTAGTCTCTTGCACGTTGTCCAACACTGGCTGGTTAAGGTTGTTCTTCTTTCAAATACATTCTTTGATTCTCATCTTGCAAAGTGAGAGGGATTGCTTTAAGAAAAAGAAAGTAAGAAGTTCCAGTAGTTAAGATTATAAATATATCCTATTAGGGTTTCTTTTTCTTTCCTTCTAGACAAAAGCATTTCTGCTTCCAGGCTTGATAGACCTCCTGACCCTGCTGATGTGGGTGGATGGCTCTGCATGTTCTGAATCATTTGCTTCCTTTTCAAGTGTTACTTTCTCCTTATTTCAATTACCCTTCCTTTATAATTACATGGGCTGCTCCAGTGAACAGGAGTGCTCTGGAGCTGACAGACCGTCTAACAACAGGGCATGCTGGAGGCAAAATCTACATCCTTATCTACCTTGGGCAGTAGGAAAGGTGTATATTTAATAGCACAGGAGAAATTGGTTTGAGGATGTTCAGAGCCAAGCACTTTGTAGTGGGTTCACTGCTCAGGCTTGCACCAGGCTGGACTGTGTGTAATTGCTCTCTCTGTCCCTTGGAGAGTTATAAACCATAGGTACAAGGATCACCTCTCTTCATTCCTGCTGAGTGATTGCCTCTGTGACAGCAGGAGTCAATGAAGCTTGATCTGATACCTATTTGAACTCAATAGGAGTCTTTTAAGTAAACTTGAAAGGGATTAGTTTAGCCCCCAAAAGGTGTGACCAGCACTGGTGTGGGTGGGATGGGAAGGGAAGGTGGGAGATAGCGAGTGACTGCATGGCTGCAGGTGGCTTACGGATGAACTGTGTTGCAACATCTGGCGACAGGGATAAATCTGCATAAAATTCAGAGTTTTGTTCTATGTGGTTTCTCAAGAAAAACTTGACTTTTTTTTGTTCTGATTTTCATCTTATTGCAACCAAAACTAAAAGACTGGTTTTGTACAGGAATCTTGCAAAATAGCACATTTTTGCAAAATATTAAGCTTTATTTAAGAGAGACAGAGGCTTAACTTCTGTGTTACAAGTCAAGTTTCCAGTGAAGCTCTGCCCTATCTATTTTAAGAAAATGCTTTATTAGGTAATTTCCCAAAAGTTAGTATTATTTCCAAGGCTTCTTCCTGACTTCTGTCCCTGTAAAAGCCGGTTTCATTCAATATCCCATCCAAACAGTGCGCTAATAATGTGATGCCTATTATCAGTACATAGGGATATTGCAAAAGTATCTATCCAAAAGGTCCTAAAACCTGTCCCAAAATAAAGGCAGAAGAACTGTTGCAGCAGTTACAGAAAAGGCACACCCAGTGAGGGCCTGCAGCTGACTGCTGTTTATTGTAGAGGAAGGGATTTTTTAGCCAATTAATTACATATTTCAAACTTCATCTTAAACTAAAATTCTAGGAGGCATGTGTGTGGGAACAGACTGGGGAGAGGGTGTCAAAAGCTTTCTTTAGCAGCAATTAAGTTCCTGCCGCAAGTCGTGAAGAAGGGGCCATAATTGCTGCCATTGTTTTGTGTGCTTTGGTACAGCTACCTGTTGGTTATTCATGAACACGTTACCACTTGCATTATTTTGGCTCTGTATGAAAGATTAAGCTGCTGGGGTTGAGTGGCTGAGCAGTACCATTGTACCAGAGGGTAAGAACAGGACTATTTTTTTCTCTGAATTCGTCTAGGAATTAAAGGTGTGACACAAGTTGTGCGACTTTGGATTGTACCACAAAGTATTTTTTTTTTTTTTACCATGTGCACAACTTTCCACTCCATCTGCATTTCCCTTGCTTCTGCTTGTTCTGTGTTCAGCCAACATGTAAAAGGAGAGGCACGGATGCTTGCTCTTTTCAAAGAGCCAAGGCTACTGCTTTGTTACTGGGGGCAGGGAAGCGAGAGGAAGGCAGTCTTCCCTTGCATTCAATGGGGATCGGGAAGACATTAGCGCATACGAGCGTGCCAGTGCTGTTACGGAGCGGATAAGTCTATCTAGTCTGCAATCACACTTACCTCTGCAGTGCATTTAGCTGAACTTACAAGGTACAACCTCATTGCAGCCGTTACGGTGACTCCCATCTCCTCTCACTCACCCAGAGCCCAGCTGGTCCAGAAGCACCTGGTGCTGCTCTGCTCACACAGCAGATTGCCTGCTGAAATATCCCTTTCTTTGCAGCCTAAGCTTGTGGGAGAAAGGGCAGGAGAGAAAAAGGAGCAGGGCAACTGAGAAGAAAAACAGAACAGCCAGATAAATTTAAGGGGTTTTCAGAAATTTGAACATTCTGAAGTAAAACAAGGAATGGTGAGGAGGACTGTTCCACTCTGGGGTGGGTGAGGCTCATTTTTATTTGACTTTTATTGGAGCTGCCTTAAGGGTAAAAGATCAGCACTGTCTTAGACATCTGTACGCAGCAAAACAAGGGAGCAAGGAATGATACAGCTTCCCCACCCCACAGTAAATACGGTAACGTGCTGTGTCTTTGATGGGACATGACCGAGTATTTTTATCTGGGGACTGTTTGTATTTTTATTCATGTTTTTATTTTTGGATGCAGCAACAGAGTCAAGGGACTGCTTAAAACTTCCTTTGACCTTTCAAAGTGTTCCTGGGAGCCAAAGGTGTTCACAGGAATGAAACATTAAATTACAACATAGATGTCATGGTTCAGATCTCTAAAAGGATCTGGCAGCTGCAGGAAGCAATAGCAAATAATATCCAGGCCTCTCAGAAATGGCCCTGGATCTCAAAACCTTTCTGAAAGCTATATATAATATAAACTGATTAGATCAATATAAACTGATTAGATCCAAGCAAGTCCACCACCATGTGCAAATCTGGAAGTAAAACAAAGACTGATTTTATCTTGAAATGCTTCTATCTTTCTCAATTGTCTTTCAAAACCTGAAGGTTCATATATTGACAGTGTCATACCTGCAAAGGAATCAAATGATATAGCAGATGAGGGAAAAGAAACTAGTCTTTTTCTTGCTCAAGGAAACTTCAAGGTACGGCAGGAGTGAAGTCTCATGTAGCACAGGCTCTGTCAATAACAGTGTAGTTCTCTATTGATGTGATGGGGAAGGGGAAGTGACTTCCAGGGTTTTCTGAGAACAGATGATCACTGCTCATTTGGGACTCACTGAGGGAGGGTAAGAGGGGGCTGATGCCTTGGGAAAGGGTCAGTGGTCTGCAAAATTTTGGCTCACTTAAGGGATTTCAGAAAAACCCGGCTGCTCAGCTTCCTTGCTGAATGACTAGGACAAAGGCTTAACAGCATACGGTATTTCTGCTGTAGAGAAACTGCTTGTATCAAACCATATTTCTTCTCTTATCACCTGTGTCCAAGCAGAGGGTTAGTATTACAAGCACAAAATAATAAGACAATTTAGAGTTGTCTCTACATCTTAGTTTCTAGTAAAGACTCTACTGCCACTTGTTGGGTTTTTCCTCAGAGCAGATGTACTCTGCCCTGACTCACTCCCACCCCAAGGAGTTTCCAGCTCCGCCTGACCCTGGGAAACAAAGTGGGCTACGAGAAAGATGTGGTTGCTCTTTCTGGGCCTTCACTGATTCCTGCTGCTTGTTTCTGCCCTTCCATGCCTTTTCAGCCTTATTCTTTAGCTTTCTCTGGCTTTTTGCAGTTTTCATTCTTCAAAATCCAAGATAGGATTGAACTAAAACCTTGAGCTAACAGTGGAGTGCCAGACTAGCATACATTTTTCTCCCAATTAGAATGCATGAAAAGCTCAGTGAGAATATTCATTGGGTATGTATCGCTTGTATTTACACCGTGAAATCTCTGTGCACATCTTCACCCCACGAATTGCCTTGGTTTTGGCTCACCTTCGCTCAGACATCAGTAACTCATGAAGTGCAAAGTCAGATAGCTTTGAATGCTAAACCACATGCGATATTTGCTCTTCAACTGGACAAAACTTCTTTATAATCAGGGTTCAGATGCAGGCGTTTGCTAGATTATATTCTCTTTGCTGTGCACACTGTGTTCTCTGCTCCTAGGGGCTGGGAGATTAGAGAGCTTGCTGGCTGGACAATTCAGAGAGCTGCCTAAAACAAATCGGAATTAAGAAACAAATTGCTTTACTAAAATCTTCTAAACTTATTCTGTAGTGCGGTATGACCAACAAAAGCAAAACAGAAATAGAAGACAGATGAAGAACATCTTAATCACAACAAAATTGCATTCCTTTCTGGAAATAAGAACTTCCCCTGCATGTGCATGCACTTGCACATATTTGTATATCATCTGCTATGGGTGCTGAGGGCATCTGCTCGCTCCTTTGCCTTCCTGCCCCAAGGCTGGGTCTTCCAGTGCAATAGGAACTAGTGGGCACCAGATTTCCTTCTTCACTGGCAAGCATGCAGTGCACCTGTAACACATTCTCATTCAGACTCTGAGGTGCAGAAAAATAATACAATAAGAATAACCCTGAGAGCTGACAAAAGATATTTTTTTCATTTTGGAAGGCTTTGCCCCAGCAAATCAGTTCACTGTGTACCGAAGATAATTAGGGCATCTTATTTAAAACTTACGATCTAATTAGTGGCTTTAATGGTAGTTAATTACACAGAGAGCAACAAAGCAGTTATATTTCCTACCAGGCTTCTTTTAAGTCAAGGTGCAGGTACTTATCCAGGGCCATAAAGGAGAGTGGCTACCACACTTAACATCTAATTACACAAAATTGTCCACAGTAATTATGAGCAATGTGATTTTATTTATCTGGCTTAATTACTGGGGCTATGCACAATCTCTGACCTGGCACGGTGACAGGGAGGACAGAGGGAAGACAAAGTGCTGTCCCCTGCATGAACACCATGGTGGAACTGCAGGCTCCTCATCCTGAGCACAAAGACAGAGCCTGGTCGCAGACCAGCAGTGCACCTGAGGACTCGGGTACCCTCTGATCCCGGAGACTCATAGGAGCCATGCATGCACATGGTATGGACAAAGGAGTGCATTTACAGAGCCCCATGAGATACCTGAGATGGATGCCTCATACCATAAGGAACCCACTGTTAACAGCGGGTATAAAAGAGACAATTCATCTTTTTATTCAGCAGAAGGGACACTCTATCCCCACCATCAACAACTTAAATCTTTCCCAGACACCATCCACTGCTGAAACTTACAGGGAATCTCCAAAAAGTGCCTTGTAAAGGACCACTTTTCACTCTTGGGGGAAGCATAACAAGTTTTTTTGTCTGACTCTAGATTCTTCTTGCTCATCTCCTTAACTTTTAATATCTGTATGCATGGACATGAACCCACGTGCAACTTAAACCTTATAAATGCCTGTCAGGAAAGAAATCTGCTCTATATTCGGATCAAACTCCATTATTTGCAAATCCCAATAGAATGAATAACTATAGTGTGTCAGTCCTTGAATCATTAAAAATAGTAATAGGTCATGAGGTGTATGAGTGAAATGTGGTTCTTTTGATTTGTCCTTTTACACCATTGGACCAGGTGGACATGTGTTAATGAGAGATGTATTAGTGCTGTCATCAGAAGAGACCAAAGTCCATCCAGCCTGTTACACTTCTTGTGACAATAAAAATAATGAGTGCTTAAGCAGGAGTACAAGAATAAGAGATTCTTCAGTTTACGTTAGTATCTTCTGTTGTTGCCCAGTCTCTATCCTCTCATTAATTAATTATGCCCTGATGAGAGGGGTACCTTTGAGTTGTAAAGTTTGAAGAGATATATCATTTATGTGCCAGAAAAATAACTGGCCTTATGCCCACAGCCTTGAAAGACAGCATTTTCAAATACTTCCACTTTATAAAATTGCAGGCAGCAGCACGTATAGCTCTGCTTCTCGACTCATACCCCCAGGACATTTCCATGTTATAGCAAATCACTTGTTCAGTGGCTCACTAAGATTTTGAATTAGTAGTAAATACATTTTGACCTTATTTTTCTCCTGATAATTGCTCTATTTCTAGAGAAGTCACTGATTGTCATGCTAATTTCTTCCATTGGAGGATTAGACTGGCTCCATCAGAAATAATCTGTGGTATATCCCATTAAAAAAAAAAAAAAGAAATAAAAAAGCCAAAAAAGGAAGCTGTCTCCTTTAAGAGTGGATTTGCTCTTGTTCCCTTCTTTTAATGAAAGCTAGAAAAAAATGCTCATTTGTGAAAAAAAAAACAACGATAACTTTCACTGATGAGTTAGGTCATTCTCCTTCTTTAGATATCAGTTAGCTGTATTTTATGCCTTTGTTTTCTAGAAAGTATTTGAGCATCATCTTGGAGTAGAATGGCCTATCATAATAAGATGTTTTATAGTCTTCACATAACCTATCAAAATATCTGTGGCCAGACTTAAAAAAAAAAAAAGTCTGATTTCTCAGTATTCAGGGCCAGAGTTCAGATCTGGGCAAGGGCAAGACTTCTTATTTTTCTTTTCAGAAATCCAACCACCAGTGCTGCTTTATTTCCTTTGCTCCGTCCCTGAGCTCATAGGGACACAATTATTTTGAGATGCCCGAGCAAGGAGTTCTCGAAGCATCCGACCTTGCTCAGCGCACAGAGCACATCTGCAGCGCTCTCCTCTCCTTTTTAATCACACAGCACCACGAGTGCACCCTGTACTTGGGGCACCTTTGTCCCCTGCCACAGTGAATCACGGCATGGGTTGGTGGCTGCTGGCTGGGAGGTCCGTCTCTGTCGGTGGCCGCAGCTTCTAGTTCCTATTGACACAGCAGCTGGGCCGGTTGTAAATCTGGGAGGTTTTCTTCTGAGAGCGATCAACTGGCCCACAGTCTGAAGAGTGATGGAGAGACCTTGATCTCACTACGGCTAGTCACCACCACCAGCATCGTTGGGAGGTTGCTCAGGCTTAAGTCACTGCAGGTTTTATGGTTCAGTACCACAAACCAATTAACAGCAAGTGAGTGAGCGTTCCCAACCTTTGCTAAAAATCGTGGCTGTTTATCAATGTGTCAGGCCATTGGCAGATTCAAGAAATCTAAATTTAACAGGTGACTGGTTCCTCCATGCCTGGCTGCAGCCAATGGATCTTCAGGATACAGTGTCCCAACTGGGCAGCCGGAGCAAGCTGGGGAGGAGAAGTGAATGAATGGGGCCAGCTCCAGAGTTCAGTGCAGGGGAGGCTTTTTTTACACCACAGCTGCTTAATGACTTTTTCAATTGATTTCAGCAGTGCCGCTTTTCGATTACTGATTCCATCCCAGCCATTGGGCAGAAAAACGGGCTTAGGAAAATAATAGGAAGGAAAAAGGGAAAAAAAAAAAAAGTACTCAAAAGCTCAGCACCTACCATAACGCAGTGACATTTGTCTGGATATTTTATGCTGAATTGGAAAAAAAGAGAGAGAGAAATGGCAATTTCTCCCATCGCTCAGCCCATGTCGTGGTGGCGAGTGCGCATGTACTTCCTTGCTTTTGTGCCCCAGTTCATCCATGCTCGTTGACCTGCTCCTTGGTTTGGAACCAGCTGCAGAAAGCAGCTGTCATCCTCTGTTACTCTGCCAGCCCCATTCTTAAGGCAGCCATCAAAGTCTGGCACTGACTGAAGGCAATTCAATTAGCTGTGACGGTCAAACAGAAACCGAGGGTCAATTGAAATCTCTTTTTTTCTTCCCCCCCCCCCCAACCCTCTTGCTCTCTCTGTTTTCATCTTGAAGCCTGGAGACACAGAAGTCCGCCCCCATCTTGGGAAGTTTTTGCGGGGTAAGGATGGTGTCTACACAGGAGAAGCTTACTACAGTGAGGAAAAAAGGACAAAAGAAGGGGAACTACACACCAGGGAGAGGGCTGTATCCTTCCTCAGTCCTGCACAGCTCTTGTGCTGCCTCCTTAAGATGCAACAAGCTTGGGAAGTGGTGCCTTGTTGGATGGCTTGTGATGTGCTTTGGCTAAATCGGATAGTCATAATGAAATCTCCCTTAGCTTTACCGCTGCCATCTGCTCCATGCCAACCACGGTGGCCATTTCAGGCTTCTATCAGACTTGTGGGCTTATTCTCAGCATGCCCAGAGGAAGGAGGGAAGGTGAGAGGAGGAGGAGGAAGACGGAGAGCTGGGACGTGGTGCCAGACACAGCTGCTTTCGCAGCCCCCTCTTTGCAGCCAGCCTCCGCAGCTCCTCGCTAGCGTGCAAATAGCTGTAAAAATAAAGGTCAAACAGATAATCTTGATAAATATTTAATAGTTACTGTTTTTACGTCTCCCTTATTGTTATAGATTGAATGTCTAACGCTTGTGACATCTGGCACACACCGAGCTGGAAGGAAGCACGTACAGCCTCACTTGGTGTGGGGGGAGCGGGCACCAAGGCACAGAGGGGACAGCCTCATGGAGCCTGCTGCCACCGGGCCACCCGCTCAGCTGCCTCCAAGAGCCCTGCAGAGCCTGTCTGGCGTTTGCTCAGGAACAACTTCTTCCACTGGCAGCACAGACCCACCTTTTTTGATTCAGTGAGGCCTCATGTGAGGTTTGGTAAATCACAGTATCGGGACTCTGAGTTCCCTCATCTCTCTTAAGGACCATCTGCACGCAAGTAAATTGGATGTGCCATAGCCATGATTAGCAGCTTTGGGGTAACTGTGGACCTTCATTCTCTAGAGGTGCAGGTAGTCTTTGGCTCGGTGGGTTTATCACAGGACTGGAGACAGATTTCTGCCCCAGTGGGTTCTTGCTGGACTATTTCCAGGCTGAAGCAAGTCATAGGGAGATTAAATGAGACTTGTGGTGATAACATTGTTGACCTCAGAGTCTTATCAACCAGCCAAGTAGTTATGGCAGAGAAAATACAAGCTGTGCTTTTAAGGGATTGCTTGGCAATTAAGTGAACTGTACGTTTCCTTGTAGTAGCTGGTAAGAAATCATCCATCTTTGCACAGCAGATGAATGCTTAATATACTGTGGGAGTTTTTCAGTTGTCCATGCATTAATTCATTGTGATCAACAGAAAACTCAGGGTGCTCTGCAAATGGTGTGTTGAGAAAGAGGAACACATTTTGGACACTTTTAACTCTCTAAGACTGTGCACCACGAGGGTCTCAATATCATTTTCAGTTTATAAAGATCCTGTATGAAGCATTTCACTGGGCTTTGGAAATCGCTGGCAGTAATGGATCTCCATATGGAAGAATTAATGACCTAGATAACAAATGAATCAATGTGACAAAAGGAAGAGAATCCAGCTCCACACTCACTGCTTTGCATGACCTGAGTCTTTGTACAGCAGATGAGAAATGCCAACGTAGTGGCCTGGCTATGCATCACAACCACTTCTGCAATGGAGCAATCAGTCCTAGTTTGGACAGGACAGCCCAGGGATTTAGATCCCAGTTTCAGCAGACTAAAGACCCTTCAGGATGCTGGTTTTGTCCTGAGTAGAAACTGGTCTTGGAACAAATAACTTTCCTGTATTCTTTCAGCTGGAAATTGAGATTTTTTCACTTTTTTTCCTTTCAGCCTGTGACTCTGAAAATTCACCTATACTCAGAGCTGTGCACGCCTCCCTCCTCCTCCCTGCCCCAATCCAATATTCGTCTCATTCACATTGCAAGGAACATGTCATTAACATTTGACAATGACTCCTTTCCCTCTCCATTGCTGCATTCATTTTTTTTCTTTTGTTGAAGCTTTGCCACCCTATTTTACAGGCTAGACAATGTGGAAGTTGCCAGAAAACCAGGTTCAGATAGAATTCAGAACGGACTCTACATGTGAATTGAAGAGGTGTCAGCATTGGGGTAGCATATTATGCTCCCAAACAGCCTGACACAAACAGGGTAAGCATCAATGGCAGCTGAGGACTCATTCAAATGCTGTTTAAAGTCCTTAACAAAAAAAAGAAAGACTGATGTTTTTCATTTCGATGGGAAATAGTCTTCTGTCAATATTTCAACAGGCTGCTAAGAAGACATGCGCTAGTGCTGCAAACTTGCATTAGTCCAGAAAGGCAACATGTTCCCTGTTCAGCAGTTAATGAACAAACATGGTATCAGGGCAGTAACCTCAGGGAGATGCAAGGCAGATGCTGTAGCCATCAAAGTATTGTAAAAGCAGTAAAACCTAGAAGGTCTGGATCTTACATATGAAATTATGACTAATATTGTATTTTGTGGAAGGGAAGGGGACAGGAACTCTTTGGGGCTGGCCTATAAACAGGCATTAGCAATGTTTCTCCTCAAAATATTGTTCACTGAACACTTTGAGAGCAGAAGTTTGAATAGTTACTCCTAGGTCAGCAAGTAAATGTCATTTTCCAGTCTGTTTGCAAACACTGTTTGTATCCAGCTATGCAATAGTCACCCCTGACAGAGTATCACTGGCCATTTCAGTTGTCAGTTGTTATTTCTGTTTTGACTGGATGGCCAAAAATTTTACAATTAGAAGGAAGTTAATCAAATATTAATGTATTCTTAAAAAGAATTTTGCCTGTGAATCTTTGCACAAATAGTCGCTGAAGTGCTTGTGGTATTTTTACTTTCTTGGAATATTCTTGAAACAAAGGCAAAAACTATCACTCAATAGGTGTTCACAGAATAACAGTAAAATAGGTCAGAAACGCAACTGGAACAAATGTGTTTGAATAAAAGAAAGCCAGGCAAACACTGCAGATACTGGAACTGTGCAAACACAGCAAATAACATAAAGCTTCCCCTCAGGAGAAGAACAATATGCAGAAATCTTGATGCTTTGGTTCACTTAGTGCAGGACCCAATAGAGAATGAAAATGATTGTGTCCTACTATTATACACCTTTTAAATCCTGAGGGAATCAGTTATTGTGGTTTTGTGTGCAGGCTGTAAGGGGCATGCGGGAGTCAGTGGTGGTGTTTGACTTGTATGAGTTAGAGCAGCCTTGTGGCAGCTCTGAATTGGGCTGTAATAAGAATTTCACCAAAAAGCCAGGGATCATTGAAGTGCATTGTGTGACAGCTGGGGCTACAGTGTCACCATCCATTGAAAAACCCACGTACTATTTCAAGGGAGTAACTTCTACTAATCACAGAATCATAGAATGGTTTGGGTTGGAAGAGACCTTAAAGATCATCTAGTTCCAAGCCCCCTGCCATGGGCAGGGACACCTTCCACTAGATCGGGTTGCTCAAAGCCCTGTCCAACCTGGCCTTGAGCACTTCCAGGGTTGGGGCATCCACAACTTCTCTGGGCAACCTCTTCAGTGCCTCACCACCCTCATAGTGAAGAATTTCTTCCTTATATCTAATCTAAAATCTACCCTCTTTCAGTTTAAAGCCATTACCCCTTGTCCTATCACTATGTGCCCTTGTAAAAAGTCCTTCTCCAGCTTTCTTGTAGGGCCCCTTCAGGTACTGGAAGGCTACTAGAAGATGTTCCCGGAGTCTTCTCTTCTTCAGGCTGAACAACCCCAACTTTCTCAGCCTGTCTTCATCGGAGACGTGCTTTAGCCCTCTGATCATCTTCGTGGCTCTCCTCTGGACTCACTCCAACAGGTCCATGGCCTTCTTATGTTGGGGCCCCAGAGCTGAATGCAGAGTAGTAAGTGCCTACCTTCCATCCCTGATGTTATTTCAGGCTCCAAAGGCCACATCGCAGGTAGATTTTCCACAGCGGTCAAAACAGCCTTGTGTCCACAAAAATGTATGTGTTGATGTAAAGTGAGCCCACAGCCTTTGAAGCGGTATGCTTTTGTGTCCTGTATTGAGGACCTAACAAAACTTCCCTTGTCCAGGCATTCAGGATTGCTTCTCTTGTCCCGATGGAGGCATCATCTGCCCTCCCCATACCACATCCTCACTGCTGGTCCTATTCAAGAGCTTTGAAGGCTAAATCATCACACTGATGTACGTATGAGACTTGTACATCTACATCCGCTGAAGATATGAAAAAAAACCTGTCCAAACTCTGTGTTTCTTTCTCCCTTTGTCCCCATGGCTTCCTCCAGTGGATGGAACCGTGCAGCAGCTGCTTGCCCTGCCTGGGAGGAGGAGAGCGGCTGAGGGGCTCACACTGAATCCTCATCTGTGACTCCCACCAAGCTTGCTGGCTTTCACTTATTGAATTAGGATAAATTGGAACTTTCATAAAGGGTGATATAAATCATTATCTCAAGTTAGCAGATGCGGACTCACCAGGGTAGAGCTCTGTTAATAACTCCTTCGGATTAGGGCTGATTGGTACAATTTGAAACTTGTTTCTCTCAGCTTGATCAGTCTAGTTGTAACTGTGGCAATTACCCCATTTCACTTTCAATAGCTCAGCACAGAGGAACTGCTGCCTCCAATCCATCCCTCTTTAATGAATCCAGTGTGATATGTTCAGTCCCATGGACAAATATACCCTGTCTCCCCCCCTACTCCAAAATAAGCATTAAAAAAAATAAATCCTGTGTCCAAATGACACATAGGAATGTGTCTTTTAGGGAGTGAGATGCTAAGTGTCTGTGTAAACATCATTTAAGTATTTGGCTGCTGAAAAGCCTCTCTTCATTCTTACAGCATCATTTGCACTTTTTGGCAGTCTTCCTGCCTGGGAAATTACGAAAAACAGGGTTTTGTCCAAGCATTGAGGCTGCTTGAATAGATTCTGATGAATGTGTTACATGCTGAATTTGTGGGGTTTTGTTAAATAACTTATCTGGTGATTTTTTTCTTTTTTTCTCCAGGAGTCATTAATAAATGATTTAATGAGTGAACACAGAATTCTCAGAATAATATATTTGACAACTATCTTCTTTCACTCCTCTATTTGACTCCAACAAGAAGTCTGTGTCTCAATTTAACAGAACCTTGAAGAACACACTTACTTAACTTCTACAGTAGTTTTAAATTCATCTCTTTTTAGAAAGACACTTGAACAAGTTTTTGCTTTAAGCCCTTGTTTAGGTCTTACCTCTGATATTTTGCTGGACCATTGGCTTCAGCAGTAAGGTTGACCTTGTGCCTAAACCACTGCAGTAGTGGTTTACTTGCAATTATCAGCTCTGCTGTTAACTCTTTATGACCTTTGCAGTAGCACATATACATTAGAAGAACAAGTTGCATAGGATTTCCATGTTTCCTGTGATTAGGAGCTGCACAAGTGTCTTTGAACCCTCCCCAGCCTACTTCAACTCTCAAGCTATTAAATGAGTATTCACTTTCCTTCCAACCATTGTCTTATCTTTCTGGTTGTAAATCCTTTAAGCCAAGACTGTTGCTCACTTCTTGTTCATACAGCACCTCATACCATGTTTTATGAAGCCAATAAAATGTTAGAGATTAAAATACATGGACTGATTTGTCTCCCACTTACAGCACCAAAACTGTACATCTAAAGGAACATTGCGGATGCCCACGGAAATGTGCCAGCAAAAGCAACAGCATGATCCCGCCCAAGCTTTGATTTCTAACAGTGGGAATATGAGAACTTTCCCATTTTGAATTCAGATCCAATGCATATCTGTTCCTGGAAATTGTTTGAGGGTGCAGAGTAAATAAATGATGGTGTCCCAAAGTTTCGGAGGAGCAGCCACTCCCTTCTCCCTGCTCTTGCCAGCTGCCTCCTGCTTGGCTCTGAGTGCTCAGCCTCTTGCAGGGGCTTGGACAGCTCTGAATCATGCTGCTTGCAATATGTTTCTGCTAAAAATAATAGTAGTAATTAATGCTCTTAGTTTTAGTGCTGCCATCTGCCTTGATGCCAGCCACAATGGCTATTTTCCTCTGTGTTCCCCAAAGCGGGAAGGAGGCGGAAAGAAAGGACAGAGGCAGCTGCTTGTGCCTTTCCCCAGCACCTCTGCTTCGGCTGGCAGTGATTTGTCTGCCGTGCGGGTAGCCCGCTCTTGCAGACACAGCAAAAGGCACTGAAATTCCTCAGAGCTAAAGGTAATAGAGCTCGAAAAGAGATATGCATGGAAGAAAACAGTCACACGAAGGTATAACTTCTCCTGAAGGGTATAGGCGTACAACTAAATAGCTTAAAGTTTATAGAAGAGGTTTTTTTAAGAGAGGGAGCTCTATAGTGTAATTTGCGGGGTATCTATCTAGCTACAGACCACACGAGATAATGATGAGGAAGGGAGGCGTGTTGGAAGTTTGCATTAGCTCAGCTGCTGGGATGGGATGGTGAGAGGTGAGTGCAAGCAGTCCCTTTCTCCTCCTTATCTCTGGAAAGCGGATGTCATGCCTGGGCCATGCAGATGTCTGGAGCCACAGGCAAGTTGGGGAATTGAACAAAAGGAAGTGGCAGAGTGTTTAACAAACAGCATCACAAAAGGCATCTGTCACAATGCATCACCTTCTGTGCCTCCGAGGCTCCCGCCAGAGCCTTTCCCTTTGTCTTGCTTCCTTCCCCTAATTGCAGAATTTACTTACTGTCCCACTGGAGAACAAAAGGGACATTCGGGTTAGCAGGAAAGGAAATATCTATAGAGGAAATATCTACACTCACCTGCACGCAGACAGTAACTGCAGCAGTAAAAGTAATCTTTTCCCGTGGTAGGAAGATTTAGGGGATCAAGATAGCAAAACAGTGTAAAAGGCAGCCAGGACCCCTTTAGTTCTCAAGATAGGGGACTTTCAAAGGCTATACAAAACCTCTTCTCCCTGATCCTTGCTTAGCAAGCTGGAGAGGCCTTTTTCTTCTATCAGAGGAGAGCTATCTCACGTCAGCCAGCCACATCCCTCCTTCACAGTGAATGACACTTCAGAAGGCAACCTGTTGGTTCTAGTCCTATCTGCCACGAGTGTGCTCCAAGATGCTTATTTTGACTAAAGCAAGGAGAAAGCAGTTGTTGAAGGTTAGGAAAAAAAATGTGAGGAACTGCAGCAGTACGGATTTTGATACGGCTGGCCTAGAAGGAATACTTTTGATAATCCAAAATCTGCACTGCTCCCCCAGGCTCCCAACCCTCCACAGCCCAAGGCACCGTGTAGCCAAGCTCAGTCTTAGATTTGTTCCCTCCGTGGGCCGGAAGCTTTAGCTCTCATGCACTGCTGGTAAGGATCCAACAAGTTGCAGGGTTTTGAGCAGTTTGTGTACATGGGAGTTATATTCCTTGTTTACCTTCTTCCTTGGATCTAACCCTGGTCTCTTAAATGGGAACATCCCCAGTTCCCTTCCTCATCCTCCTCCCCAAATGGTGCTGAAGGGGTTCAAGGTGAGAATTTCATCCTAAAAGCTATTTAATGCATCCCAGCAGTCATCTCCAGCCAAGCTCTGGGGTGAGTTAATGGGAGGACATAATATATCTGTAGCTCTTTCACCAATCCTCTTTGGTATATGCTTGGCTTACTCAGGAAGGTACATTCTCCAGTTGCATCAAAACTCAGCCTAGCCCTGCAAGCCTCAGCTGAGCAGCTCTGATATAACTTCAGATAAACATCTCAGCAAGACATGAGGTCCTTGCTAAGGCTGCTCCCTTCTGCACAACTAGCTAAGCACTTTCCTTTAATCCAAATATTTGAGATTGGCAAGAGTTTTCCTCCTTTATTTCAGGAGAACATACATGTTTTCAAGGTGACACAGTAATGTTCATGGTCCAGCAGTCCTGCAGACGGTAGTTCATGTCGTGTTTTGGGGGGCTTTTTGGGTTGCTTCTGTGCATTTTGTAAGGGTGCCTCTGCCAGAATCAGAGCAGATGGCTATATCTCAAAGTGGGTTCGAGCCTAACAGGCAGCCCCACTATGGGCCAGCTCGGGCTGTGGAGAACACAATGAGTATTCATGTGAGAAGTGATCCCAGAAGGTCAGTATTGACTATTCATTATTCACTTAAAATATTTGCCGTGCAATTTGGGACTGAGACAAATTCCCATGACAGAGGTGACGAACCACACTATTTGACTACAAACCATGAAGTCATCATAAACAAGGACTGAGCCAGTTTCTGAGAAACAGATGAGAGAAAATTAGTCATCCACTTCTTTGCTAGAGCTCTAAAAAAAAAAGTATGTGTGTAAAAATCTGGATCAGATAATAAATTTCTGCTTTTTAATCAAAAAAGGAAGAAAAGTTGTAAGAAATGTCAATTGTGATCAATACTTCAACCAGGAGCAATGACATTATCATGAGCATTGCATGGAATTGAACAGACATCACCTGGCATTTGCCATCATAGCTTGGCAGCTATCCAGACAGGTAGTTACTTATCTTTAAAGGTAGGAAAGATATTTCAGTTTCAAAGTTTTTCATTTTTTTTTTCCACTTTGAGAAAATAAGTTATCAAAGTCAAACTTTGCTGTGAAACAAAATTCCAGACAAAAATAAAAGAACATACCACCACCACCCCCAATTTATTTAAAAAAAGAAAAAAATGTATCTCCATCTCAACTTGGAATTAGTAACTTTTAATTTATGGATATTATTTATAGTGTTTTTTTTTTAAAACCTGCTGTCTATAATGCAGAAGAAGGTGACTTTCCTGTTTAAATCAATGTGCTCTGGCAAGCACAGTGGGATCCAGCTGCAACACAACTCAGAGCTGGTAGCCAGGCGACCCAAATCATCTCATGACATAACTGACTCCGAGCAAAGAGATAAGGCACGCAAAAGTACACAAGTGTTGTGGTAGGACAATCATGAAGAAAACATGTCAAGGAGCAGCATCTTCAAGAATGCAGAGAGCTTGCGGAGAAAGCAATTATTTTTTGAGGAGAAAGGATCCCTTAGAAGAAGCAGAAGGACATTAGGACACCTCCAGGATCTGACAGGGTCATCGTGGATCCCAGAACTTCACAGGTGGCAGGTTGTAGAAGAACAACCATAGCAGGCTAGAGAGAAGGCCCAGCTACGTATCTTCTCTTGGGTGGTGGCTAGCAGCGGTGGCTAAGGGAAGCATATGGCTGTAAGTGATGCATGAGCACTTGTCACTCAAATAGAGTCACCAGTCTAATTCCCACCACCACAGCAGACTCTACAGATTCTGGTTTGAAGCCAAGAAAGACATTTTAGCAAAATGTCCTAGGAAAAAGTAATCAGACATCAGACCTTCTGCTCCTCAGAGCAAGCAAAAAGGGAGAGTTGTATATTTTGCAGGTGAAGATGCAGCATAGGAAGTGGTTGAGCAGGGAATGTGGAGCTGCTCAGCTGTGAATGTGCAGGACCCACGTCTCCATCCCTCACATTCCTTGGTGCTATTGCACTCCCCAGAGCTCTCTGCTTCCCCAACCTTATTATGCTGTATTACTGTTATGCAACCTTCAGCATGCAAACAAGAAAACAAAGGTAATTAATATAACTGAAATCTATATTATAACTTGTTGGCCCCTCCAGTGTCCCTCTGTCTTTGTACTTAGAAACAAATGATGAAGTTCGTGGGAAGCTTGAACTAGCCCAAATTCCCTGTCTTCAAACCCAGCTTCATCACCCCCTCCCCCTGCCTTGGCCCTGGAAACAAGAGAAAGTGTAAACAAACATAACAACTTCCAAAGTATTTCAATAGCAAAATAACTAAAGCAATTCTCCTAGGGGCTGGTAAATAGCAGGCAAGCTATCAGAGCCCAGAGGGGGAAAAGTTCAGCCGAAACTAGTTACAAAATCTCAAGATGCAGTGTGACAAACTCCAGCCGGCTCCTGCTCTTGCACGGCATTGCCATTTTCCCGCAGAATGACAGTTTTCAATTACTGGACTGTAGCTAAGAGCAAATTGTGCACTTCAGCAGCTGGAGTTCTCTCTCCTGATTTTCAGACGTGGCTGGGTAAAAAGTACAGGGGCAATGAAAATGGCTTTCTCTGCACAGCTAACTGAACAAGGGCAAGCCCAGAGACTGTCAGAAGAAAGAGAAAGTGAAAAGGAACAGCAAATAGGGAGGGGGAATGGCTGCTGGGTTGACTTACCCCCTCTCCTTCCCCAGCAACGAGACTTCAGCTGTACATGTTACAGGAGTAAGCCTGTGTCAACCTGTCTGCCTAAACTTTAAACACGATTTAGATTATTTTTTTTCCCCAAACTACTAATTCTCTAAATAGTCTGAGATCTGGATTACATTATCCTCATTCTTACACATGTAATAAATATCCTTTTCCCCCATTAGAGTGTCCCTTTAGACCTAAACCTGGATTTCTGGTTGTAAGGACGTACTTGAGCTAAAATACATCCATGGGTGTTAATCCTTTTTGTATAACCCAGGCAGGAGAAGGAGACAAACCCAGGCTTAACAAGGTACTGGAGGTGTTGCACTGGGTACTGTTCAACTGAAGTGTGGAATATCTTGGGAGATGTTATCCTAATAAAATATTCGTCCTAATAAAATATTTGTCCTAATAAAAGCAGACCTGGAGACACTCACCAACTTTTTTCTCCCTATTCTGTGCAAGGCAGTTTCATCTGGATAGAGAAGAGACCCACTGAAGTCTGGGCAGGTTTTTCCTGTTTCCTCTCGGGGAGTTTGGGTCTATAACCAGCTGCAAATCACAGGGCATGAAGGAACAAACAGGGCTAGTGGGGGGACAGGCTGGCAGCACCCCAAGCTCATTGATAGCTGCTTGAACATTGTCCACAGGGTGGACTTGATGAAATCTTTCCTGCTGGGCACCTTGGGATCGGTCATTTTGATGTTGTTATTTTTTTTCTTTACAGTAAATTAATGTTTTAACATGACTGCATTATTTTTCCTGCAGAAATCTTTGCCCTGTGGAAGGAGACTCCCCTGCCCAGGGCTGCTGTGAGGGCACTCGCTGGAGAAGAGAGTGAGTCCCATTGCAGGGCTCAGCGACAGGCTAAAAGGCTGCTCTGTGCATCTCTGACATCACCTTCTTTCATCCCCCATCAGCACAAGTGACATAGCTTGGAAAAATAAAATGTTACAAGTGCTCTGCTGTTTCAGGTACTATAAGGAGACCCAGTTCTTGGCTGAGCCCCGTGCCATCCCTGATTACCATCCTCCAGCGTGCCACCTTCATGCTTTGGACAGCCACCGCCTGCGCATGAACCCCTGATGCAATGCAAGACGACTGAAAGCTCAGCTTGGGAGGCTGCCATTTTCCTGCACCCAGCAAGTCAAGATAACACTCTTGTCTAAACAACATTAAAGGTCTCTGACAAAGCTGGAGAACCTGGAGAAATTTCCAGTCACGTATGACAATGTCTAGCAACGCATTCCTGCCGAACGGGAAGGAAGAAAGCAGAGGGTAGGGCTAGATGAGTACACTTAGTGGTGACATGCCATTTTTAGATGTAATTATGTAAATTACATAATTCTTCTTGAAATATTGAGGGTTTTTTCTGTATTTACTGCAATTACGTCAATTGACCTATTTATGTTATCTGATGTGCTTATCATTAAAATGGGACAATATATCCCATTAGATCCTCTTACTACATTGAATGGAACGATGATTAATTATATCATAAAAAGGAGCTGCGCTACGCATCTCTGAACATGGGATTTGAAGCTTAAAATAAAACAACATCCTACCGTCATGATTTCCTGCCTTAAAACTTCATCTTACCCAGTTGGGAAATAGGTTCAGGGTTCCCCACATGGGATTATACCAGTCCACATTTATATCAATAAGATATTTAGAAAGCCAAACATACTTTGTTTTTCTAGGACCTATTGCAGTATATCATGCAGAGGCAACATGCCTAGAGAAAAATCTAACAAACTTGAATCATGTATATGACTTCACTACTATGAGTACCTCCTTTCAGAGTGGAGGAGAGAGTTGGTTTTCCCAACTACATTGGTTATAACTTCTTGGAAACCACCTTCTGCTTTTCTTGAGTGTTTGAGATCTCAGAAGGATCTCAAAGCAAGGAGAGCCCCGGATCTATGGAAAGGCTGGGAACAGTCTTCTCCCATTGAGCACAAGATAAACACAAGCCTTATTCTCACAACTGGTGCCAATGACCTGCCAATAGCATCACTGATGAGGTTAGTGCACAAGAAAGATTAATCAGCCAGCACCATAACAAGAAATACAGATGGGAAAAGCAATCAGTGCTAACCAAATGGAAAATGGCAAAATAAGAAGGGGAAGAACAGTGTGTATCCAGGATCCTTGGACAGAGGCCTAAGACCAGAGTTAAGTCAAAACAGAAAGGGGAAGGACAAAGCAGAAATAGGGTACTTTAAATTCCCCCAACACCTTCTCTAGCCCTAACACAGATCATCCAGCACTAACACAGGGCAGTTGGGCATTCAGTTTAAGTCGGTAACATAAATGTTGAGTGTCTCAACCTGTGACTAAATGAAGTCAGCTTCACGGGTTAGCTACACACCCTCCAACAGGACATTTTACACAGGATGGGGACCTGTATCTAGACTGCTTTTTAAAATCCTTGTTCTGAGATTATTCTATCAACTCCTCTTCCCAGGGACTGGACCATCACCTGAGTTACTGTGGTGGTGCTAGCCTCCTTGCACTACAAACTAACAAGCCTTACAGTCTATTCAGCTTAATAATTGATAGTCTTTGAGAGATCTAACTCCTTTTCTTCTGTGTGTTTCTCCCAGTGCATGGAAGATATTTTTGCCTATTGCCCCAATGATTTTCTTTTTATAGCTGACTTTGAAGGAGTCTGAATCTTTCAGGCCATGTTATGGCTAGTAACACAGTGGCTCTGGGAATGCAGAATGACAGTGAGGGATGTAGTTTTAATTTCTGCTTTAAATATCAACTTGAAGGTGTAGAACAGAGCAACTGACTTGGTCCTGTTTTTCCTTACTTCCCCATCTTTGCTTGAGCCAAGCTCTTCATACTTCTCCTCATCTAAACCTTGTTCTCCTTCAGCCTATACAACTCTTCAGCAATTTCTCTTTTCGGCACAGGCATGAAAGTTTAGACCTGAGCAGAAATTGAGCCAGAGAGAAGTCATTGTGTGGTGTATCGGACGTGTGCAGGGATGCAGGCTGACCATTCAAAGGCACAAGAGGAGCTGTGTGGTCCCATTCTCCCAGTTGTTTGCTCTGTTGGACGCTTAGAAAACTCCTTTAGTTCTTCATTTTCTGGACAATGATGAAGTCTGATATAGGCATAGTGTTTTAGTTACTAAGATGAAAGTCCCTATGCACAGGTATCACATAGTACTTCAGAAAGAATAATGACCATATGTCCTTAGAGGACTCAGAGCTATGGAGACAAGGGCTCTCAGAAAGAGCATTAAAAGGATCCATCATGTGGATCGTACTGGAGCTTGGCGCTGGTGAGAACTGTCTCCTCAGAGATGTCTGTTAAGTTTCTTGGTACTGTTCCTACTCAATCCCTAACCATCTGCTGCTCCTTTGAACAGGCAGAGGTGATGGAAAGAAAAAGAGGATTATTGCAATATGCCCCCTCTTAGCTGGTCTCACCCTCCCTTACTAGCCAGCACACGGTCCCAAAGGGAAAGGTTTCAGCTCATTTTAATCCAATGGAAAGGGCTTGAGTGCATCTAAAGAGGGTTTCATCATCGTTTGTTTTACTCAATTAAAAACCTGCAGACACAGATTAGCTCCCTGCTGCTCAGTGTAGGAATTCTTTTAACACTACAGTGATTTACGATCTACCAGACAGTGTTTAACGAATGTCATCCAGAACCTAGAGATGCTTAACATAGGACTGGTCACTCGTGTTAATGAAAAATGGATTTGAGGTGACAGCCACTTGCGTGGCTGCATTTTGATAACAAATGACATAGCGGGGCCAGAGCAGAGGGAGACTTTGTAATTAATATTAGAGTAGAATCAGGTATGTAACGGAGAGCTCGACTTAGAATTAAAATCAATACGACAACTGTTGGGACGTGTCACTCCTGGTCCCTAGGCCCTGAGATATTATGCCAGATGGAGGAAGGGCTGATGGGGAGGTGATGACACACAGTGAATATCCATCTTGTGTTAACTTCAGGCCAGAAATTATGCTTAGTGGAATGTGTTGGCAGTTTGGGGATATTTTATTGGCTTTTGTTAGGTTTGTTTTCTGTTTTCTCTTTTTAGTGGACGGGTGAACAGGAAGGACTATGGACAATTTCTCTCTGCTGCTATTGCTGATTTTCTTTTCATCAATATTTTACACCAACCAATTACTGTGTTGCTGTGGTGTGGCAGGTTTTTGGTTTTGCTTTGTTTTCCAGTCTTTCTGCAAGTCAGAAAAAATCAAGTCTAGCGTCTATGATGGTTGTGGCTTTTATGAAAATATAAGGCAACTCCATGTTTCTGACAAAGCACGTTGTTTGCTTGCAGCAACAGGGACATCTCAGTCTATTTTCAGCCTCCCTCTTCTGTTATGTTCCTTCCCTAGACATTCAGATGGCCATCATCATCTCCAGAGTGGCTGTTGTTCTAACAGAATTTTACTTTGATGCTTCAGGACGTGAAGATGTGAAAAGGTCAAGTGGTATCTGAATTAGGATAGCAAAGAAATTGTTTGTGTATTTCTAGGAAATTCTTCTAAAGGAAAAAATACTGGAAATTTAAAATTCAACATTTTAGCCATTATTATGAGCAAAAAATCTGCAGTGGGTGGGGAGACAGGTTGTAGTTGATCAAGATATATGATGCTTTGCATTTCACATCGATGTTGACCTTTGTCCCCTCTTGCTTTTTTTTTGTGTTATAAGCTAGAATTTCAAAACTTAAAGTGTAAATCCATTTTTGTTCAGATATGCCAGTGGGAATAATATGACAATGATGGAGCTTCTTCTGCACTTTCTTAAATTCAGTTATATTTAAATGTGGTTATTTAGGAAGCTAGGCTAGTTTTACAACTGGTATTAGCTCCAACAAAACAAAATAAAGCCCACAGATCATAGTAACACTCCAAAACAGCCTTAGACAGCATCTTTTTGGTCATGTTGAGTACAGCTGCCATCTGTAAACATTATGGTTGGACACTGTAGCAACCAAATACCACAGCAGCTAGTACATGAACAGCAATATCTATACATCAGAAGAAGGGAAATCTGTTATCTGTATGCATTGCCCTGAGGCTGGAGTTCAAAGCTCAAGCCAGTCTCAGAACAAAGATTGACTCAGAAATGATGCCCAAATTTCTGTCAGTGCCTGTGAGTGTGACAGAAGCGCTTGTTAACATCCACCACTGAGATCAAGGGCTGTAATTGTATCCCTGCAGCTAGGTGCCTAAATTAGGGCCTCCTCCAAAGTCCACCAAAGCCAGTAAAAAAGGCTCTGACCGATTCCATTAGGTTTTGGAGCTCCTCTTAATGAAAAGCCCATCTGCTACTCAATTCTCTCACCTTCTCTTTCTCTATTCCCTGCAAAACAAAATCATGCCTCTCATGTGACATCAGTGAACTTTTCAGCTTATTTTTGACTAGGAACACAGAGAATAAAAGAAACACAGTAGTATGCAACCTGAATCACCATAGTGGGGTTCATATAGGGGGGATTGCAGGTTTCTTGCTGTAGACAGAAATCTGGACAAATGCACTCAGTTTGGTTATTGCTCCTTTAAGGCTGAGCCTTCAGCCACAGATCATGAATGGATTAATGCAGCAAGCCAAGATATCCCAGTTTATTTTAATTTCTGAATATATAGAATGATCCCTAAGGGAATATGAACTATTTTCTAAGAACAGCAAATGCACTTGTAAGTGAAGGTGACATTTTTTATGCCTTCTAATGCCCACCTCCAACATGCAGTCTGATCGTGTGTACCAGGGGATTGAAATGGCCTCCTTCATTGGTGACCGTTAAATGAATGAATATCTGCCAAACATGATGGAGGTAGAGGAGATCCTGCCTTAGATGACCCTTTGAAGATCTTTCCAGGCCTATTTTCTACAGTGCTGAGCACCCAGGCTTGTGCCGGCAGCCAGAGTTTTTGTAGGAGTAGAAATATCTGGTAAGCCACATCCAGACCATGCTCAGATATGCGTCATACAAACCACAGTCTGCAGTGCCAATACAGAATTTTTAATGAAATGCTTTCCCATTAGAGATACACAATGGGATATATATCAGTTTAAGACTTTTGAACTGCAGATTGTGTTGAAATCTAATTATTCTTCACCATATTTATATTTGTGCAAAATGGGTTTCCCCCCTCATATGACTCATCCAATGCACGAGACCATACTCTGAGGGTGCAAATACGGACTGTGCTTTCCAGTGGGACCTTTCCAAGCATGAAGCATTTGAGTCTGTCATCCTTCAGTGCCATCTCAGAGCATCTCCTGCTTTTCACAACTCAATCTAAGGTGATCAGCGACACTTAGGACACTTCACCACAGAGTAAGTGAGAGGTCCTGCTGCCACTTTGCTGGTACATAAAGTAGAAGCCTTTGGCGGTTTTGTGTCTGTGGAGAGGGAAGCAGACTGTGGGACTCATCATGTGAGATGATCTGTGGACTTCATGGACCTGGGATGCAGACAGCCAGAAAAAAAAGGGAAAGGGAAGGGCTGTTCTGCTCTATACCTTTGGGCAAGCACACTCTTGTGGAATATTTCCCCACAGGGCTAATGCAATTGATGCTCAGCAACCCACATGAAGAAGGGCTCCGAAGGCAATTGGCTGTGATGCTGAAAAAAATGGATATACTTCCATAAGTGCTAATTTAGTGAACACTATGAAATTGAAACATATTGCAGGGAGGGCAAAAAAAGCAGGGAAGAAGGATTCTGTGAGAAATACGTCCACAATTACTGATGTGACTGATATATATGTATTTTAGGCCCACCAGGTGTCTCCAGAGCAGTGATTGAGGGTCTAATTCACCAGGGATAATTACCTCCGCCCCATAGGAGGTGAAGTGTCCTCACTTGGTGAATAGCGCTGATGAAGCGCCATGCAGGGAAGGCCCCAAACAGATCAGTGGAAGCAAATTGTTTCTTAATAGTTTTCAGCCTGTGACCTGTACGTTTGACTAGTCTTAAATGCCACAGAAATGCCAGCTCTGATGTGCTGGAGCTGCACCACCCAGGAAGGCTGGTTCAGAGAGGCAATCGCCTGCGGATGCCATTTGCTTATTCATGGTAGCACAGGCAAGGAGGGGAGCAATGAAACCTGTGAATGTGAGGGGTGCAGTGCATCACTTACAGACCAGACCTGAGCCATATGTGAATTTTTATCCAGATCCAAGACTTGGATCCTATGGGCTCAGGTCTATTATTGTTGTTCTAATTCTTTCTCTTTAACGAAACGTCTTGATTTTCATTACAAGAAGACATTGTTACACCTAAGCTGTCTGGACTGCCTACTGGACAACTGGCCTGATCATCAGAGCAAAGCTCCCGGCTCTTCAGCCCTTGGAAATGTGGGAAAGGCATATGTTCATCAGCTCTGAATGGCTGCCCTGGTGCTGCACTGGCTTCATCAGGTTGGCTAGGAACCGCAGAGAAACAACACGCATTAGCACAGATCACTCCTGCCTGTTCATCGACATCTCCTAATGCATATTTACACCAGTGACAAATTTTGTCCAAATCCTTGGCTGGATTTGGGAGCTCTGTGGGTGAGAGACGCAGTTGCTCTGTTCATTTCTATAGGCTCAACAAATAGGACCCAGTGATGTGAAATGCATGTGGGCAAGTAAGTGCGTGCATGTACTCACGCAGAATTCAGATATTTAACCTCTGGACAAGAAAAAAAGGACTAGGGTACTTGTAAGAAACTCATGACCATACAGTGGCATCACTTGAGTGGTTGTTGAAATAATGATTTATTTTGGAGGTTTTGTATACAAACAAAAGAAGTCTGTGCTTAGAATAAATTATTTCCTTTCATGGGTTAAGTCGTAAAGTATCTGGAAGCAAAATACTGTCAGCTGAAGGAACTGGTAAATAGATCTGAATAACATGAAATTTGGAGAACTTTGTGATCTCTTCAGACAATATGTGAATATGCATCAGTATGCCACGTTCTTTGAATAAATTATGCCTTTTAAATTATTCACTCAGTTCTAGTGATTGTTAAGATGAGGGGATTTTGACATAAAGTGCTAACTAGTGAGATTAAAAAAAAGCTGTATACTTCTTTTTTTTCTTTTTTTTAGAATTTTCTACCTGCATTAGCATCACTTTTCTCTTTTCAGATAACTTTTTCTTTAAACTTGTCTCTCATGCTCCTCTTTCTCTCCATCTCTTTCTTCCTCTTTCTTTCCAGCACTGCCTGAAGACAAAACAATTTCTCTGAAGGAGATCCTTTTAGACTATAATGGGATTAGGCCTTGGAGCAGAGATCTTGTTTGGATCAGCTGTTGAACTCACAGGAGTCCTGTTAAAGGCCTATTAAAATTCCATGTAATACCTCAGTAAGTAACATGTGAATCCCCAGCTCATCTTTGGGAATTAAAGTGTGCAGAGCTTACTTAGGCTGCTGTCAGGAAGGTTACGCAGACCTAGGACTCATTTGTTTGAAGAATAAGAGGACACCACCTGCCTATTTCCTACACCTCCAAGAAAGTATCGGAGGTAAATATTGCAGAAGAAAATTGTTTGTTCTTGAACTAAAAGAGCTAGAGCTCTGAGGGGACCTGACTGAAGATCAGTCCAAGGCAGACAACTGACCAGTGACCATGGCCTTTCCAGGGATGACACGCAAATACAGGTGACATGTGCATCTCAAAGGAAGGTTTGGAAGATTAGGTTTAATTCAGATCATCTTATCAGAAGCTCTCTGTACTATAAATTCAGCAGAGTATCTCAGAATGAGTTGAAATAGCTCTCAGCAGGATGGTATCTACCCTGAGATCTCCTAATTCTGCTCAGACAAGAGACACCATAAGAATAGACTTTTTCTCCCCTCCGCAGGCAAGTATTTTTTGCTTAGAAGTGATGTCTGAAAGTGCTTCTATTTCTTCACTTTCTTGTTATTTTCAAAGTTTAAAAGTTAGCAATAGGTCTCAAAATGTGCTTGGATGAACACAATATTAATACATTCTTATATGCATTGTATTATATTGATCACCCAGCACTACATCAAGCTTTGGTGTTGCTATTATGCTGCCAAAGAAATAATGCCTTCCACCCTACTAGGCAACAACTAATTGCCAGAGCCTGAGGGGGCAAAGGAAAGGAAAGAAGGGGTGAAACGTGAATTCAGAAATAAACGGTCTTTGGTGGCTCTGAAATTAGAAGCAGTTGATCCAAAACCTGTCAAAAGTAGAAGCCCTTGCTTGATGTAAAGCTTGCACTTGCAGCATGACAGCCACTTCCATCTGAGACCTTTGTAACCCAAACACTCTCTCCTTTCCCATGGCATGGCCAAGGCTGCCCCTCCGCTGGTGTGCTTCAACACCCAGCCCTGCTTCAGCATTGACATGTCAATGGGGCCGCTTGTACCTCCTCTCACTCATTAGTCTTGGACAATGCTGAAACCTTTTGTGGACGTTTCCTTTTTTAAGAGGATCTCAGAGCTTTTTACAAATCTTTATTGATTAAGCATCAAAACCTTCATCTGATGTAGAAAAGTTTAATGCTATTATCCAGATTTTACGAGACAGGTTTTATTGAAGACACAGAGAGGTTAACCAACTTGGTCAAGGTCAGACATCAACATGTGGTAGGACAGGGAACAGAGCCGGACTCATGTCTAGGCACTCTGCTCTTCATATACATGCCGGACTCACGTCTTGGCACTCGGTGCTTTTCATATACATCGCCTCTTATAACATTGTATTTCTAATTATTGTGCCTTCGGATTATTTCAGGCAATGTGATGGATTTTACTAACAGATATGACAAGGGAAATATATTTGCATACACAGAGGAATAATTGTACAGAAGCGTGTTTTGGCAATTGAAGGTGGGAACTGGCTGGCAGGATTTCTGTGATCTATTTCTCCTTTTCTGTGATTTATATAGCACACAGGCTGTCTGTCTTGGCTCCCTTTGGTAGTTTTAACCTGGGTGAGGTGAATGCTCCATTCAGGAGGGCAGGATCTGCTGAAAACTTCTGAGGTGGGAAAAGGAAGAATCAGAGCTGGGATAATGTCTAGGACTTTAATGTGGATTAAAATCCTTATTTTGCCCCTGACCTTGCATGAATTACTGTTGCTCTCTATGCCTCAGCTTTCCACCTGTAAAATGGGAGTATTTGTGACACTTAGCTGTGCTGCAGAGATTAGTATGGCCAAGGATGTCTGTGGTGATAGTGGAGTGATGGAAGTTCTTTGAACTGGAAAAATATTGGGCCAAAATTTACTGGCAGCCTGGCCATGGAGCTGGTGCATGTTTCCATGGTGGGGACAGACTCTGCGAGGAGAGGGAAGGATATCTGCAGCTCTGTAGCCCAGCCAGGTACCACTGCCACTCGGCTGGTCCTTTCCTGCCCTCCTTCCCCTCTGAGATTTGCTGCTGTGTAGTAGTAGAAAAGGGCCTGATGTCAGTTTGAGCAAGAATTCGTTTGAAATGACCCAAATGTGCAGCTGAGCCCTTCCTCCCTGCTGCTCTCCAAATGTTCTTGCTTGTTTAATTTTACCATATATGAATGCTGCAGCAGGGAGGAGGAGGAGAGGGCCTTCATCTCCTCGCCTGTCCTTCTGCAGAAGCCCAACAGGACTAGATAGGATTGCTGCAGCTCTTACAGGAGCAAAAGCCACCTGAAAGCTTCACAGCCTTGGTCAGGCTCCCTGCATGGGCTGGACACAGGGATAGGGTTTAACTCCAAAACCAAATGATCTTGAAGAGCATGGTGTAAGTCCTCTGAGCCAGCCTTGGTCCTATACCCCTTAGTGCTGCTGTGCAGGAGGAGGCTCCGCTGGTACCTGCCAGACAAGCCCTACAGCCACGTGCCCAACAGCTTGGGCTCAGGGCAGAACCCACCAGACACTTTGCGAGGAGAAGGCTGCTAAATCGCAGCACTGGTGGTGCGTCAGCCCCGGGCTGCCGTGCACTCTGCCTCCTCGGCTTCCCCCGGACAGCCGAGGTGGGTCCTCGGCTGAAGTGAGGAATCAAACTATCGGAGAGACAGAAGCTGGAAGAAAATGTTATTGCTCATTAGCAGTTGTGTTAGGCAGCTGTTCATGAGCCATGCGGAGCTATCGGAGGGCTGGACTACTAAACTGTGGAGCTGTGGGCATACACAAAAAGGAATTTGTGTCCTTTCATCCTCAGGTAAAGCCTTGCCTAGAGGATAAATTCCTTTTCCTCATGCTGACAGGGGAAACGCAGGTAAGCGCAGAGCCTTTCCAGCGAACGGCGGAGCTGAGGCAGTGACCATCTGCACAGCTGCTGCCTTCAGAGCTGCGGTAGATCACAAATGCCCCCTTGAGCCCAGGGAAGGGATTGTTCCTACAGATGTCCTCTATCATCCTTCGACCTTCCTCTAGCCTTGAAAAAGGCCTTTTGTGGTAGGATTTTAAGATATATTCCTATTCTTTCCATCCTTCCTATTTTGATGGCTAGCTTTGGGTACAGTGCGGTTTTGCAGAGAAGAGGAAAGCACGGTTGTTTCTGTCTCCACCACCTCATGCATCCCTGCCCTGCTGTGGTCTCCTCACCAGGGCACGCACAGAAAATGATTTTCCATTTTCTGATCCTTTCTTCCTTTCTCCTGGCTATGCATGGTGCCAGCTACGCAGTATTTTAATGGCAGCTTAAATGCAGCTTGTGTTTAGAAAATGGTTTTAGTCAGGGAAAAAAATGCATAATTATTTAGAAAGAGTCTGAAAGCAACTGTGTAGGGCATGAATGAGCTCCTGTCACCTAAGCCTCATACAACTCATGTCACCTTGGCCTCCTCTGTCTCTCCAGTTTCTGTGAAATACTGGCCATGTGTCATGCTTGACTCTTTTCTTTTTCGTGAGTTTATTCTCACTCCACTAACTTCTACAAAAACTTCTGAGCTACTTCCTCTCCTATTCCCACCTAGTCCAAATAGTTAATTTGCTGATGCCCAGCTACTATGGAGAGACCCCAGTGTGTCAGCTCCCAGCAACTCAGCGTTTAAGAGGTTACAGGGGTTGCATCCTCCAGCAGCCAGCCATTGAGCCTAGCACCTCACTGCTGCCTGGATTACTGCATGCTACGTTGTACATTTAGATGAAGCAAATGATGCAGCATTCTTCCCTGGCAGATCATCAGATCCAGGGAAAAAACTGAATGGGTATGATAAAACCAGTGATTTAATATGATGTCTGCCCTGCTGTTCCCCAGTTTGGGGGATTCATGTAAGTGAGGAGCAGATGGGATCTCCAGAGGGAAATTCTAGGCTTGCACTACTGAAACCAATGTAAATTTAGTACTGTATTTCTAAAGTGTTGCTGGAAAGCAGCCAGGAGTCTGAAATCTATCCAAGGTTTTCACCTCTCTGATTCACACACATATATATATGTGTGTATATTTGTATACTTGTATATACACACACTTATTTATTCGTGTATTTCTCATGGGTGGGTATATGAGGTTTCATTCTCATGTGTTTGTGGCTCATCTCACTTTAAAAGTCACCTGATCCTCCATTTACGCTTTTTGGAATGAGGGAGAACATCAAAGTCCTGACCAGCTGTAACTACCAAGGAAACGCTTGCACTGCTCCCAAGAACAGGCACTGGTAATGCTGTTGTACCAGCCAAATTTTAACTTGTGTTATAACCTTCCAGGTCCCCAAACTTGTCATGCAATTTGAAATGGATAAAGACATTCGTCACTCTTCCTTTTGTGCCCCACTGCCCAACAAAGTGTTGCTACCAGCTATTGGACCATCATCCCTTTTCTGCCCCTTGAAGATGGCTGCACATGAAGAAGCCCCCCTTTACTTCACTCTCCACAGCATATATTTTGCAAAGCCCCTTGAGGAAGGCAGGAATGCTGTAAATACAAAACCCTTTTCTAGAGGTTGTTGGGGTTGCACCCAGCATGTGGGACATCGCTGCTTGTCATTAAAGCCATCTCAGGCCATTCTAGAGGCAACAGCTTTCATCTGGCACGCTCTGCATCCTGTCCCTTACAATCCCTTCCCCAGAGGTGCACTGAATGATTTGAAAGTACTAAAGCCAAGAGAAATCTTGGCCCTATCCTATCTAATCTGATCAGTTCAACAGAGCAAGAGTGATAGAAATCCACAAACCCTGCCAATAAAAAGGTTTTCTTTGGCTAGGGCTGACATTTGGCATGATCTTTATCTGTATGTGAGTGAAAGTGATTTAAAAAAGTAATCAACAAGAATGTCCCTTAAAAATCAAAACTAAGATTGGATGATACAAAAAGAGGAGTCGACATGAAACAGTCTTCTTTAGCAAGGGGTGTCAGGTCAGCTGACATACCATATTGATTTCGGGAAAAGCCCAAGGACGGAAAGGCTTCGTGTCATTACATGCCACCTCCACTCTTGTCTTAAAGAACCTGGATAGCACCAGCACCTCCAAAGCAACAGTGGTCTTTCAACCAGCTCTGGCAAACGGCATTTATAATGCTGTTTTGTAGGTTTTTTTCTGGGTAAGAAGCCTTCTGTGTCTTCAGCTGAAGATAATACAGAAGTGTTAAATGTTGATGTGATCACAGGTTTGCCAGTGTGCAAGTGAGATGCAGTAATCTGGATTTGGAAATGAAAAATCAACATTTTCCAAACTTCCTTCAAAACTATAGTTTAGATACTATTCTTCAAGCTCAGCTTTAACTATGCTAAGGAGTTAAATTTGGCTTCTTGTTTTGTCCCACATTGCATCTTGTAACTTTTACCGAAAGTCCTCAAAATTCTTTAAGAAATCAATGTATCCCTATTAAACATCTTGGTTTCAATAAATCAGCATTTTCCAATAGAAAATCTGTCTGCCTATTCTTATTTTATTTTTGATCAGTGTTATATTTCAGAGAAATGTATTTTGCAGTGCAGCTCAGAAACAGGTAAATTACTATGCTGGCTCAGATCCATAGTTCGATTAGATTCATATTTTGCATTTGACAGTACAGCAGAGAGGTCATTTCAGAATCCATCGCAAGAAGCACAGGAAAGGAGTTACCTGCTCTGGGTGAATTTTCTCCCCAGCCCGTGCTAGGCAGCCATGATGCGGCTGAAGCTTCCTGAACAGTCTCATGAACTCTATGGTCTCACTCATCCTGGTCCAAGTGATTTCCCCCATTTGATCCTATAGGAAAGCTATTCACTTTTCTTGATTTCTTTATTTAAATCTGATTCTCCCAACAACATCAGAGGTGACACCGATTTACATCCACGCACAGTGAGCAGTGTACACAGACGTACTGGGGTCCCCATGAAATGACCCCTCGCTGCCCAGGGACTCTGACTCCACGGATAACCTTTCTTTCCCTACTTCCCTGAGACTGCCATGACCTTTCATTTCCTACAGGGAGGAGACAAAAAGGCAGCCGCTCCCCTTGGATCGAGCTGCTGGATCGTTCAGCAGATGTCTGGTTGTGTGCCACTCAGAAAATGTCACTGCCTGCCAGCAGCTCCAAGCAGGTGATTAATGCCAGATTGAGGATTTTTCTGAGCTACATTTGGATCCTTCTGTTCACTGCCGCTTAGTGGAATGACAACCTGGCCCTCGTGCCACCGGAGGCAAGTGTAAAGCCTGGCACATGACGGAAGCAGGGGATATTTCAGGTCTCGCACGGGGAGGATGAAAGTCTTACCAGAAGACCGGTGAATTAGAGATGAATGGGTGATTCAGCTAGGGGCAAAGCTTGCAGTCATGGCTCCAGCGAGGGCTCGTGGACACCATCCCTACTCTATTTGCTTTGCCTCATCAGCTACAAACTGGTCATTAGAAAAATGGTGCTAATTATTTGGCTGCTTCCCTCAGAAGCGGCTGGGCTTGAGCAGGTGCCGTAGCATTTCAGAAAGATTTAGGACGGAGACATTGCAGAATGCAAGTGACGGCTGGAGTATCAATGTGTGTGCAAGAAAGCCTTCAAGGGGTGGAAAGAAATGTGCTGTTTGAGAGATTAGATTTTTATCCTGTTAGAAGGAAGAAATGAAGAGGGAAAGGTGAGAGATGAGGGAGGAGTGAACATCAGAAAGTGATGCCTTCTTGAACCAAAAGATATCATAGCAAGCCTCTGTGTGCGATCGTAGGGGAGTCTTAGACTTGTGAAGATCTCCACAATAGGAAGATTGCCCAAACAGACTCAAATGGGGGTTTGTCCCTTCAGGGAGTTTCTTTTCAGTCTACAAGGGTCAAACATGATAGCGTGATGTCTCCTGGTAAGAGCAAAGAGGCTTCTATCCTCCATCCCTTTAGAGGCTTTAAAAAACAACATTTGTTCTAAAATATCATTTCTAAGCAAGGAGACAAAAGAATGCAGTACCCTGACCATCATCCCAAGCATGATCTCAGCCTTTTTTCAAGTGTTGGTGTTGGAAAAAGGAAAAAAATCAGCACCTGACTTTCGTTCCTCCCTCTTCCCAACTCCTCAATATATTTATCTTTTCTCCACTTCCTCCACATCCTCAGATTGGTCGCCTGCACTGCCATGTGAGGGGCTGTTCCTTCAAGCTGCTAGTTCCTTTTTGCAAACTGAACAGTTCCTGAGTTGCTGGTTGCTGCTATATTTTAAATCTTTGATCTCATGACTGAAATGAGAGAAAAGAAAACCAAGGCTTTGGCTAAGTTCCCAGCCCTGTCACTTTTTGACCTTGAGCCAATCACATGAACTTCTAATGTCAATACTCCCATCTGCTAAGCCTCACAAAGGTGCTGTAAAGCAAAATTAATAGATTGTATTGGGATATCTACACTTACAGCCAGTAGCATTTCTTTCATGAGTAATCCCATCGATTTGTGTGCAATCACATTGAATAAAGTATTACTCATCATGAGTAAGGGTCTAAGAATCCAACCTTTAATATTTGTAAAAAGCTTGGGGATTTTTGTGGAAGAACTTGGAGAGGGAGGAATTCTCTCTGATCCAGGCTGTCCTTCAGAGAGCTCCTGAGTCCCTGCCCACAGCACAGTGTGTACCCTTGAGGAAGATGCTGCCCTGGGGAAGAGCCAGCTTGGCTGCTTGCAGAAAGGACTGTATCAAACTTTGACAGCAATAAACTCACAGGAGAGGGTGCTATGGCAAAGACATGAGGACATTAACTTTGAGAATGAGAGGGTTTTTTACCCCCCAGTCCACCTGCTTATCATGGTGAGATAACAGCTAACATAAGCAAAGCTAGAAGTAGCTGCTGACATTTCCCTGCTGATTCTCTCCTCTCCCCCTACACACAAGAAAATACAAGAAATGCCTGACTTTGATAGCAGCTGTCAGGCGTGGGTCATTCTGCCAAACAGAGCTCTTAAGACTTTTTCCACTGAAACTCTGGAGGGGGAGGAGGGACAGACTGGTGGTGGAACCGGGAAGCCCACGGAGAAGGGCTGGGCACCATGACCAACCCCCCGGCAGCCATGTGCTCCGAGGCGTTCAATATCACCTCTTTCCCATGGGCATCCCTGTCAAGACTTTTTCACAAGGAGCCACTCCACCTGTGCCAAATCAGATATCAATAGTGCCTTAATCTGTGCCTATGGTTGTGTTTATGTTCTGGCAAGCTACATCAAAATGCAATGCCCACTGATGCGTTTTTGTGTCCAACCCAAGCCTGGTTTGTGTTCAGGGTTCTCCTAGGACTGAGATAACCTCATGGAAGTGGGACTGTTTTGGGATTAGTACCTCACTTCGTTGCAACTCCTGTGCAGCAATCCCAAATTTTGGCTAAGGTTTTTAGTATCTCTGGCATCTGATGCTGGAGAGAACAGGCTGTCACCTGGAATTCAACTGACAGCATTCAAAATTGCACAGACACATCCCTGCCACAGCAGAAATAAAGTAACAGTCCCCAGGTCCAGGTTTTGATGCGAGTCATAAAGCATCACCCATTTACATGAGCAGAGGGCTATATCCCATCAGACCTGCTCACATGAGAATTCGAATGGATTTGCATCCCTCCCACAAACAGAAAAAAATGAATAGGTCCTCTTGGGTGTTTTGTAATTTTAGCAAGCGTATTGCACTAGTATCTACAATCAATATACTATGCCCTGACAGCGTATATGATAAACAGAAGGGAGTCTGCCATGGCAACTGATGCATATTTCATATATCTGGCCTGATTCTGATAGCTTTTTTGCTTGTATAATCCTCCTCTCATACCTGTTTGGGTCCATGTGAGATCAGAATTGGGTTAATTGATTTGTGCTTCCTCCAGCATAAGCTTGGAAGCTTTCAGCAAACAAAGATTTAAAACAAAAATAATCTCCGAGATCTGATTTCTAACTGCGTTGGGCACCTGGCACGCCAGTGTCTCCTATAGGCTTTGGAAGAAGACCTTAAATCACTTGGCTGGTAAGTTAATTCTAATAGCTCACTTAACAAGTACACCTTCATGGGTATATATCTCTCATGACAATATCTAATATTAAAGTGGTGTTCTGAAGCATATAGGGGAAATTAGGATTGGAGTCAGCAACTGGTGAGGTTATATGGGTCTCAGTCCACTGCGCTAGCTACAGGACGATTTTGGCTGTGTACAGAAGTGCTGCTCAAGGTATTTCATCTCTTCGAATCACCTGGGCAGTTTCCTTCCCAATCTCCCTGCTATTGCAAGTCTTCAGACCTAGATGTGTCCTCTTTAAGGAAAGTATTGCCCCATTTCCTTGCTGTGGGTACAGAACTAACACAAAGAGCAATTACTTTATTTAAGCACTCTTCTGAGGTTTAAGGTTGTCATTACTGCCCATGATTTCTTCCTTGGAGAAATTCAGGAAACTGTTGTTGTTATTTGCCTCAAAGCAAACAAGCAGCTGGAAATGGCACAGGTTAGTTATGTTTAAAGAGAGAAATTGTTTCCTTTTATTTACTCTGTTTCCTTTTTAATTTGCTCAAGTGACCTTTTTCTCCATTTAATGCTGAAAAGAGCAAACAGAACAGCTGATTGACCTGGATATCTTTTATTCTTGGTTGTTGAACTCCAGGTGCTCACACACAGTTCCCTGGGATTTCAGCCTATTTGCTTCAGCATAAACAAAACAAGAAAAACAAAGCCACTGTTCAGTCTTTACCTTTTCTTCCTCTTGCACTTCTACCACCTAGATACCCCTGCAAGATGGTGACACCCTGGTACTAACATTTTTCCTATGCAGAATTTCCCATTCTTTTCCTTACCTCCTTTGGCCCCTACCTATTTCTGCAATGCTTTCCTTAAGTTGCTGCTCCCAAGTGATCATGTTTTCCAGGGCAAAAACGTGCAGCTGATGTTAGAAAACAAGGGAGGAAATATAATATCTTTCAAAACAGCTTTTTCATTGAGGTCTTTGATGACCACTGTGCATTGAGTGCATATCTTTCTACTGAGCTCCCCCCAGTAGCCTGCATCTTCTTTTGTCCCCTAGAGGATACGATTCATTTGTATATGAATAGTTTCAATCCTTCTTCCCAAAGCATGTTATGCGTGCAGTGGCCTCAGCAAGATTTTATTTGCCATTGTATGGCCCACTTATATCCTTCTCTGAGGTCTGTCTTAAATTAATTTCTTGTCATCTTCTCCAGACCTAAGTGACCTGAGAAGAAGATGGGGGAGGGAGGAAATTTTGTTCTTTGAACAAATGTTGCCCTTTTTCACTATACCACCCCATCCTCAGGCTCTTAATACGTATCTGTAACAATGCTTGTCCTAGGAGTAGTCCCTGGAGCACCTCCCACTATTAACCTCTTCCCATGCTGAGAATTGGACTTTTTATTACAGCTCTTTGATTTTTATGTCATAGCTTGTTTTCAATCCATGAAAGAACTTTTACCTCTTACCTCAAGGTAACCCACTAAGCTTTCCTTAATAGCTCCTTGTGAGGGCTTTTCTCAAAAACTCTTTTGAAAACCTAAATAAATCGCCTTTGCTTGTTCAGAGGTATCCATTATTTTTGTTAACATTTTGAAATGCATTAAAATAGATTGAGAAGCACGACGATTTACCGTCACAGTCTCCATGCTGGTTTGTCCCAAGCATCTGGGGGCATTGTAACTCTGCCTTCAATGGTTTTTCTCTTATCTTTTCTTCAATTGAAGGCTTGCCAGCCTGTAATTCCTTCATCTCCTTTCACACCTTTATTTAAAGATGGATACAGCACTGGCCACTTTTCAGCCCTCTGGCATGAGTTCTGATTTTAATGAAAAAAGTGACAGGCTTTGTGCTAATAGCTCTACTTCTTTGCTCTCTCATTCCTTCTGAATTTGTGTCTGGTCCCAGTGACCTATAGAAAATTGATGGTCTCATCCAGTAGTCTTTACGTGTGTGAGTAGGTCCATTAACTTCAGCAGCCTCTCTTTAACTTCAAAGAGCACATCTGTAGAAACGAGTGCTCTTCGATCAGGTCTTGTTCTTCCGTCTGTCATACTAAGCATGAGTGTTTCCATGCCATCTTATGCTTCATTAATTGTTTGATTTTGAGTGGGTTTTTTTCACTTCTTCCCCTTTTCTTGCCTAGGGATTGAGGATTGAGGGAATTCAGTGAACCAGAAAGTAAACGCGACTGCATCCTCAGGGTAAAATGGGAAAGGCATAAAAATACAGGAGAGTGAAAAGCTGTTTAGGTTAAGCAACACTAGTAGCCCAGTAGTTCTTGGATATAAAATGTCACAGGTGGACCAAACACTAGAAGAAGTATTATAAGAATAAGTGGTGTAACTCTTCAAATAATGGAACAGAGACAGAAGTCAAGCTGCCTATAAGTTGGTGTTTGGTGTGTTTCAGATCAGGGTTATATTGTGATTGCCTGATACGGCAGAGAACTGGATTTGATGACAGAAGAGATTTCCTTCACTTTTTTGTCCCAATGTTTCCGAGAGTTAAGTAAGGATGATGCCCTCAGTGGCAGCTGATTTAGACCATGTTTAAAGAAGCATAGCTGGGAGGAAGACTGTGTCATTAACTCCTCTGGTATTATTGCTGCCTTATGTGCTACAACCTTGTTCAACTGGACTGAACGATTAACCGAGAATGTGGATAATCCCCTCCACTTTACAGTTTAGGATGGATGCAGACAACCCAAAGCCTTGAGCATCTTTGTGTCAAGCCAAGCTCAAGGTCTGCAAGATGGTGGCAGGTATCCCCTGGAAACAATGCCAACAGTAAGATAGTGTGTTACTGAGAAAACGTGCAGCTGAAGGATGGCACCAGAAGAGAAGCACGAATCACTTTTCCTCTCTTGCTGGTCTTTATCCTTTTGTCTTGACAGACTGTCAGGAACTGCTTTTCTCCTTTCCTCTCCACTTTCTCACATGGCATCTTCACAGTCAGCCCTTGGCAAAGGCTTTTTAGTGGCCATTCATTAATTCTGCTGTGGCCTTTAGCAACGTCATCTTGGCTCAAATGCTTTCTTGAAATACAGTGCTGCAGATTTCCCCAAATATCCTCAGCATGTTATATGGCACTGGGGTAATGCTAACTCTCTTAAAACATAGATGAAGCAAACAGTGCTAATTTATTCCTTGCTTTTTATTCCCAGCATAATTTTGACTTTAATGTCCCATCCTCACCACATCAATATCTTTTCACTACTGGCATGTTAAAACAAAAAGTAAATATTTCATTTTCCTTTCTTTCACTAAGATGCTCACCCAGAGCATCTGGGAGTATGCAAATGAGACATGACTGAGGGATGCTTCTTAGGTGCTTTATGGGACATCAGGGCATGAGAATATTGCCCACAAGTGTCAATGTGAATGGAAAATCAGCTACACTGGGTAGTGATGTATGATTTAATATAGCAAAGGATATTTACAGTAAAACAACAGCTCACAAGAATACTTTGCAGAATTGTACACTCTGCCTGAAGGATCAGAAAGGTTTATTTATTTAAGATATAAAAATCAAGCCGCCCTTCTGCTTTGTTCTGCTGGGTATACTGAGCAGGGCAGTAGCCTATTGCTTTAACTATGATGTATTCCCCTTCCCCACAAAACCCCTACACTCTTTAAACAGTAGGCTATCAAAATTCTATATTTCTCATAATTCAAACTGCAGGTGGTGTCCAGAAATCCCACATAGGTGGCTACTGAACATGAGCAAGGCACATTGCCTTGAAGGGGCATCGAATCTGGCCCGGCTGCAGATGCACAGCTCCTGTGTGCATCAGTTTCTTCATCATCCTTTTGACAGGCTACAGATCTGACCTCATCCCAGAAACTGCGACCAAATTAGTGGTGATTCTGATATCCAATAGAGATTTTTTCCATTACTTTCTGCCTGTAAGGAGTCTCGAAGCAAAGCTTAGAAGCAGACCCAGGACTGGACTTAGTCACCTGGAAATGGCTTCTTGAAAAAACTTACATCTGACAGCCAAGATTATTTAAGGCAAAAATACCGCTTCAGCTGAAAGCTTGCCCCTGCTGGAGTCTACGGCACTCGCACTCCGGTGGGACAAGGGCTTATGAAGAAACTCTGGAGACTATTCCTGAAGCACAGTTTTCCTCCCGAGGAGCTGGATTTGGCATTACTTTCTGGAATTGGTTCCTATCTTCCACCTATTTATTATCTTAGTGTTTGGAAAAATGGGGCCGGGCAAGCTCTAGCTAGTGCTGCCAAAGCAAAGCTGGTAGTTTCACATGTAAGCACACATGCATTTATATGTAATCAAACATTTTTTGCTGTGCTATAACTTGAAGAACAAGACTGCTAAACAAATATAACCTTGAGATTTGCATTATTTTTTTGAGAAATAAGTGACTTTAAACAGTGAGATCTTTTCCATCCCTCCCCTCAAACCCACTGAACGCAGTGGTTTATTAGATGTGCAGCCACCAGTCAGGGTGCTGGAGGGCCATGGGGAGAGCGAGGGTTGTGGCTGCTGGAGGAGCTGGGGTGCCAGCTCATGGGAACTGGGGTGCAGCTCCCTCCCACTCCATCAACCTGCCCAGCAGGGTCCTGGCTCCCTCTCCCCTCGCACTTTATTATAGCTTTTAATACTTGCCAGCGACGTACACGGTGAAATAAAACCTGGAACAGCTCAGTACATGTCGTAGACCTTTGGGGATCCAGTACTCAATTTGTCTCTGTACGTGCCTTGTACGATGGGTAATTTAGTAGCAGCACTTAGATACTGAGGTGATAGATGCCTTGTAAATACAGTAGACAGATTAAGTTATTAGCGTAAATGTGAAAAAAACTCACAGATAGGGAAGGCACCAAAGCTTTGCCCCCCATACTGTCCGTGGAGGATGTCAATGAATACTCAGCGATCCTTTAAAACCGGTGCCCAGACTTGTAACTGAGTCTAAGAGACTAAGGGAAGGAAGCTAGCCCATATTTTCCTACCTTTTGCCACTCCTCGACTGGTTGTGTCTTATCACACCTGACATAAGCTAGAGCAACCCATCCCCGGAATTGCCATCCTCCCCTGGCAGCTCACAAAGAGGTGCACAGAGCCCGCAGAAGAGATGCAGCCTGGGGGGGATCTCAATAGCCTTATGTCTTAGTGAGAGGGCAATGAGAAAGGTCTTTCTGCTAAAGCGACCGTAGCCTTAGGAGTGAAAGAGAAGGAGATGTAAAATAAACCTGACCCTAATTTGAAGCTGTTGGGAGGAACTGCCTCGGTGCAGCAGCTTTACTCTATAGAGTGTGCAGCTGAAGCCTTTGCAGTGCGTGGCTGGGCCCCCCGCGGTGCTTTTCAGCTCTCTGTCTATGCAGCACCAGCCAGACTGAACACAGCGAAGATGCTAGCCTTGCCACCCACCGCAGGGGTGAGCCCCAACTCGGCAAAGGGGTGGGTTTCCGTGATCTCACCAAGGGAAATAGTCAGCTTCACTTTGTAGAAAAAAGGAACATGCCAAGGTCTGCCAACAAAGAAAATCTGACTCCTGTATCAGAGCATCCATCTGCTCTGGAGCTTGCAGAGTGGGATTTCTGCTGGGGGTAATTCCCCATTTCAGGCTCTCAGGGCTGGGGAGGAAGAAGCACGCAGAGCATGCATGGCAAAGCCCTGCTCATGTCAGGGTATTGCAGTGCCCCTTGTCTGGACCCCACACCAAGACCAGGGTCTCTCGTGGTCCCAGGGAAGGACCTCATCAGCAGGAGCCGGGTAGCAAGCCCTCAGAGATGATTATGGAATAAGCCGCCACAGGGGAGGGAGTCTCACAGCTCCTTGTTAGTGAGAAGTTGGTTTGTGCCCTTGAATCAATCTCTTTGAAGATTGTGGGGAGGGTTGGCTGCTGAAGAGCTGCTTCTGTTCTCACAAATATCCGCTTCTTATCTGAATCTTGCTCACTCACATCTTTGGCACTCAGTTCCACGTGCTTTTGTATAAATGCAAATCATAACAGTTTTAAATTTACCACCCTTCTGTTTCATTGATGATTCTTTTGTTGTTCACTACTAATTTGAAAACAGTTCTGGCTGGACTTGAATCCTGGGGAAACTTTGATTCCCTTGAAAAATAATAAATATTTCCAGGATATGTTTATATTGCCCTTTTTGTTGCACAAAAGAAATAAGGAGACTGCAGAGATGTCAGACAATAACCTCTCTTCAGTATGAAGACTGAATGGGAAGCTACTTTTCCTGTTTGCATACAATATATGCTGTTCTTTCATGCAACTCCTTTAATCAGGTTCTGTGATCAAATTCTGGCCTGTTTTGTGTAATTCACAGGGCTGGTTTTACATATGCTTTGCAACGAGAAAATGTCGATGACGCATGGAAATGCTTGTATTGCCAAGTAGCAGTTAGACATTTGCTGTCTGTAAGCAGAGACAAGCAGGGCAACAGTCAGTCTGGAGCAATGAGGGGATGGGGTTGTGTGCTGTGTCCACAACAGCATCCCATGGCTGGGGAAAGGGGGTCTATTGAGTGAAACACGGGGAGCAAAAAGTCACCTTCAAAGCTGCGTGTGGGAGAAACTTGGCCTCATCAGCAACATCTTGTGGAGCTTCCTGGCAGATTTTCACTTCTCCTTTCCACCGGTGTGATGACTTTGGCTGTCTCAGGCCTGAGCAGAGTCAGGCTCTGGATGTGAATTAATAAGAGGATCTGCCTGAACGTCTTCACACTCCTGACGTGTAGCTGAGTGTCAGGATTGTGCTAAATGTCAGCAACCACAACAAATAAAATAGCCTGGGGGTAGGGCTGTGAACTGTGAAGTTATAGGGTGTGAAGTTACAGCTAGGACAGCGAATGAACTTGAATGGGGAAGAAAGCTAGTGTGTGCACATACAGCTTCATTTAGCAACTTGTAATCAACAGATGTGCTCCAAACTTTGGTTGAACGTCAGCACAACCGAAATCACATCGAGGCAGTGCCATTGCATTCACCCTTACCCTGGGGTGGTGGGACGCTTCTGTCAGAAAGTGCAAACTGTTTAGAGTGACCCTACATCAGCCCTTTAGCAAGACTGAATTTTCCAGGCTCTTACAGATCCTGCCCAGGACTTAAAAGCAAATAAAAAAGACTGAAGCTTGCCAGAGACTGATGATACCTCAGGGAGACAAAGTGCAGAGGAAAAACACAGACACTCTACAAAATGACTGTGAGAGCTTTCCAGGCAAATACCTGTAGATGAACAAAGACTCCTTGTACAAAATAAAGATGACTCTGGTGAATCTTTATGACATTACTGTGCATGGCAGGAATTACAAGGAATATACACCTATACATTCCTCATATATATATTATACATATAAAAAGCAAGTGCTTGCACCATTAATGAATGGAAGAGGAGAAAAAAGAAAAAAAAAGGGGGGAATCAGTTGTGCAATGAAGGAGGAATGTTGTTGTTTCAGGCTCAACACTTCATAAAATACAAGGGAACTGTGGCAGCTCTTCCCATCCCAGGCATCCTGGGCCTGATTCTGATCATTTGTGCATTATTTATACCTGTGTATACAATTGGAAGATGAAATAAGCTGAGATGGCAGTTAGACACATTGATGGGGGGAAAAAAAGTACATTAATTGCTAGGAGCACAAGCTTAGTACCCTGCATAGTACCCCGAGTAGGGTAAGTACGAGTTTGAGACGGGTTTACATGCCTAAGCCACTTTGCCCATCCTGCGAAAACAGTCCTGTATGCTGCTTCTCCTGACCCATACCCTGGGAATGTGCTTGGTGGACTCCCAGAAATCATAACTCCAGCACACCTTGTATGGGCAGTCCTGCTCACATGTCCAAGGGACACATCCTGTCAAATAAACCATTCAAAATCACTTAGAAGCAAGCAGGGAAATCAGTAACATGCATCATGGATTTGTCATGCACAAATCGTTTGAAAGTCAATCTAATTTTCCTCTATGGTGGGACAACAGGCCTTGTGGATAAAGAATGCACAGCAGATGTGGTATACCCTGACGTCAGTAAGTTTTTTGATAATTTTTTTCATGCAATGTTCTTGGAAGCAAACTAGGAAGCACGAAAACAATTTAGACGCAGTGCCAATAGGTGTCCAACCTATCTTCTGAGTGGTTGCCTGTCCTGAAGCAGGAGGATTCAAGGAAATGGATTCTGTAGAAATTGGTCCTGGCTGCAGTTCTGCTCTATGATTTCATCACTGATCTGGATGAGGGAATGGAATCCAGTAGTTTAATACACAAGTAAGACTGACGGGGCTGGCAATACATAAAAGCACAGAATAGGAATTTTAAATGAGTTTGACATGAGGTAGATGTGGTCTGAGAAGGACGTACAGCAGGTTAGTAGGGAGAAGTGCAAGGTACAGCACTGTAATACTCAAATGCACAAGTGCATGGGGAAAATTAGCAAAGCAGAAGTTCCCCAGGCAGGGCCCTGGGGGTTACTGTCTATCAGAAGCCGAATATGACTCTCCAAACGTTATGCTAGACTATGTAAGGAAGCGTATGGCTGATGAGACACAAAGCAATCCTCTGTTGCAGTTAGCTATGGTGAGATCTCAGCTGCGGGACTGTCTGCCTCTGAGAAAGGTGTCCAGTTTGAAGATAATCCAGAACAGAGCAATGAGACTGGCTAGAGGCCTAGTAAAGCCTGTCTTATAAGTAAAGACTGAGCACACTGTGCCTGATTGTCTTCCAGAAGTGAAAGGGAGTGCAGCATGATAGTAATTCTTGCATGTAGATAAGGTTGCTACAAAAAGGAAGGGGATATACTATTCTCCATGTTCTTATAGGGTGGCTAAAATCCCAACATTCCCATAAGGGAATTTTTTTCTTTCTCATAAGAAGGATTATTGAGAGGCTGGAATGGGCTGTCTTGGGGGGGGGAACATAGGATGGGTCTTTCAGGAGAGCCATGAGTGGGTTTGTCGAACATCAGAAATGACACAAGTGTGACTGCTTCTGCCTTGTTGCAGGGACAGGGACAATATAAACTCCAGCAGCCTGTTCCTACACTGTGATTCTGGGACTACAGAAGTAAAGTTAATGGATTTTGTTGTTGTTGGGGTTGTTTTGCTTGGCCGATTTATTACTGGAAGTCATTAACTCAAAGCAAAACACCAATAATCACCCTACAGTATTAGGAGAAGTTTACCAAATTGAGGAATTTTCTTTCAAAAAATATCCTTAAGTAGGACACTCAATGTAGTTTATGAGGATAAGAAAAGTCATCTAGAGAGCTAGTACAGGGTAGCTGCTCCTATGGCTAGGTTGCTAGCTAGGATATGAGAGTGCTGGGTTTTATTTGTGCTGTTCTGCCATACCTGTCTTTCTTGCTTTTGAACAAGTCTGTTTGCTCGATCAGTAAAATGTAACTAGTATTACTTTCTGGTCTGGATAGCATGCCTAAAGCCTCTGTGAAGTCTGCCAGGGACTCACATGCTATAAAATGAGGGTTCATCTGAAATACCTAAGCTACAGAAATTCAGATATAAGACTCTGTAAGCATTTTTACATGGAGAAAACATACACCTAGCCTGATTGTCTGCCTTCAAACAGATGCTAAGTAAAATGGTTTATTTAGGATGATTGATTACAGGAACCCCACTCATACATCCCAAACATATTCTACATCTGCATCTTCTTTTCATTTTCAGGGGCTGAAAAGAATTTTCATATCTCTTCTCCCCCTTGTGATTTATCATTTCTGAGTCTAAGCCTGTTATCAACATGGGTTCACTCTAGAGCTCCCAGAAGTCATAACACATTAGCATGTCTTATTAAACCAAGACTGTGGTTAGAACTGCAGAAATAGCAATGCTCTTTCTAAAGAAAAAGAAATAATAAAGGATCGAATTCCGCCTTTATTAGTTCTTCTCCTGTCAAAGATCTCTTTGGGTGTCAATGGTCTTTCTGCTGCACTGTCAAGGGCCACATATAACAATTTAGGTGGTATTGATCTAATCAGATTTAGTCCATCTAAAAGTTAGGTACTTAGTCTAAGACAGTTAGACTCTTTCTATAGTCAGTGGAGAGGGCTAGGTATTTCATCCCACTTGACGGTATGTGTTCAAGATAGATCAGAAGAATTGTCCCAGAAGTGCCCATCTTTGCAACTGCTTTTATAGGAGTCCAGCTGCTCAGCCTGGATTTAAGCTGACCGGGTTTTAGACAGTTGATGTCAAGTATGATTAAACTTATCCTTAGACTTTGACACAGAGCCCATTGGAATAAACAGGAATCTTTCTGTCGACCCGAGTGAGCCCTGGGCCAGGTTTTGATGTCATGGAAATATGTAAATCCAGTACCTTTCCTCCTTCCAGATCAGGGTGTCAAGATGTTGTTCTTCTCTTATACCTGTTACTCCATTGTCTTTGGAAATGATGACAAAAAGGCCCAATAACCTGAATGGGAGACTTGTCTGAGGAAGAGGAGCAGGACTGGGCCCAAAAAGCACCATTTCTGAATTAATACAATGCTAAATGACAGCTTGCTCTGAACCCCATCAAAAGCAACAGAAAGATTCCCAATGGGAGTTAGTTCAGATTTTATGTTAGGCAACAGCGATGTTCATTTTACCTTTGCAGATGAATCATGGTTCCTGTGGGTTTGATTTTACAAACTTCCTACAGAGATCAAAACTAACGTATCTAAAATGTGATCCTCCGCATGATACTAACTGTGTCAGTTTGCCCCAGTGGGATATAGCTTCCTGTTCATTATAAGGGTCCTTCTTCTAATCCATCTCTACAGAGGTGTCTTAAAGAGTTCAAATGAGTGATTAGAGGTATTCCTGCTGTCATTTTAACACAATTCTACAATCAAAACTAAATCCCACGTTCCAATCATCTAACACAGACCCTTGGTGCCATGGAAGTGGGCAGGCTCCAAAGACCTCTGGGACGTAATATGTACTTATGGCAGCATTAACACCTATGCTCTCCTTGGTTTTATTTTCATTTTTCTTCCTGAGACAGGTAAATTGCAAGTTAGCATGGTCTTCTAGCTGCAGCTAGAAACACTCTGCATGTCCAGGGGAGGAACTGGTGCCAGGAGATGCTAAAGGTCTGAACATTTGTGGTGACCCTCTTTGAAATGCAGTCAGAGATGCTCTATTGCCCAACAGTACCAAGTTATCTCTTGGGATCATGATGAGTTTGTTCCCTGGAAGACAACCCACTTTAGGAAAGACTAAGGATTTCTAGATAGTGGAAAAGAAGCCAGTTAGAAATCTCAAGACACAGCCTGATCTTGTAAGACTAACTTCTCACATACCAGAAATCCATGGTCTCCAAAGTGACCTATCCCCTGCTAATAATGATTATCAAGAGGAGATGGGTTGTGGCAGGAAATCAAAGCAGAGGTGGAAGGCATATCCTTCAGTTAGCCACCACTGTGAGGGAAGCGAAAGAGAAAATGATTGAACAAAAGGATGGCCTCCCATGGAGGGAGGTAGCATTGTTCCATGACTTGCGAAGCTTAAGACAACTGATGCAGAAAGTATTTATCACTGTAATGACAAGGAAGAAGGTGAAGGGCTGAGATAGATCCTAGCTTATTCGTCTCCCATTTCTCAGAATAGAAAAATACTTAAAGATGGAGGAACCAGGTGTGTAGCAGATCATATAGACAGGACCTAATCATTCCCTGGAGATACACTGATTCACCCTAGCTCAGAACTGGGTGTCCTGGTGCTTTGTTGGTGTCAGCTTTGCCTGAAGAAGGGTGCTGACTTCTTTTCCCAAGTGACACAGGGATGTGAATGTCAGGATGCTGCTGTCTTCAAGAGTAACTGAACTCCAGAACCAGGAGTTCAGTGCAAGACCCATTGCACGCACTCAGCTGGGTCTCAGATGCCACAATTCCCTTCCTGCTTAAATCCCTGCAGAGCAGCATGCACGTTGCCTACACAATCCTCTTGTTTTGTGCTCAGCCAAAGAACATAGGGAGCTTTAAAAATTGAACCAGATAGGGCACGTCCCAAGATAAACAAGCCTGGCTATTACTGGTTTCTAACTCTTTCACTGGTCAAGGGCAGTAAGAGGAGCACCTTTTGTACAGCATCTCCTTCCCCGTGTGTAGATAGGAGTGTTAGCAGCTGCCAAAGATCCTACAGCTGATCAGAGCCTGGAAGCTGCTGACGTACTTTGTTATTGTAATTTCTTGTTCGTTGTTTCCTGTGGAGCACAACCACGCTGTCCAATCGCCTGTGGCAGCAGGCAGGTGAAATGAGGCATCAAGGTGAGAGAGAACAGAACATCTACAAAAAAATCCCAGCAGCTGAATACGCATTAGTACTGCTATTTTCCCACTTTCCCACACTCTCTATTCATGCCCATCCTGCCCCTACTGCTGCCTGGGCTTTTTGCAAACGTGATGTGAATAACAAACAGCCCCACAGGCAGCTGTGTTCTTTTGGACACAACTGGTAAGAGGCCCCCGAATACCCTCCACAACCAAGAGAAACCACCTCCGTGTCAGAAAATTGGGTCCTGCTTTAGAAATCAGGAAAAACTTGGGACCCTGAATAAGAAGTGTCTGAAAGGCTGGTCTTCCTATGGACGTGCATCTTGGGTATGGGAGCCAGTGTGGAGTCTCTGATGTCTAATAAGAGTAGCAATTGCTCCTATCCCTCAGCAACCAAACCTTTTCCTATCCCTCCTCTATCCAGCTGCTGCTTTGTCACACAGCTGTTAGGAACGTATGTTTGTTTACTCTACCTTTCCACCCAACTGGTTGAAATTTGATGCTGAGGCAAAGAAACAGAGAAATAGGCAAATTAGAAAACAAATGATTACTTAATCTTACTTCCTTAAGGAATACTCCTCACCCCTGAATCCCACAGCACTGCTGTTGTTGTTATTTTATCTCTGTTTTATACCTGTCATGGAAAGCTAGTCACGATTTTTCTTCCCCTAACTGAAAGGCTGATTTCTGTATTGGCTAAGTACTATACTGTGCCTGTGCCTCCTTTCACTGCTGAACCATGATGCCTGGTCCAGCTTAAGGCACAAAGGGGCTTAGCTCTTCCTTCTCACCATCCCATGCTACACACCTATGTCCCAGCACTCCACTGTAGTTGTCTTGTGTGGACACCTCCCCAGGTAGTTTAAGGAAGTTTGATCTTCTCTTTCACTCTCATTGTAGGGCAAGAGTGCAAATGAAAAGTATATAATGGAGGACCAGGGGGTGTGTAGGATCTTGTGCTATGTCTCTCTGACCAGTGGGTCATGTTTTCTGAACTACTTCATGCAGTCACTCAGCCCACGCCGCCGGCATGCGTTATGCAGGCTTGGGAGCAGGCAGGGTTAGATGGATGAGCAAGAAATGTAGTAGGCATGGACCTGAGCGAGGGGGACACACACCTTTAGAGATGGGGAGCTAGGTCAGGCTGTGAGCAGTCATAGAGTAGACAGAGCAATCTGCTTTCTTTAGGGCAGTTTGGAGTTTTGGCATTGTGCAATTTGCACATGGGAACGTCTGGAAAGAGAGAAAGGCTGCCCATGGGTCAATGCAAGGCTCAGCTTTCTTTTGACCCTTCAATCCTTGCCTATGACAAGGTGAAATAGCAGGTCTGAGCTGTTTCTTGAGGACTGGGGGTAGTACTTCCATCCTGCTGGGAATGAGGGTCACTCAACAACCCATGGGGACTAACCTTCTGCTCCAAGGGAAGTCCTTGAGGGTTGAAACCTGTAACTTCCCCATCAAGCTGACCTTGTCTTCCTGGTTCACAACTGTTACCAGAGATACCAGGGAGGAAAAGGAGGGAGAGGGAAAAGAAGGGGCAAGCACATCAAAAGTTTAATCTTCCACAAAGTGTTCAAATGAAAAACCTAAAGATGTATCACAAACAAAATAAATCTCCCTGAAGTATTTATTTAATGTTTCTACAGTTCTGAATCCTTTTCTTGGCAAACGGTCCGTTCTCCCCGTGAAGTGAAAGGGCTGGGACTGCCTGCCAAGCGTTTGAAGACTTCAGAACAGTACATGGAAGATTGTATCTCAAGGATGGAAGCAATACAAAAGCCTGCTCCCTGCATCCCAAGTCACAGGTGAAGAATGTTCATGTTCAGCTAATGAAAAACGGTGGTATCTGCATACACTTTCATATGGGTGCATCTTGCGTCTGTTCATTTCTTGAAAGAAAAGCATCCTGGGAACTGTCTGTAGAGTCCCTGCTGCTTTGCACCTTGCCATCTTTTATTTTTGTATTACTGTTACTATTATTATTATGTGTTCCCTGTAAAGTTGCTACTAAAGTGCTGGCTCTGAGATTTGAAGTCCTTGTTTTTTGAATGACAAAGCCTTCATGGCTCTGAGCCAAGAGTCAGCAACTGGGATTTATTTAATGGACAAAGTTCTTCTGCAGTTTTCTAAGCAACACAGGGACTTTGAATATTTGGATTTGAGGATGTTTAAAAAAAATCATGTGCATAGATACATTCTGTAGATATATGCACAACTTCAAAATACACACTAATGTATCTATAAGGGCTGATCTTACATTTCTGTTCTGTTCTACATGTGGTTGTAGACAATACCCTTCCCTAATTTTTTTTTTTTTTTAAAGGGAGGAGAAATAAAATAAAATTTAAAAAAAGTTCTCACTTTACTGAGAGCTGGTTGAGAAGAAGTTATTAGTGACAACCGTCTCAGGTCAGGATTCTTTGCACTTGAATGTCTAAAGGAAAATTAATTTCCACAAGGAAATAAACCAGGATAAGGGAACAGGTGAGAAAGGGGACAGATAGTTATTTTAGCAGTGAAAAAGGACAAAGCACATGGCCTCGGGAGACAGGAGGGATGCCTGGAGGTCTCAGGGGGTTGGTAATGAAACAAAAAGTCTTTCACCTGCAGGTCAATGGCTCAAAGCCAGCTGAAGACAAACAATGGGTTGACGGTGTCTATGAAGGGAATCGATGATCATCTCAGACTGGTTTCAACTGGAAAGGGCATCCACTTCTCAGCCAGCTCCTTCAACAGCAAATTCTGCCTAGCAGAAGAGAAGTGACTAAGGCACAGAAAGCAAATTCCTTGCTCAGTCCTGACACAGAGCAACCAGAGGTCAAGACTGAGACACACTGGGCCCAGCTGCCCTGTGCAGAGGCTCCTCCAGCTCTTTCAGGCACCAGAGCTTTCAATCCCACAGCCTTTCTGAGAAGTTGCTTTTTATACAAAATGAAAATAGAGTCTAGGTCACTTTTTTATGGTAGTCTGCCATTTCTGTAGAGCCCTGTAAAGTGGGCTCATGGGGTATAATTTTCTAATTTCCAATGGTTCTAGTTATTTCTGTATGTGCAGCACATGGAAATATCCCATCGCATTAATGAGACCATTGTATTTAATGGGCTTAATGTAGCTATATCACACTATCTTGCCTCCCCTCCTGTGATCCTACATGGAGGATAGGGTTGAGGTTATGTGGCAGAGTCCAGACCATGGCCTGGGTGTGAGCTGAGGCTGACAGTCACTCCTGCCTACGCACATTGCTTTCTTTTTATCTTTGTTCCCCAGATCAAGCAGTATTTTTGGGACCCCTGCTACCTTTTTCAGCCTTTTGTCTGTTACTTTCATATTTTCTAGTCCAAGACCCTTTGCTTCAGGCCACCAGTGTTGAAAAGCCAGGGCCACCATCTCCTGCCCTTATTGTCCCACTGGTCATGGCTCTTCCTCCCCCACTCTGGCATCGTCATCGATGACAACAAGGTATCTGGGACATGACCAAGGGTTGGGAGATGGTCAGTGTAATGGCCATAAAGAGGTGGGATGGGCACATTTCTAGAAGCATTTCCTTCCCTTGCAAGCTGCTTGTTTTCCCTGACAGTGCAGTTGCAACCACCATCAACTTTTAAAACAAGTTGTGAACCATTCGCTCAAATCCCTTAGCGAGTCCCTCTGCAAACAGTGAGAAACTCCATTAGCAGTGGCAAAGCTCTTCAACATACTCTGTGGTATCTCCTTTTCCTTCCCTCCTCCCTTTCCCCTTCTCCAGCACTCCTAATTAGGTCATTAATTCCTAAATCAGGCACGCCAAAGCTGCTGCCACAGCAGCGTAAGCGTCCCTGCCATGAGGGAAAAGTGGGCTCAGCATGGAAAGCCAGTACCCACTCACTTCTCAGCTGCTTTGTGTGTTAATATAACAGCCCTCTGCGGAGGATCCTGTCTGGGGAATGGAACTGCAGTGTTTGCCACTTGTTGAGAAAATTTTTCTCTATAAGCCACCTGCGTTTTATATATATGTATGTATATATTTTTTCCTGTTTTCCTCTTGCTTTCCTCACCCTGCTAACTTGCGTGTGGCAATTATTTTAAGTGAGCCTTCCGCAGCGTACAGAGCGGGTGAGTTGCCTGCAGAGCTGAGACCAGAACTGTGATTGGAGATCTGGAGCTGATAGCCCTCTTCTTGGCACTCAACCATTTCTTTTGACTTCAAAGCAAGAAACAAAAGATATTTCAAGGGCTTCTTTGGAAAATCACCATTAGATATGATGAGGCTTAGGGCCGTTTCCATGGCGATGGAGCCTTTTTACATTGTGATCATTGCTACAAAATGGAAATGTTCTTTTGTCTCTGAAAGTCTGTTCACTTATTTGTGTGTGTGTGTGTGTGTGTGTGTACTTCTTTCAGCAACAAAAAATAGTAAAAGGAATTAGATCTCATGGCAGGTTCCCTAAACTGAGTCACCTTCTCACCCTGTGAAGTTTTTCTTAATTCTTTAAACTCCTGCATCAAAGCAAAAACTTCACAAGGGTTTGACTTAAGTTAATATTAGTATTTAGGCCATCAAATGAACAGCCTTTTAACAGAGAGTACTAACATCCAATTGTCCCAGTAGACTGGAAACGTGATGAACAGAAGGTGATCTGTTGACCCAAAAGAGCAAATCAAACATCTCCCTATGACCGTAACTATCACCTCTTTTGTCCTACTGTGCTTGGTATCTTGTGTCTGTTGCTTCATTCTATTACTTTGCCACCACTAATCAGAGTTTGCTTGAAAAATCAATGATGCAATCAAAACCCCAGGCTCCCCCAAAACTGTATCACTTTCCTGGAGAGTAAACACTTCGGTCTTCATTAAGACATGGAGATGGCTATTTGGGCACACTGAAAATGAACCCTAACCTTCAGATGAAAATATCTGAATTTTCTCTTTCTGATGACCAAATTATTTTTGGGCAGGGTAAGAGGAGAGCTGTGGGGCAGTGATAAGTACAGCTCGGGGGCTAAAGAGTGTGTAGTTCCCATTTTTACAGGCATTGTTCTGAGTCCAGGTCACATCTGCGACCAGAAATGCCAGGACCAAAATGCCACAACCAAATGCCACATCTGGCACAGCATTTGTATGCACTTCGTTTCATGTGGCCCATTCTGAACCCTGCCTAGGTTATTACTGAGAACTGTGCATGGATGGGAGCTGTGCCAGCTCTGTGATGCAAGGGATCCTTCCAGCCCCCGGGTCTGCACCCGCCGTAGAGCTCGGGGCCAGATCCTTGCACAGCTCTGATTTGTGTCTTATGAGCGAATCCACCCCAGAGGCTTTTCTACCTCCCAGCGTCACTCTCTTCTTCCTTGCCATCCTCAGATGTGCTCAATGGCCTTCCACTCATGATAATGACTGAGGAATCTGCCCATAAAAGCTAAGGTTTCTCTCCTGCCAGTTCCTCATTTGTTGTTTTATTGTCATTTCACTGCCAGTTAAACAGAGTTTTCTTCCACTCTCTCCTCACGCTCCTTTTGCTTGCATAAAACATGATGCTGTATTGTGAACAATGCAGGAATACATTACATAAATTTCTCTTTGATATCCAGCGTGTTTCCTGCTGTAATGGAATCGGAACAGAGCAACCTCTCCTCCCCGACATGTCAGATAACTCTCTAGCCGCTCTCCATTAGGACAAATGTCTGCAAGCCTTTGAAGAGCTAAAACACCATAAAGGAAAAAGAAAATGTTAAGGGTGCTCCAGTGGGTATCACTGGAAATAATTGGGCTGAATTAAGCGAAGGGAAAATTTAGGCCAACTAACGGGAATAAAAAAGCAAAGTCTGTTAGTCTGAGAAGTTGTCTCCGAAGCTATTAGCCCGGGGAATAGTCTCAAAGGAAGATGGTGCAAACTTTAAAGAGCAAAATGTATGATTTAGGGAGACAGTCTATAAAGACAGTTGGTGAAAAATGTATGGCTTTGAGTCATTTTAAGCTAGACTGAAATGAAACACTTCAGACCATAATGCAGTAAAGAACACTTTGTTAGACTGTGCGGAAGATGCTGACCTACTGAAACTCTTCCACATTGACTCCTTGTGCCTTGATAATTCAGAGAATAGCTCCGTGTACACTTACACAGTATATCTGCACACTGGTTGGCAGCCGAAGTATACCAAAGCAGACCACAAATCCTGGTTGTTACGCAAGATCAGCTGGGGGAAATTATATACATCGTTATCTCCCTGGAGTGGTTGCTTATTCCCTGTTGGAAAGCGCACACCCTGTCAAGTTGTTTGTCGGCAGGAACCTGAAGGCAAAATTCTGCTCTTTGACTTACGTTCCCTTAACGCTCTCTCCCACGCTGCTCTGGGCTATGGCATAAAACAGGCTGTTAGATGTCACCGAGACATGCCTGAGCAGGTTGGCATCCCACATGGTCTAATCCACGCAGATTCAATGAGAGACTGGAAGAAAAGTGCTCAAGTGCCACCCACACTTCCCGATTCTGACTAGCAACTGAGATTGGAAATGCTACAGATACCTTTAGAGAGTGATGGGAGCAAGATGCCTTCTTTCATTTAAAGGTTTCTGCTTTGATTCTTCATACTAATTCTTTTTGATGCAGCAGTAGACCATATTCTTATGTTAAAAAGCCTGCATTTTTTTTTTCTCAGAAGAAACTAGAAAACTAGTTTTTCTCCTTGGAATATTAGACTTCCTGACACAGTATCCACAAATCCAGTGTCGAAATCCTCATCTCCATCTGGTGAAGTTCCAGTTCACAGTTCTTACCTCCATATCTTTGTCATTCACTGCCAACCTCTCCTTATGTTTCTCTGAGATTTCTTGTTCCAAAGACAATTCCTAAATCACAGCTGCAGATCGAGACTGGAAAATGAAAGGCAGGCTGGGGTCATTCTGGATCATGCATTGCTCATGACTCAGACCCAGCTGATGGGACGTAACTCTCAATTCCGTGTTTCTCTCTAATCGTGTGAAATCCATGATTCTATTCCACGCTATTCATATGAGTGGAAAGCTTTGCTTTCTGGGACTCTTGTATCTGGACATTTTTGGCCAGTAACTGCATTCATTCATCTCTAGTGTCATGCATCTAAAGCTATTAGCATACACGCTCTTTCAAAACTCCCTTGCTCTGGGACTCCCTGTCCCCTTTGCCATCATAAGCACTCAAAAATTCTTCCAGTTTACTGCTTTCATCCTCCCTCCTGGGTGCTTGCTGATGAGATCTTCTCAATGACATGCTAAGTTGTTTTACTGACATTGATGCATTATGCTGGACTCCATCAGCCTAGCAACCTTTGGGACCAGTCCTAGGAGTCAGGCAGCCAGACAGCTCAACTTGTCTCCATCAATCAGGAAGGGAGACTTTATTGGCCAGAATGAGGGCTACAGGTGTACGCCACTGTCACAGTTTTAAATAAACACGATCAGTTTGCCCAGTGCTAAGCAACTGTTTCTGAGAGCGTGTTGGTAAATGTGTTTATAAAGCATAAGAGTCCAATCCATCAGCCCTCAAAGAGCCTAATCAATATATTCCAATTTGATCTTAGAGAAGTTTCGCCTCTGGGAAGTTTAATTTATTTCAACTCATGACCATGAAAAAATGAACAGCCATGGCACTTTGACAAAATAGAAAGAGTGGATGATGTTGTATCCAGCACCCGTTCCATTTCAATTTTCCATTTTACCTGAACAAATCACCCCTACGACTTGAATGACCATGAAAACTGATCGAGCGATGGAGAGAGACTGTGGGCCAAAGGGGAGAGAGAAGGAATAAAATATGGATGGGAAACATAAGATGTAGGACTTCTAAGATGCTTGTCTGTGTTAGTTTGCTCTGTGCAGAGTACAGCCAAAGTGGAATAACTAGTACTTAAAAGGCAAGGTATATTTATTCATATTGCAACTGCACAAGAGTGCGTACCTAGTGTCTGACTAGGCTAGTATATAGAAGCCTCTTCCCTGCATTTATACAAGACTGTTCTTGCATGTTCTTATGACTTTTTCACTGATGAACCTACCACCCATTTCTTCTGATCCCAAATTTAGGAACCAACTCTAAACCCTCCTTCAAAATGTTAGCATGGTGGCTAAACAAAAGACCATCTGGAGTTCTTCTCCTGAGCCATATCCATGTGTTGCAGTGTCTGAGCAAATTAGAGCCAGAAATGAGCAGCTGAGGAGCACCTCTCCAGGAACACCCGCCTGAACATTACAGCTGTGAATCCTGTGCTTACACCTTCCTGTCTGAAGAAGTGTTGGGACAGGACCTGGGTTTTATGGTTTTTATTCCAACTTGTTGACTGTCCCTTTAGCAGAACTACTAGGTGAAACTTTGCTTACATGATTCAGGGGTATTTCAGGTAATTCTGTTTTTATAGACAGCGGCTAACCTCTGTTCTAGAGGTTAAGATCACAGTGCTCTAGTTAGATCAATGTACAAGATACTTCAAAGTGTATTTAAGAAAAATACCATGTAAAACAAATGAAACATTTATTTCACTAACCCTCTAAGAAGTTAAGCCAAGGTGTTTGACATACTTGTTGTTTTACAGTGTGGTGCATTTTTTTTCAACCCATGCTGGTTTCCAGCAAGGATTTTGTTCAGAACGGACCACAAGACTGTGTTATAAAGGGATATCCTCGGTTTTCATTCAAGATGGGTGCTGGAGGAGGAAAACAGGTGTCATCCCATTGTCAGAGATACTCACTTTTCTTCTTGGGAACCATCACCGTGTAAGCAACAATTTTTTTCTGGCCTTGCCCTATGCTGTCAGAAAGGATTTGGGGGAGGAGGCTGTGTTTAATGCTAATTTGTTAAGAATTGAATCTAGTGTCCTCAGCAAATGCAAATCAGTTGTTTATACTGATGCCAGAAAATGTAAAATCAGAAATGAGTGTGTTGATTTTCTTCCCTCCAACTGCATTTCATCCTAATGCTTTCTGCTTTGATGCTTCCTCCCCAATCTTATTTGATATAGCATCAGACCATCTTTTTTATGTCAAACATTTGCTTCAAAGCTTCTCATAGCCTGTGCTAGTTGTCAAAAGTTGGAGGCAACATGTTTTAAGCATTCAGGAAGCATTCTTCCGAAAAGAAAACCACTATTTCTAATGAGCATTTGAGAGTGCGGTGCATTGCAGAAACTGTTTTCTAAGATCTGTCACAAATGATTTACTTTTATTAGTTTTAATGGCCTTTAGCTACAGGCATGGAATATAAGTGAAAATTAAGATATTTTTCACAAGATGAAAATAGATTTCAATCGGAGATGGTGGGCACTTCCCTCCCCTCACTGATCCCCTCTTTATTTTTGTTTCTGAATACACAATCCTGCTCCAAGGAAATGACTTCATAGTGTTACGGCAGACACACATCCCTCTACCAAGCATGAGCTCTGCTGACATCAGAGGCCCTTTTCCTAATCGTACGCAATGCTATTCATCAATACAACTTGCATCATTCCCATTGGAGCAACTTCATATGCTTTACCAGGATTTGACCATAGACAGGAACATAGCAAGATGTTTCTAGTCAGAACGATAGGTTTGCCTTTTCTGCTATTGAACTGAGGAACTAATTTGAAACCAACATTTATTAATTCCAATTCTTAATTTCTCTGTCTCTTTTCATTTCTCCCTGCTGCTCATATACTCTTTGTCTCAGATAAAAGCATGATCTTTCTGTTTATATTTGGGCCATGTTCTTTATGGATTTTTTTATTTTTAACATTTTTTTAGAATGTGCTACTCTAACGATTTTTATCACCTCATTTTGGTTTGCATTCAGTGGAGAAAGAGTAGTATAGCTAAGCCCAGATACTTATATTGTAAGGGTTACACCTAGAGACTCCCTGCATGAGCAAGGCTCTGCCAGGTTTGTTGCAAACATGAGCAAAGCTCCAAAGGAAAAATGGTTCTGCAAAAGGATCTCTCCCCTCCATGCCAAACTCCCTACTTTGCTTCCATCCACCATACCATGTTATTCTTATTCAGCAATAGCCTTTTATGTCATCTGCAACCCATGAGAGTGAAGTAGGAGTCTGTGTTTCCTACTACAGCTCCTCTGTATCAAAGGCGAGCAGACTTACTATGGCTGTCAGTACATGGAGTTCTTTCTTTGGCCTCAGCAAGAGAGAAACTCACTGTATTAGTTGTAATAGTTCCAGATTCAAACCTTCCTAAAAACCGAAGAATGACCAGTTTCCTCTCTCTTTCTAATCTGTAGCAGTTTTAGAGCTCCAGTCTGGATGAGGTATAACCACTTGTAGTAAAGGCCTGTGATAACTAAGGAAAGACACCTGATGCCATGAGCTCTTCCTATTTAGACTTTGGACACAATTTCCAAGCTAAAAGCATCATTGTTTTTCCCCTTAGGCCCAGTGCTACATTCTCCATCTGGAACGCACTCACTGAACTGGGTCTCTCCTGTCTCTTTCATCATCCTCAGTAATTAAGCTTTTATAGCTAAAACCTAATTGATAACTTTACTGTTGATTAAAAAGACAGGCTATCTCCAGCTCTTTGCCCACAATTTCATCAGCTGTGTGGTATTAAGGGAACAACCATTTGTTTTCTTTGAGGAAGTAAGCATTTGGGATCTGAAGACATGGAAGTAGTCAGACTGGACTCTTGATCACCTCCAAGAACAAGGAGACTAACTTCACCAAGTCCGAGTAATTACTCTGGATTTACATCAACAGGGTTGGGAACATGGATTGGTCAAGAGAGCAGATCAATGGAACAAAACTGAACTAATTTTACAGGGTTTCTTCTCTGAGTGCAGCCGCAATTTAATGGTCACCTATGATTAGTTAATTCATTTACTACTATAATAAATGCTTTGCAGCCCTTATAAATGTCCATTAAATGTGTCAAATCCCTTCCTCCTTTCCTCCACACACATGCAATTTCCTTGGCAAGTGAGAAAGTGTAACCAAATCAAAAGGTGAAAAGAAGGATGTTATATGAAGAGGCCATGCTTTCCCCTGTCACTCAAATTCTCATGCTTGAATGAGTAACAAGTACTCTGTAATGATGTTTTAAATGCAACAAATTCCGCCCTGAAAAGAGGAAGTAAAGTCTTACCTGGTTTTGTAGTTACTGGTTTCAGTGGAGCCTCACTGATTTAATCTCACGGAGGACGCAGTTGTGGCTTTGACTGGAAATACCTCTATGGGTAAATAGTAGAGGGATAATTACATCTTTTCATGAAAAAGTTTCTGAATTTGATCTACAGAGATCCCTCATGCTTCAGGGTTTAGGTGATCAGTGACTCCTAGAGCCTGGAGGAACGCCTAACAATGCAGGTCAGTTATTCACCTTTCTCTTCCGAGCTCCTGCAGCTTCTCCAGCATCCATCTCTCCCTATTGCTCCAGCTCTCTCTGTTAAAACACATGAATGGTGACTCTGCCAATCCTGTGTTTATGCATCACTCCATATTTCTGGAAGCTCAATGGTGAAACTCAAGTTAAAAGCAGTTTTGAAAGCCTAAGCTTTATTCTCTTTACTTCCCAGCTCCATTTTGCAAAAGCTCAGGGAACACTCTGAGCCTGGCCACCAGTATCAGCCAGACAGGGGTGAGCTGGAGCAGCCCACGGATCACCCATGATCCACTGATGGATGGAGAAGCAGGGCGTCCTCTCCCTCAACGGAGTAGGGCACCACAGAAAGACCAATCGGTCCTTCATCCTTGTGTGACCCCTTTCCTGTTAGCTGTTTAGCCCCATCACTGATCCAATAGCCAGGCACACACCTTCCATGAGGATTCACCATCCCAGTGTAGCAGGCAGCAGAGCCCTCTGCTCCAGTAAGACCAAATCCTCACTGGTTTAGCTGGGCAGCAGGCTGACTACTTCTGCTGGGGCTGTGATATCCTAAACATGCTGGTGCACAATCCGATCTGCTCTGAAGTCCATAGTTCAACTGACACCCACAACACAAAGGAACAACCCTTAATCTGTCACTTGTATAAATCTCCTATACCCTACCTTAATCCAAACTGTATGTCCAAACTGGATTCATTGACTTGCTTGCTTTCTCTATTTAAATACACAGAACAGACAGATAGGTGACCAACAGGCAGAATCCCAAGTGGTGGGTTGGAGAATGCAACTTCATCTGGGTTTGAAACTCTTTGTTTAAATGTTAAGCACAGGCAGCAAACATTGCCGGTTGTCCACTGGGATTCTGTTTAGGGAAAGGGGGGTCATTTCCCCAGTTCTGGCTTTCAGCATCTGATTCTTGCTCTCTTTTTGCTTCCCCCAAAGGAAGACAGAACAGAGAGATGGCAGGAGAGTAATACAACAAACTATAACACATTGTGTAATTGAAATGGACCATAATCACTAATATTAAAGACAGTGAATCATTCTAATCGAGCCATGCTCAGCAAACAATGAAAAATTATGTGCCAGAAAAGCTAATGCTGGTTTTAAAATGAACAGAAATGAGGCGAAATGGAACCTCACTCTTTATTCATGAAGGTCAATTTAACGTGATTATTTTTTCCCTGGCATCACAGCTTCATGATTACTGTTGTATACCTCAGTGCTATTTTCTAACCTAATAACAGTAAAAAATAACCAGCTGGTGATGATTCTGTTTAAAGCAGAGACTAAATGCTCACAAAAACCTGCCACTGAACAGTTGCACATGCTAATCAGACACAGCTCAGCCAGATTCCCAATAGAGTCCATATTTTGCAAATTTCAACTGGTTGACTACATTGAGAAATTAGATTATGCCTCGGACATTCAAGACTCAGAGTGATCTGCGTTCGTTCATTCCTCCTGGGTGAAATCAAACCCTCCGTAGATCCAGCCAGGCGCTTTTAATTCATCCCACTCCATATCTTCCCATAATATTTACCATTGTGCTGTACAATCGCTTTAGGGACTTGGTGTTTTGGTGGAGGTGACGGGGTCTGATTCTCCCTGGGCATATTCCCACTTTGTAGGGGAGAAACAGCTTCGACTTCAGTGAAATTACTCCTGGTGTCAGCCAGGGACAGCAAAGAAAGGATCTGTCCCCCCAGCGCATGTGACACCGAAGGAGGGCTCTGCTGACGACATTTGGAGGAAAGCTGACACCGGTAATAATTGATAATTTCCAGACTTGCCAATGAGCGCTGCGAATTTCAAGGAGTGAGGCAGGAGGAGGGAGAAAAAAGTTAATTAAAAAAAATGCCCAAACGTTTCTCTGCTTGGAGGAAAGTATTGTTTATACTGGAACGAAGTAATGCCTTTCGTTTTGTTTATTTCTCAGCTGTCTGTAGTCCTTAGCAGCAATGTTACTGAGGTTTATGCTATACATATACAGATCTTTTTAATATATAAATAAATGTGGTTTTTTTACACTTACTGCATTTTTTTTAATTTACTAAAATCCCAGAGAGACAAATTAGTAAAGAGGCAGAGCTTTGCCAGGGAGCCTTCATTAGATCAGCACTAATAACTTCTTTCAGCAGTCATGGATAGCTTCTGACATCACAGCTCAAGCTTGTCCGAAAGCTAATTATTTTCCCTGTTATAAAACAAAGGTTCTGTATCAAAGGCCCATAATGTGACACGGCACACGCTCCAGATGCACTGATTTGCAAAATAAATCAACTGTGTCAGGGTGGAATTTGGAGGAGAAATTACAACAAATTGCAATTATACTTGCAGTGGTACACTATTTAAATGCATTGTCAATTTGTTAAATGCAAGACACCATGTGTGTCTTTTTCCAGGTTGCTTATGGGGGAATAGAAGAGGAAAAATTCTTATCTGTCAAAAGGAGAAAAATCTTCTTCTCCTCCCCTTCACCCCCTATACAGCTTCTTCCAGCCTACAGATGCTGTCATAGCAGGCTTTATAAAAAATTTAAATGGTGTCATAGGAAGGCAGACATAACTAGCAGGAGCAAATGGTTGGAGCCCATGCCTGGCAGAACAAATGAAGAGACACGTTTAATAACAGAAAGCATTTGAAACCTTTCTGATTTTGTTATCTTGTTTAGACTGCTATTAAACCATATCACCAAGTAACACAGTAGTGTGAGATGTTTGTTTTGCTTTGTTTTCCTCCTCCACAAGGAGACAATTTTCCTTCCTTTTTCCCTTTTCCCTTCCTAACATTCTCCTCCCTGAACAGTGCCAAAATAGTGGCAGTGACCCACCCTCCTCACAGGCAGGCAAAAGGCTGATGGTCAATGAGACACAAGCCCAGGATTCCCCAGGATCCTGCCTCCACCAGCACGTCTCACCCTGGCTGGTTAGATAAGAAAGGGACAGTGGGATGGTGTCAGGAAAGACAAAGTAGGTGGAAACACAGGAGGACTTGTCTGCATGGGCTGGTGTCTCCAAAAGTTCCCCAGCACTCTCGAAGCACAGATGAAACGGGCATGACCCCGTCAGACCTCAGGCACTGCGAGAGGTGATGTCTTCTGCAAGGCACGGACACCACCACGAGTAATTAGAGCGCTTTCACTCCCAGCTGGAATCCCCTCCCTGGCCTCACGATGTTGGCCTCCTCCTCTTTCTTGGTGATTGTATTTTCTGTTTTCTTACATTTTTCCCCTTCCTATCCACGCCTTAATTTATTTTCTCAGTTCCTCCTCCTTTTATCTGCTTGTGCCTGTGTATTTTCAGCCTCTAATTTCTGCCACATTTCCTGTTTGAACTTCTCCTGTTCCACCTCCTTTCCCATGTTAATGTCATCTGTTTACTTCACTCCTTGCGAACACTTTTCCTTTCATTTCCAGGGCTTGTTTCCCTTCGATTTGTGTCTCTCTGTGTGTATACACACACATACAGATACATACATATATATACACTTAAATCCTGAAGCCTTATCCTTTCGCGTTTCTAAACTAGCCTGTCCCTGGAGTCAGTTTGTTATTCCGGTCTCATTCACGTTATTGAGTTATTTTCTTTGCTGCTATCAGTCTCTAAATACAATCCAGTAAAGATACAGCAATGATTTTTGACAACCTGACCTTTCTCTGCTTTCTTACACTTGTTTAATTAGGTACCACATGCAGCTGTGACTTGATCTTTACAGTTTTCCAACCTCCCCCCACCCCCTACCTGGAGGGGGGGAATAAAAAAAAAGAGAGATGTTGTTGAAAGAAGGTCATTTTTGACAGGTCTGCCAGTTATTTCAGGCGTCGGAAGGCCAGCAAGTTCTGCAGGAATGGCAGGCCATGCTGTCTGTATTTTGCTTAACAAGTTAGAGAAAACTTTTGGCTGGGGGAGGTAGGGAATTAGGTGATTTACTGGTTTGATGAGGGCCTGCAGTGATTTAACCTTCAGGTATCCAGTTTCAACACAAATCTGACAGACAGGAAAGGAAGCTGGGTAAACATCTGCCAGGTCTTTTCTTTGGCAAGCTGGGATCTCTGGGGTAGCTGGGCTGTGGGTGCATGTAGACAGGCAGGAGAGATGCCCCCACAGATCCTTAGGTATGGGAAACTACTGATGCCATCTTCAAGGGGTGATGGCAGGCAATCATTACTAGCAGAACATTGCTTTGTGTTTCCCTGGTGAAATGCATTTGTTTTGGTAGTATATGAGCTCATTCGTAAAATCAAAGATGCTTTTTCAGTTTCTGGTGGATCGCACGACTATTCAGGCTTTCAGCAGGCACACAGCCGTCTTGCAAATTCCTCAGCGCACTGGAGTGCGAGTCCGCACCCTTGTCAGCAGGTCTCAGCCATGAGAACCGAAAGCCAAAATGAATCTTCTGTCCAAGAAACTAGTATCTTCATGGCTGTTCTGGCCAAATGTGCAGGCAAGGGGAGTGTATTGCTGTTGTCCCACGTGAACTGCAATTACACATTCACACACGCCTGAAATCCCCCTTCATCTGGCAGAAAGGTTGAGGCTTGCACCCAGTGGCAACGTGATGTCTGCAGGCTGTGGTCACATCTTCCTGCAAATTTATTTATAGCACTATTTTTCAGAATGATCCTAGTTCAGCAGTGGTGGTTGGTAGATTTTCCCATTGTAATACACATACTAACTCAAACAATCTGCTACGGTACCATTCAAAGCCCATGGAGGAAAGTGGAGTCCTTCAGCTTTCCTATGTCCTCCAGTGCAGATCCTTCTGTCCTGACACAGGCAGGTCTCCCACTGACTTCCAGGTGCATGCATTACTTGTATTTTGGTATGGATATTATTTAAGCAAAAGGACATGACAAACTGCCTAGTAACGCTGATTAATGGGTGCCCCTGGGGAATCGTGAGGCATGAGATGAAGTTAAATAACTCCAATGTGCATTATTCAACACTGCCACACCACCTGAAGTGTCTCATTGTGCCTAAAAAATGGATTCCCTTTTAAAAAGGAACATTTTTAATGTTTCACATTAATTTTCTCAAAAGTCCTTACACTGTGAAAAATATTCCTTATGGAAAGCCCTCTCCCCACCTCCACCATCACCGCCTCCCACCATGCCGTGCCCTACAGGTGTCCAATGTATCTTTGACAAGGTGAAATAGCTTGGTGCATGTACTGATAACCCACTTGCCTACCTTGATTTATACTGCACACTCGTGTGGTGTCGCTTTGAAAACCAGTGGGTTTCTCATGTGATGCAAAGCTGACTAAAATTCTTTCTCACTGGGCAGACCACCATAGAAAATGGTCCTGAGCCCTTTAGCTCCATCCTCAGCTGCCCCAAAACACCACAAACATCAGTTAATGCCTGCACAAGCTCTGACCATCCAAAGTTCTCTTTGGTGCTAATACCACCATTTGTTTGCTAAGCCGGTCCTTATGGGCACATAATCTGCCCTGAATTCGGTGTGATTATGCATGCATAAGTGGGCAGCTCCCAATGTCCTTGGGCTTCACAAGAGTTCATAACAGAAAGAATTCATGATTTTTTCCAATGACTTGCAAGGCTGGATGCAATGTGATTACTCAAACGTTTTAAGTTATGCATGTGCTTTTCCCAGATCTAGCAGAGAATTTAAGTCTGTGTGCTAAAAAATGTCTTCCTGATGTTTAGTTAAACAAATCATGTACTTGTAGTAGGCCACAGGTTTTTTACTTCTGATTTTATTTTTATTAAAATTTATAGTTACTAAAGATCAGAGGTTTAATACAAGGATATAAAACAGCATTCTCTGATTGTATTCACAACAGCTACTAGATGCTACTGTCACACATTTCATTCTTCCAACAAAAAGATCTATGCACAGATAAGAACCACTTGGTCATTTATCACACACTGGCCCTCAACAGACCACATCAATAAATACAGAAAACAAAGTTTTCCAGAAGAAAAAAACCTCTTCTTTGAAATGTATTAACCTAAAATATTAGTGCATATTATAAAATAAAGAGTGATAAAGTATCCACTTAAAAAAATGAAGGGGTTGAGTTATAGGGAAACTGGCAGCATTCTCTTACTATAGGAGGAAGCACTAGGAACCAAAGGGTTTGATACCTAAAGCTAAATTTTGAGAAGGCTGATATTTGCTTCCTTGAGTCACAGAATATGTGTCAAATCAGCCCAGGGACCTGTGGTCTTTTAGACCACTGGAAATCAGCATTTATTCCACCGAAATCAGTGGTTTAACTTGATGCTAGAAAAGAATGGTAGCCCATTTGTTTTCCGTGAGTCACTTTTTAATCTCTGTCAGTTTATTAGGAGGAAAAATGAGTATTTAAATAACTATCACTCAGCTGCAGAGACCCCAGTGCAGGTGTGAATTCTGCACCAACAAAGTGAGCCTTCGCAGTGGAAATTGCCCTTCTCAGGCAATGCCCCTGGGCAGGCTGCAAACTGCTGTGAATAACCAAGTCCCCAACCTCATCCTAAGGCTAATATCTTGCATGACAAATTTCAAGACAGAGCAAATTTCGACAGTCCCCGTGATGAGAAACTGGAATTTGCACTGCAAATTCTGGTGCAGGTGTGAGGGGTGCTCTCACGCAGGTGGTGGGGCTGGCTCGCGTGGCAGCAGTCACCTCTCCCAGGCGCTGTGGGTGGGTTTTACAGTGACTTCTCAGCAGCCTTAGCTGTCCTCAGGGTAGAGAATGTGACAGTCGTGCTCCCTAATGCCCAGCGCCCTGGGTAGTACGCTGCTCCCTTGGGATCATGGAAACAATTTGATTTACAGAGGTCTCATGATCCTCTATTTTATTCTGAGGCAGGAAGACTTCTGAAAAGACTGTGTTTAGGGTCTAATCCTCTGCTTCACTTGCTCAGCCCGAAGTCAGCTTTCTTGCAGAGTTGAAACTTTGCCAGTTAGTGAAAGGACCCACCTGGGCCAGTGGGGATACTCCAGTGGGATCTGACTGTTGTTCGTCTTGGAGATAGGGCAAAATAACCATTGAATCTTGCTTTGCATCTGCAAGCGCTGTGGATCCATAGCTTAGCGCAGCCTTGTTAAGATCTAATGTAAGAATACGAACCGGAGGGGAGATATTTTCAGTGCCTATCAAGAAACACTGTGGACTGTAAGAAGTCTGGGAGCTAGGCTGCTGGGCTTTAAACATTGCCAACTGGAGGTTTCAAATGGATCATTTATCAGAGCACAGAGGCAGACATTTTTCATAATTGGCCTGAGGAGAGGGCCTCAAATATGCGGAAGTGCAGGTACAAGTCCAGGCTCAGAGAAACAATACAAACTTGAACACAATCTTTCCGAAGTTTTGAGACTTAGATGAGGTGTGTGCAGGGTCTGTGAAGGACTGGTTTAGTAACAGAGCAATAAAAAGTGCTATCTTGTCTGTTGAATGCTCCAAGCAGGTCTTCAAGGTCTGCAGACACTGAAACCACATATCTGAAAATGATTGAGTTACTCAAGTAATTATTAAATTGGATACCACTCAAATCTGTTCTGCTCTTTATTATACACAATGATTCACCATTTATAGGGCCATAAATTGATTCGAAAGAGGTGTAGCAAATCCAGGCTGGGGACATGCTGCAGAGGTTTGGAAATGAAGCCGAAGCTGTAAAGACCGGCTCCTCTCCAAGGGGCCGAGACGTGAAGCCCTCTGACCTGTTAATGGCAGGCAGTGATTTGCAACCTGCGGTGCAGCCACTCCAGCAGGCACTCAGCACCTTGCCATCCACCCTGGCTGCCAGAGTAGAGCTGAAAGGGGATGAAAGACGTGTACAGGGAAATACAGACTTTGCCCATGTGCCAGAAGTCTCTCTGTTCTTTTTCATATTGCACTCTTATCCACTCTCTCAGCCATCTTCTCTGACTGTCAGTCCATCAAGCCAGCTTTCCATCTGACAATGCATTTTATTTTCTTAAAGTCATTCTTTACTAAGGATTCACTTGAGTAGTTGGTTGTTCGTTTTCCCTTCTGGGAAATGGTTTAAATTGCCATGCTTTGATCACCTATTTCCCCTTCGCAAACACACAGACAAGAAAAATAAAAACAGTTCCAGTGAAAACAGGGTCTATTTTGCAAACAACCTAGTTTTTGAAAAAAAAAAATAGCGGGGAAAAATGCTTTATCACAAACATTTTGGACATCCTCTTGTTTTCTCCTGCTCTTATTCCCTTGGCAGCTGGTAGAAGCAGATTTTATAAAATTGCCATCCAACACTCAGAGGCACCGATGGGATTTGTTAGACATATGAGTTTCACAGGACAGACACTGTCCAGGGAAAACATCTTCCTGCTGTAGCTATTTTGAACCAAAATCTTTGTCTCCACAAATACCTTCCTTTGTTCTTACACAAGCCTAAATGAAAATCTTTGCTTTTCTGAGGCCTGGATTAGTTGGGTACCAGTCAGCCGGTAATGAGGAAGAGAAATTCCATCATATCTGTTAAAGCTGATGTATCTATTCAATTCCTCAGTAAAACAATATCTGGTAATTTTTGTCCGGTACTAGATGTTCTTTCTGTACTCGACTTTGGCTACCTGAACAAAAGATTCCCAATTTTTTAAGAGATCTGTCTGTCAGAAAGAAAAGAAAAAGCATATTTTCTGTGCTGCTCATCAACTCTGAGCAAGAAAGTAGAAGAAAAACTCACCAAAACCCCATGAATTACTTTATCCTTCTAATTGCAAAAGTCTTTGTTTCTCCGTCTGTCAGTGACAAGGACTCAGTTTTGCAAAACTGTTGAAAAAAAAGAATTGGCAGTTTCTTGCCAATCTGAACGTGGAAAGCATTAGTGAGCCTGCAAACTTGGATGAAATTCAGTTACATTTTGCACTGTGAACTTGAAAACCTCAGTTTTGCTGAGAAAATGTTAGAAAGTGAAAAAGCAGATGCTGCTTTCCAGGTCTGTCATTCACTTTTTAAATGTATTGCTCAATAAACACTAAAACACAGCTTTCTCAGACATTAAAACATCTGGGATTCAACATCTCTCTTAACCCAGATCACTGGGAATTCTGAATTGATTCACCAAGTTTCACAGAACAGAACAGGTAACTTGCTTGTATTTAAACCCATTAGCTGAATGTCCATGTTTCACCAACTTTAACTCATAGATCTGAACCGTCAGCAAGGATCTCTTTTGTGTGCACAGAGAAAGTCGATGTTTTGCAGGAACATACCATAGAACAGACTGAATATCCAAACAAACTGTGTTTGCACAGTTGTTGTCTATGGCAATGTAGGGGGGAACTGTGTGGGCAATTAAAGAATTGGCACTCACCAGAGGTTGTCTGTACCAACTCTGCCCGAGAGCCAAACAAAAGCTGCATATAAGTTTGACCCACAGGAATGTGTCTCTTTTAGACACATGGTGTGGTCTGACACTGGGGAGGGGGCTTTTTCGAAGTTCATTTTATTCTAGCTGTTCCAAGGTACTTGACACACACAGAAGAACTTCAGGGGCACAGCAGCAAACACCACCCCTGAATGCAGAAAGACCTTGGCCACCTCTTCCATCCCCTCCTCACCATTCATCTTCAAATATTCTCAGCACTGTTGCAGCTCACTCAAAGGTAGGCAGCAATGTTGTGCAAAATAAGAATTAGGTTTCAAAAACAAGTAATTCGCTGGTCACTGATTGTGTGTTAATTAGTATCGTTCTGTCCCTGCTTTAAGAAAAATGGTCCACAGATGGCTTCAGACTGAGAAAAAAATGCAGTTTTTGTTCTAGCAATCCTGTTTGTTTCCTGCCACCACCCCTCCAGCTACCCTCTAATTGAACAAAGTGGACTTAATTTGAATTAAACTGTCAAAAATCTTCCACTTAAATTGATTTATCAGCCTTCCTGGCTGAAATGGATTCATTTCTGCACAATATATATGAAGTGTGTGTTGATGGATTGCATTTCACGGAATGGAAACATTTTTTATGCATCTTCATTAGATTCAGCTCAGGTATGCAAAGGAAAGTGCGGGGGGGAAAGCAGGGAGGAGGGAGGGAGAGGGAATAATAAGTGTGCAAGAGCACATGAGGGAGGAAGCACGAGACAGAGAACTCCAGCTCGAGAGCAACAAAAATCATCTTTCACTGAATTTATGTGTTCAGAGCCCATGCAATGTTCAAGTTGCCCCCATATGCCCACAGGCACCCTTGGTGACACTTCCAACACATGTCAAGTGGAAATCTTACGCAAACTCAAGGCCCCTTCATCAGAGAGGGTCCCTTCTCCATACCCTACCAGCTCTCCTCCCCAACCCTTCTCTTCTTTCCATCTCTCTCCACCATCTCAGCTCTGGACCCATGTGTGATCCCATCCAAGCACACTGGCATGGCTTTTTAGGGCTCTGGCTGTGCCATGGGAAGGGTTATTATCCCAGCTGCCTGCTACTCTCCACCCAATGGAGTACACTGGACCCAGTTACTTGGCAGCTGAGCTGACTTAACTAACGAATTAAAGAGAAGATTCTTGGCTAAACTGAAAAGAGATAGAGACACTCCCATAAGAAACTGAGCTGTCTGATCTGAAGGACTTCCCACAGGATCCATGACCAGCAACGTAGGGTTGGTTGAAAGATAATTATCCTCTCATTTGGCACGGGTCTGTTTGGAGAAACATGTACTTCTACCCTTAGGCAGAGAATGCCACCTGACAGGCAGGTAAGGGATTATGCTGGGCTGGCTGAAATGCGGCGGACCAGGAGATCACGGTGGCTGTATGCCTGAGTCCCCCCTGGGACAATCAAATCAAACCTTTCTTGGTGAGATGCCTTTCAAAAGGAGGCTTATATGGAAGGGGCATTAGAGAAAGGAAAATCAAAAGCTTCAGCCAGCTCCACTAAAAGCTTTTCAGTTATAAAAAATTGTTATTGTCTTTATTTCTGCTCTTTTCCTGACCTAGAGTGTGTTTAATGCAGTAGGAACCATTCGACAAACTCAATTAATTTCCACTTAGAATAAGGTATTTAATCTGAAGAGTTTTAGATGAACTGGGGCAGGTGCAGTTTGACTCTCTGATTGATTGAATTAAACTTCTATTCAATTCCAGCCATGCCAGATCCAAAAATTTTTTAAACAGTTTCCATCTTCTGTTCCTTCTGCCTGGCATGTTTTCTTTCCCTCCTTCTGGACATAAGAATGGTGGATGGGATTCAAAAGCGACATCGGTTTCTGAAAATGGTTGAAGTAAATGTCACAGGCAGGGAATACCAGAGTGAAGATGCCAATGGGGACAAGGCAAAGGAATTGCGCTGCTTACGGGCAATGAAGGCAGTGACAGGTAGGCTGTTTCTTGAAAGCTATCTGAACAGACTTGATGATCAGGGAAGTGAGGGCTATCCATCCAGCCAACTGAAGCTGGAAGAGATGGATTTTTCTGAACGACTTAGCATGTGGAGTGCTGAGCACCTACTCCTGTTGTGGGTAACAAAACCCCTGAAAACAAGACCTGTAGTTTCACTGAAAATCCTTCTCCATTGGCCTCACACACAGCTGATTGAAGTCATCAGGAATGTTTCCCATGGTTTCAGCGGGCTTTGGAAAGGTCTTAAGTCAGCAGGTGTACAATTTCTTGTTGTGAAACCTGCCTGCAGAAAATCAGAGAGCTCTGCCACTGATGACTGCAGCAGTAACATTCTGTCCCATATACAGAACCCGCATATTTTCTGATGAAGGTTGCCACAAGGAGATGCCAAAAGTCTGGTCCCCTTACACCCCCTCCCTCATGCTCTTTCACCAGCAAGAATATGAATCAAGCCCTGAAGAGAGCTGTCATGAGGGATGATTTTCCTGTGATTATTGCCTGGGTGAGAGATTATGCCTTGTTTTTTTGCAAAAACTGCCGTATTTGCAGAGCAGAACACATTGGGCTCATGTCCAATTGATACATTCCTCTTCAAACAGCAGATCCAACTACAGAGTGAGATGCAAATTTAATTATTCCACATGTAGGAAACAGAAACGGAATCTCATTGTTAAATTTGTTCTCCTACGTCGGAAAGATAAAAAACAAAGAAAGATGCTGAAGTGGCCTGTGTGAGCTGAATACATTTCACTCCCCAGAGCTGGAGAGAAATGAACTCTGTTCCTGCTGCAGAAGCTTCACTGGATAGAATTATTTTTCTTTTTCTTTTTCTTTTCCATATTCAGCATTACAATGAGCTGCTGCAACTTCTTGCTCATATGCATGCCTATGTGCAATTCCCACTTCATTTCCAGGGACCATTTTGGGACCACTTCCATTTGAAAGTGGTCTTCCAGGATGACAACCATGCTAGTTGGACCTTAGATAGAGGGACATCTAGATCAGAGCTGAGACAAATGGTTTTCCTTAAGGGATATTTTCCACTTAGCTCAGATAAAGCTGCTTAGGGGACGACTGTGTAATCTGTAGGCTCTGTTTCCTGCTGCCCTATATAATGTGGTGGGAGACCTCTCCCATGGTCCCATTTCTCTGCTGGTGTCTACAGTTTCTGAGAGGGAAAGGGTTCTATTTGGAAGGTTTTGCCCTCTTTCTTTCTCTTTCTGTCCGCTAATTGCTGCAGCTTTCTTCATGCCCTGCTTAGATAGTTCTAGTTGCAATGGAGCACAAATGTATCATGGGCATTACAAATGAGAGGAGGTTTATGGTAGGGAGCACCATCCGCTTTGGTATTGAGTGACTTGTTCATCTTGAGTTCATGGGCTTATTTGTGTAGAAGTGACTCCAAGGTCTACTTTGAGGACAAGCTGATCTTCCATCCATCCATCTCGATAGCATCTGGCTCCAGGAACTGGTGCTCCATAGAAAGGAGAACCCTGAAAGTTCCTAGAATCATCTGCTGCAAGAACTGATGTGATCTAAGGGCAGCCCAAGCTCAGAGTTTTGTCTGCTTACAAAAAGGGCAGTCTTGTGCAAGTCTGTGCTTCAGGTCTGTCCCTTTGAACTTGCAATTCAGGGACCACAGCTTTTGTCTCAAGGACGATTTGCCTTATCTTCTTTGGACAGTAGTGGGAATCCCATTCATAAGCTGAATATAACTGATGAGGTCTGTCTTAACAGGCAGCAACAGAGCCTAGAGCCACTCAAGTTCACCTGCGTTAGACTGACTGCTGCCCCAGAGCCAGTGTCACACTCTGCCCAGTGATGGATCAGCCATGCTAGACCCATTCATTATAGCTCATATCTTATGATCACAGGAATAGATCCTGTACACTGTCACCCAGAGGAAAACTCCATCTTTTATCTCCCAATGCATCCCTCATAGCCATAAGCTATTGAGTAACTTCAACACTGTATACGGATGGGGAAAATGTCCATGAAAGAAGTCTGTGTAATAGGTAACATATCACCCCACAGAGCAGAGGCACTCCTGGGGCACTCGTCTCCTGCTGTTCATTTGCAGATGCCTGCAGGATCATCTTTTTCCATGAGCTGCCTGTAATTTACTTCTGGAGGCATGCTCCTTTTCTGCACACAAACATATCAAGAAGATCTGCTTTGTCTGAGCAAATTTCCCTACCAGGAGCAGAACAAGGGACGAGAAGGACTCTAGACAAGGGCAGAGTGGGATGGTGTTTCGATCCATGCTGTGCATTGGCAGTGTCCTTTTTAAAAAGGGTACCTTTCCTGAAATGATCAAGCAGGATATGAGTGGCAGGCAGGTATTTGGTGGTTTTTAAACATGGATCATTTCTGCAATGTGGTTTGCAGCATAACCCCCAGATAAATGCACAGGTGAGGAGGTGAAGTGCTGCAACACAAGGGCAGCCAGAGGCAAGAATTTTTTAATTAGCTTTTACATTGGAAAAAGTGTTTGTGTGGCCACACTTTTAGCTCAGGGGAATCCTTAACCCAGCCTTGCATAGGCTGAGCCTGCTTACCACAAAAAGGAAAAGGAGTTAGTCAAACAGGGGAAATAAACCTTGGGTCACAGCTAAAAGAACATCATTTTCTACCAAACTCTTTCTATGTTTACCATATTAAATGATCAACACATTTGCACTGTATCAAACTGTGCAGGCGTAACATTAAAAGGTCAGCTGTTAACCTGCAGAAGCAAAGAGACTCCACATCTCTCTCTTAAAGATGATACTCCATTCTGAATGGGTCCCCGTGGTACTCCTATAATAACATTAATGCTCTGAGTGGCCGTATAGCGGCTCTCACTCGCAGTGCATGGAGCCTCTTCATTAAGACTCAAACTCCCACTGTGAAGATGGGACCTGACTTTCTTATGGCACTTGAACAACTGGGGAAACTGAGACACAAGGAGATTAAATTCTTTCAATTAAAAAAAAAAATGGGTCTCAAATTCCTTGTTCTCAGCATCTCGTTCCAATCTTCAAGCAGGTTTCCACATGGTAGAGTTCATGGGATTAAATACTCAGAAAATCATGGAATTGGGACAACTCTAAAGATCTTTGATCTCTTCTGATCTGTATGGTCAGTAATTCTAAAACAATTAAAATGAGAATGTCTTTTGATGCAGTGATACTTGAAGGAATAGGAAAAACAGAGGCAATGAAAAAGCAAGGTGTTTCTCATGTCTCATATTCACGTAACATAGGCTGGCCTAGCCTTGGGAGCAGCTTATAAAATAAGAGCTGTATTATTACTTAGCCCATTTGGGACAGATAAGAACTAATCTCACTTGAACTTCTCTGCCAGGTCTGAGCCTGGCAGGGCCATGCACTTGTTTACATTCTAGTTCAGAAAAGGATTTAAGGCCCTATTTATCTTTAAGTCTTCTAGTAGATGCACGAACTTTCAGGTATTTTTCATTGAAGAACCAGCCCTTCAGTGAATCAAAGCCTTGTTACATCCCCGTAGCAGATGGGAGAGGTGAAAGCCTGGCCCCACCTGCCCAACTTGCTAATGGAGCAGCTGAGCCAGAATACAGATGTTGCCACGCTTACCTCTGTTTCACAGAGGAAGCCGGGAGTAGAAGGAGGTTTGAGATTTAGAGCATATCTATACTCACAAGGCTATGCAAATTACTTATTACTCTGGCTTCAAGCCTGTGCTTGGAGGTACAATATAGGTTAATTAAAGACACCAGAGAGTATGGGGAAGATGCTCAGATTGGATGAAGCAATAGTGGCGTGGCAAAGACTGAGGAAAGAAGTCCCAATCGGTTCCTGGAGAGAAAATTGACACCACAAACCAGCTTTGCCTTTTTTTCCGAGAGGAAAAGCACTGCATCAAAGCACTGAGCAGAACTTGTGCAAAAGTAGAATGGTCACTGTTGATGCTGGTTATCCCCACAACTTCAGCAACATGGGAAAACTGGGACAAATTTCTGTGAGTGCTTTCCCAACAATCCTGTCCCTATTCAGCCTGCTAACGAGTCCTAGAAGGCAAAGAGTCTCATTCTCCACAATGATGTAGCAGGTTTTCCAGTCCTTTGACATATTGAAATCATGAAGGCATGGGATGTGTTTCTGGAAGACAGGCTTCAGTCACGCACCTTCTCTTTCTAGGGTCAGAACAGGGACAATCACTGGAAATTCAGCAATGTATAGTATAGAAGGAGTCAGGCTAAATGACCCAATAACTTGTCCATGTCTCAAATATATTAGTGGTCTTTGTATGCCAGGTCTGTTATGCCTCTTTTCTCCACACGTTAGGGGTGCAGCAAAGAAATTGGTATGGAATTGTCGTTCCTGCTACTTCTACAAGCACTAAATCTTGCTTTGTTTTTCCTATTTTCTTTTCTTCATTTTTTTTTAATAGCCATCCAGGCTTCTTTACTGAAGCCATAAAAAATACAAGTTATGAAAAACAAAAGAAAAAGGCTATTTCTAGGCAGAGGAACGTGTCTTTGTGTATGTTTGTGGACTGAGTAACACAAGAGGGGACCTGATCCTCAATATGTTTGTAGGATGCGTCACAAAACAGAGACCTGAATTGAGCCCTCCAGGCACAACTGTGATGTAAATATTAATTAACATTAATGGTCTGTGGCCTTGCCTGTCAGCTGGAAGCCAGCAAGACTTTGCATGGCAGAGTAGTATTAATTTGTTGCTGGAGCCCTGAAAGCAGTGAGTCCCGTGCTATGATGAGCACGTGGTATGAAATCACAACTGGGATGAGATGCCGGGGCTGTTTCAAAGAACACTGGAGACACAGGTGGGAGTCAGGCTCATTGGTGAGCTCTGTACCCTACTGTGGGCTCCTCATGTCACAAACTCTAGGCAAGGTGCCGTGCATTTGACGTGCTGGGAACACCGTCTGCAAACGGTGGGTCACATTTCCAGAAGCCTCTCTCATTCTCCTGGGCAGGTGTCTGCTAGCTGCACCTCATTCTTCTTGCAGCCAGGCACACAGCAATCATTTTGGGGGCTCCAGCTGGAACATCTCAGGTTCACACTTGCTCCCATACTGTGGGCCCAATTCTCAGCAACAGCATCTCCTCTACTTTTCCTCACTCCTTCTCTCTGCAAGCACCTCCAATGAATTATTAATTGCAGTTCATCCAATTAAAGGGCTCCTGCATGTTAATAATTCATGGCTGATTGTCAGAGCTGTTGGCTGGCAGGCTAGGCAGCACTAGGGTTGGGGCTTCGGTGAACTGAGAGGAGTGAAGTGCGATAAAGAAAAGAAGAAATCAATAGTGTAGCACAGGCTGTACACATCCAGGAGACTCTTTATTATATCTGAAAATTGCTTTCTGTGATTGCTACCATCATTACTTCTGTATTTATTTTTTAATGACTCGTCCATCATGAAGCCCGTATACATAAAGAAAAAGGCCAATTGCACTAAAACAGTTAAATTATTTTAATACCTGGCACTGGGTGAAAGCAGTAATGAGTACATTTTGTCTCTACTCCCTCTTACAATGAAACCTTCTTCATCCAGAAGCCAGTTTCATTGCTATCTCTCTAAGTTAAAATAGATCTACTGCTTTTCCCTCTGGAAATGGACCCATCAAGGATGTTCATGGGAGTAACTTGCGGTTTAGCAGCTCTGACATTAGTATATAAAGGCAGTTCCCAGGACATGAGAAGACCAGCAGAGTATTCAGGGGAAGCATGAGTGTGGTGCTACTGCAAAACCAACCTTTTATCAGGGCAAGGAAGAAAGGAAATGGGACTGGAAACCTCTCCTGAGGTTTGAGATGAGTTGGCATTAGGGAAAAGGCTGACAAGATAGTCTGGGATGAGGGCCATGGAAGCTGTGCACATTAGAGGGGATAGAGTCTCCTACAGGGCAGATCTGAAATGTGAAGAAAGTGAAATTGTAGATTTTGGTATGTGAGCATAGTCCTAGGGAGCAAATCCAGACTGGTAAATGGCCAACCTCCATGTTGCACCAGAAAAAGGTACACAAAGAATGAAGGGTTAGAAGGGAAAGCCAGAGAAAGTCGAAGTAGAGCGAAGATCTTTTTTGCCAGTGGTGGCAGACCACTGAAAGAAAATACTCCATGAGGCTTTCAACAAGGGTATGTGTAGGTGGAAATCACACTAAGACTCAAAGTCTCATGAAAGGTATGCCTCAAACACTGGGTAATGGTATACTGCCAATAAATAACCCAGTAAAATGGTGTCGACTATATTGAGCAGGAAGCCAGCTTAGATCAAATAGCTATGTCCTCAGAAGTCTTTTGTCTCTGGAATGGTCTCTCTTTAATAGGGGTCATACCCTCCTTTCATAAGCTTGGGGACTATGAAGAGGAGGTCAGACATGTACTAGAAGCTGGAGAACTGCTTTTGTAGCCTTGCACGTTGGGGACGTTTTGCTTTAAACCACATTTGATGGAAACCATAAAAAACTCAATTGCTATTGTGTGGTACAATTGGTGGTACATGTGGGTTGTGAGCTTATTTTGAAAGAAATCATGACTTTGCACAGAATCTACTTCAATAAGACTTCAGACTGGGGCTTTCCACCACACTGCAAATGCGTAATATTGATGAAACACTGTTCCTGCATGGGAGTGTGATGTGACTGAATCACAGATTTTAAAATATGTAAGAACTTGGAAAGAATAGATATTCTCTTTTTAATGCAAGTGATTTTAATACTGATTTGAGAACCCTGAGGAGAACGTGGAGTTCAGTCTTCGTGGCCCATTCAGTCTTTGGTCTCTCAGCTGCAATTTCCAATTAGTGCTAATTTGATTGTGGTTTCTATGGTGTGGATCATGACGACCTTTTATAGCCAGCTGATCTGGCACTGCAATTTGGTGGATCTTTCCCAATGGACAGTAGATAATTTGAGACTCTGCCACCACCACATTACCTCTATTTAAATGTTTTGCTCAGACCCAGCGCCTGGTTAGCCTGGTTCTGAAGGTGTTCAGGCTAATATCCGGTCCCTTGTCGTTTCTGTTTCCAGACCCCAAAGCCACATCCTCATTCCTCGCTTCATATACTAAATGTGCACTGTATGTGTCACATACCACCAAAATAATGCCACAAAAACTATAAATTGGCACAAAAGAAAGCAGGAGTTAGCGGAAAGGCCAAACCCCTTGATACAGTAAGGGACACTTAGTGGAGAGCTGTGATTTAGGAGTGGCATGGCACAGCTCTGTGTGGCTGAGGAGGCACCCTCTGATCCAACTCATTGCATGAATGGATCACTAATCAGCTGCTGAACATGCTCAAGGAAAACCGCAATCAGTGGTGGTTTATTTTAAGATCTCAGGAAGCTTCTTGGTGATGGTGTAAGTATCTCGTGTAAGTATCTTCTTTAAAAAGAGAATGGGAACCATGGACATTTTTTCCAGGTTTTTGCAATATCTCAATTTGTCCACTGTGTACGCACAGATCAATTCCAGAGAATGAAACCAATGTGAACTTGTAACATTGCTGTGCTTTTAAACAACAAGAACAAAATCAACAAAAAAATCTTAGAAGAAAACCAAATTTCTGGGCTTTATTGACATTTTCATGAGGGAAGAATTGATCATATCTCCACTCTGGAGTTCAGGTCTTTGAAAAACCTAGCTCTTAGCTTGCAATAAAAAGGTGGAGACATGGGCACAGATGATGCCCCACTTCCAAACACCTCCCTGGAAGCTCCAGTCCAAATCCAGTTCTCTTCCAGCATTGCTTTGTACAACATGATTTTCCACTTGATTCTCTCTCTGCTGTTTGCTTTATGTGTCTGTTAATACATAAGCCTGGTCTTTTTTATCTTGCTTGTATTTTTGGCTTTTTTTTTTCCTTTCCCTGCTCAGTACTAAACTGCAGCACACGCATTGTGCTTTCAGCCGCCTGTGATCTGTCAGTGGGCCCAGGAGCTTAGCCTTAACGGTCTATGTAAATATTGTCTCAAAATTACAAATATTCAGAATGGCAGTAATATATGGGGCTTTTGTTAAAGCATCTTGTTTTATGGGCTTAACTACAGGCTGGGAAGCATGGAGATGTTGACGTGTTATTTGTACAAGGGACACACACTCACGTGTACACAAAAGCCCAACATTGTACAAATAGCAGTTCAGGCCATAAATATCATGGCAAAATTGCTCCCAGATCAGAACAACCCCCAAAAGAGACATGATCGAAATGAAGCCAGGCTGCGTTACTTTCGGGGCACACACCCTCCCTTTTTTTTTTTTTCCTCTGAAAGTGGGTGGAAAAGAAAACTCTGATGCCGAGAAGCCTATTCTGGATCAACACATTTAGAAACAAAATGTACCTTTGTATCTAAAAATCTGAGTGCCATGAATATTTAACGTGGGGAGGAAAGAATGATTTTGTCAGTGTGTAAAGCAGTCCCAGAGAGGCTCGAATTCTGCCTGGTTTCTATTAGCTTTCCTTCTCTGTAAACAGACTGAGTCATTTGCTGCAGGAGAGGTGTGTGAGCACAGGGAGGGAAAGACACATGGGTAAAAAGAAAAAAAACCCCACTGCCATGCAAATGGATGGAAATGGATGTGCTGTGCAAAGTGCCGCCTCTGTCCTCATTTCTCACGATGTGTTGCTGGGTTTGTACAGCCAAGTTTAGCTGCAGTTTTCAGTGCAACAATGTCATGAATTTGAAAGGTCTCCTGCACTGCTAAAAGAAATATGAAGGGTGTCTGTACACCCTGATTAACCTCCCATAGAGCAAAACAGGACCCAGAGCTGCTCAAGGGGATATCTTATATTGGTGAAAACGTGAACGAAAAGAGCTTTCCTATCAGCTCATCCCCAGTTGATTGAAACCGAACCTGTTCCCTGTTGAAAGACATTGTGGTTACTGGGGTGTGATGGGTTCCCCATGGACCTCGTAAGCTGTGTGCACACCAGGAAGCCTCCAAGCTACAAACCTACCGAGAGGCAGGAGCTGACTCTGACCCAGGACAGCAGGGACAGTCCAGGAGATCCAATTTTGTGATGCTGGCACAGGGAAGCCTCTGGACTCAGGCAATCATATCAGCATGTGCTCAAGTCAAAGGCAGCAGGCCTTTAAGTTAAGCATATCTCAAAAGTTTGTCTGTGTTTCAGGGCACCAGTGACTTCAGCTTGTTGTTCTCCATTGCGTTTTTCTCTGGATTTGCTGAGATCACGCTACATTTCATATTTTTTAGTCCAGTCTTTGGACTGCAGCAGGACTGGGGAGGTGCAAAATTAAACCTGCCTGTGCCTCCTGAGCTGGGAGTGGGATAACTTCTGAGAGTGTGTGAAAAGGGAGATTAAACTGGGGAGAGGAGAGGGCTGCAGACTTCCCTTCCCCACTCTGCACAAGTACGTCCCAGCGATGGGCAGGGAGCGTGGGTTTGGTAGGCAGTGTGTTTAATCGCATTTTACCCCTTCTGTCTTTCCATTACTCCAGTTTTCCTATGAGAAGGGGCATAGTGCTCACTTAGTCTACCCAGACTAGTCCTGCTGTTTTGCAAATGGAGCTGGTTTGGCATCAGCAGGCAGCTGAGATTTTTATCTTTTCCTTCCCAAGTTGCTTTTTTCCCTCCTGCCTTTACCATGCAGGTGCTTGGCGCAGCCATGAGTCAGAGCCTTTGAGATGGGCTGCTTGTACCAGGCTGCCATCCAGAGGGGAAAGATACGGTGCTGGGAGTACCAGGCACTTACTGGATGGGGAAGACATACAAAAGGGATAGCTCTGGTCAGGAAATCAGAGCAGGGCTTTACATCTAGGGCAAGGAAGGGTTTTGAAAGGGGTCAGATGTTTAAAGTAATTTTCAAGATCCTGATGGCTTGAACCAAACCCCTGTTCCAGAATCCTTTCTGATGAAATTCCAGATCATGAGCAGCAGCAAAATTTGCAAATGAAAAGAAACAATAATAATTTCTGTACGTGACACTTGTCATTGGAAGATTTCAAGCACCTCACCCTCTGAATTTTTACAGCTCTGCTCTCCCTGCTTCTGGGCTAATAACTCAGCCTCTGGCCACAAACTTGAGCCTTTCCATCTGCAGGACTCCAGACCTAACCCCAAACTGTGTCACTCGAGCCTTTCTGGGGCAGAGATGGACGAAACTTCAAACAGGACATAAAGCAGCTATTACCTGTTGTTTGAGGCAAGGCCTGTCTGGTGTCTGCAGGTACACTGGATCCCCAAACTCTCAAACCCTGTTACTCAATTGCCATCGGCGAGTAAGATGAATACACTCTAACAGGACAGACACACCTATGTGATCAGTACCTATTAGCTTTTTCCACCCATGGGTTGTGTGTAGGTATGCATATATAGACACATCTGTGCACACATTCAGGACCTTTTCAGTGACTACATATCAATATATGCAAGTGTACCTATTATATACAAATATAGAGACAGTGTGCTGCTCTCTACGTAAATTTTTGCTAGGTCTTCCTTTTGCAGTGTGATCAATAACAGTTCTGGTGCAGAAGGTGAGCAAAGTGCCTTGTTAAACTAATAATTGCACAGGAACCAAATCCTTTCTAATAAAATCTTTTAAAACCTTTATAAAATTTCCACTCTAAGGCCAGTTTTCCTGGGAGGCCTATAATTATTGAGAGTGGAAAGAAAGGAGCATAACTAGCCTCTCTTACCAGCCGCCCAATAGACACTAAAATGGGGCCGCACCGAGAAGGTGGCCCCTGTGGAGTTTCTTGATTGAGACACAAACCTGTAGGCTTGCGCTGTCCATCTCCCGGCAGGGTTTATAATTAAAGCTGTATTGCTGTTTATATTCCAGCAGCACCTGTAAGACCCACTGCACAAGGTGCTGTGCAAACAGAGAGACAGCAGGCTTGCTGCAAAGGATTTACAACCGTAATAGATAAAGTGCGCTGGGGTGGGGGGGGTGGCTGTGGAGAGGGGTGAGGAGGAAGAAGGACAGTGAGTCTTTCAAGGTTGTGTGTTAAGAGAAAACAGAAGTCAGGGGCCTGATTGCCAAGCAGCTGCCACTCTCTGCCATACTGCCTCTCAAATTTAGTCTCCAAGAAACACGCGTGTGGCTTGACCTAGGCACATTCACATTATATTTGTGCATGCGATCACACTATGGGGCAGAAGTGATGCCTCTTAGCTGCAGCCGAGGTTTTTGGTATCCTGTCAGGTCCCGTTTGACTGTAGGAATCCCTTCAGCGATGCACGTTTAGAATGGACTCTGCTGCTGGAAACTCCCGTACACCGGGTGCAGCTCTGAGGCAGGTCTCCCCGCGGTGCGCTGGGGCTGGGGAAGGGCAGCTGCTCCGTACCGCGATTGCTGCAGCAGAGGTCTTGCTCCCGGCCAGCAAGTCAAAGGCAAATTTGGGATGTCTGCGTCTGTGGCTCATGCAAGCGAAGGACAGCACTGAAGGATGCTGACGCAGTCTGGGAGTGCTGGAGGGGAGGAACCCAGCAGGCTGAGGGTAACAGATGGGCATCTTGTACAGCAAATCCCATCGCAGTGGGTGCTGTGAGGATCACTCCCAGCCGGAGCAGCCAGGAAAGCATGCCAGTGCCTTGTTCACTGCAGCACCCTGCCTGCTCCCAGTGTGAAAAGGCCGATGACCTTGTAAATGAGGCACCATCTTCTCTGGAGAGGCCGTTGTTTCTGCCAGGCTTTTGGTTAGCTTCAGTGCTGTCCATCCTAAGCAGCTTTAGTAATACAGGGAAGAAAGGCAGGAAACAAGAAAGTTAGTAAGTCGTGGGCTGTGTTTGGCTAAACAGTGTCTTCAGGCTTCAAAACTAATGCATGTGGAAGGGGGTGTTATGTAGGGACACTCAGCTTCCTTCCTCCGAGTTAATTAACCTCCTTCACCTCCGTGCTGTTATAGACACAAGCAGTTCTACCGCATATGTCAAGGGCATAATTAGCACAGACTGAGCAAACCACACACACAGAATGGAAGCGTGCCTGCAAGATGGACAAAAGTGAAAGCCAGGCATCGGCAGGGATGGTGAGCCACGGCACAGTTGACCAAGTATGGCAGGAGCACATCGGAGCTGCTGGAGGGAAAGATAAGGGCTGCCCCTTTCAGTTAGCAGGATGACAGATCCTCAGGTGACTCTTCTCCATCTTACAGTAGAAAGTGTCCACCCTCCCTGCCACCTCGGCATCTCTGCCCAGCCCTGAGCCCCCACACCTCTGCAGCCAGCACCCCAGACCCCATCTCCCCTCTGGTAACCTTGGTTCCATAGTCCCATCTCTTAGGATGATGACATCTCTGCTGTCATGAAAATGAACCCCCTTGGCAGGGAAGGCTGAGGTGGAGCCCAGCAGTGTTTCACTGATAGAGGGAAATTGTATTGCCTGCGGGCAGGTCTGCAAGGATCCCTGTGAAGGTGCCCGCCATTGTTCGCACAGCTCATTTCATGGTCCTTCGCTCCTCAGTCTCAATGGATCCTTCCATGCCTGCTGATCAACTCCATCCATGCTGGTTCCTCTTCATCCTTCCACTTTGCTTATTAGGTTCTCCTGTTACATCTCACTTGTCATATATATTGCAAGCAGCCTGGGGCAACCCTGCTCCATGACCAAAGATCCCCAGTGCTACTGTCAGGCAGATCCCTGTGAATGGAGGGTGTGAGAGGAGCAAAACAGCGAAGGCTAATGATCCCCTGTAAGGCCTCACCTCTTCTGCAGCTCCCAGCTTCTGACATTGCCTCCTCCATTCTCCCCAGACTCACAAAACACACATGCAAAACATTCCCAATTGTTAAATGTTGCTGTTTTAGAGAAACATAGTGCTTGTTCCAGCTGCAGGCACTAAATCATCCCTCTCCCCTGGACGTGTGCTGAGGAAGTAACGCCAGTGATGAATGGGGCTGTCCATATTTACACTGGGAGCAGAACAGCTGTGTGAATCTCACTGTGCAATGAGTAGTCTGTGCAAACTCGGCATCCCCCTTGCTTCCTCCCCCACCGCTTGGTGACAGTGACTGATTGTCCACTTTTGCAGAGTACTGCCCAGCAGCATGCATGACTCCCAGCACCTCTTGAAAGTGAGGAAGGGGGGAACCTAACCCTCAAGTCATCAGAGTTGCTTTATTTCTTTGGTGAGTCTTATTTCCTGTGATGACTTCGCAAACAAGCAGGCCACAGAAATAAAAGAGAAGTCCTGGTGAATTGGAAGTGAGAGGGGGGAGGAGAAAGGGTAGCCTGGCTTTTTCTTGCAAGGAACTGCATCCAAGATGTTGAGCACCTGCAGCACTTTTCATCCTTCATACAAATGCTCAGGGTAAATATTAATGCCAATATGCTCCGTGTAATCAGACTGCAGTTCTCTGCATAGAGCTCTTGGACTGGGAGGTTTAAGGAGAGCTTAAAATGTTGGCAAGACTTAAGCAATGTATAGGCAACCAACATAGGCTTCCCACACCCTTCCCCCACTGTTTCGTGCCTGCCTTCGCTGCTACCTTCACTTGGTGGCCCAATCTCAGCCCTAGGTAGAAGGAAATATTTTGTTCTTCCACCAGATCTCTATGCAATCCTGCCACTGAACTTGACTCCTTCCAAGCAGACTCCCGTACTTATGGATCTGCCCATTTTCCCCATAACCTGTATCCCTGTAACCCAGCAGGAAAGTTTCCAGAGATAACCATGATCTGTCAGGGGCTTCATTGTAATTAACACATCTCAGCAGAATGCTTCGCTTTCACCAAATCAACATATTCTGAGAGGAAAAACATGAGAGTCCCAAATCAGTCAGAACATTTCTGATTGGCTCTCCATTATACTCCTTAGCTGATGGAGAAATGCTGGGTACAAGCAACAGAATTATGGAGAAGGGAATAAGCTGTAGGGTTGTCTACCTCACACATACCTGGAAGTGAAACAAGAAGCTAAAGAAGGAAAGATGCATAGATATGACTTTGATACCTTCATCCAGCACTTTACACAAAAAGACTTAAATTATAGCAGTAGGACGGGTGGCTCCACTGCACAGAGAAGAGGACTCCTGACAGTGTGTATGAAGAAAGGCACTCGGCACTGTGGTTTGGAGAGATGACGCTGTGTGAGGCTCTTACCTGCTCTAAGTAGACCCAGGTGAAGAGGAGAAGAGGAATAATTACTGGCCCCATTTGTATAGACTGCTCCTGTAGCAGACCAGAGGAAGGGTTACCTCGAGATCCCAAACTTGGCATAGGTTCCCTTGAGGCAGGGTTTAGCCCACAGCTACCATCCACACCTGGAGTCAGTCCGATCCAGCCCAGCACAAGCTGGAGATGGACTAAGATTCAGGGCTCAGGTCTGAAACACATCTCCTCCCCACCACCACGGGCTGGGTTAATCGCTGAAGGGGGGAAAGAAAGAACTGCAAATGGAAAATGGCATTTTCAATCTGCTGGAGTGTCTGGGGAGAGGGAACGAAGGTAGACTCGAGGAAAGGCGATGAGAAGAATGGCAGGGAGCTGGGAATGGCTCCTTGCCTTATTCCTATGCTGCTCCACTCCACACTCAGATAAAGTGGTCCCTTCTCTCCAGCCTTCTCCTTTCTAGTCACACACTCAGTTGGTTAATTCTCTCCTCGTCGAGATCAGAGATTAGATAGAGCCTGGATTTATAGCTAGTGAAAATAAAAAGAGCTGCTCCTATCAAGGATTCAAATGATTAAATATCCCACCATAGAAATACTTTTAACTTCACTTACAGTACAATTTCACTTACACGCTGATGCAGTTGACAGCGCTAACAAAAGCTGCTTGAGTAATATGGGGTCTGAAGAGAGAGAGAAAGAAGCTGGAGGAGAGAATGAGAACAAGGGATAGGGACAGAAATGGAGAGAGAAAGAGAGATATGGGATTAGATAGTGAGATGCAAAGAGAGGAGAGGAAAGGAAAGGCAGGAAAAGGGAAGGAAAGGAGGAGGTTGGCTCTCTCTGCCTGCACAATTAAAAGTACAAGAGCTAAACCAATTAAACAGTGAAAGGAAAGCAAAGGATTAAATGAAGAGCTATGTAAAACAGCTCCTCTAATCCAGCTCATTTACTGCTCTTTATTCTCCATTTCCCTCTCATGTTGATCCTCAGATTCAACAACGCCAGACCCGTAGTGCCTCGTGCCTCGCACACGCAGGGTCCTGCTGGCATGGTGGCATGCCCCATTCGCTCCTCCTCCGCCCCTGCCCCTGCCTGGTGCCGGCCGGCGTGGGGGACGGCAGCAGTGGGTGATCACAGCATTGGCCTGGGGATGCTCCCGGGCCGGCGAACGAGCCGGTACCGAGTTTTGGTCGCACCCGTGGTTAGACTGCTCCTGCTCTCCAGCCAAACTCACTTAAGGACAACCTCAGCAATGCACTGAGAGCTTTTCTGTGAAATGGGACTGTCCTTCTCTCCCATCATTACCATCAGATCAGAGAAGGGACTGTTCTCTCCCGCTGCTGCTTCGGAGACCCATTTTGACAAAGCCTCTGGGCTGCTGTGGTGGTACAAAGGACAAAGAGGAATTTTCAGGGCAGTTTCTCTCCCGCCTTCTCTGTGGCTCCTCTTTTCCCTCCTTCCCTTTCTTTTCATGGATTTACAGACCGAGGAGCCATGAGGTCCGGGGCGGACGCAGCCCCAGTGTGCACAGGAGAGCTGCACCTCTCACCCGGTGCACATCGTACCAGGGGCTGCAGGCAGCAGCGTGGGAAGCAGTGTTTCCACTCCCTGCACCCCACCTCCTCCGTGCCCTGCCGATCTGGGATCCACCACAGCTCCTCACACCAGCTGTGTGGGTCGGGGAGTCCTGCAGAAACTGTGGCAGTTATGGGGAAAGTGACTGGTGGCAAAAATGCAACAAACAGGAGATTGATGGGGACTAACACTACTTACCCACCTTCTCCTTTTCCCCTCTCTCCATTTGCCTGATGTCCAAGAACGATTGTTTCTTTTCTGGTTACTTCTTACAGTTTTGATCTCAGCCTCAGGGAGAGCAGAGGGATGGCACAGCAAGTCATCTGGGGAAGGACTTGAGTGTTGGGGGAAAGCGTGGCCCCCCAGAGGAGGTTATCTGTGCCCGGTCACTGTCTGCAGGGATGCTGCGCTATTTGGAAATGACTTTTTTTCCCCTTCAGCACTCCAGAGCTACAGACCATTTGAATTCACCCTCTCTTCCTTTTCAGGAGACAGAAAGGCCCCAGCCGTACTTGAAATGAGACAGATGCTTATGGAATTGTGGTTTTAAAAGCATTTTTCAGTTGAGTTCTTTCCTTTTCTACACAGAGCAGTCCAATGTGAGCTGACTAATAAATGCATTATCTTTTTTTTTTTCCTTTCCTAGGAGGGTTTGATATGGCAGCTCCATAGATCAGCCTGGTCTCCAGGGATATTTCTGCCCTAAACAAAATGGAAATTGTCTGCCCCCTCGCAAGCCCTCAGTGACTCATACAATAAAGAGAACCCATAAATATTTGGGTAATTACAGTCCGTTCACCTAAATTCCATAAGAGGCAGAGCACTTTCTCACTTCTTGTCCTTAAACAGCTGTCGCGTGTTGCTGTTTGCTGCCTGCGTGTTGCCATAAGCACCCGATTCCCCCTTAATGGTCAGCTTCCAGGTAGCGTGCATTCAACTCTGCATAAGTAGTTAGCAAAGGTTGGGAACGCTTCATAGCAAAAGGATGAGAAGTTGTGCAATGAATAGTAAGTTAGATACTGCATCGCTTTATACACGGCACACATAGAGCCGGTGCTTTTTGTCTAATGCCCTGTCATGGGTCACCAAGACCACGCTGCAGCCACCTCCTCGACATGGAGATCAGAGGACCCCCGCACCTGGAGCAAGCATTTGCTGAAATCTGCTGTAGCCAGACTCTCCAGTGCAGTGACAGTCCTAGAGATTAATACACTTTGTAATGTTACTATTACTGTCTTGTTGTTAATATTTTACTGCTTGTTGTCACCACTCTATGAGGCAGATCCAGCTATACATATATCTGATCTGGGTGGTCTACAGTCCTTTGTACGTTCCCTGGAATGGTTACACCAGGCTCATGTTACAGCTATTTGATGCTGCATAAAATTACCAGAAAGACAAAAGTGGAGAACATATATTTTAAAAAGAGTGATTCAGTGAAGGTTTGGGCTGCTATTTCCTTCCCTCCCTCCCTGCCTCATCAGCTCAGGGCAAATTACAGGGTGTGCAAGAACACTTTTAAAACCCCTCCTTGAAATTAGCATGTCTGGAGCAGCACTGTCTGCACGCCCCAGCAGCCTGCCTTTTCTCAGTAGCTCATCTCTGCTATTTGATGACCTCTTGCAGTGCAGCTGATGGCCACAGTGACAGGAGGGCCACAGGTTTCCTTTTGCCCAACCCAAGGCAGTCAAAGAGACATGGAGTGGATTTGCATAAAGTGTCTTTCTTTCTTGACTTTCTGACGATCTTCCGAAGAGCACCTCCACTGTGAGAAAACTGGGCATCGTTGGCTTGCTCAGACCACGTGTGTCCGGCAAGCAGAGAAGTCACGCTACTCCTGCCAGAGGGAGGGATGGAGAGGTCTACAGAAATGCGTGTGGTCTGGACTGCAGAGGGGAGCTCTCCAAGGAGCTGGTGACTGGCAACGCCAGCGTGGGAATGAAGAGCTGTTAAGCTAGAGGAACCCATCAAGGGCAGCCTCCTGCCTCCAGACACAACCAGGCCCAGCTACCTCCAGAGAAGGTTTGAGCAACCCTAGAGCCTGGTATCAGACCTTGTCAGTCACAAAACTTTTTATTTCAACTTGCTGTTTTATCGAGTGCTTAATTTTTTCTATTTTTCACCCCTCGCCTTTTCCTTCTGCTACTTAAAATTTGTTTCTTTCCTTGCTATGGGTGACGGTGCTTCTAATCAGCACTTCCCTTGTCTAATTGCCTCATTGCGAGCTTCTCCCTGAACCTGTCAGACACAAACTCACACTTCTTGCCTTACTTGTCAGAAGAAAAATTGTTCTTTTAAATGTGTCTGGGAGAGGCACAAGGACATTGAATACTCCAGGGAGAGAGAAGGATGGAGGAGTGACTGACTGCAGTTACTCATTACATGGTGTTTCTAAAAGCTCCCCCCAATTTACCTGGAGATACACAAACATAGAAAAAAGAAAATTCTCTGTCTCAAAGACATCACAGTCCATAATATGTTGACACTGAAAAATCCCTGCGGAAGTTATACCTGTTGTGATTACAGCAGAGGATGAGTGGATTACTCGGTGAAACAAACCATCCATGGCAGAAGGGATTATTTTGCATGTTAGAGGAAGATTTGAGGACTTTAAATACTAATACCCCATTTATGATTAATGCATCTATTGCATAGGAACCTGCTTGCTGACCTATTTGCTGCCTGTCTCAATCACGTCAGATGTGCTAGTAGAGAAAAAAGTTTCTATGTTTCTGCTGTACCAGTGTTGCATTCATGTAAGAAATTTCTGTCCTGTTCATAACTGAGCAGAGCTCTGAGTTTTACCTCCCACATTCTAGTCCTCTGTTATCCACCTAAATTAGATTATTTGTGAAGCACTTTGACGTTCACCCCTGGTGATAGCAGAGGAGTCTTTCAGGCCAAGGTATTTGTGGTTGTCATCCTATCTCCTGATAAGAAGATAACAGTGTTCTTCCAGCCACTGACACATTAGCTTTAGCAAAGGCTAGCAGAAAGATAGAGCGGGGTTAGATGTTTGTGTACCTCAGCTTAGCGTTTCCTTGGTAAGATAAATGATGACCTTGGTCTTACCTCCACCTGCTTTGTCTTGGACTAAGCAGGTGACAAGGCTGATGTCACATCTTCAGGTCTTGCCTGAAGTAATTTGGAGGGCTCTGACTTCATGGCAGTTATATTGGTGGCATATTGGCCTTGTCCTCTACATTTCATCCCACGAGAGCAGATTCCCTCTGTGGCACAGGACAAGCCACTTCAGACCAGGGTCCCTCTCACCTCCTCAAGTGTTAGTCAGGGAGCAAAGTTTTATTGGCAGTAAATAATCTCCTTGTGCTTCTGTGCCTTGTGTACAAGTGAAGACATCACAACTGTTTCCTTTTCCAGTTTTGCCTTTGTGTTTTGGAGGGTTTTTTTGGGATGGGGCTTGGAGAGGTCCCCATGGCAGTGCTGCTTGCTTGCTCTTCACAACACTGGCAGGAGAAAGTGTCCAGGAGCTGGCTTACGTCTGGCATTAGTCTGTCCTTGCTGTCTCTCTCACAGGCCAGCTTTGAAGAAGTTTCCCCAAGTCCTCCTCTGCCTGCCCAGGGTTTCATTGCTTATGATGGGCTGCAGAGCTGGGAGTGCTGGCTTCTGGCAGGTGAGCTGGTTGCAGAGCAGCTGTGACCTCCTGGTGAAGCAAAAGCACAGAGATATTAGCAGGGCACAATTAGAGGGCGGAGTGGAGAGGGGGAGAGATTGACTGTGGGCCACTGCTAAGTATTTTACCTGTCAAAAAATTACTTTAACCTGCACATTTAGGCTATAAAAATATTTCTTCAATCAACGCAAGATCTGCTATTCACAAGGACAAAGCTAAGGCAGCATCTTCTCCTTGTCTCAGAAAATTAATTTAAAATAAAAAATGTGGATAATTCAATAGCAGGAGAGGAGAGAGAGAAAGAAAACCATGCCTGTGCATGGTGTGTAGTCCCTGCCCCTCATGCCTCTGCATTGCAATGGAGATATGGTATAGCTCTTTTTTCTAGGAGCAAAATGTATGCATCTATGACTTAAAGCCCAATTAAAAGCTCCCAAAGTCGATGGCGGTCTCAAGAGAGATGTTTCTTTAAACCACGTTCTGTACTGATTCACTGCTCCCTTCCCGGGACGGTACCCAACAGTCTCCATCTCACTGTGCACAAGAACACCTGTCCTCAACCCCACACATCCCGTGAGAGCCCAGCCACCGGCGCGGGGGCTGCACCAAACCGTCTGCACTCCAGGTCACCTCCGGGGCTGAGATTTTTGCCTAGCTCCCGTGCGGTTCCTCCAGATTTATGCTAAGTAAAACAGAACTGATTTTGGCCCTTTTTTTTATTAGGCCAATCATTCTTTTTCTACACTTTTCAAATCCCTTGCTGTCAGAATGTAGGATACAAATGACTCAACATATGCATTTCATGTCATTTGTGAATCATTAGGCCTCACTTAAGAGGGTTTGCATCACTCCATGCTCATCTTCGTAATCCTAGCCTAATTCTGGGCTTTGGCCAAATAGCGTTCAGGCTTCACTTCTTTTCCTTTACCTTCAGCTCTTTATGTGTCATTGAGTTATGCAGGCACCTTCCACTGGGATGAATTGGAAATACACAATGGAAAATGCAGTTTCTCAAAGGAAAAATTTACATTTACTGAAGTTTGTTTGTTTATTTTAAAAATCAACATGCAAGATATAGTTTTGGCCAGAATAAGACTGATTAAAAATAGAAATATGGCTCAAATATTTCAATTTTCTAAATGTTTTGCTTGAAAACAATGCAACAAAATACTAAACATATTTTACTTATGACACACTAAACTCTGCCGCATAAAAATTTTAAGATGGACACCTATTCTCCTTTAACAGCTAGGCTCTCTGGAGAAGAATTCCTCTTGTACTTTTGATTCATGGTGCATCAGGATCATTACAGGACTCCAGGATATTTTTGGATATGCTCTTTGGAATTCTGTTATCCCTATTTTTGCAGCAAGCTGGTGCTACTACAACTCCAGCAAGGAACACATCACCAAAGACAAATAGGTGTTTAATACTGAACTGATCTGAAAAATTGCAGGGAAATTCAGTAAATCAAACCAAAATATTTTGATTAATTTGGAGGTTTTTTATTTTTCAAAATTGGAACTAATTGCCATGGAAATATTCAGAATAAAGTGTTCTTTCACTTTGGAACTATTTTTTTAGGTGTGCTGGTCCATAATAAATGTCCAACTAAAGTTTTCGTTGCAAGCTAGGATAAAAAGCTGGGGTAGAAATTCCAAATTCAACTCCCTGCTACCTTTTATGGTGAGAGAAAATGAATCCCAGAATCATTAAGGTTGGAAAAGACCTGTAAGATCATCAAGTCCAACCATCAACTGAGCCAGCAAAAGCAGAAACTAGAGTGAGACACTCTTCCCACACATTGATCACAGTGGGCTCATACTAGCGATGTTTAGAACAATTTTGGGCAGGTACAAAGAAGGGATCATCACTGCTTAGTTTGAGAACAAAAGAAGCACAAAGACAGTTCTGACTACTGAAAACCAGCATGACAGTGTCCAGGTTCCATCTCTCTTTACAGAGCTTTTGGCATCTCCATCTGAAGTCTGTGGCGGTGGAATAAAAAGTCTAACCCACCCCAGTGACTCCTATGAGCTATGACTGCTGTATTTTGAAGATGTGCCTAGCAAAATGCTCCTCATCTTCTTCATAGCACTCAGTGAGCCCAGGGAAACCCCAGACACCCCCGTCTTCACAGACCTTTTCACCTGGTCCCTTGTGTATTACCCATGGCACACATCCATCTTCCCACTCTGGGTACTATGACAAAGTCAAAAGGCTTCGCTATCATCAGTGGTTTTGTGGGTATTTTTTTCAGCAGTAGGATACATATTGATTTTGAACCACTCTTGTCTGCCTGAACTCTGGAGCTGGCAGTCTGGACATCATTTCAATCTGTTCAGCACTCCCAGGCGTAGGGTGCCCTCTTTTTATTTTTAAGGCATGTAATAAAGCACAAAATTAATTCCATGTCTGATTTATGCCCAAAGCCACCATTCTGTGTTCTTCCAGCTGAGATTTGATTGGATTTCATTAGATTCTTTCCCACAGAGGGAGATAATTTTCTTCAGGTTTAAGTTTGAGTGTTTCTAGGTTTGTTTGGGGTCTGGGGTTGGTTTGTTGTTGTTAAATAGTTGAAAAATGCATTCTTAGATTTGTCTGTATGGAGCTGTTCAAACACAAATAAAGAACGTGCCTTTTAAAAGTCAAAAGCACAAGTTTTTCATAGAGGAAGCCATTCTATAGTTCTTTTCCTTTACTCTTGCTATTTTTCTGCTCTCCTTTGTCATTAAAAGGTACTGCCATGAGATGCTTTTGGCACCTTTGCAACAGAACTAGCAAATTATTTACCTACCTAGATTCTTGCAGGCCTGCATTTACTAACAATTCCAGCTTAGCAGCTATCATTTTAAAAATAAACCCAAAAAAACTAGACACGCCTAGATGGGCTGGCAAATACCTACCCTACCTGATGCTTCCAGCAGGAAATAAAATATTCCCCCCTGCTCTGTTGATCCTACCTTAACAGATAGGCTTAACGATATGACTGGGAGTTAGCAAAGCCAGGTTCTGCGAGGCCAGATAACAGGCGCTGTAATACCACACATCATGTTGTCAAAGCAATAGCCTGCACCCACCCTTCATTAAACGCGTGTGGTCTGACTCTACGTCGGAGTGGGTCCTTGCTGCTCTTGATCATGTTACCCCAGCTTAAAAGGAGTCCCAGTGTGGCCCTGACAAGATGTAACACAAGAAAAGGGAAGCCAAAGAAAAAAGAAGAAAAAAGACGAAAGAGTGAGATCAGAAGAGGGCAAGCTGGGGAAATAACCAGAGGAGAAATAAAATGATGGGGAAAAAGCAACACAAGGTGATAACAGAGCTGAATTTAACTCAGACTCGACTGCTTTGCTACATAACAAGACTGAACTGTCCTTGATGTTCATATGGGCTCCACCAGCCCGAGAGAAGTGCCTGAAACATTTTTTAACACACTGCAGTTCTTTAAGGAGCCAAAAGCAGCGTGTGCCCCAGCTGGGTATGTCCTAGCCAGCAAGTTGCCTTTGCCGTAGCCCAGCCCATGCGGTGCACACTCCCACCCTGCCCGATGCAAGAAGGAATTTCATAGAAATCGACAATTTCTTTAAGGTCTGAGATCACAGCTTGCAACTAATTATAGAAATAAATAACTGGTGACTGGAGCCATCTGTTCTTTATTTGGCAATGCCTTTCTTCTTCATGAAATTAGCACACCTGCAACATACGCGTCTTCCTGAGGATGGGTCACTCTGCCCTCTAAACCGCAGACGAATTGCTGGAGCACAGGCAACCCTCTGGAGATGTTGCTGTTTATTCTCCTTCTCCTCACCCCCAGGGGAAAATAATTAATATGCTCAATTGAGTTTCATTAGTTATTCAGGTTGAGGAAAAGCAGCGACTAGGAGGTACAGTAGTAAATAGTTATTTATCACCAGGGTTTGAACCTCATTATCGGTGCGCGGGGTGGAGGGTTTGGCTCCACGGCGCTACATCCTTGCCAGCAGAGCAGGAGCCTCGCTGGGAGTTTGCACGAGCCACGGGACACATGTGCAGCGAGCAGCAGACTCTGTACGGGGAGCCCAGGGGGGGAAGCGTGGTGGCGGGAGAGTACCCCGATATTGACCCCGCTGCCCCAGGCTGGTCCCAAAGGTCTCCCGCTGCTGCAGCCTTCCTGCAGCACTCCTCCCCGCAAAAGTTTCTCGTCCCACATCAGAAGGGTGTGGGATGGACGTAACCCAAATCCAGACAATTCAACAAGAGTTTTCCCATGTCTTCAGTGGGGGTAAAGTCAGGGTGTAATGCGGGAAGTTCTATTTTTCACTCTCTTTTTCTTCCCCGCTCTCACATTTCCCTTGTTTTAATCTTTCGCATTGAGGTGTTCTGTACAACAATGATCATGGGAATGAATTTTAAAAGGATTATTAATTTTACTCTTTTTTCTTTTTTGAGTTTGACTTTTAGCTTAAGTCGAAAATATTTCAGGTCTTTAGAGCCATAATTAGACATATTGTCCTTAACCAAATGCCAGATAATTTGTACGCACTTGAGGTAAATCTTTTGCTGGAAAGGTAGGCAAATATTGAAATATGTAATGAAAAGGAAAGGAGGCATGAATAAAAAAAACCCACACAACTATTTTAAATCTTTTAAATTACTTTCTCTTCTCCCTCTCATTAGTAAATATTTTAGTTATTCTAACATTGAACAAATCCTCCTTTCGGAGCCTCTGTGTGTCTTTCTCTCTCATTAACATTCTTTTTTTTTATTTTAACAAGTCATAAAGACCTAGTTATTTTTACGATTCACATCCTACACAAGATCCAGATGCAGGGACCAGAGAGAGAGAAATAGCAGCGCGTTAATTCATTCTGGGCAGGGATTTTTTTCTTCCTACCTTTATATGAGAGGGAGTTTTCTTTTGGCTAAAAACATTCAAAGTAAGTGCAGCACTTTGGGAAATAGCACATAAAGGGACTTTAGCGGGAGGGAGAAATGAAAAAGGATGGAAAAGTCGAGCAGTGACAGAGGTAATCAAAGAATTTACAAATTATTTTTTCTGACAATGCAGACAGCTCTAGGAGGCTGCCTTCTCTTCCAAGATAAAGTCACTTGTCATTCTGTTAGAAAAAGACAAGGGATGTGTCAGGAGTTATTTGAAATGTAAAGTATTGTTTTTAGCTTCTTTTTCTCACTCATTATTGTAGTAGCAAAGTACTCTCTCTGTGCTGATGGAGAGGCTGAAATTGCAGCAGGTAAGGAGGGCTGCAGGACCAAAGGCCAGGGCTCGTATAGGCCATGGAGAAAAAAGGGAATTTGGGGACCCACAGTATTGAAGACATGGGGCAAAGGAGTAGGTTTGTAACAGGAATGGGAGGGAAATGGCGATAATCAATAGCTCTGTACTGTGGCCGTATAGAGCAGCAGGGAGGTAAGGGACACAGCTCAGCATTGGGGATCCCCTAAGTACATGGGGGCTGCACAGATAAGGAACCATCAGAAGATGCTCAAATGAACAATATCAGTGCATCCACTATTTGCCTATCACAAGGCCCCAGAGGCTCCTCTTTTTTGTCTGAGTCCTCTCTGTCTCCTCCCCCAGGCCTCCAAGGCTGGGTTTCTTTAGTGCTCTTCCTGCTATTCCTCTTCCCAGAAAACTCCTTGGTGAAGTTTCCCCTCTCTTCACCAGTATTGCTTGGAAGCATCACATGAATGCAAAGTGCAGCACAGTCACAAAACAGCATTGTTCTGTATAGCTGTTTTTTCTTCCCACGTGCCCTGACCATTGCAGAGTAATCCCGCTACCTGAACAAAAATCCCCAAATTCTTTCTCTGGCCACCTCAGATACTCCACCTGCCTTCTCCTCCCCAGCCCAGTCCCCCCTTCTCCCAGTGCAAAGGAAGTTTCAAACCAACTTTATATTCAATGCCAGCCTGCTGCAAACCCCGGCTGCTGCAGAAACGCTGCTGATAGACTCTGAAGCCCAATGGCACAAGAAACTCCAGGCCCTGGAAAAGTTGGTTTCCAGCTCCCCCTGGGGAACACACTCCCTGCTATTCCGTGGATGGCAGCAAGGCTTACCCAGGCAGGCAGTGCTTTGATGTTCACAGCTATCCCAGCTTTCCTTCTTTAGCCTCTCCCTGTAATGGCTGCAGTTAGCAAAATAACACCGGTGGCAGATAGGCATCTGGTAACCCATGGCAACCAAGTTCCTTTAGAAAATGGTCTTCCAGTAATTTCATAAATCAACAGGCTTTTTTTTTGTCATTGTTGGACATTGGAAAAAGAGAGGACAAGAGACTAGAGAAAGGCACCAGGTGTGTTTGTGTACACACACGTGTCCCTGCGAATGTGGACGGGTACCATAGGCACCTCTGCATGCTGCAGAGAGGGATGCTCGGCTGCATCCGCAGGTCGGACAACATGGGCTTGCGCATCTGTGGCTGCCTTTCTCTTTCCACCCCATTGCTCCACCCAAGATCTAGGAGTTTGGCTATCCGACCAGCAATTTCTTCCAAATCTCACCACAGCAATGGCAGGCAACTGCTAAAAACACAGTTACAGAATCAGGCCAACAGATGAGATTAGATAGATGTATAGACAGGATGGCAGACACTGAGACGGGTATTTGTGCAAGTTGCTGTTACAAGATGAGGTTGATTATATTCCATTCTGGATTTGATTAAATTGCAGAAGTAGACAGACCAGCAGAAATGAGCTGCCTGGTAGAGCAGGACATTTAACTAAAGGTCAGACAAAATCGCCCTGGAAACTGGTAGGTACAGCAAAGTGTGGAGGTGGAGGTGGAGCTGTTAGGGCCGGTTTCTGTTGAGAGACAGAAAGCGAGTTTAATTGCTAGAATTTTTGAAAGCTTTGCACATGCCTCCCCCCAAAAGTGCCCACATAAGCACACCCATATGGCAGCATGCACATCGCAGTGCTCACCTTACAGCGCAGGGATACCACGCCAGCAACCCAAATCCTCAATGCACAGCCACAAACACCCCAAACCCTCACTGCATGGCCACAAGCATCCCCTGCTGACCATCCCTCGAGGTATCCAGCTGACCTGAACCACGGCGGATGGAAAGCACAATCTTCCACTCCTGCCCTCCACTTCTGGGATGGCAAATCCAGCCAACAGCCTCGCACCAGGGAAATACTCTCCTGTTCATAAATGAAAGCAATCAACAAAGCCAGAACTGCAGGGGAACTGACATTCACAGGCTGTGTTGACAGCATCTGTTTTATTTTTTCATATACACTTTTTCCCCCTCTAAATTAACTTTTCCTTTAAATACATTTTTCCAGCAGGCGAAATAATTGGATTTTTCTTTGTTAAAAGAAGGAACATAAATTACTCCTGTTGGGTGCAGATTAGGTTACGGGATTTCTTTTCTTCTGTCACTGTCAATGCCCCAGTGTCAGAGAGCTTTAATATTTAATGCATTCCTAATTAGTCTCCATTGGCCCAGGGCACTTAACAAAACCTGACACCAACCATCGAGTCAAGTTCATTTAGAGAGCACAATTACCCAACCATCATTTCCATACTGCAGCTGGATTACCCATGAAATTCCCTTCCCAACCTCCATCCTTGCTCCCACCTTCCCACAGTCGCAAGTTAATTACAAAAAAGAAAGAGGGTTTTATTCCAGTGACAGAAAATACAAATTATCTCATTTGGTCAGGGCAATGACATTTCCAAGACTCCTTTAATCGCTAGGAAGTTCCTCTGCATTGAACGGCATTTACCGAAGGATATTGCTGCTTGTGTCACTCTGCTGCCTTGATGCCTTGTTGCTTTGCATGCTCCAAAGATCTGAAGTTCATGCTTTCCCAACGCACAGGCTGATCATCTGGGAAAGGAGGAAAAAAAGCATCTGGAAAGGAAAATAAAATAAAACTTTAAATAACAATTATTTGCCCAGGGAGATTTAGCCTTCAATCAGCAGGCATGATAGGGCACGTGCAGGGATTAGTTGGTGGTGATAGATGGCAGAGACAGCAATAATGATCCGGAGAATGAGCCTTACAAAGAACCCTGTGGTGAAGGGAGAGCCCAGCTTCACTGAGCTGGAAGCTGAGCCAAAGCACAAGATATCCACGCTCTCCAGCTGCTGGGACCGAACCCTGGTGTCACCAGGTGCAGTTCTTGATAAATCCAAGAGAAACAAGCTCTGAAGCGCTGTCTGGAAGCACCGACCTTTCGCTGTGGACTCTAGGGACACTAGCAATGCAAAGTTCAGCTTCATGAATTCCCATCTAGAGAAAGACTTTGGCTCTTTGCCCCAAAGAGCCCTGGGTATAACCGAGCTGGGCAAAAAAAGGAAGCGAAGAAATGCACTGGGACTTCACTATTCTGGAGCGCAATAACCCAAACTCCACCAGCCAAACACTAACCTCCTCTGGTGCCAGCTCTTGTTGCCACTACAAATGTCTCTGTATGGCAGACTTGGGCTAAATATTGTTATTTAAGTGACAAAAATGCTATGAACTGAATCTTTTTTGGATGTTAATAACACTGAAACCAAACTGCTTTGTGGGGATGCATCGGCTTGACCTTCATTTTCAAAGAATAACCACAGGAGCCTTCTCACGGTTAATATCAACAATTACAGAAAAAATAATATCTGTAAAATCTGTCATCCCGTGACTAATTTCAATGACAATAACAAATGCAAAATGTATGTCACATGCTGAAGAGTAATTTTATTTGAAACCTTAAAAAATGGTCAGTTAAAAAAATATAAAATATGAATTAATTAAAAATTGACATCAGTTTCCTCCTCATACTTTCCACGTTGCTCATCGAGGATGAAACCTACCAAATAGCATACTTCGCTAAACATTTAAAAGTTTCACAATGCCAAATTTTAAATTGCACAGTCAATTGCAACATTTGCAACTGAACCTTTATGCACAAATCACGGAGTGTTGCTGCTCTTCGTGCGTGGGTTGCCTGAAACTGCAATTGGCGTAGTTTGAAATGTTTGATCCAAGCTCTTTTACTTCAATGGAAATTTCTTCTCACCAGTGCCATGCAAATATTTTTGGTTTTTTTCCCAAGAAGAATCACCCAGCTCTGCTATCTATCTGTATCTGTTCAATATTCAGGAAATAAATCCCTGCACAGTTTCTAAAACTTCTTAAACCAAGCACTGAGAAAGCCCATTCCATGAAATTACGACATTTCTCTTCGGTGAGTGAGAAATAACCACTTGTTGTTGATCCTGTGTATGCACCTTCCTCCTCCTCATGCAAAGAGGCAGCAACTGAAGGGTTAATCTGGAATATTAACTTGTTAGGCTGTTGATCTGCCCTGAGGCCATCGGGAGCTTAAATAGCCAACAGTTAATTAAAAATAAACTGACACTTTACTTTAAGGATAGTTTTAATAACCATTTATAAATGTTACATTAAAAATTCATGCACTGTTATCAACTCCTGCTAAGGATTTACAGCACAATGGAGGTGTTATGAATGTTTTATAGCTTCTGTGGAAAACCTCTTCCTGAACAGATATTTTCAGAGGTCTATATGTCTTTCCAGGGCTGCATCATACGTACCTGAGACAACAGCAGCATGGCAAATACAAGCAGCTTCCCAAGATGCTAGGGCAAAAGTTTAGACTTTGCTCTCCGACACATATGGCCAACATATCAGAGGCCTCAAATATCTCCAGAAAGTGTTAAAAAACGCTTCCTGATTTCTACTCTAAAGCAGCCCATTCAGCCATGGTCTTTAGGAACAGCTACACATAGCTTCCCCGTGTGATGCACAGATCGGATCAGTTTTCTCAGTCGGTACGTCATAACCCCCAGGAGGGTCACGATAAACAGTCGGGGGCCTCCAGAAGTGCGGAAAATATGATTACAATCTAGAGCAGAGAAAACAATCTAATGCTCCAGAGTAATCTTCATCAGCCTCTCCAAATGCATACACACACAAGCAAACACGCTCACAAACACATCCGCCTAAACACAAACACATACTCGCTGTGCATGTATATAAGCTTATCACGGGTAAATTTTTTACTCCTGTTTGCAGCTGAGGAGAGGCAGAAAAACTGTTGTGCTTTGAATAAGCAGTCTTTGACCTGGAAAGCACTGAGAAACTCTAAGCCATGCTGTTGAGTCAGGGCTCCCGGGTCCTCCCTTCCTGCATGGCTGTGGTTGCGGTGTGAGATCTTACCTTCCCGGAGCCTTCCCCTCCCCATCCGTCAGGAGGGATGATAATCCTTCACATTCATAGTGGGCTTGTATAGATAAACCCATTAATGTGTGGGAGGTGGCAAGATACTACAACGATAACTGCTACCAAAAAGATTATAGAGAAATTGAAAGTCTTACTGTCATTATTAGCCATTTCGAAATGAGCTTCCTTTGACAATGTTGCTGCCCCTTTTGTTTTAATTCTCTGCAAACACTGCATGATTGAAGCTGGCTGTCTACATGCTTATGGAAAACAAATTTAAGCTTGTGGTTACCTGCTTATCTGTGCTACTTGTAGCTCATTCTGTGCATCGCGCTGAAAGTGATATTAAGCAGGTGAGATGCTGTGTGCTGGAAGAAGGGAAATCTGGCTGCCAAGGCCCTGCGTGGCACTCAGGCGCAGAAGTGATTAAATCCGCAAGGTGAGGGCCTGACCACCTCCTTTGTACTTAGTACCATCCACGCAAACACAGGTCCTCGCTGTGTATGCACCGATGGAGAACAACCTTCAGACTCTGCAGCCAGCCACCAATCAAACTGGCATTAACCTTGCTTGCTTTTTCCTCTTTTTTTTTTTTTTTCCTGTTTTGCTGTGGTTTAGAGGAAAGGTTCTGTGAGCATTGGCTGCAGAGCCTGGCAAGAAAAAGGTTAAAAATTAATGAAAAATTCTTGGTGTCAGGCAGGTGCCAACCTCTAATTAGGGTAATTGATAATACAATGTTTGCAGGTAACAGAAGCCCTCAGGCTGCTGTGCAAACACCCCTGAAGAGGAGATAAAGATGAAGTAGGCATTTGCCCAGGTTCACCTCATCAAATTTGCACCTTAAAAGCAGCCAAACCAATGCTGGATTTTATTCTCCTGCCTACAGCTGAGGTAGATTCCTGGCAGGATATCCCAAGCACCCCCTTCTCCTCACTCCCTTTCCAGAAAGGGCAGGGTGGAGGGGCAGCATCCTCGGAGGCCAAAGCTACGCAAATGTAAAACCTCTCTGAGCTGCAGGAAAGTCTGGGCCTGAACATGTCACCTATAAAGGCACGCGATAGGGTTAAGGCATGGCCCCTGCTATCCAGCTGCTCTGTGCACAGCCAGCCCGGCGTGCGTCCACGCTCCCCAAAGCTCACAGGGGCTCACAGCCAGCAGCCCGTGCAGGGCACTGGGCTGGACCTAACCCCTGTCAAAGGGGATGAGAAAACTCGGGGTGATCTTAGTGGGGGACAGGCACAGAGATCCTTCAAAATGTTGTCCTGTCCATCCTGCATTCCCACTTGCTCTTCCTCTGCGCTGTTCTCGGAATTATTTTCATTCAGGGCAACTTCTCCTCTTTTCCCTCCAGTGACGACAGTTTTGTTCTGATGGAGTCGTGAGGTTCACTAAATATAGTGAAGGGCTGTTTCTGCAAGGACTTCAAAAAGCTTGTTTCATTTCCTTGATTCCTTTCATCCTTTGTTGTCCCTGGTTGTGTTGGGCTCCCAACTGCTACCCAGCCTTATCTGCTCAAATTTCTGCTGAGGACTTGGAGGCAACACAGTCAAAATCCACATGTGATACCCAATCTGAAAGCTGCTATTCCCCAGCTCAGACAAATGAACAGAAGCTCAAAGGGACTTCACATGCACGCGCGCACACACACACACGTGCAACTGCCTGTGGATGCCGCTGTCGCACGCTCTGAAAGAGTTTCATCTGAAGATACAGGAGCATCATATGTGCATGGACATGCAGAGGATGCACATCCCACGTGCATGCACTCAGGGGCTTCCAGCTGCTTGAGTCCACCCTCACCCACACTCAGAGAAGGACCTTTTGGGCACGCTGAGCACTAGCAAGCGTCTTTGTGCCCCCTCTGCACACAGAGAGCTCTTGGACACGCTGCAAAGCACCTTCTCTCTGCAAGCCCCCGTTTCAGCGTGCACGCATTAGTCTCGCTGCTTTTAGCACTGCCTGCCCTTGCAGACCAGTCACCCACTTCCACACGGCACACTGCAAGAGCCCTACAACACCCATGCACACAATGCTGTGCATTTTTCACACACACACACACACACCCTCCACTTCTTTATGAGCACAGAAAAGGGAAAAAAAGAGAAAGAACACCCACACCCACCCCCCCCCAACATTGCTTTGTTCGGATTGTAACTGGGACAGGACATCCCATCCCTCCCCAGGGCTATCCCCAGCCTTGTAGTTATTGCTCAGCTCCTGGAAATTTTATTGAAGGAATGTGCCTCTTCAAGCACCCCATTCTTGCTCCAACTATACTATAGCTGCTGTGAGCCAGGAAAAACTGGTGTTTTATGGATCCAATTTGCAGTTTTACACCAGATCCTGAGAAACTTGATGCCTGCACATCCGCCATCAAACCCAGACCGCTGGTAAGCCTATATACATGCACGGATGCAAGCAGTGATGAAGGGCCTTTCTCACACAGAAGAACGCGTACTCCGCAGCATTCGGAGCCCCTACCTGGGCCAATTTGCTCCTTGTGTTATTGCCACAGGAGGATTGTTGCCATGTGTTCACTCACCCAAATCTCCCTGCAGCATCTTTAATCTAATCTTCTCTGTAACTGCAAGGTGAGGGTCATTCATGGCTATTTTTCATAAAAACAATATTTCAACCCATATAATAATAATGTAGAAGAGAAAAAAAAAAAGAACCTGAGAACTTGTTGAAGAGAAAACACGCATGAATTAAGCTCAGAGGCTTGTCTCCCTCTACTGGCCCCCAGACAAGGCAGACGGGACTCAAACTCCTTTCTAAGGAGAAAAATACAGCACCAGACACAGCTGCCATCCCATCTTTTTTTTGCACTTCCTAGTCATGCACACACCTCCGAGAGAAGCAGGGGCAATCTGAAGGGGTTTTTAGCGAAAGTGTCTCCTGTTCACAAAGGATTGATTATTGCACATGCAACGTAGGAACCAGAGCCAGAATATACCTAGATCTTTTTACCTTCTCTTTTTTCCAAGGTAAGATTGTTCACTACTGCATATTTCTTAGTGACCGTCCTGATCTAATTTTCAAAGTCCCAGCTACAGATTTCGCTCTAAGCTAATTAATCTGTAACTTGCCCCATAGCTTTCCTGCAGTCCTATTTCAATTCAGCCTGCAGCATCACTGCTGTGTTCCCCTCCAAAGCCCTAACCCAGGCTTCAGGCTCCCAGGGAGAGGCATTTCGGCTGACCAGGAACAGCAGGGAAGGCTCTGCTGAGCTTTCATGTAGGTGTTTTTGGTGTGAGGGGGAGGAAAGGTAAAGAGCAGTCACAGATGTGGATCTGATTTCAGGATGGAGGCTTAGAGGCAGAGACACCACCTCTCTCTGTAATATCTCATTCCCAAATGAATTCTATGCCTTGTACCTTGAACATGTGTGCGTGGGGTGAGGGAAGAGTCGGAATTTATTAACTAAAAATTTTCATGAGAGTAGTTTAGAAGTCTACACTTACCACAGCCTGCATCAGGGTCTGAGACAATCTGCAATTATTAGCCCTGCTCTCATGATTTTTGGAGAAACTGAGGTTGCATTATTCTGCTAATATTTATATCTACAGAGCATCCATGGGTTTGGGGTTCTTTGGTATGAATCTTGGCTGAACTGTTTAGATCTTAAACATTTTCTAAGTATCCGTGATGGTTTCTTTCTGCTTGATAATCTGCCTCTTGAAATCTGTAAGAACGGGCATCTATAATGAAATGAAAGCTGTAAGAATGTTCCCTGACTCCTGTGATCATCTGTATTGCAAACAATTAGGGTCTTTCAGTGGCTTGGCTCTCCAGAAATTACTCTTCTTTTTTTTGGTTGAAATGTTAAAGGAAATCAATGCTGTTAAGAAAAAGACATCATAATTTGCAGGGGGAAGGGCAAACATGGTCATTTTTAGCCATCATGAAAACAGAAATTGCTATCCCCAGCTTAAGTATTATTGTGATGAAGTTGTTTTTCCAATCAGAGCCACATTTGTGCTGGATGCTTTACAACTATACTGGTTTACCCGCAGGTAAGATCTCATTGGCATTTATACTAATATGCCTGGGAGGGGAAGCAGTATAGAGTTCTTATATTATTTCTATAGCTCTGCACAAAAAAGCTGAGAAATTTGCCATTTATATTGCTCTTGCTTTTCAGATACTGTCCCGTTCATATGCTATCCACACGCAGAAACTGCCCTACAAAGTTTTCTGCCATTATATGGAAATGCAGCCACCTCTGGAAAGAAACATGGGACCTTCTTGACAGCTATATTATATGGCACTATAGCACAGAGCAGAGGAAAGAAAAAAATGTGCCCATCTGACATTGTGAAGGGGAGACTGGGGAGAAGACAGTAAGTAGTCAAAATGGAAAATAACAGGAGCAACACTTAATTCCTCAATAAGGAGGTGGAAGAGAATGAATGACCATACGTGGATAGACAGTGGATGTTATGTTTTATATCAGAAATTTTCAGCCTGGACCACAGAAGCTGGGGCATGCGTAGGCTTTTTCTGAGCGGTCTGAGAAAGCCAACAGAGGAAAGAAAGCCAACTGCAAGGGCTTATTTTAGACTTCCACCTCCAGCAGGCAAAGCTTTAGGGGGCTTCAAATCAAAACAGGGTGGAAATCAGTGTTTTCTTCCAAAACAGGTCAGCCAGACCCCATCAACGCCACAAGGTGGGGTTAGTCCAGCATAGATTCGCTGCCGACAAACACCAGGTAGTGAATAATAATTGCAGTCCCACTTCCTGCAGCAATTTCTCCATAGAGGTTTCTTATTGACCCAGTGCAGTTTAGCTTGTGAGATGCGATGAAATCATAGCCAGAGGGTTTATGGCACTGGCTGCAGGCTATTAAAGCTCAGATGCCATCCTTAACTTGTGCTGTGGGCTCTTTATTCATGACATGACAGCCAGAGGATGAGGTGTCAGGCGTAACACTATCGTTTCTTGGCACCCATTGGTTTCTATTGCTCACAAAACTTTCCCTTATTTAGGAGACGATTTGTGTATTTATAATTAATATGGATTAGATATTATTATCTATGCAATATGGCAGGCAGGCAGTTTAGAGAGGCTAACAGCTGTTCAATAATGCAAATGATGCACACATAAATTACAGTTTAGTAATGGGATATTATTACCAACACACACAAAAGTTCAGAACCCAGGGGTGGCAAATATAAATAACCACGGCATGGAAATTTTCCCAAGGTTTCCCTAGACATGCAGCTGAGGTGCAGAGAACGGACCCAGGCACTGGCTCCTCCTGTATTCTCCAACTGGGTCTCATAGTTCACAGCAGTTATGAATGAATGGAAAAACAGCACAGCTGGCCTCGAAACAACCATCTAAGCTTTCTGTGCTTGCTCCCAGCCAAAAAACTCCCAATGCTGTTGTTGGCACCTGGAGTTTTTGAAGAAAGGCATCGGATTTGACAAACGTTTAGTTGGGAAGGTTGGTCCGTTCTAAAAATAATCCCCAGGGAAGGATGTGGCTGCGTGGCCTATTCTCCAATTTTTTGCTCAGTGGCAGTGACGTGTTAGCCCAGATGGGTCTGGGGGTCAGCCAGAAACCCCGATGTGCTCACTGGACCCTCCCGGGCAGTACAGGTGAACGAGACCTGGGTTGATGTGCTCATCCCTCTGCATGTGCAGTAAATCCGAGGCACTGTGGACAGGCTGCACTCCCTCTCTATGAACCGCACGGAGCACAGCACATATTTCTCTCTAGGAAATCCTGGATGAAAATCCTGGCTCTGTTTTTCACTCCAGTCACGGAGACTTCTGCTTTTGGACCCTGAGTTCTGCCAGCAAGATGCCCTAAGGTAAGGTTTTTCCCCAGATTTCAGGCTCAGCGATACCTTCAAAGCACTTACATCAAACCAGCTGGAGCTTATGCCTTATTAGACACCAAAGCCAGACAGTCTCCAAGAAACCAGGACTCAGCAGTTCTTATGTCTTCAGGACTCCTTATCCCACAAACATGTGGGCCCCGTTCAGGAAAATGTGCCCCTTTCTGCAAGAGATCTGCATGGGAGTATGTCCTGCTTTACCAGCACCTATCCGAGAAGTACCTCTACAGGGATGAGGGAAGCAGGCAACCGCCGTCCTTAACCCAAGCTCAAAAGAAGCAGAGCAGAGGGAGGACTTGCTCACCTCCTGATAACAGCAACAGGTTCATCTCCTCTCTGGCATCCTGCAAGGGACTGGGAAAAGATGGTTGCCAGCCCTGCAGCTGGGAAGTCTTGAGAGAAGTAAAAGTGAGGCAGAGAAAGCACCGCAACTCCGGCGTAGCCTCCACCATATGGGTGATGAGTGTAGTAGGGTTTGGCACCAGCGCTCACACAGCTCCCCTTGTGCTTGTTAAGCCTGCCTAACTATATAAAATATACTGACAGGAGTCCTGTTAACAGAGCAAATCCAAATCAACTCCTCTGCCAATATCCCAGTAAAGAGCAAAGGAGCGAGAGAGAGGCAGGACACCACAGAAAGGTTTTGATTTTGCACTTCCAAATCAGCTCTCACACAGAAAGGGCTAGCTGGAGATATTGAAATGGGGTGAAAGGGAAGAGGGGACCAGGAGAGACGTGAAAGCAGAGAAAAGTGAATAAAAATTGCACCTGTCTTCAGGTCTAAATCTGCACAGGACACACATATATCTTCACGAGTCAGAAGCTCAGCCATTGCCCATTTCCTTCACTGAATCCTCCTGCAAGGTGGTTTACCTAAGCTGTGGTACGCAGTGACTCCTACTCTGCGTGACAGACAAAATCCACAGATCTCTTTTCCATCCCGACTTGTAATTCAGCCTGCACTGACAATGCGCAGCAGAGGGAAGAGCACGGCATTTCCCCAGTGTCGTAAATAAGGCTGAGATTACTGACAGCATAGAGTAGGACTGACTATTGCAATATTTAATCTGCTGGGTGGGCAATTCATTAAAACAGATATCTAGGGCTTTAATCACTCTGCTAGGCTGCCATCTGCTTCGCTCATGCTCCCTCCTGGCTTAGGCCAGGTCTCAATGTAGGAGGGGACAGCTTGTGAGAGGCACTTTGGGGTCTGTGTCATAATTCATCGTGTGCGCACAACAGAGCTCGCTGTTTGGTGCTATGCATCCTACCACACGCATGCAACCACAATGATCCTGCTTGTGCACTGAGAGGGGGGCTGGAAGAGCATGGGGAGTCCCAAGGTTTGGTTTGGCCTCTGGGCTTAGGCTGGGAACAGAAGCGATCGGGGGAGCTGGATCCCCTAACCTCGCTGACATGTCAGCAGGGTTTATGGAAAGCATCTGGCAATATTTACAGAGATGTTATTCACAGATATGAAATCGATTCATCTCATCAGCTTTCTTGCTGTGATTCTCAGTGGCAATAGTCTTCTCCAAAACCTGAGCTCTTTCTGTCCTGTGTACAACCTTAGAAACAACATTCCTACCTTCCAGCTCACTTCTGCCAACAGCTGAAAAACAGGACTTCAGAGTGCTCCTGAGAGGGGTCTACACTCAGTCTGATAGTGACCTTGTCTTCTTCACATCACCCATCCGGACCTCTGTGCCCAGCCTGATAGGACTGAGATGTGGTTTGGCTATGAGGCCTCCAGTTAGTACAAACCCTGCTCTTTCTCAGGGCATCCCCAGCCAGCAAGTCAAGAAGGAAAGGTCCATCATGGGCTTCTTGCTCACCTGGCCACATACTCAGCAGGAGACTACTGTGCTACATGGAGGAGAACATCCCACTGACTTAGACATCTGAAGTTAAAGGTTAGTAAGGTTTGAGAGTATCCCCCAAATGAGTAAGCTACACCACTGGCTGTGGACTGTGCAGTCTGTGAAAGACAATTCTTTCTCATACACCACCAGCAAAATGTCCCTACCCCTGAGGGTGGGGATTCACTGGAAGAGTTACTTCAAAGCAGCTTGCAGTAATGCTGCCTGCTTTGTGCCACTCTGGCAGCCAGGTGACGTCCATTTCCCACAGTATGAGCCAGAGGAAGGACCATTGGGTAGTTGTGGCAGCTGTTCATCATGGTCACCATCTACCTTGTTTTCCTACCCCTGCCATATCCTCCTCTTTTTGTTTTCACCCAGATCCACAAAGGGTCTGTTTTTTATGTAGGTATGTAGGTCCTGCAGAACATCACAGGGACCTACTGAGGACTGCGAGTGCATATGAGGATGTGGGTTTTGTTCCTCAGCCCCTCTGTTCCTTGCCTGCAAGATGCCATCATGAATCTGTCTTGTCTACTTAGCAATACATCCAGGGTCTGGGCTCTCCCTGTTATAATGGGACCCACTACCATCTGAGCAGTAGACATTTTTAAATATAAAAGAAAATTAGTAAGTCTACTTTTTCACTCATTAAATTAACACAAACACTAAACAAAATTAAGCAGTACTCACCTAACCCTTCCTTATCAACACAGGAGTATTTCAGATCCCTCCAAGAGTTAGAGGAAACAATGAACATAATAAAGAGCTGTTTTTTAATGAACCTTCATCATATTTGAGCAGAATTTTTTTTATTCTTTGTATAATATCTTATACAGCAGGATCCTGATCGGATAGAGAGTCTTGGTGACCGTGACCACATGATGTCACTGCCACCATCCATGTCAAATCCTGGGAGGACAGAGAGAGCTCAGGAGTCTCACAGCTTGCTGTCCCTTCAGCCAGGCAATACAAGAGCTGCTCAGCCATCCTGGAGTGAGCCAGAAGGTCATGATCTGAACAGCCACCCTCCAGCTCTGTTAGTTCGCGCGTCTGCTCCCAGATTTGGGGAGCTCAGCAAAAGGCAACTGAGAAGTCTGGTTTTCTAACAGATTTGGTGTGTTACACACATTTACACCATGGTCTGGGTGAGGTTCCCTCACCTCTCAACCACAAACTGAGAGTGACATTGCTGCACAGCCTCAGAGCATCTCTGGACGTAGCAGTGCTGTGCTGTTTTATGAAGGTTGTGGGAATTAAAGACAAGTAATATCTCAAACATTCACACTGAGGTATCAATGAGAAAAACCTTTCCTCTCTGCTTATCTTTCAGCTTTTGGCTCCTCTTGACACACCTCCTTCCCATATTCCCTTCCAGGTCAGTTATGACTATATTTGTCTACCTTTACTAATGGTAAATGCTCACTTATTTCTCAAGCAGACATGGGGTTGTCCAGCCACCAGCTTCCCTGATTGTTGGTAAGCAGGGGGAAGGCTGAGCTGCACTAAGTGGTTTAATGTCTTCACTGCTTCTCCCCATTGGTACTGCCCTAAGCGAATTGTGGTTCCCCAGGAGACAGGAGACCGGTCCCAGAGGACAGGCGGTACCTTCTAGTCTCCAATGCTGGAACTCAGACACAGACAGGCAAGAGGAGAGAAGCGTTCAGTAAATTCAGATTCCCCTTGAACGACTTGAGAAGGCTCACAGAACCATATGCCATCAGAATGGAAAACAGAAATATCTCATAATGAGTTAGGCACTTGAGTCTCAGGAAGATTAAGATGCAGAGAAAAGAACGGATGGCAGTGGGGCAGGCGGGGACAGGGAAGTATTTCTCTGGTATTTCTGCCATAAGGACTAAAAGATCCCATGGGTGACAAATTAAACATGTTATTATTCCTGGGCAAGAAGCTGTCATTTTTGTTTGCTAAGGCTCCCAATTCTCTATCCGCATTTTCCAATAGCTGGCCTACGTGGAGAGCAATTATGGTTGAGCTGGACTTCGGGAGGAAAGGATCCTCGGGTGGCTTCAATGCCCACTGGGCAGGGAATTTGGGTAGACTTGACTGAAAATAGACAGATGGTCTTGGAGTCCTATGGAGCTGTGAACAGAGATGAATTAGTGACCCCTTCTTCCACCAAAGACAGCGACAAAGCTGGGTTTATGGAGATGAGCATGAATCATGGGAAGACGCATGGGGCACATTACTTAAAACATCACTGGATAGAGCTCTTGTTGTGAAAAAGGCAGTGCAATAATGTGTCAGAGCACAGGATTCTGCCTTCACTTAAAGAAAAAGGTTAATACTAGTTAAAAATAGCGATGTGTTTTTTAGTTACATGACAGCTGGTACCCACCTGGTGTCAGAGACCAGGGGCAGCTGGGGAGCTGCCTGCGGTGTGCTACCTCCCTCCTCCCAGGTCTCTTCCTGGCAGCAAAGTCATCTACCCAACCTCCCTGAAGAAACTCCACAGACACAAAGATTAAGGAAACATTTAGCCAGGCAGGCAGGAGCACTGTCCCAGTGAGAAGTCCATCTTAACCAGTAGGGGTTCAAAACTAATTTGTCCATTTGATTTCTCAGAAGTTGATGCCTTCAGTGAAGTAAATGAGTCTCGTAAATGGAGGTCACAGCAGGGCCTGTTGTTTGCTTTTGCTCCTGTCAGGAGCCAAGCATAAGGGCTTTCACATGCCACTCTGCATTTCAAACCAGTAACAGCAGCCTGGGAACCTTTAAGCAGGCGCTAATTAGCGCTGATAGATTTCAGGGTGCTCTGAGGCTAGGTTGAGCAGCCTTTGCAGAGCTGGGAGGCAGTCTCCTTCATTGCTTGAATGACAAAAAGGTTCATGGGGACTTGGTGTTGAAACAGCTCAATAAAAGTGGTTATGACATGGCCACAGGCCTTGAGTTAACAGCTGATCCAACAAAGAAAAGAGGTGAAACAGCAACCAATTAATGTTTCTTCTTGTGCCATCTCCAAAAGACAAACTTCCAGAGAGCTGCAGGTTTGGATTTCAGTTGCTTACCTGCATTTTCTCCAGTCCTTCAGTTCTGCAAAGTTGGGGGTGGTTCATATTAAAAAATGTGCCAAGTCATAAATTCCTGGTACTTTTTAACCCCTCTGTGTTTGTTAGATAGTTTATGAACTGTTGCAGAATTATTATGATTAGGTTAAGGCTCAGTAGCTTATGCTTTTAACTTGGCATGCCTCCAGTTGTGACAAGTATGTGTGGGTCAAAAGGATGTGACCTGTATGTCTTTTACTCATAAGACTATAATTCTGCATGGGTTCTATTCCAGTGGGGGAAAAAATCCTAAGAAAGTCAAAAGAAGAGACAAATTGTTCCATAAGAATTAATAAAACCCAGTTTCCATGTATTTGTGTCACTGTTTAACCCCCAACATTTTCCCCTTAGAGACACCTTGCTAGAGGCCTTTACGATCTTAATCACCCACTCCGCATTACCTGTGGCATTCTTCCACCCACACCAGCTCTTTACTGAGCTGGATGCTTTGTAAGCTGGGATGTGTTATGTTGGAGCTATGGCTGCCATGACTGGCTGGCCCATGCATGCATGCGTGATGACGAGTCAAAGGGTTCTCCACTACAGTCCACTGCGGTGGATCATATTCAGTCCTGCTCAGAGGATTACATTCCTCACATTCTGTGCTACGTGTAGACAGGAGTAATCCTGATGTTAGTGCAGCAGAGGTGCAGGCTATTGGGTAGCGAATGAAAGCACACTGGAGATACCTTTGTGTTTCTTTGTCATCTTCACATACCCTCTAGATGCAGTCACTGAATCCCAGGGAATATGTGAAACACCATCTGAAAATATTTGGGTAAACTCATGAGTCATTCATCAGTCTGGGTTCAAAACCGCTCTAGCACAGGTGCTGTGGACAAGTGCCTGCTTTGATTTCTCTGTACAAAGGAGCACAGCTATACTGGGGTTTTTTGCCTCTTTGCAGATTGTACACTCGATGTGTGCCTATACATCACTTAAAGCCACGGGACCGAGACTCATCTGTTGACCAATGCTACTCCGCTGCTGACTCAGCAACAATACAATCTCCATGCCCAACTGAAGAATCTCTATTACACACAGCAAATATACCGATGTCTGCACAAGTTCAAAAAGGATGCGCTCACTTTCAAGTGTGAAATAAACTGGAATCCTGTGTTCTTGTCTGATCACTGCAGTGGTATTAAAAAAAAAAAAAAACAACAGCAAAAAAGTGAGTTGTGTTTGGAAAGTTAATGCAGAAGGGCAAAGGGCTTTATCTACAAATGAAAGGTATGCAGGAATGAAGGAGGAGAGGAAATACCAAAAACTTACACAGCTTAGAGAAAAAAAGGGCAGTTAAGAAGGGATTTAATTGATAATGGTTTAGATAATGTCAAGTGAAGTTTCTATTCTCAGCCCAAGTGCAGGTGATGAGGCAAAAGGACTAAATGTAGAAATTAAAGAAATACCCATTCAAAGCTAAACTGAGAAACCCTTTGTCACACAGAGAATCATAAGCGTGTGAGAAGTCCCAGCAGGAGAGGTTCTCAAGGCAAAATAACACTGGGGGCATTCAGGAAATAATTAGCTGGCTTCCTGGAGGGAAGAAGTAGATGTGTGTGAGGAAAGGAGGAGTGTGTGAGACGAGGGGGAGGACTGGAATGAGATAAGATTCTAATAGAAAGAATGGATGAGGAATGAAGGGCCTTTAACTCATTCCACACAGGGGGAAAAAAGTAAGCAAGTAAGTAAAGGAAGAAGAAGATCTGTTACGCTCAATTTAATGAGCTCCTCTGGAGTGGCAGTCTACATCAGACGTGTGAAATGAGACTCCTGGCTCAGCCAAAGATAAACCGTCCCTAACTCACAGCATCATCTCTGCAGGTGGCCACTTGCTGCAGAACAAAGTGACCCATGGGCTGCTCCTGATCCCTGCAGCCAATGCACATGTGTTGGCGGGTGTTTGCTCTTCCCAGTTCATGGTCACATTGCTCAAACCATCCCCAGCTGGAGCCACTGGTATGGCTTTGCAACACTTGTGAGGTTGGACCCGCATTGCCCTTGCATTGATCCCCATTTCAATCGGGGATAGCTGCATTTGTCAACAATATTATTACTACCATTATTGATGCTGTTGCAAGTCAAAGCATTTCTGTAGGAACAATCCCTCCAGCTCTCATGGGAGAAACTACCCATTCCATCTATCTTAGACACCACGTGTTGATACGGAGAGTTGCCCTCTAAACATACCTGTCTCTCAGTTGGCTGTAAATGGAGATCAGAAAACCATCATACTGTCCATGCCTGACTTCTGCATGGTTCAAACCGTGAGAGGCAAATCCCATACCACTAACAAAAACTCCAGTGCAGTGTACTTGCAGTAGGGCCTTGGTTTTGTTGCCTGCAATTTCTTTGAGTACTTTGATGCCATTACCCTTTTGCAATTACCTTCTGATAATTCTTCTGCAGGAAGTTTCTGCCACAATTGCTCTAATCTCAGTAGTTACTCAATTTTTTACTATAAAAGTGATAAATGATGATGCTTTTAAAATTAATTTCCATTCTAGCAGCTCATGACAGCCTCTTTGTCTGTGTTACTTGGGACAAAGTAAAAAAATTAAGAAAGGAATTTCATGGGTTTTATCCTCAGTGCTAACACACAAGAAAACAGTAAGGAAAAACTAAGCACAGGTAAAAGGTGCAAGAGCCACAGAAAGACATACTAAAGATGTTTTTCTGTTTCAAATACATTCTCTGATTTTCTCCCTTCACAACCATAAGCAAGATAAAGGATGTTCTTTTTAAGAGAATATGTGGAATGTTTTTGGGCTCCAACCTTGAAATTCCTACATATCCTCCAAGCAGGTAGCATCTTACCCCAACTGCCTGTCAACCCTTAATTGGAGCACTCGCCTTTAAGGAAAAGAGTTCACTGTTTGGGCCTATTCAACAAGTGGCTTTTCAGCAGTAACTGCTAACAAGGACACCAGTTAGCACTAAATGTACTAGTGGCTTCTGCTGTATAAGTAGGGGTCCACTAGGAACCAAAGTAGGACTGCCTCGGGATCTGACCTGACTGTTTAGCTCAGGCCACCGAACAGCTTCCAGAGCCTAATCACTGCAACCCAGCTTCCAGAGGCTAATCACTGCAACCCGTTACCAGTCTCTGCTGGATCTGAACCACAGCCAGGCACAGTCATGTCCCCATGACAGTCCTCCCCTGTCCTCAGAAAGGTTCCTTGTCATTAGCTGTCCCTCCTTCCACAGTCTTGCTCCAGTCTCTGTCTGAAAGAGGCAACCTGTGCCAGCCTCTGCCCTTGCTTTGATGCAATGTCCTGTTGATGGCAAATCCTAATAAAAGTGGTTTGTAGGCTGCAAGCAACAGCTTTTCTGGAGTGTTTCAGAGCTGCCAGATACTAAGTATGAATGGGAGGGAGTCCAAACGCAGCCCCTGAGAAGGGGCTGGGAGAGCCTTACCTATATCTAGGTGGTTGAAGACAATGGAATAGGATGTTAGTCAAAGTCAGAGCTCAGACACCATTGCTAGAAACCTACCTCCAGTCTGTCTCTCAACACCAAATGATCTAGCTCAACATACACACCGTTGTGTTGGGTATTTTCTAGAGGAGTCTAAATCACCATCTGAAAGCAACCCCAAATTCAGGTCTGTCTCCAGGCAAAGGAGCTTCCCACTCTTCACAGATATAGAAATCCAGAGCACATTTCACAAAGAGCGATCCCTTCTCCCGCAAATGGCCTTGGATCTCTGCTGGAGGGCTTGAGGCAGCCCCTTCCCCACAGACTTCCGCCAAAGTAGGGGCCATCCCAAATCATCCTAGCAGGAAATCACTGTTCCTGAGCAGAGAACCAGTTTCCTCCCTTTCTGCTCTTCTGCAGTCTGTTTCCATTCCTTTCTGTCACAGCCCACCAGTGCAAACAGCAGACGCACAGTCTAGCACCAGTCACAGCTAAGAAAAGGTCACCGAAGCCTAAAACACACTCTCAGGCTATCCCTAAGGAGATGAAGGGGAATAGGGCACTGTGGCTGCAGGTTACAGTTTAAATGGGACAGAAAGACAGGAGGAAAGCTAGCATCTTCCCCTGAGGCCCCTGACAAGAGGTAAATTAATGAGAAGATACAAAGACCGGAGATTAGCATTTGGGCTTATTGAAGGAGAAGAGATTGTAGGAGGTCCGGAAGGGGACAACAGAGAGTGTATAAACACTTTAATCTGGCAGATAGTGGCTGTCGGAGATACATGTTCCAACCTGCTCCATGACACTGTAGATCATGTTAGCCTTTGTGCTGGTTTAATTGGAGCTTTGCAGTTGCCCTTGGTCACTGCTAATTGCCTTAATTGAAATGGTGCGCGTCTGCGCAAGTGGGAATACATGCCTGTGTGGATTTAAGAGGAAAATACGTCCTCAGCATTCCTAGCCATTGTCCAATGAGTTTGGGCTGAATTATGTGATTGCATCAGCTGCCTGCTGCGCTTTAGAAAAGCTGGTTGGATTTATTGCAAGCTTATAAAAACCCAGCTTTAGGCTGCATTGGTTACACTTGGATACTTAAGGGAAGGGGAGAATAGAAAGAGAATGGAGCAGTTGTCTGGTTTTGTAATGTTCACCCTGCTGGGGTGGGATCTCTATCTGCACCCCCCCTCTCTACACTCAGCATGTCTTCTCTAGCTGACTAAGGTTTGCATGTGCAGCAAACTGAGTTAGACCAGGAGCCACATTTTATGCATGGATTTTCTCCAGGCTGAAGGGAATGAAACAGGGTAGTACTGGGAGCATTAGAAATATCATAAGACATATTTGAGTGGAGGAGGAGACAGAAACTCTTCTGTCTTCCTTACCTCTGAGCACATGTGATCTCATCAAGAAACTGAACACATAACTCAGTGTACCTCTGTACGCAAACCATAATTGCAAAATATGGTAATAGGCCTTAACATGGTGACAAATGCCTCTTCTCCCTAGGAAGTGCCTTTTACTATAACCAGTTGTCTATAATGGTGTGAACCTCCCCAGGAAGCAGAGTCCGTCACTCCACCACCTTGCTGAAGGCACTCATCTCTAAGCAGTCACATGAAAGCTGTGACTTGAGTCAAAGGAGTTCCATAATTTGCAGTGAGAAGCCCAAGCAAAGGGCAGGACTTAAGAAACATCTCTGTACATGGCATTCCCACACTGGCAGCTGAATGCTTGGGATCTTCTAAGGTCTTTTGTCCTCCCTCATTTCACAGGGAGGCGAGGTGCTGAACTCAGGGCCATGGATTCTGCTTGTGCCAGTAACCTGGGAGCTGGGCTGCTGCGACACCAGAACTATGTCCTTCAGTTATATCTGGGCCTAAGACTCTCCATCATTGCAAGGGCCTGGAAGCTTGCGCAGATTTTGGCACAAGGAAGCTTTGGCAGCCCACGAAGATGCATCACTTTGAGTTAATTTATAAGAACTTGGACAGGGAGAGAGTTCATTTAATTGAAAGATGTAATTATCAGGTGTTGGAGGCAAAGGGGCTCATTAATTTCTGAGACATGCTGTTGACTGAGCTGTCCTCATTTTCATTTTTCACTCCATATCAAGGCTGAATCCATGTGTCAGGGAGGCTAGAAGACACCAGATCACTGTTAGTCTTCTGTTTGTTTTATTTTCCACAGGGCAGAGGTTTTTCTTTAGTCCAACAGTAACCACAGAGCGTGCGGTCCTGCCCTGGATTGTATGACAACAAGAGCTCCCATGGGGATCTTGGCATGATTTCATTAGGGCCTGGACCCAGAGGACTCACAAACCTTCTGGTAACAGCATAGACTGGGCTAGGGTGGAAGGTGATGGATTACACAGGCCACATCCAGTGACGGAAGGGAAGCTATGAACTCCCTTAACATGTCTCTTCTCCTTCCTTTAGCTTTCAGGCTTATATTCAGCCCTGAAACGAAGAGGACGATGGTGCTTAGAGGATACAAGGGCTCCTACAGGAGGGAATCCCATAGGGGACCAGTGAGAGGTTGTGGCTGTAAGCTAGCTGTGTCCTTTGCTAAGAATTCCAAATCACAAGCCTCTCCATCTGGATTTTTACACCCATCCCACTATTACTCCCTCCTCACCTCTACCCCTAACAGAAACTGAAAGTACCCTGCTGTCACCCTCCTCGCATTGGTATTCCCTCCAGCTTGCCAGTCTGCACTTAGATTTATGATTTATTTAGAATTGGATTACACCAAGGCTCAAGGCCAGCACTCCCTAATCTGTCACCGTCCCCACCATGGCCATACACAAACATTTGTTTTAGCTGCATCAGCATCTCTGGCTCCTGAAGAAGGACGCCCATTGTTAATTGCTATAGCAACCACGATTCAGGGTTTGGGCTTTTTTTCTTTTTTTTTTTAATACTCCTTTCCCTGCTGAAAAGCACTGCCATTGTCAAGTGATAGATATTTATAACTTAATGTAACAGCAGCATGTCTAAGTTATTCCATTGAAATGCATCACAGCCAGAGTTGTTCTGTTATTTGTTTTTGTGCTGAATAGCAGCAAGCGCTTTAAGTTATTGTCTTCACACACCCATAAAAAGGGAAAAGAAGGGATGTATAATTGTTGCTCATATTTATAGCAATTGGATGCAGAGTGCCAGGGTGCAAGGAAGTCTGATTTCAGCAATGTCACCCAAGATGATACTGAGGACCACGTTCCCTTCAAATATGCTGATCATGAATGTCTATTTGAATTGGGAAATGAAGGTTTTGGGCTTGGATGAACGAACTGATTATGTCAGGGATATTTTTGGCCCCAGCTGGCTAAAGTTTGATGAGCTAAGATATGAGCACACTCAAAAATGTGGAACCAACACAAAAATAATGAGTAAGCCCTTTGAAATTACCGAACACAAGTGCAAACCAGGAAACAATCCATCTTTAATGCACCATGACACACATGCAAGGAGTTTGCACTCAGCCTTTTCTTACTATTTTCTAGTCAAGGCCATGTGGAGATTTATTCTTCCCCAAGAACCCCTCGGGGACACATGGTCCTCTGACCACACACCTATTACCTGTTAAGACAACTCAAAGAGGACAGGGCAGCAAATCACCAGGCTATGGTCTCTTCTCACAGACTCTGCAGCTGATATAAGCTTACACCAAATGCATATGTGTGCACACGTAATGTGAACATGTAAAATGAACACCAGATGTGTCTGCTAAGGAAAAGACTACAAGTTGAAACCCTGTTTATTACGCAGAAATTTCTGAATTTGATACAACACCATCATGTGCAATGTCAAGGCTGAAGCATGCTGCAGGTCAGGCGTGCTTGTCAAGTGCCATGGTGAGTCTCGCTCCACAGACAGCTGCTCTTGCTAAGCAGGAGATTTTGTAAGGGAAGCAAACCTGAGCACAGCACATGCCACCAAGTCAGGGGTCCACCTGCTGTGAAGGGGCACAGGGGTGCAAGTGACCCCTGAGGCAGAAGGGAAGCTACAGCACAGGATCAAGTGGGCTGGAGAAAAGACCAAGCAAAAAATCTCCTGTCGTGAGGACTGGAAGAAAGGCAGGAAAGCCAGGGCATGAAAACCAAGCTGAAGGCAACACGGATCAGGTGGTATGAGAGGATAGAGGCTTAGAAGAGGGGCCTGCATGGGCTGTGCTGTGAAAAATCCAAGTTGCTTGTGACTGCAATAGGGCTTCTAGTGAACGGCCTTTGCGTGCTGAGGGAAGCTCTGTCCACAGATGCAACAGCAGCACGCTAAAAGGGAAACTAGAAATCAATGAGGGCCAGATGGGAGTTAAGATCTTATCGAGGTCATTGGATAGATTAAAAAACATGTAGAGACACAGAGGAGATTTGGAGGAAAGAGGGAGCCAGAAGAATGGGCAAGCTTTCCCTAGAGAGCTGGGAATAGCCTTGGGCATAACAAGGCTTACACAAGGGACAGTGCTGCAGCCGCTATAGAGAGCATCTGAAGGAGACAGAGCCATCAGGGTGGAAATCAAGGAGCCTCCCAGCGAGAAATACAACCCTCTGCTTCACCCATCTATGTCCAGGTTCAGCTATTCATGCCTCATCTTCCCACAGTCTCAAAGCCTGGCTTCCGTGATGCTGTTAGTGCATTGGCGATGCCAGGCTGGTGGGTTGTGGGAGTCCTGCCTTACCCTCTTCCTTCTCTAGGGAGACAAGGGCGGGGAGGGCTGTGACAGACGGTGGTCAGAGACCACAATGTGATGCCATGGGATAACAAAGGAGGGACATCCCTCCTTCTCCTGGACCCATTCTGGGACGAGGGCAATGTGCTCCTCTCTTAACACTCTGCGCACAGCCTGAGCCCTCTCACTGCACATCCTTGGAGGAAACCTCAGGTAGGCTACGTTCATCTCCTCCTCCAGAGTGCATTTTCCCTTGTGCTTACAGACTACTTTTATTGCTCAGCTTCTTTAATGCAGTCTTCCCCAGCCTGTTGTGGTTTTGGATAGTTTTTGGCAGATCAGGTCACCATCCTTATGCTGAAGGTGAAAGCTCCCCAGCTCAGCTGCTCTCACGTGAGGTACCTGATGTTACTTCCCTATAGCTGCTAGGTGGGCTGGGGACTGCATAAGAAATGGCTCAGGAAGCTGGGGTGGAATGAGGTAGGGGGAGGTAGGGCATTTTCTTAAACAGCTTTAAAAGCCATCAGTGATTTGATTTGCTTTCTGAGAATGGTTTAGCTCAACAAACAATTGCAAGCTACACAGTCGCAAGGTAAAACAAAAAGCCCATGGGCATTAATTATATATATAGATATTAAAAAAGAAGCTACTGCTTAATTATTGTTTGCAAATCTCGGTATTTAAATTGACTTATTTGCAAATGTCTGTTTAGAAATTGACTTTGTAATTATAAAGTCGGTGCAGGCATATCACAGGCCCTGGAGGGGTCTCTAACGAGGAATGATAATGTACCAGGCAAAGTGAACTATCCTGAGCTGCATTTTAATAACCAAGAGGTGCTTGGAAGGGGGAGTGGAGGGTCCGTGAGAAATTCCAAAGCCAACAAAAGAAGCAAGAGACAGAGGATAGAGAGAACTGGCTCCATAAAGCAGAGGACTAACATGTTTGAGAAGGGGCTTCAGGGGAAATGGCATCTCTTCCTGAAGCCCCTGCAATAGGAGTGAATTGGCAGCAACCTCTGTTTCAGCTCTTGAATGAGAATGAAGCAGTCTGCTGGCAGCAAACTGCCGGCTGCTGCAAAGCTGTAGCTCCCTACCAGAGGAAAAGACACAATCCAGCATGTACCCAGCCATCCCTTCTCACTGAGCACTCCCTACAGCAGAGGGTACAGACTCACATTGGCTATCTATAAGCCCCTTAATGGGCACATTTGCATGTGGGACTGAGGGCAGCTCACACTGCCTGTTCTCCAAGATATTAGTAAGGTGGTTCCCAAACCTAACACACCTTTCCTGGACTTGAAGCCATGTTAATGAAACTCTATGGTTGAGGATCATCTATAAGAGGGTGTGGAGAGTGTCTCCACGTGCCTATAGCTATGCTCTGTCATGTGAAGCAGGTGACTTCTAATGGGATACAACCTTTTCTGGGTGAAAAGTGGTGTATTTTACCAGGCCACAAATCCTTGTCAGTCACACAGCATGTGCAATAACTCTTAAGATTTAACTTCAGCACGTGTCCGAGAAGTATAAGTACATCAAGGGTGAAACAAGACTGTTCGATCACCTTTTTCTCTCCATCATCTTTGACAACAGCACTGCTAGGTCTTCAGATCCAACAGTCTAGGGCATTTCTTTTTTATGGACCATCACTATTAGCTTTAAAACCAGCCACTGGCCCGTGATTTCTTGCACAGTTCATTAACCAAGAGGGAACAAAGCTTGGCTGCTAAGCGGCACATTAGCAAGATCAACAGCTGGCAGGGTGCAAAAATAATAACAAAAAAAATTATCATAAGCAAAAGTGCTGGGTTTTTGACTCGTCTGCTATGCATAGTCATGTTATCCCTTATTCGTGAGCATTCAGATGGTGCCAGTATATTCATGAAAATGTGGCAGCTTAAGACAAGGTCTGAAAGTTAAATAGGATCCAACATCCTACTGGAGCAGAATAATATTACTCTTCTGAGTGAAATTATGAGTGAAAGTGTGGTCCTTGTGAAATCAAAGGCAGACACCCAAACACATTTTTTTACATCACTGTGAAGGCAAAGGAATTATGTGAATTAAAAACCTACTGCTTCCCTGACCAACATAGCTGTGCCAGCATAAAAGTACAACTTTGATGGACTCAACACCTTCCTGATCTGTCTCTCTAAATGCTAAGCGCTGCTCAGTATTTGCTGTCTGTTCTACTGTGCAGCTTGTGCCTATTAAATACAGAACAAATTCTGCCTGGAACAACAGTATATGCCTTGTTTGAGAGAGATAAGAAACCCCACCTGTTAAAACCAGTGACATGGAAGAACCAAATTCCTTTATGTCTGCTTGAGCTGGCCAGAAATAGGATATCTCCCATCTGGAGGCCAGGTAGCCGTATTAGGACAGAGCTGTAAACATAAAATCACCACTGAGAGATCTGTTCATAGGCACATGGCCTTGGACAGTTTATTCAGCCTGTGTGGTGAAACTAGCCTGGTCAATGACACTTAGATTTTCTGGTTGTTGTGCTCACTAGTTCAATGCATTTGGTTTTTAATTATGTGAGTGAAGTATTAAAAAAAAAGGAAAAGAAAAAAAAGAAGCAGCTTGTATTGAATTAAAAAGGGAAAAAAAACCACCTCCAAGCATCTTGATTAGATTTGAAATGGAAGCGTAAGCTACTTATCTCATTAGTTTAAAAATATGTGCAGTGCATCTTAGTATCAACTTGTCTAACAGACAAATGATCTGCTGTCCTTGTACAACTGCAACGTAGGCCTTCGTGTTGTGAAGAGGCGTACGCAGTCACAGCAGCTTTCCCAGGCACGAGATTCAGACTGTAGGATCCGGGCAGAATCATGCGAGCCTACACTGACTCACATGCTCCTCCCCAGGTGGGTTCTGCTCAGAGGTCTGTAGCATCCCATTTACTTTTATTTTTCCCACAATCCTTTAATTCAAGCATTGTGCTAGGACAATAATTGTTCAAACAAGAAGCATATTACATCTCATACTCATGCATTAATTAAAACCATCCAAAATCTCACAAAGTTTGTCACTGATTCAGAGCGAATGGGACCTGCAGATAATTAATGACTCTCAATGACAGTTCTTGAAAAATTGGTTTCTGGCAGCAATCAGCATATGCTGGATAGGTTTCTATTTTATAAGCCTGTTCTGTTCTTAAAGACACAAGAAACAGTGAAAGCAGGCTGTTCTTTTCAATATTAATTAGACCATTATTTATGTGGAAAAGAGTTTTTTGTTTTAGATACTTACATGTCAGCTGCTGAGAATTCCACCCTAAGTCACTTAATAACCCATTAAGAAGTTGTTGTGATGACTAATTATTTATTACAAATTCAGAATCTGTTTACTAGATAGCTTTAGTTTTGTTAATTAATAAGATTACCTCTTAGATCCCAAATCCATGATGCCTATTCTGGCATTGTCTCAAAATACAACATATGTGAAATATGACACGTCGTGCATTCTCCTATTAGGGTGTTTTAAGTTCTGCCTAAGGAATATGACTGTTCTGTGCTTCACTGTGGACATATCATTAAGCCTGATTACAATTAACAGCTACTAATAACAAACACTAATGAAGGGCTTGATTTTACCTTGAGGAGCAATGGAGCTGTAGGCGCACTCTGCCTTTGCACATATCTGTGCTACCAGCCAAAATAAATGGTGACAAGTCATGATACAGTGTGGCTAGCCGCAGGTAACCAACTGATGAGACAAAGGCAACCTAGATCTTAGCTCAGGTGATCTACTGGAGTTCAGGTCCACCTAATGGACCTGAATTAAGGTTGAACCAGGGGCCTGATGGTTCCCTTTATCCCCTGATTAAAAGAGGAATTTATTTTTCCTAGGGATTTATTCACAAGTTCAAATCCCAATCCTCCTCCCTCCACACAGCTATTTCCCACACATTCAAAGGCTCTTTTAAACTTTCACACTGAGGCTAGGTACTACAGTGTCCTGCCCAGATGCCCCAGCTCCACTAGAACATGCTACTGCAGCACTGAGACAACCAAGGTCTCTGCCCAAAGAAGCCCGCAGTCTATAGAGCGTTCATCAACTTCAATGGGCTGACCTTGAGGAGAGCACCTTGGACTCTCTCTGTGTGGAAACAGCACCACGTCTAATGAAAATCCATACCGAGAGGGTATGCAAAGATCAGACTCGATTAATTCTTTCCAGAGGTGCCTCCACAATGTCAACATTGATCTGCTTCCTAGTCACACGGTTTTCTCTCGGCTGACAACCATATGCCATTCAGAGCTCTGCTGTATTGTAAATTTTAACAGATATGGAGATAGGATCATTAAAATACCCTGAGAATACACAGCAAGTTATTGTTTTGCTGCTTTTGCTGTGAAAAATCTCACAGTAGCACCAAAGAAATAAATGCTATAGGCCAATCTTACGGCAAAGAAGTTAATCCTACAATGAAATTGGATGAAATGCCTGAGGATAGGGATCAGTATGTGGGTGTCTTCTGCTGTCTATGGTAAAAAGTTGCTGCTTTATAAAGCAGGCTTGTAGGACAACTGCAGAAATACACATGCATTTTATTTCTAGCCATACCCATGGAAAAATAAAAACAGCCTAGTGTCTATAAGTGGTCACTCCCAGAATGACTGTGTTTCAAACTGCCCTCGGATGTTTTTTCATTAGACATAGCTTAGGGATAAATCAATTCATCTTACCAGAAGAAGGCAAGCTCAACCACCATCTGTCTTCCTACACATGCAACAGGACCTTTTAGATTCAGACTGTATTTCCATGAGTCTGGAGTCACGTAGATACTAGCTTTTGATTCAGACCTGCAGCATGCAACTGAGACATGCAGCAGCCATTTAAATCAACTTCTGTTAGACTTAGCTTGAATCTGGGGACACGGGTTTAGCCCCACCTCCAGTCAGCTATTAATTGCCTAATTGTGTTCAGGTGCAACCAATCTTTGCTAATGGGCTGGGCATCTTTTCATTATAAATACAGACCTGGGAAGATTGTGCTCTAAGGAGATCTACTTAGCATCTCCAAGTAATGATGATCTATTTTAACAGTGACTATTATTAATAAAATACACAAGTCAGGACTATTTCATTCTTATGTCCTTTTTAAGGTCAGATTCATCATTACTTGGAGATCTAACTTTTTTTTTTCATCTTCTAACCTTTTTGGTTTAAATTTAAGTCAAATTAAACAACAAAAAGAAAAAAAAATTAGAAACTTCCTAATAAAAAAATTAAAAGAAAAAAAATCAGAGAAGAAATAGAGAAATTCTTTTTCTTGGGGCCTGAACTTTGAAATCAAAGCTGTTTTACTCTTGCAGATAATCAGCACATGACAAAGACAACACAGGTACTGAAGATATATTGAAGGCCCTGCTGTCCTAAAGGTCACAAGCATACATGAAAGATCTCCTTGCCAGGGTAAGTGGTGCCCAAGAAAAATGTATTGAGAATTACTCACCTTTCAAAGAAGCTGCAGACAAATGAGTACAGCCTTTCGAAGGGGCGGCGTGATTACAACCAGATGCCTTCCTTAAAATGCCTCTAAAGGCAACAGGAAAAAGAAGTCAAATTAAACCATCAGTTTAGCAGCATCTTTGCTACTCGTCAGGCTGGCATTTCTAGAGAAAGAAAGGTTGAAAACAATCCAGAAAGAGATGTCTGTGCAGAACTTGGAGTCCTTTCTATGTGCTAATCTAGTCCATTCACTTCTTGCGTCTCACCTGCACCACGCCTCTGCGCATTTCCCAGCAATGCATTAAACAACACGTGCACATTGCTGAACCTTCTGCTCCGACGCTAACTGCTTTGATTTCCACAAACACACCGGCCAAGAAGACATCACAAAATTACCTAACCTCATCTTGAGAGTGGGAGAGGAGGAATTATGAGAACAAGTTTAAAGGAAGAGAAAGAGAGAGAGACAGAGAAATTTTATTGCTCAAGGGGAAAAAAGAGATTATAATTGAACTGCAGAAAATTCTCCACATCGCGGGTAATGGTGCCTGGGTTACTTCTTTTTATCTGTGCAATAGAGATTAGCAAACGGGGTCATAAAGGGAAATTAAAGTCAAATAAATTCTGGGCCAGCACTTGGTAAGTGCTGATTTTCTACCATTTAGAAAAAGGAACATCAGGGCAAATGAAGTGACACAGCATAAGGTAGCAGCCAGCGGAGAGAGCCACGCTGCCATAAACATTGAACGAAGCGGGGACAGACCACTCCCTTGCCACAGACTGCCCCCGTGGAAGATTGCAGGAGGTTTCCTCCAGGAGTGAGGGACTGTTTAGTGTGGATGCTGGCTGACTCAAGCCCCGAGCACTTCAGAAACTGAGGTCTCAGGCACGATAGACATCAGAAGCGACTCTGGAGATGGGAGATATTATCTCCCCGCTGTTTTTTTATTGCCCCTGTCCTGCAGGTTCCCATTTTCCCCAGAAAGATGGAGGAATGTAAAGCATGTACATGCCATGACCAATTCCATGAGCAACTGGAGACTTAACCTCAGTCCCTCTCCCCACCCAGACCCCACATACCTATCCTTCCTCCGACACCTTACACTGAGCCCTCGGACCTCGCACTGAAGTGATGAGGAGTGCTCACACACAGCCACACTTCCCACTTGGTCATGGTGGTAATTCCCAAGACATAGCAAGGGGAGGGAGGCACTCCAGGTCCACCTGGCAGAGATCTTCAGTCTTTGTTTGACAGACCCTTTGGGACCACAAGTCCTCCTCCTGACTCAGTGCTGCACCTTGGTGGTGGGGTGTGTTGGATGTCTGCAGCCAGCACTGTCAGAAATGACAAGAGGGATTGGGGGCTATTCTCTAACATTTCCCAATCTGAGACCCCTTCAAGAGCTTGATTCTCCAAAAATGCTGGAAAAAACATCTCTGGAAATTAGATTTCTGAATGTATCTCAGATTCAGAATAAATAAAACACATGGGGAAAAAATCCAGCCCAAAGCACGCATTACTACAAATCACTTCAGGTCTGTTGAAAGCTCCTTCCAGCTCTTGTTTTTTAAGTGACTGTTGCTTCTTACAAACATTTTTCCTTGGCTTTCTTAAGTAATTTTTACTGACCTTCACAAAAATATTACAGCATTGCTGGCCAGTAAAATATTCAGGGAACTTTCTGAAGGAAAGATGATGTCTGTATTGAGGTATCTTTATATTTTTCTTGAAGTGCCAAATTAAATCAGCATTCACCTTCCTCCCCCTTGCCTGGATGGGCAGTACATGATGAAGAGGAAGACGGTTTGGCTGTCAGAAGCTGTCAACTGGCAAGAGAGCTGGACAGCCCACCCCAACCTGTCCACTGCTCATTACTTTGATGGTGAACTGGACCTTACATCTCCATGGCAAGTCCTGTGCCTTGCAGCATTGTGGGCAGTTGAGCACGAAACTGGCTCGGCAGCTGATAGCACACTAAGCTTTGCAGCAAACAGCCTCATCCTTATTCCTCAGAGCTGGGGCGGTCATATACGTTAGGGTTATTAGACTGCCTTTGCAGTGCAAGGAACCTAGTTAGGCTCAAGTGGGGCAAGGAAATTGGTTTTGCAAGAGAGAACTGGGACAACTGGAGGAATAAAGCCAGGGGTGTGGGTAGCAAAGATGGACAGAGATCGGAGATAGAAATAAGCCCGTCTGCGCTCTTCTGCAGTCACACCCTTCAAGGCAACGCGTTCCCAACCATTCATTCCTTCGCTCCCTCCCTCTTCCCCTGCCACATATTCTCTCTTGACTTATGTGATGCTGTTTGAAATCAAGCACTTGGTTTACCCTTCTCAAGTGGAGCTGATCTCTCCCAGCATGACTCTGACTGCAGCGGGAGGCACAGCGGGATGCTGGATATGGAAACCTGGCATTAGTATCACTTTCAGATGACAGCAGATCAGAGAGCTGGACCTGGGAGCGAATTAATATAGGGCTAGGATTCACTCGGAGGGTTTGCTGCTGTCATGCTCTTCTCAAGATGTGAGAGAGAATTAATGCAACGGGCTGGGATTCGCTCCGAGTGCTGCAATGGCTGCCTGTCATCCTCAGGGAGCAGTGGGACCCAGGGCACAAATGAACACAGGGGACAGGGTTGCTCTGGAGCCTGCAGGTAGCCCAGGGAGCAGAGGGGAAGGTCACTTAGCTCCTGATGACCTCCCAGGCTATCGGTTAACTGATCCAAAATCCACCAGTGTGGATGACTGAGGGTTGGTTTAACCTCAAATAAACCACCAGTTGGCACAGGGTCTTCTTGTTCCGGTGAGATCCTGAGGGATTCACACCCTTCACTGTGGACTAATGCAAATGGGAGTTTCGTGGAAAACCATAGCGATGCCCCAGATCTCCAATCAACCAGTCAGCCAGGCGACAAGGCACCCTCAGATCCACTGAAACCCATCTTTAATGTTCTTGGACAAATAGAGTAGCTGAACCCAATGGGACCCGTAATCACTGACCCTCTGTAAGGTAGGGCAGAGCACATCTAGGGAAGAACTAAACTACCCACCTCTGGGTAACAGAAATTGGTTTCGTGTGCAGGAGCTTCTGATAATACAATAGCAGGGCCTTTTCCATAGACCCTCACCCCTGAAAAAAACAGTGTCAGATGTCCTTGAACAATTTATCTCACCCTTTGAATCACAGAGGGCCAGCCTACATATTTTTGCCTATGTGTGATCAGCCAGGAGAGGTTACAGACCTCCATCCTCTCCCGTTCCAATGCGGCTGACAAGGACTTTGACTGGGAGCAACTTGGAAATTTTCTGGTGGCCACAATCAGCCTGTTTTTGTTTTCTGTGGTCCACAAAGCACCTCCCCTCTCATGGTGAACTTGTTTGCCCAACAGCAATGTACACTCACAAGGATTGGTGTACAGGTGTGTCTGTAACAAGCATGAACATAGAAAAGGGTGCAGAAAAGATGGAGAGAAAGATCTGTCATTACCATAGAAAGCGACCCACATTTTGGGGAGGTTAATGGTTATTTCGAGCAACGCATCCCTGAGCCAGTGCCTCTGTGGGGCAGGAGGCAAAGGGAGGATTTGCTCCCTCTTTTCAAAGGGAGAGAGAGGTTTGGAGCCTGGAGCATAAACACAGCTGAGGATTCTGAAAATAGACAATATCCTTCAAATGCAGCCTAGGGACGAGATCGAATCATTGTATACACCCAATTTCTTGAGAAGAGAAAACAAAACAAAACAAAAAATGGAGGAAGTAGACCCTTGGAAGCAAAATAAAGACAGAACAATGGAAAACTAAGCACTGGAGGAGACAGCTTCAAATAATTACATTGTGCAAGCATCACACTGGGAAGTAGCATATGCTGGAGGAGCCCTCACTGGGGACACAGGATAAGCAGGCAGGAGGGAGGCCAGGCAAACCGTCAGCTTCAAAGCGGCACACACCAGGCCAAGTTCAGAGCAGCTCCAGCTCGGTGAGGTCAGCATAATGATGCCAGAGATGAAAATATCCTTGTGCTTAAAACAAAATCCCTTCCTTCCATTGCCAATAGCACCTGGTAATAAGCAGCAGGCAAGGGACTAATATTATAACAGATATTTGGGTCACGGGCTGTCATTTAGTATGGGCAGGATAGGTGTACGTAACTCAGTGCCCCTGCTAAGAACAGTGAGGCGGCTCAGCTCTGCAAAGACACTTGGGGAGTGGAGAAATGGCATTTAATTGCTTAACAGAGATCAGCAGTCTGGTCTCAGTTCATACAGCACTGAGCACAAGAGGGTCTGCTGTTTGGGTTCTAGAGTTCAACATCACTGTATTTAAGTTGTAACTTCCCAATGAAATAGATGAAAAGTTAGGAGCCAGTGCCTTGTAAGAGAGTTGAAAACAGCCGGTTGAGTCAGAAACTATGTATTGCTTGGGCTGTGCTGGCAGTGCACTCGGTTTGGAAAGCAAGGCTGAATCAGGCCAGTGTTCTGGCTGTGGTCTGGTTTGTGTTGTTGTTTGGAAAAGCCTGACAAATGCTTTTGTGCCTTTGGTTCTGATGGCCCTGTACATTTTATATTTAGATTTTTAATTTAAAAAAAGATTTTAAATGTTTGGGGTTTTTTAATGGGAACATCTTGGTCTTGTTCTGTAAAGATAAGTAAGTATGTTTTTAGAGAAAAAGAAATTCCCCCTTCTGTCCTAAAAATGCTCCACTTACTTACTTACTTACATTTCAGTTTCCTTTGGTGGAGGGAGGTGTTATATAGGAAGCAACTATACGTTCTGTAGCTTGAGGGTCCAAATTATGCTAAGCTGTGGGACCATCACTGTAAAGCCCATCTGGACATGCTTGTCAGAGGCAGGACTTCACTGCTTGGGAGCTGCCCTTAGCCCAGGAAATCCCCCCTTTCACTTCCCTGTGAGAAGACTGCCACAGGAAAGTGATGTGCCTATAAATCTGTAGTCCAGTGCTTTTCAGTCTGGAGTTTGTGAATCCTTGGAGGCCCTCCATTATTTTGCTAACAGATCCACGAGTGGTAACTACAGAGATCAAGTCTGTTGTGACAGAGCTCACATCTGCTATGCAGGGTCTATGCCTCCCTTGGGGAAAAATTTAGGGAGACAACAAACTGCAAGATGTGAAAACCATTGCTACAGACAGACATGGTGTCTTCACCCTTTACGCAATAAAAATACAATGAACCTGCACGAGCACAGATGCACCTTAAATACCCATGTTTACTAACTCAACCCAAACATGCCCAACCTATCTACATTTATTTATCTGTTCTGGCTGGTTGTGACAGCTTCCAAGAAACAGAGAAAACAACAAGCCCCACTAAGAGGGCTTGCAAACTGCTCAGAGAAGTACTCCATTAGCAGCAAAAAATGTCCCCCACGAGCACATCAGTGATACACAGGGTAGCTTGTTGAGTTTGGATGTTTTGTAAAGTTCTCTGAGATGGCAAATGTCTTAGCATGCATCTCTTCCCAGCCTCCATCCCTCCCTGCCTCGCCCCACCCCGACTCATCTTCCCTGCCCACAAAATGAGAAAAATGCCTTTTATACAGAATGCTCTTCAGCAATTCTGCTATCGATCCCCGGCAGTTTCATTTCAATATCGACTAGCTCCATGATGATAATTGATGAGAGATGCAAGTGATGGAAGAGTGAAGACTGAGTGCTGAGCAGATCTTCCAGCCCAGATGGTAGGAAGCCCCTCACTGTGCCTCATCCCCATCCCATTTGGTATTTCAAAATGGAAAAAAAGAAAATAACTTTTTTTTTTTTTTTTTTTTTAGGAAAAGGACACTGCAATTTTCAAGATTCTAGTTTGCACAAATGGTCCAAGTCAATCAGCATATTGAGTGTTTGAGTTGAAAAGTCTTTCCCTGAGAGAGAAGAAAGAAAAACAATGAAGGGCAGGAGGGAACAAGGTGAGCTGAACATGCCATTGAAGATAAAAAACCTGAACAGCTGAGCTTAATGCTTGGAGGGATTTTGTCCATTTTTTAAATATAAACCTCTCCTCTAGACATCCTACTGGTAAGGCTAATCTGGAAAGCACAAGAGACAAAAGGTTAAGAGTTAAACTCCCCAGCTCAAAAAGCAACAGGCTAGGCGAAGCAAAGGTTGCACTGACACCAGGAGGAATAAGCATCCCTGAAAAGCTGCCTTCATTAAGTGCTTCGTCAAATGGGGGTTGCTGCTGCACAGTCACTGCTCGTGCCCATCCAGACTTCCAGCACTGAGTTACTGTCCTCACTCACTTTTAATACCCCAGCCAGCAACAGACATGTCATTTGATATCCCTAAAGCTGTTCCTCTCTTGCTGCTCAGTGATGGACTTTCAATATCACCATCCTAAGAAAGCCTAAGAGATACACCTCCCACGGTGCACCAGGCACAGGACCGAGTTGTGAGCTACCAGCAGCCACAACAGAGCAAAACATATGCATACTAATGCAGACCATGTCATGGAGGTCACTGGATGTATCAGGTTTCTCATGCTAGCCTCTGCTGTGCAATTAAGCTCATAAATAAGGGAGGACATTCATATGTAAAAAAAGCGAAGGAGGGAAAAAAGAAATCAAAGAAAACCTAATTATCTTGTCAGGGACAGCAGTGAAATGCTTTACATCTCCTGGTTGTACAAATAGTCCATGGGAAGAGAGCTGTCAGGTTCTACCCCAGAAGTGGTTGCCTTTCAATGAGTTAATGTCTCTGCTTCTCCTCCTTGGGGAAGGCTTCATAGAGAAAGTTGAGCTGTACTAACAACTCACTGATGTCAAAAAGGGATGGTTATAAGCCCCTTCTCGTGCTGTCCTGGACCTTCTGCCTCTGTCCTGGCTGTGCAACATCCCTTCACTTAGCTCTGGAGCTCACTAGACTGTTCAATGAGCCAGCTCAGCTCTCTAACCCAGCAGAAGACTAATCCAGCCCCTCAAAAATGTGTTAATTTACCTCGTTTAATATGATATTACTCACAATTTTTATAGTTAAAAATATTTCTCTTGTAACAACCTCCTCCTCACTTCTCTTTCTCCATATAGACCGTGTGTCCCATTTCACCTTGACTCCTTTTTCACATCACCATCCACGCTGGGGAAAACAACTAAGTCACTTGGTAGCATTTCACACTTGGTTAGCAGCAGTAAGCATGACATTTGCAGGCATCCTCAGATAGTGGCGTTGCAGACAGTGTTATAAGCTAGCTTCCTTAGCCCTTGTGCAGGGCTTAGTCCTAGAGAGTGGTGATGCAGCCAGTACAAGGTGGATCTTAGGTTTGAAGGATCTCAGAACCCAACCTCTGACATGGACTCCCCTGAAAGCTAAAAATCACTCTGGGAGTGGGATAACACAGAATCACAGAATCATTAAGGTTGGAAAAGACCTTTAAGATCATCAAATCCAACCATCAACCCAACACCACCATGCGCACTAAACCATGTCCCGCAGTGCCACGTCTACATGTTCCTTGAACACCTCCAGTGATGGTGACTCCACCACCTCCCTGGGCAGCCTGTTCCAATGCTTCACCACTCTCTCAGTAAAGAGGTTTGATATAGTTAGCTTTACACACACACATACACTTTGAGCTCCTAGTGGCTATTCTCAGAAACTGCTCTGAAATGTCCCATAAATAGGAGCAGAGTAATTGCAATGTATATTCTAATAACTGCAGCTATAATAACACCCCCTCCTCCCCACTTTCCTCTTTAGGGGTGATCTGCCAAAATGAGAAACAAAATTACTGTGTCTGTTCAGCAAATTCTTACTGACAAAATCTTTAAGAGTTGACAAGAGTAATATACTGAAAATTAGTTTAGAAGTGTTTCAAGTTTCAAAAAATCAATCAAAATCAAATTAAGTTCTGAAGACGTTGTCTGTAGAGTTTAAGGAAAATAGAGATCAGCTGCAGCAACATGGGATCATGGGCTCAACTTCTGAGCAGGAGACTTACATCTGCTCTGCCACCTCTTCTGGCTTAGGGTAAAGAGCTACAACTGATCACAAGGATTTGCTGATGCTCTGGCTAATCTGGTGAGCTTGGGTACCAACAACCAGAAACCCAGTCTAAGCAATCCACAACAGGGTCTTCACTTCCCCCATCCTAAGGCTATGCCCTAACCAGTGAGCCATAAATCGAGGGTTAGAAATAAAAAGAAGGTTTTCTCCCTTGCTCTCTGATCATTTCTCTCAAGATTTGTTCATCTCATTGACAGATAGGGAAAAAAAAAATAAAAATTTAAGCTCATAAAGATCCTCATCAAGGAGGAAAATCAGTTTCTAAGCCAGATCTACTGCAAAAGCTGGCAGGACTAAGCATGGTCTAACCCAAAGTAAGGGCAGGGGGAGAGTTAAAGCCCATTAAGTATTGCTAGTGGACTCTTTCCTTCTTGGTTGTGTGATCTCAAATAACCCAAGCTTATACCGGCCTCGGTGTCACTGAAGAAGCCTGGGACTCATTGTCTTGTTGAGAATAAGAGAAAAATTGCACGAGAGTTTTTTCTGTTTCTGAGTGATCAGAGCCTTTCTGCACAAGCAGAGTGCATGGCTTGCTCAGATACGCTGTCTTTTTTGCCCTTCATCCATATGGTACCCTGACCCCATCTTGGCCCTGCAGATCCAAGAACTACTGACCTACATATCCTCAGCCATCTGCTTTGCAATTCAACCTCAGCCCAGCTATTCTGGCTTGCTGTTTCAGCACTCACTCTGAGTGGATGGGGTTGCTTTAGGTTTCCAATTATGTCTTTCTTAATTATATTCCTCCTTGGGGTCCTAGAGGCCCTGGAAATTTTCCCCCACTCTGTCTTTTCCCAAAATTGTGAGTCAACAGTTCAATTATAGTCTCTTTATACAGGCATGAGAATTTGTTTCTTGGGCAAAGTTCCTTGATAAGATGATATGCTACATAAATGTCTCTAGCAAAACACATTTCACAGTGAATTTATCTCTGCACAACTTTTCCGCCTTATAGCACCTTATCATTCCAAGACGTCTCAAGGCACTTTCCAAAAGGTGTGCAATAATAATACTTCACAGTTATACACAGCCTTTCATGGGAATATCTCAGAGTGCTGTATGGAGAGAAGCACTCAGCTCCATCAAACAGCTGGGAGTGCTGAGGCAAGGGATGCAGAAGAGACTTGCCCAAATGAATTAGGAAAATGTAGGGCTTGTGATGAAGTCCAGGACCCCACAGAAACCCCCTCCTTTGCTCCTAATGTGCTTCTTACAAGTTCATTGCTCACCATGCCAATCTCGGGGACCGGCCACGCTGTGGAGAGGAGGTACAGTCTTATCCTCTGGTTATGGGATGGGGACTCAATTCTGTGCCTATCCCATTTACCCTACACCCAACACATGCATATTACATGAGGAATAAAACACTCCAAAACTGCAAGTGGTAGAAGGTTTGTAACATACTTTGTGTCTATTCCTGAAATGAAGATATTTGTGCTCAGCTGAGGATCCTGGCCTGGACCAGAGCTGAGTAAAGACTCTGTTTTCTCTGTGGAACAGAACTCTGAATGTTGCTGTGGTCTCTATAGGACTGGGATTTGCTTGGAGAACTAGCCAAAAGTGCATAGCAGATGGGTCCCTTTGCCTCTTTAGAGGCGCTTTCATGAATACTTTTAATTCTTTAGCAATGACCCTAAAAGTTGGACCACAAACATTCTTTAAACTTTATTTGTTCCTGACTGAGCTCTTGTGCTTGGCTTGGGAACCATTCCACCTTCTTCCACCTTCTGGCTGAAAGTTTTTCCTTCTTCTGGTGCTTTTCCTTGTTTGTTTGAGATGGAGCTGGAATTAGAAAACAGTTACATGAAAGACAGCCATCTTCCAGGGGACAACATACAGCTGGATTTCTGATGAGCTGCTGGATTTGGTGTTGAGCCACAGTGCTTAAAGCTGCTACCTTCCACCACTCAGCTGGCTATGGCCATGGACACAGATGCTGCCACACATATTCAGGCCCCGTCAGAAGCATCTTCTATTCCCAAAGTCTGGGGTTGGAGTAATGTTAGAGCTATTCCTTGTCTTCAGAGGAGCACCTACTCCAGTCCCCATGGGGTATGGGCACTACTGGTACTTTCCTCCATTGCTGTGAGCAGTTGTCCACACACCTCCTGCTTTGGTTCCCCCTCTGGCTGGATGACAAGTGCCTGAAGAGCAGGAGAGCCATGAATAACAATGAGCATTTGCCTCCTCAGGGGTGAACTTCCAGCCAAATAATCAGTCTTCTTCCAATATGTGATGGGAAAGAGACCAACAGCAATGCACTGCGGTCCTGGTTATTTTTAAGGGTGCCTGACGACTACTCAGCAAGCTCCTGAATAACTAAACTTTCAGAGGCACAGCAGCCTGAATACCTATGCCCTATTTAATCCAGATCCAGTTCCCAATGCTTACCTTGTGCTGGGATCTGGAACTGAGCTGCTACGTCTCCCATCAGCCTGATGTCCTTGGTTCCAGCCCTGCCCGTCACCTTCTTCTGCATTTTATCATGTTCAGCAACCTCTCCTCTCCCTCCTCCCTCCCAGCCCAGCCTATATCATCAAAAAATCACTTTGGCACCTTCACTGTCAGCAAGCGGCTGTTTATCTGCTATATCATTGGAAAGATCTCTAAATCCAGGCTTGGAAAACAGCCCTTCTTTTTATTTGATGCAGGATCATCTGAAAGGAGGATGAGAAGCAACGAGAATATGTTTTCCTTGTACAGATCAATATGACTTTAACCTTCCTCCACAGCAGGGCCTGCCTGCCCACCTTCTTAGCTCACATATTTCTCCTTCCCTCCCTCTTTGCTTACCCTTCCTGCATTTCAGTGTTTCCAGCACTCCTGACACATGGACCTCTCAGTCCTACGTGCATCAGGGCAGAATTTCTGCCTTGTCGGAGCAGGTACATTCGGTCCAGAGAAATGTTCCCTGGTCAGTCAATTCACAGACTCAGTCACCCCGCAGATTTCAGATCCTTTTCATCTCCTCCTCACTCCACTCTCTTTCACTGCTGCCGTGTTACACTCTACACAGAACTCCTCTTCCAGTTGTTGGGAGTCACTAAATGAATTTTCCATCTTTCCCCTTTCTTCTCCCCTTTTGGGGCAGAAACAACAGTGTCCTTCTTTTGCGCACCCTTCACCTCTGCCAGTGGCAGATTTACTCCTGCCTGGTTTCCTGGCAGCTGCTGCAGCTGCAGCACTGAACAGGGGCTCCGGCATCTTTCGGTCCCGCTCTCACTGTGCTGCGTTCCCAGTGGGGTCAGAAATAGAGAGGGCATTTGTTCGGGTCCTGCGGTGCAGCTCTGAGGACCCAAGGTCAATCTAAGGGCAGCGAGCTCACTCCTGAGCAACTGTGATAATAGACCAATATTATCATTTTATATGCAAGGAAATTGAGGAACCACTTGGTGGGAGGAACTAGACATGGTGGCACAAGAAATGAGCAGGAGGTCCCTTCCTCCTGGCTCATACATTAGAGATGTCTTTACTAAAGGGGGAGAAAGGCTGAGATACGGTGAGCAGGCAGTTCATGAGGATGGTCTGGACTGCTCACACTTGACAGGTGTCTACCATGTGAACAGAGAGCAGCCACCACTCACCAGGGTTTAGCCTGCCATTGGCAACCAGTGCCAAACTCATTTTCAAAGAAAAAAGGAAAAGACTGAGTCCTTTCTCTGATCAAAATCCAGCGGCAAACCCCATCCTGCTATTCATACCCAGAGACAGAGAAGAACTTCTTTCTTCTCAGACAGAGATAGGAGGGGGGAGACAGGTTGTTTCTATAATAGCAGTAAAGACGCCCACCACTGTGCTAAATGATATATTTATATGTACGTATATAATGAGAGGCTGTTCTTGTTCCGAAAGCACTGACAGCCTGAAGGAGAAATGGAAGTGCTTTCTCCAAGGTCACTGGGTAGCAGGGGCTGGCATACTGGTTTCAGACAGTGCAGGGAAAGGATTCACCTACTGTCCCTCTCCACCTCCTCCCTTCAGATGTAATGTGCTTAGCAGGCCTCCTGAGCCCCAGGAGCATCCGGACTCAGAGGGCTGACACTCATTCAGACAAACAGACAGGGAGTGTGACCAACGCATATGCAATCTGGTTCTTCATCCTCCATGCACGGCCCTCTTCCTGCAAGAAAGGAGCTGCAAAAGCATCACTGCAAAGTTAAAAAAGGAGCGAGAGGGATCCCAAGAGCCAAAAGGCAGTTTGAAATCTCACATAAAAAAATAAAAAATACAAAAAATAGAGCTGATGTGTTCTGTCCACGTCCAGCCAAACGCCAGGTGCTGTCAGAGATTAGACGCTTTTGCAGATAAAAGCAGGTAATAGGGCCTTACTAGATAAGGACAATAAAAGGAGAATAAAGGGAGGGGGAAAAAAAGCCAGAGATGGAAAAGAGGTGAAAGGACAGACAGAACGGATAACAGCAGATCAGACCGACAGATCTGTCACTGGGGCTGTGGGGAACCAGGGTTTTGGTAGCAAGCGGAGGCACTTGCTACCCTGCAGGGACGTGCCCTGGCCTCCACAGCTGCTGGCACTGGGGGCTGGTGCCTCTGTGCCTCCCTCCTGTGCTGCTCCAGCATGGGATGCATATGGCATCCCCAGCAAATTCGGGTTCGCTGCTGTCCTGATAAGTAATGTGAACAAACGTCACTGTTTCTGGGTGGTCACCCTTCCCAGATGGCCCAGCATGATGGCCACACTGGAACTGCTGTTAGCAATGGGTGCTGAAAGCAGCCAGGGAGAGAGAAGTGCCCGGGCTGTAGCTATTTGGCTGGGAGATATAATCTCCTCACCACTGAGAAACAGCCATCAGTCAAGGGCCTTACTCTGCACTGACTGCAGCAGAGTTTCATCAAGGATGACTCCGGCCTTATAAGTCAAGTGTGATCTAAAGAGTTTCCTGCTCTCCTCCAACTCCCCTTCTGCTCCCGCCTCTTCCCTTGCTCTTCACAGCCCCAGCTCATTCTGCGTAGAATAAACGCTGCTCGTGTGCAGTGCCAGGCACTGCGCGGTAGAACAGCTTTGAGTCTCAGAAGCTGTGATTAGCACCTAAGGGCAGCTGAAATGCCTGAGATTTGCTGTACAGTAGGAACGCGGGCAGCAGGTAATGCTGCAGGATTGCTGTCCCTCAGAGAGGCCTGCATCTGTTTGTTTGAGATGCTCGATGTAAAGCCGTAACAGCATTTTCGGTACACCACCCGCTGTTCCCCAGGCTGTCTGTAGTGATGTATCCCCCCCTCCATCCCCTCCTACATCAGGGGGGTCTCTGCAGGAACGGGCTGAACTTTGCTTTCCTCTGCAGAGGGCATCTTGATGCTCTTACTTTGTTAAAAGCCCGTAACTACGAGTAGAGGCTTGGAAAAGAGGTGTCAGCCTGTCACTGCTTGGTAAGACCTGCCTCCCCTTGTGAAGAAAGGACAAGGACACTCGGCTGCTCCCCAGGGAGCACCGTGCTCTTTGCAGCATCCAAGCACGCTGCATCCCAACCGCCCGCCTGCCGGAGGGCCAGGGCCCCGGCCTGAGCTCCTCCGAATAAAAATGGGCGGGCGGGAAAGAAAGGAAGAGCAAACCTGCAACATCATCCTCTCTTTCCTCGCCTCCCACCTCCAAAGCTTCCCTGAGCTGCCAGCGCCGCGGGGCGAATCAGGACCTCTGCGCACCTTGCAGTAGAGGTGGCCCAGATCTGTAACAAACGGGCTCTCAGCCTCCTCGCTGCATGTGATGCATCAGCACAGGTGGCTCCTTGAACTGCCATTAATTATACTTTGTGAGAGAAAGGGGCATGCTCAGGTTGGCCGTTTTTCTCTCTGTTTCAAATGCTTGCCACCTAGACGGGATGCAGAAACTCGGCTGCATCCTGCAAGCTGGGTGATAAACCCCAGGCTTTAGGCACAGCAAAGCACCTATAGGGAACGGTCCCATGGGGGAGGCAAGAGCTTAACTCCTCAGTTACCCCAACTGCTGCCTCCTCTTCCTTGGCATCTATCAATTAATTAGCCTCAATTTTCCGTCTGCCACAGGCTCCCTTGAACTCCCCATTGAAGGATTCAGCAGTGAGCTTAAACTATTTGTGACTGGCCTGAAAAAGTTCAGTGCGATGCATAGAGACTCCATCTCTCCCTTGGACTTGGTGGGAGCTGAGAGGGCCCAGCACCTCATGCTGCTCCCCCAGCACAGGGCAGGATCAGGCTGTAAGCCCTGGCACTGCGTTACGACTGTCAGTCCCACTGTATGCAGCTGCGACTGCTGGGGAGTGTGGTCTGTCCCTAACGGAGAAATATCCACTTTCTGTGATTTATCTTCTGTTTGAATACCCTGATAATTCCCAAATCTACTATTCTTCCTCATAAATGTGGAGTCCTCCTCACTTACCAGCTTTCTTCTTGATAACTTAATATCAGGGGCTCTGAAGAAGATATTGAAAACCTGGAGTCTCGCAGCAAGCTGAACACTCTGCCAGCAGCCACAGTAGAGAAAACTGCTTTCAGAGGAGGTTTAAAACCCAGTCCTGGTTGTTCATGCCTAATAAATCTCCCTTTGTATTACTTAAGAAGCTGATGCTGATGTCTGTGCCCCAGTAAAGTTTCTAACCTTCTTTACTACCTTTTTTTTGGCAAGAAGGGCCAAGTAATTTGAATTTGAAGGGTGCTTTGCACAAAATGTCCTTTGCCTGATGCTTAGCCCCCACTGTGACCTAGAATTGGCTACGTTGGTACTTAACTGATATCCCTCACATGAGCTAGTGCATAATATGAAATGGAAAACTATCCCTGTACCTGTCCTGGAGGACTTGGAGATTTTCCCTTTACAGGGGCAAGGAGAGGGGGAAGGAGAGGGGATGGCCTACCGGTAGTTGTGGTTGTAGTCTACAAATTGAGCAGGAGCTATGGCTACAAATGTGACATGTTCATGGACTCCTCGACACAGCCCAACCCTAGCAGCAAGAGTGTGAGGGTACGGGAGTGGGATATTGGTAGGCAAGTGTGACCCCAAACCACATCCAGAATCACAGAATCACTAAGGTTGGAAAAGACCTGTAAGATCATTAAGTCCAACCATCAGCCCAACACCACCAAAGCAAACCTGCTTTTATGGCTCCTTTAAGCAATCACACCTCAGTACTCTGAAGCTGACTCTGTACAGAAGCAAAATTTCCTCTTTTCTCCCCACCGTTTGTCATGCACAGGAAGACCCCACACCTGAGGGTAATCAGGGTCCTAGCTCCATAGCTGGAGTCATGACCAAAAGGGAAGAGGAGAGAAAAAAGACTTCAAGGATTGTCATTAACCATCCCAAATCTACCAAGGGGCCAACACCATTCCGACTCCATCTGGGCCACATGCACAGCTGGAGCCAGAGTCCAGATGTTAAATGAATTTCCCCTTCCCGTGTTCACATACAGGCTTCTCTCTAGCTGGGAAAGACAGAGACCATTGGCACATGCAGCATTTGACAGGAGACCCAGGTTATTGATTCACAGCTCTACTTCCCTGAACTTTTCTGGAGGAAAACGGGGCTGCTTTGCATAAGGCAGGCATATGTTGTAGCTTTGGCACAAGGAGAGCCGGTTGGCATTTCCTTGCCAGACTTTTCCCACCCTCCTCTGATACCATCTGCCTCCGTGAAACGCTGAAACTCCCATCTGTCAATTTTACTGTAAACACACAATTATCCAGGCTGCTGGGGAAGAAAAGCAGCATAGCCAAACCTCGGCCATTCATGGAAAGGACGGCGTTGGGATGCGTGGCCCTCTCACTGTCCCACCAGGCAGCTTGGTGGAGGGAGCCATGCCTTTTCATTTTCAGCACTGCATCTGCAGTGGTGAGTCTCTCCTCCCGGTGAGGGATGAGCTGTTGATGCCACCAACCACTCCGTCCATGCCCTGGGCCTCCAAGAGCAAGGTCCAAACAGGAGGCTGGTAAGGAGCTCCAGCCATTTGCAGCACCCAGGTCATTGCAAGCCAAGTCATGATGTTCCCACTTTCTTCCTTTTCTGCCATGTCATGCCAGGGAGGACAGCCCAGGCACAGCCACCTATAACCCCTGCCCAGATCCATGCTATACAAAATAGCAGCCGTGCAAACATCCTAGTGACAGCATCCACGCCGAAAGCAAGGTCAGCACCGGAGAAAAAGCCTTCTCTTGCCAGTTCATGTCAGTAGCATATTTGCGACGAACTCTGCCTGTCCCTCACCCCTGGGTTTCATCACAGCAATGCTCAGATCCATCAAGCCTAGATGCCGGCTTATTTGTTGCTTTCTCCCTGGAATCTTCCTCTTTCTGGCTGGAGGCAGCTTTCTTTGACCACAGCAGACAATGAAGAGCTGACAGCAGCCCGTGGCACGAGCTGAGCCCTGCCAGCCCAGCCATCAACAGTCAAAAGATCTCCTCATCGGTGCTCTGGGTTACTCTCAACCCTTCCAGGGGAAGCAGCAAAGCCGAAAGAGCATCAGGGCCGAGTTGTTCTGCCGGATGAGCGAGTGAAGCGTGAAGATGGAGCGGAAGAGAGGAGGCTGCAGATAACCATGGGCTGGGGGCTGCTCTGGGGGGTGGGAGGTGGCTATATTTTGTTTTCTTAAATATTGGTCCCTGTGTGGTGTCTTCAGCCCAGAAAACGGCTCCACCACCTGTTTCGTTTAGCTGGGAAGAGGGAGGGGGCCATCGGGTGGCAGAGGAGCTGGCAGATGGCATGTGTTCCCGGAGATAACACAAGGCTAGTTCAGAGGTTACTAATTGGGTTTCTGCTTGCTTTTCATATTCAATGCGAATCAAAATGAGAACATGTGGTTCGACACACACACGTCGTCCTCCTTCCCCGAGGATGCTCCCCTCCGCCCCGTTCCCCCGCCCTCTCCCTCCACATCCTCACCCAGAAAGCCTGAATCGCGGAGGTGTTTACCATTCATTCACAAGCTAAAGCAAAAGGGAGGGGGGGAATATAGCAAGGAGGTTAGTGAAGAAGCAATTAACACTTTTCTTACCCTGGGTGTACCCTCAGGCCTACAACCAGCCCTTCTGCACACCCAAGACTATTAGCAAACTGTTACTTCATGCAACCAGCATGGGAATGCCACACCATGGGCAAGTGAGACGGCAGCAAGGGCACCTTGCGGTAAAGAGCACCGTGTGTGCAGGAGGCCAAGCTGATGGGTCCTGCCTTCAGGCAGCCCCCCTAGGTTCCTCTCAGTGCCCCGTACAGGGTGCCACTCATCTCCCTTTGGTGGGTGCCTCAATGCGCTCATCTTCTTGTTGCTTGAGTCCTCTTCTCACTATGGCATGGAACAGGCTTCAAGGGCAACATCTAGAGATAATAGTGGAGTTGCAAAAGGGAATCCAACCATGCCACTCTTGGGCAAAGCACATGACTCTGTCATTACCAGTGTCCATCCCCAACATTCACCTCTGGCACAGAGCCACCCCGATGGGCTGGTTTAAGGAAAATAAACTCAAAACCTTTAAAGGTACACTAGTACATCTCAAGACATGCTCCAACCTTGAGCTAGGGAGAAAGGCTCGCACCCAAAGAGGTCAATTGTTACCCTAGTAGAGGTATGGGGCAACACATCTCCTTTGGGGAAATTCTCCTTTTTCTGCAGCCTGCTCAATCCATGGGGTGTCTCATGCACATTTTGCACAGAGATGCAATCTCACGGTCAGAGGCAGGGAGAGAGAATCAGGAATAGAAAGCAGGATGTGTGCACGCATTCTTGGAAGGGGGAGGAGGATGGAAGTTCACCAAGAAAACCAGAACACTCTTCAGAAAAGAAAAAAAAAAATATTCTTTTTCAAAGCTTTTTGCAAATATTGCCTTTTCTCCCCTCCCTCATTTTCTGATAAGCTGCAATCAGCATTCAATATTGTCACTCAGCGCCCAATTTCATAGGGGATAGGTATGCACAGAGCTCTTTAAATGAAATAAATAAATACATCTGGCCACGTAGCGCAGGGGTTTAGCTGGGAGCTGAGCTCCTCTGAAAATCTGGTCAATCACGGTGACATTGATTTCAGGACAATTACTACTGATTTACACTGGTGTAAATGAATGGAATGGCATTAAACTGCTGACTGGGGAGTCCATACGCAGGCAGAGCTCATCAGAAAGCCGAGTTCCCATTCTGTGAAAGATTGAGATCAGCTTCCCCATCCAAATCAGGACAAAAATGGTCTATTTTTCTTAAAATGGAACAGAAAGAGGGTAAAAAAAAGCCACTTGGGTTCGATAAAAACTTTGGTTTTGAATGCCTGGCATTTATCAGTTTGACTCTTCAAAATGTTATTCATATATGAAAAAAGTAGGTAAGCCAACTTGTCCTGGTGTCATAATGAAACTATTGGCTTTGAGTTTTCTTTTTGCCCAACTAAAACTTAATTGGGGCTAGGGAGGACAGAAATCTGGTTTTTACCGAATGGTCAAACCTGCCCCCCACCTCTTTTTCTCTCCTCCATTTTCCACTGCCGAGCTGTGTCAGTGAGGTTTCTGAGCTCATTTCCACACCAGCCGGGCTGCATCCCTTTGCAAGCACAGCCCTGCACCGTCACCCTGGCACGAGCAGGCAGTTTTGAAAGATGCACCCTTAGCAGCATGCAAGGCAGGGTGGAGCGATGGAGAGGCAGGCTGAGGAAAATGAGAAATGTCAAGAACCTTTAAAAGCCATTTTTTTAGGGATAAAGGGTCTTCTCAAATGAAGGGACTGCCTGCTGTAGCATTGGGACGGTGAGGACAGCTGTGGAGAGGAGGGAAGGCTCCCTCACACTGTGTCACCCCTGCATATTTTTAACCGTGATTAGTTTATGGGGAAGGAGAGGAGGGGAAGAGGCTAAAGCTCTTTGAGAGCCCCTCCCCTAGTTTTTAAAATACTTTTTACCTGGATATATGCCCCGGACATAAATCACTGTTGCTCAGGATAAATGGAAGCCCGTAAGTGCCACAAACACTAATGACAACATTCATCAAACACTGAACTGCTCCATATTGCACCAGTCTCCAGGATGCCTGTGGACATATGGACCGAGCTCGCTCCATCAGCCCCCGCTCCCCCCTGCACCCCTCCGCTCGCTGGCAGCAGGCAATGAGCCTCAGCCTCACCACGGCCAGCTCAGAGCAAAAGCAGGAGCAACCATCAGGCAGTCATGCACCGTCCCTCAAGAAAAAAAAAAGTGCACAGAATAACTGCCCTTGGAAGCCCGTCTCTCAGCACTTTCCCATCCTATTGCTCCTGAGCCAGTTGCACTTCAGATTCCCCAAAACTAGGTCTCCACCTCACAGGAAAAAAAATCATCCCTCCATCAAAAGTCAGCAACACGGGGCATATTATCTGAAGCAATCAAGTTAGTGAGCCTCCACGAGATAGTCGCTTGCTGGTAATCCCACTCTCTTGCAAAGTGATATGCATTAGCTTAATTGACAAGGAGAGCTGGGCAAAGCTCTGAGAAGGTGGTCTGAGCTAACAAGAGCTGCTCTATAGTGGCAGCGGGCTAATACCAGGCAGAGAGTCAGTGACTGCAGCTCAGCCGGCTGATGGGAATTGAATCATGTATTTATCCCTCTCGGCACTAAAGTGCCTCCCATGGGACAGGGCAGTTTAGGAAAATAAAGTTTTCATAATTCTGTATCAGCACCGGGGCTCTGAGGGGACATTTAGAGTCCTGTAGATCCAATTCAGGACAAAATCCCAACCCTAGAAGTAATGATTCTTAAAAAGAAAGGAAAAAAAAGAACTGTCTCCGAAGGCATGCATAGGGGGAGTTTCTTGCACATGAAACACATTTGATGCTGCTTGCATGGCAAGTCTGAAGGGAAACATTAAGTTCACGGGTCCAAAATTTCACAGCACAGCCTGAATTATCAAATAGGTCAGTCTGTAATTACTGCTATTTATTGAGAAATTTATTAAACTGACATTTTTCTGCAGATGTGTTTCAGGTTCAAGAATAAATATTCTCAAGGTGAAATTACTGCTCAAAACTCCGAAGAAGGACCAAAAACCTTATAGGATAAGGGAAGCTAGGTAATATCCGCTGCATGATTCACAGCAGGAATCTAAAACTGGGTCTCTCTCACACCCCCGACTGAGCTGATTGCTTGCTAGACCAAACTCTTTCCCTCTGAAAAATCTGAAGGAACAAGTTCGTATTTCAGCTTTGGCTATATAAAAAGAAGAGCAGTGTAGCCTTCTCATTTCCTGGCTTTGAGCTTTAAGAACAAGGTGTGCAAGCAATTTTCTCCATTTCCTAATTTAGTTAAGTTGCAAAACTTGGGTTCAATTTAAACACAGAAGGTATGGCTACATCCACAAATGCCATGATTTCCCCTAGAAAAGAGGGTAAAAAGTACAGCTCAAATAATGTCCTAAGGAGAGAGCTAGAGATTTTGTCTGCTTGCTCACTTGTTTCCTTAAAACATATCAGAAAGTTAATTTTGTGTTTGTGCTAGAGCAATCGTACCTGAAGATGTTTATTATAGTTATCTTGCTGCTTTCCCATGGGCATGGAGGGAAGAATATCAGTATAGATCAAGGGGGAATGTGGCTTTACCCTAGCGAAAATCAGCATTAGTTTCGGACAGTGCTCTGAATCCCTCAAAATATTCATGAACAAGAACATTCACTCAAATGGAAATAAATAAAAGTTTATTGAAATATGAAACTGCAAATAGAAATGGCTGGTTTAGGCCCTTTGCAGCAATTATGGAGGAGACATTCATTTCCTAGCTTTTATATGCAGCTAAAAGGATGCTTTAATGTAATTTTATAATTTATTTACTCAGGGAAATCCCAGCTTAGATGCAGCATCTGTTTTCTTTTTCCTTCTCTCCACAAACCTCAACGCAGAAGACTCTTCTTGTTTCTTACTCAGTTCCTAGTTATGAGCTAAATGACAGACAGACGATGCTCCTAAGGTCACGGCGGTAGCCAAAATCACCAATCAACTTACGAGACCCCCATTGCCAAGGTTACTTTACTGTCATCTCTTCATATTATATTGCCTTTAGAGTTGTCAAACCTAGGAAGGGATTAGGAAGGGGATGGTGTGTGGTGGCCAGAGGCACCGGCTGTATTTAGGGAAGACAAATGGGGTGGGGTACCCCGACGGGAGCCAGTGGGGTCAGGGTCTTTTGGAGTTGGAGGAGGGAGGAAAAAAATGTGGCCTGACAGGACAAGATTAGGAATTAAGGGCCACCTTTTGCCAAGTGTTGGGCAGAGATCACATCTGTCCCGGGGAGATTACAGTTTAAACAGGCAGAGAGGAGCAGGAGGAAACAAAGGCATGAGGAAATGCTAAAGGCTGGTCCCGGACGATGCACATCATTGGTGGAGCTTGAAGAGTGGCCCAGAAATCCTAATGCAGCAGCAACTGAAGCTTCCACTGGATATCTCACAGTGAGGAGCTGTAACAGCCATGTATTGCCTGGGGACCAGACACCAAAAATCAATCTTCAGTGCACAGTCAGTGGGAAACGCTGGATCCTGTTCTCGTGCACTGATGCCTGGGCAGTGCTGCTTTTCCAAGCCAGAGATTTGGGTTTGCAAAAAAGGAGTTATTATGATACATGTCCTCTTTCATCAGAACTCCTGCTCAGGCAGGAGTTAGAGAGGTAAGAGATAGAACATAAGGGTTCTCCAGGTTTGTGCCCAGCTGCACCGCATAGATAGTTTTAAAATATATCTATAGGTGCCTACCATGTACCTTCATCTTATTAGACTCAGCCAAGTCAAGCTGAGTTCTCAAGACAGTTAATTTCATAATTCCCTCATTTCATGGGTGAATTTCATGCGTAGAAAAGCAAAGAATTAGTGGTATGAGTGTGCTTTGCAGGTATAAGACCAAATGAGATCTGGGTGGAAGACATCTTCTTCCATGAAAAATGTCAAGCTATTTTTAAATTTTTAACAGGAAAAAAACCTTCATGCTTTCATCCTGAAAGGTCAAATATGTTATTAAAAAATCAGGAAAATAAATTCTTAGAAAAAGAATATTTTTATGTTTCTACTTCAAGAAAAGTTTAATAACTTTTCAGCTACGCTCTTCCCCTGTCCCTCTGAGTCACCTCTGCGGGGACTAGAGTCCGTGTGTCCCCAGGCCCACTGTCTGCAGAAGGGCGATCCCTCCAAAGGGGTCTGGGCTTGCTCTTTGCTTAGTGAGTCAGTCCTGACAGACATACCCAAGGCAGCTTTGCAGATGTTTAGGAAGAGTGAACATTGCAAAGATTAATAGATATAGAAGAAGATTAATAGGTGTAGATAGTTGCAAGCTCTTGTCCTTGGTGTAGGAGTCTTGCTCCCATGCCACTCGCCTCCACCTATACCCTTTTTATCTGTGGCAATTGTGGTGTGAAATGGCTGCCGAGCCGCAAAAAAATCCAGCTAACTACATTCAGTGCAATTTCAAACAAGCAGCCTTTCAAACCCGATAATATTTCAGGGGCCATTAATCACACACACAGCTCACTGCTACAGCAGGTGACTACAGGTTAATAAAAAGGGGCTTGAAATCAAACCCAAAAGTGAAGTGTGATGAGAAACAAACACTCCCTCTCCTCCTCGGGCAGCAGGAGCTGAGCAGTTTTGTTGGGGCAGAGTAGGGAGCGTTATTCCTCGAAGCCTGTGCCCTTCGGGCCACCAAAGCATCCAACCTCCCCTCCTCTCCCGCCGAGCTGGATGGGGCTGTCACTGTGTCCTGAGCACCCTTCACTCCTGTCTCTGCTTTCAAACCTCTTTGCATCAAAAGGAGATACCTCCCGAGCACTGAGGCTCCCTCTTCTAGTTTTGTAGGTATTTCACATGACCAGAGGCCTGTTTAATGTTTCTCTTCCTTACCGTGGTCGTATCTCTCCATCCAGAAGATCTCCTTCCAGTGCTCACAGACTGCATCCAGCTTGGTGGGGATGTCCTCTTCTCCCTGCCTCTCCCTCCAGCCACAAACCTGCCCTTCTCCCAGCTACCGCATGTTTGCATATTTATTCCATTTCAAGCAGCTCTTTGTCTTATTTCACATTCATACGGAAAGGGTTCACCAGGGGAAAGTCGGAGATTTTCTGTGGGGAGCATGACCCGAGCAGGAGCCGTCCCTGTCCCCCGGCCGATGCTGTCTGGCCGGCCAGCCTGGAGAAGAAGCAGGGGAGAGATGACAAATGGGGACAGGGGAGGTGACACTGTGTGTGTGTGTCAGCTCACATTTGTTTCATTGAGAACTGAGGAAGAGAGGAATTGAGAGGAAGAGAAAAAATACATCAGTGGGAGAAAAAAAACAGATAATAAAAAAATAAGTGCAAGTGACTGAGAGCACATGAGGGAGAGACAGCACTTCTGAACAGCATGGACTCTAATCTCGTTACTGACTTCAGTTCAGGAGGCTGATATACCCCTGAGGACAGGTTGACATTTTGATGCTCCTAGTTAGGGAAAACATGAACTGGGGGAAGCTGCATTAACAAGCAAATAAATTTATGGTCGGCTGGCACCAAAATGAATCTTGCTGTTTGTCGGCAGCGTTTTCTTAGTGATATATGAACAGGGTGAGCTCCTGGCAAAACATCCTTCCTTTCTCCCCCTTGGAGCCAGAGTTTGGTGGTAAGAGAGAAGGAAGGCCATGGGATTTCCAGTGCTCCCACCATGCCAGAGAATGGGACTGAATAAAACCGTGTCAAGGTGAAAACTCAGCCAGAGGCAGGGTATTTTGCAAAGTGCACCGCTGCGGACCCAGCACCAGGCCAGCGATGTACCCAGCCAGGGAAGTGTCGTCATCACTGAAAGGAGACATCTCTGATTTATAGCAAAAGTCAAAGTGCCTGTGATTTCAAGCAGACTCGCAGGGGAATAAAAATAAAAGTCTCCCAGCATCTGCACAAGGCTGATGCTTGGAGGAGCATGCCGGGAAGCAGGCGCGAGGGGTTCCTGGCAGACCTTGGGACAGTCACTTGGACTCATCCTGCCTTCATTTTTCAGGCTCACACACCCCACAGGGGCTGAGAGGGGTGTGGGTGCTTCGGTATCCCTCAAGGGAGAGGCTTCTCTGGGGTAGGAGCAGCTTTCTGCGAGGGGAGTCAGTGGTCGGGATGGACGGAGGAAGAACAGCATTGATTTGTAAATCCTTATTTTTCTGCTCTCTCCTGAAAAATAAAACTTTAGAGGATGTCACATCTTTACACAGCGGATATGGGGGAAAAAAAACAGAAAACAAAAAGCTGTGAAACCTGGACTTTCTCCACAACCCCTCCAGCAAAGGAAACCTTTGGCTCTGAAAGCTTCCTCCAAGGCACCTTGTGCAGAACAAGGGTGTCAATCACAGGGTTTTGTCTTGCTCTTTTAGGACCCAGATCAAAACTTGCTGAAGACAAAATTCTTTTCACAGGCATCTGTGAGTGTTTTTCATTGCACCTCTGTTTTCCATTTAGGAATATGATTGAATTAAACCTTCCAACCCCTCCACAAGGGAGAAAGAGAGGAACAGCGCGTACTGAACCGTCTCCCGCATGCTTCAGGGAGAGAGACTAGCAGCAATTTAGCACTATCCATTAGTACAGAGAAAAGCAACTACGGGGTCTGATTCTCTTCCCACTTGCATTGATGCTAATCGGGTGTAACTCCACAGACATGACTGCAGCCCCATGAGCTAAGGGAAGAGTCAGGCCGCTCTTTCCTTCCTACCTTCATAGGCATCACTAAATACCCTCTGTTTTCCAACCAAGCTGAAGTGGGAATTTATTGAAATAATAATAATGATTAATCATGATCTGCACTTCTCGAGCATTTTTCTGCTTGGGAACTCAAAGCTCTTTTGAAACTGAAATTAATTATGCTTCATAACCCCCCTCTCGAGGTAGGTCAAGGACAGTTAGGGGCCATTTCCACCTCCCACAGAAGCAAAGGGAAAGCGTGAGCAGCTCAGAGCCGCCTGTCCCTCCAGCGCAGGCTGAGACGAAGGACGTCGCACCCAGCAGAGACTGCGAGGGGCTCCAGGGAACAGCAAAGCATCACGAGCTGAGGCGGGGATGACCCTGAGATTCCCAATCTTATTCCAGCAAAAGAAGCCTTGGACTATAGTTGGAAGTGAATCGTTTCTCTTGTGAGAGATGCATAAAGTAATAATATTAATAATAATAATACTTATTTGTTTCCAGTGTGGAATATAATGAGACCTTTTTAATTTTCTCATAACACTTAAGGGGAAGTTATCTATGCTACTGATCCAGTCTACTGGTGATAAAGAGGGATAGGCTGAGTTATGAAAGATTCAGATTCATTTGCCCTCCTCTTCTAATTAAGACCACGAATTTGAAGCAGGTTCTCTTATGTACCAGGTCAACATCTCCCTCCAGAGATTCTCAGCCATTCTGCTCCCTCTTTCTCTCTTCTCCTTTAACAGAAATTTGACCCTAGACACAAGAAACCTTTTCCAATAAAAAGTTATTGAATCAGGCAGAGTCCCCCATGAGCTTTGGACCTTGGAGCCTGCATTTCACACCAGCACAGAAACACTGAGCCTTTTCTCAGCCATTCCTCCTAATCAGGCCCCATGTTACTTATCCTGGAGGAGCTGAAAATACACTACAAGACAGTAGCTTATTTCACAAGTGCTCAATTAATTCAGAGGCAGCCTAAAACCAGCAGAAACCTCAAATTTCACTGGTCCTGCTGGCTGCGAAGGAGCTTAGGAAAAGCACAGCAATATGAAACCAAGGCACACAAGCTAAAAAGTTATCAGCAGGCTGAGTCACTGCAGGAAGTCTTCTTTGTGCCACAGAAGCTCAGCAAACCCCAACCTCTCTTCTAAGCCCAGATTCTGTCTCCTCCTTCCTCATCCTGCCTCCTCATTTGCAGCTTGCAACAAATGAATCCTTGGCAGTTTTATTCAATTTGAGTTTGGTTTCCCCCTCTCACTGGAAGCTCAGGGAACGGGCAAGGTGCTCAATTCCAGATTTCTCAATATCAAAGCCCTGGTGAGTTCAGCTGGGTCACAGTCTTTTTGAGTATGAAAAGTACAGGAGAGAGAGCAGAGAAACGAGGAGAGAGGAGGGAGTTGCAGTCCCAGGGAAGTCCCCGTGCAGTTGGTGGGGCTGCTGCTGGTGATGGCACTGAGGTCCCTGTCAGCCCTCCCCGGGGAACTGGCTGGCAGAGACAGCCTCCCTATGAATTAATGGCATTTTAAGGTGAAAGGCAGAGCATTTAGTGAAAAAGGAAATCCTTCCTTCTCACGGATCTCAAGGCATTTGCAGAGATACACCCCAGAATCACAACCACATGATAAAGCTCCCCTTAGCAGCCTCACCGACAGCTCAGCACACCCACCTGGCCAAGGAGCTGGGGTTTAAAATGGGTAAATAAAGAAATAAGCACGCTGAGACTGCGCAAACTCAGTACAACTAAGGATGCCCCAAACCTACATCACAGGGAAGGGTGCACTCCCACCGGGGTGGCATGGATGTGCAGAACCAAATCCCAAAACAGCTGCACAAGTAGGAGCACGCCGGTATACCTGTGTGTAGCGGAGGCAAATTCTCCTTTGCACATGCACACGTGCACGCATGCCCTCCATCAATCTCACTTCATAAGCGCACACCGATGGTGAGAGTTGAGGTACACTGTGTGCCTCTCTGGTGTCGGGGTGTCCTGGGGAAGGGCAGAGCAAGGTGGCAGGCAGAGCTGGCGCTGGCCGGTGCAGCAGAGCAAGAGAGGAGCCCACCCCTGGCCAGCTGCCTTCCTCTCTGAGCTTGCATCCTGAAGGGAGAGGTTATTACTCGCCTCAGGCACAAGAAACTTCCTCGATAAAATTAAGCTTATGGGTATTAGGGGACAGGACTCATTTGGTTAATTTTCAAGGTCCTTCATTCTCTCGCCAGCAGCGCCAGTGCCTCAAAACTCCTTCAAAGAACTGCTCCTTGGGAAGGCTCAGGCAGCCCCTTTCCAGCCTCGCCTGCATGTCTCAGACCAATGTATTTGCCTCATGGCATCACTGTATCTGCCATGAGACACACTGTGTGCCTGAAGGAAACAACCAGGGCTGAGCGAGGGCTCCCCTAACCCCTCGGTTTACACGGCAAATCCTCAGAGCATCCCTGCGGTCCCTTTGTACCCCTTTCTGCCTCCCACTTCTCCAATTCATCCAGTATTGCTGTCTTCTAGGGGAAGGGCTGAAGAAAACGAACCCCCAGAACAACTGACCAGCAGGATATCCCACAGACATTATTATATGTTAAATCATAATTGAGCAGCTGAAAAAATTAAACTGTAAATTCACCTATAAATACGTGCATGTTTATATGCAAATATTTACATGTAAATATACCTCAACTTATAAGTAATATTATAAATTACAATTCATCCTGGCCTGAAGATTACATATGCACGCTGCTCTTTCCATCGCAAATGAAAATCTGAGCAGAGCTGGGTCAAAAGTTACCCCACAGAAGATTTTTTAGGCAGTGGATGCTATTCAATGAAAGCAAAGTGGCTTGCAGGAATATGACAATTCCAATTACATTTTATTGCTTTTAAAAAAAAAATTCCAAATGATACAGTACTATTTTGCCATTTATTTTGGCTCTATTTTTTGGACTCTTACCACATTATCACTTGTAAAAGACTCTAAAAGTCAAGATGGAAGTGTCAGAGTGAGCTTATCAATTACCAACACCAAAACAGTTCAATGCTGACGATAATAATTCTAAATGCAAATATTTCTCTCCAGATTATTCTGTTTTTACAGAGGAAAAAAAAAGAAGTTTTGTTCTACTTTGGAATGAAATAAGCCCTGGGAATTTCACAGGACATAAAATCTGAGTTCATCTCTGTTCTACTTGCTAACTCCCTGCACACTGATGCAAACTTACCCTACACATTTCAAAACACCAGTCCCAAGTGCCATCCACATCTATTCCTGGGAATATTCTACTCCACACAGAGCCAGCGCTGTGAGGAAAACACTGAGACTTCTGCCAAAATGCACCCAAGCCTGTATTTCATCCAAAATTTCATTTCTATATTTAGTTGTAGTGCAATTCCTACTGCAGTGGTTCTGGCAAAGTCCCTGCAGATTTTCTGAAGTTGAAAATTGAACAGTGCTTAAAAGCACCAGAAAAATGAAAAAAAAGACTGGCTAGGACACCCCAGGCCCTCTCTGTGTGCAAAGGAGGCGCAGCCAGGACAAGAACAGAGGCAGGGTTAAGGTTGGGGGGGCTGAAATGGGGGGGACTGTCTGGGAACTTAACGCAGGTCTCTGGAGGCTTTTATGTTTTAGAAGCGGGATGCTTTCTCAGCCGAGTAGCGATGGTTTTCCAGGTTGGATTTAGCTGCAATGATGCCAACCAGCTGCCCCTGGCCGGAGGGAGCGGACCGCCCCACACCTCCCCGCCGCGTGGGCTGCCGAAGGGAAAGGGCCGAGCAGCCCCGCGGTGCCGGGAGGTCAGCCCGGGGCCGGGCCGGGGATCCCCGGTGCTGGAGGCAGCCCAGCCCGCTCCTCTCCCCCCGCTCCGCGCCCCGGCCAGCGGCTCTGCGCGGCGCCGCGCATCCCTGAGCATCCCTGAGCATCCCTGCGCATCCCTGCGCATCCCTGAGCATCCCTGCGCATCCCTGCGCCGCCCACCCGCGGCCGCCCGTCTCCCGTGGAGCTGGGACGCCACCTGCCGCGCGCGGGGCTCGGCTGAAAACCGGCTCCTGAGGCCACCGAAGTCGGGCCAGCAGCCCCCCCTCCCCGAACCCCCTCCCCGGCTCCGCTTTCAGGCACTGCCGGGGGGGTGTTGCAGAGCTGCGGGGGTGAGGATGCAGCCTGCCTGCTCCTGGGGCAGCCAGGAAGCATCACGGACTTTGATTTTATATAGATGTGCACACCTATATATATTTCTTTTTATGATTTTTTTTTCATGGAACCAAAGGATTTCCTCGAAATCCTCAAAGAAATCCTTCAGATCCATGAAAAAAAAAAAAAATCCCAAAAGAAATACACAGCAGGAAGAGCAGACGGAGATGGGAGGGCTGATCCTAATGTGATGGGTCCCCAAAGGCAAGGCTGAGTCTTCACTGAGGTGTGGGAAAACGCATTTTGCGCGGCGCTCTCTGGCTCCGCCAACCCCTCTGCCCCCGCGCAGGGCCCGGGCTGGCTGCACTGTGTAGGGTTATAGCTGCACTGCGCGCGGTGTTGGTGCTGGGGCCGGGGAGCTGTAGGGAGAACCGGAGGAGTAGTGTCCATGCAGGTGTTTTAGTCTGCATGGAAAAACAAGGATTTCTTTGTGGAGAGGGCTTTTCCTATGATTTCTGCATATTTTCTAGGCCAGGGTGGTTTGCACATTTCTCTAAACTTTATTGCCACGCCCTTGGCTTGCACCAGCCCACCCCATGACAGCCCACGGCATCCCAGTGCTGTCTTCTGCTCGTGCCCACACTGAAAAATGAGCCACCAGGAACCGGGCCAGGGTCACTCTTCAAATCTGGCAGGGAAAAACAGAGAAGAAGGATATGTGCCTTACCAACCTCATCCATTTTATTGTTTCATTATAGGCTCCCACCTAAAAAATGCTGGGCAGCCTGAGCTCCCTGTACCCCACGCACACTAGACATGAGCAGCAGAGCTGCAGGACCACAAATGGTAGGAATTTTTAAGTAGAGTCCCAGGGAGAGCCAGGGCTGGAGGCAGGAGCCAGGCAGGCAGGGTGCAGGGAGCTGCTCAGCCCGCAAGCGCTGTGTGCGGGGTCACGCTGCAGCAGCCGGAGTTAAAAGTGCCGAGAGGGCAAGTTTTAAACAAGCTTGCCGAGCTTTAACTGCGAAGAACAAGGGCCCCTTTGAAAGACGCTGATTGAAATGGTCTGAGGTCAGCGTGTTTGAGGAGCACTGCTGCTCGGGGAGGACTTGCTGCTCCGCGGCACCTCTGACTCTGGCAAGGGCTGGCAGGGAGCAGCAAAGCACAGAAAGTTTGCATTTGTCCAGGGCTCGTGCTAGGCAGTTACAGCACGGTCCTAGCCATAACTACCAAGAAATTGCATGCAGATGCTTGAGGAAGGAGGAATTTTCTCCACCATCAGTGTGACACACTTTGCAGGATCAGGCCCTCACGCACACGTGGCCCCTGCACACTCTGGCTGTGCTGGAGAAGGACAAGCCTGGGATGTGGGGACTGTCGGGGGGACAGGGGGCCCATCAGTTCACTGCATGGTTTTTGGAAGTCATTTATTTCTCGTATTTGATGCAGGATTGACTTGACAACTCTGAGAGGCTGGTCAGGAACTTCTGAATGCAGAGGACTGCTCCTCTCGGGGTGCTGCGGCTTTCAAGGGAGATAGAGTAGCTGGCTTAGTTTGCATGCAAAATTTCACAGAATCACAGACTCACAGAATCATTAAGGTTGGAAAAGACCTGTAAGATCATCAAGTCCAACCATCAACCAACCCCACCATGCCCACTAAACCATGTCCTGCAGTGCCACGTCCACACGTTCCTTGAACACCTCCAGGGATGGTGACTCCACCACCTCCCTGGGCAGCCTCTTCCAATGTTTGACCACTCTCTCAGTAAAGACATTTTTCCTAATATCCAGCCTAAACCTCCCCTGGCACAACCTGAGGCGATTTCCTCTTGTCCTGTTTCTGCAGAGGCAAAAGATTAATTTCAATCCCAAATTTTGTTTGCAATTTCTTCAGGAAACCCGGGGTGGGGGGCGGGGGCAGGGGTGGGAGGGCAGGGGGGAGAACTGTATTCCAAAAAATCCCTCTGAAAATATTTCTTTTGATGAGACAGGCCATTTTGTGCTTCATGATTAGTTTTGAAGGGGAAAACAACCCTAACCCAACCCACACAGCAACCTGCCCAGCTTTCTGCACAACCTCTGTAAAACAGGGGATAATAAACACTCCTTTATCCAGCAGGCACGTTAGTGAGGCTTCATTAACTCTGAGGCTCAATTAAAGCCTCTAAAAGGCTTTGAGCTGCTTGACCGAAAGGCTCTATGAAAATTAATTTAGTGCTTTTACATCTGCTCAGCACCAGGACCGCAGCGAGACGCTCTGTCCCCCCAGAACGGGTACGAGGATGCTGACGGCAGGCAAGGGGATGCAACAGGCGGCTTATCTGACGGCACATGGTGGCCAGCGGGCACGGGCTGACCGCAGCGAGGAGGGAAGAGCTCTGATTTTTAAACACTGGTTTTCCTCGGGTAGCTGGCTTGCAGCTGCAGGCTGAAAACAGCATTCTCATCTCTTCGCAGCTGTAACGTTCGCCTAGCTTAGGAGCCTGATGAGACAGTTTGAAGTAGGAAGGGGGGGTTAATTGCACATTTTATGGTTGCTAAGAGTCCCCCTGAGCCAAACAGACTGCCTGCTGCACGGGCAGAGAGGCACGTCCAGGCTGAGCGGTGCACGGAAAATCCCCAGCCGTGCAAAGGGACACTCAGATAAATGCTACCCCGGTGCTGCGGTGGCAGATTTACCAGGCTGTTTAGATCTCCGGCGTAAATCCAGTGACTTAGAGATAAACTCGGTCCATCGCAAGGAATTGTTTCAACAAAACGGGGCCTGTCAGGAGCAGGGTTATGTTGACAGAGTGGCGGTCCCTGCCATGCCAGCTCTTGGCATACCCCAGCTGGAGCCCTTATTTACACAACTCTCTGCAAGGAGCACCGTTCATCGGAGCATGTCTTGCTCTTTCCCAAAGGCGAGGCGTGAGTAGGAGATGTGGGAGAGCGGCAGCATCCTCTTGGACTTTCCCAGATAGCCAGAAGGAGCAGAGACATGCCTGGAGCCTGGGAAACCAAAGTCCTCAGAGTGTGGTCATTTCCTCAGTTTCCCCATCTGCAGCTACCCCTCAGGATCCACCCAGAAGGTGGAGAGTCTGGTACCTCTGTGTGCAAACGGAGTTTACCAAAGAAAAGGAAAAGTGGAGGGGAATGAGGGAAAGGGAAAGCATGGAGGGAAATAAAAAAGAAAAAATGGGGATGGGTGAGACACTCCATTCTGAATTTAAATAAACCCCCGTCTCTTTTCTCCTGCTCCCTGACAGTTCTGCTGGAGGTATGCATTCAGCATAGGCTCTTCAGTAAACAAATACAAGACTTTTATGCAACAGAATAATTGTTTAGTATTAAATAATTCTCTCCATTTGTACACTTCAAGCCTCAGACGCCTAGCAGAGCCGACACTCTCAGCTCAGTCAGAAAAGGAAAAAAGCATTCAGGTACGGGGAGAGCCAAGCTAAAGCCCTGCAGAGGAGCTCACGGCATAGTCCAGGCTTTTGCTTTCTCTCCAATCCCCAAATAAGAGACTCAGAGAACCACCGAGCCTGGTGGGCACCTCTGCACCATCACCTCATCCAGCTGATGCTCAAGCATCAGCTGGAGCAGGCTGCCCCAGGTCCACCATCCAGATGTGTCTCACCAGGGCTGCCCCAGGTCCACCATCCAGATGTGTCTCACCAGGGCTGGGCAGAGGGGCAGGACCTCCTCCCTCCAACTGCTAGCCACACTCTGCTCAGTGTCCCCAGGAGCCTGTTGGCTGTCTTTGACATATTGGTGGCTCATGGTCAACCTTGTGCCCACAAGCACTTCCATGTCCTTCTCTGCAAAGTTGCTCTCCAGCATGTGCTGGTGCCTGGGGTCATTCCTCCCCAGGTAGGGAGTTATTCCTCTCCCATTCAACTTTATGGGATTTCTGCTGGTCCATTTTTCCAGCCTGTCAAGGTCCCTCTGAATGGTGCTGCAACCATCTGGTCTACCAAACACTCCTTACCCTTTTGTATCTTCTGCAGCCTTGCTGGGGTGCACTCCGTGCCATCGTCCTGATCATTAATGAAGACGTGAAACAACGCTGGCCCCAGTATCCACCTCTGGGGTGCACCACCAGTGACGGCCCTCCTCTTCATCACCCGTGTGGGTTCATAGTGCCCATCCCTGGGCATCTCACACCTAGCCCCATGCATCACCTGGCCAATTTGCTTGAGACCCTCCAGAAGCAGATTGGTTTTATTCTCCCCATTATAAAGATGGGGGAGATTGGGACCAAAACTTTCCAAAGCAGTCGCTCATAACAAATAAGCAGGGAAGTTCCCACTGGTCTTGGAGTCACTGTCTTGGAGAAGCAGGAATGGACAATGCTTGACACTAAACATTCCTCCTGGAAGAAATTTCTCGTGCATTTTCCCAAAGGCCAGCAGCATATTAGCTGCAGAACCAAGAAGTCTCTGCTTGTAGCTCACAGCTTAAAGCAGCAGAGAGAGACAGCAGCTCTCGAGACTTTAGCACTGTCTTAATAGAAGACACTGCAGTAGGGGAAATATTATATTAAATCTCTATATTTATATGTGTAACAAAAGCGGTATCAGCAAAATCCTACAGCATCAAAGCAAATCACTTACCTATTTTTAGCTGTGTGATTTAGTCACACACTCTGAGGAAATAAGGTCAGGTTCTTTGCAATGTATCCCTTCCTCCCTGTCTCTCGCTATTTTTTCCTGTCCTTATTAAAATTCTCCACCCTGCAGCAGAGCTTTACGACACGGAGACTTTGCGAGATCCTTACCATCTGCAGGGTCAAGCTGTAGCACTGTCCCAGTAGGAGTCTGTCCTGCTGTCAATGTGTCTAGATTAGAGGCAACAAAGGCAGGCAAGGCAGAGCCAGGATTTGCATCCCAGCATCTCCCCCCGGCCAACGCTGTCGGGGGTCTCCAAGCCGGTCTCTCGTCGGTCCCACAGCGGTGAAAGGGAGTCGCTGGCAAATGCCACCACTGATGCCATCAGGGACCTGGCCCGGCAGTGCCCAGGCGTGACAGTGCTGCCTTCTTCTACAGCCTTCAGCTAGTCACAAATCACTCCCTGCCTCAGTTTCCCCAATTCTTATGTCATGCTTTTGGTCTCTCATTCAATAGCAAAATGGGGAGTTACAAGCCTTAACAAGAGAAGATTGAGTTTGGGCTCCTTTTAAATGTCATTGGAAGAGCAATCCAAGCAAATAATGGGGAAATTATTCTATTTCTTTGAATATTTAATTTCCCAAGACATTTTTCTAGAAATTGTTCTGGCAGACATTTTTCCAATTTAAAAAAAAAAAAAGGAGATAATTTTTATATTTAAAAGAGACATTCTGGCAAAACTCCCATAAAGAAAACACAGTATTTTCTACCCACCTGCACAGCACCTCAACATTATTAGCAGTAACAAACAAGTAAGGGAAGTTAATTTAAGAAACTAAAATGGCTCTTCTTACCTTCTTTTCAGTGAGACTTTATTTGTTCTGTTTTCACTTTAGCTGCTACAAAAAGGTCTAGTCTGGGAAGCAATAATACATTCATCTCATGATGCAGCTGACCTTTGAACTTCTTGGTCCAGCACACAATAACCTTATTACTGCTTCTTTTTTCAGTTTGATAATTCACTATTATTTATAACTGCAACATTAACTGCTGTCTAATATATTTTGATATTTTACCTGTTGAGCAAAGCCCATGATTTATAGCCTTACTATCCTGTGAATACAGCTCCTGACCCCTGAAAATTCCTTTTTGCTTTGCAAGTTGCAGTAATACACATGAAAAAGATAAAATTGGCTCAAACTTGATATCTGGACCATGTGAAACCAAGCTTTCTAATACGGAGATATAAAACAACTTCGTAAAATTAATTTTTCAGTGAGTCTGAAGTCAACTGAGATTTTCTTCATTTTAATAATCTAAAATTAGGAATAATCAAAAATAACTTTGAATTGATAAATGTTTTCAAATGAAAACTTTTTTTTTAAATTCTGAGAATCTAAAGTAGAGGACCTTGACCCTACAAACGATTTTATTTCATTTTAGAGGAACATTTTAGTTCCTCTAAACAAAACGATGCCAAAGTTGCAAAGATAATAGCGTCAATTAAATAAATAATAATGAATAAAATGCTTTCCTTGGAAATGAATGTTATTTCTGAATATTACAAACAATCTCTTAAGAAAAGAAATGCCTCAAACAGTGTTTCCAATTTTAGGTGTGGGATACAGTCTCTAGCCCTTAAAACAAACTATTTTACAGCTATGTATTGATATTTGGTCAAAACTCTAGATGCTGTTTTCTGTGCTCATTATTTACCACTTGGAGAATGTATTTTGTTTGCATAAATTATGTTGCTTTGGGTACTGGGGCAGAGTTAAGGTTATTGTTGAAACTTCAATCAATACCTTTGATGCTTTTTGGCCTGTGTGGTTTTTGACCTGCTGATTCTATATTTATTTTAAATCTTGCCATTGAATAACAACAAAAGAAATCCTACTATTTGCATGAATAACTGCAAGGTACTAATTATGTTCCTGTAAATTAATGGTCTATTTACTGCTTTAACCTATCTTAACAAAGATTTTGTTTGGGGGATATATTACTAATGAAAAAGCCTTGACATCTTAACACTCTCCTGGGTAAATCGTTAGAATAGATTCCAAATGCAATTAAAGAAAGCCTTTTTTTAACCACTGTATTAGGAGATAAATAGGCACATTCTCCCCTCTGAATGCTTGTTTGTAAATTCACAGAATTTCCATTAACTTCACGCCTCTTGCCTCAAAATTGGTCTGCTGCAGGTGGACTAGGAGAAATGGTTGGGACAGGAGTAGGTTTTTGGTTTGCTTTTATTTTTTGCACATGAAGTGAAAAATGGAGAGAAGGGAAATCCCCAAAGGTGGCAGCAGAGGAGGAAACACTGGGGGAAACTGGAAGAAGAAATATTGACCCAGGGTGGGAATCTCCTCCAGGAGAAAAAGGAGGACCCTCTTTCCACAGCCATCAGCAGGGCTTTCTCCAGGCATAAGGTGTCCACAGGTCCAGAACAGCTCCCCACTGAAATTTCCAAAACATGTTTTCCAAGACTGTTGCCAACCCTGATAATCTTTTTGATAGTCCTGCGATTTGGGGAGAAGAGGGGGATTTGCTTGTAGTTTCTAACCACTCACACCATGCCATTTCTTTATGGTTCTTAAGAAGAAGGAACTTTTTAACCTTTGGAGTCTCTAAGAGAAGTTTTAGAAGGCCCATCCTAAAATTTCTTGCAACAGTTAGAGAGAAGCCATGGTTTATTATTTAATCATTCTTAAATATTTTCAGACAGATACGTGGCTTGGGGAGAACCTGCCCCTTGAATTTGGAAAGAAGGGAAATAGCAGTTTTCTCTTTTGAGGTGTCCAGATCCTTTCCTGGCAGTTTTCAAATCTGCAGCTCTCAAACCCTTCACTTTTCTTTTCCTTTCACTGCATTTATGGAGACAGGAACTCTTTTGAGGCAGGAAGGGAATGGATGGACATAGTCCGTAACTCTGCTGAGATGCAGAAGAGCTGCTATAGATGCACACACAGACATGGGGGAGGATCCTGCACAGACAAGCTCCTGCACTCCCCCACAGTCTGAACCACCAAAAGAGGCTTCTTAGCATGTGGGGGAAAGCCCTGGGAGTTCCAGGGCCAGGCAGGCCAGCTCTCCCCTTCACAGGGAGAACACGTTTCTTCTCTTGGTCTTTGTGCCCCTTTCCCCTTTTGTTAATGGGAGTGGTTTCCAAAGCATGGCCAACTAAACAGCATCCGAAACCTGTCAGGGCAGGGGGAGGGAGAAGGCAGTTGCTGCCTCTCTACCACAGATTGGCATTCAAGCAGCTGAATAGTTTCATGCCTGTTGGTCCCTCTGATTGGGCTTTTATAATTAGAATAATCTTGTCCCCAAGTTTTTATGAAAAGACTCCAGTGCAAGCTCCCAGCTTTTTATCAGAGCTGAATTTAAGGTCATTTATTTAGCTTATTGCTACCACTCCCCCATCCTTATTTGCTAACAAGGGCTTTGTTCCATGCTGGGGATTTAAGAGGGACACAAGATTATTGCAGCCCCACCACCCCTCCTCTCTCTGTCCCAGATCTGTCTCTCCGGCGCGCACTGGCTCCATTGGATTACGGCATTGTGCCATGCTGCATCTCTCTTTTTATAAAGTGGATTGATTTACCCCTCTCAGCCTGCTCGCTTTTCCCCCCACCTTCCTACAAAAGAACAAACAGCATGGGAGATGCCAGAGCTTCTCATGTCACCATTAAGATTTACTGCGCTTTGCAAAACAAAAGCATGTAACTCGTGGCCGGAAAGCAAGAGTGACAGGCAGGAGGTTAAAACTCTTTCTGAGAAAGAAAGAGGGGAAAAATGAATTACAAGGGAAGGCTTTGTGCCAGGGCTTCGAAACGAAGCAGAGCAACGCCCAGCACACCCTACTCTCACATCAAGGACCATGAAAGACGGGACACTTTCTCCTGCAAGTGTGTTTCTAGGGTAGATGCCCATTCCCCATGCCCAGAGGACCATCTTCCAGCTATTTAGTCTCCTCAGATCTCCTGAGCTGTAGCTCTCCTATGTCAATGGTCCTTAAACCACACAAGGCTACCACCGGCACGGTAGCCCAGATCCCGCACCAGACACATGCTGCCTAACTATGGTTTTGTGCTAATGCCTGCACTTTCCACCCTCTGTGGGTTTTGGGCAGGAAGGAAGGTTGTTTTTTTCTTTTAAAGGACAGTTTCAGCTTTGAAGAAGGCATTAGAAATCTCTGTGTTTAGTCGCTCACTTTCTTCTTCTCGGTTTGGTTTTGTTTTTGTAGATTTATTCTCCCCCTGGTGATTTTCCTGCGATTTAAATATGTGCCAGCAGTTTACAAGCCTTTCTCGACGCTGCCGTAGGCAGTATTGTATGTTTTCACCTTCCCTGCCTTCAAGATTTAGCTCAAGGGTCCAGCCCCCACGGTAAAATACCTGGCCCTTAAAATTCCAGCCTGCTGCCATCGATTGCAACAGATCGTCTTGGGCTTACTAGTCAAACTGAACAAAACCGAGTCTTTAAGGCACAAAATGCCAAGCCCATAAATATGGGGGTTCAGAGGGTTGAGGGGCAGGGGAGGAGATGAAAAGGGGGGGGGAAACTGGAAGGTAGAGCCATGGGCACGTGCCCGGGCTGCCGGCTCGGCCACGTGTGCACGCTGGGCAGGCAGGCACCAATCCCCCCAGCTTTGCACACTGTGTTCACCCCACACAATAGATGCAGCAAGCTATTTCCAGCAGGTAGGTCATAAATCCCTTGTTTATTGCCTTTTATTATGTTGTTTCAACAGCTCTTAAAGCTGGAACAGCAACCGATTGATAGCTGCTTTAAATCTCTTTCATTTTCTGCCCATATTTCTTTATTTTTCGGGGAGGGGGGCATCCATCTTTTTTTTACGTATCCGCCATCTCTTTCCCTTCATGAGTCAAATCCCATCTCTTTCCCTTTACAAGTCAAGTTTTATATATCCCCCACCACAGTGGAAGATCGCAGCAGCATAGAATCGCTGCCAGAGATCAGGAAAAGAGCAGCCAGGGAGCGGACATGGAAGAGGACACGGTGTTTATGTTTGGCTAGGAAATGCATATAGATTGGATTCAAACCAAGAGGGGCAAAGCCGAGAGAGGAGAAGAGGCGGACGACTCGACAGGGAATGATTGACTGCCGTGGAATCGGGAGGGAGAGACCCACAATTAAAATACTCTGAAAGATTATTATAGCCTGCATCAATTCTCAGGTGTTTGTTTGCAATTGCATTCCCTCCTCTTGAACAACTGCCTTATCCTGCACGGGAGAGGACAGCAAACGCAACTTCAGGGATGGTGTCTAAGGATGCTAGAAGATCTTTATGGAGATGCCAGAGGAAAGTTATGGATTAAATCTCGGTATGGCAGACAGCCCCTGTGCAGCCCCTAGCACAAACCCGAAGCTTAAGAGTCACCAGGGCCCTCCGATTCACACCAGCGGCAGCAGCGGTGCCAGGGCTTCCTCAGCCAGCCAGCCTGGAGGCAGGGATGTGATTGATGGTAGCACTAGGGAATCTCAAGCATCACCCTCCCAAAGCCTGTAATTTTCCAAGAGTTGATCAAAATCTTATTATTTTGGTCAGGGTAGCTATCTACTAGCAAAATAGAATTTTCCCATGAAAACATTTCATAAGGAAATGTCCACAGCGCTGAAATTTATAGTGGGGGGAAAAAAAGACGAGTGAATTATTTCAACAGTGTTTGCTCCAGTTCTCATTTTGATTACCTTCATTTTGACACGTATTTTAATATATTCATATTTTCATGGTTTGACCTTATCAGAACGAAACGCTTCATTCCATCTAAATGAAGGGATTACAAATGGGCTGGATGAAACTCTTGGCTGTTCTGAATCTGAAAATGTGACAACTTCTGTTTCATAGAAAAGTTCCAAATTTCAGTGTCTCATACACCTTCAAAGGAAACTCCCCAAAGAGTGAGAAGGTCTTGAACGAACACCAATTAAAAGTCCAGGACCACTCACCAAACAGTAGCCTTTTAAGGCAGATTTCCAGCCTTCATTAAGGCTTCTAAACTAACAGCTAATTTCCATGCTGGATTCAGACTGGTCACCTCTGAGAACTTGCTTTAATGGTGGTTTTTAAGCACCTGGAAATCCAGTCCCAGGTTCTCCAGACACATCTGATCCCACAGCCCTCAGCACATCTTTCAAAACTCCTTTTCTGGCTGGAGGTGAGGGCTTTTAGCAGTCCATTAACTGTAAGCAGCTGTAAGCAGCCCCTTAAGCAGGGGTTTAAGAAAAACACTGAATACCCAAAAAACCCTGTGCTTAAAACCAAAAAAATAAACAGTCACGGTAATTAGCATCCTTTCGAGTAAGAGTCTCTTAGGGCTGTGGCTATATGCTGTGAAAGAAGTCAGCCAGCCAGCGGGGTAACTCGCACCATCTGGGAGGCCAGAAGAACGTGTCTTCAGGCTTCAAGCATTATGTATTTCCACACTGTGCAAAGGGATTTATACCAATACTTCCCAAAGGCCAAGTGTGAAATAACTAAATCATGTGCACATGCCAAATGGGGGGGGGGGGAATCTCCAGTCACTTCAATTCACTGAACAGATTTCTTCCCATCCAAAATGAGAATTAACTGCCTTATTTTCTTTCTAAATTAACATGAGAGTGCAGAAACCAGAAATTTTCAGAATGTGACTTCTGGTTTTACAATAAATGCAGCCAGGTCCCATGTCTTGACTGGCTCCACCTTTTCTGATTTACGTGACAATTTGTTCTACTGGGAACTATGACAAAAACTCGTCATCTCTGATGGATGCGACTTCACCAGCGAGCAAATTCTTACCTGGGAGCTTTTGAAGCAAGGAGCACACCTATTGCCCAACATCTTCATCTCAACACTCCATTATTATCTTTTTAAAGCACTCCCAGATAAAGGCCAAGTGTACACGTAAAAGTTTGGCCAGCGTGAGCTGTATCAGTTAAAAGGGTGAACAGTTTTTTTAATTTTGTTATTTTTTTATAACTTAGATGTACCAATAAAACTCTTTGCCAGTTTTCCACAGTTTGCTTGCTGAACCAAGAGCAAATTAAACTGAGAAAGCAATTTTTTTCCAGGGTCAGAAGTTGGTAGAAGAGCTGCTTTCTAGGACAGCTGTCCAGAAAAACCTTTGAACTTTATCCAGAGGTAGAGTTGGGATTTGTAAAACTGCTTTTCTTGCCTTCAGGCAGACATTAACTAAAATTCTCTTTTTCATGCAATGTGAAGAAAAATATATCCCTTTTTGAAAAGTCTCATTCCCAGGCATTTAACAGATGATCCGAACAAATAAGAACAGAAATAGAGTTAAGAAAAGGTGGGATCTAATCTAAGACAAACCTGCATCCAAACAGGAATAAGGTTGGCACAGAACAACCAGGAGGTTCACTGCTAAAACTATCCAGACGGGTCTAAAGTGTAAACTTCTGAACATGGATGAAAATTCAGCATAAAAGGCAGATTCCACCCTTCCTTCCCATCACATCTAGTGATTATAAAATTATTGACCTCAGCCCGGGAAACCTCGCTGGGCTCTGCTTGTGCTAAGCTGTACAAGCATGCTTCTAATCATGGTTGGCTCAGCATGATTTTTTTTTGTTTAAGGCACACGAAATCAAGTCCTCTCCATCTAGGTCCTGCCTGCAGTCTCATTTACACTTTAAAACAAGAGTTGTGCTGACGGCTGTGCAAAGTAGGACAGTTAGCACGCCCAGCTGATGTGCCCAGGCCAGCGAATACCTGGCTGTGGGCAGTTACACCATGACTCCCCCCAGACCTCCTCCCCAGTGTAACACATCCCATCCAGGGCACTAATAAATAAGCAATCCCAAGGTTTTGGGGCTTTGGGGGTTTTTTTGGGTTTTTGGGGTTTTTTTAGGACCATTAGCAGCAGCAGGAAAAACACTCTGGAAATCCTTGCTGTAAATTGTACAAGAAAAAAAACCAAAACATGTGCCAGTATAAAACGCATCTCATCAAGGGACAATCTCCCTAGTGCATCTGCAGATCTACTTGCCTTAGGCAATGCCGGTATCACAGACTGCCTGAGCAACCTTATGCGAAAGGGTTTGAAGCTCTGTGCCTCAGTTTCCTCACTTGCGGGTGGGAGGAAGCAATATTCCCCAATCGCACAAACCTCTCTACATTTGGGAGGTGGCACAGAGACCACTGGCACTGGAAACCTTGCAAAACTCAGGCTATTAGATCCAGGAATACTGCTGTTTCGCATTAGCAAACTATTTATTAATAACCACCGTCACGGCAGTCCAGTATTGTCCACAGCAGCTTCTGCGGCTCTCCACAAACAATGACAAGCCCTCCAAAAAGTCTCTCTTAATCCAAGTGCCAGACTGCCTGCACTGGTGACTCGGTTTCTTACTATTTCTGCCTTTAATAGCTGCAGCGCTGATTAGATTGCTTGGAGTAGCCCATGTTCAGCAGTTTAATGGGTACCAGCCCAGACAGACTAATGGATCTGGAGACCAGGGAAGAGCAGGAAGGCGAGCTGAGTGGAGAATATTGAGGCTTTTAAGGCAGAAAAGTAGCAGCTAGACATGGGGTAGCTGACTCACAGAGCCTCGGTGGAGACAGATATCCTCGCTGATCGTCCTCAGTCATTCATCATGCTGCGACATGCCCATGAAAACCGGTCATTTCTAGAAACAATTCGCAAAATGCAAAGCAGAGCTGGAAAGGGTTCCTGGGGCTCAGGGCCAGACGTGCAGCCAGGTGAATTATTGTAGAGTTTGAGCTCACAGGCTTTTCCTTCTCCTAAAGAAATGTATTTCCATTCCTGATGCCTCCTTATCACCACCTAGGAGATGTCAGCACCTCAAAGAAACCAAATGTCCTTGCTCCATCCAGCACAATCCATTTTTCTGGCTCTGAGAGGTCCAGACAAGAAATACCTGTTCCTCCTTCTCATAACTATCAGACCCTAATAAACAAGGTCTGCAGGGGAGAGAGAGGTCTTGGATTCAGTCCTGTGCAGGGACTCACCCAAAGGTTGTTTTTACCTGCACGTTGTCACTGGTAGGTGACTTACCAGGGTCAGAGCCACAGAGGACAAACTTCACTCTACTTCAAGATGCATTTCCAGACAGTGCTGTCTGGGTTCGGGGAAAAAAACTGTTTGAGGCATCTGCCATAGCAGAAACAGAGTAAATAGGGAAGGATTTGCTAAAAAGGGTTCTCATGCGCATTCAGTGAAACCCTTAAGGTCTTTGTTTTGCTTTTTAATGAAAGAAAATCCTGATTACATAGGAGCGGAAGAAGATAGAAATCAGGGACACTGTGTGTCCTTTTGCAAAAATATTCATAGAATAATATTTATCATTCCCAAACTGACTGTGAAGTAGATGACCCGTTGCCCTCTCCTCCCAGGTATTAAGTATTCTGAGCAATGAAGAAGGGTTTGCACCAGCAGGAATACGAACAGAGAACATCTAGAAATCATTTGAGCAAACCATCAGTTGCCAGCAGAGAATGAAGTACCTCCTGGACTTCTCACTGATACGATGCAAGGGGAGGCTGAGAGGGGCAAGAGAGCGGAGAGAACATGAGGGATCCCATAATTAAACAAAAGTCTTTCTCTAAAGTCTCCACTGATGGATATCCTCCTGCAGGCTGGGAACCAGCCTGTGTTGTTTGGTTTTGTTCCACCAGCCATAAATAACAGCTCTCCTGGGACTTGTGAGGAGGGTAAAAACGGCATTTGGCAGAAAAATTGCAACAAAGACAAGGACGCAATGGAGACCTCAAGTAAGGGATGCAGAAGCCAAGGCGGAGACAAATTGCCAGTTTATCCTGACCTTCCTTTGGAGCATCCCTCCCCCTTTCCCAAATTTACAAAATGAGCAAATCAGAAATCAATAGCTCAGCACAGCCACAGAACCAATGAGGAAAGCAGCAGACAGACAGGACGGTAGATCAGGAAACAAAACCTTGTGGGGAAACAAGCTTCCAGGGGAGGGAAGAGAGTGACATCAAGTGTCACAAGGAATGCCACCCTTGTGACAACACCTGGACAGTTTTAAACCAGAAGATTTCTATGCACATTGCAGGGGGTGGCAAATCATCCTCTGGCTGCTGGAAAACAAGACATGAGGAAGGGAAGATATGTCTGAGTCAGAAAGAAAAGCCCTGGGAGAACTTAAGTGGCCCGGTAATGCTTAACCTCCTTGCTCACGCTGCTTGGTGTGCCAGTCGAGTCCTGCATCAGTCTTGGCCCTGGAGGGCTCAGGGCAAGTGATGCCATTTAAGAACTCCTCAGACCTCTGGAAATCCCCCAGCCCCACCAGCAGTGATGAAGATTTGCTGCCCCCAGGTTTGGAGGAGGACAGGCCAGGTCTGTGGGGACATTTGTGAGTCCCAAACGGCCCAACATCACAGATTGCCAGGAAGATGTCAGCTCAGGTCCAGTCCCAGGAGGTTTCGCACACACCAGCTCCACAGCAAAGTCCACTGATCACAAAGACAATACAAGAGACCCTCAGACACTCCTCATCCCCAATTTACCACCCTCCTTGATTATGTCAACTTGTTTATTTGTGGGGCTATGCAATAAAACAGGAATAGGTTTAGATTATGACCTGGATTAAAAATCTTTATCTCAACCTAGATGAAAAACCTTCACGAACACCACTTCCCCCTACAACACACACACAAAAGGGGTGAGCAGATGAGCAGCAATATTTGAGACACCAGCGAATGGTATGGGACTTTGCTGTCACTTTGCTGTCTACTAAGGAGATGGGCTTTCCAGAAAATCTGTCTCTTGGGTTTTAAATGTTAAGATCATATCTGCAAATGTGAACTCAGGCTTGCTGATTGCATTCATCTGCATTTCTGAGTAATGTTTTTTGGACAGAGAAGTGTCCCTTCTCCTACAGACCTGAACCTCAGCAGCTAATGCCCTACAACAATGTTGTGCACCTTTTCACTTTAGTTACTTAAATTAAATTGCGTCTCATCCCTGGCAAATTTAAAAGGTAGTCGGCAAACACTCTGAAGAAGAGCCATGATAGAATTCAATTTGTGTCGACTCCAACCTGGCAAGGATTTACAGCCGTGCTCGATCCAACACAATGCACTTTATTCTTTTTATAGTGCAGCCTGAATGCAATTGTGTAACAGTCACGTTAGAGGGAGTCAAGCAGAAGCTAAAGAACAGGAAGGGATTTTATAGTTGCAATAAGATTTATGAAGAGAGACGTTTCTCTGGAGCGGGAAGCGAGGGAATTTCCAAAAGCAGCAGAATACCTCTGCTCTTTCCCAGATGCTTTTAATGGTGAGAGGAGTCTACCATATCCTTGAGGGTTTTTATCATAAAATAGAAAGGAGCACAAAGTGGTGTTGTGTTCCAGAGACTCAATGGCACAGGAGGTGTAGAGGGGTCCAGGCACCTTCATACGTCCTAATTCTCCACATCACACACTGTCTGCTTTCATGGGATACAACTGCCTGCTAACTTCAGAGATGATGAGGAGAAAGACTTTAGTTCTAGAAAGGTATGGTGGGAAACCATGACCACGGCTGAATTTAGGAGATGGTGCAATGCAAAGGTTGCTGCTAATGGACCCATCAGAAGATTAGTGCCTAGGGGTTGTGGGAAGTTATTAACTATCAGTGACTGACCACAGAGCCTGGTCGTCATCTTAGCTATTAATATGAGTTAGCAGAAGAGGAAAACTCCATCTGAGTGTGCCCTTTCTTACAGGGCATCACAACACAGCCAAGAATGATTTTTGCATCTAGCTCATAAACTGTTATTTTAACTGCAGTTAAATCTTCACTGGACTGCAGACAAAGCCTGTGCAAAGTCTGGGATGTCATGGCACTTCTTGCATGTCACACAGTTTCCTGTAAAGTCAAGATGCTGATATTTACCTATTAAATCCATAAAGCATTTGGAGACTCTCAGATGTAAAGGTATGTGGGGTAATGGATCTCTGGTAACAACTGTACATGAGAGCTGCTGTCCCCCCTCCAAAAGGCGGAGAAACCTTATAAGACCTCCATCGTGGGGAGTCAGCAGAATATCTGCAAAGCCACAGCTAGTTCAAAGTACATTTCTGGAATTATAAGGAACTCCTAGGTATCAAGGTATCTTCCGAGGTCCCCTAAATACTTTTGAAGCCCCCAGCCCTCTCATGTGCCCCTCTGAGCTGGCACAGACCCTTGGGGTGTCTCAGCAGATGAAGATGTTGCACTGCTGTTAATTCCTTACTCCCACCCTCCTTCCCCAGCCGCCAGCGCTGCAGCTCCGCTAGCTCCAGCCGCGATTAATTGGAAGATCTCCCACTGATTCCTGATTAGCTGCTTTTGATTAGGGTTTAATGACTTCACTCAGCCCCTAATTCACAGGGACTAAGCTTCGAAATGCCTGCGAACTGCTCAAACAGAATTACATTTTCTCCCACCCTGGAGCCACCACTTAAGCTCTGTACACACAAGCCATGCTCCTCCCAACCCTGCATAACCTGCCACCCCCAGCCCTCCTCCTCTCTGCAGCATCAGGCACGCCAGACTGTGACTCCTGATGTCTAGGGAAGGAGCTAGAGCGAAGTGCAAACACAGGGATGGATATTTCAGAGCCACCGTGGGACTCAGGTAATTATAAAATTCAGTATTTTGAATGTGGCTTAGCCACATAGCTAAAGCACGCCCGGAAAACTCAGGCTAGAGTCAGAATCACGGACCGTTGGGTGACTATCCCAATGCATAATGGGACATTCAGGGATGGCCAAGACAGACCTATATTGGGCTTCAAATCTTCAAGGAATGCAAGAACTGGTGTGATCCAGCCTTTGGTGGAGAACAGCAGTGGCACTGCACATTGGGAGCTGGACATCTTCAACTGGTGTGTCCAGATCCAGGATTTAGGGCTCAGTAAAAGTCTCAATATCTGTATAGTCCTGAATCCTGAAGAGTTTTGGCTTGCTCTCTCCCCCTGACTCCATCTTCTCTCTCATTTTCCTTCTCCATGCCAAAACTCTTGTTCAATGCCTGGAGGAAGAGAGGAGGCAGAGGTCAGGGACTTTGCCCTGGCAGAGAATAGAGGTAAACCCAAACACTGCCTGGCTGACTGGTCCCACCATGTTACTGGGAGCTCTGGTACCCACTCTACTCCTGGGGACCAGGATTTGCATCTCAGCTTGACCTTGGAGGCTGAGCCGAAGGTCGTGTCACACTGCCTGCCTGCCTTGTCACCAGCCAAAGAGGTTGTAAACACTGGTTTCAGAGGCTGCCTTGCCTTTTGAAGATCTGAAAGTGCATTTATCTTCCTGAGACATGCATTAATCTATTAACTACTGGTGAAGATAAGGGGATGAAAAGAGGCATGGAGGGGAGGGAAAAAATAAAATAAAATAAAATAAAATAAAATAAAATAAAATAAAATAAAATAAAATAAAATAAAATAAAATAAAGGAGCCATTTTCATCAGTAAGAAGAGGTTCATGGGCTCTTTCACAGTGCCTTAGGCACAATGTCCCATCATGCAGCTGCATTATCACAGCTCTCCCCTGCACCAGACTCACCCCGACAGTGTGAGGTGACAGCTCACAAAGCGTCTGGGTCCCCTCACTGTGCCCCAAGCCCCACAGCTGATCTCTTTAATCGCCACATGTTGGTGACAAGGCAAAAAAGCAACTCAACTCCCAGCAAGACAAATCCAAAGCAGGCTCTTTATTTTCTCTGTAGGCAGCTTCCACTCTGTGCCTGGGAAGAGCCAAGCAGGGCCAGAGCTTGGAGCTTTGCACAAATAACCCCTTGGTGCTCTGCAGCTCGACCTCAGGTCCTGCTGTGGGAGGCAGAGGTATTTAATAGAAAAATACGCCTGGGTTATAATCCCAGCTACACCGAGCAGATCACCTCCTTGCTCCAAGCCTCAGTTTACCCAACTGGGAGAGAAGAGAATTAATATTGTCCTTCCACGTAAAGGCAGTTGACGATGAAGGACCTTTTGGGGTTGGTTTTGAATTATTCTCTGCAATCTGCTCCTCTGCTGGCCTCCCCGCTGAATTGCCTGCCCTTCCTGGTGGAAGCCTTGTGGGTTCAGGCACTGAAGGGCTGATAACAAAGAGAAAAAAAGGGTGCAAAAAGACTCATTTTGGAGGAATGCACACTGCAACTGACAGGAAGGGAAGCGGGACCCAGCTGCCTCCCTGACCCAGGGTGAGAGAGTCCCCCAAACCTTGTGAAAGGAGGAGCAAGGTGGGCTCCTCCACCAGGCAGCGTAGCGGTGATTCCATCAGCACCACAGGGAGAGATGGTTTTGGGCTGCATTTGCCCTCAGATGCATCATGAGAGGCCCACGGCAATGCTATTGTGTTTACAAGCACGGCTGAGGTGCCTCCGGCATCTCCAGCCAAGCCTGGTCCTGGGCTGCTGCGCTGCTTGTCTCCATTGCGGCTGAAGACCAAGGAGAAATTAGGGAAAGGGAGGGTGGGAGGAAAACGCCGCAGAACTAATAAACAGCTTTGAAGGCGATGAGGAATTGAGTCAGGTCCACATTAAAGGGCAAGGAAATGAATGCTGAGATGAAGGTGCCTGCAATTTCAAATGTATCAAGACGATAAATAAATAAAGTTAAAAGAATGACTTTCAATTACATTTGAAAAAGAAAAATAGGGAGAGCTGGGGGGAACAACAGAAAAAAAACGGACAAACCCAGATGCTCTCGAGCATTGCACTCATCTTGTGGGGCGCTCCTCTCGCCTGCCCGGGTGAGCCCAAGGCAGCCGTCAGCGATGGCAGGGCTGCGGGTCCCAGGAAGATCAAAGGAACCTGTTTTTAATGCCTCAATTACATTTCATTCTGATCAGCTTTAAAAAGTGATTTAGCCTTGCTAAGCTGCATCGGGTCAGAAGCAGGGATAGATGGTAAGTCTCATCTGAAAGCCAAACACATATGTTCCCATCATTAACAGTGCCTTCCCATTAATGAGAATAGTATTGTTGACTTACGATGTTGCTTTCATTTAAAAACTGGAGAAGAATGAAATGCTTTCCTCCAATTTTGGTCTGGTGCCAGGAGCTGCCTGTAAAATCCAGATAAGAGTTCTCAGCACAAACTTCTGATAAGGGAATTAACAGGTAAACCTTAAACTTTGGGGAAAGAGGAGGAGAGGGGAAGCATTTGTGATCTCTTCACTGCTGTTGGCTTGCCAGGCTGAATCTCACCAGACACAGCTGTCACGCTCCCTGGATCCTCATCCCTATTATTTGTCTATACTGGGAAATTAGCCTTTTCCATAGCTTAGGCTAAGGCCTCATCTCCTTAAGGATCCTCCTTTTTCCTCTCCTTTCTATTTTCTTACCTTCCCAGAGACCACCCTCCATACTATTCCTAGCACAGCTCTTCTCTTAAGTGGAAACTAATTCCCTGTCAAATCTTTTGGGGTTCTTTCATCCCATTGTTTTTAAATGATTTCACCTAGATCATCCACAAAATCAACCAGAGCTAAAAATGAATGTATTGACTCCAGATACAGCTCCCCCTTGCAGATGCTGTGAAGAAGAGCACCCTGTCACGGGCAGGATGAAACACCTGGATGAAATGCCCTCTGGGGAAAGAGTCTTTCACACTACCTGTCCACTTTGCCAGGGCTCAAGCTCATGAAAAGCTAAAACTGATCCACCAGATCCAGGAAATCCTGGGACATCTCAAACTTGGAAGAAGAGGATAATAAAGAAATGAGTCAGTTCCTACTAGCAGTTCAAGCCATCCATCCAGAAGACACTTGGTTTAGGAGTGATACATTTCATTCATCTTTGGCTACCATTTGGCTGGACAGGTTATCTTCGGGGATATTTCTTCCAGCTCTCCTCTACAACTAAATACTCATTCCACTCCTGGAGAACCTATGCCTAAGGGAGATTACATGAACAGCTCATGATCACGGAGCAAATTAAGGTCAGAAGAAGAGCAAAGATTAGAGCATCAAGTCATCTCTCTGTCTAGCACTGAACCCTTGGAGTGGCTCTTAACCAAGTCGCTCTGTGCTTCAGACTTTTAAAAATAAAGTGGTGATACAATCAGCTGATAGGCAAGGAAATTTCTGATGGTCCTAACACTGAACATGTGATTTTGCCTATAAATCCCTATTACTGAATGTTGATTGACAGCTGGCTGAATATGAGCCAGCAGTGTGCCCAGGTGGCCAAGAAGGCCAACGGCATCCTGGCTTGTATCAGAAATGGTGTGGGCAGCAGGAGCAGGGAGGTGATCGTGCCCCTGTACTCGGCGCTGGTGAGGCCGCACCTCGAATGCTGTGTTCAGTTTTGGGCCCCTCACTACCAGAAGGACATTGAGGTGCTGGAGCATGTCCAGAGAAGGGCGACGGAGCTGGTGAGGGGTCTGGAGCACAAGTCTTATGAGGAGCGGCTGAGGGAGCTGGGGGTGTTCAGTCTGGAGAAGAGGAGGCTGAGGGGAGACCTCATCACTCTCTACAACTGCCTAAAAGGGGGTTGTGGGGAGGTGGGTGCTGGTCTCTTCTCCCAAGTGACAAGGGATAGGACAAGAGGAAATGGCCTCAAGTTGTGCCAGAGGAGGTTTAGGCTGGGTATTAGGAAAAGCGTCTTCACCGAAAGGGTTGTCAGACACTGGAAGAGGCTGCCCAGGGAGGTGGTGGAGTCACCATCCCTGGAGGTATTTAAAAGACATGTGGATGAGGCGCTTAGGGACATGGTTTAGTGGTGGACTTGGCAGGGTTAGGTTGACAGTTGGACTTGATGATCTTGAAGGTCTTTTCCAACCTAAATGATTCTGTGATTCTATGATTCTATGTGATTTTGCCTATACATCCCTATTACCCTCTGTTGCT